>NC_090839.1:20488250-21714000 GCF_028021215.1 Eschrichtius robustus
CTCTCTCTTTTTGTAAAACAAGAAACAAAATAGCTACAAATTATACCATCCCAAAGAGAACCCCTTAGTTTTTTTTTTTTTTTTTTTTTCTTTGACCAGGATCTCCCTTGGAAATCTGTGTGTGTATATATGTTGAGCACTGAATGAAATGGAGAGGAATGAAGAATCTGAGGTTAAACTTTCATACTCTCCCTCCCTGCCCCCAGAATAAGGAGTCTGGGTTAAGATGGTACTAGTTAATATCTCCAGGATACATCAGCTAAGAGGTTCGTGAAATATCCTATACATTCCACTTAATCTGGAGAATCACGAATTCTTCTGGACAGGGTAGTACTGGGCTTCAGTTCTTGCCTTGACATGTTTTTCTCCTAAAGGAACTTATCTTCCCCCCACCCTCAAAGGAATTCCTGGAACTCATAATGGGTAGCGGATTCAACAGCCCCAGCCTTAGCCTTCTCACTCCCATATTTGGAGAGTGAGGGGAAGTGATGGGAGACTAAACCCAGTTTGATCTTGTTTTTTTGTTTGTTTGTTTGTTTGATAATTTAAAGATGTATATAAATATAAAAAACTCTTCCAGACTAAATTCAAACACATCCTCTTCGTAACAATAGACAATGGATTCCAGAAAATAATCATAATATTGCCTAAAGATTTCTATTGGTTGCTAGTAATTGCCATTAGGTTTATATGGTTTTGCATATGTACTCACTGCAGGACTAGCTGTGTAGTGTGTTTTGTTTTTTTCTTTCTGAAGACAGCTCTTTACCTTTAACATTTATCATGTGCCCACTGTGGATCAGGCATTGTGTTGTGTGTTTTAGGGAAGTTGTCTGATTTAATCTTTATAGCAACTCTGAGGTGTAAATGTCATTTCTCCCATTTTAACAGATGTTAAACAGAGATGTTGAAAGTTCAAGTGACAGAGTTAGAATTCATGTGTAATTCTTCTTGCTCCAAAGTTCATGCTTTGTATACTACACCATGCTCTTCTTTTGTATTGAGAATTCAGGCCCACTTTAAGGAGTTCACTGGACATTGTCATGTACTGGTTGGGTCATGACTATATCCCAAGGTCAGCCTTAAGCTCAGTTTCTCTGGACCCAGTAGGTAGATGGAGATGAAATATAGAAGCTTGATGAGCCATTCGAGTTGGAAACTTGAGTGTATATACTCTGGGATCCCCTATATGAATCCAGGCCCTACGTTAACTCCTCCACTCACTGGCTCAGCATTAGGATAGGGTGACATAAAATGTGATCGAGGAAATAAAATACTTTCTCATGTGCTCTTTTCCATGTGGGTTTCTGCCTTCTACATTGTAGGTTGTTCTGTTGATTGGTTTGTAAAGAAAATGTGCCAAATGTTTTTGGAAAATTTACCCCCTAGGACATATCTAGGGAGATTGGGCAAGTAAGAGTCATATGTGACTGATGCCAATAACAATTCCCTCTCTCATTTTCCAAAAGGTGAATTCTCAAAGGTTTCAACCCCAGGCCTGTTTATTACTAAGGAGGCTTCCAAATGACATTGGCAGATACCCATCACTTATTATCTGACCCCTTTCTCTAAGGAGTTGGGGTGTCAGTGTTTATTATCCCGGGGACTGTGGCTTTAAGAACTGGTTTGCAAGGCAATAATAGAGACACAGATGTAGAGAACAAACATATGGACACCAAGGGGGGAAAGCAGGGCAGGGCGGGGGTCGGTGGTGGTGAGATGAATTGGGAGATTGGGATTGACATATATACACTAATATGTATAAAATAGGTAACTAATAAGAACCTGCTGTATAAAAAATAAATAAATTTTAAAAATTCAAAAATAAATAAATAAAAATAATAAATTAATTAATTAATTAAAAAAAAAGAATTGTGTTAAACTGTAAAAATAATCACTTTTTTAAATATGTTTGATGATTTTATATATATATATATATATATATATATATATTTGTGTGTGATATAGGGTCCAAATTTTTCTTTACTTTCTTAAAGAAGTCTATGGCAAAGAGTACTAAGTTTTCAGAAAATCAATTTCCCTCTCTTCTTAGGTACACAGTAGATTATATCCCTGGCCTTCCTTGTAGGTAGATGCAACCATGAGATTGAGTTCTGGTCAGTGGAATTTGGGTAAGTGATGTACACTTCTTTCAGCTAAGTCTGTAACACTCCTTTGAAGTCTTCCACTCTCTCTCTTCCCTCATCTGGTGAGTGGATGTCCATATGCAGGGTATCCTTGGAATTCACATCTTAAAGATAATAAAACCCATGGCAGGCTGGGATGCTGAGTAACTGGATACGGACTCCTTCACTAACTGAATATGATGTAGACAGAAAATACACATATATTGGGAGTGTTTATTGGTTACAGTGGCCAGCATTACCTTAACTATAGGGTCAAAAACTCAAAAGAGGCAAGAATGAATGCTAGGTTTCTTTACCACGTCAGCGCTCAATGTGTCATACCACCATGACCAGGATCCCCAGTGAAATCAATGCTCTAGGCCTGTACCCCATAGATAGAAGGCTACATTTGGCCAATTTTACCCCGTTGGTTTGGGAAGGACCTGGACCTCCCCATGTCTTCTAATTCCTGTGCTGTTTCCATCGTACTTCCTACTTCCCTGTTGTTTCAAAGGAAAAATCAGGAGGGAAACCCTGGCCATCAGAAAAGATGGGCATATCAACAAAGGAAGAACACTGTAACTTATCAAAAAAGGTTATGTTTAAGATTCTTAAGGGATTTCCGGTCTTAGGATAATATTCATCAAGGTGAGCATAAATAAATCAGGGATTAAATCTGTTTTGTTCACTATCAGTCATATCCACAAGGACTTAACTGTGCAGCAACAGTATAGGTACTCAATAAACATGTGTTGGATGAAATGTTCCCATGTGTGTATGGACATAGTCATATGTCAGAGAAGAATTGGCTCCTATTAGTTAGGTCTGAATCTCCTGCGGCTGGAAAGATGTTCGCATACACTCTTAAAGCACAAAGGAACTTGCCTTTCCCTCCTTTACTCCCACGCCGAAGTGCTTACAATGGAGCACCAAGCCCTGCGATGGAACAGATGCCGGAGGAAGGGTGGGAATTAACAAGTGCCCATTATCCCTCCAGAATACCAATCATGAGGTCAAGAGCTGTGGAGATGGAGGAGGGGGCACATGAAGTGGCACTCAAGGAATGAGGACTGTCTATACTTTCCCACAAGCCCCTTCAAGGAGTTTGGATCTAGGGCAAGATACAGAGGTTGCCACAGGAACAGTTGTGACAATAGCCCAAGAGGCCTTTTCCCTTGCCAAGCACACCTCCCCCAGATCACCCCTGACACCCAGAGTTCTAGGGCTCAGGGATGTAGGTAACTGAAATGTGAAGTCTTGCTGGAACTGCAAGTGTGGAGAGGAATGGCAGGATATAATGCTGGAAAGAGAGGCTGGGGTCAGGGTTCAAAAGACCTTGAGTGTGAGGGCAAATAATTCCAAATTAGAGGTTTTCAGAGGATGACGTTGTCATAGTTCACAAGCTGACTGCATCTGGGTTCACAGTGTCTCATTTCAGAGTTCATGTACTCCAGATCTTTTATGGCCAGAAAGTTCTCTGTCTCTGCCCCCAGCTAAGAGGGAAACAGCGGAATGATTTCTTGAGCCCTTAGACAGTCTTGTAGCCTGATACAATCTCCTTTACTCTAAATACCCACCATTCCAACGATCCATCGAAAAATCATAATCCCAAGGCTTGACTGTTTCCTCTCTCAGAAACATCAGAACAGGTAGCACTGAGCACTGAACACTGAGGTGAGATGTCCTGTTATAGACATTTGAATTGGGTCACAAGTTACAGGAGCAGACATACTAGTGGGGTAATCACAGGAACTGTAGCAAGGGCTGAGAGAAAGTTACATGTCTCATATGAGAGACTGCATGACAGTGGAAATAGGCAAGAATGGGAATCATATGCAGAGGGCTTGAAACAAGGCTCTTTGGTTGACCAGTTATGTCCCTTATATTTGAACGATGAAAACAATGTGGGAAAATAATAATAATTTAAAAAAATAATAATAATGGCAACAAGACTTAGAGCTATCTATCTGCCCAGCCACGCTCTAAGCACATTGCATGCATGATATCACTTAATCTTCCCAACAATAATATACTAGGAATTAGTATTACATCCTTAATAGTTAGGTACTTCCATTGTTGCTCTAATAGTGTCTTATACCACAAATCTGTTGTGAGGATTAATTTAAATAACATAAGTTTTAAAAAAATGAATTGCCAAACATTATTTTAATAATTGTAAATCACATTCTATACTTGATTACATCTATCTATCTATCTGTCTATCTATCTATATGTCTATCTATCTACCTATCTATCTATCTATATGTCTATCTATCTATATGTCTATCTATCTACCTATCTATCTATCTATATGTCTATCTATCTATATGTCTATCTATCTACCTATCTATCTATCTATCTATATGTCTATCTGTCTGAAACATCTCCTTTGACTTTATATTGCCCTGGTGCATCTACTGTGTCCCCACAGCATATTTTAAAAGATAATATTATTACACCTAAGAGCATTATTATTAATCTTTGCCTATATCTCTTTCCCATGGTTGTGAATTCCACCAGTTTATTGAACAACCATAGTTTATATACCTCCAGTAACTGGAACACTTTAAGCATTCTATAAATGTTTGAGATCTTATTGTGTTTTATCATATATTAAGTACTTACTATATGTCAAGCACTATGCTAAGAACTTTAAATATATTATTCTGATATAGTCCTTTTTACAATGCTATCAGTTCTCACATTTAAGCATGCATCAGAATCACTTAAGTAGGCATCAAGTCTTGTTAAAACACAAATTTCTGAGTCCCACTCCCAGGATTTCTGATTCAGTAAATCTGGGGTGGGCACCTAAGAATCTACACTTCTAATAACTACCCAGGCTATGCTGAGGCTGCTGGCCCAGGAACCGCACTGAGAATCGCTGCTAAAATTACCATTGGCATTTTAGGGATAAGAAAGTTAAATCCAGGGCTTCCCTGGTGGCGCAGTGGTTGAGAATCTGCCTGCCAATGCAGGGGACACGGGTTCGAGTCCTGGTCCGGGAAGATCCCACATGCCGCGGAGCAACTGGGCCCGTGAGCCACAATTACTGAGCCTGCGCGTCTGGAGCCTGTGCTCCGCAACAAGAGAGGCCGCGATAGTGAGAGGCCCGCGCACCGCGATGAAGAGTGGCCCCCGCTCACCACAACTAGAGAAAGCCCTCGCACAGAAACGAAGATCCCACACAGACATAAATAAATAAATAAATAAATAAAATTTAAAAAAATAAAAAATAGACACAGTATTTCCTTTAAAAAAAAAAGAAAAGAAAGTTAAATCCAAAAAGAGTTGTGTAACTACCTGTGTGGGTTTTCTCCAACAGCCATAACAAAGTATCATAAACTGAGTAGCTTAAACAACAGAAATCTATTGTCTCACAGTTTTGGAGACTATAAGTTCAAGATAAAGGTGTGGGCAGGGTTGAGAAGAATCTATCCTGGCCTCTCCCCTAGTTTCCAGTGGCTTGTGGACAATCTGACATTCCTTGGCTTGTAGAAGCATCACCCCAATCTCTCCCTCTGTGCATGTCTATGTCCAGATTTCCCCTGTATAGAAAGACACCAGTCATATTGGATTGCAGTCTACCCTAAAGACCTCATATTCACTTGATAACCCCTGTAAAGACCCCATCTCCAAATAAGGTTGCATTCTTCTTTCAGTACTGAGGGTTAGGACTTCAACATATGAATTTGGGGGGAACACAATTCAACCATAACATTAGCCTAATTCTAAGGTTACACAGCCAGTAAATGTTAGAGGGAGAATTGAAACCCAAGACTGTCTGATTCCAGAGCCCATATTTGGAATATTTTCACTAATTGGACTCCCTTGGTGAATGAAATAAGTGAAGATATATACAAGCATATTAAAGAAGTTGCTAGAGAAAAGGTAACTCAAGCCCTGCTTTTATGTCAAGTGACAACAGAAACCCCTTTTCCATGTGCCCTGTAAAGCATATGAGAGATACTCTTGAGTTCTGGAATTCTAATTGGCCTGATGGATGATAAAAGGGTGTAGATGTAGACATGACTGTCCCTGGCTTACAGCTGCCGTTCAAAACGCCCCAGTCAAGAAATAAGACTTTTCTGTCTTGCTTGTAAAGAACACAGAATGTTCAGGACCTCGAATTAGAAAGTTTCCATTTTGTCAACTTTTTTGGGCCTTCCTGCATCTAACCAGAAGGGATGCCTGGCCATTTCAGCTGAACCTGATACAATGCTAAAGGTAGTATCCAGTACCCTGTCCTTTTCTGGGACAGCTAGGCAGGGCTGGGAATGGAAAGGCAGCAAGAGAGGCAGCAGGCAAGGTGGGGATAGAGCTAGCTAGGTCAAACAGCATGGCTGCCTTTTCTCCCTCACTCTTGAAGCCTGAGATTTGTGGATAACATAAAAGGTTACAGCCCCTCTTTGGAAGCCACAAATAACCCTGCTTGGGCTCTGACAGCTTGGCAGCCCTTGACGTGCCATTACACATTTCTGCCTGGGATTCCAGCAGTGCATTCGAGCAGCTGGCCCCAAAGTGTTGTCTCCACAGAGCATGTCGTAGGAGCTCTGGGTCACTGGGGAGCCATTCCCTCCTATGACTCAGTGCTCAGAGACACAGCTCGATCTAATGAAATTACATACTTTCTGGAGTGATTAATAAACATGGTCTATTTCTCCATATGGGATGAATATTCTTAAGTAAAAGGAACGTGAGTACATAGGGGTGCACTCATGTGTAGACCTACCTCTGCCTAGCAATGGCTAAAACTCCATGGCCTTGGCACAGAGACCCTAAGGAAAGCGTCCCTAAAAATAGAGGTAAGTCCCTACCACACGCACACGCAGAGTGTATGTAAAGCCTGGCAAAATCTGAATAAGTTTTGAACTCAAGTTAATAGTATTACATCATGTTAATTTCCTGATTTAGACATAGTACTGTGGTTATGTGCAATATAATTATTGGGGAAAGCTGGGTGAAGGGTACACAGGAGTGCTGCACTATTTTTGCAGCTTCTTATGAGTCTTAAACTGCTTTAAAGATTACTTTCACAGTGAGAAAAGATATAATGAGACTATTGCAATTACTATAGCAGTAATTACTGCTGTAGTAGTCACTACAGCAACCACAACAAAAAAATAGGTAAAAATACTCTAGTAATTGGCATCATAATCATCCATAGAAGTCATTAAAGTGTTATAACAATTTCCAAAATATATGTTGATTTTGAGAAATGGCTGGTGTCATCTTTTGTCAAATGTGGGTCTCTTGCTAATGGTGTCCCTGTCTGAGCCAGGATTTGACATAAGAAACTGCAAACAAAACAAAACAAAACAAAACACAGGGCTTCCCTGGTGGCGCAGTGGTTAAGAATCCACCTGCCAATGCAGGGGACACGGGTTCGAGCCCTGGTCCGGGAAGATCCCACATGCCGCGGACCAACTAAGCCCTTGCACCACAACTACTGAGCCTGCGCTCTAGAGCCCGTGAGCCACAACTACTGAGCCCACGAGCCACAACTACTGAAGCCCGTGCACCTAGAGCCCGTGCTCCGCAACAAGAGAAGCCACCGCAATGAGAAGCCCACGCACCGCAACGAAGAGTAGCCCTCGCTTGCTGCAACTAGAGAAAGCCTGCACACAGCAACAAAGACCCAACACAGCCAAAAATAAATAAATAAACAAATAAATAAAATGTATTTAAAAAACCACAAAAACCACGTGCACTGGCACCCCCTGTAGGTAAGTCATTAGGTTATTGATGTTCAGCTCACTGCCTCCAGAGGGCAGCTGAGTGCTGACTGCATGGCACACCTAGGCCCACCCCTGGATGTCAGCACTTTCCACATGACCCAGACCCAGAGTGCCTGCCCTTTGATCCATCCGTGCAATGTCACTGCCAATCTGGGTCAGTCTGGAGCAATGGATGGGGATCGCACACTCTATGCTGCCGTCACCTTGGTCCACTAAATAGCCGAATGGGGTTGCCAGAATCCACGTCCGCACTGCTCTCAGGACATTGTTGACCTAAAAATTAATAAAGAGACTGCCAGTTCTTTCTCCAGCAAAGATGGCTTTATTCAAGATCAGTAGAGAATTGCGATTTGAGGTCTGCAACCATGGCAAGCCACGTGCAAGTCCCCAAACAGCAAGGGAAGGAGAACGCTTTTATGGAGAGGAAAAGGAATTTGGGGAGGGCTATAGTAAACAAAGAGTCCATGACTTTTCATTGGGTGAGTCCTTGCCAGGAAAGAAGAGGTGGCTTTCTTCTTCCTGCTGGGCTCTTCTGTCCTCGCAGGCACGACAGCAACCCCTTCTAGTCTCCTGTCTATTTAATTGAGGTTTGTCTACTAATTTTTTTTTACAACCTGATTTCATGGCCACCACTATCATGACATCATTAGACACTTTCAGAATCACTAAATAGAAAATTTCTCTTTATCAGAATGATATTATTCATGGTATAGAAGCCTTTCCAGCTTCTGCTGAATTAATGATTGCTTTCAAAGTTTTCCAATTCTTATAATATTACCTGAGATATTCCATTATCCTATATCTTTATAATCAAGTAAATCATTCTGTGTCGGGAAACCTGTTTAACTATGGTCATTGGAATACCCTAAGACAATTATCTTGAACTAATGAATGTATATTAGAAATAATATTATAAACTAATCATATAGTGTCTCACAGTTACTATTATAGTACTTATTAGCTGAAATGGAAGTATTTCAAGATTTTACCAACTGGTTCATTTATATAAGTGCACGTCAGCTAAATATCAGCTCTGCTTGAACGCAACACGTGGTTCTTCTAGGGCTAGGCACGACTGTTTCCATTGTGAAACTACTCTATGGAATTTTCTTTCAGCATATCTGGAATACTCTTCTCACTCTCCTAAATGCCAGGGAAATTCTACTCCTTGAGTCTGAACGAACCTTACGAAAAAGACAATTGAGTAGTCTACAGTGTTGTTAGACCAGACTCCCTAGAAAACAAGCTGACTTAAAGCTTATGCGCTAGTGCTTTGCTAGGAGGTGCAATTCCAGGTCTGTGAGGATGAAGATAAAAGGGAAGTGAGGCAGGGAGGGAAAGCAAATACAAAGTAGTACTTTAATGCCCTGTCCACAGCATTGTGAGAAAACGTATCTGGTTGCTGGTTCATACACATGGCTCTGGAGCTAGTTCCTAGAAAGGAGCCTTAGGAATTTGTTGAGCATTGGAAGTTTTATGTAATTAATCCCTAAAAGTGATTGTTTTGAGGATAATGTTCTCGTGTATAGACAATTTCTCTCTGTTTATTACAACTTTATAATTTTATATTCTCTCCATCCATCTCTGAAGCTTCTCTATACAAACTAAATTTTTATTGAAATATGTTTAAAATTATAGAAGATAGGGCCAACTGGACCTACATATGTGTGCCATCAACCTTAAACTGTTTAAGAGGGTGTGGTGAAATGTTTAGTCTAATCTACTTCAATGTTCACAGGGCAATCTGGAATCATTGGTGTATGCTTTCATTGAGTTCAGTTGGCATAGATGTCTTTGGTGATTTCTACCCAAATATTCAAAGAAGAAAAAAAAAAAAACAAAACAGACTCAGAACACAAAGAAAAATCTAGATACCATAATAGGTAATTGGATGCTTCTGAATACTGATACAGAGTGTAAGAGAGGTAAGCAGGGAATGAAAACTCTATTTTAAAAATCTCTATCAGCTGTAAAGCTCTGTGATGGTTAATTTTCTGTGTCAATTTGACTGAGCTAAGGGATGCCAGGACAACGGATAAAACATTAATGGGTGTGTCTGCAAGGGTGTTGCAGGAAGAGATTAGCATTTGAATGGGAGAATTAAGTAAAGCAGAATTCTGGCTCTCTTCAAGGGCTGTGAGCATCTTCCAATCCTTTGAGCACCCAAAAAGAACAAAAAGGCAGAAGAAGGGTGAATTTGCTCTCGCTCTGCTTGGACATCTGGTTCTCAAGCTTTCTGACTCAGATAAAGACTTATACCATCAGTCTCCTGGTTGTCTGGCCTTCAGACTCAGACTGAATTACTGACTATCAGCTTTCCTGGTTCTCCAGCTTGAAGACGGCAGATCATGGGACTTTGTGGCCTCCATAACCCTGTGAGCCAATTCCTATAATAAGTATCCTCTTGTATATATCTCTGTGTATCCTACTGGTTCTGTTTCTCTGGAGAACACTGACTAATACAAGCTCATGCCCACTTTCACATAAATGACATACAATGACACTAATCCCTACCTTGAATGCCTTGCCAGATTGATGCGTGTCCAAGACTATAAGGAATCCTGCCTAACAACCCCACAATCCTCCTCTATACCTCTAGCCTATTTCCCAGCTTCTAGCTCTGCCACCCCATCACCCAGCTTCCCCGGCTTCTTCCCAGCCTGGACCCCAATGGCCTGTTGTCCATATGCCCCATTCCCTCATGGCCCCAAATATGTCAGTTACACCATAGCACAAACATCCTACTTAGAACAATAGCTTTCAACCATCGATGTTCATTTAAGCCACCAATGGATATCTTTAAAAATACTGATTTCCAGGGCTTCCCTGGTGGTGCAGTGGTTGAGAATCTGCCTGCCAATGCAGGGCACACGGGTTCGAGCCCTGGTCTGGGAAGATCCCACATGCCACGGAGCAACTAGGCCCGTGAGCCACAATTACTGAGCCTGCGCGTCTGGAGCCTGTGCTCCGCAACAAGAGAGGCCGCGATAGTGAGAGGCCCGCGCACCGCGATGAAGAGTGGCCCCCGCTTGCCACAACTAGAGAAAGCCCTCGCACAGAAACGAAGACCCAACACAGCCATAAATAAATAAATAAATAAAAAATAAAGTAAAAATTTAAAAAAAAATTACTGATTTCCAGGCCCCACCCAACACTACTGAATAGTTCTCCAGGGATAGAAACAGGACAATTTGTTTATATTTTTCAAACCACAATAGATGATCCTGAAGAACAGACATGGTGGTGAACCATGAGTGAGAGCATGAGATCTGTCTCCTTTATTTCAGTCTTTGAAACTGCTTCAGCATCCTTCCCTTTGCCCTGCTTCTTCTTGCCTTGCCATCCACCTGATATTCTGGGCACCAATCATCTTCCTTGTTAATTGTTCCTCATTTCTGTCCATTTCACTTGATGCCTTGATCTTAGAGTTGGTTGCATCATAACAGCCTAGAATCTCAGAATTAGATAGTACCCAAGAGATTCCTAATCTTACCGTCCTCTCCACTGAAGGAACGTTTTGATAGCCTCTGTATCAGAGATTCTTAACCTGAGGTCTGCAAACTTCAGTTAAAAAAAAAAAAAAAAAAAAAAAAAAAATTACATCTTTATTTTTACTATCCCCTGTGTGAAATTTAGCATTTCTTTCTATTATGACTATAGGCAACAATTACAGTTGTATTAGTGGTACCTTAAACATGGTCACTAATAGATATTACAGATAGTTTTATATCCATGCTGTTATCACAGCTGTCTTGAAATGTTATGTATACTCCTTATGACCTCTAAATTATAGAATTACTTGATCTCATGCTAGATCTTGTTATTTAATGTTAATAAAAAAGCACATCCAATAGAGTATTTCAACTATTTTAAATATTTTTATATTTTTTCAAGATAATTTATCTCCTTATGAATCTATGTATTTTATTCCATATATTTAAGAAGAGTGAGATACCACCACACACACACACCAAAATGGCAAAAATTAAAGAGATATAGACAACAACAGCGTTAGCAAGTATGTAGGGTAATCAGAATTCTCATACATTGCTGGTGAGAATATAAGATGGAACATCTGTTGGGGAAGGTCTAGTGGTTTCTTACAAAATTAGGTATCACCTACTCTGTGCCCAACAGCCCCTCTCCTAGGAATTTACCCAAGAGAAACGAAGATGTACGTCCACAAAGACATACAAAAATGTTCGTTGCAGCTTTGTTCGTAATATTTAAAAAAATTAAAAACTGAATGAGCCCAGATGTCCAGCAATCCATCAATAGAAGAATGAATAAACCATACATGGATTATTCAAACAATGGAGTACCACTTAGGAATAATAATAGTCATAATAATAATAAATGAACTACTGATGCATATCATAGCAGCATGGCTGAATCTCAAAAACATTATGCTGAGTGAAAGAAGCCTTACCCCAAAGAGTAAATATTGTATATTCCTTTCATATGAAGTTCTAGAGCAGGCAAAACCATTCTATCTAGTGGTGTTGGAGTAGGGGATGGACTGGGAAAGAACATGGGCACAGCTTCTTTCACTGAGCATAGTTTTTTTGTTTTTTGTTTAAAGATGTTAAAACTCAGGTTTTATTATTTTTTTCAGTTATAATGGCAAAGTTTAAATGTTTATTTCTTCCCAGAGCAAAGATGTACTTCTGTTATCACCCTCCTGTTATAATTTTGCTACCCAAGATAGCTACTGGCATGAAGGGAGAGGGAAGAGGGTGAGATGATTGCTATGTGACAGTCTATCTGTTAGCCCAGAGCTGCTGTGAGAGGAGGGACCGTGGGGAAAGATGGTCCTGCAGGAGGCCCACGAGGAAATGACAGGCCTGTCCCACCCTACAGTGGGCTGGGCCTGTAGCTCCCAGCTCTCTAAGTGGTATCATTAAGACCACCTTGCTCAGCCTATACCCCATCCCCCTTCCTGTTCTTTCCTCTTGGGCTGCTTCTGCTAACAGACTCTGATTAGGTCCCTTGTTTGTACACCAGCCTTTGATCATTAAGACAAAAACATACTTGCTACCCTCAAACTCTACATGGCAAGTAAAAGCAAGCAAAAAACATTGGGAAGTCTTAATGCATTACCTTATATCCTGGCTAATCACATCTAGTGACCAGATATTTTCTAATCACAGTTCCATACGGTGTTAATGATTTTTAAATATAAAATGTGTACAATTAAAGAGAGCGTTTCTCCAGCTGTACCAGTACGAAATCAGCTCTTTTTGAATAAGGCGTGCGTGTTTTACTCCCCTGGTCTAAGAATCACCCAAAGGCTCAAGCCTGAACCCTCTGCAGCTGGTTAGTTTCTGCGCTCCGTGACCAGTGCACACCTGAAGCTTAGCCAAGCCACTCCCCAAGACCACCAAGCCCTAAAGTAATGACGGATCAGCATAAATCCATCCATCAGTGCCACAGGAAGAAAGTCCATGCTCAATGGAAGCATTATCTACACGTTAGACAAAAGCCACTAGCAAATCTGAAACAACTCTGGTGGCTAGGCTGAAAGTTACACTTCCTTTATTTTAAATTTTTCAGGGTCCGATCATAGTTTTTGAGCTTCATTCTTGTTGGTGTATTGCCAATACTTCTATCCTATTTAGTACTGCCTAGTATTCCATGGATACTCCACAGATTGTTTATCAAGTCTCTTACTGATAGACATGTTGGCTGCTACGTTTGGGGCTATTATGAGGAAGCTATTATGAAAATTCTTGTACAAATCTTTTTTTTGGGGGGTGGGGGGACCTAGAGATCCTCACCTTCTGAAGATGCCTTGATGCTTTCCTTCCAGAGTGGGCTGCCTGCTTGTGCATCCTCATGAACCCTCCCAGCAGCGCAGCCCTCCTCAGGTTTTCAGCCTTGCACCTCTGCATCGTGTCTTTGGAAATGGACAAAAATGCCTCACTGATAAAGTGTTGGAGTAAGTTAATGGGTCAGCTAGAAATAGCTCTTTTTCAGCCTCCACTGCTTCTGACCAGAGCTGGCTGAACAAATGGCTGGTAACCTAAAGGTCCCTCAACAGAGGAGTGGATAAAGAAGATGTGGTACATATCTACAATGGAATATTACTCAGCCGTAAAAAAAGAATGAAACAATGCCATTTGCAGCAACAGAGTTGTACCTAGAGCTTATCATACTAAGTGAAGTAAGTCAGACAGAGAAAGACAAATATCCTATAATATTACTTACATGAGGAATCTAAAAAAATGATACACACGAACTTATTTACAAAATGGAAACAGACTCACAGACATAGAAAACAAACTTATGGTTACCAAAGGGGAAAGAGGGTGGGGAGGAATAAATTAGGGATTTGGGAGTAACATATGTACACTATTATATACAAAATAGATAAACAACAAGGGCCCGCTGTATAGCACAGGGAACTATCCTCAATATTTCATAATCCCCTTAAGTCAACTATACTTCAATTTTAAAAATAATTAATTAATTAATTTAAAAAAAACAAGTTTCTAGTACTTGCTGTCTCTCTCAAAGCGTTTTTTTAAAACGCATGCTCCATTTAAACCTTGGCTAGCTTCAGGCCTGATCTACTTTAGGGTCTTCTCTCATACAACTTCAGCTACCTGAATGCAAGTCCACTTTTTGGAAATAGACATCATTCTTAACTGTGTTACTTCACAGCACCAGAACCCAGAGCCCTTTCTTTGGCCATCCTTTTATGGAGCCCATCGCTGCCTTTACGTGAGTTCTAGTGTTGCAATGCCATATTAATCTTCCAGGATATCACACCCTCCTGGTCTAACTGACTTCTATCATCAGCCTAAGCATAATGGTTGACATCTGAACAACTCTCATTCATTGACCTTCTGTCCAGTTTCCTATGCCTCACGCTCAAATCAGGCCGCCTCTATTATCCATTGACAAAGACGGGCTAAAGTCTTAAAAATGGACTGATTTACAAAATCTTTCCACGTGACCTCAGTGGCACTGCAAGTGACTGGATAAGGAAGGAGCAACATGGAGTGTTTTACATCCTTTCTAAACTCCTCAAGACTTCATTCTTCAGTTCTCATTTAAAACAAATGTTTCACAAAAAAAGGTAATTAACCCTCCTGAGAGCTCACTTTCAAATGTCCTCTCTCCAATTTTAAAATGCTTTTATCCCTTTAATCACTCTCCTTTAAGTTTTCTTTGGTTTCCAATAGAGAAATTTCCTAGAAAGAAAGATGGTGGGTAGGGGAAAGAGAAAGTATGCTTGTTGGGTAGCTTCTAGTGCCAGTTTCCGTGTTCCATTTAAAAACAAGTAGAATTAGGAGTTCTGTTTACTGTTTGGGACAAAGACTGGAAGTAAAAGCAGCATATATGAGATTGAAGATCATTTCTCTGCCAGGTAGAGGAGTTCATAGGTAGCTAATCCAAGACTGGTATAACTACCTTACACATTCATTAGAGACCCTAGACTTCATCTTTAGCCTCCACCATCCTTCACATGAAGCCTCTAGGTCTCAAAATGGTTGCAGGTGCTCCAGCTATTACCAACTTCATTACAGACAGCAGGAAAGAAGCAGCACGGAGGCAGTTGCCAGTGGTGTTAGCTCTCTCTAAGAAATCTCCACATCATCTTTTGTCTTACATCTCTTTAGGCAGTAATTACCAAAATGTAAATGTTTAGGAAATGTCAACTTCTAGTTGGGCACTAGCATCCTAAATAAAATGGAAAATTTTTGTTTTTCCTAAGAAAGAAGAAGACAGTGGATATCAAGTGGGACATAGGCGTTTCCACAAAGGAGCAGATTCCAGATTCCAGAATTAGGCCTATTTTACATAAAACCCATGCTATTTCTCTGTCACTAGAGCTCCCTGGTATGTTGTATACTTACATCCTTGGAGAACCGCTAAATAACTTTCAGGGTGTTAATCGCTGCCTCTGTTTTACCACGTCTTTGTTTTGCATCCCTCTCCAACATTGCAGACATCTGGGCACATTTCTTTCCTCCTTATTTAAAGTACACCAAGGGCAAGGGCCTGTTTAACTCATATTTTTATCTTTACAACAAAGTATAGAACGTAGTCCATGGTTTTGATAGGTGTTTGATAAGTGATCAATGATTGTAGATCTAAAATGCATTTGTCCCTCTTTGTCCAGGAAATGCTCTAGCCCCTCAGTGCCAACTTATAGAAATGGTTTTTTGCTACTCCCAAATCTATCTGTTCTACCATCATTTGGGGTACACTTTTATTTTATTTAATAAAATAATTCCAGCAGAAATACATGTGTGATGGCTTTGTGGCCATCAATTGGATTGGGAATTTTGCCAAGCTTCTTAACAGCCATTTTTCCCTCAGAATGTCAGTACTGCCTCCATATAATGCTCTTTACTTCTCACAGTTCATTCTTCAGAGACGTTATCTCATCCAGCTCTGAAAGGTAAAACACTTTAGTGTTGTTACACTTAAGAGGGAAGGGGACAAAAACAGAAAGGCCTACGGCTGTCTAACTAATGCCCTTACAGTAGATTACAAGGTGAGGGTGTTTATGTAGCTTTTTATAACACAAAACTCACTCATAACACTATCTGAAGATTGCAAAAGGAAAACATTAATGCCAGGAAATGCTAGAGTAAAAATATTCTCTGTGCTTTGGACCACATTATGGAAAGATATGTTTTATAAGGATAATATTACACCGGGTGTTTGCTGTCGTCTGCAAAGTGGTGTGAGTTTGTTGAGAAGTTAACTCTTACCATTCCCCCAAAAGGAGGATGATGGAAATGAATTAGTCTACACTGTAAAAACCATAAGCTGAGGCATGAACTCAGTGACTAAACGTTGCAGAAGGGTAGAGACTCAGATCACAGCCTTGGCTTTCTTGTTAGACCCTGACTGCCAAGATGATAAAGGCACAATTCTGTCAGCTAAAGACCTTCAAAGGAGGGTGCCCAGGATAGGGAGGCGAGGCTAGGACAATGCTGTATGGTGAAGGAGTCAGGAGCTGGAGATGCTGATTTTGGAGAAGAAGAGGCCCAAGGGGACATGGTCTCAAAGGAAAGGAGCAAGATTTGGTTTAATGAACTCAAGGGGGAGGACCAAAATAATGAAGGAAAGAAGCCTACAAAAGACAGACTCTAGCTCTTTAAAAGGAATAACTGAAATTCTAAGCATTCTCAAAGCAATCCAAATAATCTCAGCAGGGAGAGAGTTCCCTTTAGCTAGAGGAATTAAACCAGAAAGTCGATGTCTACTTGGAGAGAGGCATTGGCAAAAACTACTACTATGCTGGCCCAATTCCCCCTTATTTCTTAGCAGACAATTTCAATAGTCTCCTAACAAGTAACAAGTCTTCCTTCTTTGACCCTTGCCTTCAAGAAAAAAAAAAAAAAAAAAAGAAAAAATCTATAGGAGCCTGAATAATCCTTCTAAGTGAAATTAGATGTTCAAAACCATCCTATGAATTCTCTTCTCACCTCATGTGAAAGACAAAGTCCATAGAACGTTCTAAAGAATCTGTAAGATATGTCTCCCTGCTACCTCTCTGAGTTCATCTCTGTTACTCTCTCCCATCCCTTATTCTCCTCCAGCCACACGGACCACCTCATTATAACACAAACACATCAGGCATGTTCCCACCTCAGGGCCTTTGCACTTGCTCTTCCTTCTGTCTGGAATGTTCTCCCTCCAGATATCCCCTTCTTGCTTGGATGTGTCACCAATTACTGATCTCTCCCCAGCTGTCATTTTTTTCAGTGAACCCTTCACTGATTGCCCCTGCTTTTACACCCCCTATGCTCTGTCCCTGCTTTATTGTTTTTCATAGAACTCAACATCATCTGACACATCAAATTTTTCATTTGTTAATTTATGGTCTCCCTCCACCCTAAGAAGGCAAGTTCCCTGAGAGCAAAGGGTTTTCTTTGTTTTGTTTGTAAGATATAGCCAGAGTACCTGGAAGAGTGATGGCGCCTGGCGTTAGATAGGTACTCAGGAAATAAGTACTGAATGAAAGTGTGATGCTTCTCAAAGACAGTGTTCTAGACTTTGAGAAACAGGACAGCAGGCTTATGGAGAGCCACTGAAGAGGTTTAAATGAGATTATAATATCATTACATTTGTGTATGAAATGTTCTCTCCAACAAAATGAGGATTGGAGGACTTGAGTTGTAAGCCATGCACATAATGCGAGACCATGGAGAAGACTAAGCCGTAGTCCAGGCAAGAGGCAAAGAGCGCAAGATGGGTGTGCATTGAAGAGATGTTTTAGGATTTAAAACTGAGTGGAGAAATTCTGTTTTGGATGCCTAGTTTAACTGCACAGAGCTATTCAGTTGCCTGAGAGCCCTTTCTCTGCTAAGCCCTTCATCACTACAGAACCACATGGTCAAAGCTTTCCTTTCCAGTGAGAGGGGGCGTAGGAATGTTTTCCTTGGCTGTCATAGTTCCAAATCAGGATCAATAGGATCAAATCCAACCAGAGCCCAGATCTAGCCCTGCTCCAGAACAGACCGGACATTTGGTGTGTGAACAGACAGCCCAGATACCAACCCCCAGTTTCCATTACAAAAATAATAAAAGTTTGAGGGAAATGAGATTGGAAAACCTAAGTAAGTAGAAGACTCAAGACATCCTCCTATTTGTTTTTCTTCTGTTTCTAGGCCCTAAGCCAGGAGAACCCTCTTCCCCATGGTTGCCTGGTTACAGCCTGAGCAGTTCGCCAGGGTAACATCTGGAATAAAGGTGGGTGGGCAGGGAGCCAGGGCCTGCTCAACTTGAACGAGATCTGAGAAAGAAAGGAAAATAAGATATTTTTTTTCTAATTACTGCCCAACCTTGAGGACAAAGGAAGGAAATATTTGAGATAAACTGAATATATGTTAAAAGGTTTTCTTTTAAAGGACTATTACAACTCATTAACATAGCAGAGGAATAGAAGGCATGATGCGAACTCTGGAAGTTATGGCCATTTTAATAAGCTGTGTTTTGGAGTGGGCATTTGCTACCCAAGACCCTGAGCAACTCCAGATTTTGTGATATTTAGTATTATTCTTGAGTACAGCCTGGTTCAGCATAGAAGGAACTACATTCAAATATCTAATAATAAAAAGAATATATACTATTATTTATATATTTATAAACATTTATTGATTGTTTATCCTGTTCCACTAAGGGTTGTAGGTATACTATCTCATTTAATTCTTGCAACCCTTTGGAATAGGACCGAGCCTTAGCAATGGTAGGAAATTTCCTACAGCACATCTCATACTCACCAGACAGTCTGATTCCAAGACCTGTTTTCTTCTGCACTCTACTCTCCTGTCTCCCACAAGTTACCATACCCCCATCATGCGGTGCATCCCTCCCATGGATTAGGGAGATGGTTCAGCACCTGGGTTAAGACCCTGGATGTAGACTTCCTGAGTTAAAATTACAGCCTTGTGTTACCTTGAGCCAATAACTTATTCTGAGTCATGTTCCTCACGGGTAAAAGGGGTTAATAATGACACTTGTTCCATGGGGTTTTTGGAAGAATTTAATGAGAAAACATGTAAAGCTCTTAGCACCCTGTGATTGCTAGTGTTTAATAAACATTTACCTGTTGATATAATTATGATTATAATTTATATCTTGATTCTTCAATTGAGAGCACATTCATCCAGCACTGATTGTGCCAAGAACCATGGGTGATGAGTAAAACACAATCATGGGCTTTGTGGTAAATCCACATTCTGATGGATCCTGTCTCATACCCCACAACTTCACCTTCACTTTTCCAGAGAGGAAGGGTATACATTTGTCCACCGAATCACCCATTCCTTCTCCTCCCACAGGTGTACTTGGAAAAACCCATGTAAACTAATAATTTCATTTCCATGAACATGTATTGTGGATTTTTAGATACTGTGGGAGAATACTGAAGAAGTTGAAGACTTGGTTCTTGTCCTCTAAAACTTCCCCAGGAGGAACTGAAATTGGAATTAAAGCCAGAATGATTCCTATGTGGTGTAATGCCTCTTCTTGTATATTTTAATCAAGAATAGATCTGAACACCATTATGGCTGGTATGGTTTGGTTATTCTAAACAATTTACCTATTTCTGTATTCCCAGTTAAAGAGAAAATTTTAAGGAATTACATTGAATTACATTGACCTTAGTTTTTAAACAAGTAGCTTTACCTCTTTGTTCCTTGGTTTCTTCATTTGTAAAATATGCATCATAATAATGATAATTGTACCTATTTCCAGGCCTGTTAAGATTATAGAGAAAATGTAGAAAAGTACCTAGCACAGTGATATGTATACAGTAAATGTCTTTGTCAGCTAGGACTGCTATAACAAAATGCCATAGACTGCGTGATTTAGACAATGGACTTTTATTTCTTATAGTTCTGGAGGTTAGGGAATCCAAGATCAAGGTGCATCAGATTTAGTTCCAGGTGAAGACGTTCTTCCTGGCTCACAGATGGCCATCCTACTGCTGTATTCTCACATGGTGAAGAAAGAAAGCTCTGCTGTTACTTCCTCTTCTAATAAGGGTATTAATCTCATCATGGGGGCTCCGCCCTCATGACCTCAGCTAAACTTAATTAACTCCCAAGGGACATACCTCCCAATATTATCACACTGGGGACTAGGGCTTCAACATATGAATTTTAGGGGAATACATTTAGTCCATTACAGTAAGTGTACAATCAATGTGATCTGTAGTAACTTTTAACAATAATCATAATTCTTCCAGTAATTATAGTTTAAGAGTACCCTGATTTTAACTGAAATAGGACACCTGAAAGTAGATGTTCTACTCCTCAAAAAAAAAAAAATAAATAAATTCAGCCTAAATATTTTTGTTCAGGCAGAAATGATCACATGATTAAAACCTGGAAGCTAATTAAAGACAAGGAAGACACAACTAGAATGTAAGCTCAAAAGGGCAGAGCACATAACTGTTCTCTTTATCACTGTACCCACAGCATATAGCACAGACGCTGGCACCCAGTAGGAGCTTAATAAATGTTAATGAATGTGCCAAAGAACTACTGATTTCTGATAAGAAATAATCAACAAATAAATCCAAGATGGACCCTACTTATTGGTGTGTACCCTAGAAGAACTCTTGTTGAAAAATATTCTAGGCAATATTCTACTCAGGTAAACACTGTGGTCCAATCTAAGATCTTATCAGGTCTTTGGCTCAGGAGCTTTATCTTTTATCAGTCAGATAGGTGTAAAGGATGACTATGGAGAGGAATATTGAGATTCATACAATTCAAAGCACATGCTTTTTTGACACCCACAGCGTGCCAAGTCCTCCTGCTCTAGGCACTATGGATTCAACAATACATAAACCATGGTCTCTGCCTTCAAGAAACACTGGGCTTAGCTAGAGAGATGGGCATGGAAACAAAGAAATAGACTTACTGAATTAAGTACTACGCCAAAGACACTGTGTACCCATGGAAGAAGGAAGTAGCCTGGTAGTTAGGAAGAAATCAAGGAGATGACATGGTTGAGTTGAGTCTTGGAACTGTGATTGTCAAGGACCCAGTTAGGGAAAGGGTATTCCAGGTGCAGGGACCAGCTTGCACAAAGACAGAGAGGTGTGAACATGTGTGCAGTGCAGGTGGAGAATGAGTTGGCGTGATGATGGGAGATAACACGAGAATCACTCAATCAAGGGCCCCGACACTTTTTTACAAGTTTGGATTCTGTTCTCCAAGCAACAGAAAATCAAAGGGGGAAGGAAATGATCAAAAACAGAGTAGCCCCCGCTCGCTGCAACTAGAGAAAGCCCACGCACAGCAATGAAGACCCAACACAGCCAAAAATAAATAAATAAATAAATAAATAAATAAATAAATAAATAAATAAATAAATACATTTATTAAAAAAAAAAAAGAGGTAATAGTATCAGGGGTTAGTGCAGGTTGGTTGCAAAGGTTAAGAAAGGAGTATGAGGCATTTTCTTATGCACAAATGAGGGAGCACAAGTTTGAGGAGAAGACGCTAACCTCAAGTTTGGGGTGCGCTCATTGTTGTGTGTCTCCAAAGCAGCCAAAGAAGCAATAGAGGTAATAGTTGAGAGCTCAGAACAGTGGTGTTAGCTGGGGAGAGTGTTTGGGGTCTTATGCTGATGAAGATGGAGACAATGTGCTTGCTTGGGGCTGAGAAGGGGCCGTGATATGCCGAGCAGTGATTTCTTTCCCTTTTCTACGTCATGGATCTTTTGAGAATCTCATGTAATGCTATGGACTCTCTGTCAGGAAAATGTCACAAAGCTACGTGCATACATGTAAAGAGTTCATTCAGTTGCAGAATATTCTGAGACTCTGAGAGAACCATGGAGCCCCAGTTAAGAAACCGTGGAGTACTGGGAGGATGAAGAGGGGCCAAGTTGCAATCCTAATCATTTGGGTGGTGAAAAGATAGGAGAAAATACAGTGGAAGAGTTGACAACAGTGTCTCAATCCCCAACACCCAGGGCACATGCCTCCCAGAAAGCCAAGTGACATTTGCTTCTGAGTTTAAATATCCAGGTTTAGCAGAGTAGACTTTTGGGCTCTTGTCAGCTCTCTAAAATATTTGACAAACCTCCCTTTTCACCTTTATTTCCTTCTCCATATGCCTTTAAAGGAGCTACCTGGATTCACAATGAAAGCACTGACTGGAAATTCACTCTTTGGATGTCTTCACAACTAGGAGTTACTAATATGGACAGTGGAGAAATGTCTGCCCTGGTGGTAAAAGACATTTAGGGTTTTCTGTAGAGCTTCACATGCTGGCAAGAGTTACTTGAAAAGCAAAACTAAATATGATAATGAGAGAAAACAGCTTCTGGGCTTACAAGCCTTCTTGTTCTTCTATAGCCAGCACTTGAAATCTCAGTAATGAGGTTTGTGATTGTTGGGGATCATTTGTCAATCAATAAAGCAGTCATGGAACAGTAAAGCCTGAATCTTTCCTGAATTTCTCTGAAACATCCCTTGTTCCTTCTACCTCCTAGTCTTGTTTTAACAATGCAACTGCCCTATTCACTGGTCTCCCTCTATCCAGTACTACCACCTGCCTTCACCATTGACTCTCCCTATCTGTCCATCACCCATTAACATGTACACACTGCTATATTTAACATGGATAACCAACAAAGACCTACTGTATAGCACAGGGAACTCTGCTCAATATTCTGTACCAACCTAATTGGGAAAAGAATTTGAAAAAGAATAGATACGTGTATATGTATAAGTGAATCACTTTGTTGTACACCTGAAACTAACACAACATTGTTAATCAACTATGCTCCAATATAAAATAAAAAGTTTTTCAAAATAACTAAATAATCTTTCTAAAAGGAAAATGTTGATTCAAACCTTCCCTTGCTTAGACTGGCATTCAAGGCCCTTCTGATCTGGCCTCACCCACCTCATCAGCCTCATGTCTCCTTACCTCCCACTTCCCCACGTCCTGAGCTTCAGCGACACTACATTACCTCATTCCTCAAGGCGTGCCTTCCTCTTTACTACCGTAGCACACACCGCCATCTTGTTCTAGAATATCTGGCAAATGCCTATCTGGCCTTCAAGGTCCTCCTCAGGCATTGTACCCTGTAGGGTAATTCCCTCTGACCCCTTCCCTGCTCTCATCCTGAGCTCTCCCCACACTACACCTGGAGCTCCCTGAGAGCCATTTTGCATCATTCACAACATGCTTACTGTATGAATGGATCCAGTGGTCCCACCAACTGGGGTCTTGTGATAAGTGTCCTGAATTAGGAAGAAATTCACTTTTTTTCCCTTTTATGAAGAGTTTGCTAAAACTCAAGGAAGTATGGGGCATGTTTAACGTATTTAAAAACCTTTCCCAAGACCAGAAGTAAAATGTGAATATGCAAATAATTCTTCCTAAGGTGCATGATATTTATTTTTTATTGAAGCAGGAGAACCTTGCAGCAATTGCTTTGTGTTACCATATGCACTTAGGTAAAGTTGTCTGTCATGCCTGTCACAAATTCAGACTGCCTTCACCTCGTATTCATATGATTTCAACTTGACTTCTTTCCATTCCCTCCCCTTCCCTCTCCTCCTCTCCCTTCCTTCCCCTTTCTCCCTGGCTACTCGCAAAACAAATGTTAGCTGACTGCTTCCTCCCTCACCATCCTGTCTCAAGGAACACAGACCAGTGCTTCCAAACATTAATGTGCAGAATCTGATTCAGTGCTCCCCAAGAGAGCCCATGAATCTAGGGCCAAGCCTGAGATTCTGCATTTCCAACAAGCTCCCAGGCGATGTGGACCACACTTTATAAGTCACAGGAATATAAAGCACGGAGGATGAATCAGGCAGAGAACTATGCTCTCAACAACAAATGACAGTCTAGGGCCAGTCTCTACTACTGCCTTCTGGACAGGCAGGTCCCCTTAGTGTCCACCTAGGCTGCTTCATCACAATCAAAGTACCAATATTTTCTTATTAAGATATAATTGACAGATTGGTGGTTGCCAGAGGTGAGAGATGGGGTGTGGGCCAAAAATGGGTGAGGGTGTGAAAAAGGTACAAACTTCCAGTTATAAAATAAATACGTCCTGGGGATGTAATGGACAGCATGATGACCATAATTAAAAATGTTGTATTGTATATTTGAAAGTGGCTGAGAGAGTAGATCTTAAAAGTTCTCATCAAAGTACCTATTCTTCGCTGAAGTGGAGACATATATGAGAGGATAGATGTGGGACTGGGAAAAAGGGAGAGGGTGACATTCTTTCTGTGCCCCCAGAAATGAAGGCTTGGGTGGTGAGCCCAGGTTAGACCAGCATACTCATAAGTCTGATGTCACTTTTAAGCACAAGCTGAACAAACTATTAAAGTTCAGGTTTCAATTTTAAGACATTCAAAAATAGTTAAGGGACTCTCATTTGCATGGCTTGAAGATAAATTGAGGGAAGGGTAAAGTAGGAGACTGAATGACTTCCCAGAAATGTACCCAGAGGCGAAGGGGCTGAGGCTTCTTCTTAGTCATCTAACTGGGTACCACAAGAAACTTGAGATTTCCTACGGTGGAGAGACTGTTAGGTAGGAAACTGATAGAGTCTTAATAGCTAACCATGGGCTCTCTCGGGGAGCACTAGAGAAGAGAGAGGGGATTGGTGGGACTCTGCAAGTTTCCCCCCAAATCCATTGCAATGTTAAAGCAGCATAAAGCCAGAAACAAGGAGGCTCAGGAAACAGATGAAATTTACTTACAGCCACCTAACATCGTCTCTGTGCTTTAGAAGCTGAGATGCACAAAAGAACAAAGGTCCTTGCATTCCCACCTACCGAATGACAGGTCAATGATCTTTTTGGTTCACTGCTTGAGAATTTGTTTTTTTTTTCTCCTAATTGTGTCCCCTAGATTATTAGCTATTTGCCCCTCCCAGATGCATGCAATCATTCATGCATTTGTTCAGATATGCGTTCTTGTATTTTATCACTCAGCAGATACCTATTGTATATCTATTATATTATGTACCAGACACTGTACATACGTTTTCACAAAAGGCAGTGAAAATAAAACATAAAATAAGACAGAATTTAGGATAGAGCTCCTCCCATTTTCAGCTGAGGTTGATTCGTTTATAGCATCCTTTGGCTATTGTTAGCTAAAAACCGTCCCAACTTCAATGCTATCCAGAACATATACCTCCATCTTGTCCACAAGAATATCAATATATCACAGGTCAAGTCCCTGATTACCTTCAGGTGCCCTATTTCTATTCTTTCTCCTTGAACTACCAACCTAAAGACTTATCTTAACCTAATTCCTGATTTATTTTACCTGATGCATGCTGGCCCCTGGTGAGCATAACATTTCTGTCAAAACACTCACCAATTATCTCTTTAGTGATCCATTCTCAAATGGTGCCTCAGAGCAAGTAAAATCATTGCTGCAAAATTTGATAAACCCTTTAAAGAATGTGACTATCTTTGCCTACAGTCCTTCCATGTTATTCACCATTCCTCAAAAATCACTCATATAACTTTAACCTATGTTCCTCACTATTTGTAGACATCACTGGAAAATCTGAGCTTGTCAGAGAGCTCCCTGTTCAGATATGCTGGAGATTCACAGCAGTTTCTTATTATTTGTCACAGTACTATGCAATTATCTAGCTTTTTAACACTTAAAAACTGATGTTACAAAAATGCCCATTTAAGGATTCCTACCCAGAAAATATTAATTTTGGTTGCTTCCACAGAACAAGATTCACAGTGCAGGAGAGATGGAGAGATACTCTTCCTTTTTATTTTATACTTCTTATGTCACTTGAATTTTGGGGGCTTGGACATCTGATCTTTATTAAAAAAATTCTTTAAAAATACATATTCTACCAAGTGTGATAGATGTAAACCAATAATTATAAAACCTAGTGATAGGTATTCCTATCTGCGCCTATGAAATCCAGGCCACACTCACTTGCAAAGGAAATGACAAAGCCACAGAAAAGAGCCAGCACCCACAGCATTGTCTGGGACTACTCCCCTCGCTCCATTGCCTGTCCCCACCTCCCCACTGCCAGCTTTGCTCTCTCTCCTGCCCTTGTCTGCTTGACTTTCCACAATGTCTTCACGCCTTTCCACCTGGGGTATCACCATTTGCCTATGTCTCAGTTTCCCTGGCTCACTACTTTGTTCTAGTCTGGGCTTATCTCCTTCCTTCTAGCTCAGCACATTAAGACTGACTCAGGGTGACAGACCATTAGTGTGAACTTGGCCTTCCTTGGATGAGATACTTCAAGAGAAAACCAAGCATCTTTGCAAAGAATTGTCCCAGAAGTTTTAGATGTTCTCATAGAGCGACTCAGGTATGTGTCCAATTAGACCTACTCTTCCCTTCCCAAGTCATTATTTAAGCTTAGTAAGTTTTTATCATCCACGTTTTCCCCACCCCCAGTTTCCATCATTTCCACCTTCATCACAAACATATTTATGATTACATTTAAGTTCAGAGAAGGAGTTTCCCCTTATCTTTATTATACTCCTAGGAGAAGATGATATTAGTAAGCCAAGCCAAAACTTCACTAGACATTCTGCTTTTGGTCAAAAAAAGATACTCAGAAGATCGCCTACTCTCCAATGCCCTGGCCTAGAAATTATCAAGTGAGAATACTCATTGGCAAAAGAAGCCACCTTGTATTCTTGTTCGCCTGCCCAGGTCTAAAGGTCAGTAATCTGGGCTCTGGATCCCAACTGCTGCCTCTTCAGCAATCTCATTACATCATGACTCCACCACCCACCTTGCATTTTTCATTTCTTCCTCTCTATTGGCTACTTACAATTGGACTACAAACAATTCAATTGGTTTTTGTCTTAAAATAAAATAAAATAAGCAAAACAAGTCCCCTCAAAAGACCAGTTAAACCAGAATCTCTGGGATGGAGCCCAGGCATCAGTATTTTTGTAAATGCTCTCCAGGGGATTCAAATGTCCACCTCAAGTTGAGAACTGGTGCTCAAATCCCTTCAAAGGCAGTATTTCCTTTTTTTTCACTCCCATGCACTTCTCGATTTATTGCATTCTGGTTTTGACCGTCACAACTCTACTTAGCTACTTAGGACATCAATTCTCAGCCTAGTGGCCACTTTCCTGAACCATCTTCTTCTTGGAGAGGTCTAATTTGACACAGTGTGCCTCCCCTTGCTTTGTGAAACCCTCTCCTGTGGGATCATTTCCTGCTTTCCTTCTAAACTTGGACTGCTTCTCCTCATTTTCCACCATGGGCTCCTGTTTTTCCAGTTTTGGGGAGGAGTGAGGAAGCAGCCTGCGTAGCAGGATTCTCCCCAGGGATTTGTAGGGCTAAAATTCTTATATGGATAATACTGCTCAGAAAACATTCGGGGAAAATAAAAAAAAAAAAAAAGTTACGAAAACTGAGCGAATTCCAAAAAATGCAGGCAAACACCAGGAAACAGGGTAGAGAAGATGCCAACCAGATGTAGCTCAAAGCCAGCTGTAGGAGCTTGGGATCAGACCCCTAACTTGGTTCAGATGGAACACAAAAGCCAGACTCATCCAGAACAAAGCTCCTGGGAAACTCGGGCCAAGCTTTAATTCAGTCAGAGGAACTTCAGCGTAAGTGGGCAGAACACAGTGACATAATTTCAGTCTCATCTACTATAAACTCAAGAATTTGCCCTTCCTTCGTCTTTGAGTCATATTCGGGGAGGGCAAACCCACACTGTACCACCTTGACTCCTGGGAAAAGGGCAAAGGATTAAGACCAGAAGGCAAGTCGAGAAGGATCAGAGAGCCGGACAGCTGTGGCAACAGCCCTCCCAGTCTCCAGGATCTGAGCCCTTATGGTTCTGTTTTAAAATAAACGAAGATTCAGATGAACAGAAAGTTTGTGTTTCACATTAACATTGCGGCTTTTTCTCAGCTGGGTGTTTTTATTTTCTCTGTCACTTTGCATTACGGGAATAACACAGCTTTCCAAGGGAACAGCTCCATCAGGTAAGTAAACAGCATAGAGCGAGGAGTATATAGATGGCAGAATTTGAGGCCCTTTGACTCAAGGAAGCCTTGGCCGTAAATGTCTGTGGCTGTCGGCCCAGACCATGAGCTTCAGGCTCAGCTCTAAACCGGGCTGGCAAAGAGGCCAGACCTCATCTCCTAGGCTTTGCTGCCTTGCATTTTCTCATGGGTCAGAAAAGAAGCAGCTGGGAAAATTGCTCATCATACTTGCCCCAGCCTTTCCCAGCACAGTTGTGGGCACTGCCTACTGCCACCAGCATCCTCAGCCCTGTCCAAGCCAAGGGTAACGGAGACACAGCTTAGGAAGATATCAGCACCTCCCTGCCCACCGGAAAGGTGAGTTTCAGGAATAGTTACTATTCTGTAAATGGTGGCCAAAAAATGTGGGAGTGAGAGGGAATACATACCCAGATATCCACATGGGCTCTTTCATCCCAAACTCCTATGTGTTTTCTAAAGCCTGATTGACTGGCTCTTCTCCTTTACTTGCTCCTGACTCTCACTTTTGATTCTTTGAGTAATGTACCCCAGGAAAGCATCATGGCCTCACAGCCTAGACCTTCTCTCCACAAGGGCTGGTACCTGTGGGAGCAACCCTACGACAACCTGAATGTGTCTCATTGAGTGAGCCTGACATTATAGAATAAAAAAAACCTCTGCTAGGACACAGACCCTCTGCCAATGTCCCCACCCCTACAATAAGACTTCTTACACATCAACCTTCACCTGGATGGAACTTGACTCTGCTTTATTCTTGGGGTTGGTGATTTAAGTGACTTTTCTCTTCCTGAAGCAAGTCTAGTGAGTCCTTCCCAGGCCCCATCTCTTGCTGTTTCTTTCTCACTTTCTCCTTCCTGTTGGGAAATCTCAGCTGGCCTTTATATTGAACCAACCAGCATTGGAATAGAAAAAATTACTGTGGAAACTCTTAATTTTCTCTCACCAATTTCACTTTGGCAAACATGGGGTCTCTCTCGAAACCTTTTACACTGATCACATGATATAAAACTGCAAAATTGAGCGTAGGCCAAAAATGCACATACTTTAATAAATTAAGGGGTAAAACCAAATCCATTTTCAAAATACAGGCTGCCATTACAACTAGTTATAGGAGCACAAAGAAAAATGCCTGTGATCCTTCAACCCCTGACAATTTATTTCTACATGGGCAGTCCTAGCAAACTACCCATGTACAAATAAGCTTGTTCAGCTTTTGAGTAAACAAGAATCTGGTTACTGGGACAAGAATCTGGCTGGAAGTCATGTTTTCTACCTTGATATCTTGATTTATTGATAAAAAACATTCAAAACATCTATCAGCATTTCTGCTCATAGGATGGGCCTGACTAATCACTTCCTTTTAATGTTTTATAATTTAAAATTTTGAATTTAGACAGAATAATAGAGTGAACTCCCAAATACCCATCACCCAACTTCAACAATTATAGACTCAGCCAATCCAGTTTTATCTGAACTGGTACCCATTTGGCCTCTCTCTCATATTATTTTAAAGCATATCCATGATATCTATCATTGTGTCAATAAATATTTTAATATTTACCTCTACAAAACTAGGGCTTCCTTTTTTTAAACTTTCTTTTTTATTTGGCCACACTGCGAGGCATGCGGGATCTTAGTTCCCTGACCAGGGATAGGACCCGAGCCCTGGCAATGAAAGCACCAAGTCCTAACCACTGGACCACCAGGCAATTCCTCTTTAAACTTTTTATTACAGAAAACTTGAAACATAGATAAAAGTAGAGAGTACAATGAACTTCCATGTGTCTATCAGCCTCCTTCAACAATCACCAGCTTATGGTCAATTGTGTTTTATTTATACCTCCCACTCATTCCCTCTGCCCCAGATTATTTTGAAGCAAACTTCAGACATCATATCATTTCACTGTAAATATTTCAGAGTGTATCTCTAAAATATGAATTTTTCTTAAATATAACCAGGACACTGTTATCACATCTAAAGAAAATGATTCCTTACTGCTATCAAATATTTAGTCAGTATTCACATTTTCCCAACAGGGCTGCCTTTTTAACTATCATTACGTTATCAACCTAAAAATTAACAATTGCTTATCAATTGTATCGAATCCTTAATCAGTATTCAGATTTTTCCTTGATCTCTTTTTAATGTATTTGTATAGGTTTGTAATAAAAATTGAGATTGAAATAAAATTCATACGTTGCAGTTGTTGATATATCACTTACCTCTCTTTTCATCCATAAGCCTTCTCTCCTTACCTTCCTTTTCTTCCTCTCTCTTCCCTTCCTCTTTTTTTTTCCTCTCTTTTTTTTTTTTTTCACTGTAACAGCTCCTTTACTTTGCAGTGAAAATTGATTTGTATATTCTTTGCCTCTGAGTCCTTGTGGGATTTTTTTTTTTTTTTTAATTCAGACAGAAAGTCACAAAAATTATACTCATCCTCATCAGTTCACTCAGTCCCATGTAATTAATTTTTTTTTTCATCTTGATCTTTTGTTAGCACTTTTATGAGTTCATCAGTTTTTCATTAGAGTTCTGAAAATGCTTGTTCATTCAGTTCAGCAGTACAGTCAGTTACCAGAAACCTGTACTTGTCAGAGTCTTTTCCATGAATTTCTTGAAGATGAAAGCCTTTTATAGGAACATATTTGCAAAAGCATCAGAGTACACCCAGAACTGTCTGTAAATGGTAAAAGACTTAAAAATGACCACTGTTTCATAATAATGCAGTTGACAAGAAAATTAGTTATTTCTGAGATATACATTTTAAAGTAATAACTAGGATTATGACTTATAACATTATATGAAATTTCTAAAAATCTTATATGTTCTGGTATAATGTTTCCTCTCTTTTCTTTGTAATGTATTAGTTGAATAAACAGGGTCATGTGTCTGGCTTTTGTTGTTTGCACTCCTGTGGTGCTGTTTAACATGTTCGACTTTCCTCTGTACGACCTTAATGGTTAATCATTCCACCCTTGACTATGGATCCAATAGAACTTCCTGGTCTCCATTCTAAACCCCAGACTTCTCTCTCCTGGATGATGGAAACGTGAGGCTGTGTGATGCACTGGAAAGAGGACAAGGTTTTAATCTCTCATCAACCTACTATATGACCTTGGGCAAATAAGACTCACCTTCCTCGGTCATAAATGTGGATACTAATATTGCCTTGGAAGGTTTCTTTGGGGCTTAGGAGTAAGTATTATGATCATAGAGTATTTTGAGCTGCACACAATCCAGCTAGTCATGCACCTGAGAGCTGTGTTGCATAGCGGAGGGAACACAGATTTTGGGGCCAGACCCCCTTGAATAAGGCCATCTGTCGAGTGAGGGTAAAATATTTAATTTCGTCTTAATGACTGAAGAGACGATGTATGTAACATACATAGTCCAGCACTTGGAGCATGATGTCTGTGGCAATTGTAGGTAAGGACAGTGGTCTATATTTATCAAAGAAGGCTAGAAGATAGGAAAGATTGAGTTCACTATGTTTTTTTTTTTTTCAAAATTATCTTTGGCAAGCTTCTTTCCAATAATTTCCGTTATACCTTAAAAGCAAAAAGCCAAAAATGTGGATAAATACAATATGCAATGAGAACACAGAAAAGAGAATAATAACTTTTCTTGCAAATACCAAGAAATACTCTGCAGGAGTCATAACAACTGGATTGGGTCTTAAAGGGTGAGTGAGTGTTTGGTATTTGAGTGAGAAAAAAAAAAGCATATGAAGAGGAAGGAACAGCACTGGCAAGGGTAGAACTGGGTCGCGAGCTCAAATGACTTCAGAAAAATTGGTTGGGGTTCACCTGGTTGGCAGTGGACCGTGATGATGTGGCTCAGGTATAATAATCTCTGTCATGGGGAGATGTAGGGATTCAAAGGGAGAGCGAAGATGACATTGTGAGAAAGGGAAGTAAATTAGGAAGTCATGATAATAGAATAGGTAAGAGACAGAAAAAACCAATGGAGTGGCAAACCATGTCAGGTCACCATAAGTGTCAGCAAAGTGTTCGATGAAATATCTCTGAAGATTGCATAGGAAGGTAACTTTTTGCCTAAAGTAATCATGGAGTAGGTAGCATTTGAAACTGAACTCATAAATCAAAGTTTTATGTAGAACTTATGCTCAACAAGTAAAATTTGGGCAATGGTCTAGAGAAAGGAACACAAAGTTGTGAGGGTTATCCCCAGGACAGGTCCATGGAAATCACAACCTCCCATCATTGCTTCTGATTCCCTGAAAGTGAAAGACAGCACACACACACACACACACACACACACACACACACACACACACATCCCTCCCCCACCCAACATCCCATGTCATGATTCAGCTGTATTTACTCTAGTGGTTCCTAAAATGTGTTCTGTAGAGCTGTATTCTACAGGTGCTTCATGGGGAAATGAAAGTGGGGGGAAAGGGGAAGGAGAAAAGGAAGGAAGGAAGGAAGGGAGGGAGGAAAGAAGGAAGGGAGGGAGGAAGGAGAGAAGAAAATACTTTCTAAACGAGTTCGGAAAATTCTAGCTTAAACAGAATTTTTAAAAAGTTTCTTTACTGCAGGACTTCTCAGAGCCTTTGTTTAAAGTATTGCAAATCTCCAACATAAGCACAGAGTACTTTAAGAGATTCCCCTCCTCCCACAAGAAGCATCTTGGACAAGTATTCTATATACAATCATATTCGGGGGAATGCTAACATCAATGGTGGCTAACTGCTTCTTAGAGATATCTCAGGAGCTAATTCTGATGGCAAAGAGACTGGGCTGATGGAGACAGTTCTGCTGCAGTTATTGCTGAGCGAATACAGACCTTGCTGGTATGTAAGTCCTTTACATCACTTAGTTCTTTTCTATTTGGTCCAGACTAGTGTGCATAATTACATCTGAGCTAGATGGACATTTCAAGCATGCATTTGAAGAGAAAGTTCTTTTACAGCCCTAGCCGATTCATCTCCTAATCCCATGAGGGGAAAGCTCAAAGTGGACACCAGTTTAAAAGAGATCGTCACAGATAAAGGGGAGAAGGAGAATTGTTTGGATGCTAAGCATCTCTAAGATTCCATTTCCAATCCAACGTACTTACAGGAGGGTTCAAACTGGAATCCAGGACATCCAAGGAAACAAGCTGTTTAGTCAAAGCTTAAAGGATGCTTAATGGCCCTCGTAGCACGCGTGCTCACGCGCATACACACACACACGCATATATGTATGTATTCTGCACGTGAACCTAAAATGGGCTGAAGGTTTTTGTTGTCAGCCTCTACCTGCCACAGATTTGCCTTATTTTGCCAGTGTCGGTTTAACCATACCAGCCTCTTATGCAACTAGGAACAAAGCTAACAAGATGTGACCCCTTCACAGGTGGTCCCCTGTGACCACCTTCAAGATGTAGGCATGGTCTCAAGTCTGACTGCAGCCCTGCCCACAGAGTAGTATCACCTAAATAACATCCTATAACCTCTCCACCCTTGAGAGTTGGGGAGAGGTCATCTACTCTGTTGCCAGGTTGGGACCCCCAGATCTGCTCTTTAAATTAGGGGGCTCTGCCCAGTTCCTGGAGCCCCAGTGATACTCTGCTTCAAAAACATCACTTGGATTCCTACGAAATCTCTTATGTTTACGGGTACCCTCTTCTATTGCCTGGGACATTTCAATCTATCCTATTCTCTCTAGAACAGCACTGCCCAACAGAACTTTCTGCAATGATGGAAATATTCTGTATCCACACTGTCTAATACAGTAGCTACCCCGCCCCATCGTCTTCCCAAATAATCATCTGGAAGCCACATCAGCAGCCTTTGACACACATACCAGCCTTGTGGCATTGGATCGTCACTGTACTGAGCCCCAAATCCATCCTCTAGTGGGATAATTACACATGTCTCAGAGGGACATTGTTAGAGGGTATTAAATGAGACAACACTTGTGTAGTGCCTATCACAGAGCCCACCACACAGCAAGGGCTCAATAAATGTTTATTCCCTCTCTCTTTATCCAGTTTCGTCAGTGACTGAAATGCTCAGATGATTCATGTTTCTCTGGGTAACTTTAAGACTGCCTTGCTCATTATGCTAAAATGCTAAATCCCATAAATGTTTGAAAGGAAACCTTGGATCAGTGATTAGAAAACTGTTTTGGCTTTCCTCTCCTGCAACATGGCTTAAACTGTTCTCCTCATCCCAGCACTGGTTTCTGAAAAGCCTAACCTTCATTTCCTTCCTGCCTCAATCAAGGAGCAGCCCCTTTCTGGGGGAGGCTGGAAACGGGACCCATTGTTCATTTGCATTGTGCAACCTTTCCTCAATTAAAAAGAAAAAAAGTCCTCTAGAATGTGTAGGTTGGAGGCTTTGCTTCCTCCCTCTTAAAAGAGGCCTTAGGGACAGCTGGTAGGGCAGCTGCAGCCCAAAAGGAAGGGAGAAATGGGTGGAGAGGCATTCCAGGATGCTCTTCTTTCAGAGGGAGAAGCTGGGCACGCTCTTCGTAGTCCAGAGGTCTGCTGGAACCTTCCTGACCCTTGAGACACAGGCACAATTTTCTTGAATCCCCAAGTATCTAGTCTGTGGCCTCACCACATTTCTCCAAATTCCAGGATGCTTATAATTTTTATAATATTATGGTTTCCTCTACCTCTGGGGTTCCTGATTGCCTCAACGTAGGATGAATGTCAAGCTTTTCATCACTATATGTATATATATATATATATATATATATATGCAGAAAACATAGAACAGAAATCACTCACACACAGCATTTTTTGATGTACTAGACTTCATACCAAGCTGGAGTTTCACCATGAGATCACATAATAGGAACTTAAAAACTAATAGGCTTTCTTGTTTGCCGAAGGCAAGCTACCCACACCTGGAGCTCCTAGTTGGTCCTCCTGCCAATGAACGCTGCTTCCTCCTTTCTTCTCACCCTCGTGCTCTCACTTTCTCTTCCTCACCTTCTGCCTCCTCAAATTCCCAGAAGACTTCAAATTACTCATCCTATACCTCGATGAGCAGTTCTGCAACTTCTAACTCCTTCTTCTAGATCTGGATCGCTAAATGAATCAAGACCATCAGCTCAAGAAGTAGCTTCTCATTTAACAGAAACTTCCCTTCTTAGAAGACAATGGTGATGTCAAATGGTAATTTTTTTTCCCTGATGCAGATGGAAAATGAAAGGGAGAACTAACATAGTTTGCTATTAGGACACCTAAGAATCTTGCAGCTGTTGTAGTATGCACTGAGGGAGTGTTAACAACAGGTGCAAAATTCTGGCCCCTATTACATATATATGCATATTGAAATGATATAATATATAGTATAAATATAATATTATAATATATCATGTTTATTATATAATTATAATTTCAATATCACATTATAATTTATATTATTAACTACTAAAATAATAATATTACTAAAAAGAAGAGCAAAGGAATCCTTATCTGGGTAAATTATCTTTTTGGAAATCATTCCAGAACTAAGTCCTCTAATTCCACAATGCTATAATAAAATTATCCAACTCTTATAAATGTTCCAGGAAAAATAATATCTTGAAAGTCAAGGAACTGAAACAAGTAGGAAAACTTGAAATTGAACAGTTAGAACCCCACAAACAGAGAAGAAAGGATTAGGAAGGAATAGGAACTGGATCCAGTTTTCCAGGAGGTGGTTGTTGGTAGAAGAATAAGCAGGAAAAATCAGCTTAGAGGTGGCTGGGGTTAGAACACCCATGAGTCACAAGGTACCTGTAGAAGAGGCTGCCAAGGAAAGGTGTAGACTCAGCTTGAAACACAGAATGTTCTCCAGAATCGACACTCTAGGTTGGTCTCCCATTTCACAGATGGATAAAGTGAAGTTCAGAGAGAGAAAGTGGTTTCCTAAGCCACTAGGTAAGATTGGAACAAGGTCTTCAGAAAATTCTGTGCACGTGCTGATAAAACCCAGGTCTTCTGACTGTTAATACAAAACTTCTCTAAGACAAAGGAGGTCCTGGGGTTCTAATCAATTTTCCTCATCCTCAAAATTAGCTTATTAAATAAAAAATAATCTCATGGCACGGTGCTAATGAGCTCTAAGGAGTGGAAGACTGCCCTGTCTTTTTTATCTTTAAATGTACCATGGACATTTCTAGAATCAATTATTTTTCTATTAAAGAAATATAGACTCAATGTGGAAACTTAGACAAATATAAAAAAAATTAAAATAAAAATGAATAATGTTCATACTTCTATCACTCTCAAAGTCAATGGGAATAATTTAATGCATTTCCTTTGTACAGTTTTTTTTCTTATGCACTTTATATTGCTGAGGACATAGTACTTATATGATTTGTGTATTTTCTTACTTAAATTATAGCATAAACTCTGCCCATATTACCCTCATTATTTTAAAAATTCTGCATAACATCATTTTCATGGCTACATAAGCTTCACTGCATTTAGTGGGGTGTAATTAACTTATTTCACACTCTTACATGTTTATATTATTTCTAATATTTTGTAATGACAAGTAACATTTTGATGAATGCCTTTATGCTAAAAAAAAAAAAGTTAATTTTTTTTTTTAAGTTTAGATTATGACTGTTCTGGCTTGAATTGTGTTTCCCCAAATGATGTCCAAATCCTAATGCCTAGTACCTGTGAATGTGACCTTATTTGGAAATAGGGTCTTTGCAGATGATCAATATGACTGGACTTCCTATAAAAAGGGGAAGTTTGGATACAGAGATGGGCATGCACACAACTAGAATGTCACGTAAAGATGAAGGCAGAATTCACTGTGATGCATTTACAAGCCAAGGAATGCCAGAGATTGCCAGCAAACCACCAGAAGCTAGGAGAGAGGCACCAAACAGTCTCCTTTTCAGTCCTCAGAAGGGGCCAGCCCTGCCCATACCTTGATCTCAGACTTCTAGCCTCCAGAACTGAGACAATTTGTTTCTATTGTTTAAGCCTCCGAGTTTGTGGTACCTCATAACAGCAGCCCAAGGAAACTAATATGATGTCCTTGGAAAAAGTCCCCAAAGTGTAAATATCTGGTCAAAGGGTGCAAATATTTTAACCTTCTTGGTACATTTTGCCAGGTTGCAAATGTTTCCCAATTTTATGCTGATTTCTAACTCTATTAAATATGAGTGAGAATATTTGTTTTATCGTAATCTCCCCAGAATATTGTTTTTATAAACTTTGCTAATTTATTTGACAAACTATATCACGCTGATTTTGTACTCAAATTTCTTTGATTACCACTGAGATTAAATACTGTCTACAATTATTAGCCATTTTTTGTTTTCTATATTGTGAGCTCTATGTCCTGTCCATGTCTTTTGAAATTATACCCATATTTAACTTCTGGAATATTTAGCCTAATGGACTTCTTTCCTTTTCTAGTCGTATGAATTCCTTTTATAGCATAGATAGTAATTATCTTTCTGCCATACTCAATGCAAATATGTCTCCAATGTGCAGTGTTATTTTTGTTTTGCTTCTTATCCTTTGATTATGTATTCTGACAAAACAACATTTTTGAGGGCTTTTAAACTTAAATATGTTAAAGTACTTATGTTATTTAGGCTAAGACAGAATTTTGTTATAAAATATAATCCTTTAATTAGTCAAGAATGTAGTATTTGGGGATAGAGTGTTAAGTGAGGATTATTTAGTTGTATTAACAAATCACTAACCCAGTAACCCCATAAACTAGTGATCTATCTTCCTCTTCCTTACATGATGAAACATTGCATATAAATATAAAATATTATATAGTTTTACATACGAGAGTGCCTGTAGATATAAAAGTCTTATTGGAGAGTTCTTCTCTAGCTATTGGTGGCCAGAAATTAGATTTAACCAACAAAAGCTCTAGAGGTAACACTGGACCAAAAAAGTCAAGAAGGGATATTTGGTCTTAATCTTTCTACGCTTTCTCTGTTCAATATTTAAGGAAGCCTCAGACCATCCCCTAAACTCCTGAATATCCTTTACCTGCCCCATTGTTCCTCTGTTCTTTCTCCCCTAGTTTTCAGTAATATCTGCACTTGCCTATAAGTTCCATGAAGGCAGAAAAGCTTTCTGACATCTTTCCAGCTGTACCCTTGATGCCTAACATGATGTCTAGATTATAATAGACTTTCCAAAACATAATTAGTAAATTAGGGACTGTTTACCCCACTAGACTGTAAACGACTGTCTTTGCCTAAAATGTTCTTCTCTTTCCCATTACCTGGTTAATACAGAGTTGTGGTTAAGAACGTGTCCTCCAGACCCAAACTGCCTGGGCTCAAACCTAGGGCCACTCTACTCATCCTTCTTGGGCCTCAATCTCTTTTTGTGTGAACTAGTAATAAAAATGGTACCCACCTCACTGGGTTTTATTTAAGGATGAAATGAGTTATGAGCACAGACACCTACTTACTATCCTTAGGATCCTATCTTAAAGGGCAGCTCCTCAGAAAGGCCTTTGCCACCCACCCCAGACTAGATTAGGTCACCCTACACCTCCTCTACTTTTCTGTCCTTTGTGCCACCCATTTATCCTAATAGTTATTTGTAAATTGCTTTCTTATGTCTCCCGTTAAACTTTTAGTTCCAATATGCAGGGATGGTGTCTTTCTTGTTTATTGTAGCCTCTCCTGTTCTCAGCAAAGTTCCTAGTTTGCAGGGATCCTTCATACAATGGAAAAATAAATAAAATAATGTGAATTACTGAATGAATGAATGAACATATTCTTGTGGAGGAGGGAACTCACCTTAAGGGAAGACATTGTGATCTTTCATGTGCCTACACCAGAAACTGACAAACTATAGCCTTTGGTTGTAAAAGCTTCATTGAGACACAGCCACACCCATTCACTGACATATTGTCCATGGCTGATTTTGCACTACAGTGGCAGAGTTTGAGTAGTTGTAACAGAGACTTGATGCATGGGCTACAAAACCTAAAATATTTACTATCTGGCTCTTTATAGAAAATATTGTAGTGGCCTTGATTCTCAAACATGAGAATGCATCAGAATCACCTGGAGATCTTGTTAAAAGAAACATAAATGAACTCCACCCTCAGAGTTTCTGTAGGTTTGGGGTGAGGCCCCAAAATTTGCATTTCTAACAAATTCCCAATTTATGCTGCTCCTACTGGTACAAGGACCCACTCTGAGTCACACTGGTCTTTAATATTCAAACACACCCGTATGATTCCATGTACATCTCTGGGTACTTGCACAGCTGAAACTCCAGGGCCTAACACTGACAATTCCTGACAATGAAGTGATCCATGATTCCCTTCAGTTTTACTCAAGTAGAAGACCCATTGCCAAGACAACTTAGAGGCTAATTTTGTGGCCTTGATCGTCCCCAGAATTTTGAGAGAAGGAGCTGACCCGAGAGATTCTACTGAAGTACACATGTGATCCTAACAGGACCACTGCCCACAAAACCCGAGCTGAGACTTCTGCTGTCATCACACTAATATCAGGACTAGAAAAGGTAAATGAGTGGAGCCTCTCCCTTCTCTGACATACTACTGATAATACAAATAATAGCAATAAAAATTAACTTTGATTGATGGCTCTATGCTCTAGGAAAGTGTTTTATAACAACATGTGAGGTATGTACAATAATTATTCTCATTTTACAGGGGAGAAAATTGAGGTTCACAGAGGTCATGTCATCGTGCCAAAGTTGGACAGCTGGGAAGTGTCTTAGCCAGGCTTGGAAGAGAGTTAGTCCAACTCCAGAGCCCACACCAACTACAAAGACGCTTCTCTACATAGACTCCGCATGCTTGCAGGAAAGGGAAAGTTTCCATAGTCGTCAGGCTGAGGGGGACTGATGTGTGTTCATTCTCACTCAAATCTCTGGCATAGCAAGGAGCTATTGAATTAATTAGCAACTGGATCTTATTTAGAATAATCTGTTAGATAAACCCCAGTCAAGCCTCCAATCAACCACGCACAGATCTGGGATTCCCAGTCTCCCAGCAAGATCCCAGTGGACCCTGTGATACACACCCAAACCATGTTTTATTGAAGGCTTCGTTGCCCTAGCTGCTAGGCGTGCCACAACCTTCAGCTGCCGAGTTAACCCATCTCACCCAAACTCACCCTGGATTCAATGACCAATTAATGCCATGGTGTTGAAAAGACCAGCCCCTTAGCCCAACTGGGGACAATTCTGAAGGGCGATTCTGGCTCCAGATTTCCCCACGTGGTGGACCAAGTTTGTCACTGAAGCTGCGTCACAGCTGGACTTTTCCCTCTGCCCGCCTCTGCTTATCTCACCCCCTGTCCACAGGTGTGGATCCCAGGGGAACCGCTAGTAAACATCCTGCTTGCCTCAGTCTGTGTCCCAGGGAACCCAGCTGGCAACAGAGACACCCCTTGTCTGAAGCCACTTTCAGCACAGCATTACCTTCTACCCGTGACAGTGGCTCCACGTTCAGTAGCTCCATGAATCCACCAGAACTTTCCAGCTGAAACTGCCTCCTTCTTTCCTGTTGAAAATATTCACCCAGTTATCATCATTTATGGTCTCCTATTGCAGCAGGAAGTCCTGAGGAGGGTTAGTTCAAGTGGTGCCCTGCCACAGGAACTCAGTCATAGATCAAGGCAAAAACTGTCTGGAGTTTGCAGCCAGATATAGTAAAAAATGTTGAATATATCACCTTCCCACACCAAAATGGTACTGCTTTAGCCAGTCTATTTCCTTCTCCACTCCTTGATTTAGTGGCTTCCTCTGGTTTATGAAATATTTTTCACCCAGGGCCCACTGAAAACATCTTCATAAAATAGAGTTCCTCTTTGGGCAGGTCACTTTCCTATTGAATTTTAACGTTTCAAGAAGGAAAAGGGGAGTCTTTCTGACCCAGATATTATTTGAACAAGTACTTAAGTGGTCCCTAGATGCCAGGATTTAAGCTCCATTGACAGCCAGTATAATCACCAGCTTGTAAAACAAAATCTTAAGTTCATGCCTGTATAGTGAACAGGCCCTGCTCCAATCACTCCAGTGATGTGACACAATTTCATTTCTGCCAGTGACCACAGTGCCAGCCTTGAATTCATACAGTTAGTAAGTGACAAAGCCAAGATTTGAAACAGACAAGCCTGAATACTTAGCCCATGATATTTTAAACATACTGCGCAATTCAACAAATATTTATTGGACATCATTTATGTGTGTATAAGTGTACTATTTCTGAAATACCTGTGTGTGCACTAGTCTCTCTCTCTGTCTCTGTCTTTCTCTCTCTGTTTTGTCTACCACTGTAGCTCCAAAAACAGGAGCAAAAGACTCTTTCCATAATGAAGAGGAAGGAGAAGCCAGCTCATTCTTCCCTTGGGAATTAGAGAGAAAGATGGAGGGTAGCTTTTCTGTTTGGATCTTGGAGGATTATGGAAGAAAGAAGAGTAGTGGCCAGTGGGAGATAAAGGATTCTTCCTTTCTTCTCTGCGCCAAGTGGGAAAGTTAGGAAGCTGAGAAGAAACTCTGACCTGACCCCCAATTTGGGGCACTTGCGAGACTGGACCTCACAGACTGCCCCCACCAGAGCACGAGGTGGCTGACTCAGAATTAATATGACAGAAAAGTATGAGTGAGCAAAGAGAGAGCTTCCGTTGGTACTCCAGACAACACTGGCTTCCCTGTAGTGTAGTAGAAATCCAGAAGTTTCTGCATAGCCCAGGAGATAAAAAGTAGCTGAGAGTCTACCAGGAAGGTCTAGTCACAGGTGTCATGGAGTGGTCCTTCTTGCTGGCACAGCCCAATCCTTGTTTCTCCTGGTGTTGAAGGTAGACGGTGCTTTTCATTCATTTCCCAGTCCGAAAGCCCACCTGGAGCCCTCACACCACCCCCACTAAGGACCCCTCTGTCCGTTATCCCAATAAGGTTACTGGCAAAGAATTGCTGTGTTGGATCTGCTCAAGTTTCTTTTAGAAACATGTGTGATGTGGCAGTCTCTTAAGTGTTTTACATGCACAAACTACTTAATCCTCAATAACCCCTTGAGTTGGGCACTGTTATCAACATCCTCATTTCACAGATGGGGAATCAGGCAGGGGGAGAAGTGGCTTGCCCAAGGTCACATATTGGCAAGACGCAGACCTGGGATTCACACACAAGAGTCCATGAACTTGACCATTATGCTACATTGTCTGTCCTTTAAGGAGCTGCTCCTGAATGACAAGTATACCAAATACCAAAGTCACCCACACCTTTGATTTTACACTTTCACTCTGCATTAAGAATTGCACAGGCAGCTTATTAAAATTCACGGTCCTGAGACCCTCCCAGACAGACTGAATCAGAATCAGGACAGGTGCTTCTGAGGCGAATGCTCCAAGTAACACACTTTGATTTAACTCTCCCTCAAATCTCCCCTCTTCTCTCCCTTGCTCTTCCCTAAATAGTCACTAGGTGGTTAAGGCCATGCACCTAGGACGTAAGCTCAGCCCCTAAGCTGCTCTATAACTGAGCAGAACTCTGAAGGCACAAACAACTTCAGCCCCGATAAGCATCTGTCCGCAAGGAATATCCACATGTACCAGGAAGCGTCCTACAGCTGGCAGGCAGGACGTTCAGATTTGGGGGCAGGATCCCTGGAAAATTCCCGACTATGTGGGGATGTTCAAAAGAGCCCCAAGGAGGTGCCCCCCTGCCCTGCCCAGGTGATGAACCTCATCTTTGGCTGTCACATTCACACGTCACTGGGCTCTGGGTCCATATTTCTCTCAGCTCCCTGGGCCCTCGGGCTATGCAAGCCAAGATCTCTGTCTGCATCCCTCTTGGGGGCTCCCGGAATGTCTTCTGGTGAAGTTTATTACCAGTCACTGCCTCACTGACAATTTGTTCGGTGAACCTTTCCAGCTCAGCTTAAAAATCTCAGAAAGGCAACTTCTGAGATGTGGGCAGTTTGGGGAAGAAGGGGAGACAGGGAACCCAGATTGTGGTGAGGATGCCTGCCTCAGCCTCAGCTGAGTGTGGGTGGCCAAGGGAGTGAAGTAGGGGTAGCCTTCCCCGTGGTCTTCCTCTCACCCTCCCTCACCTTCTCAAGGAGAGATCCCCAAAAGTAACCCCGGAAGATGACAGAGACCTTGGAAAAATGCAAAGGTATTTTGAGGACTTCTCACCCTCCTTGGATAGAGGAGCAAACTAAGGCCCAGAGAGGAAAGAAACTTGCTTGAATCTTGCAGCCAAAGTCAGGAAAGATCTCAGAGCTCTTTCCACACATGCTTCTGTCTGGAGGATATTTTCAAGAGCCCGTATGGCTCCATAAGCCATATTACGGGGCTGAGGCAAAGATAGGTGGAGGCAGCAAGGGGGAAAAGGATGTAACCATTTGACAGACTATTTCCCCAGGAGTGTCCCAGACTTGAGAAAAATGCTGGGCTGCCCCTGGCATGTAGCAGGACCGGACTGCAGTGGTTTTCTGCAGGTGGTGACCAAAAGCTAGGGTAGACAGAGGTCAATATCTTTTGTGTGTAGGGCCAAGGGAGACAATCTGAGAGATGCTTCCTTGGGGAGAACTGAAGCAAACACCAGAAGTTGTTGATCCAAAGCAGGAGGAAGAAGAGGAAGCTGGGTACCAGCCAGAGAGCCATGGAGGTGTCCAGAAGGAGGGGGCGGGGTTGAAGCAGATGGTCAACCTGACCAGGACTGTTTCCCTCAGCCAATGATGACAGCTCCAGCTTCCCAGCTTTCTAGATGGTCCATGGCCTTGGGTTTTGGTTAGCAAGAAGTATCAATGGTGCCAACCTCAGAGAGATAAATAAAAACTTACAGTGTTAACAGGAAAAAGCTAGGGCAAAAAGAAGAGAAGGAGAAGGAGAGATTTGACTGAGAAACAAAAGGAATATCATAAAACCCACAGTGGCCTTCGTTAACCCTGAAATGCCCAGCTTGGATTTGACAGTCATATTTGGAATTGTGGGACTTATACCCAGAACAGAAAAAACGAGCTGGGCAGGGCCTGGGGCAAATGTACGAGGCGATGTCGCAACTGCAAACTGTATGCTGAAAGATGAGGTCCCTCTAGAAGCAAGAGAATGAAGCCAAAGATGCATTGCAGGCCAGGGAAAGGTCAGTCTGGGGCCAGGGTAGCCCTGAGGCTGGGGTGGAAGGTCTGCAACTTGTCTGGTGACAGGCAAGGGGAAAAGAGGGCACTGGATCCAAGAAAGACATTGGAGATGAGCAGGGAGAGCTGATCTGGAAGAACCAGGGGATAGGGTGGTGATGGGGGTTGCCGAGGGACTATCATTCTATGGAAATCCAGGTACGTGGTGAGCAGCAAAGCAGCACTGGGGTCCACTTCAGGGTCATCTCATTGGCCTCATCATCTCTGTGAGCATTTATTGAGCACTCACTGTTGCCAAAATTGTGCTATATTACTGATGCTATTTCACCCTAAACTTAGAAACTAGTACAAGTATGCTTCAAAATCCAAATATGTTTGGATCCTGCGTGCAGGGAGGGAGGGAGGATAATGAGAGACATCTCTAAGTTTCAGGGAATGAATAGGAAGAGTTCAGATGGCAAGGAATTTATTCAAAAATGTATCTGGATCTGTTTAGTTCCTGTATTTGGATAGCAAGAGTTTGCATAGTAAGAATCCACATAGCGAGGCAGACCTGTACCACGTTTATCTCCAGTTTACCGATGAAGAAAGCCATGGTCACAGAGATAATATAATTTGTCCAGATTAACCCATTAGGGATGGAACCAGAATTTGTGCCCAGATCTTTCTGACTCCAGAGTCGAGTTTGCTGTGCTTCCTCCTAGCCTAACAGGGATGGGATATTAGGGCTGTTTGGGGGCTGAGCAGGGGATTGGGGTGAGATCTGAATGGGGGAATCCCTGGCAGACTTGTGAGTAACTAGGAAAAGTAGCATCTGAGAGCATGCACTGGGGCTGAGGACTGAGGGCAGACCATTTTTAGCCTGATATCCTTTTGGCTTTTCTTTACAGCCCCAAGTACATATCAAAGCATCTTTGATTCCACAGATTCCCAGGAATGCCAATGTGCATCATGCGAGCTCTTAAAACCATCGTCCGTTTCCAACCAGCCCCAGTGAATGAAAGGAGGGGAAACTACTTTTCTGACTGACAGAATTCATCAAAATGAATTGGCAACACCTATCAGCCTGAAACAGCAGTTTGCAACTTGCCCAGTAACAAATCTTCCCGGGGACATTATCTCACAGGAAACGACACAGGATAAATTTTTATTTCAATAGGATTCCTCCCTCCCCTTACCTCCTCCCCACTTCAAAAAGATTTAACATCTAATTCAGGTTTTGATGAGCCGCTTCATCTCTGTAGAAACACTGTTGATCTCTGTCGGACCCCAACGGCCTTGGGCAGAACAAACTGAAGGGCTGGGGGAGTGTGGACCGTAGGCAGTGATAAATAAATACATTACCCGCCGCCTCTGAAGGAGCACCGTGACCTCCAACACAACTGCCGAGTTGCAGCTGCTTAACAAAAGTCACCCTGTTTTCCTGCAACCTCAGGGTCTTCGAGTGCCAAAGCAAGAGAAAGATGCACCACAAGGCAACCCCATTCAGGATCCAGAAACAGCTGGGCTTGATGGCTCTGGTCAGAGCCTCTCCTTGGAGTTCCAAAACAAGACAGACGCCTCCTAGGAGATAAAGGACAGAAGGAAGAATATGCCTGGAAACTCTTCTCCCAATGAGGAAACTGAAACTGTGAAGAAGTAGGTAAACTGACCAAGGCCACGTAGCTAGAAAATGGTAGAGTGAAGAATCCAATGTAAATTTTGCTTAAAAATAATTTCATGAAAGGAATGGGTTTCATGGGGCTCAGTACAACTGTTGTTGTTGCTTTAAAGAAAATGTCACTTTTTTTTCTAGTGAACCTGATCCAAGGTACCATTTATTAAGTGTAAATCTTTACATACAGGGACTTCCCTGGTGGTCCAGTGGTTAAGAATCTGCCTTCCAATGCAAGGGAAGTGGGTTCGATCCCTGGTCGGGGAACTAAGATCCCACATGCCGCAGGGCAACTAAGCCCGAATGCCGCAACTACTGAGCCTGCGTGCCACAACGAAAGATTCCCGCTTGCCGCAACTAAGATCCCGCGTGCCGCAACTAAGACACAATGCAGCCAAATAAATAAATATATTTTTTAAAAAATCTTTACACACACACAAAATATAAAACTGATTGTAGGGGGAAAAATGGCTGAATAGTAATTATTTAAATTAATTAAAGCATAGAGGTGTTCAGAGTAGGACCACAGAACTGTTCTAATCTTAGGGTAATTGATAACAAGTCCTTATTGGAAAAAAGCAAAAATATCCACTTTTAAGTAAAATATAAACTCATGAATTGTTAAAACAAGAAGACTTGTTTGAATTCCACAGAAAAGCCAACATTTCTGCGCAGTTATCTGAGAGCTCGAAGAGATGTCAGCTGTCATTTCATCCTTATCTCACACAGTGAGAACGGAGAACGAGAGAGATGGATTGAGCTGCCCAAGGTTGCAGAGCTAGTTCACAACAGAGCTGGAGAAAAAGCAACCGTACCTTCACTCTCTGCCAAAGACATTTCATGTGACCACTTCACATTACCTTTTTTTTCCACAGAAGAAAATAAAACACAATGAACTTGAACCATGGAATGCTTTCGTTAATGAGAAATGCACCAACCAGTTTGTGACAAGCACTGTTTTAACAAAGAGTCAAGTGCGTCTGGGAAAATGACCAGAAGGAAGGCCTTTGTCCATGGGTTTGACTAAGAACTCACTTAACCTAACAGATAGCACCATGCCTGGCACACAGTAAATGGGTCATAAATATGTGTGGGGCAGATAAATTACCCTTCACGTCGGACAAATGAACAGTGTGTGGAATCTCTCAGCAGTGCCCATTCTAGACAGTTCTCTGACACTGAATGTTGTTTATCCCCTACAGGCGTCTGCCATTGTTTATTTCCCTGCTTCTCTTTCCCTCTGTCCCTCCACTTGAATATTGCTCTAGAAGGTCAAGAACCATATCGTTTGTTCACCAACCCACCAGAAGCACCAGCTGTCTCTGGATACTCAATAAATATGAGCAGAGTGAAGGAGTATGCCCGCTGGGTTTCCTTGCTGGAACTATCCACTGATAATGGCTGTCTCTCCTGTTCTGGGTTGTAAGAGTGATCCAGTAACTCATAAAATGCTAGCATCAAAAGAGATCTGAGTGGTGCCTATAATTTTACAGTTTAAAAAAATTGTTTATAGACAGGGAATTTTTCTTCAAGATAGTCTGTCTTGTCTATAGCAGACTTTAGATTAGAATTTAGTTCAGTGCTTATTTCATGGTAAATGATATGTATATGAATCTATATGTGCATTGCTTATGCTCGGTTGTATACTCACAGTGAGAAAACGTGTGTGTGTGTGTATGTGTGTGTGTGTGTCCGACGGAAAGTAAGACCACTGGCTTTGCCACAGACACTTCCATGGCTGAGGCTTCTGGAAAGAAATCATCTCAATTGTGGCAGCCATGGAGCTGATCTGCTCAGACCTCCCTCCCCTGCTGCAGGGAGCATGGGTGATTGACAGGCTCCAGCTGCCACACTTTTGAGTCCCTCACCTTGATAACGTCAGGCCAAGATTCTGGGGCTGCTCCCAGCCAATGAGCAAGCACAGCAGGGAGTATTGGAGTAGGGCTTCCGGGATTCCTCTGATGGGCAACTGTGGCACTGAAACTCCTCACCGATCGGCCTGGCTGGAGCTTTGTCAGCAACGTGCTGTAGTCTGAGTCTCCTCTTGCCCAACCCTTTCCATCCCACTATCCTTTCTTAGATGGCAGACCTGCATCATGGTCTGAAGACCCTCCTGCCTAATTTTACTTCCTCCCTTTTTATCTGGCACAGACATCCCCTGCTCATAAATCTCTTGCATGTCTGGTCCCCTCTTGGTATCTATTTCTCCAAGGACCCAAACTGACCCAGTGGTGTAAATGTTCTTGACAACTGAGTTCTGTCCTGGTCCACGTGTTACGTGATTCTCTGAGACTCACGGACCACTCTGTTCCATAAGCTTGGGTGTGGGAGCATCTCTGCTTCCATCCTCCCTCTATCAGTGTGTGGTCTCCCTCCTGTCTCCCCTCCCCACTCGCTGTAGCCCCATAGGCTACCTGGGATATGCAGCACTGCCATGGCGCTGGGACTACTTGTGCCCCAGGTCCTCAGCTGCGGTCTCTGCGTTCTGTCACGTGACATGCTCCCTGGGACTTTGAGGGGACTCAGAGGAATGTGCTCTGAAAGCTGGTGGAATGGCCAGATGAGGTCCCACAGATGACTGTAGAGGGATGTGGAAGTCCCTTCCCCATGGAGCTGAGTGGACCATGCCAAGGCCTTCCTTCCCCCCAGGACCACTTGCATCTTAGTGCACAAGATTACAGGGAAAGGCTCATGTCTCCGTGAGAAAGGAGGAGGTAAGGACATTGCTAAGCCCTGAGCACTTAACTATGTATCAAACACTGATACGTAGTGGAATATGAGACTAGCGTATCCCCCAAGGATCTTACAGGCTAATGGAAAGTGAAGTGGCATTCCATTGTATACCGACAGCAGTTCTGAAAAGGGCTAAACCCAGACAAGGCACTTGTTTAAACAGCCCATGCCTCAGGAGGCCAATGGGCCAGGGACCGAGTTAATGGCTTTGCCTGCATTCTCACCTTTAACGATTGCATCCACCTTACGAAGGAAAGTTTGTTATCAACACCATCTGGTAGCTAAAGATACCTTTACAGAAGCTGTATTCTTTGCCCAAGGACACCCCTTCCCAACTCTATATATCTGGCCCCAATACTTATGCTTTTAACCACCACATTAAATGGATGAATCCATGAAACAAACCAGGAGCAGGTCACAGGGCAAGCCGAGTGAGGGGCAGAAGCTGGTTGACACTGGACCTCGTATGGTTCCCTCAATGGACAAAGAGCGCAGAAAGAGGGGACAGAGCCACAGGCCTGGAGAACAGAGGTCCTTCCTTGACAAGGCTAAGGTGATGCGGGTCCTGACCTGGACCCCATGAGGCAAACATGGAAACGTCCGGAATCAGATCCACAGACTGACAGAGCCATGGCCTCATGGTGGAGATGGAGACACTGAGACCAGAGAGTGGAAGGGAAGCCTCCCCAAGGACACAGTGCTGAGTAAGGGCTGAGCTCAGGACAGAAGCTAAACGGCTGACCCCATCGTTGCCTTAGCATCTTTGGGTCCTTATCGACTGAGGTTGCAGGTCGGGGTAAGTCTCTTTTTAAATTTTATTTTATCGGAGTATAGTTGATTGACTATGTTGTGTTAGTTTCAGATGTACAGCATACTATATATAAAGTGATTAACAAACAAGGGGTAAATCTTTAGGGGATAGCCTGACAACAGAAGACCCTCCTTGGCCTGATCATCCCCGGGGGCAAATTTGTACATCTCAGAGGAGATCGAGTTAGACCCTGCTCAGCTTACTTTTCCTTTGCTTCCTAGGGCTTCACAAAAAGGGTTCTTGTTCTTCGCAGCGGCTCACAGGTCGTCCAGGGTGTTCCTTTGCTGTCCCACTGCAGGACCCCACCCCAGAGGGGGAGCTCACATTCCACAGTCACCCTTGACTTTAGACAATTTTCCCAAATGTCAGAGCAGAAGCCAATGGCCTGTTTCTGAATCTGAGCTGTCCTACTCAATACTGATCCCCCCCCCATCACCCAACTGCACGCACACATGCACATGAACACACACACATACACACACATAAGCGCACACCCCAGGCTTCAAGCAGTGCAGCCTGGCATGGCTCAGCTCTCACAAAGATCCCACATCCAGATCTCCTGGTTCACCTTACCCTCCAAGACGAACGTATGAACCCCACGGTTACAGCTGGTCTATGGCTTCTTTCAAGGCTGAGGAGACCAGTAACAGGAGCAATAGTTCTCAATGAGCCCTAGCGTTAGGCTTGGTGCTGAATTCCTTACATAAATTGTCTCATTTAATCTGCACAAAGCAACCTAGGGGGCTGATATTAGCATGCCACTTGTACAGATAAAGAAACCAAGGCTCAGAGAGGTTAAGTAACTCACTGAAGGTCACAGAGGCAGGAAGGAGCAGAGCTGCATTTGGCTTCTTATCCCCAAGACAATGAGGCTGGAGATTTAGGAAGCTATGACAGACCCCTGATAAAATGAGAGGGACAGAAGAGTCTGGTTTCAACGGTTTCTTTCTAGGAGAATGTTCTTCTGAAAAGATCCATGGGTGAAACATATTTTCCCCCAAATATAACACTGTAAGGAATTTCATGAACCAAGAGCATATCCTCTGTGTCACGGGCATATGCAAGTACAGAAGCCTGGACCACCTTGGGCTCTGGGGATGGATTCCCTGCTGAGTGACCCCTGGCCTGAATCTTGGAAAATAAACATTTGATGGGAAAATTTTAGGGGTGGAACACTCCAAATAGAGGAAACATCATAAACAAAGGCTTAGACGGAAGACACAGATCAATATATTAGGGAAACTGTATACGGTGAGTATAGCTGAAGGTGAGACCAAGCAAATAGTAAGAGTTTAGGGTACAGGCCCTTGAGGGCATGATAAGAAATATGAATTTTATTTTGTAGCAGCACTGGGTCCCCATAGCAAGAGTCAGCATGAGAGTAATCTGTTCAGATTGTCACTTTCAATAGCTCACTCTGGGGGAGATTCTGAGTAAAACAGGGATGCTGGTGATCTGGTGTATTGCAGAGATCATGACGGAAGAAAATGAAGCCTGGGGAAGGGCAGCAGGATCAGTAACAGAGAAACGAGCCCGGGGTTTGAAAGTCCGTGACCTTGTAAAAAAAAAAGGCTGCAGCAATGCAGGAAATAAAGGCAGGTTGACTATATATACAGTAAACTCAAACCTTTCTGAAACAAGGATGTTTCAATCCTGGGACAGGCATAACTGGACATTTATTGAGTGCTTATGACTACACAAGGATTAAATTCCACACAGCGACCCAATGATGACTACTGTTATCACCATTTTACAGATGGGAAAACGGAGGCTGAGAAACATGCACTGATTTCCCCAGGGTCTTTTAACTACTGAGTTACGGAGCAGAGTTCAAGGCAAAGAATTCTGACTTCAGAACCCAGCTACCATTTCTCCACATTTTGTCAGGGCCAGAAATTGGAGGCCAAGGAAGGTGGTGGTGGGAGGGGACATTCAGTGTCCCTCTGCATTCAGGAAGAGTGGCTTGAGGGGAGGTCACCTTCCATCAGTCTAATCCAGGGTTTCTCAGATTCAGCACTATTGACATTAGGAGGGCAGATCATTCTCTGCTGGGGGCGCTAGCCTGAGCATTCCTGGCCTCCATCCACTAGGTGGATGTAGTTGACACAAACAAAACTATCTCTAAACTTTCCAAATGTCCCCTCAGGCAGTGGAGGGGGACAAAATCGCCCAGAGTTAAGAATCACTGATCTAACCTTATCTTAGGATGTCTAAGCAAGAGAGAGCTGCGTTTGAAATCCATTAAAATCAGAGGCAGACGAGGAGTTCCCAGAGGCAGCTGATAATTTGTACTCTCACAGAGAGCTCTCTGCTCTGCATATTATTACTGGAATATTCCTGGGTGGTGAGATCCACTCTATTTAGGCTCCCTCAGCCCTCTCCCCCAGCCATCAGAGAGGACCAGACTTTGAAGAGGGGGGAAAAAAAAAGTGTTCTCTAGGATCCAGAACGTACTTCTATGAATTAAAGGGTCAGAGTTTAAGTGGGCAATTCTGAGCGAGTCACCTGAGACGCCAAATTAGCTTTGCGTCTCTGCGTATTAATTCCCCTCTGGTGTCCTGTTTAATGATGTTTAACTCTGAAGTTCTTCAAAGCTGAGGAATTTGTACACCCCCTTAGGCAGTTTCTACCTCCCTGGAGCTGGAAATCCATTGGAGCACCATTCCAAGACCCCCTCCTGCAGGTCTTGCCTGTGGGGCGACCACAGGCAGAGTCTGGTCCAGCCCAGGGTTGTGGGTTAAGTCCCAGGAAGTAGGTCTGAGATTCAGAAAAAGAGTGTAGCCGAAGAGATGGAGGAGAGAGAGAAAGATGCTTAATGAGAGTCTACTGCTCCATTTCTCTGTTCTAAGAGGGACTTTCATCTTATATTCGATCATTTCTGTAATAAGGATTCATATTATATTTAACATTTACATTTAAAGTGGCAGTATTTCTTCAGCCTCTGAAGACTCGCTATTAAATTGGTGGTGGATACTACAAATAACAGCACCTTAGAATGGAATAAACATGGCATAAACCAAATAAATGTAAACATGTATAAAGAGACACATACAAACATGCTTTTTACATTGATAAAGATTGATGAGGTTTACATGTAAATGCATTTAAACATATAATATACCTGGGAGGTAGGTCCGTTTTTCTCCTTTTTACGGATGAGGAAATTGAAGTTCCAGGTACTTAAGTTATACTCCCAAGTCTCACAGTAGGTGGAAAAGGGGGCGGGGGGGGGGGTGGGGATTATAGTACCAGACGGTCTTTGGTCACTGCATCCCATTATTTGGGATCCATGTTTACGCCCCAGCCCTCCAAACCTCAGCATTTTCCAGTCCCCGGCTACCTCATAGTATCCCTCTTCCTGCCCAAATTGGACTCTTTTGTCTTCATATATGACAAGCATCCTTGTGTACCAATACACAAACATCCTTGATCTTCAGCATCTCCTACTCTGCGTGCGTCTTTAAAAGGTAGGTTAAGTAGCCCTGACCCAGTTGCATAAAAGGCAAAATGAAATATCCCATGAAGGTCCCTGGCATGGTGCATGGCATCTAGTAAAAATAGCAATAACTTTATACAGCCCTTAATATGTACCAGTCCCTATTTTAAGTGCTTTGAGTATATTAACTGATTTTATGCTCAAAACAAACTTGTGATATAGGTATATCACTATGTCCATTTGACAGATGAGGAAACTGAAGCACAGAGAGGTGAGATGACTTGTCCAAGGTCACAAGGCTTACAGGTGAAAGAGCTGAGATTTGAGCCCAGACCCTCTGGTCCCAGCAGCCACACTCTTACGGTTCTGCAACTCTACTCAGTAAGTATTGTCCACCTCTATCCCCCTCTTCCCAAGCTCCTACAGAATTTCTCATCCTCAACAGTAATTTGACAGCTACTGTATAATGCCTTATATTACACTTTCATGCGATTGTCTCATTTACCCAACACCTCTAAAATATTTATATTCTGACAGCAGCATGATAAGTTTTTGGAAACCATGCCTGAATCGGGCAGTAAGATGTTAGATGTAAAAGTACTAAGCTGGCACTTCAAGTGGCCTCAACAAGCCTTGGACACATGGTCACTCAGCTGCGGTCCCAGGGAGCTGTCACATCCTGGAAGGTTTTGCCTCCTCTTCCAGCCAAGTTTTCTTCCTGCCTAAACACTAGGACTTTTTATAGCCAGAAAGCAGGAGTTGACTATCCAAGATGAATGCTGAAAAGGGAGCAGCTCTGGCATGAAGCCACAAAAGTATAACGTATACAGAGTAGAAGCAAGGAAAGCAAGACCAGTGTGAGTAGAATAGAATATAGGTTTCCCCCACTATCCGAAAGTAAAGCGTTCCTATGAGACCTCTTGTAAGCTGAAATGGCATAAGCGAAGAAGCAATTACCTCAGGACACATCTCGCTAACAGATGCACAAAATAAATCAAGATAAAGCACAGATGCTCAAAGACACAGTTCAAAGCCACAGAGGCTGGGTGCTGAGATACTGAGTGTGGTTCCCAGGAAAGGAATTAGGAGGTGCCTCTCTTGCTGTTTGGGGTGTGCGCTGCCTCTGTAAGGGCTCCTTGCAAAACCAATGCTGAATGCTATTTTGACTTTTCAGCCTTTTTCATAAAAATGAAAATTCTCTTTGGATTTCTTTCAGTTAGCAAAAAGAGGTACTAATGTAGGTCTTTCATCAAAGCAAAACAAAAAAGAATTTGAAAAATGATAGATACATATATATGTATAACTGAATCACTGTGCTGTACACCTGAAACTAACACAACATTGTTAATCAAGTATATATCCAATATAAAATAAAATTTAAAAACTATCCCATATAAAATAAAAATTTAAAAATAAATAAATAAAATCAAAATGGCATAAAGTGAACTTTTAAAAAGTGAGAGAGACCTGTATGACACCACTTAAGACATTCAAATATAAGGAGGAGTTAAAAGACACTGGCCAGTCCATTCCAGTTGGGAAAGAGAACAGAATATTTACCTTCACTTACAGGGCAACCCATGAGCATCAAGGTTTCAAAGGTTTGCCCCAGAAAGAAAACCATAGACATCATCCCTGGATGTAAGTCATCTCTGGATGTTTCTACATTGTAGCGTGTAACTCAAATATGGGATCCCACTTCTATTACTATTGTTGCCGCTGTTAGCCTGACTCACTGGCTAGATTGGGGAAGTTTATACAGCACGCAGTTATATAATAGCTAACACTTATTGCGTTTTTACCACATGCCAGGAGCTGCCCCAAGCATTTTGTACACATTAACTCTTCTAATTGCCCCTTTGACTCAGTGATGTAGAGAGTGTGACCAGCGCTGCTCTTGGACCTGGGCAAGACAGGATCGTCTCCTGGGCCCTGCTCTTTGGACACTGCATTCGACAAGCGTACACACAAAAATAGCTTTGTTCAAATCTCATGCTGGGGCTCCTTGGAGAAACGGCTGATTTTTGGACAGTGATGGAAAATATACAAGATGAGTCTATGGTACTTTATAGTGCCGAAAAGTAAGGAAGTGCTCAAAAAAGGTTAAACACACACACACATACACGTGCACACACACAAAGATGGCAGTATGTCTAAGGGACACAGGAGTCAACTAAAAGGGACCCTAAGGACCACAACTGGAACAATTTTAGAAAAAAAATTTAAGTAGTATTCGATTAGAACCAAAATATAACATAAATATCCATGAGTCCAGACTGATATAAATATATGATTAAACACACAAATAAATGGAAGAAAAGAGACAAATCTCCCACACAGAAGAATTTTGGATAATTTGTGTTAATAAATTCAAGGAGGTGGAGCCAGCTCCCCATGCCAGAAGTCTGGGTGGCTCATACTGACTTCCTTCCAAAGAGCAGAGTATGGAAAGGGGGTGAGGGGATGAGTAACTTTACATGGGGGAACCTGACAAACACTACCTTAGCCAGGTGACCAAGGTCAACAACTGCAGTGCTAAGGCCTTTCCATAGTGTGTACCCTTGGTATCATGTGATGAGAATGGCACACCACCTCTGGCATCTTCTTCCTAAAATCGATAAGCCCAGTATAATCATAAAAAAAAAAAAAAACAACAGACAAATCCCAATTTTGCCTCAAAATTCAAATCTCAAATTTTTCTAGGCCATCAAAAACAAGGAAAATCTGAGATACTCACATGCAAAAAGGACCCTAAGGAGACGTGACTCCTAAATATAATGTGATATTATATATTCCAGGATGGGATCCTGGAAGAGAAATTGGATATTAGGGGAAAATTGAGGAAGTCTGAATAAAGTATGTATCTTAGTTAATAATAATGCACCAATATTGGGCCATTAATTGTAACAAAGACGCTAAATCAATGTAAGATGTTAAAAACAGGGCAAACTGGATGTCTATGAATTTTCTGTATTAGCCTCACAATTTTTTCTGTTAATATAAAACTATTCTAAAATTTTAAAAGTTTATTTAAATAAAAATTTTAAATACCTCACAATGCTTCTGTCATGTGGGAGCCAGTGCCCTACAGAGCCAGTCTCCTGAGTAACACTATTAAGATCCCAGGGAAATGTTTGTCACCGTTCTTGCCCGATGGATGACCTTGACACCAAAGGACACTGTGTTTGAATGTCATGAGGTCTGAGGGTTACACAGCTGCCATCTTCAGAGACGGGTGCTGCTCTGGAGCTGGGAAGGATTTGAAAGGAGAGAAAAGATAAATTAATTAGCTTGTCAGATCTTTCCTACCCACGTGAATGCTACAGATTCTTCTATACCCAAGCATCATTTCCTGGTGGTGACAAGCATGCATTTCCTTGCTTCTTTTTGTGTTCCAATTTAGAGTTCTCAAGCTGTTCACAAATCAGCACAGTATTCACAACCTTCGCACAGAGCAGCTATGGAATATTTTGCGACGTTAAGCAATTCGCATTACTCTGAAATTTGAACACACGTAAGTCTAGACCTCACATGCATGAAGCGTGATACCACTTTGTTACACAAGCAACTAGATGAATGTCGAATCCCGGAGTGGTGATTTTTTTTCAAATTTGTCCACAAAATTTTCATCAAATTTTTCATATATAAAAATGCAACTTTATTGAAATGTTATTAGATTATTAACATTTATTATTTTGATGTGTTTGCCTTTTGCTTTTTTAAATAAACTTTTTGTTTTGCCTTTTGCTTTTAATAAGTTCTTTTCAATCCTTTAGAATACTAATCGTTTTGAAAACATTTAAATTATTTTTATATTTTACTTTTTACATTTATACTGACATTTCCAACATTGACTTTAGTTTACATTTTTGATGGATATAAAAATATGACTATATGGAAATATTTATACACTCTGAATAAATTACATTTTATGTTATAATCGTTTAGGTCATTATTGCCGATAGAACAAAAATTATGTGAAAATCTGATTATAATATCATTAGTGATTTTGCTGAGAAAATTGAAAGAATAAATAAATTTTATGGAATAAATATAAAATAACTTATGAATCATATATGTCTTTAGTTTAGTACTCACCCAACATCCCAATTCCACTAACAACACACTCACAACCCTGGAATAATAATTAAATACAGCCATCTTTTCTACTTTGGTGTCTTTGAATCATTTAAATATGATAGCTTTACACATTTTTATTTTGCAGGTACATGTGTCAAAGTTGAAGGATAGAAAACATTTGCTTTAAGAGTTTGCAAGCTTGATGTACAGCTTTTAAATATTTAGTCATTAGTATACAGGTCTCTGTTTGTACCCATGCCCCAGACCTGCAAATATCAGGGATCCAGACTGTAAGGCCATTTTACAGACCAGACCACTGAGGCACAGAGCAGCTGATTCCCCCCAGCTGGGAACCCGGGCAGAGCTGGATCCAAATAAGGCAGAGTCCAGGCTCTTAACCACCAAGAGACTGCCTCTCAGGGTCCTTTGGAAGTACTTGCTCTCTGCGCCCTGATTCCAGTTAAAACATTTGCCTCCTGGAGAAGACTCTCAAGTCTTCCTTTTAAATAAGAACTCTGGGGGCTTCCCTAGTGGCGCAGTGGTTGAGAATCTGCCTGCCAATGCAGGGAACACGGGTTCAAGCCCTGGTCTGGGAAGATCCCACATGCCGCGGAGCAGCTGAGCCCGTGAGCCACAACTACTGAGCCTGCGCGTCTGGAGCCTGTGCTCCGCAGCAAGAGAGGCTGCGATAGTGAGAGGCCCACGCATCGCGATGAAGAGTGGCCCCCGCTTGCCGCAACTGCAGAAAGCCCTCGCACAGAAACGAAGACCCAACACAGCCAAAAATAAAATAAATAATTAATTAATTAATTTTTAAAAAAATTATAAATAAGAACTCTGAGTCCAGGGAAAAACACACAGAGACTATATCCTAGGACTGGAGCAGAGGATGGGGAACCGCCCTAGCACCTCTAAATCACAGCCTCTCTCTTTTACCTTTACAGAGATTAGAGTCCTAGCTCGAGTAGCTCTAGAGAAAATATAAAACAACAAACAAAAGCTCTGAAGATCAACCTTGAAGTGAGAAAAAAAAAAATCTCTCATCGAAAGGCAAAAACATATATATTCTCTCCTTTCACTCCCCGCATGAAGACCTCTTGCCACCTCCATTCTCCCAGATCCATCTCTCCTGGCCATCGATGTGAGAGAGGAAGCAGGGAAGGACCCTGTCTCCATCCCCACCCTCTTCTGTTTCCAGTTTCTTTTCCTGACAGCACTGGCAGAAGCAATTGCTGTCAGGCTGTAATTTAAAGCAAACCAGTGCAAACTTGAACCAGCTTTGGGTAGGTGATTGATGAGTCGAACTGGATTTTTTTTTCCCACTTGCATGAGATTCTTACAAGTAGGTATTACGATCCTAACACCTCTAATATTATTCCTTAATCTACTCAACAGCAATGTTTGGCAACTAGCTTTATAATAAAAGGTATCAATTAGGAGCTGTCGATGTTTTCAGAGGCAATATCTAATTACAGTCACTTGCTATAGGCTATCTTGTTAAAAAATTTGAGCAGAATGAGTAAGTATTCCTGACAAGTTCAATGCATTATTAAAGGTGTAATTACTCAGTTATTGCTCATGTAATCCTGAGTTAATTATGTGACTTTGAAATTCATCACTTTTATGTTTATTGAACTTTGATAAGTTCACCCATATCTGATTTATCCCAACGATCCATTCCCTTTCTTATTTCAAACTGAATCTTTCAGACCAATTGGTTAGAAAGTGAATAGACTCTGGAACACTCTAGACCCAGAACTGACAGCAGTGGTTGTCCTTGGACTGCTGATGGTGTAGACAAGATAGGACCAACTTGTGGCAGTGGCCAGAGCTTTGCTCCTGGCACTAAAATTGAGAGAACTCAAAAGTTAAAATGCTGGTAAGTAAAGACCTTAATTCTGATTCACACAAATCTTGAGCAAAGTGCTTCTGAGCAGCTTGCAGGTAAATGCTAAGTGAGGAACATGGCACAGAAGAAGACTCTTAGAGGCAGGCAAGGTAGGAATGTTCAACCTCATTTTCAAGTGTGCAAACTCAGGCTCAGACAGGCTAAGGTACAGGATTCTGCTATCAACAGCAGAGAAGGCTCAAATCAATGAAATTAGAAATGAAAAAGGAGAAGTTACAACTGACACCACAGAAGTACATAGGATCGTGAGACTACCACAAGCAACTATATGCCAATAAAATGGACAACCTAGAAAAAATGGACAAATTCTTAGAAAGGTACAATCTTCCAAGACTGAACCAGGAAGAAATAGAAAATATGAACAGACCAATCACAAGTACTGAAATTGAAACTGTGATTAAAAAATCTTCCAACAAACAAAAGTCCAGGACCAGATGCCTTCACAGGTGCATTCTATCAAACATTTAGAGAAAAGTTAACACCTATCCTTCTGAAACTCTTCAAAAAAAATTGCACAGGAAGGAACACTCCCAAGCTCATTCTATGAGGCCACCATCACCCTGATAGCAAAACTAGACAAAGATACTACAAAAAAATAAAATTTCAGGTCAATATCACTGATGAACATAGATGCAAAAATCCTCAACAAAATACTAACAAACCAAACCCAACAATACATTAAAAGGATCATACACCGTGATCAAGTGGGATTTATCCCAGGGATATAGACAAATCAGTCAATGTGATACACAATATTAACAAACTGAAGAATAAAAACCATATGATCATCTCAATAGATGCAGAAAACTTTTTGACAAATTTCAGCACCTGCTTATGATAAAAACTCTCCAGAAAGTAGGCATAGAGGGAACCTACCTCAACATAATAATAAAGGCCATATATGACAAACCCATAGCTAACATCATTCTCAACTGTGAAAAACTGAAAGCATTTCCTCTAAGACCAGGGACAAGACAAATATGTCCACTCTCACCACTTTTATTCAACGGTAATCAGAGAAGAAAAAGGAATAAAAGAAATACAAATTGGAAAAGAATAAATAAAAGAGTCACTGTTTGCAGATGACATGATACTATGCATAGAAAAACCTAAGGATGTTACCAGAAAACTACTAGACCTCATCAGTGAATTCGGCAAAGTTGCAGGATACAAAATTAATACACAGAAATCACTTGCATTCCTGTATACTAACAATGAAAGATCAGAAAGAGAAATTAAGGAAACAATCCCATTTACCTACGCATCAAAAAGAATAAAATACTTAGGAATAAACCTATCTAAGGCGAGTCCTTGTGAAATAGAGGCCTTTACACATGTGGCTGATAAATGAGGAAAATCTTCCCCAGACTGTGGGAGGCCCATGCCTTTCCCACACTGTTGGTGGGTATGTAAATTGGTATAACCTTTATGGAGAACACTATGGAGTTTCCTTAAAAAACTAAATATAGAACTACCATATGATCCAGCAATCCCACTCCTGGGCATATATCTGGAGAAAAACATAATTTGAAAAGATACATGTACTCCAATGTTCATTGTAGCACTATTTACAATAGCCAAGACATGGAAGCAACCTAATTGTCCTTCAACAGATGAATGGATAAAGAAGATGTGGTACATATATACAATGGAATATTATTAAGCCATAAAAAGGAATGAAATAATGCCATTTGCAGCAACATGGATGGACCTAGAGGTTATCATACTAAGTGAAGTAAGTCAGCCAGAGAAAGACAAATATCATATGATATCACTTATATGTGGAATCTAATAAAAATGATACAAATGAACTTATTTACAAAACAGAAACAGATTCACAGATCTCGAAATCAAACTTGTGGTTACCAAAGGAGAAACGTGGGGGGAAGTGATAAATTAGAAGACTGAGATTAACATATACACACTACTACGTATAAAAAATAACTAATAAGGACCTACTGTATAGCACAGGGAACTCTACTCAATATTCTGTAACAACCTATATGGGAAAAGAATCTGGAAAAAAATGTATATATACATATATGTGTATATGTATATATACACATATATATATACACATATATATATCTGATTCACTTTGCTGTACAGCAGAAAGTAACACAACATTGTAAATCAACTATACTCCAATAAAAATATTTTTTAAAAGTTTAAATAGATGTTGGCATGCCCCGACTTCTCTAAAGACTACATTATGAACTTCTCAAGGGATATCTTATTAAAATTCCTGTTTTGGGATTTGCTGTTCAATTGATATATAAAGATAGATAATGATAGTGATGATGAGGCTATTTAGATAGATAGGAACTTGTTTTGTTTTGGAGAGAACGATGGGAACTTTAGAACCTCAAAAATGTTCCTTTCTTCAAATCCAGTCTTCCTGAACACAACGCTAAACTTTTCTAAGCAGCTCTGCTAATAACTCTTCATTAATTGCACCGTTATCTGTCTCCGTATTTGGGGTACCTCCATTCTGCCCATTTCAGTAACTCCAAGTAAGACTATCCCCTTCCCAGGCTGGAAGACAGCTCTCACATGTCCTTTCCTTTCTCAAAACCAAATGCCTAGTGGGAAGCAGCTGCGTAGCACAGGGAGATCAGCTCGGTGCTTTGTGACCACCTAGAGGGGTGGGATAGGGAAGGTGGGAGGGAGATGCAAGAGGGAGGATATATGGGGATATATGTATACGTATAGTTGATTCACTTTGTTATAAAGCAGAAACTAACACACCATTGTCAAGCAATTATACTACAATAAAGATGTGAAAAAAAAACAAAAAACAAATGCCTTTCTCAAAACCAAATGCCCTCAATTCTTCAATCAGTCCGCAGATGCTGTGGTTTCTTGATGAGTCTTGATTCTGGTCATCACTCTTGGGCTGTCAGAGCCCCAATATGATCCCCATAGTTATTGATGGCACTCCAGATTTTTCCCAGCAGATGCTGGGCTCCTTGGCTTGGCACTTTCTAGGAATCTCAATGCTTAGGCAATAACAGATGCGAAAGACAAAAAGCAGCCCTAGGAGGAAGGTTACTTTAAATTGCCTGCAAAAAGGGACACCAGTAGGTCAGACTTGCCTTTATTTATCGTATTTCTGAGCATAATTTCTCATCATCCTTTGGTGGAATAACTTTTGCTCACATCCCGAGTGGATTCATCACCCAGGTCATGGTCTTCCTCGGTGCCCTCAGACCCTTGGAAGTCAGCACATGTGGTGCTACTGAGCTGGATGCTGGAGACATCTGATCTACCAAGGAAAACTCAGGCAGACAAAAATGTGGTTATTACCCAGGCTAGGAAGCAACGGAGGTGACAAATCCCACTTTGTTCCTGTTCGGAGGAAGAATCTTCAATTAAGTAAAAATTGATTTTCTAATGATTTTTTTTTTTTCTCCTGCTGGCCATTGGTGGAGTGCTTGAACCGGCTCCAGCTCTGCCTTATAGGAGAGAAATTAAGTCGCTGCCACTGCTGACAAAAGAACTGGCCTCAAGTATGGGAAACAACTTAATCCTTTTTATTTTGGGCAAAACAGAGGATGGTGCCCATCATGGAAGGGGAAATGGCTCAACTGAAAAAACCCAAAAATGCCAGGCCCTTTTGTTGGAAATGTGGAACTCTGTGAGTGCTGCATGTCTTTTTGTGACCCGGTGGTGACAGTCTGAGCCACCCACATGCTATCAGGTACAACTAAGAGAATCTTGATGTAGAGACTAAGGAGGGCATGGTGGAGCAAGTCTTGAAGCTTCTACACTTACCCTCTTGGACCCCCCAGGTTATGAAGAAGTCTGGAATGAAAGACACCTAGAGAGAAAGGGAGAGAGATCCAGCCTGTGTAGCTCTCCCAGCTGCCCCATCAGCTAATGGCAGCTGGAGAAGAAGTAAATTGTGGTAAGCCACTATTCTGTGAATGGCTTGATATGTGGCAATAGATAAGTGATATTTTCCCAACTGGAAAACTCAAAGTTACAATGGCAAAACTCCTCCATCTTAGCTTTCCTCTCTCCCACATGTGTGGCTCTCTACATGAAAATGTATCCCAAGCCTTCGCCCATCCTCTTCCCCATCCCAAGGAAGAGATGTCTTTCTTTGCCAAAGGTAACTGGTACTCGTGACTCTATCAGCTGCTCCTTCCTCTGGGATCTGCACCCTCAGTTATCTTCTTTGTGAATATTCTCTTCATGTTCCTTCCATTCTTCATATATGCCTATTAGCTCTCCTCCAATCCTCTCTTGGCTTCTCTAAGGTATCGTCTCATTGGCTCACTTTGCTGCCTTCTCGCCTTGTGGGTCTTGAGTGTGGGCTCTGGCGTCAGGCAGCCTTGGGTTGGAGTTTTCATTTTAAGTTTAGTTCTGCCACATATTGCTTGAGTGACCTTGGGTCAGTTGTTTGACTTTTCTAAGTCCAGTTTTCTGGCACATAAAATGGAGATCACCATAGTACCTAGGTCATCGTTTTTTGTTTGTTTTCTTTTTAATGGGGATATTCATTGAGGGAGCAGAGTCCGTGGACCTGACTCCTGTGGTCACACCTGTTCCCAGACACCATCACTGCTCTCCTCTCACCACTTAATGACAGCAGTGATCTCGCTTTCCTGAGCAGCTAAGATTGAAAACAAAATAGGGCTGGACCACGGTGTGACTTGAGCACCTATTAAAGCCTTTGCCCTTGATACCATAGGTGACACATTGCCTCAAAGAAAGAAAGATTCCCTATTGGCCCAACCAAACGGTAGAGACACGTGCCCTGAACCTTTCCATATGTGAGACCTGCCTCTAGCCAGTGCTTCACTAGCTTGGCATCAGAGTAGAAGCCTCATCTCTCTCTCATCTTCACTATAGAACTTAACAGAAGGCCTTACTTCTGTAAGGAAAAGAAAAGAATGGGTGGTGCCTAGATGTAAACAAACGCTTGTTGATAGAGTGAATAACTGGCATGGCATATGCTGGGTCCCCTGTGACCCATGTAAGTGTTTATCACGTATAAATAAGTCAGGTGAATATCTCTGCTTCACAGATGTGCTCCTTTTTTTAACCTGAATTATTCAGTCTTTTAGGGACATGATTCCTAATCTTGACCATATGTTGTTTGGGGGCCCGGGGACCCATGATTCCCTGTAGAAAGAGAATAGGAAAGAGGACAGGTATGGAAATTCCAATGTCCGTGCCAGTTTTTTCCACATTTTGCTCAAGGATGGGACTCAAGAGGGTAGGACTACCCTGGGAAGGAAGGGGCAAGTGGAATGTTGTCTGCACAGTTGTGTAGCTCATGTAATTCAGGAAGGTGAACAGCTCAGGCCACCCACAGTCCAGAGCAGGGTAAGAGTAGGAATGCTGAGCACCTGGGCGGGCTGAGGAACAGCTGATTCCCAGGGTTTGGCCCTCACCCCCATTAATCAAACATGGACCCCCCAGGTCCTTTTATTCGGTGAATGGGAAGAGAGAAAATTGAAGTGTAATAGAAAAGTAACTCTGCACAAATTTTATTTCAGTTAAAAAAAAAACGCCCTTTAATTCCACCTTTTTACTCTGAAGCCCCGTATCTGGAATAACTCAAGCAATGATGATGACCTTAGGTATTTCTTTTAATTATTCCAGTGCTACCTCACAGCCCAACCCTACTGCAAGCACTCAGCTACTCCAAGCAAAGCCATTCTAACAATTTCGCTTAAATCCTGGCCTCTTCCCAACTGCACACAAATTCAAAAAGCATTACCGGACGATTCTAGCTCCAGCTCTTGGAAGTGTTGTTATATAAAGAAAGAGGAAGGTTGCCAAAGGCTTGTTGGCATTTCCTTAGCCACAGGGGAGGATTAACCCCCTGGGTTTCTTGGGATGGAGAGATTTTCTTTTCCTCCCAATTTCAACAGTCTTTTTTCTATTGTTGTTTTGAACTGTTCCTTCAAGCACACTTTAAACAGCTTTGTGATGTAGAAGGCACTGATGAGTTTTTAAATAGCACACATTCCCCCCAAAGCTTTGGGGATGGCCCCCAAGACGTCATGTTTCTAAGAAGATGTCTCTGCTTGTCGCAAGTTGACCAGTTTCACAATGTAGGGGAAAGTCTGATTTAGAAGACCTCCCCAGGTAATTGTTTCACTTGTCTGGAGACTTGAATAAGGGGTTCTGGGTCTGCTTAACTTTAGTCAGTCTCCCTTAGAGACCAGAGGAATCGAGCATCATTGCTCAAAGCACTGCTCTCCATGGCCTCCTGAGGCCACAGGTTCACAGTTCTCTACCGCTCTTCCCTTTGGGGCAACAAGACTGACAAGAGGCAAGAGGTGAGAGGGAGGACACCCACACACACCTAAAGGAAGGAGAGACCAAGTCCCACTCATCAGACCCTGGAAGAAAAGTGAGGTTCACAGATGTATGAGTCCGGCTTGAGAACACACATCCCACATGTGGCAAAACCTGAAATCAAGTCTAGGTGTTTTGACTCCTCCTCCAATTCTTTTTCCACTCTTCCATGCCACTTCTCAGTGGAGAAATGCCCATTGCTGGTCACAGGGAGATGTGATGATTCAAGAAGGTGAGGGTGCAAGGCAAGGAAAATGGAGGCAAGGATCCAGGATGATGGGAATTCTTACCGATAGATAGGCCTCTCTGGACCCTAAGACTCTGTCAACCTTTTATTGATGTGCTCTTATCACCAGTGTACAGCTGGATAAATTTCCCCCAAACTGAATGCACTCGTAAACTAGAACCAATCAAAAAACAAAACATAACCACCTCCCAAAAGCCATCCTCCCTGCCTCTCCCAGTCACTACCTTGCCCAAGGTGGCATCATCTAATGTTTAACACCATAGAGTGGTTTCACTTGCCGTTGTGCCTTAAATCAAAGGAACCACACAATATGCCCTCTTTTGTGTCTGTCTTCTTTCATTTAACATCGTCCCCCCTGTCTGATTTATCCTCATTTACATGTGTGGTTGTAGATTGGTCAGTCTCATTGAAGGATAGTATTCCATCGTTTAAATAGAACACATTGTTTAAACAGCAGTAAAATTTGTCTGCTTACTGTAAATGGCCGCTTGAAATCCCATATATTTTTGATTGGCCTGATGCTCATTTTGTGTCTTCAAGTTTTGCCCTGTGCCACCATCAGGTTTTGTTTTTTTTTTTTTTAAGATTTTTTGATGTGGACAATTTTTAAAGTCTTTACTGAATTTGTTACTATATTGCTTCTGCTTCATGTTTTGGTTTTCTGGCTCCGAGGCATGTGGGATCTTAGCTCCCCAACAAGGGATCGAACCCACACCCCCTGCATTGTAAGGCAAAGTCTTAACCACTGGACCGTCAGGAAAGTTCCCCATCAGGCTTTTCTTAGAACTTAAACCACCTCTGCCTATTGTCAAGTGGATGCCATTCTGACTGAGACTTTCCCTCCAAATTCTGGGCTGTGGTGGCTGCTTTGGTTTCCCAGTAATTTTCTTATCTCTGAGGGGAGAAAGTTCACTTGGATGTGTGTGCTTTTTCCAGGCATCATCAGAGAAAAGCTTAAGGGTGAAAAGGATCATTGATTCCCCAGGGGTGGGGGGGAATAGCTTTCAACTCTCCTACACCAACTCTCATCTACTGACAGTGGCATCCTGGGCACTGCAATGAGAAGTCTCCCTCCTAGGTCAGCAGCTGTGATTGATTAGCAATGTCTGCCACTGGTGAGAGTAGAGGGGAATGGTCGTGGTCCGATGTTTTGTCCAACCTTCATTATGCAGACAAGTAGCTGAAATCTGGGCAAGTCAAGGACTGAGCTGGACGTGGACCCATTCTCTTTGTTTATCACTGCAAAATCATTGAAATTGTTGGTTATTTATGTGACAATGAAGCTCTGTTAGAACCTGTTAGGAAAAGACTTGCAGAGGAGTAAATTATCCTTCTTTCTTCTAAGAGGAGTCAAGTCAGGAAATGGAAAAAAAAGAGGGTGAGCCTGTAGGCTGGTACCACGGCTGCCCCATTGCCACCCTCCCTCCCCATTTATTAGTGCCCATGTCAAGGCTGGCTGCTCTTGAAGGGCAGCCAAGCTCTGTGGCCCAGGTCCAGAGGCGAAATCACTGCCTGCCTCACTTAAGAAAACACTCTCCTGTCTCCATCAATCAGTGAGCTCCCACTCAGAGCCCCTTTGCTGTCCCCACCCCAGCAAGGCCCAGATGTTTTATTTATGGGCTGGTCTCTTTAGGAGGGAGCCGAATCAGATACATATCTTGCTTCCTATTATTCATGAGCCTTAGGTAGAGGGATGCCACAGAGGCAGATGAGAAAAGCCCTTCAATCAAATCTTGATGAAATAAACTAATTAAGGAGATTACACCTCCATAATGATGTTAATTGTACAGACAGGAAATCTCAGCCTTCCTGGCTGACTGGCTCTTCCTCCACAAGGCCATCCTTCAGCATCTTCAGAAATCAGTGGTGGTCCCTGCCTGTGTGTGCAGGGGCTGAGCCACTGCCAAGAGCCCAGGGCTTTCCTCCATGAAGACCAAAAGCCTTGGTTCTGAGATTCTCTTGCTCGTCCTGTTGCAAGGAATCGGAGTGTGGGCAGGGCCTTAGAGAAGACTGATTTATTAGTGTCATTGTTGTTGTTAATCAGCTAGAAGCAGAGTTATCAGATGACTTTGTAAGAGTCAGGCTCATAGGAAGCACCCCAAAGTGGACATGGGGCTTCAACCCTCCCTCCCCCGTTCCTTGCCCATCCCAACCGCACCCCCCCCCCCAACCAGGCCCACTGCAGCTAAAAGGTGTTCATACAAATTCCCTAAGTGGGAATCAGAATAAAACCTATTCATTCATTCATTCGTTCATTCATTCACTGTCTTATTCAGCAAATATTTATTAGGAGGTTACTCCATGCCAGGCACCATTCATAGGAGTGACAAAACAGACAGATCCCTTGCTTTTGCAGATCTTATATTTAATGAAGGAGAGAGACAATAAACACACAAGTACATGAGTAATGCATTGGAGAGTGGTAAGTGCTGTGGAGAAAAGCAAAGCTGGGAGAGGCAGCTAGCGAGCACGGGTATGAAGGGGACCCTGGTAATACTTTATTAGAGGTTCTCAGATGTTTCCTTAAAAGATGACATCTGTGCCAGCCATGGGGTGAGGAGGCTTCAGGGCAGAAGGGACAGTATGCATGGGTACCCCAAAACAGAAGAGAGTTAAGTGGGCAAAGACCACCAGGGGTTAGAACAGAGGTAGTGACACGTGGTTTCAGGTGATAGCCTAATAAACATCTTCTTCTCCTGATGGGCTAGCAGATCTATGCAGGCAGAGTCTGTTTTGTCCTTTAATTTTTTTTCCCCTCACTCTTGTAGACCCTGCCCCAGCACACTGCCTGGCATATGGTAAGTGTTCGACACATACTCGTTGATTGAATAAATTATTAATGAACTAATGAGGGAAATGAGTGATGTGGAGGTATCTCTGTACCAACGTGAGGGTGGATGCAGGTGCTAAAAGGCAGAGAGGCTAAGATGTGGGCCTGCGTGGAGAGAGTTAGGAGGTAAGTATCCCAGTGCCTAACCCAGGCCTTGGACCAGGGAACCGAGAAGCCTCTCTGTCAAACGCATCTGGTTTCCTTAGCCTCTTGCCAGCCTCAGTCCTCAGGATGGCAACCTTGAACATGAAGAGGCTGGCTAAGGAGAGAACAATAGTGGTGTTCTCCTTACCTGAGGCAATTCCTGACCTCAACCCTATAAAGTTATTCCAAAGGACAGACTTCTATGTGTATCAAATTGGTGGTAATACTACCACCTGGGAAGTTTATGTAGCATGCAAGGAGTATGCAGGTCTAAAGTACACTTTAAAATGAAAATAAAGCAACTATGAAGTGCCACAGTTTATTAAATTAGTAAAATAAAAATACAAAATAAAATGTTTACGCTCGATGCTGGCAAGGAAATTGTCATTAATTACTGGTAGGCAGAGTATATTCTGGCAACACTTTTTCACTTTTTTTTTTTTTTCAAATAAAAAAAAAGAGCTTCTGCATTTAACTGAGTGATAATTCTGGGAATGCACTCAAGGTAAAATTCCTAAATATGAAAAAGCTATATGTTTGAAGATATACACTCCAGCATTATTTATAACAGGGAAAAACCCTTGTAAGCTATCTAAACATCCAGAACTAGGGATACGGCTAATTTAATTTAGGTTTATATCTATAGTCACTGGAATTGTATGCAGTGACCACAATGAACATTTTCTAGCTGAAATGGAAACACAGAAACAAAGCAAGAAACAAAGTTAATGATATGTAGCAGTTCCTGCATTGTGTTTCAAGTATAGGTTTGCATGTGGACGAAGGCACAAAGTGAATAGGCAGAAATGAAAGTTGTTTTATCTGGCTAATGGAAATATATGTATTTAAGAAATGTAAATGAACTCTAAGTTAAGCATAGGAGTTACCAAAAGTTTCTACTGTGACCTGATATAAAACAGAGCGATAGAGCCAGGTGCAGCGTTAGGAAAAAGGGAGGAAGTGAGGTGCAAAGAGGGCAAGATGCTTGCCTACATCTCACCAGGAGATTTGTAGATGGGCTAGGTTGTTCAAATGAATCAAAATCAATGGAAGACTTTTCTTTTTAACACAGATGTCCAGACTGAAGCCCGCTGGATAAATTTCATTCAGTGAAACCAGGGAATTTATACTTTTAAACAGCTCCCCAGGGGACCTTGATACCAGTCAGGACTGCTAACTGGGAACAGGAACAGCAGATCCAGCCATAGGAGTCTGAGTGCCCCTTACACCAAGGGTGCAATTTACTCAGTGGAGACCACGCCCCAGGTACTATTTCAGCTGCTTTGTATGGACTATCCTTATTCATTCTTCCAATCACCGGCTGGAATAAGAACCACTATGATCACATTTTACAGATGAGGAGACTGAGGCATAAAGCAGCACAGAAACACGCAGACTGTAGACGTCTACAGCCACTTGTATAACTGGACCTTCCATCACTGAGGACTTGGCCACACTAGGGTACCCACAAGCAAACCCAGCAGTGATGACTGCCCTTCAAGCAGCCATTGCCACACGTTTGGGACCCTCACCCCTATTTGCACCATTCTGCTGGACCTGACTCCTTCCCTGCTCTGCCTCACATCCTTCTCTTACCTAGTCTCCACACAGGTCCATTGGATTTTGAGTGAGCAAAGGGAGAATACGTCACACACTGTACCCTTTGGGGGAAGGGTGTGCAGGGACTGCGGACTCTGGGATGCGGAGGAGGGGTCCTCAGCCATGTGCAGGGATTATCACAGTCAGGGTGACATGCCTTCCTGGGCCAGACGGCTCTCTGCAGCTGAAGATTGATTACATGCAAACAGTTTCCGTGGCAATTGGCACATGTTTTAACAAAATCCAATGCAGCCCAAGTCAGGCTAATTGTTTCAGAGCACAAGCCACACGCTTTTGGGGACCTAGTGGCCCCACGAAGCCCCCAAGGTGGCTTTGAGCTATGCATGGCGTTTTGTCACTCACATCCTAGGATTTGCTTAGCAAGAGCAGGAGAGGGGATTTCAATGTTTCCAATCCGGAGCTCAAACTCCTTTCACATACGGAGTGACTCTTATTCATTCATTGGGCTCCTATAGTAGAAATAGGACGATCATCCTCTCTGGGCTGGGATAGCAACAGGCATCAGGGCAAAAAGAATTAGGAAACTAGATAGGGTCCCTGCCATCCTGGGGCTCGCAGTTGGATTGAAGGAGAGAGGCATTAATTAAAGAATCATGTGAGTAATGTATAATTATAGACAGAGATAAGGGCTGTACACCGCTATGAGCATTTAACAGGGTTTCCTGGCCAGTTGGGAGGAAGGGTTAGCTGATGAGATCTGAAGGCTGCACAAGACATTGACCAGAGAAAGGGAGAGAAGAAACATGGTCCTTTCTAGAAGGTATCTGGCTGGACTACAGAAAGGTCCTAGTTGACGGGGAAAGTGGGGAGTTGAAGAGTTGTTGGGACCCTATTATGAGGGGGCCTTGTAATTGTTGCAGATGATACAAAGCTCTCAATGGGGCTTCAGCTGGGAATGATATAATCAAATTTGCATTTTGGAAAAGGTGGCTCTGGCCGCTTTGCAGGAAATGGACCTAGGGGTAGGGGCAAGAATGAAAGGGGACAGAAATAGGAGGCTGAATCCCTGATTCAGGCTCTGGAGAAGGAAGCCTGGGCCAGAATGGGGCGTGTGGATTACAGAGAGAAGTAGATGGAGTCAAGAGGTAAGTGGACTTGGTCATGAATTGGGGTGAAGAAGGAAATGTGCAATCTCCAGGGATTACAGTTTACCTTACAAGGAGCTCCACCAGAATAAGTACTCACTAGATCATTAGTGATTGGCTTCTATGTGAGTGTTTTTGAACTTCAGAAACCTTGGGGAGAAAGTTCCAGAAAACTGGCCCTCAATAACCAGGACCCAAGAATAATTCCTGGTGTTTATTAGTCTTCACACCATTTTCTGGTCCAGAGGAATTAAGAGGGGGAAGGGGTTGGTTCAAGAGGAAAAGAACCTTCCCGTATCCTGCAGGATTACAGAAGAGAAACTGGCCGGTGGTCTGCCCTGTGGGGTGACCTGTTCTCTATCGGAAATGAACAGGCTCCAGAACTGAGCCTCTGGGCTGGACGTCAGAGTTGGGTCCAGCTGTATCACTAACTCACCGTGGTTGGAACTGTGACAAAGTTCCCGAATGGTTTCAAATCCGGCACTGAAGCAGGAGGCTTTCTGCCCAGGGTCCTCAGAGCCACTTAACAGCCCCAAGTTCCCTGAACTGGAGCTGACCCCAGGGCCTCTAGGGGCTTGTAAAGAATTAGCAAGCACACAGACTCCAGAATTAACAAGGCTGCAGAAAGCCAGGGAAAAGGCAACTGGTGCTCCTGTTGCCCCCAAACAGAGGAAACTGCAACACCGACCTCAAAGGCATCGGGTCTGCCTTGCAGACAGAGCTCCAGGGGCCGCTCAGAATGAGAGCTGGTCCCAGCGTTTGAGAGGAGCATCAGACTTCACGTCTCCCCACATGCCGGCAGCAGTTCCAATCACTGAGAACAATGGAAACTGGGCTGGCTCTCATCGAGAACTGCGGAAACTGGGCTGGCTCACAGACAGAATAAAGCCCAGGGGAAAAGGCCACGTGACAAATCCTTCCCGTTTGCACACGTGCGGAAGGGCAGCCTCCCGGGGCCCTCCCTGCCAGCTCCTCCAGGCTCTCCTCCAAACTCAGATCCCCGCAGCAAGGTCCCAGGAAGGCTTGCATCCAGGGCTTCCAGTGTCACCAAAGCTTGGTGCTGGCATCTTGACAATCAGGGATTTCTTGATAAGGGTGTGTGTTTAAAAATGCAGATTCCTCGTGGGACCTACCAGGGAGCCAGCTCTACGCTGGAGCCCAGGAATTTGCATTTTTGACGGGACGCTGTCTATGGTCCATGGGTCACTGCTCTGAGCAATACTTTTGAAGAATGTGGAAACATTTTTTTTTTTTAACCTCGTACAGACTTCTCTGAGAATCTGCCCAAAGCTTTGGAAGTCCTCTAGAAAATATACACACGTGTATTTTTTACCAGATTTTTGACAATTTCAGGGGTTGATAGACTGTGCTAAAGTCCAGTCCTTATGCCTCCATGAAATAGTGAGTGAAGGTGGAAGGTAAAAGGAATGGGGAGAGAGGCTCTTGATGCCAAAGTCACTGAGATATGGTCCCAGGGGAACAGATCTTCATGGCTTTGAGCCCTGTTCTTCCAAACCCTGTCATGCTGGGTACTTGACTTCCCACAGCCCAGAAGCAGCAAGAAAGGAAATTTAATACAAAGCAGGGACCTGGCTCCCCTGAGTAGAGAGTTATGACGTTTGAGGGGAACACTTAGGGATGACAGGTATCCGCACCATGCCATAGGTTCAAGAGTTGGTAAGAGGGAGCGTTCACTAGGTTTTAAGAGCAAGGGCATCAGACCTATCAGTGCTGCATCTGGATTCTGCCTTTTATTAGCTGTGTGACCCTAGAGATGTTACTTGATCTCCTTAAGCCTCAGCTTCCCCTTATTAGTCAAATCAAATAATAATACCTAACTCACAGGGTTTGGTGAATATAAAATAATAAGATTAAAGCTCTTGTCAACTGAAAAAAAAAAAAAATGAACAACCTAATATTTGAGAATTATGCTTTATTCGGAAAACATACTGAGGACTTAAGCCTAAGGAATGATTTCAATGAGCCCAGACTCTTGCGTCTTCCCATACATAGAAAAGAGCTAAATTCATTAACTTGAGATGTATGGTGTTTCTTTAATTAACAGTAACCCTTTGATGTTCCAACTACCTGGTTTTTGTTGTAAAAACGTCTATGTACCTTGGTTCCTCCCTTAACTCTTCGGAACAGTCCCTCAGAGCTATCTCAGAGGCTGTCTCCCGGTCTTAAGTCCTCAGTATGTCCATCAAATAAAACATGATTCTCAGCTTTTAAATTGTGCATTTTTTTTTTCAGTCAGCACACTTACAGTGCCTGGTGCATTATAAGGGCTCAGTAAACTGTGTTATCAACATTATCACTCCTTTCTTGAAATTCAGACTTCTCTGGCCTCTTCCATCTCGGTATTTTACAAAGCTCCTAGTACTTAATAGAACAGGAATAAGGATTTAACAGATGCTTAAAGCAGATAGGGAGGGAATAAGAGAGAGAGAAGGTGAGTGAATAAATGAATGAATGCCAAGCATTAAGGATGCTGGTCGAGGATCTTCATTTGGGGCATCCTGGTATAAAAACTTTAGTATCACCATTCCAGATCAAAATTAGGTTTTCCAAGCAGAGCCAAAGTTAACTTTTTTCAGGTCCTTCATTTGGCAAAGAAGGTCACAGAGGTCACTGACCTGGCTGGTTCAGAAAGCCTTGTACCATATTTCAGGGTAAGTCACCTAAGGCACCATGGAGCCTGCCTGTTTCAGTTGCCTGCCACCGACAATTAAGTGGGCATTGTTAATTAAAGTATCATCACACTTATTTGAGAGTCAGATAACGGCGATTTTAATGAACTTGGATTGCTTTTGGGTAAGACTATGCACTCATTGGAGGAGCAACCTTCCTGCTATATTGCTAATGGAATTCAACTGTATCTGTTAGAGTGGATGACAACAGTACCACCAATACCCCGGACCTTTGTTTTAAGGAAGTGGAGTGGATCTAGCATGAGGGTGAGAGTTAGTTATATCCAGAACCTATGTTGTTGAAATCGGAGGCAAGTGGAGGGAGGGTTGTTCAGAGGCCTGGATGTCAGGATTTAAGAAAGAATGCTGAATTTTCCAGCAATCCACAGTAGCCCTCCAACCAAATCCAAACTCAGTCATGTCATAAATGCCAGTATAAAACATGTCAAAGCCTGGGTTCATGGATTAATGAATGAATGAATTCATTAATGTCAGTTGCCCATTCCAAAAGCTCAAATAGATTTTTCTATCAGGAATGACAGAGGAACAGACCAGTTGGAGTGATCTGGAGTCAGAGTGGAAGAACGCTTTAAAGCAGGGGTCAGCAATTGTTCTGTAATGAGCCAGAAATTAAATATTTTAGTCTTTGTGCGCCATGTGATCTACTCAACTCTGTTGTTATAATGTAGCCTTAAATAAATGGATGTAGCTGTGTTCCTATAAACCTTTATCAACAAAAACAGGCAGTGGGCTGGATTCGGTGGCCAGAGGTCTTAGTTTAAAGGAAGGTAATGTCACTATAGAACATGTAGTTGAAACAGGCAAGATTATTTTACACACCCTCATGGAATAGCAACCGGTGTTCAACTAGAAAATAGACCAAAATGACTGGCAATTTTCCATCAGTTTTAAACAGATACATAAATGATGCTACAGGTCTATTCTTTTGTATTTTAAATTTCAAAAATAAAAACTCATTACAGAAAAATTCAAAAGCAGAGATGAAAAAAAGAGGTTTCATAAGAGCAAACGCAAATACAAACTACACTTTGGCATATTTCCTTCCAGCCAGGTTTCAGTGGACACTTAACATAATTGTCATCATGTCATCATTTTAAACTTGTTCCTTTTACTTAACATTGTATTTCAAGCTTTTCAGTGTTGCTACATAATTTTCAATGTCATCCTTTTAAGTAGATGTATAATACTCTTTTTTATGAATATACTATAATGGTTTACTAAATCATTCCCCTATTGGACATTTTGCTTGATTTCTGTCCTTGTACCACTATGACATCACTGTGGTAACAACTTTGTCTGCATTTTGGGATTGTTTTCAGGGTAGATTCCCTGAAGTTGAATTATAGAGTCAAAGCATCCAAATATGTTGATACAGATAAAAATGCAAAAAATTTCCCAAAAGTATATGCTAATGCAATGTGCAGATAGCAGTGGTCTAGAGTGCTACCCCAAATTGAGTGTCTATAGTTATAAAAACCGTTCTCTTTAGTAGTTTTGAATATACCTGCTATGAGGTTCTGGTCTCTTCCAAATCAGAGAAGTCTGTAAACTGTTTCTGGAGGAATGGTAAACTCAGACTTTACTTAGGACCCATCATAAATCAAACCCAGTCAACAGATGTTAGCTGAGTGCCTGGCTTCTGCAATGCCTCTCCACAGGCTTGTTCTCATAAAGTGGAGGCAGAAGTGACCTTCCTAATCCAACACTGAATCCAGGAAGAGTTTGGCAGGGAGAGACAAGGGCAAGAAAAACCACTGGAAGTTGTCCTCCCAGCTTCATTCTAGATCCTAGCGAATACTAAAATACAGACACCACACATTCCGAATCAAAATTCAAGCTTGAGGGCCGTCGTCATTTCCTAGCACTGCTGTAACAGAGTGCCACAAACAGGGTGGTTTAAAACAACAGAAAATTATTCTCTCACAGTTCAGGAGGCAAGAAGCCTGAAGTCAAGGTATCAGCAGAGAAGAATCTGAAGACTCTAGAGCAAAACCCTTCCTCATCTCTCCTAACTTCTGGTGGTTGTCAGCAATCCTTGGCATTCCTTGGCTTGTAGCTTTATCTTTCTGAAGCCCGTCTCCATCTTTGCATGATCTTCTCCGCTCTGTGCCTGCGTTGCTACATCTTTGTGCTTTCGTATGACCTTATAAGGATACCAGTCATTGGATTTAGGGCTTACCTCATTCCAGTATGACCTCATCTGAACTTGATTACATCTGCAAAGACCCTATTTCCAAGTAAGACCACATTCACAGGAACTGGAGATAAGGACTTGGACATATCTTTGGGGAGCATACAATTCAACCCACAAGGGGGCAACAAGGAAAATGGGTACAATCAAGACTTTCTTGGGAAATCGGGTATTCTGGTTATTGTACATTCACAGTGCCAGCCTTCATTAAACCTCAAGTTCATCCCTCCAGGAGAGTCAGTCCATATGTCTGGGGGCGGGGGTGAAGCAGTCACATCTTCTAGGATGCTTTCCCCAACTTCCCCTCCACTCTGTGTATGTCTCCTATAAAGGAAAGCATAGCCCTGAACAGTCATGATTACTCGTACATTTATGTCTCCAATAGACTTTGAGTTCCCTGAGGACAGAGGGTAGGGTGTTCTTCATTTTGCCAAGCCCTGGTAGCAGGCACATGGTAGGTACACAGCAAGCTTGTATTGGGTTGGATCGATGGGTGGCCAATCATTTTGAAACATCAGTTTGAATTTATTCTTCTTTATTCACCTTTCTGTCCTACCAGCACTAGACCAACTGCAAACCGCAGAATTAAGTTCATTAATATTCATTATTCCAGCACCCCCATCACCATCCCTTAGTTTTCTGCAATAGCTTCTTAGCCTGAAGTCAAATGAGCTCAGGGAAAACGATGTGACTTGGCTTTGGAAATATATTCCTTCGGCTGCCAGAATGGATTTAGCGGACTCGAAGCTCAGCCAGTCACTCCTTCCACGACTGCCTCTGTGCACACAGAGTACCACGACATCCCTGAGTTATGAGGGGCCATTCCATGGCTCTGATGGATTTGATTGTTTTATGCACTGACTTAAGATCTCATCTCCTGCCACATTCACAAATGCTTTCTGGGCCACTGCAGGGAAACTTCTCATGTTGGTTTTATGTTGTCCCCGCTTCCATCCAGCTCCAGTAGGGACAAGATTGCAGAGTTCTGAGTTTCTCATCTGAGCAAAAGCCTCTAAAAGATCAAATGATTTAAGAATTGCCAAAGGTGGTTGCTGTATCTCCCAGCCAACCTTGTTGTGTGTGTGTGTGTGTGTGTGTGTGTGTGTGTGTATGATACTCTTTTTTCGGTTGACTCTCACTGGAAATACACCGCAAAAGATATGAAATCGAGGAGAAGACGACCCTATTAGGCAAACAACGAGCTGATATCTACAGAGCACTGCAGATCACTTTGCAAAGGGAAAGAAATGTTCTTTGCTAAAATGCCCAGTATGAAGACAGCAAATTCTCTTCATTGTTTATCGGATGACTTTTAACATCTATTTACTTTGTTTCGTCATCACGTAGACAAACTCTGTTGTGTTTTCCCCATCATCAATTTGGTAAAAGCAGCACTTGCACTCATTTTCCGAGTTAATCACATTTATTCTCACCCCAGGGATACCTCTCTTCCCAGGTGGAGCGTGGGTTCCATGAGAGGAGAGTCCAACTTGGCTTTGTTTACTGCTGAATCAATGAAACTGAGCTGCTGGACTTGGTTCATAGTGAATCTTCTACTATAATTCAAGGAGAAATTATTAGTGTCCCCAGCTGAAGAGGTTAGCCACAGAAAGGAGAAGGGACCCCTGTTCATCTGACACAAGTTAAGAAAGGAAGGATGAGTGTAGAGTAGTCATTCTCAAAGTAGTGTCCCTAGACCAGCAGCCTTGGCCTCACCTGGGGATTCAGTAGAAATGCACATTCTTTGTCCATCCCAAACCTAATGAATCAGAAACCCTGGGGTTGGGGTCCAGCAATCTGAGTGTTAAGAAACCTCCTAAGTAATTCTGACTCACAGTTAATGTTTTGAGAACTACAGAGAGATAAAGAAATATACAAGGATGCAAGTCCATATTCTGAGAGGGAGGGAGGCAGCTCTTAAATTTACTCCAGTAATTTTGAGACAAGAGAATGCAAAATGTGTTAAGAGACAAATGAAGTTTTAGAATACTCAAGCAGGAGACAAAAAAGTAGCTTCGAGCAAAATACGGGAATGTGCCATCTTACCTGGCAGCTAGAGAAGAACAACTACCAAGTGTCCTATCATGATGACTCCGTCAAAGGTACATAAAATATGCTGTAATACAGGCATTATGGGTCAGTTTGTTTTAGACAATGGTAAAAAATAATTTTATTCATCAATACAAAACATTAAAACATATCACCTACAACCCCCAAGTAAGCAGTACCCCCTTTCCTGTCCCTTACATCACACAACCCCCCTCCAAAAAAATCTCAAATGCCTGCAGTGGTTCATGGGAAATAAGTGAAATAATTTCAAAGTCCGGGAATTTGGTGAGCTTGGAATTACACACTCATAAAGACAGCCATTTGTTCATATATGTATTTTTTTCTTCCAAAGGTCATAGAGACCCAAGAATAGGAGCGGGGAGAGAAAATGGCAGGTTGGATTCTGAGCTGGAGAATCAAACCCACCCACTGGGTGGGTGGGTGCAGTGGATAGAGTAAGAGGCTGATGGGAAGGAGGCAGGTGATGGGTTGAAATGACTGGTTAGAGACCTAGGCTGAGAGACATTTAAACCAGAGGAGGAGACAGACGTCCTGAGACATTGGAGAAGACTGCAGTCCCGGGGTTCTCCCCTATGTGGAATGTGTGTTTTCTGAGATGGGGAAGAGGCGGCAGAGAGGGAGGAGGTCAGAGCCGGGCACACTGAGTGCATTCTCCAAGACGTCCTTCCATATGCCTTCAAGAACAATTTACTATGAGTCTCCTTAGTGACAGGCCCTGTGTCGGGTACTGGGTATGTGACAGACACAGACTCTGCTACAGCACTTACCAACAGCATGGCTCGTCTGGCTCTCTTACCAAGACAGAGCTACCTTGGAGTGAACTACCTCTTCCACCCAGCTGGAAATTCACAATGCCTTCTGACACTCTTAGTGTCCAGGAAAGATGCTGAGAATGAGAAACGCCCCTCTCCTGGTCTGGATGGCTGAGCTGCACGTTCACTGGGCAGTAGAGCAGAGTGGTGATAAATCTGCCCTGGAGACTGAGAGCCAGATTTGAATCCTGGCCTATCTCTTCTTAGCTACATGGCCTTGGGCTCTGTGGCTCTTGGCCTTACCCTTCTCCATCTGCAAAATGGGGATTTTGATAAGGACTAAATGTGCAAACCCAAGTAAAGTACAGAGCATGGAGCCTGGTAAGCACTTCATAAATGCTATTATTATTATCCTTAATGAGGACAAGACCATCAAACCCATAATCTCTCAGCTACAGCTGTCCACACTCTGTGTAACCCCCCATCCCTCCCTCCCACCCCACCACTTACCTCCTCACTCTCCCCCACCCTTTACCCCCTTCCTAGTACGTGCACAAGGCTAAAAATGTACCTCCATACAGTAAGCACTTAGTAGCACTAAGTTTCTGATTTTGCTCCATTAGGACTTGCTGGTCCACATTTGGTCTTCCTGCTTCGTGATGGACTCAGCGATCCCATAAGGAATTCTCCCTAGGAATTGGCCTGAGCCTGAACTCTCTATACCCTCTATGTTCTAAGGCAAAGCTTCCAGACCATCCCAGGACTCCCGAGGCATTACCATTGGACCCAGGGATTCCATCTTCGTCCATGAATGAAGATGATTCTCATGGGAATGAGAAAAAGGGCTTTGCAGGAAAGCTGGGATACTTAGTGGGAAATTGGGGGAGGCAATTCCAGGCAGAGGGAACAGAGTGCAAGGCACCAACACGTTGAAATGTTCTGAATAGCTGGAAAAGAGGACATCTGAATTCAAGAACAAAGGGACGAAACCAAAATGCGGGAATGGGGAGCTGGCCAGGCTGCAGAGGGGATAGATGTGGGGCAGCAAGGACCCAATAAATGGTCAATGTAGGCAGGAGGGAATTTGCATGAAATCAACACCTTCCCTGCCCTTGAGGATAGTCAGCAAATCAAGAAGCTACACTGGATTCTTTTAAGTATGTAGTTTTCATTGTTTTTCTCTGACATCTTTCTACCCTGCGGACCTGCTGAGATGTCCACAGCCCAGCTGGCCTAAGCTGGATTGCCTTCCGAGGAAGCTGTACCGGGGTAACCCCACTGCACCCCGCCAGGAATGTTGATGAGGGGCAGCCTCTTCTCACTGCTCCATTCTGATCCCCTCGTGCGTGCATTTTCATGAAGGAATGTGTAGTCTGCCAATTTCATTTTCATTTATCCCTGGACAATTTGTTAACTTCAAGAATCCTTGAATGCCAACCTGGATGTCTTTATAATTGCTGTCTCTGTCAGAGTCTGTGTGAAAAATGTCACCAGGAGAATGAAGTCAGAAAGCGAAGTTGCAGGTTGTTCCTCAGGAAGGTGACAACGACCGAAAGCATTACTTGCTTTCAGGACAGTTTTGAGAACATTCCCAGCTCCTGAAAGAAACGACTTTTGTAAAATTGGCAAAGCTAGCCTGCTGACATTGACAGCAAGTTCATAATGCGCATGTTCATGTATTTGAGAGGTGCAGGCTCACACCCCCCAGAGGAAGGCTTGAGAACTAGTTAGAAAAGGCTTTCATCAAAGGCAAGAAAGTTTAAAGACTTTACAAACCTTAAAAACTAGTGTTTTTCCCCCATCTCTCGAATAATGCAGTTAAAGGGAAAAAATCTCATTCTGCATAGCAGATGCCCCTCTCTAGTTCTACATTTGGGGGTGATTCCCTTTCTTTTGGGGGCTTCTGTTTTCTTGTTTGTAGGAGAATTGAACTAAGTTATTCTCAATAAAAAGTCATGTTTTCTTCAGAGATTGTCTTCATTTACAGTTATCTTCTCTTATGAAGATCATTTTAGTGCAAATCCTCAAAGCTGCTCGAATAACTTCAGAGGTCGGACTCTCACCATCTGCTACAACAGAGCTTTAGCCAAACCCTGCCCCCTCTCTGATTCTGTAAGCAAAGCTTTACAGAAACACAGCTACATCCATTTGCCTATGGTCTATGGTTGCTTTCCTACCACAGAGTCAGAGTTGTGTAATTGCCACAACGAGCAAGGAACCTGCAAAGCTGAGCATCCTTATCTGGCCCTTTACAGAAAAAGTTTTCCCAACCCATGTGCTTGCTAAAACACCCTCTTAACTCTTTTGACCACTCTAAATATTACACAACCCTTCCTTCACCAAAAAGTGGTGTCTTTGATCAGAAAATCAGACCTAGTAGGTACAAGAAATGCTATAGCAATCCCACTTCTGGGTTTATATCCCAAAGAACTGAAATCAGGATCTCAGAGAGCTATCTGCACTCTCATGTTTATTGCAACACTATTCACGATAGTCAAGATATGGAGACAAGCTGAATGTCCATCGATGGATAAATAAAGAAAATGTGATCTATACATGCGTTGGAATATTACTCAGCCTTAAAAGGAGTATCCTGCCATTTGCAACAACATGGATGAACCCAGAGGACAGTATGCTAAGTGAAATAAGCTAGACATAGAAACACAAAATTGCATGATCTCACTGGTATGTAGAATCTAAAATAGTCACACTCACAGAAGTGGATGGTAGAATGGTAATGGCCAGGGGCTGCGCGGAGGGGAAATGAAAAGGTGATGGCCAAAGAGTACAAAGTTCCAGTTATGCAAGATCAGTAAGTTATAAAGAGCTATCACATAGCAGAGTGCCTAGAGCTAACAATATTGTATACTTGAAATTTGCCAAGACGGTTGATCTTATGTTAAGTTTTCTTACAATAATAATAATGATAAAGAAGGCAGCAGGAAACTTCAGAGGCAGTGGATATGCCTATGGCCTTGGTGATGGTTATGGTTTTAAGGGTATGTACTTATCTCCAAACTCATTGAGTTGTATACATTACATATGTGCATATTTTTACATGTCAATCATACCTCAATAAAATGGTTAGAAAAAAGAGAGAGAAAAAAGAAACGCTGCAGCATGTTATCCCTAATCTGATACACGGTTCTCCTTTATGTCACCTTAAGAAGATCATTCTTGTCCTAAGAAAGTTCTTTCTATGCTCATCAGAGATCTGTAGACCTGTGGGTGCGGCCCTTTGGACTCAGCTCTGTGCCCTAGAGTCCGAGAGGTCAGTTCCTCTTCCACAAGGCAGCTCTCTGGATAATTAGCTGGTAAGAGTCACTGGGAGAAGCAGTCCCAGTTCCTCCAAGATTTTCTCATACGTTTCAGTTTAGCACTTCTTCTCCCCCATAACCCACCTCTGGGCACACATTGTTCCTCTGTGCCATCTGTACTGTGGATCCTAGCACTGAACACAAGGACCTGGATATCCTGGGACTTCTAGACATTCTATTCTAAGATTGAGTCCATGCAGGGGCCACTTCATACCATTGACACTTTTCATGTGTGCTTCTGAGGTTAAGCCACATTCTCCCAGCCTGTTAGAGTGTAGTTGGGCTCTAGGTCAATGTATGGACCTTTGCACTTAAAATGCAGAATGTCATCATTTATTTCAATATATCCAGTTAGATTTGGATCCAGGCATTGCACCCTCTCTACCCAAATTAGTCCTAGAATTGCACTTACATTCCTGCTTAATAACTTCTCAGTACTTACCCCTTCTACAACTGCTATTCATCCTGAACTATCAACAGCTCTCTGAACAAACTATGTTCCCTCTAACTGCCATGCCCTAGTACCTGCTATGACCTATCACGATTGCCCTTCCCTTTCTACCCAGTGAATGTCTCTTATCAGTCCTTTGGGCATCACATCCTCCAGGAAGCCTTCCACAACCTCAATACTTGGAGTTCACCTCTCAACAGTGTTTATTGTACTGTGTGAGCTTATGAATGGCAGGAATTGTGTCTTATTCATCACTGCATTGCCATTGCCCAGCACAGTGTTTGCATGTCATAGACACTAAGTACATTTTGTAAATTAATGAACAAACGAATGAAGGGGTAATCCAGACTGAGAAAGCCTTGAAGGTCATTCTGAGGAATACAGAAATGGGGACTGTGGACAATTTTTAACTGAGTCATGGCCATCATATGCCATGATCAGTTGAATTTTAGAAAGAGCAGTAAAGCCGCTGTGAATGGATGCTGAATATATTAAAGGGGCAAAAATGAGAGGTAGTTAATTCAGGAGTGAGATGATAGAGGCCAAAGGGTAGTAATGGAGCTGGAGAAGGGGCAGTATAATCGGAGTGACCACCTGAGGCAGAACCAGTAGGACTTGGTGATGAATTAAATGGGGATGATGGAGACAGATTACTCCTGAACGACTCAGTTCTGTTCAGTCAAGTTATGTGTTGAACAAGTGCCTGAAAGCACTTTGGTGCCTCTATCCATTCTGTAAACAAGTATCTTATTCCCAAACCTGGCTGATAATTCAGAATCACCTCAGGTGCTTTTAAATTAATACAGGTTCTGAGACCCCCCCTACATGAGACCCACTGAATCAGAGTTGTTTGTAAAGCTCCCTGGTGATTTAGATGACCTGCCAGGTTTGGAAACTCCTGGCTTTGTCTAGTTTGTCTAAAATGTCCTTCACTGCCTTCTTCTAAGCTTAGACTGTTGTCTTCTCTCTGCTAAGTCAGGATGGACGTGACCTCCCTTTATATTAACCCTCTACATTTTTTAACTTAACTGGCTTACAAGATTTATTGATGTCTTTCTTTCAGGATGTTTATTTTCTCTGCACACATGTCCTCACCTCTGGCAGTTACTAACAGAGTAATAGTGAACATGTTTTCCTTAAACTCTCTAAACTCAGTATTCTCACCTATAAAATAGAGATAACACTACCTCCTCTTTAGGGTTATTATAAGATGTTGAATATGAAAGTATATAGTACATGCATGAAACAAGACTGGGTACTGAATGAACATTTGGTCTCCCCACTCTCAGCTAACTGCAAGGACTTTTTAGAGCAGAAGCATCTTAAGTAAGCATCTTTTATATCCCGAACAGGTCTAGGCCAATGCCTTGTGTATACCAGGTGCCCAGAGGATATTAAACTAATGAAGACTCAATCAATCAACCAATTAATAGCTGAATCAATGGGTGAAGAAGGAATGAATGAATGAAAATATTGGTTTCTAGTAACAAACAAATGGTCTATAAATGACCATCTCTAATTGTCTCTAGGCTCATGGCCTCCAAACCCAGCTGCACATTATAATTTTCAAGGGACCTAAAAGTGTATAGAGCTCAGTTCCAATCCATGGGGGGATTTCCCCACCACTACCACCAAGCAGTTCTCTGGACACCAACTTGATGTCCTACAATTCAACTCAATTCTGACACTATCTACCTGTAAATAGCCTCAGATCTCACAGGTTAAGACTTCAGTCCTACAAGACAACCCTACTCACCCCACCCACTTAAGACACAAGTCGAAAGCCCAGGTTGTCACCTGTGCTTCTGACCAACTGGCTATAAATCAGAGGTTTCCATAACCCCCTCCTTCCTTGGGTTCAATTAATTTGCTAGAGCAGCTCACAGAACTCAGGAAAGATTTTACTTACTAGACCACTGGTTTCTTATAAAAGGATAAAACTCAGGAACAGCCAGATGGAAGAGAGGCATAGGGCAAGATGTGGGGAAAGCACGCAGGCCTTCCATGCCCTCTCCAGGTGCACCACTCCCCGCAGCACCTCCACGTGGTCACCACCCCAGAGGCTCTCTGAACCGCATTCTTTCGTATTTTCATGGAGCCTTCATTACATAGGCATGATTGATTAAATCATTGGCCTTTGGTGATTGATTCAACCTCTAGTCTCTCTCTCCTCCCTGGAGGTGGGGGTGGGGCTGAAAGCTCTAACCCTCCAATCACAACATTGGCTCCCTGGCAACCAGCCCCCATCCTTAGGTGTGGTCCAAAAGGCACTTCATACATGGAACAAGAGACATCTTTATGGTTCTCATCACTAAGGAAATTCCAAGAGTTTTAGGAGCTCTATGCCAGACACAGGGATTACATATGTCTTATAATAAGTCATAATATCACAGGACCCTTTAAAAATTCAGATGCCTAAGTTCTGTCCCAGATCTGTGAATCAAAATATCTGGTAAGCGGAGGCCCAAGAATCTGAAATGTAAAATGTCCCCTCTTAGATTCTGGTACACAACCCATCTGGGGAAACCACTGCCCTAGAGAACCAGTAAGAGGCCATATTGCTTTGTTTAATGTAAGAAGATATGTTTTCTTGTTCTACAGTAGTTACTGAAAGTTTAATTTCGATTGATTGTTCAAAACATATCCATTAAGGTCCAACATCTGTTTAATCAGTATATCCTATTACACTCTTGTACTTAGGGCCACAGTCAAGACCTGACATAACCAGAGACACAGTTTAAACAAACTAATTACAGAAGGGAACCCAGGGACTGAGCTGAGCCGAGCAGGGGCCTTTGAATATGACATTTGCATTTAATCAAAACCAGGCATCAGGGGAAAACAAGATATCCTAAGCTGGAGTTATGCAGCATGTTGATTCTAGAGCAGATATTCCTAGGGCCAGCCTGGTCTTGGGACTCCGTGAACAACTGCTGCCACCACCCCTGCCACTGCCTCAACATTCAACACTTCTGAAACCAAGGTAAACAAACTTTGTTTGATAGATGGCCCAAGAAGGGAGAAATCTAGCAAATAAAGACCCTCTTCATGCCTTTCTTTTGGGGTGATATGAAGCATGGTATTGCTGAAAAGAAATCTCTGGCTTGGCTGAATGACCAGTCCTGGCTCTTCATGAAATACTGGTCACATAGGTATTTGCTTCCATCTTTCCCAGCCCCATTCTCACTGCCTTGGGATTGCACCCTCCAATAAGGCATTAGCGCTTTGTCTCTGATTCTGTTCTAGGGTATCCAGGCTAAGACATTAATTGCTAGGCGCATTTCTGTGCACTTTATATACCTATTTTCTTTAATTCCTAACTCTCTATCTAACATAGGTAACAATATTCCTTTTCATAGAAAAGGAAATTGAGGATAACAGAGTTAACTTATCCAAGGCAACTCATTGGATACATGGCAGGGACAAGACTTAAACATACATTCTTTAAAAGAAAAAAAATTTTTTAATTCAATGTTTATGTTCCTAACCACTATAGACGATTCCATATTCCAACTCGTGACAGAACTTTCTGGAATCAGTTAAATATTGTGAAACTGTTGGTAAACTTCTCCCAGCATGCTTACATAATCTAAAGCACACAGACTTGGATCAGCTTCATTAGATTGGACTATAAGGGAGATATATTCTGCTCCATACACTCTGTACACTTTAACCAGGACTACCCTTGCCAGGTGGATCCATTTCCAAAAGACACCTGTTCACTTACATATCTGCCTGCCCTACTAAGCTAAGAGTTCCCAGTGGGAAAAACATGATATATTTATCTTTGTCTCCCTGGGGCCAATCATTGTGTAGTAGACACTAAATAATATTTAAATAATGAACTGAACAGTGAAGAATATAACATTTTAGAAAAGGTACTTTCACTTTGGTGTATACGCCTACAACATAATAATTAGTTGAAAATGAGTTAACCACAGAATAGAGTTTAAAAAGAAACTACATAGGGTTTAACTGTGAGCTCACTTAAGTACACCTTAAAACTTGACCTGAACCTGCAGTCATTCCTCAATTAGCAAGAGCTACACTCCCCAGCCAGGTGTGGCACCGGTGCACGTGGTCACATTGGTTTGCTGGTCCTCTTCTGGATATCCTCTTCTGGAACTGTTGATGCCACTTATCAAGATCCTTACTAAAAACTCTACCAGGTTCTGAGTCAGTTTCAAACGTCTGTGATGCTTTACAGAGTAAATGACTCTGAAATAGAGCAAGACCTCAAAAAGTTCATCCACTACTGAAAACATCCTTTAATGTGAAAGCATTTCTTATAGATTGACATTCGAAGTGATCTTTGGTTGCAGCTGCTCTAGGTTTTTCTTCCACCATGTGTTGACTTCACTTCCTTTTCGGTCCTCAAGTTCTTCCAGAATGAACTCTCCCTCAACTGGTCTTCTGGTCTCACCCTGTCTCCTACTGCTTTCTGATGATAACCTACCTTTTGTAAGGCCTTTCTCTTTACTGTTTTCTCTCCCACTTGTGCCCTGGACAGATGCTATGGCTCTGATCTAGAATGACCCCCCTCTTCTTCCTTGCGTTCCTAGCCTATGCTTGAGCCTGTCTCCATGTTCATCTCATCTGACATTTCCCTATTGACTTATTCCACATTTATGATGACCATGTATTCAAAAGTTACACAATGTCCCAGGGAAAATCAGAAAATAATTGAATGCACAGGTCTAAGTATCTCTTTACATGCTAAAGCTTGGTGCCTGATTCCAAAGGACCCTTCAGTATTTTCTTTCATTTTGTTTGAGTTTTTTGTTGGTTTTGGTTTTACTCCTCATCCAGTTACATATACTAATTCAGCAAGTACACTTGTTAATTGTTAATATGCGCTTGGAATGGTGCTGGGTGCTACAAGACTTGCAATGGAGGAAAATTAGGAATACTGGAAAAATCACACCATGATTCTTGACCCCTCCCTCCCATCCAGCCACACAGTAGAAGCCCAGGGATCCCAGCCCCAGAGCCCCTTCTCTTCTTCTGAGTAACTCAGGGTTTCTCTCATTCAGTGGTAAAATTCTCTTCCAATTTACATCTATGATATGATGACAGGCTGATTAATTTTTTAAGAAAACACCAGACAGTATAATGCAATAAAAGGTCTGGGAAATGATGGGGAGGTTCTAGTACAATTGTTTATGTCCAGAGCTCCAGATACCAACCAAAATTGTTGGAAGACCTGTTTGAAGGAGGAAATACAAAAAGTGTGATACTGGGAAAATCCGCAACTTCTCCGAAACTTAATTTTACCACCTGTGGAATGGAAACAACAATAACAACAATAACACTTTCCTTCCAGTGCTTCACAAGTCTGTTACAAGGAAAAAAATAAGATAACATGTGTCAAGTGCTTGATAAACTGCAAAAGTTCTAAGCAGATGTAAGTTATTACATCTTACCCAGAGTTCAGGAAGACAATTAGGCACCCACATTATACCATGAATTCAACTGTGATTAATGCATTCACTTTGGAAACTTTAGGAATTAATAACCATTTGCCATACATTCATTATGATCACATTAATCATTATAATTGATTGGTTAATTAGCTAATTATGGTTTTAATGTAGATGTCATATGCATTTCCATAGGAATTCTTTGGTAATTCAACATTAATTAATGCCTGACCTTATCTTGATGCTAAACATCGTGGGAATGACCTTCTAGCATTTGATTTGATCAAAAGGGGACTTCACAAAACAATATAGTGGAGCAGGTATCATGATTTTCTGAACATTGGGATTTAGGTGGAGTAGTAAGAATTTCTGATAAGTCAAAAGCTTGGAATCTTTTTTTTTTTTTTTAACAAGTACTTTTAAATTCTCCTCATTTTCTCTTTGTACAAACCCCATGCAGGAAACATAGGCCCATTTCTACTATCCTAGATCCCCAGAGCAAGATTTTTCTCAAAATGGGAAGGGGAGCATCTGAGAGAGAAATAGGAAACAGTTACTAAAAGCTAACTACCCGCCCACTGCTTTGCTGGTGACCACAGAAACACAAGAGGAATAATCTAGCCTCTGTCCGCAAGAATCTCACCATTTTTCTAGAAGCCTCAAGAGTTGCACAAGAAACATAGAAATTCAGTACAGCTTACTTTTAGGGATATTTAGAGGAAAATCTTATTTTTATTATTTGTTTATCACTTTTTTGTGATAGTTTACAGATTTGGGAATGCTTGGAAAAGAATTTAAGGGAAATCAGGAATAATTTTTAAATGGGTCGGGGGGGTCACTTGTTTGCTGTGGTGAATTGGGAAAAAATACTATATTTTGGAAACCCTCAAAATTTGGAAGTTAGCTAAATCTAAATTAATTGAAAGCTGGCAAGTACAGCAAACAAAGCAATTACACATACTTTTTATAAACCCATTGACTACTGTTTTATACTTCTGGGTGTGTATTATCCTAAAAGTGGAATATCTTTAAAAAATAGAAAGTGGAAGCATTGATATTCTGGGTTTCCTGGCTGATAAAATCACCTTAGTCATCACTGAAATTTAAGATATATAACATTTGGAACACATTACAAAGTCCATGAAATGTGATGTCATGGCAGATTAACATCTAAGATTCCAACTGCTACTATCACAAAAAGTAAGGTTTTAAAAATAACTGGAATGTATCCATTAGCACAAAATATTAATTTCCTCCTAAGACAGAAAGTTCAAATATAATTATGTACAATGCATTAACAGAAGAGGTCTGTGATTTTTACTTATGATCAAGGGATTTGAGCCAATTTTTTTTTTTTTCTAAAGAAAAGGTGAAATAAAACTCTAGTAATACATTTGGAATAGTCACCGTTAAATTAAGAACTTGTAAGTAGAGTCATTTAGGGTGATAAAAGGGCACAGATAGAATCAATCAGCCGATGGAAGCTGACCACATATAAGTTACAGGGAGGGAGAAACTCTTTCTTGAGAAGGGATTTGCATTAGCTCAGGTTCTCAGAAAAGTAGACTCTAAGACAGGATCTGAAATGCAAGAGATTTATTGGAAGTAAAAGGAGAACAAGTGAGAAGGGGTTTGCATTAGCTCAGGTTCTCAGAAAAGTAGGCTCTAAGACAGGATCTGAAATGCAAGAGATTTATTGGGAGTAAAAGGAGAGTGAGCTAGAGGAGGTAGAAAGAGTCTTCAGACCATGATGCAGGTCTGATATCTATGAAGGATTGCAGGAAGGAAGGAAGGTAGGCAGTCTCAGACTTCTGAGCAGTTCCAAGAAAATTCCCAAGCCAGTAGATTACTAGAACATGAGCCCACTCCAATACCTCCTCCACTGTGAAGCCAGTCTCTTGCTTGGATGCCGTGTTGTGTGGAATTCCATGTCTTTGGATCAGGCATTCCATGGCACCTGTGGCATGGTGCTGGCTGAAGCTCTGTGGGTAGGAAATGCAAACCCATACTCAGAGTAGGTATCCATCCCTGCAAGGACTACCTGCCGACCCTTCTGAGAAGGAAGGAGCACATGAAACCAATTTGCTAACAAATTTGGTCTCCTCAAGGAATAGTGCCATATCAGGGCCTCAGTGTTGGTTACTGTCGCTGGGAAGTTGGAGATACAGGGGCAGCAGCTAGACTGGCCTGGGTAAGTGGAAGTCCATGCTATTGGGCCCATAGTAGCCTCCCCCTCTGTCACCATGGCCACTCTGTCTGTGTGCTCATTGTGTCAGCTCTGGGGTAGCCAATAAAGAAAGCTGGTTAATGTCACCAGGCTGAGTCATTTCTATGTACTTGATTGTTCAGTACCTCTTTCACGGTTAATGCCTTTCTATTTGGGATGGAGGTGTGGTACAAAAACCTACACTTTCTGCCCACTCTCACATGTCCATCCACATGCGTCTAGCTCAGACTCCCATGGCTTACGCTGTCTAGGCCTTTTCCATCCAGGCCCCTGACCAACTGGCCCAGCTGCTGGCCACTGCCTCAGAATCAAGATACATTCTCATGTTGGGCTACTTATCTTTCCACACAAAGTTGATGACTGGATGACTGTATTATGGGCTGACCTGTGTTCCCCCCAAAATCAATATGTTGAAGTCCTAAACCCTGGTACCTCATAATAAAACCGTATTTGGAGATAAGGTCTTTAAAGTAGTAATTAAGCTAAAATGAGGTTTTTATGGCCTTAATCCAATCTGACTGGTGTCCCTTTAAGAAAAGAACATTTGGACACACAGAGAGACACCAGGGACACATGTGCACACAAAGGAAAGAGGACACAGTAAGAAAGCATCCATCCGCAAGCCAAGGAGAGAGGTCACAGAAGAAACCACCCCTGCCAACACCTTGGTCTTGGACTTCTGTCCTCCAGAACTGTGAGAAAATAAATTTCTGTTGTTTAATTGACCCAGTCCATGACATTTTGTTATGACAGCCCTAGCAAACTAATACAGACTACTTTGAAGCTCCACCCACTGGGAAGATCTTTCCTTCCTCCTGTCTTTGTAGGCATCTTTCAATTGTCTGAGTCACTGCACTGCAAGTGTTTTCCCACCACTGAGACAATGTCCCAGATCACCACTGGTGAGACCTTTGGCCATTGGGTTGCCAGCCTGTGCCAGGGACTATTTCTGCCCCATATACCACTCAGGAGGAGAGCCTGTTTGCCAGCTGAATGGCAGTGAGACAGTCCCCAAACCCTGTCTTATTGCCTTGTACCACCTGTGTTCATTCAGATTCTCTGCGAAGACAGAATTAGATGTGTATGAGATTTTGTGCAAGAAACGTTTGTGAAGAAATAGGGAGAGGATGCTGAAGGAAAGTAAGAGAACCTTCACACCTGATGCCTGTGAAGGAGGAAAGAAAGGAAGGAGGATTGGATAAAAGGGTTTCAGACAGCAACACAGTTCTGAGAACATCTTGACCAGGTCAATGGCAACTCCTCAAATCAAAGTCACCTGTTTTAAAAGGGTACAAACTGTCAGTTATAAGATGAATAAGGTCTGAAGATCTAATGTACAACATTATGTCCATAGTTGAAAATTCTGTACTGTATCACCAAAATTTGCTAAGAGAGTAGGACTTAAGTGTTCTCACCAAAAACAAAACAAAAAAGAGAAACATGTGAGGTGATGGATGCATTAATTAACTGGACAGTAGGAATCTTTTCATGATGTATCCATATATCATATCATCACATTGTACACTTAAAATATATTATAATTTTATTTGTCAATTACACCTCAATAAAGCTGAAAAAAAGTCACTTATTAAAGGGGTCCTGAATCTTGCAAGAATGAACCTGCCTTAGCATCCCCTACTGTACTGACTCATTGGTGTCTCATGGGAAGTATGGCCAAGGTTCCACTGTTGGGGTAGATCCAGAAGGGTCCCAGCTGGGACTCATCAGTCATTGCCAACCCCCATAGCAGGGGATGTGAGCACAGCATTTTCATGGCCACCATGGAGCAACAAAAAGGTAGAAACAAGGTGTCACATTAGTGCCTCCTGCTCCTGGGAGGACACAAATGGTACCATTATCCAAGTGGCCTTTAGCACTAAGTCTTGGTAAGCTTTAGGACAAGGTCTTGAGTCTTGTGAGGGAGCAAAGGAACAAGGAGAAATATGAAGATGACTTCTCTAAAATACCCGTTCCTTTGTTCTTCCATCAGCTATGATCAGCTGTTTGGCAGGAAGAAGAGAGAGGAAGAGAAAATGAATGAGAATGAATCATTGAACTCACTTCTAGGTCAGGGAAACATTTTATTGGATTTGTTTCGCTTTGATGCCAATTAAGCCCATGAGGTAGAACAGGCCAGTGAGTGAACTTGTGGGCTGGGAGAGTGGATACAAGATCTCCCTGTGGTTGCTCTGCCATGTTTATAATTTATTATTAACTATCTCTTCTGTGCCATGGTCTGTTGGACCGTTCCAGGGGGCCAGCTTCTGGGGCCAGGACTGTGGTTCATCCAGGCAGATCAGACGGAACATTTTATTTACTTCTTCTTTCCTTAAATCTAGTATGACTCAACGTGGCTCAAGGCAGAAGAAGTTTTCTTGACCTTGATTGAAACAGTGAACTTTGGGAGAACTCAGAGTTAGACTACTGGCTACCCTGCTTCACTTATCACCTGACAAGTTAGAAAGATCTTGGTGGAAGGAATTCATACCTTTGATGCCACGGCCTTGTTCTAAGAACCTAAATAAACACTTTTGAAAAAGCTGTTCATCTACCGTGTTCCAGATGTAGTGTTACGCTTCCTGAGTTCATTCTTTCACTCAACAAATATTTACTGAGGGTTGTTACTCGTCCAGTGCTGTGCATATCAAGCGTGAGATATGCAACCTTGAACAGAACAGACAAGACCCCTACTTTGGGTGATGGGAAAGTAAGGAGTGCAGAATATCAGCAATATCAAAATACCACAATTTCAGATCGTGTTAAGCGCTGTGAGGAAAATGAAGAAACAGAAGTGAGTGACCTATGTCATAAAATTTAATCTTCTCAAATCATCACTGGAGGCAGTGGCTAATATTCCTATGTTATCCATGGGGGAAGGGATGCTCAGAGAGATGATTTAACCTACTGAAGTTCCAATAAAACAGACAAGAAGGAGGATTTGAACATAGGCCAATATTTGCGCTAGTATGTCAACCTAACTTATGCCAAAATAGTTAAAAATCTCAGTTCAGCCCCCAATTAACGGCAAGAGTTCCCACTCCCTGGTCTTTCTTGTGCACTGTATGCTCCAGCTAAATGTCATCCTTGCAGTTTCTGAAATAGTCGCAGCGTCCTCTGCCCTCAGTCCTGGGCCCAGAATGGCCAAGAGTTTCCCCAGGCATCCGGTGCTCCCCCGCGTGGCTCTGGGTGATGCATTTACATGGCAAGCAGATACAGCTTTGAGCAATGCTGACTCATGTAGAGTTGCTAATTCTGATTATATTGAGAAGACAGTTTAGTACTAGGCAAAAATTTTTGACTACTTGCTGAGTTCCTCTTCTAAAAAAAAAATGATTTATTGAGGCATAATTGGCATACAGTTATCACACCTTATTTTTTTATGTGTTTGCTCATTTTAACATCTCTGTCAGTTCTGGTTCCGTTTCAATTTATTTTTCTCCTCATCATGGATCATACTTTGTTACTTCTTTGTATGCCTGGTAATCTCTGATTGGACGTAAGACATTGTCCATTTTACCTTGTTGTGACTGGAGATTTTTATATTCTTAAAAATATCCATTAGCTTGCTCCTGGATCTCGTGAAGTTATTTGGAAACAAGATCTGGAATCTCGCTTTTAAGACACGTTAAATAGGATCAGAGATGTACTCACTGTAGGGCTAATTATTCCCCACTCTCGATGCAGGATCCATTTGTGTAATTTACCCCATGCCCCACGAATCGTGAGGTTTCCAGTCTGGTTGGTCAGAGCATCCTGTGTGAGCATAGGGCGCTCTTAACTCTAATCCCTTCTTTACATAAATGTACTGATCACTACTCAGTTGAATGCTTGTGGGGAGCCCTCTGCAGATACCTGGGGTTCCCTCTGTGCAGCTCTCACCCCTTCAGTACTCTGCCCTATGAATACTGGTTGCCTTCATCTCCCTGGACCCTCAGCTCTGTCTCCTCAGCTGTCAGGCTACACCTGGGCTTCCCTTCCCTACACTGCAGCCTGGTAATTTTTATAGTCCTATAAATATTCTTTAGCTTTGTTCTAGAATGAAGTTAAATTACTTGGAAACATTATGGTCCTTGGAGGTCTTGTTTCTAAGATCTGTAAAGTGGGATCAGAGCAGTTCTCACTGTCAGGCAGATTATTCCCTAGACAGGAAGATGGGGCAATCTCAGGGCTCACCTCATTTTTTTAACCACCTCTCAGGAATCAGTGTCCTTTGCTGCCTCTTGCCTAGGTCTTGAAAAACATTGCTGCATATATTTTGTCGGTTTTTTTGGTTGTGTTAATGGAGAGCAAAAATAGTCCCTCATACTTCATCTTGGTCTGAAGCATAAGTTCCCTACCTCATTTCCTTTTTTTTTTTAAACAAAGATAAAGCAGACCCCAAAGCTTTGCACAGGCAAAAATATAGGGCTAGAATTGAATGACTTTGTTTTGTTTGCTTTGTATTTCTTTTATGGTTAATTTATTTCTAACAATCCATCCTGCTTTTCCATTAATGCTAACATCAAAAAGTTCCAGAGGTAAATGAATTTGTTTAAGTTTAAAAAGTAAATCCATTTAAAGAAAATAGTAAAGAAACAGCAGGACAAGAAATCAGATCATTCATCACTAGGGAAGTAAGGGGATAACTAAAGTCCAGGGAAGGTTGCTCTCATTGGCCCCTGATTTCCAACCTGACTCCATCTCAGCCTCCTGCACGCTCCTTCAGCTGAATTCTTCCTTCTGGCTTTGAGGTCCCCACTTCACTACCTAGACCCACCCTGTGCTAATCTTTCTGAGAGCAAATGTCACACTCCAGTGATATTTTCACCCCCTGCATCAGCCTCCTTTGTTTTCCTCTAAATCTGCGCTACCCAGTCCAACAGCCACAAACCACATGTAGATGTTGGCCAGTCCTAACTGACATGTGTCATAAACATGGAATACACACTGGGTTTAGAAGACCGTACAAAAAAAGAATTTAGAATATCTCATTAATGACGTTATATTCACCGCATGAAATAAGAATGTTTAGGATAGACTGGGCCAAAGAAAATATGTTATTAATATTAATTCCACCTTTTCCTTATCTTCTTTATACTATAACTTCTAGAAGTTTTGACATTATCTATGTGGCTTGCATTTTATTTCTTTTAGATGGCATTGCTCTAGTTGTCGTATAGATGCCTCGTCCATCTACACCCCCCAAATGCCAGCACAACACCTGACAGAGAATAGGAGCTTATCAAACAGCTGTCAAATGTTAGTGATTGAATAAAAACTTAAATGAGCGGCTTTAACCGGATGGGGAGTTCAAAGAGGGAATATTGAACCCCGGGAGACAGCCGCAGTTTCTTCATCCCTAGAATGGGATTAATAACACATTCTTCATAGAGATACTGAAGATAAACTGAGATCATTTATGGGGAACTCTTAACACTGGACCTGGATCAATAGACATGTTCAAGAGAAGTTAGACATTATAGGGGAAATGTCTCCACTTAGAATCATACCGTCTGAAAGACCCTAGCAGCTGTGTACCAAGAATGAAAAGAAAAGATTCTTTTTGCTGAGTTTTCTCTTGCTTGTTATGCAAATGTGCTTCATATACTTCCCAGGGCTCATGTATAAGAGCCCAGCTCTGTAGCTTATAACACCTTCACCTCCTGCCCATCCCCCGCTACTCACTGGTGTTCTGGTATCTTGCTCCTATAAGTCATGGGGTGTGTGTGTGTGTGTGTGTGTGTGTGTGTGTGTGTGTGTGTCTGTGTGTGTGTGTCTGTGTGTGTGTATCTGTGTGTATATCAGTAAAACACTTTCTTCCAGGTCTTATCTTATTGCTAAAAATAATGTACTTGCAAATTGCTTTATAAATTATTTATCATGAGGACCTTCATCATGGAACAAGTGCTACAACGTACTGCGAAATGGGGGGAAGGGGGGACTGGCAAGGAAGGAGGGAGAGAAGGAGGCATTGGAATCACTTATAAATAATATATTCATTGGTCAAAGAAAGTTATCGCCTTTTATGAAGTGTTTGGAATCTGTCTTGCATACTAAGTGGGCGTCCTCTTGCAGACTCCTGGGTGATCTGCCCCAGCCTCCTTGTTGCTCCATCCCTGAATTTGGTGATTAGGATGCCATGTATTTATTTCAGACAAAGCCACAATTGCCACATCTCATCACCTGGAAATAAACAGCAAACAGGGCTGACTGGTACCACCGAGGAAATACAAAGGTGTTGGCAGCTCCTGGGAACGGAGTCTGAGTCTCTGAGTTGGGCTCTGCATTTGGTATTCATCGCATAAGTGCTGCACCTAATGAAGGCATTTGGTATTCATGTGGATGCCACACGTACTTCCAGAGGTGCTGGGCTCTAATTTAGCACGGGTTAATGGACACCTCTATTAAAGTGTTATCGAAAGTTTGACATTCACATAACCCAGTCTGAAAATCAGACAAACCTAGACATTAAATCTGAAGGGGAGAAAATGTAGAAGTCAAGTATATAAATGCCAACTTTAGACAGAAACATTAATCTGCCTTAGAGAGAGACAGTGGGTTGGTCCAAGTGCTTCTTGCTCTTTGGCTTTGCCTGGCTCCTCCCCTGCCTAAGCCTTGGCATATTCCCCAACTGCCTTGGCCAACATTTCTGCGATAAGTGAGGATGAGGGAACAGAAGAAAGGGCACAGTTATATTAAATAAATGTGCCACTCACCTCCTAAAATCCCCACCATATCCTTGGCCCTTCTGCTCTAATCCTTTCAGTAGCTGTCTAAGGCACACTTTATTATTCCCAGATAGAATGAAATCGAAAACCCATAGAACTTAACTGATTCTCGAAGGGTCACGCTTCACTAGTAAATAGTAGGAAAGGGTGAGAACATTCACTATAATAATATTTATTTTCTCTATTCATTAATTTAACAAATATTTATTAGGTACTTATTTTGTGCCAAACTCACTTACTAGCCCATTGATGTTAGTGAACAAAACAGACTCTGCTACAACTACTTTGGAAAAAGGTCCAGCGGTATTTTATAAAAGTAAACTTATACTTTCTTTATGATCCAGAAACTTCACTCCTAGTTATTTACCTAAGATTAATGAATGTAATCAAATACTTGTGGCCTCTTTATTCATAGTAACCAAAAAACAAAGTAAATGAATATAATAGAATATGTGCAACCTCTTTATTCATAATAGTCAAAAATAGAAAATAGCCCAAGTGTCCATCAACAGAACAGATTGTGCTATACGCATATATCCATACAATGGAATACTACTCAGCAATAAAAAGAATGAACTATTGATATATGTCACAACTTAGAAGAATCTCAAAAACAGTATGTTGAATGAAAGAAGTCTTGCAAAAAAGAATACATGCTCTATGGTTCCATTTATATGAAATTCTAGAAAAAGAAAAACTAATCAGTATCGAAAAAGATCAGAATAGTAGTTGCTTCAAAGGTGAGTGGAGTTGAGGTTTAACTAAGAAGGGGCATAAGGAAACTTTTGGGGGTGACATTAATGTTTTATGTCTTGACAGGAGTTTGGGTTATATAGGTATATGCATTTTCAAAACTCATCAAATTGTGTACTTAATACTTGTGTATTTCACTCTATGTGCATCTTACCTCAAGAACAAAAGAAGAATCATAAATGAATATTGAACTCTGGTTAATAATGATGTACATGCTGCAGTGCTTAGAGGTGAAGCGTACTGATGTCTTCATCTCAGGTTGAAATGCAGCAAGTAATAAGAAGGATGGATAGATGGATGGATGGTAGGAAGGATGGAGGGATTGATGGATGGATGGATGGAAGATGGATGGAAGGATGGAGGAAGGGATAGAGGGAGGGAGGGATGGATGGCTAAATATGTGATTCAGATAATATAGTACAATGTTACTTGTGTGATATAAGGGATGTGTATATGGAGGTTCATGTTACTATTCTTTCAACATTTCTGTATGTTTAAATTTTTCCATTGAAACACATTGAGAAAAAATGTTTTAAAATAAACAAAAAGGCTCTTTCCTTGTGTTCATGTTGCTGACATTTTAGCAATGGAAAAAACCCCATTAAACAAGCTAAATATGTGGGCAAATATAAAATTGTGTATTTTGGTGACTGTTATGAGGAACAGAGATAGGATGCAGCATGAGAAATATATTGGAAAAACTTGTTAAATGGAAGATCAAGGGAAACCTCTTTTGGGAAGTGGGGTTGGGAGAAGTGAGACTTGAAGTTGAGAAAGAAACAATGATGAAAATTGTGGGCATCCAGGTGAGAAGGAGGAACATGCCCCAAAGAGAGGACAGAGGAAGTGAAGACCCCAAGGCAGGAAAGCGTTTAGCACATGGAAAGACCTGGACAAAGACCAGTGTAGATGGAGTGTGGCCAACCAAGGAAGGAAGCAGTGAGAGATGAGGGTGGAAAGGGAGGCAGGGCCTAGACCATTCCGTAGTGCATAGACCCTGATAAGTTGGGATCATCCCTGGGTTAGTCAGAGCACACCTAGTGTATTGTGCTCAAAGCCCAGTGACAAAACAACAACAGTAATGATCGCTGATATATACTAAGTGCCTCTTACAGGCCAGGCACTGTCTAACACCTTATAATTTAGATCATTTAACTTCACATCTCTCCAAGTTATATACTGTCTTAAATAGATATATACATATGCATGTCCCATTTTAAACTCGAGGAAACTGAGGTTTGGGAGAGGTTAGGTAGTTTCCCCAAAGTCGCGCAGCTTGTCCAGGGTGGAGCTGGGATGTGAGTCTGAGATAATAAAGGGGCCTGGGAATGCTCAAGCTGCCAGTAGAGAAGTCTCCCTGGAACCACAACTGTTCTCTTCCAAACTATAAAGCTATCATGGGCAAGAGAGATTTTATTTGTACCTTATAATCACAAAGATCTGAATCAGCATCAATAAGACGATATTCTGAAGAAGCAAATTTGAAGCCAATGCTAGGAAACAAACAAACAAAATTGTAATGAACAGCTTTTCCCAGAGACGGAAAAAGCCACAGCAGAAGTTATAACTGACAAAAGATTTCCTTCCCTTGGAGCCACTGGAGCCCAGGTTAGATGGCCCCGGGATGGAGGGACTCAAACATCAGATATGGGCTGGACCTGAGGACTTTTAAGTGCCTCCCAGCCCTGAGACGGTGCGACAACACATCAAGCTCTGTATGTGGCTGCAGCTTCTCCAGCAGGTCGGCAGCAGCTGTCTTCCTAGAGCTGTATTAATAACAACTCCATTGATGCCGCATACACAAACAACATTTTCCATTTAAGACACATTTATTGCTGGCCTTGTGAGAATCGCCGGTGAGACAGGAGTGCAGGCTAAATAGAAAAAGTCTGAACTGGCAATGCAAGCACAATTACAGCTCACAAGGGGGAATCAGTGATCACGACTTCCCTGAGTGGGAAAGCTGTCTGACATTTGCTGGTTTACAATGTTATCCTATGGGGGTTAAAGGCAGATAACCTAGAAGTGTTCAGTGCCTAGGGACAGATCTCTACGGACTCAGAGATTTCTCCGGGTTTGGGAATATAGGGTGTATAGCAGCCCAAGTGGAAAAAATATTTAAATCAATCGTAGCCCTGAACTTAGCCAGGGAGGCCAGCCAGGGCTGTCATTGTCATTCCCATGTTCTAGGTATCTATCTGTTACATTTATCGTTTGCCGGCATCCTAACTCATAAGCGGATAAGAAATGAGATGGTCTGAGGGTGTGCTATGTTCCAGGTTCTGTGTTAAGCCCTGCATCATGGCATTTCATTGAATCTTCACAGTGACTTTGTGAGTCAGCTTCTATTATTACCCCAGTTTAGAGATGAAGACAGAGCTATTAAGTAACTTTTCTCAAATGGCACAATGGCAATATGGCAAAACTGGTATTCCAACCTACCCAGGTCAGACTCCACTGCTGTAGCCTATGCATGCATGAATGAATGAATGAATGGCAGCTTAAAGTAAAATCCTGAATCCAATAAACCTGAACCATTAGCTGGGGATTTAAGAAAAATAAATAATAAAGAAGGGAAAATTATTTCCAAAAAAAATGTCAAGGCTGAGGAAAGCAAAAGAGCCACACACATAATTGCTTTATGCTTCCTAGTAGCCAAGCTGGAGAGAAAAGGAACAGATATAGGCTAGCTGGCTCTCGTGTCCACTAAAGGGAGGAAGATAACTCATCTAGAGAGAGTAACTAGCAACCTGTCCCTGAGCCCCGTGTGCATGGACGTCTCTGAGTAAGGTCCCACCTCCAGGGATGAGCAATGTCCAAGCTTAGAATCCTATGTCTGCCCATCTAATCCATTTCAAAAATTTTTCATTTTGGATATGAAGTGTATTGTTTCTTATCCAGCAATCGTCCTGGCCTTCTTAGGTATGGTTTGAATTCAACGACACAAAATGATTATCATTATCTGGAAAAGAGAGTTGGTGTAGGTTGGCCAACACATGCGTGCATCTATGGAGCAAACACTAGGGTTACAACAAGTCCAAGACTGCTCTGTTTATGCTGCTCAGCTTCCCCTTGGGTAGAAGACCAAGAGTCCATTGTCCTACAGCAGAAATGGTCTAACTCGAAGTGCCCTGAGAAAATCTAGTCCCCAGTTTCCAATCTGTTCAGTTGATTCCAAAGCAGGCCTTAATTCTTCTATCTTGGCTCTTGTTAGCAATACACACCATCTCCTACATTTCTGTTCCAATAAGATGGTCTCTGACTTATACAATATCATGGTACCTTTTTCTTGCTGGAGAAATGTTATTTGAAGAATTCAAACAGTAAGTTGTTCCAGTTTCTGTAGAAAGAAAACCGAGGCTCAGGGGAGGTAAGGTACTGTCCTCAAGTTCATATACATTGTAAGTGACGAAACTGAGTTTCAAACCCAGGTATGTCAGACCCCAAATCTTTTTCCACTGCGCCACCCTCTCTCTCTAATGAGGACAATTAATAGCCTACTTTTAATAGGTTTCAGCCACAGTGACAACCTAGGCTTCTCCGTTGAGGCTCACATTTTCCATGTTATCTCAAAGTATGTGAAACTAAAGGATCAAGCCTCACACCAGAGTTTATAGTCTATGTTGCTTTCACTTTAGGCAAGATGGCTGCTAAAACATCAGGCAAATGTCTTATTTGCTCTACCTTTTTTTCTTGCACTTGTTATTATTGTATTTCCAACAAAAGACTGCCCCTTTAAGAGTCAAGACCCCATGGTTTCTTATAGATTTCCCCTGGCAACTCTGAGATCCTGCCCTGTTAGCATCTGGTTAAATATAAATGGGGAGGTAGGGTGCTCACTCACTTGTGGTCCTTTCTCTGGAAACCCCCATTACAAACACATGGCTGAAGAAGGCTGGAAATAGGGCCAGCCCATTATCTATTAATTCTTAATAAACTGATGGATTATAACAATACTTGGATGATGAAAAAGGATGGGTAGACAAGATCCTGTCTGTACCTAAGATCCAATCTGAATGAAAGCCAAGAAGCTGAAATGACACACCAGAGACCTGCGGAGACAGTGGGTGTCCATTTATACTAAACCCAGACAGATCTGAGTGGGGGACTCCCTGGCCACGTCTGAGGGGCTCCCTGTGTTTCCAGCCTGACCCAAAGCAATAGGCTTAAACAGGTGCTGTTACCAAACCCTTCTGTAGGCTTGTGCCCAGAACTTTTACGTCTGCCTCTATCTGTCTTTACAGCTCATATTATCTCACCCTAGGTCTGAGAATCAAGCCTCAAACCACTTTGTCATCTACTACAGGAGGATCCTAAGGTTATATTCTAGAAAGGACTATAGATGAGACAACCCAGGAGCTAGTTGGGGAAATCAGTTTCATCTTAAGCGCCATCTTTAATGGATTGGCTGTTTGGAAGGCTGTGTTGCAGACTCTGAAACTTTGTCCAACCCCAGTGGGAAAGTGGCAGTAATTGATTAGTGATGTTTTCCACAGACACAGGCAGTAGAAGTGAGAGCAGCAAATGTGTCTAACATTTGCCACATCTGAGAGAAGTTCTCTGTCTTTCTAATGTAGACTAGAATTTCCCATCCTTGCAATTAGTTAACTGCCTGCAGCAAAGCTGTGAGACAGGCAAAGTCTCTGTCTCATGAAAGAAGCAGACTATGGGCAGGACTTGGAGAAATTAACCTTCAGATGCAACTTCAGGAAGATGCATGTGGTTTCCAGACACACTTCATTGTCGTGGCGGGTCTTACCAACATTCTCTCCTGATCAGCCTGAGACATGAACGCTTAAGTTCATTTTTAACTCCTGGCTTCTGGGGTTGGTTCCTTTCCTAATATCTTTCTATGCACATGCTCAGTATAATTCTCTAAAAACCCTCCATGCCCTGATCAAAATCTGCCTTCTCTAAGGACCTCAGAAATGTTCTCTAGGGGTCTTTATGTTCTCTAATCTTGGCACGGTCGGTAATGTCCCTTCACACGTATTTATTTCAATCCCTTCACTCTGCAAAGGAGAAGTCTGAGATGTAGAAAAGGCAAGAGATTTTTGAGAGACCACCCAGAGATATAGTAATAGGAGAGCAGTGGTGCTGACTCCTGACTCCTAGCCCAAGTCTTCCCAGTGTGATGTGTGTGACGGATCTGCTTCCAAGACCAGCACCAGAGAGCAAGTCCATTCCTGTAAGGTAACACCTGATACTTATGACACACTGTATGACATATTCTTACTGTCATAACCACAGTGGGAGCCCCTAGGCAAAGACTTAAGCTATGTACCCTCGAGAGGTCCTGGTATGTCTGGGGAACCACTGGGGAAAACTATCATGCTTTAAATTTCATATAGTCCAAGAACTCACAACTGAGTCCAAGCCAGAACTTTGAGGCTGAGATCCTAGGATATATAAGCTATCAGGAATAGAGACTACCTCTGAATCCCTCAGCCAGCTCATCTTAAGGTAGAGAAATAACACCGAGGGAAAGTTCATGAACTATGTTTGTTCACTTGATGTCTTTTTTCCCAGGTGGCATGCAAAGACATTTGAATTCTTTTCAAAATCACTTGTTTAACTGTCTAGGTGTTCGTCGTGTGGGCAGGAATCAGGTCTATCTTCTTGATCACAGAGACCCCATCCCCCTCCCACGTGTCTAGAACAGAACCAGGCATGTGGCTGGTGTGGATGAGCGAACACATGAATCTTTGGGGAGAAGATGTGTAGATGTGTGGGTTACATAGACTATAGGGGAAGAGACCTGACGCTGGATATAATCTAGGATTAGTTCAGAAACAGATCATGGGAAGCCCGTGGCATTGTACTGACATTGCACTATGACCACACAAAAGCCAGAGTGTGGTGGGAAAAAGAATGGATTCAAGATGCAGTCTGCCTGGGTTCCCATCCCACCTTTAACACAGGCTCTGACAAGTCACTTAACCTTCCTATCACTCAGCTTCCTCATCTACCTCCTAGAGTTAAAAGGATTAACTGAGTTAATGTATAAAGTGTTTGGAATGGTTCCTGAATTCTCTAGACTGTTTTTTGGGTTTCTTTTTTTTTTGAGTTTTACTTTATTTTATTTTTTATACAGCATGTTCTTATTAGTTATCGATTTTATACACATTAGTGTGTATATGTCAATCCCAATCTCCCAATTCATCCCACCACCACCAACCATCCCCCATCCCCCTGCCCCCGTTTTCTCCCCTTGGCATCCATAAGTTTGTTCTCTACATCTGTGTCTTTATTTCTGTCTAGGCTGGTTTTGGGAGGCTATTTAACAAGATTCAATACTAAAGAAAAATGAAAAGGACCTGATAGAGTAGCAATATAAATTTACCTATTTGTTCTCCAGCATTATTGGGGTGACAATTCTAATTTTAGTTTAGAGACTGGCCCCTTCATCATCCTGTCTTCAAGGTTTGGGAGGAGCAGGGGGTGAAGCACATAACCCAGAGTATCTTCTTTCCAGGCTGCAGTTAAGGATGGGTACATATCCTAAGTCTATCTGATCAGGAAAATTCTCCAGACTATATGACTAGGACCACCTAGGACTCCTTTCCACTGGATGTAAAGCTGGAAGGAGCAGCTAGCAGCCACTTTACAAGAGAAGGAGAGTCTGCCTGGGGATGGAAACAAAACAGAAAACACATTTATTCAAGTTGAGAGGCTATATATATATATATATATATATATATATATATATATATATATATATATATGACATCATTTGACCCCCTCAATTGAGCCACATCTAAAGGCTGTTACTCATGGAGTTTTCAGTTATATGAGCCAATAAATTTCCTTTTTGCTTAAGCCAGTTTGGATTGGGTTTTCTGTGCCTTACAACTGAAAAAGTCTTCGGTTACAGATACCTATGAGTTTAAGAACAATGTCTGAGACTTTGGCTTTGGATACCACTTGTAAGAGTTACTGCCAAGCCTAACACCTTGAAGTGATTAATAGCTCATCAAGACTTCGGGTAGTTTATTCCACCTCTGGGGCACTCTATTTCTTGCTGTGGGAAAAATGGGAATGATAAAACCAACCTTAGGGGTTGCTTTAAGAATTAAATGATAAAATATATAGAAAATGCCTAACATGGTGGCCTCCATATTTTGGGGCTCTCAGTTAATGTCTAGGAAGATTTCCCAGAAATGTGGGAGTTCATATGAAAATACATTTGTAATTCAGATCGTAATTACTTCTACAGGAGTTTTAACTGACAAGATAACAGAAGAGTATGCTGAAATTAGGGTGTGTACTTGATGAAGGGTGGAAGTTTTTTAAAAAAAAACAAAAAAGCAAAGGAGAAAGGATGCAAATTATTTTCCTTCTAAGAGTGTAACCAAATAATAACAAAGCATGATGGATTTATCATCAACAAGTTTTATATTCTAAAGCAGTATTTGTCAAATTTTCCTAGGAAATTAAATAGATAGTATACTGGTTTGTAACACAGATTCATGGACCCCCACCTCAGACTTGTCAATTAGAATATCTAGGGAATAAGCCTGAGAATCTGTATTTTGTAACCACTAGCCAATGTAAGTTTGGGAAAATGTAATATTCAAGATGTTTCAGGCATATCATGCAACTTTTCTTCCCACTACATCTCTGATAAGCTAAACTTGGTGTCACCATTTTAGAAATTAAGTAAACAAAAGGAAGCTGTGCAATTTTGTTAGCACCAGGAAAAGTTGTAGAGGCTGGAAACTTGTTAGCTCCAACTTTTGATTGTGTACCCAGATTCTCCAGAAAGGAGAGTGGAAAATGCGCTGTGTCCAAAGATGCTCATTACGATGATATCTAAGTTAGGAAAACTGGAAAACACCCTTGAGCTAGACGTCATGATGCCCTACCCAGATGGCGCTGCAGGGACCTGTAAGACAGCCCTCAGCTATCTGCCCTCTTTGAGAATTTCCTCGCCAGAAGATAACTGCCGTATCTGACATTATACCCCACAGCCAACAAGTGATGGATATGGTGTATGAAGCCCCTGTCTTCATGCCCCAGCTTGAGACAATTCTGCAAGACCATCCCCGCCTCAAACATCTTCCGGGGGTCAGCTTCCCCCTCTGTCCAATCCTGCTTTCTATCCCTACCTTCCATGGGGGTTGCGCCCTCAAGAACACTCTGTAATCAACCTGCTGCTGCTAATCCCTTTCTTGGCGCCCACTTTCCCTGACAGTCAAAGGGAACAATCCTCCAGATTTAGAAATGTGGAACTAGTTACATACATCATTTTCTAGCCATTGGATGGAATACTTTGTGGCCGTTCTGTGAAGAAAATTACTATGAAATATAAGTGAAAAAATATAATTGATGAAAGCACACGACAAAATTCCATGGAGGTCATAATTACTGTTACGTAAAATTTAGCCACAAGGATGGGTCCAGAAAGAATGCACAAAAACTAAAGAGTTGTTTGGGATGGAGAGGGAAGGTGCGTTATTTGAGATTTATTTTGAAGTGTTTGCCATCATTGTTATGACATCATTTCCATTGCAGAATGAAAGACAGAAAGGTACACTGAAGAATGAATCACATATTAATCTGATAAAGAGAAGTCTAAACAACGTCAGTAGCGCATATCCTATCTTGCGGAGAATACTGCATGGGGAGAAGAGTTGGATCACATTCTTATTGTTATGGTCCTCTGTCCTGTTGCTGTTATGTTCTCTCCTGGTTGGAAAATGGGGGTTCGGGGTGGAGGGTGGGAGGAGCTGGCTTAGGCAGCCAAGCAGGAAAGCTCAGCCCCATGACTGCCTGCCAGGTAGGTCTGCAGGAAAACTGTACCATCTACCTTGCTCACCTCTTTGTTCTAGCATCATATACCCTTTCTAAGTTTGCTCACAAAGTTACTCCAACTTATCCATCACAGCATCTGTTAAGTGCCCTCATTCTGAAAAGCAAAATCAAACTTAGAACAATTCTTGCCTTTAGTCCCCTGGACCAGGGACAATTCTGGGTCTTTTTCTATAGTCTCCCAGACTTTAGCGGGGTTCAGCCCCAGTTGTGTGCAGAGCAGACCTGTTCATCAATTCATCCTGAATCAGCTTCCTTCCCTTTCTTATCTCACTTCTCCTCTCCCCTACTTCCTTCCTGTATGGTCAGGCCACTCAAAATGGCTGTTCTCTTGCTCTCTGTACATCCCTGGCCTGACCAGTGCCTGCTTCACCTACACTCCGCTCACGTGACTGACCTTCCTACATCCTTGCCCCCAGCCCCAGCTAGTGATTGTTCTTATCAAAGGGGTGGTGAGAGGTGTGCCCCTCTGCTGGTTGCCCTGGTAACTAATGAGCCCACCTGACATCATAACTGGCAATTTCCCATCCCCCACCCCAAGCAAAAACTGTCTCCATGTCCTGCCCACCGTCCACCGCACACGGTGGGGTGTCACTCCAGGACCTTGCTTCAGACATTTAAGACACCCCATCCATTAAACCACTGATGTCTCTGTTGCTCTTTCTTCAGTCTTAAAGCTGGGCAAGTACAGGCCTTGCAAGCCTTGGGGGGTGTAGTCAACACTTCCCAACTCCCAGATTAACCTCTCCACTCAAATTCTTGTCTCAGCATCTCCTTTTGGGGGAACGCAGCCTAAGCCAATCTGCCCCCTTTCTTCCCTCATACCCCGTGTTACTAAAATGACACCCTTTGGGGTAGCAGACATTCACCAAACGTTGCTAACAACAACAAGGAGATGACATTGCACTGAATGCCAAGTGAATGACCAAACATTCCTTGGCTGCCCTTGACACAGGGAATTTCTCAATGGTCTGTTTTCTCTCCCGAGACCCTGACGGACTGGCCTCTTCTAGAGCTTTCTTCCCTTTCTCAGTCTTCCTCACCTCTCCTCTCTTTTCTTCCAGGTGGCCTATGGAAATATAAAAATTATCCCCACCCATCGAGGCTATGCCTGGGAAACCTAAGTGAAATAAACATACCCCTTTCAACAAATTATCATCCTTGGGTTTCCTAAAAGAAAAGCTATACCTATTCTTGAGTTGAAAGCAATCATTTTTGTCTTAAACACAGTTTTTTCTACCTGTTTAGCATCTTTGGTATTAGCCTTTACTAGGCTCGCAGAAATGCCCCCTTTCTATGAATTCAATGACCATTCAATCTCTGACCCCAGGAGACAGCCACTCTCTTCCCCTGGAGGTATCGTCTCCACCAAATGGATGATGACAGCCTCTCACTGAGCACCTTTCCCCAGAAGACCCTTATTAGTGGTACTCCTCTGGCAATGCCCTCTCTGGTGTGCCCTGCTCCCCCCGCCCCCCAGTATTTCCCCTGGGAGCTGAGTTCATCAGAGGAGAAGCTCAAGAAAGATTAAGAGAGGCACACCCTCATGTGCCAGTTTCTCAAAAAATTAAACATAGACTTAGCATGGAGCCAGCAATTCCACTTCTGGGTCTATACCCCAAAGAATTAAAATCAGGGACACAAATGGATATTTGTACACCCATGTTCATAATGTTATTCACAGTAGCCAAAAGGTGGAAGCAGTGCAAGTGCCCATTAACAGATACAGGGATAAACAAAATGTGGTCTGTACATAAATGGAATATTATTCAGCCATAAAAGGAAGGAAATTCTGACACATGCTACAACATGAACCTCGAAGACATTATGCTAAGCGAAACAAACAGGTCACAAAAGGACAAATACAGTGTGATTCCACTTATCTGAAGTACCTCAAGGAGTCAAATTCATAGAGACAGAGAGTAGAATGGTGGTTGCCGAGGGCTGTGGAGAAGGAAGAATAAGGAGTTTAATGGGTACGGAGTTTCCGTTTCAAAAGATGAAAAGGTTCTGAAGATGGATATTGGTGATGGTTGCATAACAGTGTGAATGTACATAATGCCATTGAATGGTACGCTTAGAAAATGGTTTAAATGGTCAATTTTATGTTATGTATATTTTACCACGGCTTAAAAAATAAAAATAAATGGAAAAAAAAAAAGAGGAAGGCACACTCTCTTCACTGCTTCTACTCCTCAGTAAGCTGGTGACCAAAAATAGACCCCCAGCATTAGCACTGTGCCTGTCTTCTTAATTGTCTTGTTTTAGATGCAGATGTTTTTCACTTACAGACAGTGTTTTTGGGGGACTAGGAATACAGAATGTGCTGGTGTGGCATTTCTGAACCCAGTAAAACTTTGATTGGTTTGAATGGCGGTGCTCGGCTAGAGATAAACATCAAACCCAGGAAAGCTGCAGCCCTTTTCTTTTCCACAAGCTCTAACTTAACAAGACCTCTTTCAAGCAGGGATGCCTGTGGAATCAAGCATTTTCTTTGTTCCCTGAGATACTATTTTTTAATGCCTATGAGGAATGCGTGTGTGTTTTCTCTTTCATTTTTTTTTTTCTTTTTAAATGTTTTTTAAAAACGGCTTTTTGCCTACCTAAGGTGAAAAAGCAGAAATGATCAGTGACTTAGTTACTGCTTGAGTCTCAGAAGGGATGAGGAGGGAGGCAGCCTGGCAGAATCTCTTAGCCGAAATACCAAGGAAGAAGCACATCCCGTAGACCTTCCTGTTCATCTCTGCCCTTGCCCCTTGCTCTCACTCTTGATCACGGCTGTTCTTCAAAGACTCTGGGGACCAGTCAGGACCCAAAGAAAAATGAAATTAGAGGGGTTCCCCTTAGGAGAGGGCTGGGTCTCTTAAGTGGAAGGTCCTGGGTTTGACTCAGAGCTCTGTTACTGAAGCCGAATCCAGCCTCCGTACCCCAACACTGAATTAAATCTTGGAGACAGAGTTTTGGGTGAAGTAGAAAAGAATAGTTTTATTCCTTTTCCAGGCAAAGGGGGCCACAGGAGGCTGATGCCCTCAGAACTACGTGTCCCAACCCGGGCGTGGCGGTGGGCGGTGGCTGTGAGGGGACTTATAGTCCAGAGGCAGGGTTGCTGGTAAGGATCAGGGTGCAGGCAAGACCTGCATTCCTTCAATCCAGAGACCATCCGGCATCAGGTGATGATGGGTGAACTGTGACCTTCTCTGGAATGAAGAGTGTTTCATCAAGTCTTCCTTTTGGTGGGAGTTTTAGTTCTGCAGAAGAGCTCAAAGATAATGTTATGTGTATCCCTTGAGGGAGAGCCAGGACCCTGCCCCCAAGGCTGCACTATTGTTTCTTGACTGCTCCTCCCTTATCTCCACATCCCCTCCCTTCCTTGATTAGTAACTGTTTGAACCTGCCCTTTGGAACTCAGAGAAGGGGACACAGAAAGGCTTTTGTGCCCAGGAGCCCCACAGGGTCCTGCTCTGTTTCATTACTTACTAGTTTTCTGACTTGATTGATGTGCTAAGTTCCAGTTTCAGCATCTGTAAAATGGGAGTAATAATAGTATCTACTTTACAATGTCATGGTGAAGATTAAATGAGATAATAATGGGGACAAAGAATGTCTACTGCTGTATCAGTAAACAAAGGATGTTTCAAGCCTTCAGCCACTGTAGCCCCTGGCTGAGCACGCTGAGGGGATTCAGGATGGGGGGAAAAAAACAGGATAGTGGCCCTAGATAGTTAAGGTGGTATCAAAACAATTAGCCCAGACTCTTGCATCTTCCCATACAAAGAAAAGGGCTAAATTCATTAGCTTGAGGTGTCTGGTTTCTCTCTCTTTTTTTTTTTTTTTTTTTCTTTTTTATAATAAGAGCAGACAGGTTTTTGGTTTTTGGGTTTTTTTTAATTATTTAATTATTTATTTATTTATTTTTGGCTGTGTTGGGTCTTCGTTACTGTGCGAGGGCTTTCTCTAGTTGCGGCAAGCGGGGGCCACTCTTCATCGCGGTGCGCGGGCCTCTCACTGTCGCGGCCTCTCTTGTTGCGGAGCACAGGCTCCAGACGCGCAGGCTCAGTAGCTGTGGCTCACAGGCCTAGTTGCTCCGCTGCATGTGGGATCTTCCCAGACCAGGGCTCCAACCCGTGTCCCATGCATGGCAGGCAGATTCTCAACCACTGCGCCACCAGGGAAGCCCTGGTTTCTCTTTAATTAACAGTAATCTTTTTGATGTTCTTAGTACCTGTTTATTTATTTATTTAGTTTTGCAAAAACGCCTATATATCCTTGTTCCTCCCTTACCTCTTTGCAACAGACCCTCAGAGCCATCTGAGAAGCTGACTCCTGGGCTTTGGTCCTCAATTTGTCTGCTGAACAAAACATAATTCTCAACTTCTAGGTTGTGCATTTTTTCTCAGTCAACAATAACGAGAAAGCACCTAGCACACACCATGGCACACAATAACATCTCAGTAAAGTTTAGTTCTTGTGATAGAAAGGGCATTTTACATTAGTAACTCCTGATTCTGAAGAGGAAAAGAAGAGCTTACGGTTGATCTTGGAAGAAAGATTCTGTGCTCAGAATTTGAAAAATCCAAACGTGCCCTTTAAAAACACAGCTCACCCCGAAGGCTGCTAAAGAGATGTCCAATGGAATATAAGGAGGTATATCTTATTTTCTAAAGGGTTACCTCATCCCTGAAGTTTGGCAATAGTGATTTTCCACACACAGGCAAGAATTTTATAGATTCCTTTTAATAACGATCTGCCAGGATCAGTAACAGTGACAATATATCGTTTCATGACTCCAAATTCAACTCTTCTTAAAAGTACTGGAGCAAAATGCCAGCCAAGTGTGGGATTTACTGATTTAGCTGTGGAGGAAAGAAATTCTGCAGATCAGATCAATACAGCCAGTAAAAACAAACTGCACAATCCCCATTTTCTGCCGGAGGTCTGTAAATGAGGGCATTAGATGAGATACCTGAATTATTCCTGAACACTTCATCTTGAGTGGCTGGAAATGGTACTTTACAACCATTACAGGGAAAGACTATGATTTTAGGTCAGCATGATTAAATTAAACATCCTGTACAAAAAAGTTATAGTTAACATTTTGGGGGGTCCAAAAATTAGAATCCATAAGAGAATAGTTTTAATCAGTCAGAGTAAAGGGACAAACCCAAACTTCCAATTAATTAGTTCAATGACTTTTAGGAACCACGTCTCCTGCAATAAGAAGATATAAATTTAGAATATAATTTTTCTGGACAACTGGCAGCCATATATGGAAGCATGATTACTCATGACTACTTTTAAAACTATTTTATCATGGTCATCACACCATTATCATTGTATTTTTACTAATAATGATACTTTAGCACAAGAGCAATTTCCCTTTTGTCCACCTAGGGAACTAGCTATTTCGAAGATCTGACATGTACTATTGATAAGGGTATAAATTAGTGGTTATTTCGAAGGACAATTTAGCCTTGTCCGTTATAATAGAAAACCCATATTTGCTTCAACCCAAGAGTACTACTGCTAAGTGACTCTCTGAGAAAAATATTCACGAATGTGACCAAAAAATAAAAACAACCCATATGGTTCAGTGAAGCGTTGTGTGTGCAAATGAAAACATGGATATAATGCGAATGCCCTTCATTCAGGGAATGGTAAAATAAGCTGTACGTGTCCACAATGTTAAACATTTGGCAACAATTAAAACAAAATAAGTATATACCCATAGACGTGAGACGATATCTATAATCAGCAGAATATGTTTAACAACTGGCTCTCCAGGGAAAAAAAAGCCCTGATTTGCAGTGTTTGCTGCTTCCCATGGTGTAAATATTCCCACCATGGCCAGCTTCAAGCTATCGACGTGATGCTATTGAATGTGGAGTTGGAAAGAGGTGCCTGCGTTGGCTCTCATGAGTGGGTGCTGCTCAGCTCCAGTATCTCACCGTCAGTATATTGTTATGCAGGGAGATATGTGCAATATACTATATAACTAAACCACACATCACTGTGCACTTTTCTGTGTACATACACATCAAACTGGACAAGTGGATCACCTCTGGGGAGGGAAGCAAGCCTGCTAGTGGAGAGGATGTTAAATAATGACTTCCGCTTTGTATTATTTGAACACTTTTAAGCTGAAAATGTATTAACTGTGTTTTTGAACTACATTTAAAAGAATAATGGCAATTATATGGACCATGTCCTTGAAAAGGTAGATGAGATTTTGATAAATTGGACTGAGACAGGCTTGAACTTGGAGAGATTGATAGACAAAAAGATGGAAAGAGATTGGATTCGATTAGAGATAGATTAGATAGATTAAGAGATAGATAGTATAGATTGATAGATTAGGTTAGATTAGATTGATAAGTGGATTATAGATGGATAGATAGATAGATGAGATAGATTGAATAGATTAGAGAGAGAGAGAGAGAGAGAATTTTGAGGAGCAAGGAGGAGAGGGAGAAAGAGACGGAGAAGTATGGGAGCCCGTGGGTGATGTGCAGGATTGTCCTGGTGGGGCTGGGGGTTGATTGAGGTACTAGACAGTAGAATGTCTAAGAAGATGGAGGAGAAGGGGAGGCTAGAGCTGGGAAAGGGAACTCAGGTAGAAAGAAAGGTCAAGTCCGGAGCCTTTTGTGGATCAGCTTAGTAAGGGAGGAGAAGAGAAGAGAGGGTGGGGGGCAGCCTCATATTATGATCACCTTGGGGGGCAAGTGCAGTAAGCACCGTGTTGCTCTACAGGGGATGCAGGAAGGTAGGGGAGGGGCAGCCCCTTGGCCTGTTGGTGTGTCCTCTAATTGGATGGTGAGGAGGGCTGAGCTGATGCTTTACAAATCAGGAGCTGAGGTCATCTGCTGACAGCAGCAGGGGTGAGAAGCTGGGATAAGGTTTGGGGAAAGGGGGAAAGGTTTGAAATAGTCCTTGGGAAGAATAGGTAGGTAGGCTGAGCCATCGTGCAATTGCAGGAAGTGTTAAGATCCAGTCTGAGTTAGGGGGTATGAATTTATATTGAAACCAATTTTCCGTTCTATGTAACCTTGTCCGGTTTTGGGACCCTGGAGCAGACATGAGGAAAGGAAATAGGTGTGTTCATTAGGCAGATGAATACAGACTCACAACTCTATCTCTCACTTACAGTGAGACATCATTTATCGTGTCTAAGCCTCGGTTTCAACATCTGCAAAAGGGGGAGAATAGCACATACCCCACGGTTCTGCATTCTTGGGCTGCAAGAGAACCCAAGGAGACAGCAGGGGTAGGAGACCTCTAGGTGTGGCATAAATGTGGTGAGCGTGTCTTAAAGTACCAGGGCTCAGGCCATGTCTGCTGTCTCTGAAGTCCTAATAAATCTCAGTGGAAGATAAAAGGTCAGTCAATAATGGAAGGCAACTAAGTGAACGTGACCCACTCCACGCTCAAGGCAGGAGAAATTCCCGATAAGTGGTGTACCGAGAAGTGTTTGACCTCACTCAGAGGCACCAGAGAAGGTGACTCTTCAGAAATACAGGGGAGGAACACAGGCCCTAGGCTCCCAGATTGACCAGCAGAAGTCAACAGACCCTTATCCAAGTCCTACAGCAGGTCTGAGAGAGAAGTTTGAGAAAAGTGACGCTCAGAGCTCTTGCTTCCACTCCCAGTGAGCTAAAGTGGCATCCTAGCCTCTGCCCAAGTTCCTTCTATACAGGGGAAACCTAGTCATGATATTAAAAAATCTCCTAGTATGTGACGTGCATCACAATTATAATGATTAGTACACCCCTCAAAATACCTGGAATCTTCCTTCATAATAAATCCTGGGTGAATGTTCAAATCAGACCCAAATAGTAAAGGGTGATTCATTACTGGTTGATCATTACCTACACACCCCCACCATACACACTGACTGTTTTTCTGTTCTTTGAACACACTGTGATCTTTTCTACCTCAGTGCCTTTAAATTTGTTATAACATTTGCCTAGAATATTCTTCCCTCATATTTTCCCAGGTCTAGCTCATCTCCATCTTTCAGGTCCCAGCTGAAATGCCTTTGTGTGGGTATCAGTGTAGTTGGGGCTAAACGATGGCATGTCTTGGATATGGCACTAAGGAGCTCGGACATCATCCTGAAGGCAACAGGGGAGATTTGACAGATTTTTGAGCAGAAGAGAGATTCGCTTGAAACAGAGCTTTAGATAAATTATTTTTGTGGTGTTTTGTAGGATGAATCAAAAATGGACAAGATTGAAAGCAAGACGACTAATTATAAGGCCATTGCAAAAGTCGAAATGAGATATGAAGATCAAAAATAATGATGGGGAAGACCAATTGAAGCAAGACTTATGAATCAGTAAATGAATAAACATGCATAAACACACACACATGATTTTTGCACACATGCCTCAAACACAGAACATCCCTAGATCACAGCACAAGGAGAAAAGATGTCCAACAATGTGAAATGTGAAAATACGTGATGAGATCTGCACCTTGCAGGTTTCAGCTGGGTTTTTGGATTTTAGGTCCACACAGCATTGAGTGGGAACAGGGCAGAAAGACAGATCATCATTCCCTTCCTTTAATCTACACATGAAGAGGTCAGGTTTGCATCTGGAAATCAGCTCGTTATTGATCTTAACCTTGTTAATATTCATGAAGCTCTATCAAGAGGTAGGAGATTTTAACACGGTGGCCCCCACACTCTAAATCAATTCTCATTGATTTCAATAGGCTTTGTCCATCCAAACATTGACATTGCCCCCTCCCATGAAAACCTGTTCCCAAGGTCCTTTGGAACACATGAGTGGTACAAGAAACTGGTCAGCCTTGCCTGCCATTGTCTGGACTTTGGGAGCACTCAGAGTGGAGAGAGATGATAAATACTTGAGCTGCATCTGCTCCTCTTTGGGGCTATGTGAGGCTGACTGTCTTCTAAATCCATTCAGCCACAAAGCCATGCTCCCATCAAGTCCCAGCTACCCAGAGGGAAGATAGAGCCCTTCCTACCTTTAGGCACATGTCAATTTGGGGACAAGGCTGATTTTTCCAAAAGCTTAGATGCTACCTGTCCTTAAGGGCCTCTTACAAGTTCAGATGACAACCCACTCTGTCCTCAAATACAATTGAGCTCAGAGCAGAATCTCACAACCAAACCCATAGCTCTGGCTCAGAACTCTTTACTCTCCTCAACCTGCCTAAGGAAAGGGCTGAGCCATTGCTCACAGCAATGGTTTCCTTTGAAGGGCTGGGAACCCAATTCAGGTGACTTTTATTTTGTTATATCTTTTCCTCATTTTTTCTTTTTATTTCTATATTTTTATTTTTGTTATTAGGTTTGTGTTTTATTTTATTAATGAAAGTATTTGCCTCATGTACCAGGAAAATGTCCAAATGGTGAGTTGTAAGGCAGCATTAGCTCCTGATTATACTACAAGGAAGAAGAATTATAACTGAACTTGGTAAAGCTTGTGAACACCAGCCACATGACAAGAAACTGAAGGTAGCTTCTGGACAACAGCCTGCAAGAAAATGATTTCTGCCAACAAATACATAAGCAGATTCTTCCCCAGATGAGCCTCAGATGAGACTCCAGCCCTGACTGGCAGCTTGATTACAGTCTTGTAAGAACCCAGCTGAACCCTGCCTACACTCTGTACCCACAGAAACTGTAAGATAATAAATGTGTGTTGTTCTAAGCCACTGAGTTGTGATAACTTGATACGCAGTAATACATAGCCAACAGCATGCTTGTGTAGTTTACATTGCTGAAGGCGTACCACAATTTAGTAGGTGAGATATCAAATATCAGGTCCACCAAGAATCAATTATCAAACTCCACTTATTAAGAGAGTTTGGTAGATACTTGGCACTGACTTTACATATTCTAATCCCCCCCAAACGCTACGAGGTATATACAATCATTATCCCCATTTTGCAGATGAGGAGACTGAGCTACAAAGAAGTGAACTAGCTTTCCCAGTGCCACCCAGATTTATAATCATGGAACATTGCTTCAAACTGGGTCTATCTAACTGCAAAGATGCTCTTAAACACTGAACTGTCTCAGGTGCTAAAACCACACCACAGAGTGTGTGGCCCAAAAAGCAGATCAGGTAGGCTTTTGCCTATGTAGATATTTGTGCTAGCCTTGATGATCTAGGTATTATAGATGAGGAAACTGAGGCTCATGGATTTCAAGTGTTTCATCATAGGTCATCTACACTGGATGGCACCAGGATTGGAATCTGGGTCAGTTAACATCAAAGCCCATGCCATTTCTAGCTCTTTCACTGCTTTCTTGCTCTGTATAAAAGTATAGCCTGAACCTCCCCTTTATTTTTATTTATCATCCCAATTTAGCAAACTCCTCTGAACTGTTCTTTCGTGCATTCATCAAACATTTACTGAGCATTTGCTTTGTGTCAAGTACATTTCAGGCCTTGGAAATACAAAGATAGATAAGACAGCACCTTTTTGTATGTTGTACTGGAGATTATTCTAGCAGCCAAGGTTCATCTATGTTGTTTGCTGTTGTAACATGGTACCTGGAACTTAGTAGATGCTATTATTTTTTCATCAGTGGCTCTGCATGTTATTGGAGGGAAAGCCTCTTTTGCTCCTGCTTTTGGCAGCTGCTCCTTTAACTCCACAAGGGAGTGGTCCCTAAATATGCCACTGATTTTCACACCTCCAGACATTTTCCTATGATCCCTTTTCCCCCTTTCCACCCAGAATGCCCTCTCAATCCTTCTTTGCCTGTCTGCATAACTCCTGCTAACCCTTCAAATCCTTGGAATGACACCACCTTCTGCAGCAGGTACTCCGTCCTTTACCAGCACAATTAATCCTGCCTTGGTCACTTTTCCCCCAGCAATTTCACACATTTGATTAGAGTACCTAACATGTTCCATTATGGTTATTAGTTTTCGAATTTCTTTCCTCTGTCAGGCCGAGAGTACTTTGCAAATCCAGCTCCCAACTCAGCACAGAGTAGCAGCTCAACGAATGCTGGATGAACTGAATTCAGTTCATTCATTCCACAAATATTTACAAATCCTATCCTCTGTGCCAGGAATGAGATTCGGGGATTCAGCAGTGAACAAAATACGCAAAAATCTCTGCCCACTTGGAGCTGATATGTATTGATTCCACTTGGGATGCCTGGTTCTGTTGGATCCTGTTGGCCAGGTTTTAATTAGCTTCCTTTGTACTGTCTTTCAGTCTGATGCCAGCCCCTGGCTACGTGACTTGGGATTTATTTTGGGAAGCCAGTTTGTGCAAACATCTCTCCAAGCCCTGGGAAATCCTCGAAAAGTCTTTAAATCGAGGAGACCATGTTGTTAACAGACACACCAGCGCAAATCTGTCCAAATGAAGTTGTCTTCTCAGAAGCAGCCCCTGCGGGAAGCCATGCTCTCAGTGAGGCTGCCAATGCTTGGACTATTTTTGGACTCTTATTTTGGAGCTGTACATGGGATTTACAGCCCATTTGTGAACAGACTCAATGGGGGGAAATGTCCCTTTTCAAGGCTTCATTTGCCGCTAAATAATGCCTAGCCGTGTTTCATAGATGAGACAGGGAATGAGCTCACCAATCCAGCTTTGTGGAAGCCAGAAGGAGAAAAGGAAAAACCAGAAATGCATGCAGGTGTGTTTACTAGGCAGTGATACCATCTCTTAGCAGATGTTACCCACACAGCAACCTATACCCTGATCAGTAACCTCTCTTCCCTGGTTACAATTGATTTATCCATTCCCCACTTGTTGTCATTGATGTATTGATATGTATTGGTATTGATAGGATGTCACTGATATACGTCACTGTTGCAGTTGGTGAATCCAATGTTCCTTATTCACAAGCAGTGCTTCCGTGAGTATTTGTGCACATGTGCAAAAGATTATTGAGGGTAAATACCCAGCAATTGAAGTTTCAGGTCATAAAGTGTGCACATATTCAATCTGACCCATTATTGCTAAACTGATCTCCAAATGAGATGTACTCACTTACAGTCATTCTGCAGTTTGTGAGAGCATCCCTTTCTTCACGTACTCAGCGAAAATCGGCATCACATAATGGGTGGGAAATGGTATCTCATTTTAACTTGGTATCTATGACTTATTAATGTGTTGAGCATTTTTTCCTATATGCGTATTGGCTGTTTGATTTTCATATTCTGTACATCCTCTGTTTGTATCTTTTGTCCATTTTTTTCTAGTGGACTATTTATCTTTATATTATTGATTTATAGGAGTGCTTTCTATATTCCGGATAGAAACTTTTTGTCAGTTATTTATACAAATGTCTGTTGGCATATGGAAGACTTTACTTCATGTAGTCAAATTTATCAATTTTATCCTTTATATTTTGTGTTTTTTATTTTTTAAAAAAAAACCCAACAACCTCTTTACTCCAAGATCACAAAGATATTCTCATAAATTTTCTTCTAAAAATTCTATTATTTTGTATTTATTACTTAAAAATTTGATGTTTGTATATGGTCTAAAGTAGGGACAAATGTTCTTTTTTTTTATTCTATAAATATAGTCATTTTCCCCACAGCATTTACTGAATAAAACATTCCCCCTCACTACAACTCTTTGTTATGCCGCCGCTGTTTTTCACCAAGTTTCTATGTGTGTTTAAGGGCTTTTTCTGCACTGTCTGTTCTGTTCCTTTGATTGATTTGTCTATCTCAGTATCACATTTACACCGCTTTAATTACCATAGCTTTAAAATAAATATTGCTGTATGGAACAGCAAGCCCCCCGCTTCTTCACAAGCATCTTAGCTATCTCTGGACCTTTATTTTTCCAGGAATATCTTAGGATTAATTTTGTCAAGTTCCACTAAAAAGACACAAACAAACAAAAACCTGTTTGGATTTGATTCAATTTTCTTTGCTTTAAATTGACTTTGTTTTTCAAGAAAAGATAAAATATTCCTTTAGGAAAAGGAAGTAGGAGAGGCACCTTTGGGTTTTAGGATATTGGAACCAGGAGTTTCCTTTGGTCCCTGTGCTACCATGAGAGACTTTCTCAGTGTCACCATCACATCCCCACCCTGGATGCCAGGCTGATGGGGTCACCCGGCATGTGGACACATCTGCAGCTTGCCGCTGGGCTCCAGCTGCAGCGGTCCTGCAACTCCCAGGGCCCAGCCCCAAACTTGACTCTCAGTGTGACACCTCCCTGCCGAGGTCCTGAATCCCATTCAGTGTCCCCCATCCTTGCCTCAGCTCATGCCCTCGCCTGCTCCCCCCTACAGTATCACATCAATGCCCTAATTATCCTCCCCAAAGTATCAAGCCCACCAATCCCCTCATCACACTGTTTCCAGACTGGTCTTCCAAAAAGTTGGTCATGACATCTCTCCAGAGATGCTGGACGTGACTTCTCAGAGCTGGGCTTATACAGTAGGCATTCATTCTAAGGACCATTTAAATGTATGTCTTAATGAATTACAATTCAAAAAAATAAAAATTCATATTAGCCACATTTCAAGAGCTCAGCTCCTCAGTAGCCATACATGGCTGCCATCACACTTACATTTCTACCATCACAGAAAGTTCTAGCGGGCCAGCCCACAGAGACTCGCAGCATCTCTGGTTCCCCAGAGTAAGAGCCAAACGCTGTACATGACACCTATTGCTCCTGCCCTCATAGCCCCCACCTGCCCGTTTCTCTCCCTGCCTGCCTGCTTGGATTACCATCTGGACATTTTCTCAGCCCTCCTAGCACCTTAGACCTTCCTGATCTGGGCTCTGGGTCAGTCTGTCCCTGTAGCTTAGAAGGCCCTTCCTCCTCCAGCTTTTCTCCCTCCCAAGTCGATTTCTCCCTTCAAGGCTCTGCTTCAACATCACCGCACCTCTAACATCTCCTCCTCCCCAGTCTCCTTCTCACAGCTTCGACAACCCACTACCTACATCTCTATGGCACTCAGGCTCCATGTTATTAAACTAAATTCACGCAGGACAGCGATTTTCCACACAGTTCCATATACCCTCGGATCCCAGCTCAGAGCCCTGCCCCTAGAAACTGTCAGTGCATAATTATGGAGCCTAGTTAAGCACAAACGTCTCCCCCCCCATGTTAATCTGCTCACTCCCAGTACCCTTCTGTCCTATCCCTTAGCCCCTGCCTGCCCCCAACCCCCTTTGCTACTCACTCCCTACGTTTAATTCCACTTAATTGCAAAATGGTCTGCTTGGCTCCCTGTGCCGCCAAAAGTGTTTGTGTAAACAGCAGAGAGATCCTGTTCATTATAAAGACTTCCTCACATTCATTGCAGCCAGTTCCGGTCTCCTCTGATTGTAGAGGAGATAGGACCAGCCACTTGGAGACAGGAAAGAGTTTATTGAAAGGGAACACAGCAGCTCTGAAGAGAGGGAGCAAGATATACACATGGTGCATGGGGTAAAAGCTTCTGTGCCTTAGGAGAGACAGAGAAGGACAAGGAGAGATGGAGAAAGGGAGAGAGGAAGAAGAGGAAGAGAGCAGGAAGAAGAGCAGAGACACAAAGCCCAGACAAATAGAGAAAGCAGAGACAGAGCAAAGTCAGAATAGAGAAAGACCCAGACAGAGACTCGTAGATGGAGGTAGACAGACAAAAGCGGACCCAGGAGCATAGCATCAGAGATGACGAGTGGAGGGGAAAGATGCCCAAGCTGCTACATGCCCCACCACCACAGCATGCTTGCCCGCGGGCAGCACAGGTCACAACAGGCATGACGGATAGAGAGTGCTGACACACAGAAAGTTGGAAAAGCCCTCAAGAGATCAAATAGAAACCAAACTCAACTTCAGCCACCAGAATCTTAAAGACCAGCAAGATCGGCCCTGAATGTCGTTCATGTTTATCTCATCCTGCTCCTCTAAAAAGACCCAGAAAGAAGTTTGCGCTGTGGGCTGTGGTTCCTTTGGAGTTCCCTAGCTAGAGTTCTTAGCAAGAATCGGTGTCTCTGCTGTGAACAGCACCAAATTGAGGCTTTAGTGGAACAGGCAAAGTATGACCAAAGCTTTTTTTTCCCTAGATTTGTGACTTCTGGAGTTTTCAGAGGTTAGAATGTGCCAGATGAAATGATGCCTGGTCACTGGAGAGAGACAGCCTTTTAATGATAGTGAGAGGCTGCTTTCAAGCCACATAAAAAATCTTGTCCTATCTCTCTCCAGATGCCTCAAAAGTCTACTCTCAAGTTCTATCAGCTTAGGCAACAATCTGGGCAACTTGCTGCCTCATTTGCTCATCTGTTCACACACATTCATCATGTACCTCGTGTGGTTCAGCATCATGCCAGGTGCTTCAGTGGCAAATGACACAAACATTCCTTGCACCCATGGGGTTCTGTGTATAGTACAGACAAGCGGATACTAAAGAAAGAATCATATAAATACGAACTGCACAAGAAATATGGATGTGAGCAACAAATTAAAAGAGCATGGGGCCCCAAAAGAATTGAAAGCAGAGAATCCGTCTTCATAAACAAGGGCTACTGTAACAAAATACCAAAGACTGGGTGGCTTCAACAACAGAAATTTATTTCTCACAGTCCTGGAAGCTGGAATTCTGAGATCAGGATGCCAGCATGGTCAAGTTCTGGCAGGACCTCTCCTCCTGGCTCGCAGATGGCTGCATTCTCACTGTGTCCTCACATGACAGAGAGGAAGCTCTGGGCCTCTCCCTCTTATTCTAAGGGCACTAGTCGCATTATGGGAGCCCCACCCTCATGACCTCATCTAAACCTTATTACCTCCCAAAGGCACCATCTCCTAATATCATCACATTGTGAGCACACAATCATTCAGTCCCTAACAGAATCAATCAGATGCTTATACATGAATGTTCATAGCGATACTACCTACAATAGCCAAAAGGTGGAAACTACCCAAATGCCCATCACAGGATGAATGATAAACAAATTATGACATATACATACAATGTAATATTCCACCTTAAAAAGGAATTAAGGGCTTTTCTGGTGGCGCAGTGGTTGAGAATCTGCCTGCCAATGCAGGGGACACGGGTTCGAGCCCTGGTCTGGGAAGATCCCACATGCCGCGGAGCAACTGGGCCCGTGAGCCACAACTACTGAGCCTGAGCGTCTGGAGCCTCTGCTCCGCAACAAGAGAGGCCGCGATAGTGAGAGGCCCGCGCACCGCGATGAAGAGTGGCCCCCACTCGCCGCAACTGGAGAAAGCCCTCACACAGAAACAAAGACCCAACACAGCCAAAAATAAAAATAATAAATAAATAATAAATAAAAAATTAAAAAAAAAAAAAAGGAATTAAGTACTGATGTATGCTACAACCTGAATGAACTTGGAAACACCATGCTAAGTGAAAAAAATCCAGTTACAAAAGGTCACAAATGCTATGATCCTATTTATATAAAATACGCAGAATATGCAAATCCATAGAGACAGAACACAATAGGTGGTTGTCAAGGTCTGAGAGGAGGGGCAATGGGTAGTAACTGCTTAATGGGTACAGTTTTTCCTTTTGGGGTGATGAAAATATTCTAGAACTAGATAGAGGTTGTGGTTGCACAACATTGTGAATGTACTAAATGCCACTAAATCATTCGCTTTAAAAATGGTTCATTTTATGTTATGTGATCTTTACCTTAATAGAAAAAAAAAGGTGGCCCTAAGAAATGGAATATTATGGAGTCACTTAATTTAAACTGGGAGCCAAGGAAAGGCAACTCTGAGGAAGTGGCATGTGTATGAAACTTAAAGAATGAGTAGAAGTTAGTAGAGAGAATAGTGGAGGCAGCAGGATCTGGGCAGAGTGAATAATATCCAGGAAAGCCATCGGGTGAGAAAGAGCTGATTGGTACATTTGAGAATGAGAAGGGAGCCAGGGTGGCTGGAGGACAGAAAGCAAAGGAAACTGAGGCCAGAGGTAAAATCAGACAGTCAGTGGCAGATCTTTATGGGCATTTTGGTTTTTGGTTTTGGGGTTTAGCATTGATGGGCATGGAAAAGAGAAGTGACATGATCTGATATACATTTAAGATCAATCTGGCTGCTTTGAGAAGAATAGATTGGAGGTAAACAGAAATGGTATCAGGATCTTGATTAGAATCAATCTCTCCTTCTCCCTCTCTCTCTCCTTTTCTCTTCTTTTTTTTTTTTTTTTCTCCTTTTCTTGTTTCTATATATGAACAGAATCTGGGCTGAGATTAGAATTCTTACATCTCAGCTTTTTTACCATGAAAGTTCTGTAGACGTTACTCCATTTTTTCCTAACATTTCCGGTGGCAGAAAAGAAGTCTGGAGCTGACTGGATTTCTCATTCTTTCTATTTCTTATGTTCACCTCATTCTTTCTTCCTTTTTCCTTAAGATTAAAGCAAAATTATCAAGATATAGGTAGGTATTTCACTCATGCTCACCCTATAGCTTTTCTACGGAATCTATTTTTTTGGCTCAGAAAAGTTTCTTCTATTATATCTCTGATTTCTGTTTTCTTCTTTTTCTTCTGGGATCTTTTTCAGAAACAAATTAGATCTGTTCCATCTCCATTTTTGTCTTCCACTGGTAGCCTCTTTTTACTCATCACCATCCTTGTTCTGACTCTTTCCTCTGCATTCCAGGTACTCTTAATCCATTCCTGTTCTGCATCACATATTTAACCCTTGCAGTGCTGCCTCTTGTTTTTAGGATTCCTAAAACAGATACTGAATTCTGTCCTTACATCCCTCTCTCTTAGGTAATTTAGTTTTATTTACACTGCCTACATTTTGCCCATCTCTGTTTTCACTTAAATCTTATTATTCCACTTCTCATCTCTGTTTTCAGAGACCCTGATTTCTACCACAGTATTAAAAACACAAGAAGACATTCTTGACGTTGTCTTTGTTTCTTACATCCTTTGCATATTGCATGCATTTTCTCAATCTTTTGTAATCTGAAATGTTTCACAGAGCTGATGTTGCTGCTTTAGACATTCATCGTTAAGCCATGGGATGTGTAAGCGGGGCTGGTGTTTTTCCATAAACATTTTGAGTAAATTGTCTTTGCTTCCCCTTCTGGTTCCCTTTGGTTGTTCTTGGCTTCACAGATCTCCAAATGGAGGGCTTCTTCGGTGTAAATTTATAACACTCTCATTGTTATTGAGCAGCCGGAGGGGAGTTGGGAGGAAGCATGAGCTGTGAGCAGTGTTCACAGGAATATTTATCTCTGCAGCAATTCTTTCCATGCCTGGTGAAGCTGTTGTTGTTCTCGGTTCTGTGTTTTGCATTCACATTTTATTTGGCACAGCCTCTACTCCAGTATAAACTTTGGCGATGCCCAGGCTCCTTCCTGGTGCTACTGCTTGACACTTGGAGGAAATGCCTCTATAACCCCCCGAGAGGGCTTTCTTTGATGTGGCAGCTACTTGATGCTGGGTCTTCTCAGTGCCCCTGGTTTCAGAAGCTTCTGATCTTTTTCAGTGCAGGTCACAGAGCCAAGGTACCACCAGGGGAGCTTCCCTCATCTTCAACACATCCTACTCCTAATTAAGAAAACTTAAGGTTTTCCCCCAGGGTATCCACCCAATGCTTTCCATGATGCACAAGTCCTCACTATTGTGACCCCTCTTTTCTTCATGTGGCCACCACACTAATCCTGGATTCTCAAAGTGCTACTGTCAAAATGATGCTGATCCTTGAAGTTCAAGTTAAGCCCAAATTAGGTCATCCTCTTCCACGTGGCTTATCCATGCACCCAAGTCTTCCTCCTCCAGATAAGTGTGTAAGATTCCATCAGAGCCCCTGTATGTTACTTGTGATACTGAGGCAGGACATAGATGGGCCCCAGGCTGAACAGTTTCTCCCCTGTGGACAGAAACTCCATAATAGCAGAAACTCCATAAAAGCAGGATGATGGAGGAGGCTGGGCCCTGCCCAGATTAGAGATAAAAGACCACATATTCCTAATTCTCAAAGTCAAGGAGACCTTCCCGACTACACTTGCACAGAAAGGTTCCTTGGAAGTCAAAAAAGGAGGGGGTGTCACCTCATAGTAAGTGGTGTCAACTATGAAGACACCATATGTGTGTCTGACTTATTTCACTTAGCATAATACCCTCCAACAGCATATGTCTCTTCACTATAATCCATCTTGACTAAGAGATGCACTCGCACACATAGGAAGACACTGAGATATACCAAATGCGGACTCAGAACCAGGCAAAGCAAGATGATTGGTCAAAACAAACCCAGAAGAAATGCCCCATAAAAGTGATTCAAACTGCCACAAGGGTGCGACTCTCTCTCTGAGCTCGCCTGTGTGTCTATCCACATGTACGGTACTCTTTTTCCTAGTAAGCACTTTACTTGTTTCACTACTTTCCGTCTTTGTGGGAGTACTTTTCTGCAAAGCTGACGGGCCAGGGCCTTGTCACTAGTCACTGGTCCCTGGTGGTCTGGTGGCCAGGATTCAGTGCTCTCACTGCCACTGCCCGACCTCAATCTATGGCCGGAAACCAAAACCCTACTTCAAGCCACTGCAGGTTGAGGCCACCTGAGATCAATATGAATGGCCTTTTCTAGGAAAGGGTTATAAGTTAAACCTTTGGTATCTTTCTCAGTTCAATGCCTTCTGCACTATGTCTACCCAAACTTTCTCAGTCCTCCATAGTTATATTGGGTCATTCCTTAGTTTTCAGTTCTCCCCTGCCCACTCCTTCCCTTTGTTATTTCTTCAGTGGGGATTTGGCCTGAGGTGGAGTAGAGAGTTTAAAAAGAATTTAAGAAGAGCTATATGTGTGTGCTCACACTGACATCTAATCCAAACATCTGGGACTTGGACTTACTTGATGGATCTTGCTGCAGTTCTGCTAGCATCATATCTGTCTTAAGGTAACAGTATGTACTGGTGAGCACCTGTGCTGGGTGTATGGCCTAAGGCAACAATATTCAGTGTGTTCAGATGAACATAAATATAACTCTCCCAATATGCAGACTTGCTGAACAAACACAAAAGCTACCAAACTTAGAAAAGAAAAAATCCCACTTGGACTCATTTAGGCGATTAAATGTCTTTTTACTCTCCTTTTGCACCACAAATTTAGATAGCATATGAATCAAATATTTAAGGATTTAAAAGTAAATAGGGAAACTAACAATGGCTTTAAAAGGGTTTAAAGATGATTAAAAGACTATTAAAATGTACACCAAAGTAAAAACTAAAGTAACACATTACCGGAGATTCTTATGCTCTGCCTGTGTTGCTTATTTTTTGGCAGGTAGCAGAGAGGCAGACAGTTAAACTAATCTTCATTGTTTTTAAGGTGCAAGTGTCTCCTACAATAAGCAAGCATATATGACTTTAATAAATATAAAACAGGGAGAAAAATGAGGAAGAGGAACACTGTTGTTCACCTAACAGGATAACCATATCGCTGATCACATTGAGAGCAGGCATATTTTCATCTATTTCAAGGCTAAATATTCAACCTGATATTATCCCCCCTCCTTTCCTGCTGTGTTCCGGCAAAATGGAATAAGACATTTGGGACCCAGGGAACAGTCCGTTATGAGTATTTGGCCAATGTGACCAGGAACTTGGAGAGATGGCCAATCTGACTTAATGACAGAGAAATAACAAATTAATGTATAAAACTGTACAAAGAATCATAGCCATTTTCACAAGAGGCAGAACCACACTAGACCCTCCTATGTGTTACTTCCCCTCAGAACTTGGTTCCATCTTTCTTTGGGCTCTTACCTCTTGTAAAATATTGAATATAGGGGTGTAGGTATATAGTCTAGGAAAAAGAAGTCCACTACATAATGAAGACAGTGAGAAATATCTGAAGGTGTTGTTTTTTTCGTGTGGTTGATAAAATATGATTTTTGTGCATACACAAGGATTAGGGTTAGCAGTGAAACTCTTGCATTTTATTGTCTCTGAAGTAGGGCTGTGAAAACAACCTAAGTGTCCATCAACAGATGAATGGATAAAGAAGATATGGTATATATATATATATATATATATATTTATATTTATATATATGAATACTATATATACATATATATAGGAGTACTACTCAGTCATAAAAAATGAAATTTTGCCATCTGCAACAACGTGGATGGACTTGGAGGGTATTATGCTAAGTGAAATAAGTCAGACAGAGGACAAGTACTGTATGATATTACTTATATGTGGGATCTAAAAAATACAACAAACTAGTAAATATAACAAAAAAGAAGCAGACTCAGATATAGAGAGCAAGCTAGTGGTTACAAGTGGGCAGAGGGAAATGGGGAGGGGCAATAGAGAGGTAGGGGGTTAAGAGGTACAAACTATTAGGTATAAAATAAGCCACAAGGATATATTTTACGACATGGGGAATATAGCTAACATTTTATAACTATAAATGGAGTATAACCTTTAAAAATTGTGAATCACTATATTGTACACCTGTGACTTATATCATATTGTACATCAACTATCCTTCAATTTTGAAAAGTGGGCTGTGAAATATTTTCCTCTTGATTTTCTTAGGGTATGTCCAAGAAGCACACATGTCATGACATTCTGTCCTGATGTTCTGATTTTAATAACAAACAAAAATCAATGCCACCTTCTCCCAGACCAAATGGGCAGTTGTCAGAATGGTGGTATAATTTCTGCTGAAACACTGGAGTTCTTCATTGTTGCTTTATTTAAAACCCTCCTTCCTTTAGAAAATGTCTGCTACTGTGCTGTGTGGAAAATGGCGATCATCCCTTTTCTTCCTCCTTGAACTGGGCTATGGGAAGTTTGTGCTCAGAAGAAGTGGGGTCCTGTCCACCTTCCATCATGCAAACAGCCTGAGTGATGATTATTTATTTACAACAGCTAATACAATTGGTGGTAACGACTTCATAGGCAACCTCTAAGTGCAGGCAAGATGAAAAATTTACTAAATTGGAGAATAAAAATGCATAAGAAAATGTACAGAATCAATATTTCATGGCCTTTGCTTTACCTTGCTGTTCACAAATCTATTCCCGTGTTCGCATTAATATTTAAAGCAACAGTCATGCGACAAGTTCAAACTCTGGGTTATTTCACATTAGTTTAGCTTTAGAGGAGTTTTGTTGTTGTTTGTTTCATAAAGTCATGAGGAGCTGAGGAAGGGGGACACAGGAAGTCATTTAACCAGGTGACTCTAGTTTTGCTTTTTTTTTTCAAGCAGGAAGACAAAAATGCTGTCTGACATTCATAAAAAGGTTGTTTTAGCCATTCTACTTCTGAACTAAGCCTTAGCAATTTTCCTGTTCAATCCTGTGCCAGATTTAAAAGATTATTTTTAAAACCTTGGAAAGCCAATTATTTTGTCAGAAATCAAACAGTTATTCACTCGTTACTATGAGCTAAGCTCTAAGTAATATACATAAAACTTAATTGTCCTCAAGCTGCTCAACATCACAAATTATTAGAGAAATGCAAATCAAAACTACAATGAGGTATCACCTCACACCAGTTAGAATGGGCATCATCAGAAAATATACAAACAGCAAATGCTGGAGAGGGTGTGGAGAAAAGGGAACCCTCTTGCATTGTTGGTGGGAATGTAAATTGATACAGCCACTATGGAGAACAGTATGAAGGTTCCTTAAAAAACTAAAAATAGAATTACCATATGACCCAGCAATCCCTCTACTGGGCATATACCCAGAGAAAACCATAATTCAAAAAGACACATGCACCCCAATGTTCATTGCAGCACTGTTTACAATAGCTAGGTCATGGAAGCAACCTGGATGCCCATTGACAGACAAATGGATAAAGAAGATGTGGTACATATATACAATGGAATATTACTCAGCCATAAAAAGGAATGAAGTTGCGTCATTTGTAGAGACGTGGATGGACCTAGAGTCTGTCATACAGAGTGAAGTAAGTCAGAAAGAGAAAAACAAATATCGTATATTAGCGCATATATGTGGAATATAGAAAAATGGTACAGATGAACGGGTCTGCAAGGCAGAAATAGAGACACAGATGTAGAGAACAAACGTATGGACACCAAGGGGGGAAAGTGAGGTGGTGGGAGGTGGTAGGATGAATTGGGAGATTGGGAATTACATATACACACTAATATGTATAAAATAGATAACTAATAAGAACCTGCTGTATAAAAAATAAAATAAAATTCAAAATAAGAAAAAAGAAATATGAACATTTTATGAGAAAACAAAAACAACTTGATTGTCCTGGAGAAGAACCGTAATCCCTAAATTCTCCACGTATCTATGAATTTATGAAATGACACCACAGTGAATAAACAGCTAGGTTAACGGACACACAATTGATGCAGTCTGGATACTGAAGGCAGAGCATCTTTTGTGTGTGGTGTAACTTTTCAGTAAATGCAGACAGAAAGATAGCAATTAATAGTTCCTTTCTCGATGCTTTACCAAAGACTTAAAGGGACATTGGTATAAAGTTCATAAAATCTACAAAATGTTACATTTATATCCAATCATTTCCTCATTTTTGCTTGCTTATTTGTTTGTTTTGTTCGGGTCAGTACACAAGGAATTTGGAACTTAGTAATACAGCATTCATTTCACTACTTACCATTAATCTAAAGTCCCTAAACTATTTTAACTTACTACTTTGTCAAGATATGGGTTTGGATTGCACGTGGATACAACTGGAATGAGAAAAAGAAACAGTCCTGTTGCTAGAGAGAGTCTTGAGGACCACCCAGAAACTGCTTCTCAGTGAAGCATTATTCTTCAGAGTGTCAAGTATGTGAAGATTTGTGAAGGTTTTGTATCCATGTCTAGAGATTATTTTACATATGGATGTCTTGGGTCCTCTAAAGAAACCTAACTCTGACCAGTGCACAAATAAATATCACAAAGCAAGAGTACAAGATGGCCAATAGCCTTTGTGTTTGGGTCTTGAATTATTTCTAATCCCTGTGAGTCAAAAAGTATTGACTCTATGGTTTCAATGTTCCCCATGTCACATGTTTATTGTCTTCTAATCACACCTGAAAATGGATGTTTTAGTGAAAGTTAGAAATCTATTCAAAGATTTAGAGTGATAGCACAATAATCCCAACGTAAGTTTTGTTGCTAATCATATGCGTTTCCATTTGAAGCTCAAGCCAGTGATAGGAAGAAAAGGTGAGAGGTAGGATGCTAGGACCACTACAAAAGCACCAGAAACGCCTTTTGAAGTGTTCTACCCTACATATAATAAATTCAAGTTGTGGCACAAACTCAAGAAGTTTATAGTTTATGGGTGGTAGAAGATAGGTAATTGAGGATGTTTCAGGCTTGCTTGCCCAGCCCAGACCTCTGGATCAGAATCTACTCTTAATTTCCTTATCAACTAATTGAGGAATAAGTCACATCCATTTAAAGTGTAAAATTTAATGCATTTTGGCAGTCATCTACACACATGAAACCACCCTATCAAAACCCTAAAAAATTCCATCACCCCAAAAGATCATGCCCCTTTGCAGTCCTTCTTTCCTTCGGCTCTGGCCCCAGGTAAACATTGGTCTGATTTTTTTGTCACTATGGGTTAGTTGACATTTTATATAAATAGAATCACAGTATATGCTCCCCTTTGGGTCTGGCTTTTTTCACTGGGAACAATGCTTTTGAGATTCACCATGCTGTTGACCTTATTAGTAGCTCATGGAGTACTATTCCATGATGTGGAAACAAAACAAAACTTATTTTGTTTCTCCTTTCACCAACTGATGTCTATTTAAGTTGTTTCCAGATTTTTGACTACTATGAATAAAGCCACTATGAACACTCATTGTTACGTCTTTGTGACGACATTTTTGGGGGGTAAATACCTGAGAGTGGAGTGGCCAAATCATATGCCATGTGTATGTTTAACTTTTAAGCAAATACCAGTTTTCCAAAGTGGTTTTACCATTCTACGTACCCGCTAGCAGTGTATGTGAGAGAGGGTTGAACCACACCCTCAATAACACTTGGCATTCTTCTTCACCTCATTAAGTTTTGTTATTCCCAGTGCTGTGTGGTGGTACCTTTTTGAGGTCTGCATTTTCCTGCTCACTAATGATGTTGAGAGAATCTGCATTTTGACAAGATCTACCACGTGCTTTACACACACAGTAAAGTTTGAGTAGCATTGATGTGGAGAACTTGAGCAGACAGAGAAGGTTCAGCGTAAGTGCTAGTAGAGGTCATGATAAGAGCCGGGAACTATGGTAAACTCAGTGATGAGTGAGGACCACACATTAGTGGTGACTCCAATCCGCATGGTTGGGTACTTTCTACAGCAGCGTAAGAACTGAACTGGCATGTGGTAAGTTTCTGTAATTGATCATTTATTTCTTAAACTCACATTTTTCTTGTTATTTTGGAAAACAGAGATAGTTTAAAGAGGAAGAAAACTAAAATTTTCTATAAATCTGTGATGTAGATGTAATCTTTTTATCTATAGCTTTGATACTATATTAATTTCCTATTGCTGCTATAACAAATTACCATCCACTCTCTTAGTATCTTATAGTTCTGGAGGTCAGAAGTCTGAAAATGAGCCTTATGGGGCTAAAGTCAAGATGTTGGCAGGGCTGAGTTCCTTCTGGAGGCTCCAGAAGAGAATCATAACTTGCCTTTCCAAGCATTAAGAGGCTGCCCACATTCCTTAGCTCATGGCCCCCTTCCAGCAACAACATCACTCTAACCTCTACTCCTTTTTCTGTCACATCTGCTTTTGACTGTCCTACCTTTTTTCTTTCACTGATAAGGACCCCTATGATTACATCAGGCTCACCCAGATAATCCAGGATAATCTCTGATCTCAAGACCCTTGACTTAATCACATCTGCAAAGTCCCTTATGTCATGTAAGGTAGCAGCACATCTTTGGGGGCCATTATTCTGCCTACCATGCATGCATTTCTTTCCAAGCATATTTTTCTACCTAGTATGACAGTATTTAAATACATATTAAATCAGGATGATTTGAAAATCTTCTCTCCCCTTCCTTATAAGGAGAAAAGCCATTTTTATGGAGAAAGAGGAAGGCTGAAGAAGCCGAGAGAAGGTCAATTAATCCATAGGATAATAATACATAGCAACAATAACAGCAAGAATAATAACAGTTAACAATTATTTAGTTCTTTTTTTAAAAATAAATTCATTTATTTATTTATGGCTGCATTGGGTCTTCGTTGCTGCATGCGGGCTTTCTCTAGTTGTGGCGAGCAGGGGCTACTCTTCGTTGCGGTGCACGGGCCTCTCATTGCGGTGGTGTCTCTTGTTGTGGAGCACGGGCTCTAGGAGCACGGGCTTCAGTAGTTGTGGTGCATGGGCTCAGTAGTTGTGGCTCACGGGCTCTAGAGCACAGGCTCAGTAGTCGTGGCGCACGGGCTTAGTTGCTCCGCAGCATGTGGGATCTTCACAGACCAGGGCTTAAACCCGTGTCCCCTGCATTGGCAGGCGGATTCTTAACCACTGTGCCACCAGGGAAGCCCCAATTATTTAGTTCTTAAGCCAAACAAAATTCTATGTATTCATACATACTGACTAATTTAATCTTTAAAAAACTCTGTATGCTCTGGAATGTTTGTTTCCCCCCAAAATTCATATGATGAAATCCTAATTCCCAGGATGATGGTATTAAGAGGTAGGGCCTTTGAGAAGTGCTTTATCATGAGGATGGAGCCCATCATGAATGGGATTAATACTCTTTTAAAAGAGGCCACACAGAGCTCCCTAGCCCCTTCCTGCATGTGAGAATACAGCAAGAAGTTCTATAAAACAGGAAGTGGGTCCTCACCAGCACCAACTCTGCTGGTCTCTTGATCTTGAACTTCCCAGTCTCCAGAACTGTGAGAAATACATGTCTGTTGTTCATAAGCCACCCAGTTTATGGTATTTTTGTTATAGCATCCCGAACAGACTAAGACAAACCTCATGAGGCTGTGTGTTAGTTATCATTCCCATTTTACAGGTGTGTAACTGAGGCCCGGAGAGATTAAGAAACTCACCCTTGGGGGCTTCCCTGGTGGCGCAGTGGTTGAGAATCTGCCTGCCAATGCAGGGGACACGGGTTCGAGCCCTGGTCTGGGAAGATCCCACATGCCGCGGAACAACTAGGCCCATGAGCCACAATTACTGAGCCTGCGCATCTGGAGCCTGTGCTCCGCAACAAGAGAGGCCGTGATAGTGAAAGGCCCGTGCACCGCGATGAAGAGTGGCCCCCGCTTGCCACAACTAGAGAAAGCCCTCGCAAAGAAACGAAGACCCAACACAGCCATAAATAAAAATAAATAAATTAATTAAAAAAAAAAAAAAAAAGAAACTCACCCAAGATTCTACAGCTAGGCAATTTCAGAGGCAGGATTCAAACCCAGGCTCTGTGGTTAAAGTGTTCATATTTTTTAATGCACTGGGTTAGTCAAAGTTCTTCAGAGAAACAGAACCACTGGGATATATATATATATAGAGAGAGAGAGAGAGAGAGAGATTTATCATGAGACTTGGCTCCCAAGTTTATGGAGCCTGAGAAGTCCTATGATTTGTCTTCTGCAAGATGGTGGCCCAGAAAAGCCAGGAGTGTAATTTAGTCTGAGTTCAAAGGGCTGAGGACCAGGGAAGCCAACAGTGTAAATCCCAGTCTGAGGGCTGGAGATGATGAGATGAGATATCTCAGCTCAAGCAGGTGAACAGGAAGCAAAAAGGACAAATTCCTCCTTTCTCTGCCTTTTTGTTCTATCTGGGCTCTTCAAGGGGTTGGACGACACCCACCCACGTTGGGAAGGACCGTCTGCTTTTTACTGCGAGTACGGATTCAAATGCTAATCTCATCCAGAAACGCCCTCACCAACACACCCAGAAATAATATTTAATCTGGGCACCTTTTGGCCCAGTCAAGTCGACACAAAATTAACTGTCACAACTTGACATGGCAATAACTGGCAAAAGATGAAAACAAGACAGAGGTGGAGAAGGATGGAGGAGATTAGAGGGGTAAATGATGTCAGGGGCAGAGAAATTTATATGAAATGGGACTATTTTAAAAGTAAATAGAAGAGAGGGAAGAATAGTTTAGCTAGCTACTGGAGGCGCTTGGATTTGGAAGAAAGCTATTGAAAGGGGGGCTTTTAGGAATTTTTCCCGTATGATGAGCAGTGGACCTCTTTACCTAGTATCTCAGCAAAACCATCATAGCGGTCCATACTACCTGTCAATGCATTTGGGGTTAGCTGTAGCTTCGTCTCGTTTTGCCTTCTGTTTGATAGTTTGGATATTTTGCTGAGGTGAGCTTCAAGGTAAAAGAAGGGAGGATTAGTTTATCTCAGGGATCAGCTCTGGTTATTGTCTCTGCTGCTTTTGATTCACTTCCTGTTTGTTTGTTTGTGTTTTTTTTTTTTTGAATGTTACAACAGGAGCATTTCCCTGTAATAAAAATATTTTTCAAAAATGTGACTTGAATGGTCGCCTAACATTTGTCATCCGAATGCCTCATCCCTGTTTGTGTGAGCGACGGTAATTGTGCAGGGCCGGGATGAATGGCCTCATCAAGGAACAGGCTGTCCTTGCAAATCAGGGTGAGGTTCCTCCCCCTGTGCCCAGTTCAGAGAGTTCTCCAGCCTTGCAGTGTATCTGGAGCAACGTATTTTCTGAACAGGGGGTTGTGGGAGAAGTAGTGATTGCCATGCAACACTTACTGCTTGTTCCCTGCATTCTCTGGGGCAACAAGATGGGCTTTTTCTCTCTCAGGGTCACGATCTGAAGGTTGTACACAGTGTCCGTGTTGTCAGAAAAGGCACACATGCTCTTTGTATGGGACTTGTCCAAGCTTCAGGACAATTATAACTGAACTAACTTCCCTTGGGAAAGAAAAGGTGTCAGATGAGTAACCCCAAACCAGACATTCTCAGAAACAGAAATAACGTAACCTGGTCACCATCCATATTTGCATCCTCTTGCATGATTTCAATAAATTATCTTTTTTCATCGTCATGAGAAACCCGTGAGGGAGATACTATCCTTATTTTATGAACAAGGAAACTGAGACTCAGAGATTGTTGCCTAAGCTCACATGATAAGTATGTGGCAAGTTGGGCCTCAAGCTCAAATCTATTGGATCCCAAATTCCATACTCTTGACCTTGGGTCCGGTGCCACTTGCATCAGGGCCTGATTTGAAAGACATGCAGGCATAATTTATGATGTGCCTGTGCTGCTCAGATCAGGGATCCCCAACTCTTCCCACCATCCCCCCAAACCTTCATTTCCAGGGGGTAAATCTTTGCACCCCAACACCCCACTGAGGACCAGCATCCTCCTTGAGTGGAAGGGCAGTCTATAGACCCTACCACCTGGGCAACTACTGCTAGCCCTTCCCTGCCAGGCCTCTTCTACTTTCCCATCTGTAATGGGGCCCAGGGTCCTGCCCAGTCTGGCTTTAAGTTTGTGTGCACCATACCAATCACAACCACACCCTCATCAGCTCATGTTTTGAATCTATTAACACACATTCTGCTTTGGTATTTAGAAATGGTTTGCAGGGTAGATAAAAAATATTAGGCATTTTTTTTTTTTTGTAATTAACATTTTAATAGCGCTCACTTAATTTCAAGTAAAAATCTTTATTACTCACATGTTCTGTAGCTGTATGCATTTCAATATTTTTAATTTTCAGAATTACTATAAATTGTGTTCTTTATGACTAGAGATGGTAGCCAATGCTCATTAAGAAGGTTGGATTGTATCTTATCTGTATCGTAAATAGGACAAGAAAAAAATCCAATATCATTGCACTAGAAGTCGAGTGTCAAGATCTTAGGAAAAAGTGGTAATCACTTATTACTTATTATAATTCATTAAGCTGGTAGGAAATATTTAGATAGTTAATTGGCATTTAACAAGATAGCTATAGTGAGTAAATGAGACATTAAGTTCTCTTCTTAAATGCCCATTAGGTTTGCTTTAGAAATTAATTGATATCTAATTCATCTGCTATCAACTATTTTACCCTTTGCCAGCTGAGAAGTTCAACATATTCATGATAAATAGAGGTAAGAGAAAGGGGAACTTAGACTTACTGAGTTCTGCATTGGCCTAATTTCAAAGACAAAGGTCTTCATGGTCCCATCAAAGGGGCATCGTCACTGGGTTTAGAGGGAGAAGGCTTCTGACCACATGCCCAACTGGACCTGTCCAAACCCTCAGCATCAAAGGCCCATAGAAGGACGGTGAACAAGCAACACATTGAAGGAGCCAGAAAGCCCTTCAGTGAGGAACAAGTAAGATATCTGCACGTGTGCAGATTAAACGCATCTAAATGGCATTCGGAAATGGTTGTGGATGACATGGAGTGGGCAAGTGGGTTGTTCATAAATACCTGAGGGTCAGTCTTTGGGAACACGGGGGAGAAATGTTTTGTGTTCCTCTAGACAGTAGAGCAATGGATTAAAATTATACTTAGGGGACAGGAAGAGCTTCCCAGATTGCCCTGCAAGGAAAGATTCACTGCCCCAAATGCTGGGATTGTAGCCAACAGATTATCAACTTCTCCAATTGTCTCCTCCTTCAGGGTTTACCTCTGCTGCCGAGAGCTGCCCCCAACAAGGGCACACTCTTCCTGGGACGGCCCCCCAGCCAGAGAAGGATTACAGGAGGCATAATTCCACCCCCCCCGGGACAACTCTAATGGGCCACATAGTCTCCAAAGAGAACCCCAGAATTGGCCAAGGCTTTGTTGGTGCATCATGGTTCAAACCTTCCCTTTGCCCAATCCTGCTTCTGTTCCTTCCCTTCCATAGGTATTGATTCCCTGTAAATATCCCACACACCAAATGATCTCACCATCTGCTTTTGGAGAACCTAATTTGTAATGTATAAGGAAGGATAAGGGTGCTTTTCTCCAATATAAGTGCTGTTATTGCTTTGCCCCGGTATGATGGACCATTAGGTTCCCTCAAGTCCTCCCACAACTATTTCTGGGAGTCACCAAGTGGTGCTTCTTGGGCATTCTCAGTGACCATGGCAGAGTTTCAGCTCTTTTTGACCTTTCCTATTCTGTCTATTGTTGCTGCCTCTGCCTGAAGTTAAGTTGCCTCCTTATGGCCACATTTTCTCCTGTGGCAGAAATTGCCAGCTGATCACTTAATCTGTTTTCTTCTTCTTTCAGGCAAAAAATTAGACTACATGCCCAGCATGCCTTGCAGTCAAGTGTGGTCATGCAATTGAAGTCTAGACAATAGAATGTGGGCAAATGGGATGTGTGCCTCTTTCCATCTTGGCTACATCTCACACTTGATCCTCCAAGAACTCTCCTCCTCCACTGGCTGAATGCAATGACTCCAAGACCCAAGATAGAGGAAGCCTGGGTCTCAACATTTGGTCAACATGGAAGGTCTCCCTCAGGTGAGGAATACCCATTGCCTTAGTGAGAGAGGAACTTCTATTTTCTTAAATCACCGAGATTTGATGGTTTATCAGTTACAACAGCCAGATTTGGCTAAAGTAAGATAGCTCCCATCAGACTCCACTGCCTAAGGCCAGGGATTCTGCTGAGAACTTCTGCCACCTCTGTGGACACTTGTATTTCCTACTGATCAACACCCCTGCTACTGATGAGACACAGAAGACCTAAGGTCTCAAAATGACTCCATGTTCTCAATACACAGAATCCAAGGACAGTTTTTAAGAATTTGGTGAGAATGCGTTTGCCTCTGTGTCATTATGCTTTGATGAATGAGCCTCAAAGTAATGTTAGTCATACCCTAACATAATACCGAGTGTCTTGAACCAGTTCTTTAGAATTCAATTAAAGCAAATATTCCTTTCCATGGGAGGCTGACCCAAGAGGTAAATAGGATCAACAGTAAGCTCTACTCAGAATTTCCCCTTCCCTTTTGGCAACTAGACTTTGGGTTTGAATCATGCTCACTATTCCTGACTCTCTCTTCCTTCATCTTGAGTTTCCCCCATGAGGCTCCTCAGTCAGCCCTCATTGTAAGCAGACTTCTGAAAGACTGACCTCACCAAGTTAGGGCTCCATGAGGGCAGAGATCTCATGAGCCTTTTTCACCATTGTATCCCCAGCATCTGAAACAGTTCTTGGTGCACAGAAAATATGCGATGATGTTTGTCGAATGGGTAATGAATGTGTGACATTAAGTAAAGAGCACCGCTTATGATCCTGAGAGACCTTTTTCAGGTTCTGCACTATGACCAGTCTTGAGGAAGAAAGCGACAAGCAATAGAGTTTGTAGGATAGACAATCTTGAGAATTCGGTATTTCTGCTGCACTCAGCCCTCTCAGACACCCAGCCTGACGGCCATCAATGATGGTCAACTTCTTTTTAAACAAACTTTATTTTCACTGAAACAAGAAAATAGGTATAACCTCAAACCATAAATTATGAAGCATACTAGCCCAATACTGTAAAATCTGTACCACAGAGAAGTGAGAAGTTGACATCTCACATTTCTCCCCAGACCTTGAGCATAGAAGTAGAAGTAACAATCAGGGTCTTAAGAGCCTAAGCCAATGGTTCTTGGATTAGTGCCACGTGGTCTAGGGAGGTAGTTAGGCTTCTAGAGCAGGGAATACATCCCTCTAGAAACTTCCAGGGAGGGTCTGAAGAAAAGCCACTGTGGCGACACACCAATTCCATTCTCTCTTACCAGCTTCCCAGATGAAGAAGCTGCCAGAGGCCAGGGGAGGTAAAGTAGACAAGAAGCAGCACAGAGTTTCTATGTCAAAGCCTTGCTACTCAAAGTGTCGTCTCAGGACCCTCAGCATGTGATGGTTAATTTTATGTGTCAACTTGTCTGGCCATGGTACTCAGGTATCTAGTCAAACTCTATTCTAGATGTTTTTGTGAAGGTATTTTTGAATGAGCTTAACATTTACATTAGTAGACTTTGAGTAAAGCAGATTTTTCTCCATAATGTGTGTGGGCCTCATTCAATCAGTTGAAGACCTTAAGAAAAAGACTGAAAAGAAGAGGGAACTCTGCCAGCAGACTGCCTTTGGACTAGAATGGCAACCCTTCCTTGGGTCTCCAGCCTGCTTGCCTACCCTACAGATTTTGGACTTGCCAGCCTCCAAAATTATGTGAACCAATTCCTTTAAATAAACGTCTCTCTGTTCTGTTTTTCTGGAGAATCTTAACACAACATTCAAAACAATATCTCTTAAGTCCCTTTCCCTCTGTGCCCTTCTTCCTACAACCTCTTGTCCTCTAGGAAGACAGGAATGTCACCATTCTGAGCCCCTAAATTAATAGTCTGTTTTATTCATCTGGAATTTTTCCTTGACTAACATATAATATGTCTTATAAGTTGTAGTTTCTTTCTTCATGTAGCTGAAACGAAAGTTTCTGGGGGGTAAAAATTGCCTAATATACATTAGCACCAGTTCACAGCTCTTAGTGAAGCACCTGGCTCATTTAAGGTGATGTGAAAGTCTGGTAAGAGCTGGAATAAGTTACTCTACTCAATGTAAGAGAGCTGGCCAGGAGCTCATTGTTTCTTCTTGTATCAAGTTGTGATGATCTCTTACAGAATGCACCACAACATGTTCAGTGATGGGACATGGAAATCATGTAAAATCAATTACTCTCAACATCCTCCCAATAAAGTCTTGTCTACATGCCAACAATCAGATGGAGCTTCAGTCAATTCAGCCAACTGTAGTAAGACAATCAATGAATTGACAGGTTGTCCCAGTGGCCCAGCTTCCGTCTTTCCATGCTATCTTACATGGCCTTAGACTGTAGCACTCTGCATATATTACCTTTAGATATCTCATTTGAACAACAAAAAAAGAGAGTGTCTTATTCATCTCTGGTTCTCAAACACTTGTGAATGGAAGGATCACTTGGACATATTGGTTTTTTGTTGTTGTTGTTTTGGTTTTGTTTGGTTTTGTTTGGTTTTATCTTGTTTAACCAGGAGAATTCTACTGCTTACCATCTACTCCCTCACCTCATCCCAGGATTCTGACTCACACAGTAGGGGATGGTTCCCTGGAATCTACTTGCTCTCCTAGATTATTTCAATGTAGCTGGTCCACAGATCACACTGAAAACCACTAAAGTAGAGAATCTGGTTTTCTCAGCTAGATTCATTGATAAATTGAATGAACCTGGGTTGAAATAGTTATGAGAGTAACTCACTGACATTTCCCCTGCATTTGAAAGGTTATTTCCAATCACTTTAATCCCCTGGACTCAGGGCTAGCTAGTCATTGCTTGTTGGTTCAAAGGCTTCCTGAAATATTGTAAAGTGACAAATTGTTGCTGTCTCCAACATAAGAAATGAATCTCTGCTGGCATTCCCAGACACAGGAAAAGAGACTCTCAGACCCTTTTCTATGAATCCAGTTCTTTTGGTCTTGATTATGTCATTTAATACAAGCAAATATGAACAAAAATCATAAAGACCTAAGAAGGAAGATTGAGAAAGGCAGGAAACATTTAGATTTTTCCCTTGCTCCCAAGTCATAAGAGGATGCCTACTTGTACTTATTCAGTTTATTGACACTTTTGTGAATGCTAGTCAAAGTGCAGCTAGTCAATATCATGTACAAAACAAGTCAAAACTTCCCAGAACCATGACTCAGATTGATGAAGCCCTATAACAACCTCAATCCACCTAGAACCAAGCTCAATTCTGCAGGTTACACAAAGCTCAGCTTATGCAAATTCTTCTCCTAGTATCAGACATAACATAAGGTTCCAGAGAGTCAGTGAGATTCATATCACACAGTGAAATAGAATGTACAGGAATGATTTCCATCATTGAAGTAAGCATGCCAGGTAAGTGGCAGTGACCACGAGAAGATCTCTCACATTTCTGCTGCTCTGTTCATCCTCATCCAATCCTGTGTCATTTCTCTCTTTAACATATCCTAATTATGGCTCAAAAGTACCTTTTCAAGCAAAGGTCTAAAGTCCATAGGAAGTGGCTCTAAAACAAAGCCAGTGATTAGACCCGGGGTGATTGATAAATTCGAACCTCATGCCAGCCTATGAAATATACAAGGGAAGTGAGGTTGCTTCTGCTTACAAGGAAGGAGCACAAATGTATTCTAAAGTAAGCTCAACTTAAGCAAAATGCTAAGTGCTTGAAACTTTCCAGAGCAGAATGAAAGGAGCATCTGTAAGTGAGAACTAGGTCCAGAACTAGGACCATGGTAAGTACACAACAAATGCACTAAGCTTCATGATCTAACAAATACTTAGAGAGTGGCTACCCAGTGAGTTGGGGCATTACAGGGAGAGACAAGAAGGAAACAAAAAAGAAAAAAGAATGGGTTCCTGCCCTTGGGGGATAAGAGGATTTTGCATAAAGAACACAATGTGAACAAAGACACAACATCAGGAAACTTCTTAGTGTGTCTAAGCTTCATAAATGTTTATTATAAAATGAATGAGCAATTGTCTGAGTGTTTTGGGAAGGTTAATCTGCATAGAGATTATGAGGTTGGTGAAAAGAGCTCTAAAGATGAGGATGAATCTTTGGGTTGTAGGCAGCAAATGACACCAAAAGGCACCGTCATAAGACTGGTGATATGGGTCAAACTCTGAGAGTTTCTCAGGCCATCTCATGCCTTGACCCATGCCATCTGGATCCTAATGCTATCCAAGACCCAGGCCCCAGCTAGAAGGATCTCTAGCTAAGTCTCCATTCCTGACCCTGGGGCCTCCACAATTTTTTAGGACTCAGTCTCTCATCCATTTATTAACTGATCTATTTTTGTCCTCGGTATCTACTGAGCCCCTTTTCTGACTCAGGCTCGATGCAAGATATAGTGATACAGAGACACTGAGCATAGCTCCTACCCTCAAGAAGCTCACAGTCTAGCAAAAGATGCTCTGTAGGAAACAGATATTACTAAAAAAAAAAAAACAAACAAACACCACCACCAACAGCAAAAACCCACCATACCACACAAGGCATCAGAACCAATGGAGGAAGGAGAGTTTTACCTTCCCCAAGAGTGTAATCGGATTCTAACTAACAAAGAGTAACCTCAGAAACTCTGTTGGACCACTGCACAGTGAAGGGAGGGGTGGTTAACAGTGGACACCACCGTTGCTTCTTAACCCCTTGGGCCTAGAAGCGCCACAGTTTCTTTTTAAACAGATGCTTATAATTTATATACAGTAACATGTACAGATCTTAGGTGTATACTTCAATGAACTTTTTTTCAAATGAATACAGCTGTGTAACCCAATGAAAGGATGCAGTTTTAAAGGGCGGAAGAGGATAAATGGAGGCAAGAAAGTGATTTTGTCACGGACATAGAGAACAAACTGGCAATTGACAAGGGGGAGGAGATTGGAGGAGGGATGGAGAGGGATGCTGGGATTAGCAGATGTAGGCTTTTATGTATAGAATGGATAAACAACAGGGTCCTACTGTAGAGCACAGAGAACTAGATTCAATATCTTATGATAAACCATAACAGAAAAGAATATAAAAAAGAATGTTTATTATGTATAACTGAATCACTTTGCTGTACAGCACTAATTAACAGAACATTGTAAATCAACTATACTTCAATAAAACAATTTTAAAAAATTAAAAAGAAAGTGATTCTGCTTGACATAATGATGCACAACATTGACCCCACAGAATCGAAGAGTAACTTCGATATAGCAGGAGGCTGAGCCCCATTTGGAAGAAATTGTGGACGGATTTTTTTAAAGAAGTGGTGTACCTAATTTCTCATTTTAAACCATTTAAAGGCATTTTCTCATTGGCCAAATTTTCTGAAATATCTTCTACCTGTGCAGGACCTCATTGTAGTGAGTTTGGTGAATGTGTGCGTGGCTCTGTCTGTGAGTTTAGGTATCAGGGTGTATGTAAATAGCAAAAAGGAGTGAGTCCCACGTTTAAGCCACCATCCAGGTGAGAGATGGAGGGACAATCTCCAAGTGTAGAACTAGGAACAAGAATCCAGTGAGTTTTCCTTTGAAACACTTACCACAATAATCATTTCACATTTTTTTGTATGACCCTTGCTTTGATTGCTCTCTGACCCATCGTTCAGGTTGTATTCTCTGGAAGCAGGTGCTAGGATGGAGTTTGGGGTACACGATGTTTATTAGGAAATAGGGACCAACACATATGAAAGGGAGGAGGAAGCAGGATTGGGCAGAGAAAGAAGTCAAATTGTGATGCAGGCTCCATAAAGCCTCAGCCAACCCTGCAGGGAGCTCCAGATCAAATAATGCCGGAGGCAGGCTGCCCCAGGAAAGGCATGATCTTGGGGAAGCAGCCCTCTGCAGCGGAGGCAGAAGCTGAGCTGGTGGTTCCCTGCTGACCACACTCCTCTTCTTCCCTGGAGGAATCTGGATAGTGTATCTCTGCGTGGTCTACCACACCAGCTAAAGAGGACAAGCCACAAGAGGACAAAAGCGTGGCTGATTTTGCCCACCACTGCTAGCAGAGCATGGGACATCTAGTAGGCACTCAAAAATCTTTGTGGTTAATTAATTACTCAAAGCAAGAGCCATGAGCACATAACACCTCCATGAATTCTCATAAATGGAGACTTCCACTGGTGTTTTCTAGATGTGAAACAGCAGGGATTCCCCCCTCAGAAAAATTAATTACATAAATTTAAGATAGAAGTATGCACATTCTAGGGAAGTGTAGTAGACGGACACTTACACCAGAATGGAAGCTTGAGGTAGGTGTCCTGTGAAAGGCTCTTGGAGTAGATGATTTTGAGTTGAGTCTTGAAAGATAATTTGAAATGTATTAGGTAAAAGTGGAGGTGACTGGATGTGAGTGAAGAGGTGGTGAAAGAAAAGATGAAAATAACTCTGGCTTGAGCAGGGAGGTAGCTGATGGTGCCATTTACCAACAACCACAGGAAATGTGCAGGAAGGAGGGCAAGATCAGTGTTGCTCATGTTTGGTTAGACTGGGGCATCCAGTAGCCAGATATGTGTGTGTCTGCACCCCAGAGTTGAGATCTGGAGCAAAATCACGTAGGAAGTGATACCCCCTCCATTTCTCCAATTGAGAAAAAACAGACCAAAGAGGAAAATCCAATATGCTTACATATTTAGGGATGGAGAAGATTAATAGGGGTCTATGATTCAAGGAGTTTTCAGTTACAGGTGACTGGAGAAACCCGATTTGAACTAACACAGCAACAGCAACAAAATATTACCTCTTCCTATCCCTCATTTCTGCATATCAGCCTCTTGCCTCTTCCCCTGCACAGACAGACTCCTGCAGAATGTCAGTGAGCATCTCAGCGTTCACAAACCAACAGTTCTGTGGCTAGAGAGGAAAAGTTTTCTGTCAATTCAAGTTAGAAATGTCCAAGGAATGACTTTGATGACGAATCTCATGCTCTCTTTGAACTGACTGCTATGGCTGTAGGGATGGGGGGAGCCAGGACTGACCCAGCCTGGGCCGTTTGTCCCTCTTATCAGAGTGGTGGCTTCAGTCACTGGAGCAAGGGGAAGAGGGTGCTAGATGGACAAAACTGCAGACACCACAAGGATTGAGAAAAGGCACAGCCGGAGAAGAAGGATGTAAACACGGGAGAATAATGCCCAGCAGCTGAGTGAATCTCAAAGGCTGTTAAACACGTACTCAAACAAATCATCACACACACACACACACACACACACACACACTAAAAAACAAACAAAAACATAGGGCTGTGTTATGACTAGAGGGGTGTATTAGTTTCCTATGGCTACCATAGCAAATTAACACAAACCTGTTGGCTTAAACAAAAGCAATTTATCCCCTAATAGTTCTGGTAGCCAGGAATCCTAAATCAGGTGTTGATGGGCCGTGTTCTCTCCAAAGTCTCTAGGGGAGGATCCTTTCCTGCCTCTTCGAGTTTCTGGTGGCCCCAGGCCTTTCTTGGCTTGTGGCAGCATCATGCCAACCTCTGTTTTCATCTTCACTTGATCTTCTCCATGAGTCTCTGTGTCTCAAATCTCCCTCTGCCTTTCTCCTAGAAGGAAAGACACCTGCCATTGGATTTGGGGTGTACCCTAAATCCAGGATGAGCTCATCTTGAGATCCTTAACTTAATTATATCTGCAAAGACCCATTTTCCAAATAAGGTGACATACACAGGTTCCAGGGGTTAGCACTTGGACATATCTTTTGGGGACCCACTATTCAACCCACTACACATAAGACAAATCTATGAAGCATATTGGACACAAGTCAATAGGGAGAGGTGGGGACTGTGGCATACTGGAGAGTATGTGTCCCATCCAAAGCCAGTCATATTAACTCTGTGGGGCCAAATAAAACACATCCAGCATCTAGATATGGTCCATGGGTGGCCAGTTTGGAACCCAGGGCAATCCTGGATGCTTCTTTTCGTGGGTGATACCTTAATAGTTATGTCACAGTAAATCCCTGAATTGCCAGTCACAATTGCAATGGCAGCTAAGGATGCCAGATTTTTCTTAAAGTCTGATGTTCAGCTCAAAACTGACTTCGCCAACCACTTCCTGCTTGGCAGAAACTAGAAGAAGGATTGTATCCCTTATGTAAAGTGACAAATGAGTAAGTGGCTAGGGGCCACTCCAGTTCTGCACAAACCATAAGCAAACAAAGCTCAGTGGAGTGGCCTCAGTCAGGACTGCATTTGTCACTACACCATCATAACTGAGTCTTAGAGCTGCTTTTCCTGGCTGAGTTCTGTGGGCCACATCCTGGACCTTTCATACCTGTCTCAATGTAAAAAGGAGTGATGTGAGACCTTGTGTTTGACAGTGAAAAAATAGTGAGTTCCTAGGCCCTGGACCATCTTCTCTGTGTGTCTCTCTGTCTCAAATCTTCCTAAACCTCTGTTTAATAGCAAGCAGTTGGTATCATTCATTTTGCTTGTAGAGAAACCCTAAAAAGATAAGCAGAATCCATGCATTGTGGAGAAGAGGGAATTGGTTAACAATTCAGAATCAGAGGAAGCTCTTTGTAAAATATTTTTATTGGAGTATAGCTGATTTACAACGTTGTGTTAGTTTCGGGTGTACAGCAAAGTGAATCGGTTATACATGTACATATATCCACCTTTTAAAGATTCTTTTCCCATATAGGCCATTACAGAATATAGAGTAGAGTTCCCTGTGCTATACAGTAGGTCCTTATTAGTTATCTATTCTATATATAGTAGCGTGTATAGAGGAAGCTTTGAGAGGTTCTGCAAGAATTAGGAGAGGAGGTCACCCACCGGAGTGAAAACGCTCCCAGGGGCATGAATCAAGATTCAGAAGTCCAGGAGGGAAAGGGGTTCATTAGTATTCAACAAAAGTCTTGTCATGGACCAGAGGATACGGAACACTGGATTCTTCATCTGGCGGCAGGTGGGTGTCGGAGCTGGCTGTGGACCGCACCGTCTGTAGCCAGTTGGCGACAGCTTTCCTCTGTGGCAAATGCACAGCAAGCATGCAGTGTGATAAAATGTCAGTGACAAATCCAGTGCAATCAGGTGGGAAATCCCCCCTGAGTAATAACACCTTCTCATCACTCATCCCGACCTCCTCCCTTGCCACACGTCTGAGGCAGAGAACTCAGCACTATTTTACCTTCAGCTCTGAGCTCTGCACAGGTAAGCCATTGAGAGTCTTTTCTCCCAGAGCCCTGGGGCACTGAGAGGGTTAATCTTGTCATGTCAAGATTCTCCTCAGATGCCAGCCCAACTCAGCATCAATTTGACACAGATTTCTTTGGGGGAATCTGGGTTAATCTTTCTGGGCGGGCTGTCCATTTGACGGACGGAAAACAGTTCTGGAATCAGCCTGTACACCTCCTGCGTGTCTCCCCCACTAGCCCTGTCTCCGGATGAAAAATTTAAAAGGGCAATTAAATTAAAAAAAAGCCATCTGATGTTTACAGGCCCTCATAGGTAATTTATAAATGCTGCATTCCAAGGGCCAGTTTTGCTTAAAGAATTTAATTTGGAGAGAGGCTTCTGTGGGAAAGCAGGATCTGTCTCCCATGCCCACGGGAGATGAATTGAAAAATACAAAAGGCTTGGCTGACATCGGTGGCTGCGCAGTAATGGCTGTCCAGTTTCCTAAGGATTTCTCTGCGCGTATGTGTACGCGGACTACCTATGCAAGCGATGCTTTACTCTCCGTGTCTGCTTTTACATCTGTGTGCTAAATAAATTCATGGAGGCATAAATACTTAAGGATCCCAAAGATGCTAGACTAAATGCAATGTGGCTTCCCTAATTGGATCTTGGAACAGAAAGATGGACAATAGTGAAAAAGCTGGCAAAATCCAAATAAAGTGGGGAGTTGTTATTAGTAATGTACCAATGTTAACTTCGTAGTTTGGACAGAAGTACCCTGGCTATATAAGATGTTAACATTAGGGAAGGCCATGCTAGAACTCTCTGTCCTTTGTCTTTGCTACCTTGCTGTAAATCTAAAATTATTCCAAAGTGAAGGTTTCATTTAAAAAGAAATGCTAGAGGTCATCAATCTAATATTTCTCAACTATTCTCTGGTCTGAAGATCTGAAAAGTAACTATTTGCATTTGGCCAAGCTCATACAACCACCACCCAGTGTAAGGAGAGCAGATTGCAGCCCTGATCCCTTTTATTCTCTCTCTTAACCTTTAATGTGCTTCACAATTTGCAGTTACTTTATTAATCTGTTCACCAATTTTGCATCTATTTCTCCCAGTAGAATGTAAGTGTCCCAAGAGGAGGACATGTGATTACTTCATCTCATCTCAGTATCTCTGCTTCCTCGCCGGGCACCTGGTATACAGTATGCTGTAATAAAATCTTAGTAAGTCTAAAAATGGAAGTTTTTGCATTTCATTTCCCTTCTCTCCTCCTAAGATCACCCACTTCTGGAATCAGTGGCGCTGGCAGCTGTTTAAACAGCTACCAAGCAACATTGAGTCTAGGGAGGAGAGTGTGATGTCTCCTTTCATAGAAAGGGTGAGCTCCATGGGGGTAAGAGTATCCGTGCCTTCTTCCTGCCTGGAACGTTGTTGATGCTTGTTAAACATTTTGAGGTTGAATGTCAGAGAAGTGTTGGACATAGAAGAAAAACAGGTGGATGGGGCTGTGCGATGCCATGGGAACTGAAGGACGAATCTAGATGGGGGTGGGGGGGGCAGAGAGAAACAGCCTTGGGGTGCAGAAGGAGAAACTTTTGAAACCTTGAGCATCAGTTTCCCAAAGGGAAAAAACAGAGGAAAGCAAGATGCAGGGGTCTGGAGGATCCCAACCAGAGGTCAGGAAGAAGTACCTAGAATACATACCGTTTGCCTCACTTGACGGAACATGCAATGCATGTCTTCTCTACTGCACCCTTTCTGCATCTCCCATCATTCTTGCCTCAGAGAAGAAAACATCAGGCATTCTCTCAAGTTCCTTCCCTGTGGTTGTCATCAACTCAACTCCTCTTGTTTTGCACTGCTACTAATAAAGTCATTACAACAGAAAAAATGTACTAAGGATTTATCATGTAAAATTTTTACATCTATTAATTATCTCACTTAATCATTATAAGATCAATATGAAGCAAAAATTATTGTTGCTCTAATTTTTACAGATGAGGAAACTGAGAATAGGGAAATTTAGTAATTTGCCTAAAGTCACGCAGTAAGGAAGTTACAGAGGGCAGGGTTTGTGCCCAGGTTTCTGTGATTCCAAGGTCAACACTATTATAATGCATGTGTTGACCAAGACCAAAGAATCAACTACCTATTCCAAGAAGGTGGTGCCTGGATCTTCGTCCTTCTCCTCAGATATCTCTTGTCTGTGGTTCTGCTGCACCTGTCTAAATTCAGTTGGTCATGATCTCTCTCCTGAACCATGACATTTGCATCCATCAGTCTGTCCTCTGATTCTACAGAATCATCTTTCTAAACAGAAGTTGCAGTCCTTGTATTCCCTATCCAGATATTTTCATGAACCTCAAGTATCAGTGAAATGAGAAAAATGCCCATCCACCTTAGCATTCCAATTCTGCTCCTACCCAAACAATCTCTGGCATATTATTTAAGCAACATGAAACAGTTTTCTCACATCTAAAATGGAAATTATGATTCCTATTTAACTGCAAGGAATAAATAAAATAACACATGATAATTGCCTAATAAAGTGACTGCCCCACAGAAATGCCTTAATGAATTTATTGTATTTCTTCTAGAAGGCCAGTTACCTAATAGATCATTGGGACTGAGGAGAAAAAGGGCATAAGAGAAGAATCAGAGAGGCTGGGACTTGGAGTTTTGCTTCAGATGCCAGGAACTCACTGCCTAGAATTTTGCAGCATCCTCCAGAGTCTAAACCTGTGTTTTGATTTGTCCTTTCTAAAATAATGGGATGCATGCAGCTCGGTGAATTGGGAGCTTTGATGGAGGAGAAAGGAAAGGAGATCTTCTACTTAGCAAAGGATCCAGGCTAGATCCTTTGGCTAGAAGGTCTTTGGCTAGAAGGTCTCTCTTGGAGTGTAGAGACAGACTGAAAGCACATCTCAGCATCTAAACATTTGCAGCCAGGCCATAGACTCAGGCTTGATGCCCTAAGAGATCTTCATCACCATACCTTGGAAGTCCCACACAACTTGTTCTTCTGGCTAGACCCCTTCAGGTAACATCCCTGCCTGAAAGGTAAGTAATCTACTGATAGTTAAACTACTAGTAAGTAGGGGGTCATGGATCAATCAGAAATTTTAAATATTTCAAAGTATTTAGGGTCAGGATTTCAAAAAATACTGTAAAATGTGTACATTCACCTGCTACAAGTTTGCATGGGCAGGAACCATATCAAGTCCATCGGAATTCCTGATTCCCTTATGTCGGTCAAAAATTTTGATCACTTGTTACATATATTTCAGTTAATAAAAATGAAGAGCATGGGGCTTCCCTGGTGGCGCAGTGGTTGAGAGTCTGCCTGCCAATGCAGGGGACACGGGTTCAAGCCCTGGTCTGGGAAGATCCCACATGCCACGGAGCAACGAGGCCCGTGAGCCACAACTACTGAGCCTGCGCGTCTGGAGCCTGTGCTCTGCAGCAAGAGATGCCACGATGATGAGAGGCCCGCGCACTGTGATGAAGAGTGGCTCCCGCTTGCCACAACTAGAGAAAGCCCTCGCACAGAAATGAAGACCCAACACAGCCAAAAATAAATAAATAAATTAACTAATTTAAAAAAAAAATGAAGAGCATGATGACTATTCCGTAATAAATGCAGCTTGCTTGGGCGTGCAGAAATTTGCAAAACGTAGTAGCATGGGTGTGGTTACCATAACACATGGGCTCATCAGTTTAGTGGAGTTCAACATTTTTGAGTCCTTCTAAATTTCATCTTTGATGCTGGGAATTTGAAGATTGATATGACACAGTCACGGTCCTCCAGAAATATCTCATCTTGTTAGGGAAACAGGTAGCTGCAGAAATAGTATCTGTGTGATATAGCAAATACAAAGGTAGTTATATGTGCGAGATGCTACAAGAATGTAGAAAGAGAATGCCTGGCCAGGCTGGTGTGGAGGAGGTGTGGGAAAGGGGGCTTTCTGAAGGAAGTGATGCCTAAACTCGGTCACGAAGGAAAAGTAGAACTTACCCGGCCAAAGGGAGGTTGTACAGGCAGAAGGAACGGTGCGAACAAAGAAAGAAGATATAAGAAAGTACAATACCATTGGTGCAAAGATTGGCCACAGCTGTCCCACAACCTATTTGAATTAATATTTATCATGGTAGGTCTCCATGGATTGATTCATCCATTCAACAAGCATTTACTGAGTGAAAGGCTATTCTATGCCAAGCCTAGCATCAGGCACACAGGATGAAGAGTTCAAGTGTCATGTCTCAAAAAATTAACATTTCAGGAGACAGAACGATTGCAGTACGGTGCAATAAGCTTGAAAGACCTTACCCATAATGCATTCTGGATCAGGAGAGTTATTTGATAGAAATACTTTGAAAATGTTTTTTTTATCTTGACACTGGATATGTGTCCATTCTGTTTAATTATTCCTCAGTCAATAATAACCATTCATATCACCTACCCTAACTGTCATTTTAAGTAAGATTTTAAAATATATCCAGAAAAAAAAAAATTGTACATAGCATTCTCTCTTTTAAAAATCTATGTGGAGGTAACTTATTATATAAATCCCAATCATGATTTTATATTTTTGTTTGACTCATCTTTTTTTTTTTTTTTTTTTTTTTTTGCCACACAGCGCAACATGTGATGTGGGATCTTTGTTCCCCAGCCAGGGATGGAACCCGTGCCCCCTGCAGTGGAAGCACAGAGCCCTAGCCACTGGACCTCCAGGGAATTCCCTGTTCGACTCTTCTTGATTAACCCTGCACACAATCTAAAAATTTTATTTTTTCTTGGATTTGTTTTTTCAGAACTCTTTTCTAAAATTTCTTTTCTTGAGCTAATTTTATGCTGATTTTGCTAACCTTTAAATAACTTCTCAAGTTGAATATTTTCCATTAATTCTTGATTTTTGAATACTAATGCTATGGTTTTGTGCCTAGTGTAGTTTTGACCATATCCCATGAGATATGCACTAAGTCCATTATTTTCTGAAGAGTTAATGTTAGTTTTTAAATCATTTGATTAATTGAGGAAGGGTTTTTCTTCTCCCACGCTTTCCAAGTGGTTTTTATTTAAGCCTATTCTTGCAATTTCTAGAATCTATTGTACTCTGGTTAGAAAATATGAGCTGTTTAATTTCTACTCATTAGAATTGATTGAGGATTTCATTACGGTTAAGAATATGTTAAATTTTAGTAAATTTCTATGGATATTGGAAAAATGTTTTTCCTTTTTATGGAAACTAATGTTAAATATTCATATATTCAGCCTAATAAATTTTTTAATACATCTTTATTGGAGTATAATTGCTTCACAATGCTATGTTAGTTTCTGTTGTACAGCGAAGTGAATCAGCCTTATGCATACATATGTCCCCATATCACCTCCCTCTTGAGCCTCCCTCCCACCCTCCCTATCCCACCCCTCTAGGTGGTCACAAAGCACAGAGCTGATCTCCCTGTGCTATGCTGCTGCTTCCCACTAGCTATCTATTTTACATTTGGTAGTGTATATATGTCGAGGCTACTCTCACTTCACCCCAGCTTCCCCCTCCCCCCGCCCGTGTCCTCAAGTCCATTCTCTATGTTTACGTCTTTATTCCTGCCCTGCCACTAGGTTCATCAGTACCATTTTTTTTTTTTTTTTTTTTTAGATTCCATATGTAAGCATTAGCATACAGTATTTGTTTTTTTCTTTCTGACTTACTTCACTCTGTATGACAGACTCTAGGTCCATCCACCTCACTACAAATAACTCAATTTTGTTTCCTTTTATGGCTGAATAATATTCCATTGTACATCTATGTCTCTCTTTCTCCCTTGCAAACCTGTTCATCTGTACCATTTTTCTAGATTCCACATATATACGTTAATATACGATATTTGTTTCTCTTTTTCTGACTTACTTCACTCTGTATGACATTCTCTAGGTCCATCCACGTGTCTACAAATGACCCAATTTCGTTCCTTTTTATGGCTGAGTAATATTCCATTGTATATATGTACCACATCTTCTTTGTCCATTCGTCTGTTGATGGGCATTTAGATTGCTTCCAAGACCTGGCTATTGTAAATAGTGCTGCAATGAACATTGTGAATTATGGTTTTCTCAGGGTATATGCCCAGTAGCTGGATTGCTGGGTCATATGGTAGTTCTATTTTTAGTTTTTTAGGGAACCTCCATACTGTTCTCCATAGTGGCTGTATCAGTTTACATTCCCACCAACAGTGCAGGAGGGTTCCCTTTTCACCACACCCTTTCCAACATTTATTGTTTCTAGATTTTTTGATAATGGCCGTTCTGACTGGTGTGCAGTGATACCTCATTGTAGTTTTGATTTGCATTTCTCTAATAATTAGTGATGTTGAGCAGCTTTTCATGTGCCTCTTGGCCATCTGTATGTCTTCTTTGGTGAAATGTCTATTTAGGTCTTCTACCCATTTTTTAATTGGGTTGTTTTTTTTTGATATTGACCTCCATGAGCTGTTTATATATTTTGGAGATGAATCCTTTGTCCATTGTTTCATTGGCAAATATTTTCTCCCATTCTGAGGGTTGTCTTTTTGTCTTGTTTATGGTTTCCTTTGCTGTACAAAAGCTTTTAAGTTTAATTAGGTCCCATTTCTTTAATTTTGTTTTTATTTTCATTACTCTAGGAGGTGAGTCAAAAAAGATCTTTCAGTGGTTTATGTCAAAGAATGGTTTTCCTATGTTTTCCTCTAAGAGTTTTATAGTGACTGGTCTCCCATTTCGGTCTTTAATCCATTTGGATTTTATTTTTGTGTACGGTCTTAGGTAGTGTTCTAATTTCATTCTTTTACATGTAGCTGTCCAGTTTTCCCAGCACCACTTATTAAAGAGGCTGTCTTTTCTCCATTTCACGTTCTTGCCTCCTTTGTCATAAATTAGGTGACTATATGTGCATGGGTTTGTCTCTGGGCTTTCCATCCTGAACCATTGATCTATATTTCTGTTTTTGTGCCAGTACTATACTGTCTTGATTACTGTAGCTTTGTAGTACAATTTGAAGTAAGGGAGCCTGATTCCTCCAGCTCCATTTTTCTTTCTTCAGATTGCTTTGGCTATTCGGGGTCTTTTGTGTTTCCATATGAATTGTAAAATTTTTTGTTCTAAATCTGTGAAGAATGCCATTGGTAGTTTGATAGGGATTGCATTGAATCTGTAGATTGCTTTGGGTAGTATAGTCATTTTCACAATGTTGATTCTTCCAATCCAAGAACATAGTATATTTCTCCATCTGTTTATGTCATCATTGATTTCTGTCATCAGTGTTTTATAGTTTTCTGGGTACAAGTCTTTTGCCTCCTTAGGTAGGTTTATTCCTAGGTATTTTATCCTTTTTGTTGCGATGGTAAATGGGATGGTTTCCTTAATTTCTCTTTCTGATTTTTCGTTGTTAGCGTGTAGGAATGCCAGAGATTTCTGTGCATTAATTTTGTATCCTGCAACCTTACCAAATTCATTGATTAGTTCTAGTAGTTTTCTGGTGGCATCTTTAGGATTTTCTATGTGTAGTATCATGTCATCTGCAAACAGTGACAGTTTTACTTCTTCCTTTCCAATTTGTATTTCTTTAATTTATTTTTCTTCTCTGATTGCTGTGGCTAGGACTTCCAAAACTATGTTGAATAAGAGTGGCAAGAGTGGACATCCTTGTCTTGCTCCTGATTTTAGTGGAAATGCTTTCAGTTTTTCACCATTGAGAATGATGTTTGCTGTGGGTTTTCTATATATGGCCTTTATTATGTTGAGGTAAGTTCCCTCTATGCCCATTTTCTGGAGAGTTTTTATCATAAATGGGGACTGAATTGTGTCAAAAGCTTTTTCTGCATCTATTGAAATGATCATATGGTTTTTATTCCTTAATTTGTTAATATGGTGTATCACATTGATTGATTTGCATATATTGAAGAATCCTTGCATCCCTGGGATAAATCCCACTTGATCATGGTGTAAGATCCCTTTAATATGTTGTTGGATTCTGTTTGCTAGTATTTTGTTCAGGATTTTTGCATCTATGTTCATCAGTGATATTGGTCTTTAATTTTCTTTTTTTGTGATATCTTTTTCTGGTTTTGGTGTCAGGGTTGATGATGGCTTTGTAGAATGAATTTCGGAGTGTTCCTCCCTCTGCAGTTTTTTGGAAGAGTTTGAGAAATATCAGTGTTAGCTCTTCTCTAAATGTTTGATAGAACTCACCTGTGAAGCCATCTCATCCTGGACTTTTGTTTGTTGGAAGACTTTTAATTACAGTTTCAATTTCATTACTTGTGATAGGTCTGTTTATATTTTCTAATTCTTCCTGGTTCAGTCTTGGAAAATTGTACCTTTCCAAGAATTTGTCCACTTCTTCGTGGTTATCCATTTTACTGGCATATAGTTGTTTGTAGTAGTCTCTTATAATCCTTTGTATTTCTGCAGTGTCAGTTGTGATTTCTCCTTTTCCTTTCTAATTCTATTGATTTGCATCCTTTCCCTTTTTTTCTTGATGAGTGTGGCTAAGAGTTTATCAATTTTGTTTATCTTCTCAAAGAACCAGCTTTTAGTTTTATTGATCTTTGCTATTGTTTTCTTCGTTTCTATTTCATTTATTTCTGCTCTGATCTTTATGATTTCTCTCCTTCTACTGACTTTGGGTTTTCTCTGTTCTTCTTTCTCTGGTTGCTTTAGGTATAGGGTTAGATTGTTTATTTGAGATTTTTCTTGTTTCTTGAGGTGAGAGTGAATTGCTGTAATCTTCCCTCTTAGAACTGCTTTTGTTGTGTCCCATAGGTTTTGGGTCATTGTGTTTTCATTGTCATTTGTTTCTATGTATTTTTTAATTTCTCCTTTGATTTCTTCAATGATCTCTTGGTTATTTAGTAGCACACTGTTTAGCCTCCATGTATTTGTATTTTTTACAGTTTTTTCTTGTAATTGATTTACAGTCTCATAGCGTTGTGGTCAGAAAACATGTTTGATACGATTTCAATTTTCTTAAATTTTCCGAGGCTTGATTTGTGACCCAAGATGTGATCTATCCTGGAGGACGTTCCTTGCACACTTGAGAAGAAAGTGTATTCTGCCATTTTCAGATGGAATGTTCTATAAATATCAATTAAATCTGTCTGGTCTATTATGTCATTTAAAGCTTGTGTTTCCTTATTTATTTTCTGTTTGGATGATCTGTCCATTGGTGTAAGTGAGGTGTTAAAGTCCCTTACTATTATTGTGTTACTGTAGTTTTCCTCTTTCATGGTTGTTAGCATTTGCCTTATGTATTGAGGTCCTCCTATGTTGGGTGCATAAACATTTATAATTGTTATATCTTCTTGGATTGATCCCTTAATCATTATATAGGGTCCTTCCTTATCTCTTGTAATAGTCTTTATTTTAAAGTCTATTTTATCTGATACAAGTATTGCTACTCCAACTTTCTTTTGATTTCCATTTGCATGAAATATCTTTTTCCATGATTTCACTTTCAGTCTGTATGTGTCCCTAGGTCTGAAGTGGGTCTCTCATAGACAGCATATATATGGGTCTTGTTTTTGTATCCATTCAGCCAGTCTGTGTCTTTTGGTTGGGGCATTTAATCCATTTACATTCAAGGTTATTAACGATATGTATGTTCCGATGACGATTTTCTTAATTGTTTTGGGTTTGTTTTTGTGGGTCTTTTTCTTCTCTTGTGTTTCCCGCCTAGAGAAGTTTCTTTAGCATTTGTTGTAAAGCTGGTTTGATGGTGCTGAATCCTCTTTGCTTTTGCTTGTCTGAAAAGCTTTTGATTTCTCCATCGAGTCTGAATGAGATCCTTGCTGGGCAGAGTAATCTTGGTTGTAGGTTGTTCTCTTTCATCACTTTAAGTATATCCTGCCAGTCCCTTCTGGCCTGCAGAGTTTCTGCAGAAAAATCAGCTGATAGGGCTTCCCTGGTGGTGCAGTGGTTGAGAGACTGCCTGCCGATGCAGTGGACACGGGTTCGAGCCCTGGTCTGGGAAGATCCCACATGCCGCAGAGCGACTGGGCCTGTGAGCCACAACTGCTGAGTCTGCGCGTCTGGAGCCTGTGCTCCGCAGCAAGAGGGGCCGCGATAGTGAGAGGCCCATGCACCGCGATGAAGAGTGGCCCCTGCTTGCCGCAACTAGAGAAAGCCCTCGCACAGAAACAAAGACCCAACAAAGCTATATTATAACCATAGTAAGAAAAATTATTTATACTTAACTCTATATTTTGCAGTTTTAGTTGTTTTTTTCCAATTCTTTAATACCATGATTTCCTTTTCATGGGTTTTGGAGTTGTTTTCCTATGTGGAATCTTCTCTACAAGGTTATTTATATGAGAATTTTTTCTTTTAAATGAGTGTTGACTCTCTGAGCATCTGTCTTTCTGACAATGGATTTCTTTTGCTCTTAACCAGGCACTCCCATTTTATCTAAGTAAAAAATGGTTAAATCTCTGTGTATTTTTTCCCTCAGAACTCTGTAACCATTGTCTAAACCATTTAGAGTTCCCCAGAAGATCTGAGACCATTCTGGTGTTTGTTCCTTTCTAAATAATCTGTTTATTTTCATGCAAGAATGCTTGTAGCAAAATTTATTTTAACTTTCAAATTCAAAATAATTTCATTGGACTATGCCTCAGCATTGCTGTCTTTTCATTGTTTTGTTTTGATAATACTAGCATGGTGAGTCAGTCCAACTAACAAAGCCACTTTCTTAGACTTAAAAAGTTTTTTTTTTTTTCTCCTTTATTTTGTCTCTCCTCTGTCTTTCCTTTCCATCCTCCTAGAATTCCCCTTGGATCTGTCCTCTTTTATCTCATCACTATTCTTTATTTATTTTTTTAATTTTTTTCAAGATATTTGCTTTATTCACTTTCCTCTGCTTTGTCTAATGGAGATTAACTGCCTGATGGATAGAAACACTGAAACAATGCAGCTGTTGCAGTGGTCAAAATTACATTTTTGTTAATAAAAAATTTAATTTTTTCTTTCAACATATTTTCATGTCAATATGATGCAATTCTTCTGAATGGAATTACTTATTTCATATTAAACCCATAGTGTATACAGTAATGCTTTATATCATAATTATAAATGAGCAAGCTTTTTGTAGTGGAAAAGCTTATTTTTTTAAATTTCTTAAAATTCTAAGAGAATTTCTTGAGCTTTTCTTCCCTTTCAGTATTCAGCTTTCTAGAGTCATGTTACCCAATACAGTAGTCACCAGCCACATGTGGCTATTTAAATTTAAACTTAACATTTAAATAAAATTAAATTAAAAGATGAGTTGCTCTGTCACACTTTTCAAGGGCATTGAGCCCTTGAAGCTACTGAAGTTACATGGGGCTAGTAGCTACCAATGGATAGTACAGATAGAGAATAGCATTGGCAAACTACAGCCCATGTGTCACATCCAGCCCATAGCTTTTTTGTTGTTAATTAGGTTTCCCCTTTATTGATTTATTTTAATTGTGGCAAGATACATATAACATAAAATTTGCCATTTAATCATTTTAAAGTGTAAAATTCAGTGGCATTTAGTACATTTGCAATGTTGTACAACCATCACCACTATCTAGTTCCAGAACTAAAGAACCTATGTTTATTAAGCAGTCACTCTCCACCAGCTACTTCATCCTACCCCTGGAAACCACTAACCTGCTTTCTGTCTCTATGATTTAGTTATTCACATAAATGAAAACCAGCCTTTTGTGTCTGGCTTCCTTCACTTAGCATAATGGTTTCACAGTTCATCCATGTTGTAGCATGGATCACTACTTCATTCCTTTTCATGGCTGCATAATATGCCATTATATGGATACATCACTTTTTACTTATCCATTAATTTGTTGATGGACACTTGGGTTGTTTCTACTTTTTGCTTATTGTGAATAGTGTTGCTATGAACATTCATGTATAAGGTTTTGTTTGAACTCCTGTTTTCAATTTTGGAGATATGTAATTAGGAGTGAAATTACCAGTTTATATGATAATTCTATGTTTGAATTCTTGAGGAACAGCCAAACTCTTTTCCACAGAGGTCACATCATTTTACATTCTCACCAGCAGTGTATGAGAACTCCAATTTTTCCACATCCTTACCAATACTTGTTCTTTTTCTCTTTCTCTTTCTTTTTTCTTTTTTTTTACGTATAGTTATCCTAGTGGACGTGAAGAGATACCCATGGACTACTTTTGTACATCCCGTTGGCTGAAATGTTTTTTAGTCTTAAAGTTTTGTTTAAAAACATGGGGAATATGCGACAGACTATATGTGACCTACAAAGACTGAAATATTTACCATCTGATCCTTTACATAAACAAGTGTGCTGACCCTTGATATAGAACATCGTCACCATTACAGAAATAGCTGTTGGACAATGCTCTGAGTACCTAACGGGCTGGTTAGTAGCTCAGTTGTAGTTTTAAATTCAGCAATCTTATGTTTCATCTGTATCCATTCTTTATGAGTCTTATATTGTCTCCTGCCTCCTCACACTTCTTAGATATACTGTCCTCTGTAATATTGCTGAAGATGCAAATTCTAATTTTTTTGAACTTTTCTTAGAGTAACTATTTAACATGGAGATGTTTGCACTGAATCTTCAAATAGGTCCCCTTTTTTGACATTATCTACCCTCTCCTAAGAGGGTAGATAAGAGACCCAAGAGCTGAGATAGATTGGGCAGATGGTGTAGATTCGGATCTGGCTTTTTCAAACAAAGAAAAGCTTAGATTTATTTTTCTTTAAGATGGCCAGCTTAGAAATCCAATCGTGTGGTACACGTGGAAATGGGGCCCAATAAGTTTCATCATTTCATGATTAGGCTGGACAGTTCCCCTCCTTTATTTGCAAATGGCCAAAAGTTAATTGCATAAGGCCCACCCTCTTTGACAGGCACAGTTACGCAATTGGGAGTTAGCACTGGTAGTGCCAATGTTCTTTGTCCAGCCTCCTTGCCAAGAACAAGTTTCTAGTGCTTAGCATGACCACCCAGAGTGACTGGTGGGGCTCAGATGAGCCTCCCCAAATATCCATGCTCTTCCCTTCCAATCATTCCTTGTTGACTGATAAAGTTGTTCTACCAGCTTCTTTTCCAGGTCCTGTCTAAACAGACTCTTGCTTCACACGTGGGAAGCAATTGCTAGGGTATGTTCATCCTTCAATCCCTTCTCCTCTGAACTATATCTGGCAGGAACTCTTTGACAATTCTGACATATAAATGGCACCTTTCCCTCATTTTCATTGCAGACATACAATTTGTCATTGCATCCCGTTGGTAATTAATAGGACTATGGATACTGTGGAAAGCTATTCATGCTCACAATGTCATTTATCCATAAATCCCAATTTAGATTTCATCTTTATAGTTTGGAGGAGAGTAATTTAGAAAAATAATGTGTTAGTCTCGGTTAGCTATACCTTTAGAAACCCTAGAGGTTAGAAACACCAGGATAGAAAGCAGGCAGCGCCCACCTTCTGGCACAAGCTCAGCCCGATTCCAAGAAAAGCTGCCCACAAGAAAATCGAAACCTTTAAACTAATAACAGATGTTGCAGATGTTATAAGAAGCATTGTGTTTTCCCAGTACCCAAATTTCTAGCTGAATTATGAAAAGGAATCCGTCTTTCATCTGCATGTGTGACAGCGTGTAGATGAAACATCGGTCTAAGACAGTAGGCACTAAACAAATATATGGGGGGGAGATGTCTGGCTAGCTGACTTGCTGAAAGACTGGGTTTTTCACTTCTCATCCAGATGTTTTGGCTTTATGGAGGCATTGGCAGAGTCTGCCGAGCTGACGTGTGATCTTTGAGTGAAGGGTGGTACATGAGTACAGAGCATTATCCTGGCAAATGAGTACATGGCATTGTTGTATGTGAAACGAGGTCTCACCGGCTGCAACCAAGGCATGTGACAGACCTGCCGGTCCACTTCCAAGTGCTTCTGACAGATGAGCCCCCATTTGCATACATCTCATCATGACACATGCTGAAGCTGTTAAGTTATTATTAGTACTGATAATGGAGTCTTCACCAGGAATGTATTCATATTCTTAATGTTGTCACTGCAGATTTTTTTGCTGTTAAGGAAAAAGCCTATCAGGCATAAATATTTATGCCTGGATGGATGTCAGATTCTTTCATCAGGCAGGGGATTGGTCTTAATTGAATCTTGGGGACAAATTTAGGCTCAGCATTGATTATAGGGCTCCAAGTGAGCAGAGCTTTCTCAGACTCTCCCCAGGATTCCAGAGACATGATCCTCTGTTAGGTGAACAGGTAAGTTCTCTCTTAAGGGGTGCTGGAAACGTAGCTGTGTTGGAGAGCAATTGTTTGGGAGGAGACTGGGCAGGGCTTCATAGGACCAGATAAAGGGAATGCCACCTGTCTAGAGCTGGCTTCCCGAAGGCATTTTACAAATAGAGATTATTTCAAGCAGGCACAGGGCTGTAATCGTCCCAGGGCTGTAATCGTCCCAGTGGCTGTTGTTCTTTCACTGTCTGTCACTGCTCCAAGACAGACAAGATGCCCGAACAAGATGGCCCTATAATATATGGGGGATGAACAAATACACTGATGGTAAGAAGCTGTGTTGGGGAAAATCCATAAAGCAGTTGACTCTCACTTACCTGGTCAGTACCGTTGTGATATTAGCTGCATTTCACAGATGTGGAACATGTGTGCCAGGTCCTATGCTCCCCAGTGATAAACAGATTTAAAAGGTTCAGAGATAAAGAAGATACAGCCGAGGCTTCAGTTTACTCACAGCCCAGCGGAGTCTGGACAGAGGGGAAAGAAACCTGCCAAGCAGGGACAGAGGCTGGCACAAGCTAAGTGAAATCCAGGAAACTGGATTCTGAGAAAAAGAACTGGGGCAGCGCCTGTGATAGGTGACCGGGTGGGCCAGTGTCCCGGGCAGGAGGAGCCACAGGGGAGCTTTAAGCTGTCACGGGATTCCGAGAAGGTTGCTTATTTCACAGCAGTAATAATGAAGTCCAGGAGGCACGTAGCCCAGTGAAACAGACAAACTTGTGCATTTGATTTAAGCACTTGAGGATCCAAATGCCATCCTGGCCACTCTCTCACTTAGCATCTTGGTTACCTGACCTGTAGAATGGACAGAATAATACCCACCTCAAAGAGTCACTCTGAAGATTGAAAGAAATCAAATATGTAATGTGCTAGGCACATAGGAATTACTCAATAAATGCAGACCTCTTTACTTTCCTGCTGATGGCGCTGGGCTCCCCGTGTGATGTACGGAACAGAGACTCTGGTAATGGGTATCACTATTTAATTCACGGATCAGGATGCAGGAGGCAGAAGCTGATGCTCTCCTCTGTATGCTCACAAGACATGGACTACACAGCTCCTTATCATGTGCCTTATTGAATTGTTTTATGTCTTACTCAAAACCAAGTGACCTATTTGAGGGCTCTTACTCCTGTATTCCCAGCACCAAGTGCAGGACCTGAGAGATAGATGGTGCTTCATAAAGCTTCCTTGCTTGAACGACTGGGTGGGTGGAGTCATGAGTGGGCTGATAGGTGAGGAGGTGGGTGTGAATGCTCTTCTAGGTTGTCACACCTCAGTCCCTTCTAAGTAAAGCAGAGGACATCTTCAGACACTGGTCCCTCCAAGTTTGACGTATTTGCTGAGGGGGCCTGAAACTAGGCTGATGGGATCCATTTGAGGTCTAGGTATTAGATGAGGGATCCTGGCTAAGAGGAACCAAGGAAAACCAAGGTCTCCTTCCAAATAAGGAAAAGCAACTTTCACTGCCCCAGATAAAACTCATCACATGATCCAAAAATGCCATAGCCTACACCAGCCCCCAAACTGAGCTCTGTTCCCCTTTCATTTAGCCCTTTTTTTTTTTTGGTAAAACACTCTAAAAAACATCTTCAGAAAGAAACTCATGATGTGCCCTTTCAGACAAAAATAAAATGAAGCACCAAAACAAGACCCCCAAAGTCACGTTTGCAAGCGAACTGGCCTTTGGGTTGTTGGCAATTCCCGGACCAGCCCAGCCCAGGTGTTTGGCACCCTATGATGTCACAGCCCCACAGCTGGATTATTCAGAGCTGGGCTGGGAAGAGCTGTGCACTGTTTTCTTCTCGTTTCCCAGCTCTTTGGTACTCCCAGATGTTTTAATTACAGAGGAAAGGGAGCGGATGATTCTGCCCATATGTCTCCATTCCACACAAATAAATCTCCTCGCCGTCCTGCACGGCTCTGTGGCGTTGTGACTGTCCCACCGAAACTGATGCTGTCGGCTCTAATCACCATCTTCAATCCTTCAGTGAGCGTGTTAATTCCGGGAACACCGGCTGGGACTGCTGTCCCAGGGAAATAATCTAGAAACAATTAGACACCGTCGCAGCAAGATGCCGTCCCTCCTCTGGGGAGCTGGGCGCTCACCCAGTCTGACCTGGGAGAAGCCCACAGGGAGTTGAGTAGGAAGAGTTAGGTGGGGGGGTGGGGGGGGGTGTCCGAACACAGGGCAATAATATACAGCTGGGACTTTGGCATCCCCTGCAGCCCCTAATACACTCAGGCACTAGGTCAATATCTATGGCATGCCCAGCTGCAAAGATGCCCCGCCCTCTTAGGAACTTTGGGAGGAACTCAAATGAGGTGTCCCAAACATGTAGCTATAGTGTATACACACACACACACACAGATTACAGTGAACTTTTCCAAGGAAACAGCAAAAGCTGGCAGGTGTATTTAGCATTCTGATTCAGTTTCACTAGATGCTAAATTTGCTTTTAATCGGAGTATCACCACACATAGATTAAGAAGAACAAACCCAGGGAAATTTTATATGGTTTGGGGTCACCAATAGAGTTCTTTTCACAAGGCCATCATGCCTAGGAGTAAATACAGAGGAAATTCCAAAGGGATAAGTGTGTTTGAAGTGTAACACATATTGCAATGAAGCAAACACATCTTCTGTGAACATCTTGATGAAGTTTTATGAAATTTCACACCCGTGTAACCCCCGCGCAGATCGGGCTCTGAGCATTGCCAGCACACCGGAGGCCTTCCTCCCGCTCCTTCCCAGCCAATATCCACCGCAAAGGTAACAGGTCGTCTAACTAACCTCCTCTCTCTGAATTACATGTAAATGGAGTCATATACTCTTTTGAGAGTGGCTTCTGTTGTCAAAAAGATGTAGGTGAGACCCATCCTTCTGGTTGTGTGTAGTGATAATTCTCTCAATCTCTCTCTCTCTGTCTCTCATTGATAGGCATCCCCTGAATATACCACAATCCATTCTACTGAGGATGAGCATTTGGGTTGTTTCCAGTTTGGCACTATTATGTTTAAAGCTGTGGCTGGGAACATTTTGCCCCTGTCCACTCATTTGCTCGCACAGATACTCAGGTGTGGAATAGGGTCTGAGGGTAGAACTACTTTTTCTTGAAGCCAAAGTCATATGCTCCAATGTTACCCCAATCTAATCTCTTTCCCACATGCAAGTCGGATGATCTAACTAAAATATGTATCAGCTCAGGTCCCTTCAGGGTTTAAAATCCTTCAATCCTGCTCCATTGCCCCGGGGATAAAATCTAAACTTTCCACTCCCTAGAACCTGGTCTATCCTTTCACCTTTGAGCTTTCTCCAGATCAGTCACACTGAACTCCCATCAATTTGTCTTTTGCCATCAGCCTTCTCTCTCCCAGCCTTGGCCTCCATGGTCTCATCCACCTAGAGATGTGTTTGCCTTTCACTGGCTGGCTCTTGCCCCTCCTGCGGAATTTAGGGTAGTTGTCACTCCTCCAAGTAGCCGCCCCTCTGCTTCTTGTCATCTTGTTGCCTTTTCAGCAACCTCTTTTCTCCATTCTCTTGCTGCTGGATATTTCCACTTTGATTCCTTCTGTGCCCCGTGCCCTGGTCTGTTCAGATTTGTTTGATTCTATTCTGCTACAATATCTTTGCTTATATCCCCTTTCAATTATATGAAGCTCTGTTGAAGCTGACATTCCTTCACTGGTGTATTTATAGCATAACTGATTCATTCAAGCATTCATTCAACAAACCTTTTTGAATATATGAGACTCTGTTGGTAGCAAAGTAGAGGTGGAGAGAGTAGGACCTCTGAGATATGTAATCTCTGTCCTTGGCATCTTCAACCTAGAAAAGGAGATGGGTTAAGCAGGATGGGTGGTGGGCAGTGATAAGGCATGGAATGAGGTAGATATGGGTTTGAGTCCTGGCCTTACCATTTGCAGCTGTGTGACCCCATGCAAACCCCTTACCTTCTCTGAATATATTTGTTTCCTTACCTGTATGAATGGCTGTAATGGCTGTAAATGGCTGTAATTCTTGACTCATGAATCTATGGGAAATAAATGTAAGTGAATATGTAAAACACCCAGTATAGGGCAAAGAATATGTTAAGTTCTAAATTAAAGGCCCTTCATGTGTCCCACATTAGAAAGGAATATAAAATAATGAGGGCCATGCGGAATGTTCCAGGGAAGAAATCTGAGATCACAGAAATGAATTTTTGTTCCAAGAAGATTAAAAACAAGCATCAACACCAACAATGAAAACAAACAAACAACTTCCAATACTGGGTGAATGACTTGTGAAAAATAAAGTTACTGCCTATGTGGCTTTGTGTAAATAACATGTGAAAAGAAAAAAAATTCTGAAGAGCTAGGGAAAGAGTGAGGTAACAGAGAAAGCCATTTCCTGCCTGCCGGTCTGCAAGTCCTTCTTGATGGAGCCCTGTTCAAGACTCACCTGGAAAAACAACATGGAGTTGACCAGGTCAATCCCCACAGCCCATCTAGGAAAAATGTGTTACTAAGAGGAAATCCCAGCTCCATTGCATGTACTGTTCCTTGAAAGATTAGAAAATGTGATTCGTTCAGCACAAAGTCTGGAAACCTAGGGAGGCCCAGGGAGTTTGCAGGATCATAGTGTACACTTCTCCAGGGCTCATGCCTTGGCCTGGTGCAAACTGAGAGAGACCTCTGGTTGATTCCGAGCCCAGGAGGACACCAGAAAGACGGTGGCACTGATGTAAGCCGTTCCTGCCAAGATGCAATGTGTTCCTTTATTTACCATCTTGGCCAGGGGTTGGGAGGAAGTTTAAGGGGTTTCCATTTATCCTTCAACAGAAGCCAAGGAACCAACATGGGGTTCTGCCATCTTCCAAGTATGCCTATTCAGGGATCTCAAGAATGAGCCCAGGGTAAGTGCGTGATCACTATGAGCTGAGCTTGGGCCAGCATTTCTTTTATTACCTGGGTCCTATATGTCTCACCTCTAATATACAGAGGGATAAAATAATCCTTGAGTCTCTGGTCTCAGTGTTAACTCACATTCTATATCCAAGTATCTTTGAGATATCTGTGTATTCTCTCTTTCCCTTGGATAGTAACCCAAGTAAATGCCTATAGATCCTTTCTGGGGAAGCACCGGAAGACTCTCCACCATTGATATACTATGGGAACTTCCACCTGGACATCAGACCTCAATCAATGGGTTCAGTATCTAAAAGTGGTTCATTTCCAGAAACTAGGCAAGTGATCATAACTTTGAATCGAGGTGGTTGCCCTCAGCTTCTTGGTCATCTGTCCTTGATACCTTTTGATCCTATAGATTAAACATCATACTTGGTGTTTGCCCATTTATCTTGACCCTAGGGTCACTTTGTTCTATTAACCATCCCATAGCTCTCTGCAGACCAGGCTCCTCTGGCTGCTGCTCTAACTGCCATCCTTTATGATAATTGCACCCACCTTATTTCTTAGGATGAAACACTACTATATGGCTTAAGTTGACTTGGAATTTTATCCTCTGCACTCCTGGCAGGGGCTCCAGGAACATAACAGCATCTGCTTCCATCATCCGTGAGCTACAGAAGACAAACACCATTGAGCTTCACAACAATGCTCGTGCTCTCCTCACCAGCACACACCTTGCTGTTTTGGTAAATGGCGTGTCCTTTGGAATCCTCCCATGGAATATCATTGGCTAATGACTTTCCAAATATTATTTAGTATATTCTTTCTAGGATGCCCACTTCTCTGAGCCTTTTGATCTCTTCTTCCAATACCTGTCATGGAAGTTCTAGTATGTCTGGTTCACTTAATATGGGTCATGATTTTCTGCAAGTTTCTAAGAGCCATCCCAGCCATGTGTTGGAATCCTCTCCTGGGGTCTTTGGCAAGATGTTCAATCCCATCTCAATAAAATCTCCCATATCTGACTTCAGTTTTTTCTCATCTTGCTCTGGCATCCTTTGGATGTAGTCCCATACATATTCACTGAGATCCCGCTGGTCCATGTTGGCTACATCCTGCAACCCCTCTGGTGTTTCCTTCCTTAGCAAGCTCAGAACTTCCTAGTCCAAGTTATGTTATAATTTGAACATAGGTATTGGTCTGATGGCAAGGAAGCGATCTGGGGGTAGATCTCCAAGGCTGTATATGTTATCTTGCAAGGCAATAGGCCTCTGAATCATCTTCAAGCATAAGGAAATGGTAGCCTGTAACAGGGAAGAGTGGGTCGCTCCCTCGGGCTCAGAGAGTTCAAGTGTGTCTAGGGGTTCCAGATATTCACGTGCATCAAACCAATTGTTCTTACCCCAAGTCTCAGGATCCTAGTCTTTCTAACTAGGACACTGACTTGGCATGGAAGATATACTAGGGTTGAAGATGTAACTTTCTGTGGAGATCTACAACCCTGATAATTACGCTCTGGACCCAAATATCAGCCTTTTCTGCCCTCCAGCTGCCAGAGATGAAACTTGCTTTATATGTTGCCAAAGAGGCCCTCTGACTTTCATACTTCATATTATATTGGTGACTAATCATCTCCAGGGTTTCAATGGTTTTTTCTTTTTTTCTAATGCATCAATTATGCCAGCCATCCCAGTCCATTGTCCTTATAATTATTATATCCCTTGAACATCTTAAAAATCTAGAGGTATTGCATTCACCTGTGTATTATCCTCTACCAGTTTCCCATCCCAGTCCACTACTGGTGCATTTTAACAATTGCACCACTACCTCCTGCCGGGGGAAGTTAGTACTCCACCTACCATCACAGATGGGATATTCATTGCCAGCTGGCCAGTAGGTAATCCAGCTGCAAAGTCCCACCTCAGAGTCTGCTTCTTTGACCATTTCTGACCTCAACTGTCTTAGACTGGGTTCCCTGGGAAATAGAATTTGAGATGAGGATTTGCCTGTAGGAGATTAGGGAGTGGTCTAGGAACAACACCTATGGGAGGATTTAGAAAGCAGAAATGGGCAGAAGGAGAAAGTAGACAGTGATGCAGTCACAACAAAGGGTTCAACTGAGCTCAACAAAGAGCTCTGGATCTGGGGTGGCCCTTCAGGTTGTTTTTTAATTAAGAAAAGTCTTTGTACCTTCTTATTGACCAGTTATTGGATGGATTACCTTCCCTAGAGAGGGGGTATAATCTAGGGCAAGGCAGCTCCCTTTGGCCAAGGAAAATTCCAAAGAATGACTCAGCTATAAGCCATCCGTAACTAACCCTTCAGCAGCTAGGGGTATGAGCGCCTCATTCGTGAAGGGGAGATGGAGGCAGCCGATGATGATAGTATCTCCTACAATCTATATATGTTAAATGTTGATACATCATCTTTCAACAAAAGCATCTTTGGAGGTTGTGGGAATCACTATTATGGATCAGGGATGAAAAATTTTAAACCGAGCTCAGGCAGAAAAAGACTGTGAGAAACTTGATAAGCTCAGGTGAGAACCCCTAAGAATGTTGGCTATGTGACATGTTTTTGTATTCATTCACTCAACAATTGTTGGATGAGAGCTGACCATACGCCCAACACTGTAAATAAAACAGTGTGTGAGACAAGGAAATTCCTGACCATCAAGAAGAGACAGGAAATGAACAAGCCACACACCAAAAAGTAAGATCATTTCAGATAACCACAAATGCCTTTGTTAAAGCAGGGCAGTTGAATAGAGTGATGGGGAGAGAGAGAAGCTGCCTTCAGTAGAGTGCCCAGAGAAGGCATCCTAGGGAGTAATATTTAGGCTGATCTTTAAAAAAATGGGAAGGTGCCAGTCACGTGAGAATCTAAGGCAAGAACGTTCCACACAGAGGGAGTCGAAACAGCAAAGTCCTTGAGGCAGAAATGCGCTTTTATGTGTTGGAGGAACTAAAGATGTGACCTTCTCAAAGATCTGACTACAGGTGTCAAGAAAATAGAAACTGTGATCACCCTGAGGGCAGACCTGGTCAATCAGACCCTCACTCATTCATACAGCTTCCAGCAAGACAGCCCACCAAGGAGCTCACAGAGTAGGGGATATCAGTCCTGACTCTTGGGGGTATCACGTGGTGTTGGGAGGTTCAAAGAAAAAGTGATATGAGAGGGCAGTCCAGGGGGAGCTGGGCCTTAAAGAATGAGAATGTGGGCACACAAACTTGGGAGCCCATTAGAGGAAGCAGCCTGGACTAAGGCACAGGGTGAGCAGACACTGTGGGAGGTGGCAACGAGCAGTTCCTTTAAGCTGGAATGTAGGATTAGTAAAAAAGACTCAGTGTGAAATTAGGCTCATCAGGGACTTTGGGACCATGGTCAGATTAACAAGGGTACCCTTGATACTGTAGTCATTGCAAAGCCACTGACCATTTTAGAGCATAGGATGACGTACTTCAAGGTTTTCAAGAAGATGAATCCATCAGCACAACTCTGTGCTGTGGCAGAGGAAAGACTATAAATGGAAAAAATACAGGCTGTGATAATAACCCCTGTAAGTCAAGGAAATAGCACAAATTCCATGGATTTATTATCTATTGCTATAGAACATATTACCACAAACTTAGTGGATGAGAAAAACACAAATTTATTATCTCCTTGTCTCCATGGATCAGGAGCCTGGTGCATTTTAGCTGCGTCGTCCGCTCAGGGACTCACAAGGCTGGAGATAAAGTGCCGGCTAGCTGTGTCCTCAGCTGGAGGTTCAACTGGGGAAAGTTCAAGTTCCCTGAGGTTGTTCACTTCCTTGCAGTTGTAGAACTGAGGACCCTGTCTTCTTGCTGGCTGTCAGCCAGAGGTCACTTCTGCTCCCAGAGGCCACTCACAGGTCCTTGCCACATGGACCCTGTCATAATTTGGTAGTTTGCTCTTTCAAGGTCAACAAGGACAGCATTTGCTGCAGTTCAAATCTCTCTTTGTTTCTGACCTTTAGCCCCTTTGTTAAAAGGGGTCTCCTGATTAGGTCAGACCCACCACACTCTTGGGGAGAATATTACACAGGGCGACCCACTGAAGGGGTGGGAATCTTGGGGACCATCTTAGAATTCTATCACATTCCTAACCCAGGGATAACTATTGAGCTGTGAGACCACAGATGGCTCCAGAAGTTTTACTTGAAAGAGTCTCAGGGGTATCTTCTCCATTCAGAAATGTCAACATTTATCTGTCCCAGGCTCCTCTCCAGCAGCCTCCACAGTAGACAGTACAACAGAAATATTCAAAAATGTAATATTCCTTCTAGCCGAAGACCTGATTCTATATGACATCACAATCTCTTTCTCAAGTTGCCAGATTTTTTTAAAGTGTTTAAATCTTTGCTACAAATTTACTTCTCACAGGTAGGACACATAACAAAGGTTCAGCTAAGCAGGTCTGTCCCAGGAATGGAGGAGGCAATAACCATTTAAGTGAGTGTCCCAGGAAGCCGTGCATTGTGGCGCCTCAGCCCCCATCCCGGGCCAGCCTGTGAGGTCGGTGCCATAAGGGACAGCCCTGAAAAGACAAAGGAGCAGGGGTGGGGTTGTGAGATTTCAGTCCCTAACTGACTGCCTCCACGGTTTTCTGCATACATTAAAGAAAATGTATGGGTACAAGAGTCTGGAATTCAACAGCTCATAACTACAATTAACCACCATTAATTAATGGCTACAAGATAAATGAGCCATGCGATCCGTTTATTCCTGGGTTGTAAGTATTTAAATTCACAGTAGGATGCAGGCCCATTTTTCACCAGTGTGAATTTAAAACAAGTTTGGATCAGGGCTGCATGTTGCAGGAAACAGGCAACAATTTCCTCTCTGAGTAGTTTACATTTTGGGTCCTAGGAACTGGTAAGAGGCAGACAGAGGCAAGGAATCCCCATGCACAGCAGAAGTAGGAAGTGGAGTCCAGGATCTGAGCACACGCCTTCCTAAAATCATAAGGACAATTATGATGTGATGAGACTGATTTTGTGCAGGGCTCTGTGCTAGGAAATGTCTAGGCAGCTTTTGATGTTAATCTTCACCACATCCCTATGAGGGACATTATTATCCCTATTTTCTGCTCAAGGAAACTGATGCTTAGAGATCTTAAGAACTGCTGTAGAAACAAAGTTGTTCTTCCTCATTCCTAAATTTCTTCCAGGATGCTCCCAAGGTGTGTCTTCAGATGACCTTGCCCCTAATTTTCACATATCATCACTCCCTGTGTCCTGACTTATCAAAACGCCCCAAATAATAACTGAATATTCTGCCTGCCCTTAGGTTATCTGTCCATCAACCGGACAGAGATAAGATTCAGAAGACAAGGGAAAGAGGAAAAGAAAAGATTTGATCTTACTTAATAGAAAACAAAATGAGATGGGGTTCTTATCTTCCCCACCAAGATGTTTATTCATTACAGAGAGAACAGTAGTAACTTTTCAGTGAAGAAATTTAGCAGTCACCATTTTAACCAAGTGGTCAAAGCCAATGGGATTTTGAAACAAAACTGGGGGTAATGTCCAATCAGAAAATTTGTCTGAAAAAAAATTCTTTTTGCATAGGCATGAAGAAACCACTCTATTTTTAAATGTTTCACTCAGCTAAATTTTCTAAATTTAAAAGATCAGATACCGGTTATATGAGGACTCTAAAAAAAGTGATACAAATGAACTTATATACAAAACAGAAATAGACCCACAGACATAGAAAACAAACTTAAGGTTACCAAAGGGGAAAGGAGGGGGGATAAATTAGGAGTTTGGGATTAACAGATACACACTACTATATGTAAAATAGATAACCAACAAGGGCCTACTATATAGCACAGGGAGCTCTAGTCTATATTTTGTAATAACTTATAAGAGAAAAGAATCTGAGAAAGAATATATATATATATATATATATCTGAATCACTTCGCTGTGTACCTGAAATAACAGACATTTTAAATCAACTATACTTCAATTAAAAAGTTACCAAAAAAAAAGATTAATGAAACAGAGTCCATAAAAAGAAAAAAAAAAAAAAAAAGATTGGAAGGAAATATGTCCTTTGATTCACAAAACAGTTTGAAAACAAATGTAAATACTGTCTTATAATTGCTTGTGGAAGCAGCATGGAGTTAGTAAATAATACGTTCTCAGCTCTTGTATCATGGCACCCACATGGCAGTATTCTGCTTGGTGGAAAGCTACCATCAGATCAGAGGGGAAGAAAGGAAACAGCATATGAGACCCTTATGGCTTGGGAGAGAAGAGATTGAAGAAAAAGATAGTCTGAGATCTTTGCTGAAGGAAATAAACAGAATTTGCCCACTTTATCTACCATCTAATTAGCCATCTCTTTGTCAAATGACATTTTAACTGTTTATTTTTGCTCAGCATCTCATGGAAGACAAATTGAAAAAAAAAATGTCCACATTTTGAGGGTAAAGTCAAGGAAGCAGAGAAGCAGGGTCATGACTTTTTAAAAATCTTTTAAGGTTAGAGAAACTTGAGCATGTTAGCAGTGAGGAAGGAGCAAATGCAGCGAGAAAGATAATAAAAGTAAGAGACACACAAAATGAGCTACAATTATAAAACAAATCCCAGCCTCAGAACCATTCAGCCACTCGTACTCCGTATCTCACAGGACCAGAATCACTGAGATCACAGGCCAGCAGAAATTTAGCAACTCCTTCCTAACCTAACCAGGCTTGGAAGGAATCATATTTCTGCTGGGCACTGGAGGACAGAGGTACAGAGAAGCCAGCTCTCTCTGCACCTCTGGAGGGTCAAGAAATGGCTGGAGGGTCAAGCAATGGTCAAGCAATAGCTGCAGCTTTCACCTGTTCCTGCCTGGTCCATAGGATGGGTGCCACCCAGCTGCTAGCCTGTAACTGCCTTGATGGGCCTGCCAACCCCTTTTCAAGACTGGGATGCCCTCTAAGTATGCTTTGCCCCTGTGACCTTCTTTGTGTTGCATCAATCAGATGTGAAGTGAATGTTACCTTGTAGAGTTGGGCAGCAGGGGGCGCTGTGCCTCTGATGATCTAGGTAGCTTTGCTATGAACTCCCCAATCTAAGCATTCATGCTGCTTCTCAGTGAGTGAACACTCACAGCTTCCCTTGATTTTCCCAAAGCTACAGTCAAATTTGTCATATCCATTAGACAGAAGTATGTGATGTCATACCTCGATCCTGCAATCTTCTGAGTTTGGTGTGCTTGCTCATATGTCTAGCTCAGCATGTGCCCAGTTCTTTGATCTTCCTAGCTCAATCACATTCAGTAATACCGCCTCTTAACAAGGGTAACAATCCAACAGGGACAAATGTCTGATGAAGCTGGTAAACATTGTTGGTCACACTGTAATCTTGTACCCAGAAACATTTTTAAATCATTTTGCAAAGTTTGAGAATTTTATTCAAAGAACATAATCCTTTAAGAACAAACACCAAAAAAGTGGTAAAAGCACTGTGTGTGAAGATATTTATTTCTGTGTGCGTTTAATGTATAATTAAAAATAATTGTAAGTAGCGTAAATATCCAGCGATAGAGAAACGGTTAAGCAGATAAAATTATATCAACTTGACAGAATAGTATGCAGCCAATAAAAATGTTAATTAGCAATATGACAAAGCAACTCAACATTTGTTTATGATATAATGTTAAATGAACACAGCAGAATACAAAATTATATGTACACTGTGAGTAAAACTATAAAATTTAAAAACTATAGTGAAACTATGAAAATTGTCTGCATGTGGACAGGGTCCAGAGTAAACATGAAAAATGAAAGCAGCTTTATTTCAGGTTTTTGTTATTGCAATTAAAATGCTGTTGCACAGTAAATTAAAAAAAAATTAAAAATAAAAGATGAAAGAATTCAACCAAAAATGGAGCAATTTTCAGGGGAAGACACTTATTTGTGCTACCTTTTTGCATTTTTATTCCCAGGGGGAAAATTACATTTGGGAGAACGGATTATGTTTAGAATCATGAATAAATATCTAAGGAAGGATCCCAAGCTTTGCTCCTTCAAGATGATACCCCCAAATACTATAGTGTGAGATTTCCCTGCAGAACATTCCATACAACGGGCTCGGTAGATGGGGGAAGGGAATGGAAAGGCAGAGAGAGAAAGGATGTGTCTGAATCTCTCAGGGATCCTTTTCATAAACACAGAGACTCATCCCTCCAGCCACTGGAGATTCCAGATCCCAGTTCCTGAACTTGGGAAAAGCTCCCCAAGTAATCCAGTCCCCTCTTGGTCTCCCACCTAGAGCCACAGAGCTGTGGCCTTTCGTCATTGCATTCAGGCTACACAAGGGCTGCCATAAAGGGCAACTCAGGAATCAGCAAGGCTCAGTCCTTCCTCTGGGAGCACTGCCATTTGCCCAAGAGAAGGAATAATCTAGTGTTCTCTTGGCAGCTCCTTGTTCTTGTGCCTCGACCTTGAAGGAGTGGAAATGGAGAGAACACAGAGAGAGTGATGGAGGCCACCTCCCCTTTGCACAAAGGTCAAAGCCTGAGTTAGTGGGAGCAACTCCAGGGGTTTTATAATTAGAGAAATTAGAATCTTGCTCTTCTCCACATAGAGCTTTGTGATTCACAGTGTATAGCAGTTTCACTAATTTCTTTAATATCTCAAATATTCTATCCCTTAACTCCCTGCCCAATTTTTATGTTTCTGTCACAATGTATTTCTCCATGACTTTGAATAATAAGCTGCTCCTTCTCCCTGGAATGATTTCACCCCATTTCTTTGCATATGAAGCTCCTATTCCTTCTCAGAACGGTATCATCATCCCCATCTCATAGGTGACAAAACGGAAGGTAAGTAACTTTCTTGAGGTTACACAGGACTGCGGAGCTAAGATTCGAATACAAATCTGTTCAACTTAAAACCCCAACTTGGTTCTACCACACCATGCCCCATGCATACAATAAGCATATAATATAAGGTCACAGGCTTTCCCAAACTATTTTTATTGTCATTAGTTGTTTACTTGCTCATCTTCCCCGTTGGGCTGTTATAAGCCTGATGCCTGTTGAATGAATGTGACAGCTTAGTGATGTTACATATATACATAGGCACACTCATAAGGGCCTAACTCAAAACCATCCCTATTCTCTTCACCAGAGGCTGAGGCCCAGGATCTGGCAGGGAGGAAGTTTTTCAATCACGAGTCTCAGCATTCACACGTAAGCCAGGAATCCGACTGACTTTCTTTTCCTCTCAGCAAAATGGTGAGACCATAGCTTCAAATATTCAAATATTCTGGAAGGAAAAAAAATGCAGGTGACAAATACTGTTTCACTTATCTCATGATATATGTACTCCCAAATGCAGAAACATGACCAGACACATCCCTTTCTAATGCAAGAACAGGGCTGCTGGCTGGAGGAAAAGCCTTCAACACTGTGATGCAGGTCATGATGGAGAGAGTACCAGGAGCTCTTTGCCACATTCCTGATCCTGACACTTCCCTGGACTCCCTGTTGTCCAGCCAGCCAGCGCATCGGTACTGCAGACAGAAGGTGGGCAGACCAGGGGCTGAGCGCTGCCAGTGATGGGCTGGGAAATGCTGAACAGTCGGCTCTCTCGGGCAGGAAAGGGAAAGGTGTGCCCTGATTGGTAGCATTTGCCAATTTCCATGGTGTATATATTCCCAGCCTGGCCAGTTTCATGCCACCAATGGGTCCTTGACTCATTTGCATAATTCCTGAAAAGTCAGTAATAGACTCTTGTGAGCCAGTACAAGCCAGCTCCAGCTCAACACTGAGTTTGGCTACCCCTTTCATAGCAACTATTTTAGATTAGGGCTATTGGGGGAGGTATAAAAGACTCATCAGAATATGATTCTGGAAATTCCCTTTCAAGCCAGATCAGCATTACAGAACTTTACTTAACACATAAATATCATGGACCCACCGAAACACATGCTCCACAGCAGTAAAATACAATGTTAAAAATACAAATAGGGACTTCCTCTGGTGGTCCAGTGGTTAAGACTCCACACTTCCAGTGCAGGGGGCCCGGGTTTGATCCCTGGTCAGGGAACACTGCATGCCGCATCTAAGACCCAGTGCAGCCAAATAACTAAATAAATAAAAATACAAATACATATTTATCTACATTTCTCTATCTCCCTCCATATTAAAATGGGATTTTTTTTTTTTTTAGTAACTCTTTTGGATCAGTATGTAACTCCCCCCCCGCCCCAATACTTCCCCTGAGTCTGATAACAGACCAATCTGTTTCTTAGGGAGTAGAAGTGGGAAAACACCAAGGAGAGAAAAAGGGAATAGAGGTAGAGCATTTACTAGTCTGTGATAATAGAAAGAAGAATAACTGTGTGGGCACCATCGCTACCACCAGCACTGAGACTCCAATCTTACTGGCGCCCAAGAAGATTATTTGCAGACATGTGAGGAGCCCCGTCTCCCCAGTATTTTTAATTTTACAAAGCCATTAAAATGGAGAGAAAGGATAGGGAGTTACAATTCTAAATCTACCATATCTTATTTTTCCTTTCCCTCCACCAATTCATCCTTGCCTTTTTGGTCCAGGCAGCTACCTGGCTTTAAGCTCTCCTTAGTGGCTTTTCCCATATCTCTTTAGGGAGTGACTCTGGGGTCAGATCTCCAAGGTCAATCCTGAGATGAGGATGTGTATACAAGTGACTTATCAAGGCAGTGCTCCCCAGGGAAACTGGGCTGGGAAGGGGGAGCAGGACAGGGAAGGGGGGAAGCCAAACAAGGGTGTGATTTCAGGCCAAGTCCCACAGCCTGTCCCACAGGTTCCAGGGAACCCTGCAGTGTAAGTCACCCCTCACCCAGTGGTCACCCTCACCCCGGGCATGGGAGTTTTCAAACTCCTGCACCCACTTAGTCATTGGTTCAAGGCCACCTGGAGGGTATAAACTCCAAGGCATATCAGACTCACTTCTGGTGTGGACGAAGGGGCTCCAGCAGCCCGAAGGCAGTCCTCTGAGAAACAGCTGCAAGCACTGGCTGTTTGGAGGGAACTCACACCAGAGAAAGGGTGTGCTGAAAGAGCCAAGGGGATCGGCACAGCGTGCAAACACAAATCCCACAGGATGAAGAATAAGGGAACGGGAGGACCAGGAGACCTAGAGATCCACGCTCTGTCTACCAGCATCTGCAGGCAGTAAATGCAAGCATCTGGACTCGGCACACTCCATCCCTGGGTCACGTTGCTAGCAGGATGCATTTTCCTGTGTTGAGTCTCTTATGGTCTCAGGAGAAATCTGGTAATCACTCACCACTCCTTAAATAGCCACCCATCCTTCTCATCCAGCTCCAGTCTCCAGGACACCCCTGTGTTCACCTCTCCTTCCTCTTTCCCCATCAAGTGAACAGGCGAAGTGGGGTTAATCAGCATCACCATCCTCAACGTTTATTCTATCAAGAGCCACAAAACACTTAACACGTTTTAGAATTGTTTGTACATAGGATTCTTTTCACACCCAGCATTGTTCCAAACCTCCTTTGTGTCATACTTTCTTTGGCTCCCTTGATAGACTGGATCCCCATGAAGGTAAGAGTGAATAAAAGTGATTGCAACCCGGATCTGTTTGGAGAAACAGGCTCTATTGCATCACCACCAGCACCTGCATAGCCCTGCTGGTGGAAAGTTTGAAGCCACTACCACCTCAAACAGCCCTGCTGTCATTTGCTGATCCTCTTATTGAATCACAACATCCACACGGATGTGGTCTGTGCACGGGAGAATCAGAGTTTTACTACAGAGGTCAGTGAACTACGGCCCGCAGGCCAAACCCACTTGCCACCTGCTTTTGTAAATAAAGTTTTATTGGAACACAGCCATGAGCATTTGTTTATGTATTGTCTCTGGCTGCTTGAGTGCTACAACAGCAAAGCTGAGTCATTGTGACAGAGGTTGAATGACCTGCAAAAGCCTAAAATATTCAACATCTGGTCCTTTACAGAAAAAGTTTGCTGATCCTCATTACACGAGGTCTGGCAGCACTCAGAGACAAATATTCAAGGAATTCATAAATTCTGTGAGTATTCTGTCAACCTGTGTTTCACCCAAGTCTTAGGAGTGAACAAGAACCCTGGAGGAGAGAAGCCAGGTGGAACCAGCCAGATCCTCAAATCACAGACGTGACAGAGAACAGGCTTTGCTGAGGGAGCAGGCAGGAGAGGAACAGCCACCCAGGAGGCTGCAGAAGGAAGAAATGTCCTCGCGACACTACAGAAGTGCGTGTCAATCTAAATGTTCTCCTTGACCATATTAAGACCGTGCCTCTTAAAGGGCAGGGGTGATGGCCACGGTCTGGCACAGAATGGGTGCTCCAAAAGTGGATTTTGAAAGGAAGGAAGGAGAGAAGGAAGGAGGAGAGGAGAGAAAGAGGAAAGGAGGAGGGAGACCCACAGGAGAAGGAAAAAAGGAAGAGCGAAAGAGTGAAAATACTCACCCTGTTTAGTCACCTGGCTGCTCTAAGAGTTGTTCATTGCAGCTCTATTTACAATAGCCAGGACACGGAAGCAACCTAAGTGCTCATCGACAGATGAATGGATAAAGAAGATGTGGCACATATATACAAGGGAATACGACCCAGCAATCCCACTACTGGGCATATACCCTGAGAAAACCATAATTCAAAAAGAGTCATGTACCACAATGTTCACTGCAGCTCTATTTACAATAGCCAGGACATATAAGCAACCTAAGTGTCCATCGACAGATGAATGGATAAAGAAGATGTGGCACATATATACAATGGAATATTACTCAGCCATAAAAAGAAACAAAATTGAGTTATTTGTAGTGAGGTGGATGGACCTAGAGTCTGTCATACAGAGTGAAGTAAGTCAGAAAGAGAAAAACAAATACCGTATGCTAACACATATATATGGAATCTAAGAAAAAAAAAAAAGGTCATGAAGAACCTAGGGGCAAGACAGGAATAAAGACACAGACCTACTAGAGAATGGACTTGAGGACATGGGGAGGGGGAAGGGTAAGCTGGGACGAAGTGAGAGAGTGGCATGGACATATATACACTACCAAATGTAAAACAGATAGCTAGTGGGAAGCAGCCGCATAGCGCAGGGAGATCAGCTCGGTGCTTTGTGACCACCTAGAGGCGTGGGATAGGGAGGGTGGGAGGGAGGGAGACACAAGAGGGAAGAGATATGGGAACATATGTATACGTAAAACTGATTCACTTTTTTATAAAGCAGAAGCTAACACACCATTATAAAGCAATTATACCCCAATAAAGATGTTAAAAAATAAACATTTAGGGAAAAAAAAAAGAGTAAATGCCTATAGAAATTTAAATAACAAATCAAAAAGAAGTATTTGAATATTAGCTTACATCATAATTATATTTTTTGTAAAATATTTGGTATATTAGCTCCAAACGTTAAATAAAATTACCCTTTCAGCATTAAAAAAAAAAAAAAAAAAGAGTTGTAACATTGTGGTTCCGGAGCTCAGTCTGGAGCCACACCCAGCCAAGGATGTGACCCAGTAACCCAAGGAGAATGCAGAACCCGTGCAATTCATCTACCCTTTCTTCTCCAGCTTCTCATCAAAAGGCCACATCATTTTCAGCCAGTCTTCTTAAAATGTCCCTTTTATTCTCGCACCTCCTCGGCCCTCACACACTGCAGCTGCCCTCTGCCTCTTCAAGCAAGCTTCTCCATCCCTGGCAAACCCCTCCCAGAGCTCGACCCTCTCCCTTTGCCCTTCCCTCCTGACACTGGGTTCCAAACCCCAAACCCCAACCCTCCTGACGGGAGGTCTTTAGAAATGAGGGACAAGGGAAGACCTAGCATAAGTCAGAATCCTAGTTAGCGAGCCTCTTGGCCCTGTAGTTTCCTTCTACACAAGGAAATTTCCTCCAGAATGAGATGGCTAATAGCATAGATCCTAGGACAGACTTTTCGAGCTGTATGACCTTGGGCTATTTTACTTTCTCTCTCAGTACTTCAATTTCCTCATCTGTAAAATGGGAATAATAATAACAGTATCTATCCATCGTATAGGCTTGTTATAGGATGAAATGAGTTAATTCCTCTAAAGCACTTAGATCCATACTGAGCCCATCAACCTCTATATAAAAGTTTGTTTAATAAAATCTTATCTTTCCAAGCTACTAGATCTTATCATTGAGGTCAGATCTGCTAGAATGGAAAGTTTGTCAACTCTAAAGTGATAAAAGAAAGTGATAAAATAGTCCAAAGCTATTGATATCTTCAAAGAAAACGATGTGCCAAGGGAAAAAATATATAATGGTAAAACAGTATAAACTTAATGGGGTGGAGTAATGATACCATTTTAGAGCTTACTAAAAAGCAAACACAGTCTGAAAGAATCAGTCATGGTTTTTAAATCTGAGGATGTGCCCACATCCCATGAACGCTACTGTGTTTCCAATACGATGGTAGGCACTGAATGTCTGCTCCAGGGAGGCACATGGAGACCAGTTAAGCACATCTCCCTGTTCAAATAACTCTTCCCTGAGCTGGCTTCTGCTGCTGGGAAATATCTGGGGGTGGGGAAGACACTAGGGGATGCTAAGTGGGGCCGTGTGTGAGGGTCGCATATTAACTATCACTGAGCCAGCTAAGCTATTACTCACCAATATTAACAATTAGTGAGGGTTCATTAGTGCCGGGTCGAAGCTGCTTAAGACCCTGCAATGACTCTCCATTGCACACCTCAGCATGCACCATAAGCCCTCCGTGATCTCCCCAAAATCTCCCTCTCCATCCTCTAGTTGGCCCAACATGCCAGCTCATTCCCTCCGCAGGGCCGTTGCGCACACAGCAGGAAACTCCTTTCCCATACTGGAAACCCCTCTTATCCTAAAAGCTTCAGCCCTCTCTGACCACCCTGGCTGACACAGGTACCCTTCTGTGCCCAAACCCTTTGTTTACTTCCTTAATTAAAGTTGCTGCAATTTATAACTATACATTTTCTTCAGTATCTTTTCTTTTTTTTTTAGTTTGAATGAAAGATTCTTTACATTCTATACTGCTTTACAATTTTCAGAAGTTTCACTCACATGATTTCATGTCTGTCGTGACCTACTAAAATGCATCTTCCCTAAGATACAGTATCATGTCTATTTTATTCTCAGCTGTAATCTCAGAATTTCCTATACGGTCTGACATACAGGAAGGGCTCAATAAACACTCATTGAATGAATGAATGAATGAATGATGAATAAACAGTTCAAAGGGAATCATAGCAAACATACATCTAAGTTTAACTCCTAACTCTAACACAATCTATTACCTTGGGTAATTATGTCTCCATGTCTTTAAGTAATACATACCGTATTACGTTATTAGTAATACGGTAAAACATGATTAGAACAGAGCCCAGTATCTGACATACATGCATACTGCAATATACATAGGTATTGTTATTGTTATCATTGTTATTGTTATTATTAATAGTAATAGTGCCTGTGGTTCCAGTACTATGTCTCAGTTTCCTCTTCTAATAAAAAGGGAAAAATAATCTGGTCTCACCTGTCTTTTGTGGACTGTCCCTAAATAAGCAAATAACAATAACTCATATCGACAAGGGCATACATGTGGCTCTCTTTTTGTCTACAAGGAGAGCTCCAAGACCTCACCCCAGAGGTCTCACACTGTTGGAGGAGGTGTGTTCAAATGCCAGGAGGGCATGTGGTTAATCCACCTCCCTACACGTTACAGCAGACAGGCAACCTTGACGCTGGCAAAGGGGGGGACCAACACACACAGCATATGGCCCTGCGGTGGAGCATATGGATCTGGTCCTAGAGAAAAGGCTCCCATATGCTCCCCGAGCTGGGCCTGCCTCGCCCACTCCCAGCCTCCCCACACTTCTGGCTGGTTCATAAATCAGCCGCTTCCCACCATGGGCACCGGCCGATCCATGTGTGATTAATGCACACATTTGCCTGCAGCCTGGAGAGAACCCCAGGTACAGGTGGGAGAGGAAGGAAAAAGACTTAATTGGAGTGGGGCGGGAGAGAAGGAGGGAAGATGAGGTCATTCCTCATTGCCATTGAGCCAGCGCTATCTTTAGAAGTCCTGGCTTTGTTAAGAATTCGTTTTCTTGGAAATCTGTCTTGCAGACCCCCCAGGAACCCCACTGTAGCCTAAGATATTGCCTGGACTTTATCTCCAAAGACTCAGAAAGATGCTTGCTCCATTCCATCCCGTCCCACCCTCCATTATCTTCCAGGGCTTCTTCATCTGAGCTTAAACATTCATTCAGATCCTTTAAGAAAGGCTGGGGTCCCTGGAGACGGTAAGACTAGATGTGTCAGGCAGCAAATCCACTCAACTGTGTTTTAGACAAGTATTTTCCAACTGTGCCCAACAGAGGGCAAAGGGTTTTATGCAGAGGCCACAGGAAGGGAGGGCTCCAGGGTCCCATAGCTGGTTCAGTCAGAGAAATTCTGCTTTGACTTTGTTTACAGGTTAGGCTGTTCAAATCCGATTCTGCTGTGATTTTGTTAAGGATCATATGGCTGAAAAAAGTTGAGACCCATCCACTCAAATTAAAAATGCTGCAGATACAATGAGGTGTGTCTGCTGTAGAAAGCACGATTATAAAATTAACGATGGTTGCCATTCACTGGGCAGGAGACAGAGCAGCATTGTAATGAACAGAAGAGATGCTAGGTCACTTTTCCATTTGGTGGTTGAATGACCTAGGGCAAGGAATTTTCCTCTCTATGCCCCAATTTCATCATCTGTGAAGTGGGAATTATAAATGGTACCTGACTTAGAGGACATGGGAGAGACTGAATGAGATTGATCCAGGCCCTGCATTTCCATGATGCTGGAACATAATATAGGACCAATACATATTTGCTATAATCTTTCTTCTTCTTCTGTGTGTCACTCACTGTGCTGAACACATTATTTGTATTATCTTTAGTCCTCCCACCTTTATTCCATGAAGGTTTATCCCAATTTTATAGATTAGGAACCTGAGGGTAAGATCTAGACCTTGAGCAATGGTCCCAAAATATCTACTCATGTCGTGGAGACCATTGGTGTTCTGGGGCCGGTTCGAGAATCATCCATCTAGGTGACTCTGGTTTATTCTTACTTGCCTGAAAACACCACACAATTTGATGTGATTAGGCTTTCTGCTCCCTTTTCTTGCATGTGTTCTCCTGTATGCATTCACCCATCCGTCCATTGAACTACCGATCCAGTTCAACAAACATTCATTGAATGCCCACTTAGTGCCAGGAACCTTAGAAAAGTCACTTGGCTTCTCTGAAGGTCAAAGAGCCCGTCAGTAAAATGTGGGTGTTTAGATGAACTACAGTGTAGGATTTTTATATAAAATGAAATAAATTATCTAAAAAGGTTTTGCCACGTGCAAAGTGCTCTCTCCATATTAGGGATACTTAGGGATAGAATGACCATACGTCTCAGTTTGCTTGGACATTCCTGGCAGAGTTATTAGTAGCAATGCTTTTATCCTCAAAAGGTCCCATTTGTAAGTTAAATCCTAGAGTCACCCTAGCTATGAAGAGGGCCATAATGGCCATGTATAGTTACGTTGGTTCATCTAGAAGGAGGGGCTGGGAACTCTGAAGAAGTTTTGAGACCAGGTTAGGGATAAAATGGTTCTGAGTGTGTTTTGAAGCATGGGCTTTGTGCCCATTAAAGAGATAGAAAATTGAGTCTGCCTTTCCGTGGGAGCACAGCAACCTCGCACTGCAAGGGCTTGGCAGCAAGGAGGGGAAGAATTCAGGACCACCACTCCACCACCAGAGATAAGTGAATTATCTGGGAGAACTTTACATAAACCAGTGTGACCTGATATTAAAAGACCCATGTATCCTGGATAGAAGAGCCCCCTCCAAAGGATTTGGGGGAACCCATAAAAAAGTGTTTCCCATGTGCTAATTAAAGGACACCATCAGCTACTGATATCTGCAAATTTACTCCTCTTCTCTGGGGTTAACCCCCAAGCCACATCATTGATTGTCCTCAGTGACTGTTATGTCCCACTGAGCCACAGCGCTTCTACCAACAGTAGATTCACTTCTGCCAGACACGGTAGGGTCTCCCCCGGGGCCCTTCCATCCACTCTTGAGCCCACGAGATCCTATTCCGTTATCCTGAGTCTCAGAGCTTACGGAGTAGGAGCGATTTCTCCCCTTCTCCTTTTATCGTCACTTTCTTTCAGAGGAGCCCTACAGTCACCTTGCTTGAGTTCTGTGTCTCCTGGCGTCTGCTAGTAAAATAATTCTTTTTACACAGATTCATCATAGAGATTACAGAAGAGTATAGAAAGATGAGCCTGGAGACAAATCTAAGACGCTAACACCAGGATGTACCCTCAAATAATTCCCTGACTCATCCTTCCTAAGTGTTTTACAGGGCAAAGCTTAATAAAACTGATATCCTGGTCTGTGGAATGGGTTCACTCCCTGGAGGTTCCCCAGAATTTCATTCAAAGAGATTTGAGCCAGTTTCTCTGTTCCGTAAAACACAGCATTTAAGAACACAGACTCGGGGGGCAGATACATATGAACCCAATTCCATATGATCTGTGATCTTGGGCAAATTGTGAGCCCCTCTAAGCCTCAGTTTCTCTATCTGTGAAATGGAGATAATAAAAGCACCAATCGGTCAGGACTGCCACGATGGTTATGTTACACAATGCTGTAAAGGCTTCGAACAATGTCATGAGGCAATACATGTTCATCTTTATTTTAATGTCTTCATTATTATCATCCTAATAGTGAGCAGGGCCTAGCCTCCCAATGGGAGAGGATAAGGACTCTCTTATGAAAGGCGGAACAAACATGAGCGTTATTTCTATCTTTGTTTTCAGCCCTCACGCCCTACCCTGCAGCCCAAAGGCAAGCTCTTATCCGTAACTCAGATGTCACGGAATCAAGGCAGAATATCGACTTCCTTCTGTCTTTCAACTGGAAGTTCATTCTTTGGGGGAGGATAGGTGTCCCCCGTCCATCTAAATATTTCAGTTTCTGTCTGAATGTTTGCCAGTCCGTTAGGAGAGCCTTGATAACAAGGAAGATAAAACATGTATTTAGAAAGAATGTGAGTGAGTGTGTGTAGATGTGCGGGGGTTTTTAGAAGTCTGTGTAAGTGAACTCCTGATTCAGGATATGTCTGTGCTGAGGGCAAAGGCTGTCCTACGCAAGTCTCATTAGGAGAGTGACTGGTTGAAAGCCAGACCTGGATTATCACAAATGGATGCAGAGGGAGGCTGATAATCAGGCCTCCTGCCCACTCAGCGGTTCTCGGCGCTGGCCCATTTCAGCCATCTAATGCCGTTCCTGCATTAGACGCTGCAAACACAATTGACTTCTATTACTTATAAAGCCAACCACTTTAGTTCATTTAAACGTTTAGGTTGGACTTCAGAGATTTCTGAGAGGCTGGACAGCTCGACCAGCCACAACCAGTCTACCGCTCCAGCCCCACCCCAAGACTACATAACAAGAGAAGAATATTCCTCCGTGCGACAGTCAGCACCCAGTCTCCATTAGCAGATGGACTTAAAGGTTGGTATTTCTGCATTTGAAAGATCTGATCCAAATACGCACATCCCCAAATATTCTGTTCGTATCATTCATTCATTGGACCCATATTCAATGCACCATCTCTATACTGGGCTCAGGAATATAAAGAGAGATCATATATTGAAGAAACCTTTAGGATGCTCACAGTCTATCACAGGAAATAGAGAGGCAAAGAAATGGGAATGACATATCGGTACTAATGCGGTGATAATTACAGAAAAAAAAAAAAAGGAAAGAAAAGAAAAGAAAATGGTACTGGAACTCAGCAAGGACGGCATGAGAGAATCCAGGAAATGTTCAAACTAAACCCCAAGGGGGCTTCGTTTTTCAGGAGAAATACGGGATGAAGAATGTTCTAGGCAGAAGATGTTGGAGAAGAGGTGTAGAAGTTGAACTCAGGCAGATCTTTGGTTAAATGACATGACTACTTACTGGACCTTGGGCAAGTTACTCCATCTCCCAGGGTTTAAGTTGCCTCCCCTATAAAACTGAGCTGATGGAGTTTCCTAGGATTACAGTGGAGCTCAAATAGCTCACATTAGCAAATGGCTGAGAGAATGTGACTCATGGTGGACATTCGTTACATGGTGCCTGTTAGTTTAGTATGACTAGAGCTGCAGGGGGGGCAGACCACAAAGAGTCTTGGAGTGGGGGGACTTATCCTGCAGACAAAAGGCTTCTGCTAATGGTTTTAAACCAAGGAGGAACATGGCCATGTTTGGGTTTCAAATAGATGTCATTGATGATGAGGTTAAAGATGACCTGAGGGTACAGCCAAAGGAAGCAGATGACGAAACCATGGACAATAGTTAGCTTATCCTTAGTTGTAAAAGGGTAAATTTTCTAAATAGAAACCTGCAATCACAAGATCCTTATTCCTCATCATGAAGCAAGCACCCACCTACCTTTAATGTTGCAGCATAAATCCTATCACATGTTCTGTTCAACATCTGAATTTCATTCTTCTCACGGAAGAATTGACTTACAAATCAACATAAAAGTCATGAGACGAGAGAGTCTCTTTCTACTGAGTGTTTCACCCTCCCTGCCTCTTTATTCCAAGACCTGCTTAGAGCCAGACAAGCAATGCTGATTGAGAGAAAAGACATTTCTCTGGCACTGTGTCACTTACTTTCTAAAAGTCCCAGTGGGAGAACCAAGGAAAACTGTTCTCCCAACATTTCCCCAGAGTGTGTCCTTCCTGTAAAGAAAAAAATAAATTCTAAACACAGTGTGTGTGCACAGGTGTGATGGTCCTTCCTCATGGAGCTCAAACGTCACCTCCCAGCAAACAGTCAACACAAGCCCAGGTGACCACTCCCTCCCCTGTGGACACTAGCGTCATCTACCCCCTCATTGGTTGCATGATGTTGCAATTAATTTTCTGCTCATGCCTGTCTCCCCAGCTAGGCCAAGAGCTCTTCCAAGTCTGAGATAAGATCTTAGCCATATACTTATTTCCACCATGTGGCACAATGCCTGGCATCTAGCAGGTAGGAGATAAGGTTTGTTGAATGGATACATATGGGTCTAATCTCCTTTCAAAGTCTCCCAACTTCCAGTTTTCACTAGAGTGATCTGGGACCTTAAACACCACCAGAGATATGAGTACACAAGTCAGGGAACCCCAGGGGGCAAGGCAGGCTTCTAATGACTCCACCGGCGCTGTCTGTATACGTGAATAAGCTGTTTGCTTACAGAGCCTGTGTGGATTAGTCAAGACTAGATATTTGTAGATTCTGTTCCTGGCAGCAACTCAGGAGCTGTAGGGAGGACACTGGGAGATGCTCTGTACATCCTTCATGCCATCAGTCTCCCAGTTGAGCAGCTATTTTAGTTGTATTTGAATTTACCAGGTTCACCTGGGAAGGAGCTGCTCTTCATGGATAGATATGAACTTCCCTTGAATCTAGGTATATTTATATCTGTACTTTCTCTGTGGAGAACTGGTTCCTTAACTTTATCATTTTCTAGGACAAGGGTCAACAAACCATGGTCTACAGGTCAAATCGAATCCACAGCTTATTATTATAAATAAAGTTTCATTAGAACACAGCAACCTCCACGTCTTCACATACTATCAATGGCTGCTTTCACGCTAGAACAGTAGAGTTCGGTAATTTGTGATAGAGACTGCAGGGCCTGCAAAGCCTAAAATACTTACTCTCTGGGCCTTTACGGAAAGAATCTGCAGCCCCCTGCTCTAACGCTTAACTTCAGTGGCAGTAGTTGTAGCGACGTGTGCAGGCTCAGGGCTGAGCGCTCGACACCCACATTGCTCAAAGGTGGCCACTACGATGATGCCCATTTCGCAGATGAACTCATTTACTGAGCGCCTACAGTGTTTCGGGTTCTGTGCTGAGCACCAGTACCACCACAGCAAGCAAGGCATACACGATGCCCGCCTTAAGTCAGCCTCCAGGCTCTGTTCATCGAGCCATACTCTTTTTCGGAAAGCCTGTGTGCCCAACACCCCAGCCCTCAAGGGCACAAATCAGAGCCAAAGCGCTCATGGAAAATGCACGACTTTCCAAACTTCCTCCATGAGGGGTTTCGGCTGTCAGAGGAACATCCGCCCCGCAGATGGGCCCCAGCCAGAGTCTCCTCCCATTCCATCAGTGGCTGTGGTCCACATCCAGCTGAAACGCAAGGGCCAGACCTGTTGGTCACCTCCCGTTGATGACCCTCTGGGACAAGGAACTGAGAAAGACCCCAGGCCAGGCCTCCCATAACAGTGGCTGGATCTCTGGGCCCCACTCAGGGCAGGGTCTTCCGCGGGCTCCTGACCAGTAAGATGTTAAACGAGGCCTGCATCCTTCCGAGGGGGCGTGGCCGGGACTTCCTCCATCAGCGGCGCCATCGGCTTTGGAGGTTCTTCCTTTTGTCCAGCACCTCCCAAGGAACCTGCTGTTCTTTCCCCTTTGTTTTAAATGGGCCACGATGAAAAATGCTCACAATGGGACATTGCTGCGCAGGAGAAAGACCACGGAGGGAGAGACAGGCAACAGAAAAGGACTGACCGCCCCAGCCCAGGCCGCTCTGAGCGGATCCTAATTAGGAGTCTGGCAGCGCGTCCCTCAGCAGGAAGCCCAGATCATTAGCGCTGGCACCGCACACTCTCTGACTACGGTCTGCAGCCACGCGGCCGTGCTGGCACCACGCGGACCCTGCTCTTGGCTCCGCATCAGAACAGATGTCCAGAGAGGGATTTCTTTCTTGTTTTTTTGTTTTTGTGTTTGGAGATTTTTTTTTTTTTTTTTTTTGAAGCGTTGCATGACCCTGTGCCAGAGACTTCTTGTGCCAGGATAATGGGTTTGGATGGATCAGGGAAGCAAGACAAGTCAAGAGGGATTTAATCAGTGCTTGTGTGTGCTCCCGGGGTGAAAAACAGAGAGACATGGAGAGAAGCTGGATTGCTGTCTTGGAATTTGAGAGGTCGACCAAGAGGTGTCTTCCAGCACTGCACTTAGTAGCAATGGAACTACTCCTGCAGAACCCGCCCCTCTATGTCCACTGCTAGAACCCCAGCCCAAGGCGCTAATATTGTGCATCTACATCAGGGATTGGCAAGGATTCGTTGAAATAGTGTACACATGAACACGCATACACAGTGTGTTTGTGAATGTCTGTGTTCACACATCTCTAAAACATGGTAGATTTACCCAGAATGCCTTCCCCTGGCAGCAGAAAATGACAAAGTGACTCCTCCATTTTATTAATGGGAAACCTGATGAAAAGTGTTATTAAACGTGTCATTGGATATTTTAGAGTAAATGGAACCAGATCCAAAATTTCAACGTAGGCTTCCTCATTCTCTTTGGGATTCCGTGTAAATATGGACCACGTTGTCTGACAAAAAATTGGGGCATGTCAATTGGCCAGCAAAGGAATGGATTTTTTTTTTAAATCAGGGCTGTTGTGCAGCACTATTTACAGTAGCCAAGACATGGAAGCAACCTAAATATCCATCAACAGATGAATCGATAAAGAAGATGTGGTACATATGTACGATGGAATATTACTCAGCCATAAAAAAGAATGAAATAGTGCCATCTGCAGCAACATGGATGGACCTAGAGATATCAAACTGAATGAAGTAAGTCAGAAAGAGAAAGACAAATACTATATGACATCACTTATATGTGGAATCTTAAATATGACACAAATGAACTTATCTACAGAACAGAAACAGACTCACAGACGTAGAGAACAGACTTGTGGTTGCCAAGGGTAGGGGGGTGAGGAAAAGATGGATTGGGAATTTGGGGATTAGCAGAAGCAAACTATTATATATAGAATGGATAAACAACAAGGTCCTACTCTATATAGCACAGGGAACTATATCCAATATCCTGAGATAAACCAGAATGGAAAAGAATGTATATATGTATAACCGAATCACTTTGCTGTACAGCAGAAATTAACACATTATAAATCAACTATACTTCAATAAAATAAATTTTTTAAAAAATCAGGTCTATTGTGGAAAATCCAAGATACACCATCACTATATCTATAACATTAGAATTTAGTAAATATTCTGAAAGTGAATTGAGAGAGCAAACCCAGCCCACACAATTCAGCCTAGAAAGTCAAGGTATGTAACTTCTATTTGGGGACTGGCTTTGAAATGAAGACCACATGACATCAAAACATTCAATTAAAATGTCATTTGTCCAGATGTTTGACCATATAATGCCAACAACTGGTTTGACTAATGTTTTGAATTTAATTGACCAGATGTTTTAGTGGTAGGTGCCTTAATGAGTAGGAGAAGTGTTTGTGGAGTTGAATCAAATTTCCCTGGGAAAAGTCTGCCTCACTGGAAACAGGGACTTTTAAATGTTGTTACTGCCATTAACCAGAGCTTATCAGAAGTTTTGAAACTGTCTCACCACCTTCATACCTAGTCCTTTAGGATACCTTGCTCTTTCGTTGTAAGCTCAGAGAAGATGGACAGTACCTTAGTTTGGATCCCTCCAGAAGAAGATCCTAAAACAAAAAGTCAAGGGCAAATTTAGAAGCAATTGGTAAACCAAACACAGATTAAACACAGACAAAACAGTTTTCAAAGAGTGGACAGTAAATGGATTTGGAGGTAGAGGTCTCAGATTCAGTTTCAGGCATGCCGTTTACTTTGGGTGTGATAATAAAAACAGCATATTACATGGAGGGCTTACTCTGTGCCCAGCGCACAGCATTCTTCATCTATTTCACAGATGAGAATGTGCAGGCACCGAAGCATTAAGTCACATGTCCAAAGTTACCCAGCTGGGAAGTGTCAGAGGTGAGATTAGTTCTCAGACACTCTGGGTCGGAGCCAGAGCTGTCAGCCACGCCCCCTACAGTGTGTGATTCAGAGCTCATTAGCACCTCAGTTTCCTCATCTCTGAGTGCAATGCCTGTCTTAGAGAGCGGCCATAAAGGGGTTAAATAGGATAAGCTAGAAGACGGCATGGAGTTTGTACAGCACTCTGTGCTTTGTGAGTTGAGTGTCCCACGAGTGTTAGTTATGACACCCATGTAAGAGCTGATGGTCAGTGCTTACATGTCCTGACTCCTCTCTAAGGCCTCTTCAAGCCGATGACATGACGTGGATCCCTGAGATCCAGTGGCTCTTCCTTGAACACAAAAGCACCCGTCCCTTTGCGGCTCAACACTGTGGCAGAGGAAGCCAGTGGCCACCCTCCCATGTCTCCATCCTCAGCATCTCTTTCTGCTTTTTCCACAACCTTGGGCTTCCCCAGCCGTCTGAATAATTCATATCAATGTGGAGACTTAGGACACACGGGCATGGAGTAGCCAGACAGCCTGAAACCCACGTATGTACAGGATGAAGCAGTCTCTAGGACAAAGCCAGGGGGCCAGCCAGTTGGGACCAGGATGCCAGGTGGGGCTCCCAGGAGTTACCCACAGGTGTGTGGAACCCTCATTGAGAGGCACAAGGCAGCCCTATTCACAGGATGAGATCTCAGAAGGTCTTCCCACTGGATTCACCTGGTTTTATTCCTCCATTCTCCCAATTCTTCATGAGTAGCTGTTATATGCTGGGTGGGAGGGAAAGGTCAGCGGTAAATCAGGTAAACCCTCTGTCCCCTCCGTGTCAGAGGCCAGGGCAGACAATACAGTGTTTCTGTGGTTACTGCATCCACTAAGATGATCCAGAAACACAGTAGGGGTTCTGTCTTTCTTCTAAAATAAACAATCCCTGTTCTAGAAGTTTACTATAAGGAGGGTTAAATGATACAAACTAGAATAATTGGAGCCATAAGTAGGACCAGGGAATAGGGAGGAAGGCAGGGAGGTGAGTCGGGTAGCTGGGTGGTCCGGAAAGGCCACTTAGAGAGACAGGACCTGAGCTGATAGTGAAACACTGAGAAGGAGGCAGCCACACACACACAGCTGGTGGGAAGCATTCTAGGCAGAGGAAATAGGCAGCACAAAGCCTCCAAGGCAGGCGTGAGCTTGACATGTGATTGGAACAGAAGGAAGGTGAGTATGGAGATTTGACGCGCACAGGCAGAGACAAGCAGAGACCAGGTATGCACGTCTCCGAGGACCTTATCAGGAGTGTGTCTTTGAGTCTCAGTGTGATTGGAGGCATGGGGGGCTTTGCATAGCAGGGTCTCACAATTTTCTTTATGTGTTCGGAAAGTTTACTCTGGCTTGACTGTTAGAAAAGTGAGGCAGGCAGGGATACGGGGCAGGAAGCTAGGGTAGGCTTTCAGGAGGGATGGTGGCAGTCTGGACAAAGGTACCTAGAAGCAGTTGGATTGGGGTAGAAAGTTGGCACCAGGCCCTGTTGGGGTTTGGGATCCAGATTCTGTTACTGACCAGGGTTCTTTATCTCCTTAATCAATAGAAATTGATCAGAGGCCAGACAAGAAATTCAGGCAAGACTTTACTGGGGCCCCTGATGCAGCAGCGGGGAAAGAGAACAAGTTAACAGGTTCCCTTGCTCGCTCCCTGAGGGCAGGCAAGCTGGTTCCTTATATGGGGTGAGGGTAGGGGGCAGGTCCAGGGGTCGGCTCAGAGGGGTGACTTAGGGGTTTGCCCACCACTTCGGTGGTGTTGTGTGCGGGGGGCATGCGCAGTACCCTGCTTTTGCTCCTGGCTCTTCAGAAGTGGCAGTTGGGGGTTTTTTTGGTGTTTTTGTATCTTGTTGTCCATAATTTGCCCCAACTGCACATGCACGCAGTTATTTTTATTCCCTTATAGTTTATTTGTATTCTGTTGCTCAAAGAGAAGCGTGTCCAGGTGCCCGCACTGCAGCAAAGGGTCCCAGGTCCCAGCCTGTCTCACTTCCAGGCCTACAGAGGTTCCCTGAGAAAATCACAGTAGACCTGGCCCAGGAGGAGGCAGGACAGACATCCAGCAACACCCAGGGGAATGGGATTGCCTTTTGTTCACGGTTTGTGTTAAACATGAGGAAAGAGGGAAGTAGGTGCAGCCAGAGGGAAGTGGGGATGAGGAAGGAAACTATGGTGAGGGTGAGGAGGAAGAGGATGGTCTCGCGAGAGGAAGCAGAGGAGAGCCTGACGACTCTTGGATTCCCCCAGATCTGGCTCTGCTTCCTGCTTCTGGACTGAAGGACAGCTGGATGCCAGGACCTTGTTTATGTCTCACAGCAGCTCTGCCAGGGGAAACTGAGCCCAAGAGAGGTCGGGTTCCCAAGGTCAACCTGTGACTGGCTGGACCTTGGTGGGGGCCTGTTCCTCCTGGGCCATATGCCTTTGCCCCGAAAGAAGGAAAAGTTCTAACCTGTTCATTGTCATCAACTCCAGCTGTCGCTTGGACATGGCTGGGAAATGGCTGAGGATGGAGGTGACACCACGGGGAGGGGCAAGTCTTAGTAGCTTGCCCTCCCCCTTTAGTTCCTTTCAGTTTCAAAATTCACACGAATATAATGTACATTTATAAAACACTATCTCAAAAGTCATAATCCCATCAGGTCTCCATTTGAAACATTGTATAATCACATAAATAATAGCAATAAAACCAAAAGAGAAAAAAAAAATATAATAGAAGAAAGACAACATTTTTGCTGTGTTTCTGAATGATTTTAGTGAACTTATCAACAACAAAGCTACTGTAATAAAACTACCTATAAATAGCATAAAATGAAAGCAATAATTTCTGAGTCATATTTAAGTAACCCACAGTTAGAGGGCATTATTTTAGAAGTATAATTCTACCAGGTTTCCATTTGAGCCACTGGATACAGTAGTCCCTCCTGAACTGCGATTTTGCTTGCCAAAGTCCAAAAATATTAAATGGAAAATTCCAGAAATAAACAATTCATAAGTTTTAAGTTGCATGCTGTTCTAGGGAGAGTCATGACATCTCACACCGTCTCACTCTGCCCCACCCACGACATGGACATGTTTCATCCCTTTGTCCAGAGTATCCCACCCAATAGTCCCTTAGTACCCAGTTAGACTGTCAGATTGACTGTCATGGTATCACAGTGCTTGTCATCAGGTAACTCTTACTTTACTTAATAATGGTCCCAAAGCCTAAGAGGGGTGATGCTGGCAATTCGGATATGCCGAAAAGAAGCTGTAAAGTGCTTCCTTTAATCGAAAAGGTTGAAAGTTCTCTTAACAAGGAAAGAACAAAAAAATCGTATGCTGAGGTTGCTAAGATCTATGGTGAGAATGAATCTTCTATCCATGAAATTGTGAAGCAGGAGAAGGAAACTTGTGCTATTTTGCTGTGGCACCTCAAACTGCAAAAGTTACAGCCACAATACGTGATAAGTGCTTAGATAAGATGGAAAAGGCATTTAACGTGTACAGTAAGGTATTTTGAGAGAGGGAGAGAGAGAAAGACCACAGTCACATAACTTTTATTACAGTATGGTGTTAATATTTTTCTATTTTATTAGTAGTTATTGTTGTTAATCTCTTACTGTGCCTAATTTATAAATTTGACTTCATCATAGGTATGTATGCATAGAAAAAAAAACAATGGTATATGTAGGGTTCCGTACTTCTGAAGTTTCAGGCACCCACTGGGGACCTTGAATGTATCTCCTGCAGCTAAGGGGGACTAGTATTAAATTAATTATTTAATAACAATAAGACTAATAGTCAAAAACCAAAATTGTTTTATTTGAAAAAGAAAAGCATCTTGCTGTGGTTCTGGATCTTCAGTTCAGCTCATTGGCAAGTGGGATTAACTCAGAGATGATTCACTTCTGCTTTCATGCTGTGTGGACAGCGTTTGATGCAGAGGACTTTCTTGTGGCCAGTGGAGGATGTGTGGACCAGGGGAGTCCCTCGGTGGGAAAGACCGCGAGGCAGTTTCTTTCTGATCCAGAAGTGCGGGGGTGGACACAGAGTTCTATTCTCAGGAGCTGCTCCCTGGGGTCCCTTTGGAACATTTAATGTCTGACAAGGGGTCAAGGTGGAAGACCAGAGCCTGGGCCACCAACACTCTGTTCTAGTGGGCGGGATAAATCGAAAGCACCAGGACACCTCCCTTGTTCTCTCAAGGAGGAGCTTCTGTCTCAGGATAGAGCTGACCCGATAGAGGGCTCTTTCTCCTGGCGCCCTGATCTGAGAAGGTAGCATTTATCCCACATCAGGCAGGAGGTTGAATCCCCACCTCATCATAGCCTGATACTCCTCCTTCCTCTGGGATCTGGTCATCCAGAGGGTTCCCTGGCAGTCCTAGTGGACCTCTGCCAAATGCCCCATTTGCAACGTCAAGGATATAAGAATAATTTTCAAAATCCTTAAATATCCCTCAATATATATATATATTTTGTCTCTGGGGTGCATACTCTTCTCTTAAGTTATGAAGGTGTCTTTCAGCGAACAGAGCTTTCATTATCATGAGTTTTCTCTCATGGGAAATAAGCTGGCTTCTATAACAGCCAGAGAGTCTTTCAAATTTTTCTGGAAGAATTTTGGCTCGTATTTTATAGGTGTCCAGCTCATTGCATGCATTGCTGAGCTTGTCACCTGCGTTAGAAGGATTCTTTTCTACTCTACAGGGTAAATTCTCTCTAAATCAAATATTTGGTGAGAATTCTTGTTTTTTCCCCTTGATGCAGTTCTAAGAGAACTTGAAGTTCCCACAGAAGCTGTTATCTCTGCCTTTCTAACTGCGTTTTTTGTTGCCGTTGTTGTTTTTTCTGACTGCATAAAGCGTTATCCATTTAGACTTTGCATATAATTTTAAGTGCATCGTTTATTCAATCTTTGTCAGTGAGTTTAGCGTACGTTTCATTTCCTTATTTTTCAAGAGTTTTTAATATTTAACTCAGCCACATCAATCACTGATTTCAAAACTCAGTTTTTGACTCAGATTCTATGTGGTCTCTGTGTTTGGATGAATCCTAAGCTCCCACCATTCATGCCGTCTCCTCTAGGGGCTGCTGCACAATCTCTCATACTCTCGTATTCCAGGTCCACCCAGAGACTTGGCCTGACTCTCCTTAGAATTTTCTGATATTCTTCTCTTCTGTGTAATAAGTTTACTCACTCTCGCTTTCATTCCTTCAGCTTCTAGTGAAAGAAGCTTTACACTTCCCCAAAGGCTGGAATTTTTTTTCAAACATATTTTAGAGCGGCCTGAACCTGTTCATTCTTCTGATGGATTTGGAAAGATGTCATGATGGCAGCTATTTGATTTTAGATGTATCCTGATTTATCTTATAAAGACTGGGTCTTTCAGGAAATGTCAGCTTGCTTTTTGCTAATCCATTTGTTTACTGGTTCACTCCCCAGGTAGTAAAATAACATAAAATTTAAATTTTAGCCACTTTGAGCGCATAGTTTGGTGACATTAAGTACATGCATATTGTTGTGCAACCTCATTACTATTAATCCACAGAACTTTTTTGTCTTCCCAAACTGACACTCTGTGCCCATTAAAATGTAACTCCCCATTTCTTCGTCCCTCCATCCCCTGGCAACCACCATTCTACTTTCTGTCTCTATGAATTTAACTACTTGACGTACCTCATATAAGTGGAATCACACAGTACTTGTCCTTTTGTGTCTGGCTTACTTCACTAAGCCGACCCTCTGCACAGTCAAAACTCCGCATATAAATTTATAGTCAGCCCTCCATATCTGCGGTTCCGCATCTGCAGATTCAATCAACCGCAGATTGTGTAGTACTGTAGTACGTATTTATTGAAAAAGAATCTACATGTAAGTGGACCCACGCAGCTCAAACTCATGTTGTTCAAAGGTCACTGTATTTAATAATGTAAAACAAGTGATGTAAACCCCCTTAGTAACCAAGAAGTTTAAGGGGGTAGGGATGGCTTCAGGTATAGTTTGATCTACGGTCAAGCAATTTATTGACACATCCTCTCTTGTGCCACTTCTCACTTCCTCTTCTCTGAAAACACGTATTCACACACAAAAAAACTGTATATGAATGTCCAGAGCAGCTTTATTCGTCATAGTCAAAAGCTGGAATCAGTCTAAATGCCCTTTAACAGTACATAAACATGTAATACATTGGTGCTATAGAATATTGGTCAGCGATAAAAAGGAATAAACTATCGATACATGCAATGGTTAACAGATGAGGCAGAAAAATATCCAGTCTTAGTAGCAAAGAAACACAAATTAAAATAAGACTTCAGGGAATTCCCTGGCTGTCCAGTGGTTAGGACTGAGTGCTTTCACTGCCGACGGCACGGATTCAATCCCTGGTCAGGGAACTAAGATCCCGCAAGCCACATGGCATGGCCAAAAAATTAAATAAATAAATAGATACAATTTCTTACAAAAAAAATAACATAAAATAAGACCTCAGTACTTGTCACATTAGGTATTGAATTTCTACTTTTCCCTTTTCACCTCCCCCCTAACTTCCACAGTGCTTCCTGGGACCCTTTCCCAAATCAACTACTTGCACTCAACATTCTTATCTCAGGGTTTGCTTCTGGGGAAACCCAGCCTAAGACAGTTAGCTAAATAAGTAGGGAACCATGGCATGGATCACTTTCCCAGTGAAAAGAGTTAAGGGAAGACTTAGGCAGGAGATAAGGGGGAAAGCCAACGATGGTTTGCAATGCTTCCTGCTTCCCATGTAATCAGTCTCTTATCCTCACATTCCCCCGAAGAATTTCAGACTATAAGACTCTTGGTATCACTGTGTCCTTATGTGCCATCTGCATTCCCAACAGCTCCCAACTCAGGATTGTCTGCAGACTTCATGAGGCAGCCACAGATTCCCTTCCCATCCCTCTAGTTCATGCAGGCTTTGGAAAAGCAAAGCAGAGGTGGGAGCCGCCTTCTCTCTCACAGTAACCTGGAGTTGGCCCTGGAGGCGGGGGCCGGGGTGTTGGAGGCCTCTGTATGTGCTGTGACTGACTCTTAATAAACATTAATGCGGAGGAGGAGACTGGTTAGAGCAAAATTTGCTTCAAATTAGAGCTGGCAAAGCAGGATCCAGTTATCCACGGGAAATAGCAACCTGTGAACTGGCCAAGATTATCACGCCATCATCAGTCAGGGGGAAAGAAAAACACGACTTCGCTCCCCTCACCCTCCTCCTCCTCCTCTCCTCCTCCCCCTCCTCCCCCTCCTCCCCCTCCTCCTCCTCCTCCTCCTCCTCCTCTCACTAATGCTTTCCAGCCCAACCATGGAATGTTTTGTTTAAAGAAAAAGTTGTTGGACGTAATTAGTAATTCTATTATAGTAATATATCTTTATCTAAATAAACACAACCTGCTTTTCCACCATGAGAAATTACGTGGTGGGGATGGGGGAGGAGAGAATCAGGCTGAGATTTGGAGGCACTGAGTGAGTCTGCCCCTGGGTTTTATGAGAGTCCTGGAGTCAGTCTGTAGGATAAGTAAATGGGCTGATAGGAGATGTGGTATCAGAGGCCGAGTCAGCTCAGCTGCTTTGCTCCGACCCCTGGCAACGTCCCAAGCCAACATTGCTCCCGCTGCACCCTCTGTTAAAGATGCTTCCTGCTTCCTAGTAGAGAACCCAAAAGAATGCACAAGAGCAAGAGATTAATGCCAGTGAGCAACCCACCTTCTTTAGGGAGAGCAGAAAAGAGGGCATGGGAAGAAATCCCACAATCCCAAATACCCACCTGGGATTTGTAGTTCAAATCATTTTCACGCTGAGGATTTTACTAACCTGCGTTAGCATCCTGTCATTTGTCCCTGAAGTCCCTCTGCTGGTGAGAGGTGAACAGGGCATCAGGAAGTAAGTCAGAGAGGTTGGCATAACATTCTCAAAAAGTGAAACCAACAAGTCAATCTCTGAGAGCAAAAAATCATCAGTACTTCTCTCTACCTCGCCTGCCTCTTCCAGGGAGCTTTCGCATTTGCCTCTGGGCAGTGGAAGACAATTATACTTTCTTTCAATTAATGATGGTTGTTTTATGCATAAAGAGATTGTCCCATATTATAAATAAATATAATACAGACTCATTCTATTAGAAAGTTTTGAAAAAAACAAAAATTATAAGGGTTGTTGTAAAGCAATTCTTCGACACAATGAACTACAGAGAATAACTTTGCTACATTTCCTTCCAGTCTTTTTTCTATGCAAGCTATTTTGGTTTATTTGTTTTATGCAGTTATGATCAAACCATATAGACAATGTTTGTTGAATGCCTGCTGTGTCAGGCTTTATGGTGATCCAAGCTGAATCAGGATCCTGGTGCCCCCTGAAAGCCAAACACTGCCACGAGGTCTGAAGTCCCCATGGTCTCCCTACCCAGGTCAGGTCAGGACAAAGAACGACACTCTGGTTACAGCAGTTTTTATGAATTGGTGGTTATTTGTGTGCTTTTGTTTGCAAAACCAATTTTGGAAGATGAGAAGGGCAGAGAAAATATGAATGTTTACAGACACAACCAATAACATCATCATCATCATAAAAATAATAAAACATAATGACTGGCACAAATTCTTCTCAATAGATACCAACTCCTTGTAGCATTGGGTGTGAGGGAATGGATCCACCACTTATCATTCCAGGAGGGACCAAAGACCAACAGGAAGGAGTTCATATTCATATCAGCAACAAGGAAAGCAAAGATAGATTTCTAAGTTGCAATGCCTCCCATGCCTCTAGCTCAGCTTTCTACAGCAATAATAATAGCCAACATTGTTGAGCATTTTCTATATGCCAGGCTAAATAGGTTCTGGCACCAATTCCAATGAGGGGGTGGTCCGCACACCGACAGGCAATTCTTGGGATACCAACCAGCTGTCCTACAAGTCAACTCAATTCTGACACTATCTACCCAGGGACAGCATCAAATTCCACAGGTTAAGGGTTCAGTCCTACAAGACTGGTCATCCCCTTCAGACACCAGTCACAAGCCCAGTTTTTTGCCTGTACTTCTGGGCAACTGGCTATAAATCAGAGGTTCCTAAGGGCGCCCCCCCCCCCCCGCTTGGGTTCAATTAATTTCCTAGAGCAACTCACAGAACTCAAAGAAACTTTTTACTTACTAGATTATCAGTTTGTTATAAAAGGATATAACTCAGGAACAGCCAGATGGAAGAGATGAATAGGGCAAGTTATGTGGAAAGGGGCACGGAGCTCCCACGTCCTCTCCAGGTACACCATTCACACATCTCCACGTGTTCACCAACCTGGAAGCTCTCCAAACTCTGCCCTTTGGGGGTTTTATGAAGGCTTCTTTACATGGTCATAAATAATTAAATCATTGGCCATTGGTGATTGATTCAACCTCCAGCTCCTCTACCTTCCCAGGAGGGGGTTAGAGGTAGGTACTGAAAGTTTCAACCCTCTCATCGCTTGGTTGGTTCCCCTGGCAACCAGCCCCCAGCCTTAGGTTACCTAAAGACACCTTTATAGCTCTATCACAGGAAATTCCAAGGATTTAGGAGCCCTGTGCCAGGAACATGATGGAAGACTAAATATATATTTATTGTTATAAATCACATTATGATTATTATGCTAAACTCTTCATGTGCTGTATCCCCTTTCATTCATACAAAAAACCCATAACATAGATACTATTACCCCCATTTTAAAGAATAGGAAGTAGAGACTCAGATGAAGCTAAGCAAACAGCCTGGTAGAATAAGTTTTAAGCTCCAGTTCCTAGTAACAATATTTTGGTCTGTTCTGAGGGTTGCCTGTGAATGGAACTCAAATGTGCTCAGTCAAGTTGAAAGTCAGCCTTTAACATGGGCCCCAGAGCCAGTTCCCAGCCTCTTTCTGCTGTTCATCATTTGATACATGTGTACACTATTGACATTCTTATGGTCACTTCACTTCCCGCAACTAGAACGTTCCTTTCCTTCATAGATTTTCTGTTTAATATTTAGTGTCAATATTGCCCACTAGTCTGTAAGTTCCATGAGAGCAAAGAGCATGATTCTCCTCCCACACAGTGTGTGTCATGTGGCAGGAACTCAGTAAACATTCACTGAATGAAGGTACCCAGTGAGTAGGGATGCCGCCACACATCTCTTTTTGCACACTGTTCAGAGTAGAAGACAATAAATGTCCAGAAGAAACCTACTCACGGACCCCTTGTTTCATCCCCTGCAGTAGTTCCTATGTGTCTCTATAAATTCCACCATCTGTTAAAGCCAACTTCAACTTTTGTCATCTCTAGAAAGTTGCTCATAGGCATTGCAGTGTCATGAAGAACACAAGCTTTGATATCAAACAAACATTGGTTGTAATCCCACTCCACCACTTAGTTAGTTGTGTGACCTTTGCTAAGATACTCAATTCTCTCAGCCTCAATGATCACATCTGTAAAGTGGGGTAACATTAGTCCCCACCATACAAGGTGATGACATATGTAAAGTACTAACAACAGTACCTGGAATGTCGTAAGTGCTCATTTAAGGCAAGTTGCTACCATTCAGATTTAATGAATTGCCTGCTTTATCATCCGTTAGCACTACCCTATTTTCTATAGCAGCATGTACTTATTTTGGTGTTTCAAGAAGGCGGCAGCTCTTTCCAGGTAAGTCCAAAACATGCCTCTTGATTCCCTGCTGTATCCTTTAGTGCCACGTAAATTGTCATGACATGAGAGCAAGTACCCAACAAATATATGAATACTTCATGAGGTTTCATTTATTATTTTTGCTTTGGTTTGCTAGAGAATTTAGAAAATGTGTGAAAATAAAGAAACATTTTTTAAATGACCCATAGCTCCCACAACCACTCAGAAATGACCTAAGTGCTTATAGACAACTAATGATAACCTACTGTATAGCATAGAGAACTCTACTCAGTGCTCTGTGGTGACCTAAATGGGAAGGAAATCCAAAAAAGTGGGGATATATGTATACGGATAGCTGATTCACTTTGCTGTACAGCAGAAACTAACACAACATTGTAAAGCAACTATCCTCCAATAAAAATTAATTTAACAAAAAAAAGAAATGACCTAAGATCTTCCCTTTCCATCCTCCCAAATATACATGAGATTACACCGTAAAATCAACTTCATGACCTGTATTTTTTTTACACATTAACTGTACATTTTCCCGTAACACTGTAAACATAATAATGAAGCATTTTAAGTGACTCTGTTATGTGCCACAACTTGACATAGTTTACCGCGCCCCCATATCCGGCACAATGACTTGCTCGTAATACTTGCTCAATAAATATTTCCCTACGAATGAATAATCGGTCAGGCAGACCCAAGTCGGACTGCCACACTTACTGTCTGCGTAAACTGAGACAAGCCCTTTAGCCTATCTCCCACAGATGGAGAAGCTCAGAAAGCTTAAGTGACGTACCCAATGTCACACAGCTGGTGAGTGCTGGAACAAGATCTTGCACCGACGTATGACATGCGAACTGGTTGCACAGCCCAGTTCTAACCATCACAATGCTCTCCTCTCGCTTGCCCCAGTGCACACAATCCTTCCCTCTCGCATGCTCAACCCACACGCACCGCTCAGTATGCGACAGCAAACTCAGTCCGGAAGACATGCGATAGGCTGCCAGCTGGAGGGGCTGACAGTGAGCTCTCCATTCTCCCGTGCCTTTTAGCCAAAGGCACAGGGACAGCCAAAGCTTTCATTGCCTCTGTTCAAACCAGGGAAGACAGAACCAAGAGCACATCAAGCAATTAACCACCAAGCACAGAAGTCAAATAGGAGGAAGCTTGGCTATACAGCCTATATTTATTTCCTGTGGCTGCTTTAACAGAGTATCACATATTTGGTGGCTTAAAACAATAGGAAATTTTTCTCTGATAGTTCTAGATGCCAAAAGTCAAAAATCAACACGTGTTGCAAGCTCACACACTTTCTAAAGATTTGGGGGGAGAAGCCTTGCCTCTTCCAACTTCTGGCAGCTCCAGGCACTTCTTGGTTCATGGCCATGTCCTTCTAGTGTCTGCTTCCTGGCCACATTGCCTCCTCCTCTGTGTATGTCTCTCAAAACACCCCCTGCCTCTCTCTTACAAGGATACATCTGATGGCATTTAGGGCTCAGGTGAATAATATAGGATAAACACCTCCTCTCAAGATCCTTATATTAATATCCTATTTTACCTTATAAGGCAAAATCCACAGGTTCTAGGGATTTGATGTGGCTTTGGAGGGGGGGGGGCATTTTTCAGTCTATCCTACAGCCATATTCAGTGTAACCCCACAACCACCTCCAGCAAACACTGAGTACAGCAAAGCTGCCACCACTGCTTTTAGAACTGGGTGTTTCTCCTGCTGCTGTTGCCATCGCCACCCACCCCAAAATAGTTTCTCCACTGTCACTGTGCCTTTGCTTCCCCAGCTCACAGTGCAAAGTCTTGAAACAGTATGTCTGGCTGAGCAGAGACCACGCACCCAGGCCCTAGCCTTAAAGGAAGCAGGGGTGGTGGCATCTGTCCTTTGTGGCCCTCTAGGCAGAGGAAGGCTGGGCCTTTCCCCAAGTCTCATACAGTGGGGAATCCCCAACATTGGAAGGGCTTCACATCCTGGACATGGAAAATTATCAATGTCCACTAGCCTCTCCCAGATCTTCTCTGTCATCCACAAGGTTCTTGCATGATCACACAGGCAGATCTTTCTGGTTCTTCTGTGCTGACTACTCATCAGGATTCCATGATTATGCTTGAGGGTAATGTCTGACCACAACCACTATGGCCACTGTCTGCTCTAAAAGTGCTGGAATCTATGAGACATTCGCCTTCTCCTGATGACCCCAAAGTTGCAAATACTTGTGATACCAACGCATTTGTGCAGTCCGAGATATCTCACAGGCAGACTATGGTACAAGCCAAAGGGGATATAAGCCTTCTTTCTTCTTCCCTTGGGCAGCACTGTGTCCCCTGAGCCCTCAGTCATTCACGCCTTGGTTTCTATGGAGCGCCACGTCCTCTGGCTCTTGCCTACAGCCCCTCTCCATGATCCTCAGATATGCGTCCTTGGAGCTGGCCCAGAAAGTCTCTCAACTCTTTTCTTCCATCCCTCTTCAAGACAGCTGTGTGTGCAAGCTCTTCCCTCTTTCTCATTTAGCCAAAAGCCCTTCTGTATATCATGGGCTTCCACCATTGACGGTCCTCCCTCATATAGAATTCTAAAACAGGGTAAAACTAAATACAGGCCAAATAAAGGTATGCACCAAGGGCTATGGGAGCACAAAGAAAAGAAATGATTTGCAAGGCATCACAGAGGGTGCAGAATGTAAATTACATTTACATTCTGCCCCCATCTGTTCTGTGCCAAACACATCGGGATACACCCACTTATCTCCAAGTCAGCTGCCACCATCATCTCACACCTGGAAGACTGATCCCTGGCTTTCACCTGCCCCCTCTGCTTCATTTTCCACCAGAAACCAAAGGAATTATCCTTGACATAAAATAGACAATGTTGCCCACTCCTTAAATCTTTTAAAAACTTCCCATATCACTTTGTGTTATGGGTTGAAAAAAAGATATGTTGAAGTCCTCACTCCTAGTACCTGTGAAGGTGACTTCACTTTATTTGAAGATAGGTTCTTTGCAGATTTAATCAAGTGGAGATGAGGTCATTAGGGTAGGCCTTAGTCCAATATGACTGGTGTCTTTATAAGAAAAGAGATATTTGGAAACAGACACAGACACAGAGGAAAGACAGCTATGTGAAGACAGGGAGGAGATTGGAGTTATGCTGCAATAAACCAAGAAATGCCCGGGCTACTAGATGCTAGAAGAGGCAAGGAAGAATCCTCCCCTAGAGCTCTGGAGGGAGTATGACTCTGCCAACACCTTGATTTCAGGCTGCCAGCCTCCAGAACAGTGAGGCAACAGATTTCTATTGTTTTAAGCCACCCAGGCTGTAATACTTTGTTATGGCAGCCCGAGGAAACTAACACACTTGGAATATGCTTCAAACCCCTTCCATGGCACATAGCCACACATGACCTGGCAGTTGACTTTCACCTTCATCTCCTGACATTAAAAAAAAAAAAAAAAACACCTCCCTATATTCCAAATGTCTTGGTTTTCCTAGTGTGTACCGATGTCTCTCCCACTTCGGCTTTTTAGAACCACTGTCCCCTCTGCCCACTCTGTTCACACATCTTACATCCGTCCCTTCCTCACCCTTCACAACTCAGTTTAAAAGGCCCTCACTCTGAAAGGTCATCCCTGACTTCATAGTTGGAGCCCTCACCCCCAGCCTACACTGATTTAATTCATAACATGTACCAGATTCTGTATTTCTTCATTTCTTTGTCTGTTGACTTTTTAAATAACTTACCTCCCCATCGGAACATCAGCTCCAGGAGAGCAGGGACCTTGTCTATCAGACACACCACCTCCCCCCAACTCACACAGGGCTGGGCACATAGCGTTGTCCAAATGAGTGTTTGTCAAGTGAATGAATGCAGGTTGGAAAGAGGGGAACTAGCGTGAGCATAGCCCTGGAGGCTGGGAGAGTGCAGTGGATTCTCAGAGTGCTGAGTATGGAAGTCTGGAAGGAGAGGAGAGAGTGGCATTCTGCTGAGAGACCCGTAGTGGACATTACTTGTTGGAAATCGGTCTGATTATAGATTTCTTAGAACGTCCACTGGGGCATTTGACTTAATTCTGTATTAAAATGGGAGTCAGAATTTTGAGCAGTGGTGACCCTAGATGACCTTGTTTTAAGGAGATCTCTCAAGTCAGAGCACAGAGAATGGATTAGACAGGTGGACAACCAGAGCCAGGGAGAACAACGCGACTCCTATTAAAATGTTCCAGGTGAGAGGTGAAGGAGGCTTGACCCAGGGCAGGAGCCATGGGGATGGAAAAGGACAGAAAAGGCAGGGATTGAAGTGTCAGGATTCAGCAGATGATGGCACATGGGGGCGGAGGGGTTTGGGAGGGCGGGACACGGTGCCAGGTTCCCTGGCTGGAGTGACTGGACACGGAGAAAGGGCCCTCAGTACTTGTAGGAGGCAGCTTTCAAAGGAATGTGTCCAAAAGTGAGTTAAGCAGATGTTTTCATTGGTTCCTATTAAACGAAATGGCTCAAGCTTAACTAGGATGGCCAGTTGCATTTTTAAGGCTTTCCTGCTCAAAAAGAAAGAAATGAGTTGATTTTTCTGTGTGCCCTCCCTCTTTCAGAGAGGGCTTTGCCATCTGGACCACAGGGGAAGCCATCAGACTTTGGCCAGTCTAGCAGGGCCAGCAAAGCCCAGCCCGGTTTTTGAGCCAAACCTCTCCACTCAGGACCTCTCAGAGACCTCTCCCCCACCCCTCACTGAGCCACGATGAATTTTTAACTCACTATTGATCAGGCAATTTTAAAATCAATTTTAATTAAATGAAAGATTTCTATCAGGATTACTTCTTTCTGAACAGTAAATTGGACCTTGTAATAACACTTACATTGGAACATCTCTCATACAAGTAACAGAGTTCATCATAAATAAGTAAAGACCCTTCTCCTTACTATGCATTTGGGGAAAACCGAGGTTAGAGGTTTTGCCCAAGGCCCTGCAGTCATGGGGACAGAAATGGGGAACCTGAATCATGAGGATGGTGACATCACATCTCACTACTACCACTCTCAGCCTCCAAAATCCCCCTCCTTATATATGGAATAAAAAGAGAATAGATCCTTGTCAGTTACCGTGGAAGGGAAATTGGGAGTATTTAACTGACAAAGATGAAGCAAGCCCATTGAAAGGTGTGCACAGAAGTTAGTTCATTATCCGAAGGCATTTTCCTGGTTAGAAATGGTCACGCTTGCTTGTAGAAATATTGCCCCAACAGAGAGAGTGCCTGCAAACATCACTCCTTTGCATGAGTCACTGACACAAATCTGTTTCTTATCTTACAGCATTGCCTGTATCTCATACTGGGGAAACTGGGATACAGAGGCCCTCTGTCGGAACATCTGCTGTCAGGTTTTGTCTTCCCCAGACTGCTTCAGCTGGACTTTTTTACATCACCCATCTGCAGATTCAGCCCTTTTCCAATTCCTGAACCAGTCTTGATGAGGACTTGACCAACTACATGTAGGGTGCAGACTTTATCTTAGTACCAATAGACCGGGACTCCATGATGGAGGCATGAGGCCTGACTGGCGGGCTTATCATGGAGTCCTCCTTGTCTGCTCTCTTGAGTGGTCCATTGTCTTCTTGACTGGACAGCTCCATCAGATCACAGCCCAGGACATGGTCCTTCATCTTGTATCCCAAGATGAGAGATACCTAAGACTTCACTTTAGTAAAGTTTATTAAGATACATTTTTTAATATAAAGTTAAATTTACCTTTTTGTGTACAATTCTATGAAATCTGACAAATGCACCATTGTGCAACCACCACCACCAAGATATAGAATGGCTCTATTACCACCCCCCAAAATTCCCTCCCGTCCCTTTGCAGACAACACTACACTTAGCCCCTTGGCAACCACTGATCGGTTTTCTCTTCCTATGGTTTTCCCTTTTCCAGCCTGTCACGTGGTTGGAATCATGCAATGCCTCACTTTGTGAGTCTGGCTTCTTTCACTTATCGGAATGTATTTGAGATTCACCTATGTTGTTACCTATATCAGCTGTTCATTCCTCTTAATTACTGAACAGTATTTTATTGTATGGATGTACCACAGCTTGTTTATCCATGCACCAGCTGAAGGACATTTGGGTTGTTTACAATCTGGCATGATAAAGTTGCTATAACCATTCACACACAGGTTTTTGTGTTAACATCTATTATTTACTCTTGGGTAAACACTGAGGAATGGGATTCCTGAGTGTCATGGTGAGTGTGTAACCTTCTAAGAAATCGCCACATTATTTCCCAGAGTGGCTGGACCAATTTCACGTTCCTACCAGCAATATACCAGAGCTCCAATTGCTCCACATCCTCACAGCCCTTGGCATCCAGTTTCTTTGTTTTCCAGTCTAATAGGCGCAATGCCTGAGATTTTACTTTGAATAAATGGATGCCACACAGTTTCCCACCTTTAGCAACACTGTTGGTTATCTATCCACCAGCCATTTTCCTTCTCCCTTGCTAACAGAACCCAGATTTTGTTCACCCACATCCTGGTGGTCACGTCCTTCAGGGTAAGCCGGGTATGCTCCCAACCCCAGTCAGTGGCTGAATCCTGTTTTCTCCTTTTGGCCACTTATGATGTGTCCACTCCCTTGCTATCCAATAAGACGTTGTGTCAAGTAGATATAAAGAGTTCAGAGTCAAAAGGAAGAACGTCTGGGCTTAAATCATGGCTCTGATGCTTACTAGCTAGTGACCCTGCATAGTTACCTATACTCTCAGAGCCTCTGGTCCTCTTCTGCAAAAAATGGGGATAATTGTAGAACCTACGTCGAGGGTTGCTTTAAGATCTGAATGAATCAATGCATGGAAGGTCTTAGCTTGTGCCCAGCAGATAAATATTATCATTATTATATTATCAAATGATTTCTCATTCCCTGCATTTTCCTGACTATCTCCAGGAGTGAAGAGGTTTATATCCCCAGGCAAGAGGTATTTAAAGAAAATTAACCAGATTAAAATCTCACACAGTTATTTCGAAACCGTTTACTTGTCTCTTAAACAAATAAACTAACAAATTTAAGAGGGCTTTATTCTCTGAAAAATAAGTCACCATTCTAACAGGCTCATTGAACAGATACCTGACTAGTTCCTTTGGAGCCACTGTTTGCCTGATGTGGGTCTGAACAGTTATGCACATGTGACACCCACATCAGACTCTGGCATCGGTGGACAAGGCTTGGTCTGCAGTGGTTTCTCCTCTGGCCACAAACCTAACCTGTGCCCGGTCATGGCCACTGGGACTTTTGTTGCCCGTTAGAATGAGGAATCTCCTCTTGACCAAAGAACTAAAGGGGATAACTTCATTTTTGGACCATTTATCCTTTACCCTGGGTGGGAAATGAGACATCTGTCCTCTTAAAAAGATTGTCTAACCCTCCCATTCAATTTAACTTCTAGTAATATAAGACTGTTTCAGACACCATCCAAATAAAGGGGAAATATTCATGACAGGGTAAATAGGACATCAAGAAATTCTGACCTCTGCTTGTTCAGTCTGTTGCCCTATACTCCAGGAACAGTTTCTAGAAGAGTTAGTCTTGGAGTACCTTCCAAGAGTAACTAATTCATCAAGATATTTTAGAAACATTTCTCAAAAAGGGGATCATTATCTTTATTAGAGGCATCTGGAGGAGGACTCAGGAATCTGAAATTTAACATTATTGTACACTCGCAAGGTTGAAAACCACTGCTTTAGAGCAGGTGGCAAACTGGCCCAGGAGTCAAATCCTGCCAGCTGTCCGTTTTTGTAAATAAAGTTTTATTGGCACGCAGTCACACCCATTTGTTTGCATATTGCCTATGGCTGCTTTCATGCTAAAACAGCAGAGTTGAGCAGTTGTAACAAAAACTGTATGGCCCACAAAACCTAAAATATTTACTATCTGGCCCTTTACAGGAAAAGCTGGCCAATCTCTGCTTTCAAGAAGAGACACTGTGATATTTGCAGTTAAAGTCATAAGAAATAGAAAAATAGTCTAGGTCTATTACTGGTGCATACTGGTGTATTGCTTTCCCTCCCTTCATTCTTTTGCGCATATTATTTTAAATAATAATGTCGGAGAGTATATATATATATATATATATATATAGAGAGAGAGAGAGAGAGAGAGAGAGACAGAGAGAGGGAGAGAGAGAGAGAGAGAGAGAGAGAACATCCACTATGGGCCAGACACTATGCTATGTGTTAAAAACACAGTGATCCCTATGGAGCCCCTGTGAGGTTTGTAGCTATGACTTATTTTATCAAATCTAAGTCACCATTGATTAAAGACATCATTATTTTATGCACTATTAAGAAAGAAAAAAAATGCCACCAACTAAATCATGGCACAGTACCTCCTGATGCCTTAGAAATTTTATTTTCTAATTATTAAAAAGCTCTTTTAGATTTATTTTTATGACTCTTGGCATACATAAAATAATTATAGGCAATACTACTGGTTAAGAGCTACAGTCTCTGGGGTCTTCTTCCAGATTACTGACCACCCCCACTCCGCAAGGTACTTGCAGACACTCTCATGATCTTATCAGAAAGTATCAACAAAGAGTTTTCAGACCAAGTTCATGAACGTGAAGGCAATGACGACTATGTCCCAACTGTCACCTGGCCAACAGTGTTTATAAGAGGCAATCAATCATAACCCATTTTCAGATATGGTCAATGGCTTTTAAAATATGTGCAGCATAGAATTGATAAGATATGGTTTATTACTTGATGAATAAGAAGTCAAGGGAGAGAGGCTGGGTCCTAGCCAATATGGCCCCCCAAAGATGGGTTGAACCAGAAGGAGCAGGTGGGTATAGAACTTCTCTGTAACAGAGAGAGCCAGGGATGGCCTATAACTATCCCCCATCTTCACTACATTGTGCCACATGTACTACAATAAGTGGTCTGTTTCCACCTGAGACTGTGATATCTTTCAGGGCACAGGTGTGACTTCGTCGGTCTCTGAGCTCTAAGAGACAAAACAGTGTCTGGGAAATAGCACGGAGCAGCAGTCCTGGTTCCTGAAATGAGCAAGTGAAGAAACTTACAAAGGTAGAGAGAGAGGAGGTGCTTTTCCAGCGGAAGCTCTAGGAAGCAATCCTTAGAGCCACCACATGTAACCAAGGGTGTTTGAGAGTCACAGGTGGGAAGATGCATCCCTCCAGGAGCTTGACCCAGACTGGAGTCCGCTCAAGGGAAGGAAGTGGAGGAATTTCTAAGGAAAGGTTTGAGCTTATGGCAAACCGGGGCTGCGTCCGCACCTAGACCTTGGACTCCAGCCCCTGAGGAAACCTAAAGGGCTTACAGTGGAGTCTCCTGATTTTATCTGTTCAGTGTCACTGAAGCAGCACTTCATGTCAGGGAAGCAGCACTTCATGAGATTCTACTGGGAATGCCAATCACAGGCCTTGCCTTTTCCCTGAATGACCTCAAGAATGGGCATGGCCAACACTTCCATTAGTCACAATAGGTACTGGGCCTACTGCCCACAGTACCTTTGGGAGCCCAGGAAAATGTTATGATTTACATGAAAATCAGGAGAAAAGAAATGAATATAAACCAGCCTGTATTATACGTGTCTTTATACCAACACAATAGTAAGATATAATTTTCAATTTTTTTCTTATGGAGAATGGGACCCATGAAGGCATAACTGCCCCAGGTCCATGAAGGTTATAAGGGGGCCCTGAGAGTAGGCACGTGACACAGGTCATGCCCATCAGAAACTCTCCCAAGAACCTGACTCTCAGGAGATGAGTTATACTGACAGCAGGGCCAAGAGAGAGACTTGTCTGCCATATTGGTTTTGGAAATGCACATAAATCAGGAACCTTGGAAGGATGCACAAACTCATACTGTTGTTTACCTCTGAACAGTAGAAAGGAAAATGGGACTGGAGCCTGGGAAGTTAAGTTGGTTTTGTTTCATTTATTCAACCAAATAAAACAAGAGCAAAATAATAATAATAATAATAATAAAAACTCCACCAAAAGCAAATAGAAAATATAGCAAATGAATAACTATTGTTAAAACTGGATGGGGGAAGATTAATGTTTGATTTATTATTTCTGTGTATGTATATAATATATATAGATATTATATAAATACACATTTTTATTTTATCAAAAACAATAAATGACTGCCCATTCATCCCTGAACCAAAAATCACAGGAACCACTCTGGGCCCTTTTCTGTCTGAGGTTTGGTGGCTTAATTTTTCCTTTGAGTCTGCAAACTACTTGTATAATTAGGCTCTTTCCCCACTTCCTTCCACTTAATCAAGATGCCGTTTCTGTTGCTTGTAGTCAAGGAGTCTTAATCCAATCAAGTGTACTGCCAGATGCTGATGGCAGAGATGAACAATTTTCTAGGGTGGCAGGGGCCCTTTAACTTGGCTCTCACCCAGTCTGGAGGCCCTTAAAATGTCAGTTACATGTGGCACATATGAGCCTGGATGAACAGTGGTCCAGACTTACTGGTCTACCCTGGCATCTTCTCCAGGCTACATCCTGAGCAAAGGGTTCCACAAGCAAAAGGAGCATTCTTGACCAAGGGAATTGGGATTGGGGAATATGAAGGTGCAAGCAAAAGGGACAGGCACACTTGCTAAGTATCAGGTGGTTTGATGGTTACTTCTCCAGCATTCCCTGAAAACCCTGAGCATCTTATGATTCAGGTCTGAAAGTAATGAATAGTGACCACATAATTTATCATCCAAACGAGGATACATTTAAGAATGAAAGAGGATACTCTTATAATTACATTGGAACAACAGACATACACGAAAAAGTCCCAGGCAAACTGAGACATGTGGTCACCCAAGTTATGAAGCTTAATTGTGTGCCTTGTCTAAGAAGGTCACACAGCTATTGTTGGCTGAGTTGGGATCTGAGTTGGGTCCAGTTGGTTTCACCTCTAAGGAGAGAACATTTCTTGGGAATTCTGAGAATCCCATGTGTTCTGGGCTGAACTGTGTTTCCCTCAAATTCATGTGATGAAGCCCTTGTCCCCAGTACCTGCGACTTTAACCATGTTTGGAGATATGGGTTAAAGGGGGTGATTAAGTTAAAGTGAAGTCTTTAGGGTGGGCCTTAATCCAATCTGACGGGTGTCCTTATAAGAAAGGAAATTTGTACACACAAAGATACACAAGGGATGCACTTGCCCAGAGAAAGAGACTACGTGAGGATACAGCCAGAAGGCACCATCTGCAAACCAGGGAGAGAGGCCTCAGGAGAAACCAGACCTGCAGATACCTTGATCTTAGACTTCTAGACTTCAGAATGGTGAGAAATAATTGTTTAAGGCACTCAGTCTGTGGTACTTTGTTGTGGTGGCCTGAACAAACTAATACACCACGTATGAGTTGGAAACAAAAAGCAATGCTAGAGAATCCTCTGTGATTCTAAGCTCTTGGCCCTTCATCCTTGCCTGCATCCCTGTGGATCGGCAGTAAAGCCCATTTTACCATAAAGAGTCCTGTGTGCCTGTATCCTTGGACAGCAAGGGAGGGGGATTGTGTTCCCCGAATTGTAGCTGTATCAAGGGTCAGAAACATCCAAAGGGAGAGGATGGCGGCCGTCCTAAAGAGGAAAGGGAAGGAGGCCGCGTGGAAAGAAGTACTTAGGGAGCTGGCTTAGCCTGGAGCCATGCAGCGCCCTCCCCATACCTTCCCTCCCCTGTCCCACACCCCACCCCCGCAGACATTAAAGTCAGAAGGTCTGTGCTCCATCCCCGCCCCCACCAGACACCAGGGAGATTCAATTACATTTAGAGACACAATGTCTGCCTCCCCTGGATTAATTTCCGGATCCTGCCAAAGCTCGTCCTTATCTCTTTTTTCTTGCTGAGAGTAAGAACCCTATAAAATCATCTCTATCAGGGACCAAGAAATGAGCCAGGGCAAGGCAAACACAAGGATCAGGGCCTTGCGTTTCTCTGGGTTCAAAACTTACTTGTCTCCTCACACAGATTTGGGAAGGGCCCAAGCATGACAGTTTGCCATCGAGCTCACATACCTCCTTTCTCTCTAAAAGGATCCATTCCGTCAGGGCAGTGGGTAGGAGCTTGACAAACTGCAGGCATGAGTTACGTAATAGTATTGGCTCTAAGTCCCCAGAGTGCCAGCCCTGGTGCCATTCTGCTCTCACAGAGCTTTATGAGAACAATAATAGTAATTATAACAGCAAGAGCTAGCACTTACAGCGTGTTTACAAAGCACCTCTTTCACTTACATGGCCTTATTTAACCCTCACAACAGCCCCATGAGATAGGGTTACCTATCTACCTGTGAGGTAGATGACATTTTTGTCCCCATTTGGCAGATAGGTAAACTGTGATTTAGAGAAATTAAGCAACTTGGCCACAGTCCTGCAGCTGGCAAGGAGAAAAACATAAATCTCTTTAACACTAACACCAATGTATCAGCAATTGTCATAAAAATCAGAGTGCGAGGCACTCCATGGGGTATCAAGTGAAGTCCAAATTTTGACTGATACTGTGAGTTAAAAAATAATAAAACATTCATTGAGTAAATCTGTGTAGTCACAATTTTCAGGCATTATTTTATGTACTCTGCACAGTAACCCTGTGACTTGAGTACTTTTTATCATTACTGCCATTTTACAGAAAAAAAAAAAGAAGCTTGCCAAGGTTCTCCAGCAAAGTGGAAAAGCTCAAATTTGAACCAAGGTACCCTGAGTTCAGAGCTCGCGTTCTAAGCACTACACTCTCTGACCCTTCCCGTGACTGAAATGTTTTGCTGGCTGAGCAGTGAGCTCTGAGTGTGAAGTCAGAGATAGATGATGTGGTATGAGCAGAGCTCCAAGTTGTAATGCGTACCCTGGGGTGTAGCTTCGGGGTCTGAGATACCCCAACTCCAGTTTAAGAAGTGTGTCTCCTCAAATTCCCCAAGCAGGCTGGACGGTGTTGTATTTCTTGGTTGTTGTACTGTTTAATGTTCTTTCAAAGTGTGTTAGACCCTATCGCCCGCAATTACTCCCAGGTGCAAAATTGTATGCACAAACAGTTACAGCAGCAATTTACTGACTGTGAGCTCAATCAGCCAATTGTGAGCACAATTAGCTGCTCTCTGCTCATTTGGAAGGAGCCAGGGCGATGATTGCCTCTGCAATTAGCCAGTTGTGGGCAGCTCCATTTGCTCGTACAATTTTGCACCTTCAAACATTGGAATGTGCAAAAGTGGCGCATGCTCTTTGGGCTCCAAGCATCCAACCTGATGTCCGCCTACCAGCCTCTATACTTGTTCATGAGGGCCTGCCTCCTGCTGCAGTTTGGAGGCTGCAACCTCAGGGAAAGATAAGATACCATGACTGAGATCAAACCCCAAGGGATGCTACGTAGCTGAAAAAACAAACCTTTCCATATTTTGGCCCAGGAGTGAAGGAACAGAGATGAGACACTAACTTGGGTTGGCATAGGGAAATGTGTGGTCAGGGTTGGGAAGACCTAAACATTAATCATTTGGGTCCAAGAGAGAGCCATCCAAAAATGTATCAGCTCAGAATGGGGACTATTTTGCATTACCAGAAGGACTTGCGTTCAAGAGTCTGAAAATACTAGACACTGGATTGACTGTGGGAATTAAAATGTCATTGAAGTCACTGGTGCAATCAACAGTTTTTCTCTCCCCTCTTCCTGTTTCCTACTTTAAAAAATAAAACAAATCCTCCCACTAAAGTTGGGACTATTTCTGACCACCTGTTCCTACTGAGGGAAACCCAGAAATCCAGAGATGTTTATTGCAGCTGTACACAAAATGAGCTGCACTCTGATTGGATTTGTTCTAGTTTTCCTTTCACTATGAATTGATTAAAGAGAAAAGTTCACTGTATTTTAATCAAGATTCTGCTGCAATGATAGGCTTTTCTACCTAGAAGCAACACATCTGTAGTTTTGTAGAGGAAATCAAAAGGAAGCAAGACTCACTGTCTGGTTAACCCATCTGTCCTGTGAGCTTTCTGTAACCTGAAGGTTGCCTGTTAACTCTAATTACTCTTAAACCTACTAGAACAGTGAAGGATTTTTCATAATAGCCAAAATGTGGAAACAACCTAAAGGCCCATCAACTGGTGATGGATAAACAAAAATGGTATATCCATACAAGAGAATAGTATTCAGCCTTAAAAAGGAATGAAGTACTAATATATCACACAACATGGGTGAACCTTGAAAACACTATATTAAGTGAAAGAAGCCAGACATGAAAGGCTACAGATAGTACAATTCCATTTACATGAACTGTTTGGAAGAAGCAAATCCATAGAGATAAAAAGTAGATTAGTGGTTGCTACCCTGTAGGAGGTAGGAGGTGGGACTCAGGAGAGATTGCCAATGATTTGGGGTCCTTTCTGGGGTGGTGAAAATGTTCTGGAATTAGATAGTGGAATTAGATAGTTGAATAACCTTTGAATATAGTATCATCGTGGAATTGCATGTTTAAAGGTTGAATTTTATGGTATGTGAGTTATGTCTCAGTTTAATAAACTATTAGAGTAGAGAAAATTTTCCACTTGGGAGATTGGGAGTAGGTTGAACAAGTGTGAGGACATTCCTGCATTGGCCTGTCCACAGGCCACTCAGAGAACCCCTGGGGAACAGCCATAGCAGGGAAGAAAGAACTTAAAGGTAATTTCTGATGCAGGTCACAAGCCAATAATTATTGAACATCTACTGTATACCAGATTATTTAGTAAGCATTGAGAAGAAAGGTTCAATGCCTTTTGATCTAATGGTGGGGCCAGGAGATGGGAGTAGATTTCAAATAAATAAGAAGTCCACTCCCTGGGTCAATATTTCCAAATTTCCATTCAAAATTTTGAGTTGCATAAGGCAACGTTTTCTTGGAACAGAATGGAAAGCAAAGGTCTATAAGGGAATTTTTCTGAGCCACTACCTTTTAGCCAGGACCAAGCCAACATAGTCAAGAGGGTGTTTTGGCTCTTTATATTTCTTATATTGAGTATGCTGAACTTTTTACTCTCCTTTATATGATATGGATTTTAAGCCAAGCAGGTATGCAGACAATTGGATAAGCCAGGAGTCTCAAGTTAAGTATAAAGGGAGGCATTGGTGCTCTAAATTAACATTCACCTTCCCCTATCTGAATGGTAGCCCAAGGAGCTATAGACACAAAGGGCAGTAGTCAAGTGTGAAGCAAATATTGTGCTATTAAGAGCTAGACAAGTCAACGCCCTCATTCTCCCTCCATCCCATCATTCTGAGACATACTTCTTGAAAGTGGTACCTTTGTGCATTGCTCCATTTCTTCACTGTCATTCATACTTGCATCTGATACCCACACTCACCACTCTCCCATTTGGTATTTGGTTGATTATGTGAGAAACACATGAATCCTGATAAACTTAACTCATTCCTACTGTGCAATTCATAATCCCATTGCTTCAATCTCCTGAATTTCTCTCAAACTCATCTACACTGTGTCACCTTAATCCAGGCCACCACCATCTTGTCCCAGATGACCTCAGAGACCTTCTAACTGGCCTGGTCCCATCCACACTTGCCCCACATCATAACTGATCCAAATTAAAATAATTCATTGGTCCCTTGGTTAAAACTCTTTATTTGATGCCCGATATTCTTAGAATAAAAATTAGAAAGATTCACGGGGGGGTCCTGTTTCAAATGTGAATGGGACCAGAATGAAAAGTACATCTGAAATGTCAGTATAATCCACTTTTCCTCCCCATCCCACTGCTACTGCCTCAGACCAGGCTTTTATCAATATAATATTATTAGAGTGAAATCACATGTGTATGGGGAGGAGTGGTTAAGGCATGTTCTGAAGTTAACATGAAAAATCAATGTGTCAGACACAATGATATATGTTTGCCACTCCTCTTTCAATCCCCTCTTCCTGGCTACACAGGAAGACTACATTTCCCAGCTTCTCTTAGTGTTAGGTCAGGGCCATCTGACTCGGACTGGCCAATGGAGTGTGAGCAGAAGTGACATAAGCCACTGAGTCTTACATTCAGCTACCCATTGGGATCATCTGGGGAAGTTTAAAACATACTGATACATGAATCTCAACCCCCTGAAATTCTGATTTAATTGGGATTGGGCACAGCCCGAATATCAAAAAAAAATTTAAAGTTTCCCTGATGATTCTAAGGTGCAGCAAAGTTTGAGAGCTGATGTAAGCCACTCCCAGGTCTGGTCCTTAAAGGCATTCTGTTTTATCATACCCTTCTTTGGTGACCTCAGACACCAGCCAATCCAGATACTGGAAGCTGTCAGCCTGAGAATCTGAGCAATGCGTAGAGATCTCTATTGGACTTGTAATCTGAATAAGAAGTGCATCTTTATCATTCTAAAATTAATTTATTATCACAGCATAGCCTTCTGACTAATGCAGTGAAAAATCATATAAAGTCAAAACTACTTTCAACATACCTTTAGGAATTGTCCTCAATGGAGTGGCCAACACAGCCCATTTTTCCTTCATCATTGAAACAGATCACTGCTTCTTCAGAAAATAGAATTGTTGGCTTACTTTTAAAGGATATAGTGTATAAAAATATGAATTATAAATACTAAAATTACAGTGAGATATTCATAAAGAATAAAGAAGCAGGCAGAAATTGCAATTCGCTGAAAGAACAGTAAATTCATATTGCCTCTCTCACACTCATTATAGGGCAGTGGTTCTCAACCTGGGTTATATTATTTAGAAGTATCTTTGGAGTTTTTAAAATACACCCAAGGTCACAGCATTATAGATACTGTGATGGCACATTAATACTACAGTTACTTCTACAAGTTCTGATTCATGGAGATAAAAATGAGAAGCATCACCCCCTTGACCAAGTTTTTCTAAATCTTCATCTGGATGTTTACCAAATTAGTATCATGCTTTGTCTTCGAGGCTCCCAATGAGCTTAGATTTTATTCTTGATTTACTTTTCACATTCTTCTTTATCATGTTGTTAGGTGTTGAACAAACACAAAATACAGGGAGGGTAAAAGAATCTCAAAAATAGTATTTTTAACAAAAGAAGCCAGACATAAAAAATACCTACCATACATGTCCATTTGCATGAAGTTCAAGAACAGGCCAACTGGTCTATAATGATCATAATCAAAACAGTGATTGCCTATTTGGGGGGGAGGGTGTAGAGAATGACTGAAAAGGGGCATGAAAGAATTTTTTCTGGGGTAATGGAAATGATCTTGATCAAAATGGGTATATTCATATATACATATATATTAATATATCACACAGCAATTGATATTTAGTGGATTGTACACTTAACATCTGTATATTTCACTGTATATAAATGCTATCTTAATAATTTTTTAACAGAAAGGAAAATTTGTAGTAAATAATATAGTGAGGGTTATGTGTTCCTCGAGACCAATGACTTTCATTCATTGCTCATCATTTATTTTTCTGTTAAATCCTTAGGGCTGATGTCTCCCTGTGGTCCATAATCAATGCATGTCACCTTGAGTGGCCTTCACAAGCATGATAATTTACATATCACAACCCTCAGTCATAAGGAATCAGAAACAAATTGAGAATAAGTTCCTCTTTGATACTATAACCTGCTGTACCTATATACAAAAGTTTGAACAAGTCTGGAAAAAACAAGACAGAGGAAGACTTAAAGAAGATTAGCTAAAATGGCTCTTAATGAAGGTCCTCCACGAAGTGGAAGCCTAAGACGGAATGGAATTACCATCTGTAAATTGTAGTAGAATAGTGCAGAGGAGGCAGGGGCAGATTTGCTACTTGGAGAGCACAAGATAAGAAAGAGTGATGTTTTCTTACCAAAAAGGGTCCGCAGTGCTGGTTGAAGATCACCCATTGGAGGTTTGTTTGAAGGAAAGATATTTTCCTTAGGGTTAGGAAGAGGAGAAGGACATTTATGTTATTAAGTTGTGCTATCAGTCATTCACACCTTGATGTAAAATATGTCAATCAACGGATTGCCTTTTAACTGCCTTGAATCAGCCTCATTCAGTTCACTCACTACCTTTGACACCAAAATAAGGACTAGCTCTCCATCTAGTCCTCCATGCTGACCCTTCTTCTAGAATATCCATTTGTCTACTCATCTACTGTTAATTGTCCTATTTACAGATGTATCTTCAATAAATATGTACCTGGCGGAACTTCCCTGTCAGTCCAGTGGTTGAGACTCTGTACTTCCAATGCAGGGGGCACAGGTTCAATCCTTGGTTGGGGAATTAAGATCCCACATGCCGTGTGGTGTGGCAAATAAATAAATCAATAAAACCTTCGATTTACAAAAAGAAGTATGTACCTGGCACATAGTATGAGCTTAGCAAATATTTGTTGAATAAATAAGTGGCTTTCTGAAACATATAAGAGTTTCAGAGACCTGACGGGAAACTTGATAAAGGGAGATAATAATTACACCCCTAGCTGTAATAAAATTTCTAAATATAAGCTACAAAATTATAACTGGGGAAGGGAGGCAACAGGAGGTAGATGGGGAGGTAGGGTGGAAATTTTCTGCAGGAGAGCCAATTAGGAAAAGAAGGCAAGGTCAGACAGACTTTGTGATCCTTCCTTCCTTCAAAGATCTCTTTGCCTCCAGGGACCAGCCCCTGGTCCAGTCAAGACGGTGAACTTAGGAAAAGGGATCTGTTGTTTTAATCTGAAGAAGCAGAAATGGAAGGTCAAATAATTTGACCCCCCCACAAAAACTGATATGAAAGAGGCAATCAGATTACAACATATGTTTTATGTTTTAAGATATCTTTTGGTCATCAACAAGATTAAAATGATTTTGCTCTTTGGTCGGCAAGAGTAGAGAGCTGTAGGTGCAGCAGAAACCAAATAAAGAACCCACCCCCGCCTCCAGTGGAGAACTAAGCTCCCAAGCTCATCCGCACCACGTCTGCCAGGTTGGTCTTCTCTGGCTTAGTTTAGACCCCTCGGAGCTGAATTTAGGTTGATATCTGAGCCCAAGGGTGACAAGCCCAGAGCTGGGTTGCTGCCTGAGATGGCTTGGCTGTTAGAAGCCCCATCTCTGCCCACTTTTAAATAATGCTTGAAGCAGCTCCTTTCTCAGATGTAATTTCTCTTTTAATCACTTTCAGATTCTGCAGGGGAACTTTAGAAAGAGACATCTTTAGTTTGACTTTGAAGTGTGTTGTTTGTTTTTGGCTAGCTGCAAATTAGCAGACATTTTAATTGTTGATGTTTGCTATTATGGTTGTTTTTGGTGGTCTGTGCGGTTGCTTGGCCGAGTGAGAGCAAATGCTCTGTGAATAAAATGCTAGTCCTTAAACCAATTTGAGGAGGGGGTACCCCAGCAGCAGTGTGGGTGCTATTCATGACTCTAGCTCAGTTTCAGCCATACTTGGTCCTGGAAAACCCAAAACATATTTGGCCCTGAGCACTTTTTTCCCTTGATTTTTAATCTTGTGAGCTATTTAAAGAGAATTTAATCCATATGTTTCTGATTCATTTAAATCACAAAAACATTGGGTTTTGAGAGTTATTTGATGTCCAAATGCCTTTTAAGACTTTTTAATAAACTTTCCAAGTCTTACTGCTTTAAAAACACATACTCACATTTTGCCAGGGGTGAGTGGATTCAGGCTCCAAAGGATTTGGGTTGAATTTGAAATTCTGAACTCGTAAATTATGGCCAGGTTAAGATAAAGCCTGTGTCTACACAATACCCAAGCAGTCCAATAGAAAGCCAAAATCCTAGGTTGTCATCCAGATGTTGCACAACTTCTAATGCGTGGCGAAACATCAACGAAACATCCGGATGGTTTACTGACTTTTTTCCTCTTGATTCAGATGTTTGCTGTTACAGAGTTAAGGACGTGGGTAGCAGCTGTCGATCCTGGCACACTCTGAGGAGTTTATTTGAAAAGAGTCTCTCTATTCATATGTGGATCACAATGTTCATGGGATGGGGTAGGGGGAAGGAAAGAACCTGCTTTTCTTTATAAAAGCAGGTAGTGTGGAGTAAGTTGCTAAGATTTGGAGGGTGGAGAAAAGAGGCTATCCAGATGTGCCTGAGCATCCCTTAAGGAGAGTGAGGAAAATAGACAGGGAGTTTAATAACATGTTCGCTACATCTTTCTAAGTGGAAGGAATATGAGTTAAAGCAAAACTGATAAGGTCTTTATGATCCTTTCCCCTAATAGGGAGAAGATCTAGGAGTGCCACGTATAAAATAAAGGCAACTTCAGGTCTTTCACAAAATGAAGAGAGTGACAATAAATTAACAACAACTGACTTCTGTATAGACATTTCATGAGATAAAGAGACTAATAATTCGAGTAAATGATAATGTTAACAAAAACTTACTTGTACTAGGCCTTTCATGGTCCGTGTATTATTCAATTACAATAATAACTGAACTAATAATAATAATACCAAACTCACATGACGACTTTGATAAGACACATATGGTTCTAAAGATTTTCCGATGTTTACATTGAATCCACCCAACAAATTTAGAGGTGGCTATTGTTCTTTCTTTATGGAAGACCACTTACTTAGTGATCATTAAGAATAGTCAATAAGCTATACTCTTTAACTAATGTAGATAGACCAGTGGTCCTCCACCAGGGATGATTTTGCATCCAAGGGGATATTTGGTGCTGTCTAGAGACAGTATGATTGTCACAACTGGGGGTAGATAGAGGCGCTATTGTCATCCAGGAAGTAAAAGCAAGAGATGTTGTTTAACATCCTACAATGCACAAAACCAGCCACCGAAACAAAGAATTAACCAGCCCCAAATGTCGTTAGTGCTGAGGCTGGGAAATGCTGAGATAGACAAAAGAACAGGGGCACTTTTGACATTCAAGTTCAGGCTCTTGGCTGCTGATCTAGGCTCTTGGTTGCTGACCTGCCGATTTGAATTGCAAACCTTCTCAACACCAGAGCACCACGTGTTACAGAAAGTCAAACTGCTCTTGAGGAGCGGTTCCAAATTTGAACTCTCATCAGGATCACCCGGAGCAATTGTTCAAACACAGATGGCTGGGCCCCACCCCCAGAGCTTCTGATTCAGGTCATCTGGGCTGGGGCCTGAGAATTTGCATTTCTAATGAGTGCCCAGGTGAGGTTGATGCCTCTGGTCCATGGGCTGCACCTTCAGAATCACTGCCTCTGAGCATGAGGGCTGGTATATGAAGGCATGAGGGCTTCCTACTACTGAACCCTGGGATTGGAAAGAGAACATGGGGGTTCTGCCCCCGTAAAACTTAAAGCACAAAGAAGCAGAGTGGAATATACGTTCTTTGAAGGCACTTCATTCTGCCCTAAAGAGGTGAGGAAATTAGCTGAGCTATGCACACCCAAGTCTTGCTCCCAAATTTCCCTGCAGAAAAGGTTGTCCACCTCCTACGGGGAGGAGAGGAGCTGATGAAGAGGTGGGTGAGGGAATAGGCTAGTAGGAGATCCACCACATGGAATGAAACTTCAATGTTGGGTAAGAACTATCCCCCAAACAAGTCAGGCCTCTCTTTAGCAATCAAAAATGCCCTTCCTGACCACATGACCCAAAGGAAGTCCTCTCACACTACCTAAGCCAGTCACTAGCAACTCAACCAGTATTGTCTTCTTCATAGCATTTACCATTAACTGAAACTAGGTATTGGACGATATATTATTATCTTTCCCTCTCCTTCCCCCATAGAATACAAGATTCCTGAAGGTTGTGACTTTGTATTTCTTAGTAATTATGGTATCCCCAGCACCTAGAAGAATGTCTGGCACATAGTAGGCATTCTATAAATATTTGTTAAGTGAATGAATGAATCTTGCAAAAATTGCTGCAAGACGACGGTATCTCCTTTTCCCACAATAAGCTCCCCGCTTCCCTGCCTCATCCTGCAGGTCTCCTCACCTCACTTCCTTGCCCATCATTGTTTTCTTTCCTTTTTTCCCCACAGGCTCCCCTGAGAGCTCATAAAACTATAAACAATGAGTATCTAGGATAGACTTAACAGGCCCAGGGCACCACTTTGGACATTTCTTTGAAACTCACCTTACGCATTTCTGGGAAACACCATAAAATCATCCTGGAAAGAAAGAAAGCCTATAGGATAACCCAGAAGTGATAATGATCGTAGCAACAATAACAACCACAACAAAAACAATGACAACAGTCGTAGCTAACACTTACTGAGTCTCTACATCTCAACCAGTCCCCACAACAACCCATTGGGTCAAATACAATCATTTTCCTCATTCATTAAAGGAAGACATTGAGGCTCAGAGAGGTTTTGGAATTCTCCCAAAGATAAGTCAGTAGTACACAGAAAAACTGGGTTTTGAACTCAGGCATCTGACTCCAAGGTCTGTGTTCTTAGCCAGAATAGGAGATCAGTAAATAGTTGCTGATTGATTGATTGATTCAAGCAGAATTCCAGGCTGAGGATTGTCACCATCTGTCCTCACTTGTCATTAGGTTGCCATGTGGAATGAAGATTATTTCTCTTTCTGATCCAGTCCTCATCACTGATCTTTCAGTAAAACTCCCATCTAACCTGTCATACTAATGCTATTTTTGCCACTAAAAGTTTACCAAGTCAAAAAGAAGTACTGGATTCCAATTATAGCACCAAAAAAGATACCATCTCCGTGGAATACTGTGCACTCCACAGCTTTCAGATGCCTAGATGAAATTTCCAATGGAAGGAAAAAGACAACTAAATTCAGACCTATCCATGCCTTTGTCCATGTAGCTTCCTAAGGAACCGGAAAGCAACAGGACAAATTTGAGTTACAAAGTTAACTTTGTTCCTTGTCTTTTGATCTAGATTTCCCAGGAGCTCTATGACCCTGTGACTTTGGTTACTGGATTACAGCTCAGGGATAGGCAAAGCTGACCTTCCAGTAAGAGCAGTAACAAAGCCGCTGTAGCGTCACTTCAGTGATCCTAATCTTGTCTTTATCGGATACTTGAACTGACGTGATTTGAATGGAGACAATACTCATCTTTAAAATGGAAACACCCCTGGAAGGCCCAGCAACCAACCCCTGTCCACTTTCTGGTCATCTCTTCTCCATAGATCTTTCCTGGACCCATGACTTTTCTCCTTCCACCCACCGGTTCTCACTGTTGTTACTTATTCACTTGCTTCCTTTCTTTCATAACCATCTTTCTCATACCATTTTCTCGCTAGTCCCACCAGCGAAGGAGATCTTGTTAGCCACAGTTTCTGTAACTTGTTTTATAAAACATAAGTTGTATTGCTTGAATATTCTTAAATATTATGCCCTCCCTATTCTATTTTGTTGTCCCACCACTGTTCTACTAGCTGCTCCCTGGATGGTCTCATCCATTCTTATCGTTTTAACATCCAGTGAGTTGCTGAGAGTCCCATATCCCTATCTCCAGCACAGATTTCTGTGGTGAGCTGCAGACAGCCAACACATGCCAGCTGGTGTCTCAAATGCATCACAAATGCACCATTGCATCACACTCTGCCCAACCTCCCCTCTCGTGCTACTCCTCCTCTTCGGTTCTCCACATCAGCTGATGAAACCAATATTTACTGGTCACTTGAGCCAAAATCTGAGGATCATACTGATTTTCCCTTTCATTCCATTTCAACTTCCAATCAGGCACCACATGCTGACGATTTTTCCTCAACATCTCTTCAATCTTCCTCTTCTTCTCCATCCTTATCACCATTACCTTAGAGGAGCCCATCATTATCTCTTCCCTGGACCACTACAGTGCTTTCGTAACTGTTCTTCCTGACCCCACTCCTATCCTTCTGCATCAAACTCACCCTCAAAATGGTCGTCAGAGCATTTTACCTAAAATAAGTTTTACCTGGATGTTTGTTTGAAAGCATTCAGCTGTTTATTTTTTACAGAACAAATTCCAAGCATCTTAACATGGGATGCAACACTCCATGATCACACATCTTCAAGCTATACTACCTCTTGCTTAGGTTTGCCTCATTTTTCATGCTCCAGCAATTCTGAACTTCTCAGAGTTCTCTGGGTACTCCATAATATTCATACCTCAGCATCTTTGTTTATGCTCGATTCTTTACCAGGAATACCCTTCTTTCTTTTTTTCTCTTGGTTACCTCCACATCTTTTGGGTTCAAGTTCAAGAATCCCCTCTTTTCTAAAAGCTTTCTTTGTGTACCCTCCTGTCAGTTAGATTATATGACCCTCATCTGGTCTCCCATTATGTTCTATGCTTTTCTGAATACCAGCATTCACCACATGGTGTAATCATTTTCTATCTATCTATCTATTATTACATAATACAATGAGCTTCCTCAAAGCAGGGAAAATGTATTAATTTATTTTCTATTTCTTTATTTTGGCCATGCAGAGAGGCTTGCGGGATCTTAGTTCCCTGACCAGGGATTGAACCCGGGGCCACTGTAGTGAAAGAGGACCACCAGGAATTTCTCTGTGCATTTATTTTTATATACCCAGGCCTAGCATATTTACCTCATAGTCAAGAGCATGAATTTTGGAAAAAAGAAAACCAGGATTTGAACCTTGGTTGTACTACTAACTAACCACGTTGACAATGAGATTTGCATTTCTAGGCTTCAGATTCCTCATATGTAAAGTCGTCAGGTCATTGTGTTATCGCAAGGGTTCAACGAGAAAAGTATGCTATATAATACACACAGTCCTTGGAACATGGTTAAGATTAGATATTCAATATTCAATAAAGGGTTATTATTATAACTGCAATAAGCATTTTGAACTGAACTTAGGATGAATCTATTTAGAGGGGTAATGTCTTTCATGAATGACAAGGGTCTTGCTATTTTTGACACCTACTGGGAACCTATGTCATGTCTTAACGGGCCACCATGAGTCTATGTGCACATTGAGTCTCTGGCCTTCCTGGAAGAAATGGCACAAAGAATTAGGTCAATTCAGGCTTCTGATTCCATACGCCCTCCCCAAGGAGGCCTCCCAACTCCCACGTCTAAAATTTCAACCCCTGGCATTAGCTTTCCCTTCCCAGCTTTGTTTTCTTCATTGCATTTTTCACCACCTGAAATTATTTTCTATTTTAAGTTGTTAACTTTTTATTATCTACCTCCCCAGCTGGAATGTCTTGAAAAAGCAATGGCTTTGTCTCATTCTCTGCTGTTCTCCATAATCCATAATAATCAGGGCCTGGCACACAACAGGTACTCAGGAATATTTCTTGAGTAAATGAGTATATCAAAATCAATTAAACTTTTTGGTTCAAGATTATTTACATCCTTAAAAAGCACTGAAGACTTAAATACTTATGTGGGTTATACCTATGTATACTATATTAAAATTTTAATTGAGAAAAAAAATAAAATTAAAACAGAGAGTCTCAAAGACAGAAATTTGAGAGAAGAGTTGGAAGAGGTGGCTCTTATGAGGCAGAAGAATTGGAATAAGCAGGGGAAAAAACCAAAACTTGAGTAGGCAAGGAACATTCTCTCTCAAAGAGATGCCACTGAAGAGAGAAAAAGACTTTGTAGGGGAAAATTGTTTCAAAATTTAAAAATTCAATGGAAGATGTGAAAAAGTGGAGAGTCACTCCTGACATCTGAATTACTGTTTGGAAAGACTACTTAGAAGAAACATCTTACAAATAAGTGCAAAAACAAATACAAAAATGCATAAGAGAATTTTAAAAGGAGATTCAAGGATGAAACGGTAAGAGACTTAGAGAATGGATCCAGGGGTCTTCATAAGTAATTAGCAGGAGAGCCAAAAGGACAACAGAAAATGGATGGGAGAAAAATAATAATCAAATAATAGATGAAAACTGTGAATTGGAGCATATGCTGGTCTAGTCTTCAGATGGAAAGAGTTCACTAAGCCTCAGGCAGAACTAAGGAAAAAAGACATACACTTGAAGTGCCTTGTGAAATTCCCAAACTTCAAAAGATAAAGAGGGATCCTTGCAAGTTTTCAGAAAGAAAACAAGATTTTTAAACGATTTTTACTCATAGCCCTCAGGCTTGAACAGGTTGGGGGAGTAAATATTAAACATTTAACCAGCTGTCTCCTGAGTTGGCAGAGAATAGGACTAAAGGGTCAGACAGAGAAGATTTAGGAAAGCAAAAGGGGCCGGTGCAAGAACAGTCACTGGCAGAAAAGTTTATCTGCTCTTGCAGAAGCTCAGTAGAATTACTTGGGGGACTTTTCTAAGATGGTGTGTGTGTACCCTTGAGGTCATGGCTCCCCATTTGAAAAGCGTTACTTGGTGATCCTCAGTTATGGGTAGGAGCAATTTCATCTGCGCAGATCTTCATTTATTGATTCATTCAACTTGTGCTCATTGAGTAGCTACTCTGTCCCAGGCATTGGGACTCGACTCTGGCATGGAACTGTGAACAAGCCAGACAGACCCCTGTCTTTAAGGAGATGATATTCTAGTGGAAGAGGCAGATCAGCAAGTGAATGCATTAACAGACAAGAAAACTGAAGACTGAAATGAATATTATCCAGGAAATAAGCAGAGTGATGTGAAGGAGAGAATGAAGGGCTATTGATACGGGCTAGGGAGGTCAGGGAAGGAGGTGACATTAAGCAGAGTCCTGAAGGACAAGGATGAATCAACTAAGGAAGGAGCAAGCGTCACAGGTCTCCAGGCAGAAGGAACGGCCAGGAGAAAGGCCAGAAACGAGGAAGGTTTTGGTGTGTTTAAGAACAAAAAGAAGATGGTTGAGGTTAGGGTAGTTAGACAGCAAGGGGGCAGGAGATGAAGACAAAGTGGAGAGTGGCAAGATGGCCTTGTGGGTGGAGACAAATCAAGATCCAGGCTGCAGAGGGTCAGCTACTTGTGAGCCTGAGACCTTCATGGCTGGCGGAAGGGGTCTGTCCCGAGCTGACTCCATCCTGAATCCAGGACTGGGGTCTGGAGTGGGAAACCCAGTAGTGGAGGTGGAGGCCGCCACTGGTGGCTGTCACCCCCGGTGAAGCTGTCATCACGGAGCATTAGCATAAGAAAGGGAGGCCCGCTGTGTTTGGGCTTGTCACCCTGCGGTGACAGGGTGCACAAATGTGGGCCGGCACCGGGAACTCTGCGCTGACAATGTTGGGTACCACAGCTGTCACTCTGCCGGGCCTGGCCCGCCCCCCCTACCCACGCTGCCATTAGAAACAGCAGCGACTGCCACTGCTCTTATTTCCACACAATGTGTCAATTGTCACTTGGCAGGGCTTTGCTGAGAGACATGGGCGGGGCACACCTGCTCGCTGGGGCAGAAGAGGGTGTAGCCTCCCACCTCCTCTCCACCCTGGAGTTGGGGCCCCTCTGCCTGCGCACCCAGGAGGCCCAGCCCTCTGTGCCGCGGGCTTAGACAGACGCAGAGAGGAAGTTCCTTGACTTTACCTCCACCTCCCTGGTTTTCCTGCTGAGACTAAAACACACAGGCAAATAAATACCAAGTTACATGGAACGAAAGATGATTCCAGAAATGAGTTTGTTTAGAAAAGAAACTTTTAAATGACTCCAGAAATCAGGTTATGTTTTTATTTTGTTTTGTTAACGTCAAGACTTGCCTTTTACATCTGGCCAAACTTCTCTTATAAACAAAACACTGAACAATGATGTCCAACTCTGTAGGAAGTTGGGAAAGTATAGAACGGAATAAAGCTGGGTGGGGTGAACCAATATTTACTGATCGTTTACTACAACCAACAATATCAATAGTAGCAAATAGATGACTGCAGTAATATTGCTAGTAATCGCTCTCATAATATTTACTGGATGCTTAAAACAGACAAGGGACTTTGTATTCTCTCTTTGATCCTCACAAAACCCTAAAAGGGGAAACACAGGCCCAGGCTGGCTGAAGAATTTACTCAAGGTCACGGTGAGTGAATAGCCGAGCAGGGCTCTAACCCAGATCGTCTGCCTCCGCTGCTTTGCTTCTCTTTAAATCCTCAGGATAACCCAGTGAGCTAGGAGTTAATGATGAAGAAATGGAGATCAAGTGAGGTTAAGTGGCTGGTGCCAGGATTCAAACCAGACCTCGCTCCTTCACTTTTCTTGGCGGCCTCTTGATTCTTCACTTTATACCAGCTGCTGAAGGCGTCAGCTTCCCTGTGGCCAGCTTCTCACTTGGATCTTTGATTTTGTTCATGTGTGCTTCTTCCAGATGTTTGACAATAAGCAGACTTCAGCTTTGGATTGAAGCAAGGTGCAAGTGCAGACAAGAACTGGAACTCCAGCTTAAGCTGTCCTGCATCCATCCATGCTACAGATCACCCCATTTTTTGGAGGCTCATACTCCTATTGTTTGCAAGATGAGGGCATTGAGGCGTGGAGAGGGAACACACAATTTTGAGCTTGCAAAATTCACAGACTGGCAGAGCCGGCAGGCCCACTGGGACCAGCCAATGGAACCCCCTCATTTTACAGCTGAGGAGACAGGACCCCAAGGTTAAGTAACTGCCCTAAGGTCACACAACCCATTAGCAGCAGAGCCCAGATGGGAATCCCCAGACCCCAGTTCGGGCCTGAAGGAGAAAGCAGAGTGGAAAAATAGATGCAGATGCCTGTGTAGGCATCTGGGATCTGGGGTCTGAGTGATGTTCATGGAAACTACCCCTTTTAAGGTATTGCCTCAAGCTTGCTTCATGCCTGCTATGTCTGGCTGCAACACCCCACCCAGTGCTGGCACTTAAGGGTGTTCCTTGAAGAGCTGCTGCTGGGCGGGTGTCCACAGACACTCATAGATGTGGGGACCAGCTGTGATGGGCAGAGTCATTGAGGATAGCTTTCAGAACTCCTATTCCTGAAAGCTTTAGGGTTCACAGCAGATCTTCAACAGCCAGTAGCAACCAATATCTATTGAGTGTTTCCCGTGTGCCTTACAACCCAGCAAATTACAATTTTCCCTAAAAGGAGGGAGAGTATATGAGCAAATAAACTGGGAAAATGTGAGTTTAATCTAAGTGCTTTTTTTTCTTTCTTTCTTCTTGGTGTTACAAGACTTATACAGTTTAGCATCCTCAGAAGGGGAGAGGATGTGCAGTGTCTCTGGAACTGCTGGGACCATGGAATCCCTTTTTTTTCCTTGCAAATTTCATTTAAGGCTGTTCTGAGAACCACTTTTTGGGGATCCTGGACTGGACCAAGAAGGCAGGTTATGGGCAGGTGGAGATTCAGGGGCCTCATAAGGGGCAAAGTCTCAACCCAGATACACTAGTATTGTATTTAAGTTTATGGTAACACAACAACTAATGTCAGACCCAAGATGCTATGCGTTGGAACTCCTAGGCACCTCTTACTCAGGTTGAGGTGAGTCTGTAGCCAGTTGGGACTTCCTCTGCTGGAGTATTTGACTGATGACCTCAGCTGAAGAGTCAGAAAATTCTGGGGCAGACAGAAGTAGTCAAGGGTACCATGCGGCAGCCATTGGATTCTGAGACCAGAGAATCTACACCCATATCCATTGCACTTGGGGCTGCTAATGATTAGCCTCTAAGAAAGACTAAGGCAGAGCAGAGCTCACTACAACGGCACCCCTTCCCCAAAAAACTCATTCTTCCCCTTCATACTTCCTTTCTTTCTGAATGGGTGGATTCCGTTGCTATGAAGGTATAGCTAAAGGCAAAATTGCAACCACTAAGGTCACTGCATGAGTCTAGAACGGTAAGCGTTCAATGTCGTAAGCCATGTGTCTTCAAGCTAATGTGCAGAGAATTACACGGATCACACTTTATAAATCTGCACAGCTCTCTGGTTGTGCTAATGGCACTTCTCTCGGCATGAAGCTATTCAGTATGACACTAGGAAGTAAGCCCACATTCTGACTCCCACCCTATCCTCGGCAAAAGCATGATGTAGTTAAGGAAGAGGTCTCCTGCTAAACAGCAATATGCTGTTATTTAAACTCTCTCCTGCCTCTGGTTCCCTGAAACATAAAATCATATCCCCTCTAATGTAAGGTTTGTCAAGAGAATCAAGACAATCGTGTTGTCCCTAGAGAGAAGCAGCTTAGATAAAAGAGGACCGAAGGAGAAGATAAATTCAGCCTTGCACTGTAGCTTCTCATGAACTTGTTTTCTTTTTCTTCTGAGCTGGAGGGTCTTGAGGGCGAGGACTGTCTTATTCGTTGCTGACTTCCCACTGTGCCCGCATCGTGTCTTGCACACAGCAGGCACTCAGTACATATTTGTTTAATGATGGGGCTGAGAACCAAATGAAGACAATTCAGGCAGAAAGCTCTATTTCACCCAGTGGTTGGTGCGGCAGTAGGAAGGAGAATGGAATGAGAGTAAGGCATGTGTCCAATTTGGTAACTCCAACTAATTGGAGTTACCTGGCTATGTTGGTATGTTGTAAAATGAGATTCCTAAAGATCATACTTGATTGCTCAGAGTACACAACTATACTAACAAAGCAAATACTCAGGTCCTCACATCTATTCAGGACTTAGATTAGATTCTGCTTTCTCCAAGCCAGTACTACAAAAGACACTGAGACCCTTTTCCAGAAGGCTCTGTTCTGGTCCAGTTCCAATCAGGCTAAAGTACAAAAATAATCTATTCTTCAACTTTGATTCTCACCGTTGAATGGAGTCTGAAAATAGAATTGCTACCATAAAATCTTGGTGGAGAGCTGCTATTGTGAGCTGGTCATTCTCCCTTTGCCTCTCCAAACCCATTCTTTGCCCTCTCCATCCTTCCCTGTTCTCTGGGACACTGACCTCAATGGACTGTACCCCTGGGATCTCTTATGCTCTGGATGCCAGTGGGAGTTGGTCAATGAAGTCACCAGCAGGTGACTGGAGAGTGTGAAGAAAGTGAGATTGTGATATTTATTCTCCCAGATCCCTCTCTGCTGGAACATCATCTAGCCGTGGCTGTATTTCTCGACCAAAAGCCATCACTTCAGGATGTTGACCCTCTTATACCTATAGATCTCTCTCTAATTTCCATTAACAGCCCAGTCCCCTTGCTTCTTCAGCCTAGGGTAACAATGCCTTCTTCTACTGCTATTCCCTAGCTACTTCTCCATCATTTTTGGTCTTCTTTTACCTGGCTCACATTCCAATAAATAGTTCTCTAAGCTCTACCCAACCATCCCATCTGAGTATACCATCTGTTTCCTATTAGGACCCTGACTATATACAGTGCGACCATAGAGCAGTAGCCTTTATTTTTCACTCATATTTACACAGTCCATATAAGTGAGATTATTTTTAGTTCCTTTATTTTCCTACTAGAAATTAGAATTGTATACACTAACTCTATTCCCTTCATCCACCAAAATGTGGCCACCTGCTCACTCCAGCTCTTATTATTACGTGAGGTCTTGACTGCTGATTTCTTGGGACCTCGATGCAGTGTTTAGCTGCTCTAAACCATTATCCAATGCTTATGCTTCCAATGCTGTGTTTTCCCCACAGGTTGGAATTCTTTGGAAATGGCATCTTTACACTATGGATCTTACTATCCATGAACGTAATAAAGCTCTCTTTTAGATTTTCTTTAATGGCCCTCAGTAAAGTGTTATAATCTTTTCTTAACATATAACACATTGAATTCCTAAGCCATTTGTAGTTTTTGTTTGCTGATAAAAATATTATGTATTTTATGTTATATTTTCTAATTGTTTATGACATATGAACATTTTTTAAATTTTTATACATTGCTTTTATATACAGGAACATTACTGATCTCTCTTATTGGTAGTAATAATTATAAGGAGATTATCTCAGAATTTCTGTGTGAACAATCATATTGTTTAAAAATAATGACTTTGGGGATTCCCTGGTGGCGCAGTGGTTGAGAATCTGCCTGCCAATGCAGGAGACACGGGTTCGAGCCCTGGTCTGGGAAGATCCCACATGCCGCGGAGCAAGTGGGCCCATGAGCCACAACTACTGAGCCTGCGCATCTGAAGCCTGTGCTCTGCAACGAGAGGCCGCGATAGTGAGAGGCCCGCGCACCGCAATGAAGAGTGGCCCCCGCTTGCCGCAACTAGAGAAAGCCTTCGCACAGAAACGAAGACCCAACACAGACAAAAAAATAATAAAATAAATAAATATAAAAATAAATAAAATTTTTTTAAAAATAATGACTTTTTGTCTTCCTTTTTAATCCTTATACTTTTATTTCTTAACATTGTTTTATTGTGCTGGTTGAAGCTTCCAAGATAGTGTTGGGCAGCGTGATGAGAATAGGCATCCATATCTTCCTCATAACCTTAAAGAAAATACGTTTATGTTAAGTTACATTGACAATGATGCTTGCTGTCATTTCTCAGAAGATATTCTTTATCCAGTCAAGGAATTACTTTCTTGATTTAGTAAGAAGATACTTTTTATCTGAACACAAAAGAAAATGTGAATAACTTTATCAAATTTTATTTCTACATTTATTTGTGTTAAAATATAATTTCCTCCTTTATAACGTGTTAATGTGATGAATTAGATTAAGAGACTCAAATTAAACGTACTTCTCTGCTGTGATGTAATCTCACTTGGTCGTTTCATCACATTAATTTATACAGATCACAGTCACAGATGATACAAAGCTTGAAGTGACAGTGAAAATGGTGAATAATTAGAATTAATCTCCAAGTACCTCCAGTATTGTATTTTCAGTTCTTGGCAAAAGAATAGGTGCTTGGTATATCTTTGTTGGATGAATAAATAAACAAATAAGTTAAAAGAATACTTAAATGAGTTGGAAGAATGGATCAGATCTAATACATTAAAACCAGATGATAGAAATGTCAACTACTGCACCTAGGTCTGTTGGTTGTGAAAGGACAGGACAAGAAAACACGGCTAAGAAAAACGCGGGTGACACAGCTAAGGAACTCAAACTGATGGTAACTTGCTCACTGTGAGACCATCACATGATCACATGATGAAGAAACTGAGCCCAAATGAAACTTGGGTTTCGTGTACAGAGTCTGCAGCCGGGTGGCTGTTTACTTTTGTGTTATTACTATTCTGTGCTGGCCATAGGCCTCTGGAGCATTCTATTCACATTTCAGAATAGCTGTTGCTAACACCCAGAATTAGTTTGGGGTAGATGAAACATCTGGAAACCATGAAGGAACTGTTGGCTGTTTTGCGGGGAGTTCATAAGACTTAGGATATTTTGGTAGCTTTATTGAAATAATTAGCACCATCAAGCAGGAGAGGAATTAGATACTGTTACAGAATTCCAAAGGGTCAATAAGAATACTTAACAGGGAAATTGGATTTGTTTAATATAATGAAAACCTCTCAGATAAGTGAAGTGCTTTGTAATGAACTGAACCACCTTACATGGTACTGAGTTCCTCTGTATTAGATGTGCATTCTTCATCCCTGGGCTTCCATGTATCTGAGACATCATGGAGAAAATTCACACCCAGTGTGGAGCTCTGAGTATGGCTGTTCAGGTGCCGTCGAATTTCAAAATCATGTGAACTCACAATAGGTAGTTGCCATCGTGTATCTACACATCACACATGTACAAACACAAAGCCCTAAACAGCATGAACTCAGTGTCATGGCCCAGTCATGGCTTGTAGGCTGTTCAGCAGATTTAGTGGTAAAAAAAATACTGCATCTGGTTCAAAGATGTAATCTGTCTGCTAGATAGGCCTACTCAAAGTATCTTTCCAAACTATTTTCTAGGACAAAGTTTTAACACTTTCAGCCTGAGGGATATATTCAGCCCACAGAAATTTTGTTTGGTCCCCATAGTGTGTGTGTGTGTGTGTGTGTGTGTGTGTGTGTGCAGGCACACAGAAAACTGAAGGTATATACAATATGACAGTAATAAAACTATTAACCATAGTCAGATAGCCCCAGTCTCATCAGAAATACAAGCTCTGCGTGTCTTCAGCAAGGAATTAATGTGCGATATAAATCCTCTTTTGACAGCTAAGAACGGCTCTATTAAAAAGCCTACTATTAGATATTCATTTTGCCTTGCTAATAAGCCTGAGCCCTGCGTCCAGAAACACTTTGGCTCTGCCTGAAATGGCTGGAAGGGGAGGAAAGAAAGGACTTCATTACACTCTTCAATCAGCGCACACATCTCCACCTAGAGAACAATGGCACAGGCAGGAGACTTCCTAACCACCTGCGGGATTTTCCCTGGAGACAGGACCACACCCAGAGAGGACCTGAATTCCTGAACTCTTTTTAACAAGTGACACCATTTTTACATGATAATTTTTATTGCGCAAATCATTATGTTTCTTAAATACAAGAAATTTGGGGAAGAAAAGACTTTTAGAATTCCCCAGATCTCACAAATCAGTTTTACTTTCTCTTCCTTTTCAAGTTCTTCTCTTAAGTCATTGTAGGTTAATGTATTTTTAACTATAAAATAGAGGTATAAATTGATATTATTTTCCCATTAAAATTATAACCTAAGTATGTTCTAATTGGCTGTTGTCTACAAAATAGTTTTTATAATTCTGAAATAATTAATATGTGCTAAATCAGATGTCGGCAAACTTTTTCTTAAAGAACCACTTGGTAAATGTTCTAGGTTTTGTGGGCCATGTGGTCTCTGCACCAGATACTCAACTCTGCATAAAAGCAGTCACACATAACATGCAAATAAATGAGCATGGCTGTGTTCCCATATAGCTTCATTTACAAAAACAAGTGGAAGGTTCAGAGCTATAGTTCCAACACCAAAAATTATGATCAACAAAAACGAAAAAAATCACAAATTGGGCCTCATCAAAATTAACAATTTTGCCCTGTGAAATATCCTGTCAAGAGGATGAAAAGACAAGTTACAGACTGAGAGAAAATACTTGAAAACCACGTATATGTCAAAGGATTAACATCTAGAATATATAAAGTACCCTCAAAAGAGTAAAAAACAACAATCAAATAGACACGAACGGATATGTCAAATGACAAATAAGCATATTAAAAGATGTTCAGCTTCATTAACCATTATGGAAATGCAAACTAAAACCACAATGTGATATTACCCACACGCCTATCAGAATGAGTAAGTTTTTGTTTTTGTTTTTGTTTTGTTTTGTTTTTTCACGTTACAAGATTAAATGCTGGCAAGGATGCAGAGAAACCGGATCACTCATACTTGGCTGGTAGAAGTGTAAAATGGTACAGCCACTCTAAAAAATAGTTTGGCAGTTAGTTTTAAATGAAACATGAAATTATTTTATATCCCAGCAATTGAACTCTTGAGCATTTATCCCAGAGAAATGCAAATTCATGTTCACATAAAGACCTGTACATGACTATTTATAACAGCTTTTTTCATGATAGCGAAAAACTGGAAACAAACCAGATAACCTTCAGTGGGTAACTGGTTAAACAAACAGTGGTGCATCCATACCATGGAATACTACTCAGCAATAAAAAGGAATGAACTATTGATACACACAACAGTTTGGATGAATTTCCAGAGAATCATGTTAAGTGAAAAAAAAAATTATAACGGTTACAAACTGTATGATTCCACTCATATAACATTCTTGAACTAATGAAATTATAGGGAAAAGGACAGATTGGTGGTCACCAGGGGTTAAGGATGGAATACAAGGTGGGTTGGGACAGGAAGGAAATATATGTGATTATAAAAGCAACAAGAGCCTTGCGCTGATTGACCTGTTCTATACCTTCTCTGTGTGGTAGATACACAAACCTACACATGTGATAAAATTGTATAGAGGTAAATACACGCACACACACAGGAGTACAAGTATAACTGAGGAAATCTGAATAAGATCAGTGGATTGTATCTATGTCAAAATCCTAGTTGTGATATTATACTATGGGTTTGCAACATATTATCACTGAGGAAACTGAGTGAAGAGCATGTGGGTTCTCTCTGTATTCTTTCTTGTAACTGCATGTGGATACACAATTATCTCAAACTTAAAAGTTTAAATAAAAAGGAGGAAAGGAGATGCCCAAAGAAATAGATTTTATTTCCAGTGACTAAGAGATATGGACATGTGGATGGCCCCAGAACACAGTGATTAAAGGGCTTACAGCCATGGATGAACTAACAGTCTGACGGAGAATGTATTTTTCAAACATTAAGCCTATTTGTTTTCATTCTTCTCTTAAATCGTATGTCCTTGCAGTCTTCTGCTCTAAGGAAGAACTTGATCACTCCGGGGCAGATGTTAAACTTGAAATTTAAATTGAGGAAAGAGACAGGATGTCCTATATTATTTTAACACATCAAGAACCAAACCTAGAGGAATCAAAGATAAAGTTTTTCTCTCTATTGAGAAGTTAAGAAGTGTTGAGGAGATTCTGGTCCTGGATAATTTCCATTTACCCTCCCAAATTCACTTCCCACCTTCTCCACTCTGCTCTGTGCCCCAGGAGACTAACTCACATGGGATCCATCAACCAATCTCCTTGTCCTTGACTTCTAGTTGGGTTCAGCCAATTGGAGGACAGCAGGAGAGCAGAAGACAGGAGAGTGAGGCTAGATGTTTGTTCCCTTAGCTTCCTCGCTGCCAAGGCATCCTGAGTTCACTGTGTTCCTACATCACCAGACATATCTTCTGCCAGACCTCCCTCTCTAGACAGTTAACCTATCTACTTCCAGTGACTGGTCCCTCCACTTGCCCCTTTAGACCCAGTGGTGGTACCAGCTCCCCACTGTTGCTAGCCCCAGGATGCTGTGCTATGCCTTGTTATTTCCTTAAATCCATACCTCTGGATCTAGTCCCTTTTTTAAACTCTCCCCAAACTTCTCTTACCTTTTTGAAGGTCGTCTCTTTCATTCAGGGACCTTAAAAAATAAACTGTCTCTTCTGTACTAATCCAGCTGGACCATAAAACTTGTTGCCCTATGGTAGTAGGATAACCACTTAGGGGATATTTTCTTAAATCCTTTTTGGTTCCAGTGTAGACAGAAGGGAATAAGAGGCAGGCTTCCCACCCCCAATCCTCCTGCCACCAATTCTGGGGTGGAGCTGAGGGTTGGGGAGGTGATCACATCAAAATAAATTGGGTGGCCCTACTGTTGTCAAGCAGATATTTGATAAATAAATATCTGTTAGACAATCCATTATGCTAGTCCCACACTTAGGTTTGCATTTTTATCTATTATCTCATATAATCTTTACACTTAGGATAGCATTAGAATCTCCATTTTGCATATCACAGAATACAAGTTTAGAGGCAAGGAAACTTACCTGAAATTCACAGCAAAAAAATGGTGGAGACAGGACTCACACCCTGGTCCTTCTGACTACCAAACCCGCACAACTTTTACTTCCCTGTAAACAGCAGATTCACTAAGATTACTGTATTCATCTGCATGGGCTGCCATAACAAAATACCACAGATTAAAGGACAGAAAGTTATTTCTCACAGTTCTGGAAGCAGGGAAGTCCAAGATCAAGGTGCTAGCAAGATGATAGGTTTCATTCTGAGGCCTCTTTTCTTAGCTTGCAGGTGACCACCATCTCACTATGTAGTCACATGACCTCTTTGTATGCAGGAAAAGCAAGCTCTCTCCTGTCTCTTCTTAAAAGGACACTAATCACATGAGACCAGGGCTCAACCCTTATGACCTCATTTAACCTTAATTAGTTTTGTGAAGTCCTCATCTCCAAATACAGCCACAGTGAGGTTAAGAGTTCAGTATATGAATCGGGCACCAGGGACAGGAGGAGGACAAAACATTAAGTTCGTAGCAATTACCCAGGTCAAAAAAAAAATGAGTAAGCAGAATGATTTGTTCCATTTTTAGAAGCTCAAAAGACACACCTTTTATAAAATTTTTTAACTCAAATTCAAGTCTTGTTCTCCCCTTAATATGTTGGTAAGAAATCCAGTATTTGCCTCTTGGAGCTATTTACTTTCCTCTTTTCCAATTTTTTAAACCCCAGAAGCTCAAGCTGTCCAAAGCAGAGCACATCCGAATGGGGAGCCCCTTGGCATGAGGTCAGTCCATGATGTCCCTTTCTTTTTATTGCCACTCAGTGATGATATTGAAAGCTGGATGAGCACCCACATTCCCAGGATGCTGAGGACCCACTCCATGGTGGTGTATCACAGGTCCAGAGGCAGGACTGGAAACCATGGGCGTCATCACCCTCCATCACCAGCCTGAAGGGAGGGAAATGTAAGCTTTCTGCTGACTTTCTGCTAAAGTCACTCAAACTCAGAACACATCTGAACTTTGTATTGCTCTTAGAAGGGAAAAAGGAAGTGGTTGAAGAAAGGATGGAATTCAACACAAATCAGCAAAAAGGAAAAAAAAATCTGAAACAGCTGTGTTTTATAAAGCATACCTCAGAAGCATGGTTTTTATCTTTAATAGACCTGTTCCAAAATCCAAAAATCAGAATGACCCGGTCATAGATTTATTTTAAAAAGTATAGAAAATAGTACCTTGTGCTACAGAGCAGAAGCATTGTGATTTTGTGGGTCAGATCTAAGTCAGGAGTCAATAGACACTTGGTCTTCTTCCCGTTCATTTACTGAGGTAGGTCTCAATTAATCTATCAAACTCTCTGTCTCACACACACACACAAACACACATACACAACACTAGAGAAGACATTTCTGAATTCTGGGTGGCAAGAAAAGGAAATAGAATGACAAGGTCTTTAATAAGACATGGACCCATCTCTGTCCCAAAAGACCCATCCCTCTTCAAACACTCTACTATAAAATTGCACATAGACGAAGCACACTTGAGAGTGTGCCAGTCGACTCAAACCAAGAGGCTTAGGTAAAACTTCTGAGTAACAGTGTCCTTAGGTATGTGCTAAGTCCTGGAAGCTACATATGAGGCCTTGTTGTAAGTTCTCAGGTAAGTGGGGATGACAGTCATGGACACACAAATCCCAAAACCACACAATTAATGAATCTGAAGAACAAATGAAGTGATCTGGGGCACCAGAGGCAGGAGTTTCTAACTCTTCAAAGGATATTTGTTTAACATAGGTCTTAAAGGATAAATAGGAGTTCCTTTCCCATGAGATTCTTGTCTTTGCATTGCTTGAGGAATTTACTGAAAGAAGCACACACGCACTCACACAAACACACACACCCCAACTGAACACAGATGAAAGTTTATGTAGCTCATAAAGGTAAAGGCTCTACTGTTTGCTAATCATCCAACCCTTCACGGTACTGGGACCAGATGAAAACTTCTCCCAGGAGTCTTCATAAAGAAGACAACGTATGATATAGTAAACACCATTCTACAGCATCATTAAAATGGATATAACTATAAGCTTTACCGATCTGTTTTCTTATCAGAACCTCAATATAGACTCTCAAAGAACATCCAGTGGCAGCAGATGTACAGGGAACCAGTAGAACATCCAGGTGCCCAGCTTTCTCTTGGCCTAGTTTATCCCAAGAAAACATTTAAAAATATTTGGGAAAAGAGGTGGATGGTAGACCCTCCAAGCAAGCAATCCTTTTTGAATATTACTTCTCTCCAGAGACTGTGAAAGAGAATGAGGGCTGTGATCACTAGATCATACTCATTAGTAAATGCTTGTGACAAAGTTATCCTTTGTTGACCTTTGAGGATGGCCCCAAGTGCCATAGATATTCACACTCAGGAGACTGTTAACATCATTTTGTAAAAATCAAGAAGTTGAGGAGGGAAATGAGCTCCAGTGGGTGGGGAGAGTAGTCAAGAGTCTGGTCTTACAGAGTAGATGAAAGATGATGAGTATGATGAGATGGGGAAGAGCAGTGAGGAAATAAATATTACAAAGGCTACCCAGGTTACTCTTTCTGCAATAAAATATCCTCCAGCACTTTTACTCAACCAACAGCCAGGAAACTCAGAAAACAGTCCAAAAGCCCATTCATTTAATAAGCATTTCCTAAGCATGTTATACATCATAGCACGTGCCAGTTACTAAGATATTGGAGAGACATAAGGCTTGATTTCTGCCCTTGAAAAATACAAGTAACCTAACAGCAAACACCTCTAAGATTTGCCTTTTGTAGTTTCACTGTTAAGCATGGGCCAGTGCAGAGAAATCTGCACACCTGAATGGAATTCCCAAGGTCGTCCACGGAGATCACAGAGATGTCCCTGGATTCCTAGACATTTCCAAGGGTAAGCATCAGATCCTTGTGTACTTTGAGTAATAAAACCTCACTGCAAAGAAGACAGATGAAGGATTATGAGGTCAAGGGAAAACATCTCCACCTGCTTCCCCAGTCCCAGCCCTTACACCGATAAAGCCTCTCTCTAATTAATCATCTGTGCTGGTAAGTGTCTACTGATCCTATTAAACAATAGGGCTGGGTGGAAGTTATGGACCAGCATTGCTGCTAAGACCTTCCAACCCTCATTTATAAATTTAATAGCAGCACCAAGATATCTCAGGAGTGCAGTAGGTTATAGGCTAGTCTTTCCTTGGGGTATAATTTTATGTTCCCGCTCCGTGCGGATGTAATGTATTTATTCCAAGTTATTTTTTTTTTCCCCAAAGTTGGTGAGTTGTACTCCTTGAGTCCTATCCTAAATTGACAAATTCCAGGCTGCCGGCGCTTGTCATCTGAAGGAAGAAAAATTAGAGAAGTCAGTAATCAATCTGTATTGTGTGAAGATTAACATGCCTGCCCCTCAGGTTAACCAGACCTAAATGCAAATTGAAATGAAATGTTCAGAAAGTCCTCCTAATCATGCATGCTGTGATTATGAATCCTATGTTTATTTATCATTCTTTGAATCACCAAACACCAGGCAAATGGAAGAGACAGGGGTCAACAAACCCAAAATGAACTATTATCCCGGGCTAGGTGGCAGGTGACTGATTAATGGAAGCAAATCCAGGTGGCCTCACATCCAAGAGAAAAGGCAAATGCTTCCTCCACCAGAGGTCCTGATTCCCGCCCTGGTCCTGGGGATGGGCAGCTGTTCATGGCCAAATCTAAGGGGAGGATGTCAAGGGGATGGATGAGTTATGTGAGCAGGGCCCATATTGGTCCTTTCTCAAATATCAGGCCATGAATTTATTCCAAGGACTTTGGGGAAAAGAGCTCCTGGAAGCAGATATGCAGATATTGATGGAACATCGCACAGCTGGGAAGCACAGCTCAGCTTAGCGGCCTTGCTGGATCACTTGTTAGAGCTCTACATGGTTCCAGCCGCCGTGTGTGTCTGTGGGTGTATGCATCTCCCCTTTGGTGGGGGGAGTATGACATTGCTGTGACTGTGGGAATGACTGACTCCACGTGGGAGCTGAACATGTGCCCCATGTATATCTAAGTGGATAAATGTTTTGTGTTAATTATTTGTGAACTAGCAATGTCTCACTTCAACTTGGTTGTGTTTTAAAATTTAACCTAAGTCAATAGCTTGTGTCTTAAAACACGTTTTCCCAAAGAAATAATGCTCCACCAAGCTTCTAATTTTTTCAGAAGCTCGTAACTTACCTCAGGGACACAGTGTTGAATCACATTGGGGGTGGGTCCAATTATCATACAATTAGAATAGGATTCATCCAATACAGCATCCAGTGTTTAATGCCATGCTAAGTGGCTTGGATTTTGTTATGTGAGTCAGTGGTTCCCAGACTTTTAGTTCAAGTAACAGAATTTTTTTCTTAAAGAATTAGAGACTAGCATTCAGTAACCAACTTTTTATTTTGCCTAGTAAGGAATTTAACAACACAAAAAACAACAGCAGCAGAAACAACAAAATAACCTACTCTCATTATTCCATTTAAAAAGGACCAAAAAGGAGGAAGGATATAAATTTTAAGAAAAAAAAAAAACGGCAGAGAGGTCCACTTCTAAAAACTTAAAAGAGATTTACCCTTAAGAAAGAAAGCCTAGCCAATTATACTCTTACTTTTTCACTTTTTTTTTTTTTTTTTTTTTTTGCTATAAACCTGTGAAACTTCTTTATGGCCAAGTGTGTTATTGTTTAGACATGAGTTTGGGCATATACAGTTAATTTTATGTGTTAACTTGACTGGGTCACTGAGTGCCCAGATATTTGACTTGGTTAAATATTATTATTTTATTATTCTGGGTGCGTCTGTGAGTCTTTCTGGGTTAGATAAACATTTGAATTTGTAGATTTGCCCTCCCCAATGTGGGTGGGCCCCAGCTAATCTATTGGAGGACTAAATAGAACAAAAGGCAGGATAAGGGAGAATTCACTTTGTCTGCCTGACTGTCTTCAAGTTGGGACATCAGTCTTCTACTGCACACAGACTGGAACTCATACCACCAGCTCTCCTGGGTCCCCAGCTTGTGGATGACAGATCATGGGTCTTCTCAGCCTCCATAATCATATGAGACAATTCCTTGTAATAAAGAGAGAGAGAGAGACAAAGAAATCTCCTATTGGTTCTATGTCTCTGGGGAACCCCAACTAATACAGATTTATATATTTTTATATATATATATATATATATATATATATACATACATACACACACACACACACACACATCACATACATACACATGTATATGTATATGTGTTTACATATATGTGTATACACACATATACATACACAGGTATATGCATGGGTGCATATATATATATATATATATATATATATATATATATATATCTCATAAACACATACACACACACCACAACACCATAACCTGGTGTTTCAGTGGGTCCATCAATCCCCTGAATGTCAATACGAACCCTAAGACATGGTGTTTCTTCATAGCCTGATATTGCTGGCTTCCATAGGGAGTTGCTCCAATGGCATTATAATGGAATAAACACTGAACTTAGAGTCAAAACCACCAAATTCACACCCAGGGCCTCTATTGCCCTATTAGTGGTATCACGCATGTCACGTGACCTCCTTAGGTTTTTGTTTGCTCATTAGTAAAATAGACATCACTGTATTTATTTGATAGAGTAGCAGTCCCTGCTTACTTACTCACTTTTCTCTTTTGGCCTTTCTTCTCCATCCCCCTTTCCCTACTCAGCAAGTATTTTGCAGCTGGTCCCAGCCTTATCCTCCTCAACCCACTCCTTTCTCAACCACAGACCTCACTGGCCGCAGACCCAGCCCAGGAAGTCATCTCTGGCTTTACTTCAAGGGAAGATGAGGCAGGATTTGAAGTCATGCCACCACCTCAAGCCCCACAGGCTAGTTCTGGACTAAAGGAGATGAAGCTGAGTAAAAATCCATGGCAATTCCATGACGTAGGTGGGAGGTGGTTGTTAAAGAAGTTACTATGCTTTTCTGTTGTAGTTCAGAGGGTTTGTTAGGATAAGCAGAGACCCAGATACTGACTTCATTGAAAATGTGATCTGATGCCACCAAATAAATGAGGACTGACTGGGATCTAGCTATACCCCTGACAAGCTGTGTGACCTTGGGCAAGTTACTTAACCTTGCTCTGTCTCAGTCTTCTCAAAGCGAAGTTAACAATGCCATTTTTCACTGAAGGTTACTGTGAAGAATAAATGAGATAATGCATTAAAAGCCCTTGGCACAGTCTAACACAGTGGTTCTTAAGCTTTGACCTACATCAGAATCACCCATAGGGCTTCTTAAAACACAAATTTCTGGGTCTGACCCCCAGAGTTTCTGGTTTATTAAGTTTAAGATGGGCTCTGAGAGTCTGCACTTCTAACAAGTTCCCAGGTGATGCTGATGTTGTTGGTCTGGGACCTCACTTTGAGAACCACTCGTCTAGTAAAGTGTTGTCCATTGCAATGATGATGACGATCTCGATCATGATCATGACAGCTACAAGGGACTCCAACTTTACATAAATAATAAAGTAATATGTAAACTTGTTTTACATAATTTGAAACAAAATACTATTTTAGTATGCCTCATGTGACAGCCTGGCAACTATTGTTGAAATCTCCTAATATAGTTCAAATAGGTTGGACTTTACATTTGGTACAAAGTTCTTAGGGCATGAATCATCTGTAAATGGATCAGGCAGAACCCCTATGGGCTATTAGTGGAGAGGGTCTATGGGCTATTAGTAGAGAGAAGAGATTTTTGCTGAGAGAGGAACAGAACCAGATAGAGAGTAAGGAGAACTGGGTCCTCTTTGGTTTTAAGGGATTTTCTTTGCAAAATGATAGGATTGAATTACATTTTCTCCAAGATTCAGCCCACTTCTGCTGAGCAGAGATTCTATAATTAATTATAATCTAAAGCAGACTGAGAACACAGCAGTCCTACCCCCAGGAAGCTAATTGCTATTCAGAGCCCTTGGCCCAAGCCCCAGGAGGCCTTCCATTCAAGACCAGCATCACTCAACAGTTGAAGCTTCTATGGGGCCTGAAGAAGCTGGTTGCTTGTTGCATGAGAGTTGGGTAATTTCCTGCCCTGAAAGTCTGTGAAAGGAGGCCACTGACCCCTATTTCCCACTTATCTGAGACTGAGGTGGGGAACTTGAGTTCAATGGATTGGGTTTTTTTTTTTGTTTGTTCTTTTGGTTTTGGGGTTTTCTTTTTTTGGAAATGACTTTATAGCCTCACATCTAAACTGAAGGAAAAAGAAAAGCCTTGAGTCTTGTTCGTCCATCCTCCCCACCCAACTCAGGCTGCATCCTAGTCATGTGACCATGATGATACCAGATCCCAGAGAAGCTCTGGCCCCCATGGCTTGATTCTTCCTGAATATGAGAAGTCTCCATGTGTACTTGGGCTAGTAGGCAGTTCTATTTTCTCCTTTTGATTGTCTGTTCTTGGGACATAAACAACAGAGCAGCCCTCTCAGCTCCCTGAAAGAGAAACCATCTGTAATTCATTTCTGAGTACCTGGCACGACAGTTCCACATACAGTAATACTCACAAATATTTGTTGAATGAATGAATAAATGAATGAATGGCCATCCATCTTAGGAAGCCTTAACTGTTCAATTTCCCTATTAATCTTCCAAAAGCCCGAATATAGCTTATATTGAGCACTAATTATATAGCTGAAACTAGTCTAAGTACTTTTTTTTTTTTTAACGCTATTTATTTTTTTGGCTGTGTTGGGTCTTCGTTTCTGTGCGAGGACTTTCTCTAGATGCAGCGAGCGGGCGCCACTCTTCATCGCGGTGCGCGGGCCTCTCACCGTCACGGCCTCTCTTGCTGCGTAGCACAAGCTCCAGACGCGCAGGCTCAGTAGTTGTGGCTCACGGGCCTAGTTGCTCCGCCGCATGTGGGATCTTCCCAGACCAGGGCTCGAACCCGTGTCCCCTGCATTGGCAGGCAGATTCTCAACCACTGCGCCACCAGGGAAGCCCTAAGTACCTTTAAATAATACTGTGTTTCATTCTCAAAATAGCCCTATGAAGTCGAGCATTCTCATCATCACCCCATTATACAGATGGGTAAACTAAAAGTCAAGATTACATAGTGGCAGAACAGAGATTTGAGCCCAGACAGTCTTCCCCCTTGGGGAGCACTTTGGACGGCTCTCTGCCTTCCATCCAAATACACACAGGCCATCAAGACACTAGTAGACATCATTCTGGATACTTTCTGGTCCCCACCTTCATGACCTCTTGCATGCTCCATGCATCTGCCTTCTGTCACCTCATCCACCTGCACAGAGAGACACAGCATGAAGGGCAGGAGGCAGTAGCATGGAGGATCCGGCTACAGAGCTGAGATCTCAGGAACCGTGGGAGGGAGAAGGGACAGTGACAACCCTTCCGTTGCAGACAGCCACCATCATACATCCTCAGGGAGGTACTCCTTAGCAGCAAGCTTCTGCCTTCATTTGTCTTCCCTGCAAAGAAGCCTCCAGGGAAAAGGCTCAATTTCAGCATTATTTGATAGCTCTTTGGAAACTCCTACCAAGTCTCAGCAGGCTTATCAGTCCAACAAGGAGTTTGAACTAACCCATTCAGGTAGGCCTGGGAAAGGCAGAACCCCAGCCATATATACAAGATCACAGATACACAGGCTCATGTTTTAACAGAGATATGACCCTTTCCTTTATTGAACAACACTTCCTTGGCCATGTCCCTTTGTTACAGGTCAGTTGATTACTTAAAATAATGAAACAAGTCCAGTTCCCAACATACCCAGTAATAATCATGTTAAGTCTGAAACCAGGGGCAAAAAAACCAATAATAATTCTCAGATCCAGCAGGTATTTTTTTAAATCTATGGTGTCTGAATGGCTAGGAAAACATGAGTTCCCTCTTTAGCAAGTAAAGACCTTCTTTGTGCTGCTTTGATCAGCTTTTGCCTATGGCTCGCCTTTTGTATCCAGTTACAGGGCAGTGAGTCACCTCATCCCACAGCAAAGCCCTGAAGTACCACCTCCTTGATGGCAGTCCACGGCACCAAGTCAGGTCTACTGGTGTCCCACAGAGGTTTTCACTGACAATGTCCATCAAAAGAGCTCACCACTGGGTCAGAACACAACAAGATGTGCACATCAAGCAGCCAAGGCCATTGCCTCCCATCCACTATTTCTCTTTTTGATTCAGAAGAGGTGGGAGTTTTGGAGGCTAACCCCTGGCTGCTTTCTGAAGCCTGAATCCAACTTTTCCTCCTTGTCCTCACATCCCAAGACAGCCTTCCCCGGTGTCTGCCTGGGATGAAATTCCCTGAGGGGCTGCATACTTGGAAGTTCTCTCAATAGACATGTGGCATCTCAGTTAAGCATTGTATGCTAATCTGGCTTCCTCAAAATGTGGATACTCTAGGCAATGATTGTAACCAATGTCTAGACATGGGATAAGATAATTTTTCATGTTTTTCCCTTCCCAGGTCATAGACAAAAATGAAATAAGCTATCCCAAATTCAAGTTACCTGTAATTTAGCTAAAAATCTCTAATTCCAAATGTGCTCCAAATCCAGTTTAAAGAAATTCACTGTCCAGTTAGCTGTCAGATCAGTTTTCTCCATAAAAGGATATCTGATGAATTCGTTTCTCTATTGAGCTAAGTCAGTGGGTTTTAGCCATGGCTGTGTATTATAATCACCTGAGAAGCTTTTTTTAAAAAATCCTGACTCCCAGCCCCATTCACAGAGCTCTTGTTCTAGGACGGAGGTCTCACGTTGTCAAGATTCCTAACTGATTCCAATGTACAACTTGGACTGAGAACTGCTGTCTAACTGACCCTGACTTTGCTGTATGATAACCTACCACAGTTACTACACCTGCAAAGGGCACATCTCTTATATCTGTAAAGGGGCTGTTATTTATATGCTTCCCACGAGCATTAAAAGCTGAATATCCAAATTTTAGTGTCTTCGGAAAATCTTAGAGACACTAATGAATTAGCCAATTTGTACATCAGGTATGCTGGTGATTTTCTGGATTAGGGCAGCACTTCACATCCTTCATCCATCATGTAACAGCATCTTGGTACAGGTCTTCAATTCTGACTCTCTCAGGGTCAGACCTAGGCCAGGAAGTGCTGAGCATTTGTATAATGAATAGGGAAAAAATGCTGTCTCTGTCATTCAGTAAATCGAAAATTCCTTTTCCACCCACTTTCTTCCTGGGCAGGAGGAGATACATGAAGATAAATAAGACACATAGGTGGGGACCAGATGAAAAAAGGCCTTCTTATAGATGTTCAGTTTCATTCTGAAGGCAAGGAAATGGCATTGATGGGTTTTTACTGGGGTGGGATGTGACAAGATCAAATGTTTTTATTTTACAAAGATCACCTGGCTATAGTGTGGAGACTGGAGAAGATGGGGGTAGAGAGTTGGGGTTAGGGGGCAGATAGATGGTTATTGAAGCCACTTTAGCTAAAGACTCAAGTATACTGAACTAAGGAAGCTGCTGCCTAGAACAAGGTCTTGGAAGAAAATATTTAAGAAGTGAAAGCGGTAGGATTTGATGAAGAATGTGTATTTGGAGCTGAGGAAGAGGTAAGAGAACTCTCCAGCTTTCTGGCTGGAGCAACTGCATGAATGGCAATGAAGTTCATCAGTCTGGAGAACATGGGGGACAGGAGCAGCTTTCTGAGTAAAACACTGAGTTCTAGTTTGGACTTCCTGAGAGAGAAGTGCTGAGGGACATTTGCAGTGGGACATTTGCAGTAGGTCATTGAGTCTTTTTCAAATTCTCAGCACACAATCGCCTCACTCACTCGAAATCTTGGCTTCTGCTGGGATGGCAAATTTACTTTTTTTGTAACCAAGGGAATAGAACTGGTTCTATGTCTAAAGAAACATTGGAAAATGTTTCAGAAAGGAAAAAAATGTGCCACCTCACATCCATTAGGAGGGCTACTATAAAAAAAAAAAAAAAAGAAAAGAACAGGTGTTGGTAAAGATGTGAAGAAATTAGAACTTTGGTGCACTGTTGATGGGAATGGAAAGAGGTACAGCTGCTGTGGCAACTCCTCGAAAAATCAAACATACAATTGCTATATGATCCAGCAATCCCTCTTATAAATATATACCCAAAAGAACTGAAATCAGGGACTCAAGGAGATATTTGTAAGTCCATGTTCATAGCCAAGAGGTGGAAGCAACCCATGTGTACAATGAATTGATGAAAGAATAAACAAAATGTGGCATATACAAACAGTGGAATATTATTCTGCCTTAAAAAAGGAAGGGAATTCTGACACATGATGCAACATGTGTGGAACTCTGAGGACATTATGCTAAGTGAAATAAGCCAGTCACTAAAGAACAAATACTGTATGATTCCACTTATATGAGGCTCCTAAAATAGTCTAATTATAGGGACAGATAGTAGAATGGTGGTTTCCAGGGACTGGGGAGAAAGGGATTAGGGGAATTATTGTTTAATGGGTACCGAGTTTCACTTTTGCAGGATGAAAAGAGATCTGTGGATGGGTGGTCCTGATGGTGACACAACACTGTGAATGTACTTGATGCCACTGAACTGTAAGCCAAAAAATGGTTAAGGTGGCAAATTTTATGTTATGTGTATTTTAGCACCAATTTTTAAAAAGAAAAAGGTGTAGAAATGTATTGTTTCCATTAACTCTCTATTCTTTTCTATTCTTAAGTCCCTGCCAGCCAGGCCACTAGGTTGTCCCAATAACTGCATCTGTCCAAACTTTCCCTAATGATGGAAACCCAGCCAATGGCTGACTTCACCACCCTCTCCTAACGTGTTCGAAATTGAACGAATAATTGCTTCATATATTCAGGCTGACCAGTGACTTACCATAGGCTCTAGGCCAGGTTGAATGGCAGCCTTCCATTTCAGCAGAAATGATAGAACTCACCCCCTACTGAGAAAGTGGAGCTTTCCAGGTTTGAGAATCAAAGATCCAAGTGCCACCTCTCAACAGAGCCTGAACATCTGAGATCCCAGTCTGGTCCACAGTGTAGAAATGGGGGGAAGAACCACTTACAATGAGGCAGTCACACAAAAAGAAGGGCTGCTAGATGAGACCCTGGCAGTCTGGCAAGGGCACCTCAAGATGGGAACCTCTTAACTGTTGTGGATGCTGGTTCAATCAGAACAGGTGTCCCCTCGTTTAAGTGGTGGGTAATTGCAATTATTACTTTTCCCCTAAAAAATATTGACAAGAAAATGTCAGTCCATTTAGTCAGGGAAAGAAAAAACAAATAATATCTGAACTCTACAGATGTAAAAAAAAGAAGGCTCAAGCTTTAGAGTTCACAAATGCATGTATGTGTGTGTGTGTGTGTGTGTGTGTGTCTGTATATATACACACACATATATCTGAAGCACAGGAAAGAGACTTGGGAGTCAGAAGAGGAAATGGCATAGGGAGGGTAAATCATTTGGGGATGTGTGTTGCATAAGAAGATCTAGAACAGCGCTCTAAGGAATCCTAACGTGTAAGAGAAGAAGTGGAACAGGCATCCATATAGCACTGTGAGAAGAAGAGGCAGAGGAGTGGGGGGAAACAAGGTATTGTATTCATAGGCTAGGGCTGGATAGCTGAAAAACAGAAGTGTATTTATTGTCTCACAGTTCCAGAAACTGGAAATCTGAAATCAAGGTGTCAGCAGGCTCTTTCTGAAGTCTGTGAGGGAAGGATCTGTCTCGTGATTTTCCTCTGGTATCTGGTGTTTTGCTGGCAATCTTTGGCATTCCTTGACTTATAGACACATCACCCCATCTCTTCCTTCATTTTCACATGGTGTTCTTCCTGTGTGTGTCTGTCTCCAAATTTCCCCTTTTCATAAGGGCATGAGTTGTCCTGGAATAGAGAGGGCCTTGTCTTACATCACTCCATCTGCAACAAACCCATTTCCAAATAAGGTAACATTCTGAGGTACTGGAGGTTAGGACTTCAGTGTATACATTTTAAGGAGACATACTTCAACCATCAACAGGGGTGAGGGAAATCTTCTGGGGTGAGCTTTTCTAGGACAGAGTGTTTAACTGTTTCAGTGCTGCCAAGAAGTCATCCAAGATAAAGATGATAAAGTCTTGTTGTGAATCAGAGCTCCTTCTCAACCTGCTCTGCCTCCTCATTTAGCTCGTTGGATTTCAAATCTTAAAATTTAATAAAACACCAGGTGAAGAGCATTTTCCACAAGAACTCATCTGATTTCTTGGCTCCAGTCCTCACCAAGATGTTCCCCATAAACCAGCTCTCCCAATATAATCATCACAACACCCATTTGTTGAGCCCCAACTATGTGCCAGTTTCTATTGGAAGGGTTCAAGCACAGTCTGCCCTATTTTCAAGAAGAGCTTTCCTCTGTTTACCCGAAACCACAGGCCAATGTACCAACATAACTTCATGCTGCCCTCCCTTTTATCAATATATTATATCTGGCACAAAGGCCTCCCAGAATGGCCGTTTCACTATTGATCATTGTTTCACTCTGTCATCTTACAGAGAAATCCGTCAGGAATAATGGAAAACTGTTTGCAGCTTTTATTGACCATTCATTGGCCTTTGACTGTGAACGGGAACCAGCTATGGGTTAACCCTCAGAAACACCATGAAGACTTTCAGTAACTGAAGCTCATGCAAAACTTGCATTTTAATACCACAGTAAGATTAGTGGGTCTCTGGTAGACCAGAAAGTGGTAATGAGCTGCGTGAAACAGTGTGTGCCCTGCTTCCCATTATAAATGTCTGGAAGTTTGTTTTGGATAACGTGTTCCCTTGCCACAATGACTAGAAATGAACTGTCATCCTATATACTGACTAAATTGTTGTCATCATCATCGGATAGGTGTTGCCTATCCATGTATGCACTTGTTATTTATTGCAAACCTACTCGTGCTAGCCCTGTAATAGGCACTGGGGATGCAATAGTTAGCAAGATAGGCACAATGACTTCTTCAGTGCACTTCCTGGGTTGGGATGAAGACAGACAAATAACCAGCCAATAAAAAGAGTATGAGAAATACTTCTGCTAGTATCCACACAGGTGTACCAGAAGAGCATCTCGGTGAATGTTACCACCACCCACCCAGCTATTCCAGTCTCCCAGCATTTTATCCACCACCAAATCCTGTCAATCCCGGCTCCTAAATATTGGGTTGGCCAAAGGGTTCATTCGTTTTTTTCCGTAAGATGGCTCTAGTAGCACTTAGTTGTCTTTAACTTCATTCGAAACAATTTTGTTAGATTGTATGTGACAGCAGTCATATCAGCGCACATTTAAAAAAAGACTTATCAAAATTGGTGAATTTTTGTGTAGCCATTTTAATGTTGAAGATGGAAGAAAAAAAGCAACATTTTCGGGATATTATGCTTTATTATTTCAAGAAAGGTAAAACCGCGACCGACATGAAAAAAAAAAAAATTTGCGCAGTATATGGAGAAGGTGCTGTTACTGATCGAACGTGTCAAAAGTGGTTTGCAAAGTTTCATGCTGGAGATTTCTCACTGGCCGATGCTCCACGGTGGGTAGAGCAGTTGAAGTTGATGGCGATCAAATCGAAACAATAATTGAGAACAATCAATGTTATACCACGCAGGAGATGGCCGACATACTCAAAATATCCAAATCAAGCATTGAAAATCATTTGCACCAGCTTGGTTATGTTAATCGCTCTGATGTTTGGGTTCCACGTAAGTTAAGCGAGAAAAACCTTCTTGACCGTATTTCCACATGTGATTCTCTACTTAAACGTAACAAAAACGTTCCATTTTTAAAACAAATTGTGATGTGTGATGAAAAGTGGATACTCTACAATAATGTGGAATGGAAGAGATCATGGGGCAAGCAAAATGAACCACCACCCACCACAGCAAAGGCCAGTCTTCATCCAAAGAAGGTGATGTTGTGTATATGGTGAGATTGGAGGGGAGTCCTCTATTATGAGCTCCTTCCGGAAAACCAAACGATTAATTCCAATACGTACTGCTCCCAATTAGACCAACTGAAAGTGGCATTCAACAAAAAGCATCCAGAATTAGTCAACAGAAAATGCATAATCTTCCACCAGGATAATACAAGACTGCCTGTTTCTTTGATGACCAGGCAGAAACTGTTACAGCTTGGCTGGAAAGTTCCGATTCATCTGCTGTATTCACCAGATTTTGCACTTTCAGATTTCCATTTATTTAGGTCTTTACAAAATTCTCTTAATGGAAAAAATTTCAATTCCCTGAAAGACTGTAAAAGGCACCTGGAACAATTCTTTGTTCAAAAAGATAAAAAGTTTTGGGAAGATGGAATTATGAAGTTGCCTGAAAAAGGGCAGAAGGTAGTGGAACAAAAGGGTGACTACGTTGTTCAGTAAAGTTCTTGGTGAAATTGAAAAATGTGTCTTTTATTTTTACTTAAAAATCAAAGGCACTTTTTTGGCCAACCAAATATTTCTCAAAAACTGAATGTATTTTCTAGATTCTACTGCTTCAGTTCAAACAATATTCCATAAATATCAGTTCTATCATTTTTGACTTCTAATATGAGCTGAAGAGTTTGCACATTAGTGTGATAATCTATTAATTCCCTCATTCAACACAACATTGTTGAACACATGCTATGTACTAGGCACAGGAGATGCAAAAGCAAAGACAGCATACAGGCACATTTCAGAGATATTGCAGGTTCGCTTCCAGACCACCACAATAAAGTGAATATCCCAATAAAGCGAGTCACACAATTATTTTGGTTTTCCAATGCATATAAAAGTTATTTTTACACTATACTGTAGTCTATTAAGTGTGCAATAGCATTATGTCTGAAAAAAACCAATGTGCATATTTTAATTTAAAAATACTTGATTGCTAAAAAGTGGCTCCATCATTGGAGGCTTCAGCAAGTTGTAATCTTTTTGAAATAGTAACATCAAAGATTACTGTTCACAGATCACCATAACAAACATAATAATAATGAAAAAGTTTGAAATATTGTGAGAATTGCCAAAATGTGACACAGAGATACAAAGTGAGCAAATCTGTTGGAAAAATGGCACCGATAGATTTGCTCGATGCAGGGTTGCCCCAAACCTTAATTTGTTAAAAATGTAATATCTGCAAAGCACAATGAAGCAAAATGCAATAAAATGAGGTATGTTTGTACATGATCCTTGGCCACATAAGACCATAAAAATCCCCAATGGACCATGATGCCACCAAATCAATATATCGAAATTTTAATTGGAAAGCTAGTTTAAGTAAATTTGCTTCATATGCTGCTCTGAGCATACAACCCTGGGGCTCCCAGGCTATGCCGTATGCTCCTTAAATTTTTCAGAATGGCTTTAGTTGGTCTCTCCTTCTATTCTTTATGTTCCTGCTCCACTTGGATTTATACTCTTTAACACCATTTATTATGCTAACTGACTTCATCCTTTGAGAATCCAAAGAATTAATGTCAAAATCTGAAGGGCAAAACTCTAGTTGACCTGGTTCATAAGGTGGCCACTGTGGCTTTCCTGGTGACAAATGTGACACATTATAGAAATAAGGGGCTGCCTAAATCCAGGACTCACAGCAATCACTGAGAAGAAAAAAGATATGTCACTAGATTAAGGATGGCAAACACCTGGTTTGTTTACCACTCCAGCCACTCCTGTCTCCATGTCAGACATGACTGATTGATCACAGATCTCTTTTCCTGCTCACCCCAGGCTTGACTTTAGGTTCTTTCTTAACACAGTGCTCCAGCAGCCACTGCCAATCAATCAGGCTTGGGACCTGAGATAAAATTTGTCATCTCTTCATTAGACCCAGTGATTAGCAAAGAAAAAATTTCATGAAACAGGAGTAAAGGACTAAGGCAGAGCTGTATGGAAAAATAAAAATTAAAAAAAAAAAAAGGAAGCCAGGATGGAAACTACAGCTTTATTGGCTTTATACTTTGTAATCTCCTCTCCCAAACTCAACATGATCCCTAAAGAATGATTCTTTTTGTCCTGCTTGAGAAACTGGCTTATCCTGAACCAATCTCTCTTCCCAGGGGTGGGAGGGGTGTTGGTGGTGGGAGGTTCTCTACTCGTCAACCTGGGGCAAAGAAGTATAGTCCTTGAATAACAACTCCACCAGAGCCTCCATGGAATAGGAGAGGGGCATTGCCCATTAGAAAGAGACACGGGGTAGACCAGATAACTAGTACCCACTCAAGCAGCACAAGAAGTTGAAAGAGGGAAGAGCCCTTGCCTGGTTGGGGCCCCGAGAAAAGGCTTCATGGAGGCTGGGACATTTGAGATCAGGGTGGATAGGAAGGTGCTACTTCCCAGCTCAGAGTTGGCAGGGAGTGTAAGACGTTGACACAGAATAAGCGATATACATGGAGACACTGAACCGTCATCGATTGCCCACATTTACAGCCTCTGTCCTGCCCATCTATAATCGAATCCTTTGCCTGGGACTGAGCCAGCTGGGCTGGCTGCAGTAATCACATGTGAGCAATTTTACTAAAAATCACACTCAGTTAATTTGTATGATTAGGGAATTAGCAATTGCTTTCTCTGATCTCAAAGATTATTCAAAAACACACCATATTCTCAGAATGAGATTGGAATAAAAGTGGCTTTCAGATATAAATTAAAGTTCTGCTGAATATTGCCTAAAATAATGCAGTGTAGAGATTTACAGTAATAGGCCATTCCCCCTAGGGTTTCAGTACCTTCTCTGTTTAAGGTTCTCTCTCTCTCTCTCTCTCTCTCTCTCTCTCTCTCTCTCTCTCTCTCGTCACACACACACACACACACACACATCCTCTTTGCCCTTTGAACTGGAACAGTGATCCGTTCCCTGTGATTAAATTAGTGTAAGTAATAAGATATCATAGATTTGATTGATTTCCCTGGCAATGGTTATTAACCAGCCCAATTCAAAGCCAAGCAGGACCATTATTCTAAACATTGATTTCTGAAAAGGCATGCAAGGGAAGGAAATTCTCAGCTACAGAGATATTCCATAAGGAATTATCAGATAGGATGATATATAGTGAGGATTCTCAGACATGGCAATGAACCCCCAGGAATCCTCAAATACTATGATATACAGATGTCAGAGCCCACAGGGAGACTGAGCAATGCTGTGAATACACTTTACCAGTGTTCTCAGGGAATACTTCTTAGATGTACCATAAAATGTAAGCACTAAGAACTGTATTTATGCCAATCATTGTATTTAATCCAACAAATATATACTTAGTAACTTCTCTGATCTATACTTGCTGGAGGCTTAGGAGACAAAAAGGAAACATGGCCTCAAGGAGTTCGCAGTGAACAGGTTGTGTTTCTTGAGGAAGGTTAAAAATGCCTTTCACTCAGAAAGGATGGCTATTTGGGATGTGGCTACTGAATCGGAGGGTCCTCCTTTGCAAATAGGTTTCCATCTTTCAACAAAGAGTCATCCACTGGATAGAAGACTTTCACAGAGACGGGGGGGGGGGCATCTTTTTGACCACCTACAAGATGCACAGAGCTGTAAATCATGGCATGAATCTCTCTGAGCTCCAGAGAAAAATAAATCTGTTAAATAAAGGAAAATTCTTCCTGTTCTCCAAACTCCTATGGCTTCTTCTGTCCACAGAGCAAGGGGGAAGGGAATTTGGAAATGCATCCATGTGGCTCCCTTCAAGAGCGTCCATATCATCTCCAACAGCCAAAGGAAAACTGGGTACTTCAATCCAAATCCATATATTGAAATGTATTTGAGTTTTATATGTATTTTTACCTCCTGTGCTAAGGACAGGAAGCTCACAGAGTATAGTATTTGCAACCACAGGCTCTGGAATCAGTTTTTCTAGGTTTGAATCCTGGCTGTAATACTTTCTAAGACATATTAATTAACCTCATCAGTTCTCACTTTCCCCGTTAACCCATTATGGGGTTAATGATAGCAATTACTTCCTATGTTTGTCATAAAAGTGAGGGAGCTGATACGTGCACCTAACGTGCTTACCCTGGTATCTGGCACACAGTGATGATCAAAAACTGATACAATTGGTCTTGACCATTTATCCTAAAGAAGAAAAGATATGAAATGGCCTATAACCTTACAAAGGATAAACAAATCACAGCTTCCTTCCTCTTTTGTTCCTTCTGACTCCAGAGGTACAAACAGGACCATTGAGAGAATGTACATGGAAACAGGTTTTACTTTACTGTTAGAAAGTACATTCAATCATCAGAGCTATGCCACATTTCAATGGGCTGCATTGGGGGGTAATGAGTTCCCTGTCACTGGAAGTGTTCAAACAAAGGATTGAAGACCCGCTTTCAGGGATTTCTGTCCTGTGTTTAACAGTGAATTGGATCTGATGACTGCTGGAGTCTCTCCTAAATTTATCTGGCTCTGATTCAATGACATAGTATATAAATGCTTCGCTCTATCTACCGATGGAATAATGCTAAAGGAAGAAAAGAACCAGAAGTGAGACTCTGGGAGGACTACAGTTCTATCAGCTGCACCTCTTACCCCCAGCACACAGCACCACCAGAGAACTAGTGAAGAGGAAGCATTCAGTAACTCTCAATTAAGCCAAAAATAGAGTGCAAATAGAATTAGTGGATATTGATGCTTCAGATTTTTCAGCATGCGAGGATCTTGTGTTTCCTGCAAACAAAATCCACAGACAGTTTCTCTGGACCTGCTCCTTTTTCTGTTCCTAGTAGCCACACATAACTCACACCCCCATCCAATGCTTTAGAATTGTAAATCAGATGCATCGCAGTTTTTAAAATGTGTATGTGTGTGTGTATGTGTGTGTGTGTGTGAAGGTTGGCGTGCCTGTGGGGCTTTTCCAAGTCCCGTATTTGTCTGAATGCCATTGATTTTTGGCCTAATTGTTATTCACTATGCTAATTTCCTCCACAAATCTCACATTCTATTGATCAAAAAGTAATAAACTCTCCAACAAACAAAACAAGCATTATTGCAATGTTGGGAAAACATCAGTTAATATCAATACCATATTTACAATTATCTTTAACCCAAATTTTACCCATGATGCAGTGCATAAGCAGCTTCAGAGACCTACAGGCTAAAGGAGCATGTGAAAAAATCCTGTTTGCTTTTTTTCTGACAGAGCAAGAGGAGGCAAGTGCAACCAAGAAACACCTGAAGGTGCCCAGTAAGGAATTGATGGCTAGAATAAATGCCATTATCCCAATAGAGAAATCCATCACCTGCTTTGTTTTTCCTCTTTCTGTTTCTCTCTTCAGTTTAAGGCACTGTGTTAATCATCATGGAAAGTGCAAAGGTGAGCAAAGCAGTCTTTTACTGCACTCCAAAATTATTGTTCCCTTGAAAAGAAAAAAAATGTAATTATTTAGTAGGAGCTTATAGCATTGTTGACTTGACTTTCTCGTTGCGAGTCACCAGGCTACCACTGTGGGTGTCATTGTTTTGTCTGCTCAACATTCCTTCCTCTGAGCTGCCAACAACATCCTCCTTCTTTTTGAGAACTGCTAATGCCCATACTCTAACGATTGATTTCAGGAGAGCTACCAATCATCGTATTCCACCCTCATGGCCGTGTTTCATTGGTCCAGGGGTGGGCACCCAACCCAAGCCTACCCAATCAGCACCATCCTTGAGGCTTTCCAAACCGGAACTGAGAATAATAAAGATATAAGTTGAGAGGCATGAGAACTACCAACGACTGTGATTCAAGCCAAATGGAGGAAGCCAATCTGAAAGGATAAAGCTCATAGGCTGAAAGAAGCATGGAAGAGAGACGCAGAACGGGAGTCCGGGTGACATTCAAGACACTCATTCCTACTGACCCTAGGACTAGTTGAGGAATTGTCTACATGGGCTGGCAGTTTAAGCTCAGTTTCTGTCACTTACCACCCAAAGAGTCCTGTCTAATACAAGCCTGTCACTAGATAAAGGAAATCAAGGCAGATGACCCAACAGGACAGAGATAGAGGGTCCAGTACAGAAGGCTATTTCTAAGACACAGACATCAAAGGTTAGGAGAAAGGGACAAGTGAGACTTGGTGATGGACCCACCCACACACATGTCACCCTGGTCTTGTTTAAATTGCAACTTCTTTTTTCAGATAATGATTGGTCCTGAAAAAAGATCAGCAGCTTGGGAGCTGCACTGAGCCTGACTCTAGAATAGATTTTTCCATATCATTGACCAGTCTCTGGGGCAGTTGAAGAAAAAGCCATCAGCACCACACTTGAAGTTCAGGATGACTGATGTAGCAAAAGATGTCTGTTTATTTTTCTGTTTTGCTTTGAATGAAACAATCATGGAGGCTTTTCCCAAGGTGCTCCTGTGTCTTATAGGATGCTGTCTCTGCATTAAGTTTTGGTTATATAGTGGCCAAACCAAGTCCTCCAGACTTGAGTCAATGTGTCTTCTGCAGGGAACTACACTGGCCCTGCTGGGCTAGAGCAAGAATGGGCTTTGGCGATCCTAGATTTGGTTTTAAATTGCAGTTTTCAAACATTCTGTATGTGTACCCTTTGGCAAGTTACGAAACCTTTCTAAACTTCAGCTTTATGAGGAAGATAATATCATGCCTGTGGATCAGACATTCGCTAATGTCCAGAATAATAGTGCTGGCTGAAGCTCTGTGGGCAAGAAAAGTAAACCTATAGTCAGAATAAGTACCTGTTCTTATGAGGGTGAACCCTTTTCCTTTCTATGATGAAAGAAGCTTAATATAGTTACTGATTCTGGATGGTGTGGTATGGGATATGATCAGTAGATCACGTGGTCATGGGAACACTATTGCACCAGGTGGTCTTCTGGAATCCGTCAAGAATAGTGTCATAACACGGGCTCATTGTTCATCTCTGCTGCTGATTTGTTGGGCATTCAGACATAGCCTGAGCAAGATAAGCCTGAGTAAGTGGAAGCACGTACTCTTAGGCCCATTTGTAGTCTCTATCTCTACCACTGTGATCCCTCGTTCACATGTGTGCCGGTTCTGGAATGGCCAATGAGGAAGTCTGACTATACCAACTGGCCGAGTCATTTTGTCTACTTGGTTGTTCAAAGTTTTTTCCATGGTGAATATTTTGACAAATGTGAACAATGGCATGTGATACAAAAATCCTCAACTTTGTCCCCACTGCTTTATATTCATCCATATGCCTCTATCCCAAACATCCTAGTCTCTGATTTTTCCAGTGAACTTTACATTTGCCCCATATGTGAAATATTGGATTTATGTACGTTTAATTTTATCATCATGGGGTGGAGATAGCCATTATTAGTTTCCCACCAAAGCCAAACATTTTAAAGGATAGATTCACAAATTTGTTCATAAAAAATTAAGGCTTCATATGGACAAAGGCACCGTGATCAAAAATAAAATTTTATTTTATTTTTTATTTTTTTTATTTTTTTTTTGGGCCGTGCCACACGGCATGTGGGATCCTAGCTCCCCGACCAGGGATTGAACCCACGCCCCCTGCAGTGGGAGCGTGGCGTCTTAACCACTGGACCACCGGGGAAGGCCCAAAAATAAAATTTTAAATAAAACTTAGGAAACTATGTACAAGGTATATGACAGAAAAATAACTGATATTCTTAATCAATAAAGAGATCATACAAAGCAATTTAAAGTGAACATTCAAATAGAAAACATGGGAAAGAGCATGAAGAGGCAAGTCACAAAGACATATACAAGGACAATACACAGAGAAGAAAGTGCTCCAGCTCAGCAATAGTCAAAGAAATGCAAATTTAAACATCAACATAGCTTTTTGTGCCCTCAAGTAGTCAAAGAGTAAAAAGATCAATATTATCCACTATTGTTGAGGATACAGGGAAATGTGCACTCCTAAATTATCGTGGAAACATGACCTTGAAGAATCTTTCTGAAGTACAATTTACCAATATGAATCAAAATTAAATGTTCATACATCTAACTCCAGCCATCAACCTTCTAGGACTTATTCTAAGGAAATGACTGGGCAATTGTGTAAAGGTGTATGTATGTGATGTTCACATATGAGTTGCTTACAACAGCTTCATTGGAAAAAAAATAACCTGGAGATTCACCTATAAGACATCACGTGGCTTTTCAAATAAATGCAGTAGAGCTATGTATATTGACATGGAGATGTAGTAATACTGGACCAGGAAGTGATAGAGGCAGTTACCAAATTCTGCAGGTGTGACAGTATGTACAGGCACAGGCAAAGGAAAAATCTGGAAGGCTATATCCCAAAATATTAGTAGTACTTATTGCTGTTAGATGTAATTATTTTTACATATCCACATTTAAATTTTTACAATTATGCCCTTTTTTAAGTTCTCTGTCAATTTTATTTCATTGTTGTAAGAATACTTAACATGAGTTCTACTGCCAACAGAATTTTAACTGTTCTTTATTGTTGACTGTAGGTACAGTGTTGTACAGTAGATCTATAGAGCTTATTCATCTTGAGTAACTTAAACTTGACGTTTATTGATTAGTAACTTCCCATTTCCCCTTCCCTTCAGTCCCTGGCAACCACCAATCCTCTCTTCAATTCTATGGATTTGACCATTTCAGGTACCTCATATAAGTGGAATCATGCAATATTTGTCCTTCTAACAGGCTTATTTCACTTAGCATAATATTCTTAATATCCATGTTGCCTCATATTGCACAGTTTTCCTCTTTTTTAAGACTGAGTAATATTCCATTGTATGTATTGACCACATTTTCTTATCCATTCATCTGTCGATGGACATTAAGATTTTTTTCACATCTTGGCTACTCTGAATGGTTCTGCAATGAGCGTAAGAGTGCTAGTATCATTTCAAGATCCTAATTTCAATTATTTTGGTTAAATACCCAGAAGTTGGATTGCTATATCATATGGCAGTTCTATTTGTAATTTTTGAGGAGCCTCCACACTGTTTTCCACAGCAGCCCCACTATTCTGCATCCCCACCAACAGTGTGCAAAGCTTTCAATTTCTTCACGTCCTCTCCAACACATATCATCTTTTATTTTTTAAATGTAGAGTTCAGTGGCATTAAGTACATTCATATTGTTGTGCAACCATCACCACCATCCATCTCTAGAAAAATTTCATCAAAACACGTTTGCTTTTTTTTCAATAACCATTTTTTTATTGAAGTATGGTTAATTTACAATGTTGTGTTAGCTTCAGGTGTACAGCAAAGTGATTCAGTTTATATAAATATTCTTTTCCACTATAGGTTATCACAAGACATTGAATATAATTCCCTGTGCTATACAGTAAGTCATTGTTGTCTATCTGTTTTATACATAGTAATGTGTATATGTTAATCCCAAACTCCTAATTTATCTTCCCCCACCTCACCCGCTATCCCCTCTAGTAACCATAAGTTTGTTTTCTATGTCTGTGAGTCTATTTCTGTTTTATAAATAGGTTCATTTATATCATTTTTTAGGTTCTTTTGTTTTTTGATAATAACCATTCTGACAGGTGTGAGGTGATATCTCATTGTGGTTTAGATTTGCATTTCCCTGATGATTAGTGACACTGAGCACTTTTTCATATACCTGTTGGACATTTGTATGTCTTCTTTGGATAAATGGCTATTCAAGTCCTTAGCTTAGCACAGGCAACAAAAACAAACAAGCGGGACTACATCAAACTAAAATTCTGCACAGCAGAGGAAACAAACAACAGAGTGAAAGGTAAACAATAGAATGGGAGAAAATATTTGCAAAGTGTATACCTGATAAGGGGTTAGTTTCTAAAATATATAAGGAACTCCTTATTTTTATAACAAGACAAAATCAATAAAGATATTTTCGTCTTTAACAGAGGACAAAATTAAGAAGGTAATGTTTGAGATTAATGAATTCAGAGGAAAAGGAAAGCCTAAGAACGCAATGGTAAACAAGGTACCACTGCTGTGGGGAAAGTAAAGAGAGAAGTAGGGGGAGAGGTCTTGAAAATGATGACTCCAACTTCAACATTCAACAGCAAGCAAGAGACATTTCACCTACTGAAGGATAAACCTCTAAACCCCTGTCCTCATCAAGCTCCCCAAAAGAAATCCTATGTGGAAAAATAGCCAGTGGTCACACATCTTTAAAGAAACACATCTAGAACCAGCACACATGTACCATGCACACAAATCAGTGTCCTCCTTTGGTTCCTCCTTAGAAACAAATGTTGATCCCTTACTGACACAGTGATATCATGGACACAAATTATTTCCTCTGCAGCAAGTTTGTCAAAGTAGTCCAAACTCAAAACAGAGACCTCTGAAAAGTTCCAAAATGTTAAATATGGAAAAAATAATAATCTGTTTAATGCATAATCTTTTGAATAGATAGATGATAGATATAGATAGATAGATAGATAGATAGATAGATAGATAGATAGATAGATATAGATAGATAGATAGATACCCTTTGATCACACCTATTCCTTTATGTCTCTTCATGCACAGTTCTTTTGTGGCAGAGGAATTTTTCAAAAACACAGACCCTCTTTTGTTTAATTAATAACCCCCCCCAGAGATAAATCACCCCAGCGGTACCCTCTCTAAGCAACCCTGTGGCAATGACCTACTTTAAGAGTCTTTCATGTATAGCTTGGGTTTACTATGTATTTTGAAAATTACTGCTCAATAGCTATTTTGGGAGATCAGCATTTTCCTTAGTAAGTGTAACAATGAAGACTCATTTTCCCACCTGGGAAGGAAGAACGAGAGAATAACAGGACTGAATTAAGAGATAATGAAGAGGGACTAGTTATGTCCCTAGAAAACTAATAGTAATAATAATAAGGCTAATTTTTATGAAGCACTTTACGTGCACTGCTTCATTTGATTTTCACAACAATCCTATATATTAGACACTATTATTGCCCCCCTTTAACTGATGGGGAAACTGAGGCACAGAGTGGTTCAATAACTTCTTCCTAATCACGCAGCCAGCAAGTGGCAAAGACAGAATTCAGATTAGGGTAGTCCGGCTTCAGAGCCCAAGCTCACCACTATGCTATGCACAACCATCTAATGGGCATAAAATTGATGTCCATTTACTGCTAGGGACATGCCAGACATCCGATAAACATGATCACACTTAGTTCTCACAGTGACACTCTGTTGGCATAATCCTTACTTCCAGAGACGTGAATTGAAGCGCAGAAAAGAACGTGGTGAGATTTCTTTTTTTTTTAATTATTGTGATAAGAACACTTAACATGAGATCCATCCTCTTAACAAATGTTTACATGTACCATATCGCATTTTTTAAATTTTTATTTTGTATTGGAGTATAGCTGATTAACAATGTTGTGTTAGTTTCAGGTGTACAACATAGTGATTCAGTTATACATATACATGTATCTATTATTTTTCTAATTCTTTTCCCATTTAGGTTATTAAAGAGTATTGAGCAGAGTTCCCTGTGTTATACAGTAGGTCCTTGTTGGTTATCTATTCGAAATATAGCAGTTTACATGTACCATACAGCACTGTTGTACAGTGTTGTAGGGCAGATCTTTAGACCTTATTCATCTTACGTAAGTGAAACTTTATACCCGTTAAACAGCAAGTCTCCATATTCCCCTCCCCCAGCTCCAGGCAACCACCATTCTACCTTCTGTTTGTATGTGTTTGACTATTTTATATACCTCCTAGAAGTGGAATCATGCAGTATTTGTCCTTCTGTCACTGGCTTATTTCATTTTAACATGATGTCACCCAGGTTCATCCATGTTGTCATGTATGGCAGGATTTCCTTCGTTTTATAACTGAATAATATTTCATGACATGTATAGACAACACATGTGGAGTGGCGGAAAGATCAGGCAGGTCCAGAACCAGGAAGAAAGGCTGAGAGGGAGAGTGGGTGCAAGACACATGATGACCAAGTCTAAATGGTCTCTATGGAAAGATGGGAATCAGTGTGGAATAAAATGAAGTTACTAGGGGAAGTAGATATTGACACCACATTTGCTTTCTTCTTATTGGCTCTAGTCTTGGCCCCAATCCAGGTTATAAACTAGGAAGTCTGTGGTTTCATCCATCCTATTAATTAAATAAAACCTTTACCTTTATCTGCACTTAGAACGACACAATTTCCTGGATGGTGCACTAAATCCCAGTGAGTATCCTCTCTGGGGAAGAAAGGACCCCATTCTTGCAGGGCAACCTTTCACCACATCCTCTACGTTCCCCACTGCACACAGCTACCTCCGCCCTGGCCTGGGAACTACAAGCATCTACAGAATGGGACAGATCCAACCTAACTTCCTTTTTCTACAGAACTGACTTGAAATATTGGCTTGTGTTGGAGAAGACTAAAATAACTGTGATGAATGTTATTTGAAAAATCTAGGATGTCATTATGCCTTGCATTGTTTCGCCCTAAATCCATTTTCTATTAGGTTATTATTAATTAGCATTTGTTTAGCATCAACTATGTACTCCAAACCAGACTAGAAGAGTAAGAGAATAATCCTACCCAGGATGGGCCACAAGTAGGGTTTCTTTAAACAGCTCACCACCTACACTTAACCCCCCAGATGAACTGCACATACTCCAAAGAAATGTTCTGAAAATGCATCTTCAGGGAAACAACTCAAATAAAAAGAATCAATTTCTACCAGTGGGACTTTGCATGCACTCATCATATGGGACAGGCAGAGTCCTGAGCCAAATAAAAATTTTAAAGGAAAAAGAGAGTGAGATGTCATACAAAGTTACTGAAAATGTATTAGACTCAAAGTCTCCTGAAAGTTGTAAAGAACTGAAAATAGGAAGTGAGAAGTTATTTTTCAATTATTTCATGGCAAGAACACTTAACAGAGATGCAGATAAATCTGGTAACATGTACGCTAATATGGATAGATCTAGATAAAGAAAAAGAAGCATCTCTGCAAACCACATGATAAAAAAAAAAATGCTTGGATGGATTTTTGCCAAATTTGGAAGATATGTATGGGAATTATCCATGGTGCATTGTCTTAGTTTGAATTCCCCTAAAAGCAGACCCTAAGGATGGGGTAGGAGTTAGTTATTTGGGAAACCAGGCAGCACAATGAGGGAGTGGGGAAGGGAGGAAAGCAGATAGAAGGGTGTGATAATAAGCCAGTTACTGCTGTGGGCACGGGGGCTCAGTTTCGCTGGAGACCCACTGAAAAAATGTGTTGTCCCACAGAGGGGAGAACCCGGGGTATTTTCCTACCAACTCCTGTCCATCACTAGTTACAGAGTTCCTGGAGGACCTTGCAAGCACCTCGGGCTGTCCTGTGTATGGCCAGAGAATGTCCTTGGGCAGAGAGACACAGGTGCATAGGAAGCTATGTGTGTTTCAGTGTTTCATATATATATATGCTCAATACAGAAGATACATATTGAACTGGGCATGTATATTATACATTATATATACACTAAACATATAATATGTATTCTTTTTTTTGAATTTTTGAATTTTATTTTATTTATTTTTTTATACAGCAGGCTCCTATTAGTTATCCACTTTACACATATTAGTGTATACATGTCAATCCCAATCTCCCAATTCATCACACCACCACCGCCACCCCCTGCTACTTTCCCCCCTTGGTGTCCATACATTTGTTCTTTACATCTGTGTCTCTATTTCTGCCCTGCAAACCAATTCATCTGTACCATTTTTCTAGGTTCCACCTATATGTGTTAATATGCGATATTTGTTTTTCTCTTTCTGACTTACTTCACTCTGTATGACAGTCTCTAGGTCCATCCACATCTCTAAAAATGACCCAGTTTTGTTCCTTTTTATGGCTGAGTGATATTCCATTGTATATATGTACCAAATCTTCTTTATCCATTCATCTGTCCATGGGCATTTAGGTTGCTTCCATGACCTGGCTATTGTAAATAGTGCTGCAATGAACACTGGGGTGCATGTGTCATTTTGAATTATGGTTTTCTCTGGGTATATGCCCAGTAGTGGGATTGCTGGGTCATATGCTAATTCTATTTTTAGTTTTTTAAGGAACCTCCATACGGTTCTCCATAGTGACTGTATCAATTTACATTCTCACGAACAGTGCAAGAGGGTTCCCTTTTCTCCACACCCTCTCCAGCATTTGTAGTTTGTAGATGTTCTGATGATGCCTATTCTAACTGGTGTGAGGTAATACCTCATTGTAGTTTTGATTTGCGTTTCTCTAATAATTAGTGATGTTGAGCATCTTTTCATGTGCTTCTTGGCCATCTGTATGACTTCTATGGAGAAATGTCTATTTAGGTCTTCTGCCCATTTTTTGATTGGGTTTTTTGTTTTTTTAATATTGAGCTGCATGAGCTGTTTATGTATTTTGGAGATGAATCCTTTGTCCATTGATTCGTTTGCAAATATTTTCTCCCATTCTGACAGTTGTCTTTTCATCTTGTATGTAGTTTCCTTTGTTTTGCAAAAGATTTTAAGTTTTATTAGGTTCCAATTGTTTATTTTTGTTTTCATTTCTATTACTCTAGGAGGTGGATCAAAAAAGATCTTGCTGTGATTTATGTCAAAGAGTGTTCTTCCTATGTTTTCCTCTAAGAGTTTCATAATATCTAGTCTTACATTTAGGTATCTAATCCATTTTGAGTTTATTTTTGTGTACTGTGTTCGGGAGTGTTCTAATTTCATTCTTTTACATGTAGCTGTCCAGATTTCCCAGCACCACTTATTGAAGGCACTGTCTTTTGTCCGTTGTATATCCTTGTCTAATTTGTCATAGATTAGTTGACCATAGGTGCATGGGTTTATCTCTGGGTTTTCTATCCTGTTCCATTGATCTATATTTCTGTTTTTGTGTCAGTACCATATTGTCTTGATTACTGTAGCTTTGTAGTATAGTCTGAAGTCAGGGAGTCTGATTCCTCCAGCTCCGTTTTTCTCCCTCAAGACTGCTTTGGCTATTCGGGGTCTTTTGTGTCTCCATACAAATTTTAAGATTTTTTTTCTTCTAGTTCTGTAAGAAATGCTATTGGTAATTTGATAGGGATCACATTGACTCTGTAGATTGCTTTGGGTAGTATAGTCATTTTCACAATATTGACTCTTCCAATCCAAGAACATGGTATATCTCTCCATCTGTTTGTACCATCTTTAATTTCTTTCATCAGTGTTTTATAGTTTTCTGCATACAGGTCTTTTGTCTCCCTACGTAGGTTTATTCCTCAGTATTTTATTCTTTTTGTTGCAGTGGTAAATGGGAGTGTTTCCTTAATTTCTCTTTCAGATATTTCACCATTAGTGTATAGGAATGCAAGAGATTTCTGTGCATTAATTTTGTATCCTGCAACTTTACCAAATACATTGATTAGCTCTAGTAGTTTTCTGGTGGCATCTTGAAGATTCTCTATGTACAGTATCATGTCATCTGCGAACAGTGACAGTTTTACTTCTTCTTTTCCAATTTGTATTCCTTTTATTTCTTCTTCTTCTCTGATTGCCGTGGCTAGGACTTCCAAAACTATGTTGAATAAGAGTGGCAAGAGTGGGCATCCTTGTCTCGTTCCTGATCTTAGAGGAAATGCTTTCCGTTTTTCACCATTGAGAATGATGTTTGCTGTGGGTTAGTCATATATGGCCTTTATTATGTTGAGGTAGTTTCCCTCTATGTCCACTTTCTAGATAGTTTTTGTCATAAATGGGTGATGAATTTTGTCAAAAGCTTTTTCTGCATCTATTGAGATGATCATATGGTTTTTCTTCTTCAATTTGTTAATATGGTGTTTCACATTGATTGATTTGCATATATTGAAGAATCTTGCATCCCTGGGATAAATCCCACTTGATCATGGTGTATGATCCTTTTAATGTGTTGTTGGATTCTGTTTGCTAGTATTTTGTTGAGAATTTTTGCATGTATATTCATCAGTGATATTGGTTTGTAATTTTCTTTTTTTGTAGTATATTTGTCAGGTTTTGGTATCAGGGTGATGGTGGCCTCATAGAATGAGTTTGGGAGTGTTCCTTCCTCTGCAATTTTTTAGAAGAGTTTGAGAAGGATGGGTGTTAGCACTTCTGTAAATGTTTGATAGAATTCACCTGTGAAGCCATCTGGTCCTGGACTTTTGTATGTTGGAAGATTTTTAATCACAGTTTCAATTTCATTACTTGTGATTGGTCTGTTCATATTTTCTATTTCTTCCTGTTTCAGTCTTGGAAGGTTAGACCTTTCTAAGAATTTGTCCATTTCTCCAGGTGGTCTATTTTATTTGCATAGAGTTTCTTGTAGTAGTCTTAGGATGCTTTGTATTTCTGCAGTGTCTGTTGTAACTTCTCTTTTTTCATTCTAATTTTATTGATTTGAGTCCTCTCCCTCTTTTTCTTGATGAGTCTTTCTAAAGGTTTAACAATTTTGTTTATCTTGTCAAAGAACCAGCTTTTAGTTTTATTGATCTTTGCTATTGTTTTCTTTGTTTCTATTTCATTTATTTCTGCTCTGATCTTTATGATTTCTTTCCTTCTACTAACTTTGGGTTTTGTTTGTTCTTCTTTCTATAGTTCCTTTAGGTGTAAGGTTAGATTGTTTACTTGAGGTTTTTCTTGTTTCTTGAGGTAGGCTTGTATAGCTATAAACTTCCCTCTTAGAACTGCTTTTGCTGCATCCAATAGGTTTTGGATCATCGTGTTTTCATTGTCATTTGTCTCTAGGTATTTTTGATTTCCTCTTTGATTTCTTCAGTGATCTCTTGGTTATTTAGTAACGTATTGTTTAGCCTCCATGTGTTTGTGTTTTTTACGTTTTTTTCCCATGTAACTGATTTCTAATCTCATAGCACTGTGTTCAGAAAAGATGCTTGATATGATTTCAATGTTCTTAAATTTACTGAGGCTTGATTTGTGACCCAAGATGTGATCTATCCTGAAGAATGTTCCATGTGCACTTGAGAAGAAAGTGTAATCTGCTGTTTTTGGATGGAACGTCCTATAAATATCAATTAAATCTCTCTGGTCTACTGTGTCATTTAAAGCTTGTGTTTCCTTATTAATTTTCTGTTTGGATGATCTGTCCATTGGTGTAAGTGAGGTGTTAAAGTCCCCCACTATTATTGTGTTACTCTCGATTTCCTCTTTTATAGCTGTTAGCAGTTGCCTTATGTATTGAGGTGTTCCTATGTTGGGTGCATATATATTTATAATTGTTATACCTTCTTCTTGGATTGATCCCCCTTGGTCATTATGTAGTGTCCTTCCTTGTCTCTTGTAACATTCTTTATTTTAAAGTCTATTTTAACTGATATGAGTATTGCTACTCCAGCTTGCTTTTGGTTTCCATTTGCATGGAATATCTTTTACATCCCCTCACTTTCAGTCTGTATGTTTCCCTAGGTCTGAAGTGGGTCTCTTGTAGACAGCATAGATGTTGGTCTTGTTTTTGTATCCATTCAGCGAGCTTGTGTCTTTTGGTTGGAGCATTTAATCCATTTATGTTTAAGGTAATTATTGATATGTGTGTTCCTATTACCATTTTCTTAATTGTTATGGGTTTGTTTTTGTAGGTCCTTTTCTTCTCTTGTGTTTCCCACTTAGAGAAGTTCCTGTAGCATTTTTCGTAGAGCTGGTTTGGTGGTGCTCAACTGTCTTAGCTTTTACTTGTCTGTAAAGCTTTTGATTTCTCTGTTGAATCTGAATGAGATCTTTGCCGGGTAGAGTAATCTTGGTTGTAGGTTTTTCCCTTTCATCACTTTAAATATATCATGTCACTCCCTTCTGGCTTGTAGAGTTTCTGCTGAGAAATCAGCTGTTAACCTTATGGGAGTTCCCTTGTATGTTATTTGTCGTTTTTCCCTTGCTGCTTTCAATAATTTTTCTTTGTCTTTAATTTTTGTCAATTTGATTACTATGTGTCTTGGCATGTTTCTCCTTGGGTTTTTCCTTGCCTGGGACTCTCTGTACTTCCTGGACTTGGGTGGCTCTTTCCTTTCCCATGTTAGGGAAGTTTTCGACTATAACCTCTTCAAATATTTTCTCAGGTCCTTTCTCTCTCTCTTCTCCTTCTGGGACCCCTATAATGCAAATGTTTTTGCATTTAATATTGTCCCAGAGGTCTCTTTGGCTGTCTTCATTTCTTTTCATTCTTTTTTCTTTATTCTGTTCCATGGCAGTGAATTCCACCATTCTGTCTTCCAGGTCACTTATCGGTTCTTCTGCCTCAGTTATTCTGCTATTGATTCCTTCTAGTGTATTTTTCATTTCAGTTATTGTATTGTTCATCTCTGTTTGTTTGTTCTTTAATTCTTCTGGGTGTTTGTTCTTTAATTCTTCTAGGTCTTTGTTAAACATTCCTTGCATCTTCTCCATCTTTGCCTCCATTCTTTTTCCGAGGTCTTGGATCATCTTCACTATCATTATTCTGAATTCTTTTTCTGGAATGTTGTTTATTTCCACTTCATTTAGTTGTTTTTCTGGGGTTTTATCTTGTTCCTTCATCTGGTACATAGCCCTCTGCCTTTTCATCTTGTCTATCTTTCTGTGAATGTGGTTTTTATTCCAGAGGCTGCAGGATTGTAGTTCTTCTTGCTTCTACTGTCTGCACTCGGCTGGATGAAGCTATCTAATAGTCTTGTGCAAGTCTCCTGATGGGAGGGATTTGTGGTGGGTAGAACTGGGTGTTGCTCTGGTGGGCAGAGCTCAGTAAAACTTTAATCCGCTTGTCTGCTGATGGGTGGGGTTGGATTCCCTCCCTGTTGGTTGTTTGGCCTGAGGCAACCCAACACTGGAGCCTACCCGGCTCTTTGGTGGGGCTAATGGTGGACTCTGGGAGGGCTCATGCCAAGGAGTACTTCCCAGAACTTCTGCTGCCAGTGTCCTTGTCCTCACGGTGAGCCACAACCACCCCCCACCTCTGCAGGAAACCTTCCAACACTAGCAGGTAGGTCTGGTTCAGTCTCCTGTGGAGTCACCGCTCTTTCCCCTGGGTCCCGACACGCACACTACTTTGTGTGTGCCCTCCAAGAGTGGAGTCTCTGCTTCCCCCAGTCCCATCGAAGTCCTGCAATCAAATCCTGCTAGTCTTCAAAGTCTGATTCTCTAGGAATTCCTCCTCCCGTTGCCGGACCCCCAGATTGGGAAGCCTGACATGGGGCTCAGAACCTTCACTCCAGTGGGTGGGCCTCTGTGGTATAAGTCTTCTCCAGTTTGTGAGTCACCCACCCAGCAGCCATGGGACTTTATTTTATTGTGATTGTGCCCCTCCTATTGCCTCATTGTGGCTTCTCCTTTGTCTTTGGATGTGGGGTATCTTTTCTGGTGAGTTCCAGTGTCTTCCTGTCAATGATTGTTCAGCAGTTAGTTGTGATTCTGGTGCTCTCCTATAATATGTATTCTTAATCTATAATATATATATGCAAAAGTAGGCTAAAACACACTCAACTTCCTATATGTATTCTAGAGAATACATGTACAGTATTTATGTATTATATATAGAACGCATGTATTTTAAATATATATTCTACAGAATATGGGTCATCTAGAGAAGAAGCTTCTGGGGTTTGCCAGCCTCATCCATGAGCAGGACATGGCCTAGCTCCAGCAGGCAGACATAGTCATGGTAGAAGTGACCCAGGCATCCTTGGGTGTAGGCTATGAGCTGGACCAGCCTCTGACCCTCAGTAGAGAAGCCTGTGCCTTCTGTGCCCACAGCCTGGCCAGGTCCTTTCAGCCATGACCTGGGGAGCAGCAGATGGCTCCCAGGCCCAGGTGTGGGACTACAAGGAGGGAGATGTGGAGGCTGTGTATACTTTGAGGCTGATGCTTCCAAGCAGGTGGTTGCCACCCCGACCCAAGTGCTCAACTTAACTCCACTTTATTAAATTCTTCTGATCCCAGACTCTGCTCTAGTACCATTCCTGCCTCTTAACCCCAGCACCAAAATTAAAAGGTATGTTTAAGATTCTAAAAATACATATATATAATATATATATAATATAATGTATATAATGTTATATTAATATACCTCTTTCTGATCAAGAGCAAAAATCAGCCTGGACGAAGAGATTCAAATAGGATAAAATGGTACAATCAACAAGTTTGTGTCAAGTGGACTTTTAGAAGTAACAACACTTCCGATTTCAGTAGCATGGTAGGAAAAATTATAGAGCTACTCAGAACACCCCTGCCCTTGCTTTTCTACCATAAAAAGTTGAATTATTTAAAAAAGAAACATTCTCTTGAGTGGTTGCAGGTCACTTTGGATTAGCCAAGTTGCCCTGTAGAGTTTAGATGTGAAATATTCATAGGTTTGAGAGAGACCAAGTTTATCAACCTGGAGTGGTTATCTGCCTTACAGGAGGCACCCTTTGCCCCTCTCTCTCTGGGAGAATTTTCTCTGTAACAGCCGAGATCCTAGGATTTGGGGAATCAGCAACAGAGGAAAAGGGAAGAGAGGGAAAGAGGCAAAGAAAGAGGGCAGGACAGAAGCTCTCTAGGTAAGGTTGAAGGAATTGAATGAAAAATCCCAGCTCTGCTACAAGGGTTGAGGGAATTGCTTCTGAGAACGGTTGCTCTGAATGTCGTGGTCATTTATTCCATCTTCTTTAATGTTCCTTGAGAAACAAGAATCCAAATGAGAATTCCTTTTCAATGATTCGAGCTGTCTTTCTTTGAAAGGTCTTTGTGATGCGTGCAAAGACCAACCACCTGGCTTTCTGAACAATCTGCCTAAATCACATCTACACCGACTGTGGTTCCCCAGCCAGAGCAGCAGCATCACCTGGAAAGTTATTAGAAATGCAAATTCTCAGGCCCCAGACCAGACCTACTGAACCAGAATCTCTGGTGGTAAAGTCCAGAAATCAGCAATTTAACAAACTTTCCGGGTGGTTCTTCCAGACATTAAAGTTTGAGAACCACTGATCTAGACAATTTAACGGCCTGTCTGGAGGCCCTAAGAGTTTTGTCCCTGAGTCCAGAGAAAAGGTCTGTTTCAGAAAGGCTTGACTTCCATCCTAAGTACCAGGGTGCAAAACCCTGTACTGGGTTGAATGGTGTCCCCCCAAAAGGTATACCCAAATCCTAACTCCCAGTACCTGTGAATGTGATCTGATTTGAAAATAGGGTCATTGCAGATATAAGCAATGATCCTGAGATCATTTTGGATTTAGGGTAGGCCCTAAATCCAGTGATTGATGTCCTTATAAGGGAAAGGAGAGAGAGATTTGAGACAGAAACCCAGGGAAGAAGGTCATGTGAAGACACAGGCAGAGATTAGAATGTTGCTGCCACAAGCCAAGGATGCCTGGAGCCACCAGAAGCTGGAAAAGGCAAGGAAGGATTCTCCACTAAAGTCTTTGGAAGGAGCATGGCCCTGCCAACATCTTTATTTGTGACTTCTGGCCTCCAGAACTGTGAACAGATACATTTCTGTTGTTTTAAGCCACCAATTTTATGGTAACTTGTGTGGCAGCCCTAAAAATATAATATTCAATATAACCACCTAATACAGGCATAACTTTAAACTTACCCTCTCAGACTGGATTCCCTTCATCAGAAAATTTGAAAAATACCCAGGGTATTATGACTGCTATACCACAAACAAGTTAGAATTGTTGCCTATAAAATGGGAACTGGAGTTAAAGGGGATTAATTAAATAATTATTGTTCTTGCATGGACCAATGACAGTACCATGTCATAAACTCTAACTAACGTTCAAAAATTGTACGAGATCCAAACTTTGTCTCTTACTGTTTGTGATCCTGGGAAACTTACTCAAGTATCAGTAAACTGTGACTCTGAATTTATCTGTAATGAGGATACTAGCGGTGCTGCCTATTGGGTGGTTGTGGGCTTTGCATTAGATGATGTTAGAGCAATCAGTCCTGCTTTCATGTTTATTTTGAAAATGGAATTTGTTCCAATGAGATTGATATATCACAGAGTTGAACATAACGTGAACTCTGTGTTTACTTATGATCAATTTCATCCTTGAGAAACACTTAGGTGAATATGGAAAAGTGCTCGCCACTGAACTGAGCTGTGTAGGAATACATGAAACACACACACATGCACACACTTCAAACATCTACTTGTTCGCTCAACTCACCACAGTGTTATGAGCCACAGTCATTCACACCTGGTGTTCAACTTTCCATCAATTTCAGCCAGCTCCGTCATAATTACTCACAAACTGCCACCCAAAGCCCACTTTCACAAGTAATCCTCAGGTGCCTTTAAAAGGAAAGTGCCATCTCTTTTTGCATAGTTTTGCAACTTTCTGTGTATGTTTATAATAAACAGAATACGTTCCCATATTCTTCAGTATTCTTCAAAAATATAAAATATGGCATAGACTTTTATCATTTAAACATGCCATATTTGATGGAATTAAGATGCTCCTACAATTAGATTTTACAGTTTCCAATGATTCACTATACTGACAACACTGTAATGAACATCTTTGTACACAAATTAAAGTGGCATATTTATGGTTGGATTTATCTATGTCTTAACCCTTTAATATGTAAAACTGTGCTACAATTTTTATTAGGTTTCTTCTTTTAAAATAAGTCACTGATAAAACTTTTAAGTGTTATGCCCCTAATCTCATCATTCCCCTAATCCTTATGTTTCTTATTGCACAATTTTGCATAGCACAGTGATTTTTTTTTTAGGAATGAGTATGTCATATGTTGCATTATAATAGAACTGACCGTAAGGTGCCTAGTGCAGTGCTGGGCCCCACTGAACCGCTCAATTAATGCCAGCTGTCAGTATTTAATAGATGAGAAAATGACGGGCACATAGTAACCACTCAATAAATATCCATTTCCTTCCTTTCTGGAATCATGTATATAAAGATTCCTAATCAAGTTAAACCACCGATAGTCTTATGGCATAAAAACAAGAGCAATGGGAAGTAATTATCTTTCAGCCCACATCTCAAACTCAAAGTTAGCACTGAGAATCTCTTGTTATTTCTCTTAACTAAGCATAAACTTTTCCCAAAGCTGTTTTTAGCAGTTTGGTTACTAACCCCCCACACACACACCAAAATTCCTCTGTTTCTTATATGAACTTAACTCCCTTTTCGAACTTCATAAAATTAGCCATTTGTGTCAGAATAGAATATCAGTATTTCCCCTATTTTCCCGAGGATTTCAGTCCCCTTGTCCCGAGTGGGAAGAGAGTGTGGAAATCAAAAAGGGGATATTTTCATAGAGAGATCAGGGTCCACTTTCAGGATTTTGATTGCCTTCCTGTCAAATTCAGAACTGTATCCCTTCTACTTCTACATCCATGCTATTTTCTGCAGAACTCACCTGGGTACTGCCACCTATGGGCACTTAATGTTTTCCATTGCCTGACTTTCTAGGTTGATCAAATCTCTTCAAAATCCCAGCAGATGTGTGTTTCCACACAGAGTTTGCTTCTTCTTAAGCAAACCACACGATTCTTTCCTGCATTTATGGATTGCAGTGGAACTTGGATTCTGAGTTTTGGAGGGTTCTAGAAGAGGTCAAACAGCCTTGTAGGGAGCCCTGTGTTCTCTCATCACTTACCCACCCACCCGGGTTCTCCAGAGAAGATGGATTTAGGATGTCCTGAGCTTGGAGAAGTACAGAGCTTGAAGCCAGATAAGAAAGGTGGGAGATAATTATAATTCCTACATCACTCTTTGGCCAATTCTTGAGTCCACTCCTTTGGTCATGGTGCTTGTGGCCTAGTAGGCACCCAGATCTGTCTGCATTTCTAGCGTGGGAAGCTCCAGCCCCAGTGGGGGTCAACATAAAGAGAGGACTGGGCATCCTGGAACAGAGGGCTGGCAGAGATGGATGCATGGACCCCCAAGACTCCTAATAACATCCTCTTCTTCAGGACAAAATCACAGGAATGAGTCTCAACTTCCCAAGAACCATTAGCTCACTATGCAACCCCTTAGTTATGCCCCAAATAGAAAATGTACAGGTACAGTTCATTAAGAGAAAGAAAAACAATCCTCTGTTGCTGGCTGTGAACACCTATGGTGCTTCATAGTTGGTATATAAAGTATGACTTTTTCAAAAACGCCTTTCAGCTGGATGCTTAAGAGTCCCCCCTTCACACAGCTCCCCCCCTCCTCTCTAGCATCCTTAGAAGGACCTTGGATTCTGCTAAAGGCAGCCTGAGACTCCTGTGTTTGAGTTTAGGGCATAGCTCCAGCCTGGTCCTTCACATCCCTTGGGGTATCTCTGAGACTCTCCTGATGTACTATCCAAAACAGTGTTATTTTGATGTGTTCATTTCCTAATAAAATCTTCACCTCATTATTCTCCTTTTCCACCAGAAGTAAAAGATGAAAGGAAAGAAAGGTCATGACTATTGTATAGAAACTCAGGAAACCTGAAATTAAACCTCTTGGCCTTTGAAAGAAATAGTGCAGGAGAGATGATTGTCAGAAGAACAAGATATGAGCTATTTCTCGCTGCTTCCAGGACTCCTCTAAGTTGGAATCTTCACTCAGGTCTTTCTAGATGATTCCCTTTCCCAGCCACTCACAGCTTCTGCACAACCTCAGCATGGGAGGAAGGAAGTCCAATAAAATGATGATGATGATGATGGTGGTGGTTGTGATAGCATTATCTATAGCAGTGTCAGGTATTGTTCTGGGTCTTTACCTGAACAGTGGTGATCTATTTAGTCCTCACACAACCTTATAAGGCAGACACTAATATTATACTAATTTTTTAGATGAGGAAACTAATGCACAGAATAGTTATGCAATTTTCCTAAAATCCCACAGCTAGCAGATGGATCAGAGATATGGACCCAGGTAGTCTGGTTTAAGAGCCTGTGTTTATAATCACTAGGGAAAAGTTTTGGAACTTGACAAATCTGAGTTAGAATCCCACCTCCACCATCTGCCTGCATGGTGTTGGACTTTGATGTGCCCTCTTTGAGCCTCTGTAAAGTGGAAATTTTCAGTAGGAACCCTTACCTCGGAACATTACTTGGAGCAGCAAATGAGACCAAATCTGCAAAGCTCATGCCCATCAAAGAGGCACACAGGGTATGCATTCCCCTCCCCCACCCAACTCTGTTCCTCATCACAGCGCAAAAGCTGGTCCACTTCTCCCAGCCCAGCCACGCTCCTCCATATTGAAATACAGAAAGTGATAGAATAATGGGAGATTTTCTTCTCCACTTTCACAAACCCTCATGACACGTCTACCTACTGCCCTTCAAACTAGCATACCAATGGGACCCTGCCCATCTTGCCTGCCCGAGGAACCCCAGTCTTCCAGCCTGGCCCCATTTCCCAGAAGCTGAGGTGGTCATACATCCACAAAATGTTTTTCGTTTATATGATGCACCAGCACTTCACTTGGTGTCAGGACCTAAGGGTGAGAGACTCAGTCCTCCACTACGGAAGAAGACGGGCAAAATAAAAGGGAAGAGGGGTTAATAAATAAATACAATGGTAATTAGTGCCTTGAAAGAAACAAACCAGGGTGCTGAGATATCCTTTAGCCTGAGTGGTCAGGGAGGCCTGGGGAGGAGACATGAAGGATGAAAAGGAGAGAGTCAAGAGAAGGGCAGATGAAGAGTATCTGGGTCCACGTTACCTGGAAGGTACTCTCCCAGTTCACCAAGCTCCCCCAGTGACACACAAGAGCAGGCTCTCCTATGTTCCATCACTCCGACTTGAATCTGGCTTTCCGACTTACTTACTCAAGTAGTTTTGCCTCCTCTTGGTATCAGTTTCTCCATGTATACAGTGGGGCTAATACTGGTTTTGACTGAGGAGAGTTGCTGCTGGGGAGGATTCAATGAGACGATGTTATCTACCACTACTTAATAAGAATATTATTACATCTCCATGAGGAGAAGGTTAAGAAGGGCTCAACCCATGTCATCCTCCTCACAAGCCCCTGTTCAGGACTCCCTCCATCCTGGGTTTCTGTCCCCTCAGAAACCATCACCTAACTTACCCGAAACAACAACTTTCCCTGATGCTTTTGGTGCCTTGAAATGCATTTCCAGTCTTGTGTAAATTCTGACAGAATTGCCTTATGTGTCCATATCTTTGTCATGAGAATGGTAAATACTTTCCCTGTGTCTGTCTCCCAAAATGGAGGTGGAAATGTGGTCAGGGAGCCAGAGTGGGGGGAGTGGGGATGGAGGGGGGCTGAGCTCTCAGGTCATTCTCAGACTCAGGCTTAGAGGAGAGAGACCCACAGCTGGATCCAGAGGCCACTCCATGATTCCAGCCCAGCTCTAAGGACCATTGGAACTCAACCAAAGTCATTGTGGCATTCCTTTGTTTGAGCCCAAGTAACATTAAAGTTCCATTTCCTATGTTTATTTTTTCCTATATTTTATTTCCTGTATTTACCTTGGTTCCTGTCTTCGGAAAATATCCCACCTCAGCCTCCACCTCCTTTTCCCCTCTGGCAACAGCTGACCTCCGCTTCGACCAAGCAAAGCTGGGTTTTCACTACTTTCAGTCCCATATAATGAAAGTGAGATGGATACAAAGTCCCTCCCTCGTCTTGCCAGGCTCAAAGGAAGCCCCTTTGACCTTCCACTGTTATTATTATATTATCCTCATTACTGTGACCATTATCAACCTGGGCCCACCCTGCATCCCACCTCCTCACTTCCCAATTCCCCATTGTTCATGGTTTCCACGGTCACTCCTCTGCTCCAGCCACTACAAAGCCCGTAATGTAACCCAAAGCCCCCAGCCATCATCCCCCGAGCCGGGTCCCTCATCTGCTTTTGCCAACATCCAGCTTCCCGTCCATACACAGAACCTCCACCTCTGATTCACTCTCCCTCCGTCACCTCTTCCTGCCCCACATCCTGGCCTCCTCCCACACCAGTCTGTCAAAATGAACTTTCTGTCAACTCCTCACACTCCGTGCTCTTGGGCCCACATAGGAACTTGAATTCCCACCTCGCTCCCCTAAGTTAAGCCCTGGCGCCCCTGCACTGTTGAAGCATTGTCTATGCTGGTCCTGCCGCCTCCAGAACTTCCTCCAATGGGCTACCAGAATCATCTCCCTAAAACTCAAAAAGATCAGTCTACTCCTCTGCTTAACATCCCTCAATGACCCCCATTCTCTAGGAAATCAAGAAAAAATTCTTTGTTATAAAACCAAGGCTTTCGTAGTTGGTTTCTACTGACATCAAAATTTCACCCCAGCCACTACCCACAATGTCCCAAACACACTGAGATTCTTATTATTTATAAACCCACTATTCCCTTCTCTACTTTCTGTCTGCATGCCTTTGCACATGCTAATTCTCCTGCCAGGATGACCTTGTACTGGCCCTTTTCTGCCTGGCAAACTCCTATGCATGCTTTAAAACCCAGTTCAAAGGCAGCTCATTACAGGAAGGCCTCCTTGATTGCACTAATCCTGGAGTCGGCAAACTTTTCCCGTAAAGGGCCAGAGTAAATATTTTAGGCTTTGTGGGTTACAAACATTCTCTGCTGGAACCACTCTGCTGTGCTGTTGTAGTGTGAAAGCAGCCATAGACAGTATGTCAACAAATGGGATGGCCAAGTGCCTATCATTATTTAAGGACACTGAAGGTTTAATTCCATATGGTTTTCATGTGTTATGAAATACTATTCTTTTTGATTATTTTTCAGCCTTAGGAAATGCATAAAAAGCATTTTGAACCTGTGACTCATATAAAAACAAGCATTGGGCTGAAATAACCCACAGTGTATAGTTTCTTGACCCCAGCACTAAACATTTCCTCCTTCCTCTGCATTTCCAGTGTCCCAGGGTACCATAAGCACAGCATTTTGGGTGCTGGATTACCTAATGCCTAAATCTTTCACTCTGCCAGTACCCAATGAGTCATTTTCAGAGATGAAAGTTCACTGAAATTATAGTAGGAGCTAGAGCCCAGGAGATGCACAATTCATGTTTGTTGAGGGAAGGAAGGACCTAGCAGGGATGGGAGGAATTGAGAGGGACAAAATTCAGACTACAGTGTCATTCATAAAATGTTTCCTTCCATTGACTTGCAGAAGTGAATTCCTCATTCAGAGGTGTTTGTTTATTCTCCCTTGTGTTACTGTGTCCAGAGTGACATAAAATGTAAGCTATTAAATTTTTCTAATGTATTTGTTTCCATTTTTTAATAGGTTATTTCTGAGATGTGTAGAACTAGGGATGCATCATAGATCAGGCTCCCAAGAAGTCAACTCTGAGATGGATATTCATGTATAGGCGATTTATTGGCGAGTGCTCTTGGGATCCACATGTGTGAGGGGTACAGGAAGAAAGACTGGCCAGGGGAGAAGTTGAACTATGATACAGTTGCATCAGCCGGTTCCATAAGGAGTCCTGGAGATAGGATAGCCCTTCAGAGCTGTCCCAAATCAGAGTGAGAGGGGCAGACCAGTATACCCTGCACTGACCAGTCATTGGGTGCAGGTGGCCCCAGAAAGTGGCATGACCCCCTGGACCAGGAGGCTTTCTTTGGCTGAGAGTGACTTCCAGAGGATTTGATGGAGGACTCTTCAGCTGCCAATACCACCAGCAGCTATGAGCATGAGATACAGAGGATCATAGCAACCCTAGAGCTGCCCTTGTCCATACAGTGGCCACCACTAGCCACACATGACTATTTAAATTTAAATTAATTAAAATTAAATAAATTTTAAAAATCAGCCCCTCAGTTGCACCACTACTCAATAGCCACCTGTGGCTAGTGGCTAGCTAGCCTATTGGGCAGTACAGATACAGAACATATCCGTCATCCTAGAAAGTTCTATTGGGCAGTGCTGCACTAGAGAGTAGACAGTGGTGGAAGGTCTCTAAAATAAAAAAATAATGGGCGTGCCTCTCTGACAGGTCAATCTCATTAAGAAAATTAAGCTACAAGGCAGAAATGATCATTTCTTAATGATAATTAAATAAAAGAACCCCAGATAATGTATTCATATGGACCACAACACTCCACCCCACCACCCCCCGACTTGATCAGGTCTTCAGAGTTCAGCTTGCTTCCACATTCAAGAAACTGCCAGTATATTGGTAACCATGAATCTTGGCTACACATTAGGTGGTCCAATTGCACTAAGAGAATACATTTTTAAAGCTACTTTAGGTCTTCCACATACATGTGGGGCTAATAATTGGTTAAAATCCAAAGTGTCTACTTATGGGAATGCTGTTTTTCTACACAACAATGAACAATTGGTCTGGCCAAACTGTCTTCCTCTATGGTGTTCTCATCTATTAGAAGTCAGTGTAGAGGGGGACCTTCAACATGGCGGAGGTGTAAGACGTGGAGATCACCTTCCTCCCAACAAATACATCAGAAATACATCTACATGTGGAATAACTCCTACAGAACACCTACTGAACGCTGGCAAAAGACCTCAGATTTCCCAAAAGGCAACAAACTCCCCACGTACCTGGGTAGGGCAAAAGAAAAAACAGAGACAAAAGAATAGGGACAGGACCTGCACCTCTGGGAGGGAGCTGTGAAGGAGGAAAAGTTTCCACACACTAGGAAGCCCCTTCACTGGCAGGGACAGGGTGTTGGTGGGGGGAAACTTAGGAGCCATGGAGGAGAGTGCAGCAATAGGTGTGCAGAGGGCAAAGCAGAGAGATTCCCACACAGAGGATCGGTGCCGACCAGCACGCACCAGCCTGAGAGGCTTGTCTGCTCACCCGCTGGGGCGGGCGGGGGCTGGGAGCTGAGGCTTGGGCTTTGGAGGTCAGATCCCAGGGAGAGGACTGGGGTTGGCTGCGTGAAAACAGCCTGAAGGGGGCTAATGTGCCACACCTAGCCAGGAAGGAGTCCGGGAAAAAGTCTGGAACTGCCTAAGAGGCAACAGACCATTGTTTCAGGGTGTGCAAGGAGAGGGGATTCAGAGCACCACCTAAACGAGTTCCAGAAACAGGTGCGAGCCATGGCCATCAGTGCTGACACCAGAGACGGGCATGAAACGCTAAGGCTGATGCTGAAGCCACCAAGAAGCCTGTGTGCGAGCACAGGTCACTCTCCACACCTCCCCTCCTGGAAGCCTGTGCAGCCCGCCACTGCCAGGGTCCCGTAATCCAGGGACAACTTCCCCGGGAGAACACATGGCACACCTCAGGCTGTTGCAATGTCACACCAGCCTCTGCCACCACAGGCTCGCACCGTATTCCGTACCCCTCCCTGAGTGAGCCGGAGCCCCCTAATCAGCTACTCCTTTAACCTCATTCTGTCTGAGCAAAGAACAGACGCCTTCAGGAGACCTACGTGCAGAGGCGGGACCAAATACAAAGCTGAACCCCAGGAGCTGTTGTGAACAAAGAAGAGAAAGGGAAATTTCACCCAGCAGCCTCAGGAGCAGTGGATTAAATCCCCACAATCAACTTGATATACCCTGCACCTCTGGAATACCTGAATAGACAACAACATCCCAAAATTGAGGTGGTGGACTTTGGGAGCAAATGTATACTTGGGGTTTGCTTTCTGCATTTAATTTGTTTTTGGTTTTATGTTTATTTTAGTTTAGTATTTAGAGTTTATTATCAATGGTAGATTTGTTTATAGATTTGGTTGCTCTCTTCCTTTCTTTTTTATATATGTATAGATATTTTTTTTTCTTTTTTCTCTTTTTGTGAGTGTGTATGTGTATGCTTCTTTGTGTGATTTTGTCTGTATAGCTTTGTTTTTACCATTTGTCATAGGGTTCTGTCTGTCTGTACTTTTTTGGCTTTGTGTTCTTTGTTTTAGTATAGTTTTTAGTGCCTGTTATTGTTCGTAGATTTGTTTTTTGGAATGGTTGCTATCTTCATTCTTTCTTTCTTTCTTTTTTTCTTTTTTTATTAATTATTAAATTTTTTATTTTAAATAATATTTTTTATTTTTTATACTAATAACTTTATTCTCTTATATTTATTTATTTTTCTTTCATTCTTTCTTTTTTTCTCCCTTTTCATCTGAGCTGTGTGGCTGACAGGGTCTTGGTGCTCCAGACGGGTGTCAGGTCTGTGCCTCTGAGGTGGAAGAACTGACTTCAGGAGACTGGTCTATCAGAGACCTCCCAGCCCAATGTAATATCAAATGGCTAAAGCTCTCCTAGAGATCTCCATCTCAATGCTAAGACCCAGCTCTACTCAATGACCAGCAAGCTACAGTGCTGGACACCCTATGCCAAACAACCAGCAAGACAGGAAAACAACCCCACCCATTAGTAGAGAGGCTGCTAAAATCATAGTAAGGTCACGGACACCCCAAAACACACCACCGGACGAGGTCCTGCCCACCAGAAAGACAAGATCCAGCCTCATCCACCAGAACACAGGCACCAGTCCCCTCCACCAGGAAGCCTACAAAACCCACTGAACCAACTTCACCCACTAGGGGCAGACACCAAAAACAATGGCAACTACGAACCTGCAGCCTGCAAAAATGAGACCCCAAACACAGTAAGTTAAGCAAAATGAGAAGACAGAGAAACACACAGCAGATGAAGGAGCAAGGTAAAAACCCACCAGACCAAACAAATGAAGAGGAAATAGGCAGTCTACCCGAAAAAGAATTCAGAGTAATGATAGTAAAGATGATCCAAAATCTTGGAAATAGAATGTAGAAAATAAAAGAAACGTTTAACAAAGACCTAGAAGAACTGAAGAGCAAAAAATGATGAACAACACAATAAATGAAATTTAAAATTCTCTAGAAGAAATCAATAGCAGAATAACTGAGGCAGAAGAACGGATAAGTGACCTGGAAGATAAAATGGTGAAAATAACTACCGCCAAGAAGAATAAAGAAAAAAGAATGAAAAGAATTTTGGACACTCTCAGAGACCTCTGGGACAACATGAAATGCACCAACATTCGAATTATAGTGGTCCCAGAATAAGAAGAGAAAGAGAAAGTGATTGAGAAAATATTTGAAGAGATTATAGTTGAAAATTTCCCTACTGTGGGAAAGGAAATAGTCAATCAAGTCCAGGAAGTACAGAGAGTCCCATACAGGATAAATCCAAGGAGAAACATGCCAAGACACATAGTAATCAAACTATCAAAATTAAAAACAAAGAAAAAATACAAAAGTAGTAAGGGAAAAGCAACAAATAACATACAAGGGAATCCCCATAAGGTTAACAGCTGATCCTTCAGCAGAAACTATGCAAGCCAGAAGGGAGTGGCAGGACATATTTAAAACAATGAAAGAGAAAAACCTACAACCAAGATTCCTCTACCCAGCAAGGATCTCATTCAGATTTGACGGAGAAATTAAAACCTTTACAAACAAGCAAAAGCTAGGAGAATTCAGCATCACCAAACCAGCTTTACAACAAATGCTAAAGGAACTTCTCTAAGCAGGAAACACAAGAGAAGGAAAAGACCTACAATAACAAACCCAAAACAATTAAGAAAATGGTAATAGGAATATACATATTGATAACAACCTTAAATGTAAATGGATTAAGTGCTCCGACCAAAAGACATAGACTGTCTGAATGGATAAAAAACAAGACCCATATATATGCTGTCTATAAGAGACCCACTTCACACCTAGAGACACATACAGACTGAAAGTGAGGGGATGGAAAAAGATATTCCATGTAAATGGAAATCAAAAGAAAGCTGGAGTAGCAATTCTCGTATCAGACCAAATAGACTTTAAAATAAAGACTATTACAAGAGACAAAGAAGGACACTACATAATGATCAAGGGATCAATCCAAGAAGAAGATATAACAATTGTAAATATTTATTTACCCAACATAGGAGCACCTCAATACATAAGGCAAATGCTAACAGCCATAAAAGGGGAAATTGACAGTAAATAATCATAGTAGGGGATTTTAACACCCCACTTTCACCAATGGACAGATCATCCAAAATGAAAATAAATAAGGAAACACAACCTTTAAATGACACATTAAACAGGATGAACTTAATTGATACTTATAGGACATTCCATCCAAAAACAACAGAATACTCTTTCTTCTCAAGTGCTCATGGAACATTCTCCAGGATAGATCATATCTTGGGTCACAAATCAATACTTACTAAATTTAAGAAAATTGATATCATATCAAGTATCTTTTCCGATCACAACGCTATGAGGCTAGATATCAATTACAGTAAAAATACAAACACATGGAGGCTAAACAATACACTGCTAAATAACCAAGAGATCACTGAGGAAATCAAAAAATACCTAGAAACAAAGGACAATGAAAACACAATGCCCCAAGGCCTATGGGATGCAGCAAATGCAATTTTAAGAGGTAAGTTTATAGCAATACAATCTGACCTCAAGAAACAAGAAACATCTCAAATAAACAACCTAACCTTACACCTAAAGCAATTAGAGAACGAAGAACCAAAAAAAAGGCCCCACAGTTAGCAGAAGGAGAGAAATCAGAAAGATCAGATCAGAAATAAGTGAAAAAGAACTGAAGGAAGCAATAGCAAAGATTAATAGAACTAGAAGCAGGTGGTTTGAGAAGATAAACAAAATTGATAAACCATTAGCCAGACTCATCAAGAAAAAAAGGGAGAAGACTCAAATCAATAGAATTAGAAATGAAAAAGGAGAAGTAAAAACTGACACTGCAGAAATACAAAAGGTCATGAGAGATTACTAAAAGCAACTATATGCCAATATAATGGACAACCTGGAAAAAATGGAACAAATTCTTAGAAACTTCTGAGACTGAACCAGGAAGGAATAGAAAATATAAACATACGAATCACAAGCACTGAAATTGAAACTGTGATTAAAAATCTTCCAACAAAAAAAGCACAGGACCTGATGGCTCACAGGCGAATTTTATCAAACATTTAGAGAAGAGCTAACACCTTTCCTTCTCAAACTCTTCCAAAATACAGCAGAGGGAAGAACACTCCCAAACTCACTGTACGAGGCCACCATCACCCTGATACCAAAAACAGACAAAGATGACACAAAGAAAGAAAACTATAGGCCAATATCACTGATGAACACAGATGCAAATATCCTCAACAAAATACTAGCAAACAGAATCCAACAGCACATTAAAAGGATCATACACCATGATCAAGTGGGGTTTATCCCAGGAATGCAAGGATTCCTCAATATATGCATATCAATCAATGTGATACACCATGTTTACAAATTGAAGGAGAAAAATCATATGATCATCTCAATAGATGCAGAAAAAGCTTTCAACAAAATTCAACACCAATTTATGATAAAAACCCTCCAGAAAGTAGGCATAGAGGGAACTTACCTCAACATAATAAAGGTCATATATCACAAACCCACAGCAAACATCATTCTCAATGGTGAAAAACTGAAACCATTTCCTCTAAGATCAGGAACAAGACAAGGTTGTCCGCTCTCACCACTATTATTCAACATAGTTTTGGAAGTTTTAGCCACAGCAATCAGAGAAGAAAAAAAAAAATAAAAGGAATAAAAATCAGAAAAGAAGAAGTAAAGCTGTCACTGTTTGCAGATGACCTGATACTATACATAGAGAATCCTAAAGATGTTACCAGAAAACTACTAGAGCTAATCAATGAATTTGGTAAAGTAGCAGGATACAAAATTAATGCACAGAAATCTCTTGCATTCCTATACACTAATGATGAAAAATCTGAACGATTAAGGAAACACTCCCATTTACCATTGCAACAAAAAGAATAAAATACCTAGGAATAAACCTACCTAAGGAGACAAAAGACCTGTATGCAGAAAACTGTAAGACACTGATGAAAGAAATTAAAGATGATACAAATAGATGGAGAGATATACCATGTTCCTGGATTGGAAGAATCAACATTGTGAAAATGACTCTACTACCCAAAGCAATCTACAGATTCAATGCAATCCCTATCAAACTACCACTGGCATTTTTCACAGAACTAGAACAAAAAATTTCACAATTTGTATGGAAACACAAAAGACCCCGAATAGCCAAAGCAATCTTGAGAACAAAAAATGGAGCTGGAGGAATCAGGCTCCCGGACATCAGACTATACTACAAATCTACAGTAATCAAGACAGTATTGTACTGGCACAAAAACAGAAATATAGATCAATGGAACAGGAAAGAGAGCACAAAGATAAACCCACGCACATATGGTCACCTTATTTTTCATAAAGGAGGCAATAATATACAATGGAGAAAAGACAGCCTCTTCAATAAGTGGTGCTGGGAAAACTGGACAGCTACATGTAAAAGAATGAAATTAGAACACTCCCTAACACCATACACAAAAATAAACTCAAAATGGATTTAAGACCTAAATGTAAAGCCAGACACTATAAAACTCTTAGAGGAAAACAGAGGCAGAACACTCTAGGACATAAATCACAGCAAGATCCTTTTTGACCCACTTCTTAAAGAGATGGAAATAAAAAACAAAAATAAACAAATGGGACCTAATGAAACTTAAAAGCTTTTGCACAGCAAAGGAAAACATAAACAAGATGAAAAGACAACCCTTAGAATGGGAGAACATATTTGCAAATGAAGCAAGCGACAAAGGATTAATCTCCAAAATTTACAAGAAGCTCATGCAGCTCAATATTAAAAAAAACAAACAACCTAATCAAAAATTGGGGGAAGACATAAATAGACATTTCTCCAAAGAAGATACACAGATTGCCAACAAACACATGAAAGAATGCTCAACATCATTAATCATTAGAGAAATGCAAATCAGAACTACCATGAGGTATCACCTCACACCAGTCAGAATGGCCATCATCAAAAATATCTACAAACAATAAATGCTGGAGAGGGTGTGAAGAAAAGGGAACCCTCTTGCACTGTTGGTGGGAATGTAAATTGATACAGCCACTATGGAGAACAGTATGGAGGTATCTTAAAAAGCTAAAAATAGAACTACCATACGACCCAGCAATCCCACTACTGGACATATACCCTGAGAAAACCATAATTCAAAAGGAGTCATGTACCACAATATTCATTGCAACTCTATTTACAATAGCCAGGACATGGAAACAATCTAAGTGTCCATCAAAAGATGAATGGATAAAGAAGATGTGGCACATATGTACAATGGAATATTAATCAGCCATAAACAGAAATGAAATTGAGTTATTTGTAGTGAGGTGGATGGACCGAGAGTCTGTCATGCAGAGTGAAGTAAGTCAGAAAGAGAAAAACAAATACCGTATGCTAACACATATATATGGAATCTAAAAAAAAAAAAAAAAAAATTCTGAAAACCCTAGGGACAGGACAGGAATAAAGATGCAGACATAGAGAATGGACTTGAGGACGCTGGGAGGGGGAAGGTTAAGCTGAGACGAAGTGAGACAGTGGCATGGACATATATACACTACCAAATGTAAAATAGATAGCTAGTGGGAAGCAGCCACATAGCACAGGGAGATCAGCTGGGTGCTTTGTGACCACCTAGAGGGGTGGGATAGGGAGGGTGGGAGGGAGGCACAAGAGGGAGGGGATATGGGGATATATGTATATGTATATTTGATTCACTTTGTTATAAAGCAGAAACTAACACACCATTGTAAAGCAATTTTACTCCAATAAAGATGTTAAAAAAAAAGAAAGAAGTCAGTGTAGAACAGAAAGGAAGGGTGGGTTTTTGGGTCTTTGGGACTCATGTCCCATCTCTGTTGCCACTAAATAGCAGTGTGACCTTGGGCAAGTCATGCCATCCCTCTGTTTTCTCATTTTTCTCACTCATTATATGAAGATAAAAACCCCCATGTTACTTACTCCACAGGCACTTGGGGAGGATATAAAATGGGATCATGAGAGGCAGAGTATTTTATAAACCAAGTGCCCAGCTAATGTAAAAGGGAAATAATCCATTTAATGCGATGTTCAAACCCAACTAATCACTTGATGTGTCTAAACTGCATAGTTGGCCAAGAGAGATCCGCACACAGCAGATACAGTCATACAGTTTTCTCGGTTCTAAAACAGGGCTTTCCAATCTTTTTTCTTTGTACATTTTTGCAGCACTTTTTTGAATGTTTGAAATGTTCACAGTGCATTTAGCAGAATGAAAATCTCTGAATAGTAGATTTTAGTAAGTCAGCCATGACAACAGCACAGTCACTCCTATGTTATAAAGTTGTCTCGCAGCATCTATAAAAGCACCCACAGTCCCTGGATTGCGTTTGCTTTCCCTTCATTACTGCAACGCTGCTGGAGATGGGATTTACCCTCTGGTCTTCTCACTAGGTGACGTTCTCATGCATTTCAGGAGAACAAGATCTTGCCTCGTTGGCATGAAGCTATAACTTCTAGCTCTTAATCATTACCCTGCTCAGCTTAAAAATCCATGCACAGCCATGAAAGTCACAAACCCAGTTGCAGCAAAAATGTATATTATGTGTTGACGAGAACTTGATAGCATGTCTGCAATGGTGTAGATGACACCCACAAATCCTGGTGTCCCATTTGAGAACTACTGCTCTGCATGAGCCGGGACTTCAGAACTACTACTAAGACACGAAAATCTATAATGCAGAGTGATTTTAGAGCCAAAATGCCAGAACAGGTGCTGTGTTTTGTTTGCATTGTAGCACATACATTTGGACAGCCCTTCGCCCATCAAAAAATGTTTTTATGTACATCATCTCTATGAAGACCTACAGACCTCTATCGTCTGACAGTGCCCTCCACTCACCCCGACATTGCCTCTCTGTCTCCTGCTCTCCCTTTCATTCAGTCTACTTCAGCCAAAGCATCTTCTTGCTTTTCTTTGCAAATGCCAGACTTCCTCCTGCTAGAGATTTCACTCATAGTCACTCTGCCCAAAATGCTTTTCCCTTAGTTATCCACATGGCTTACTCCTCTACCTCCTCGTTCCAGTGTCTCTTCCTCTGTGATGCCTCCTTTAAACATCTCAACTAAAATTTTTACCCCTCCTCTCAAAATTCTTCACTGACTGCCCTCCTACCCACCCCCCACTTAGCACTTACCACCCTCCCACCCTCTGAAATATAAATATGATATTTATTTTGTTTATCGTCTATCTTTCCCCCACCAAATAAGTTCCATGAAAACAGGGATGTTCACTGCTGTCTTTGTAGCACCTGGAAGAGTTTCTGGCATAGTTAATGCACAATGAATATTTGTTGAATGAATGAATGAATGAATGTCATATGGCCTTAACAATAACCCACATCAGGGAGAAAAGCAAGGGCCAGACAGAGTCGGTGGTTTGGCCAAAGTCAAACTATTTAGCATCAGTCAGGCCTGGACTCTCTTTTATATATATATAATTTATTTATTTTTATTTTTTTTTTAATTTTTATTTTTATACAATTTTAAAGGTTACTTTCTATTTACAGCTATTACAAAATATTGACTATATTCCCTGTGTTGTACAATAAATCCTTGAGCCTATCTTGTACCCAATAGTTTGTATCTCCCATTCCCCCATCCCACTGGTAACCACTAGTTTGTTTTCTGTATCTGTGAGTCTGCTTCTTTTATGTTATACTCAATAGTTTGTGGTATTTTTTTAGATTCCACATACAAGCAACATCATACAGTATTTATCTTTCTCTAACTTACCTCACTCAGCATAATGCCCTCCACGTCCATCCATGTTGCTGCAAATGGCAGAATTTTATTCTTTTTTAAGGCTGAGTAGTATTCCATTGTTTATATGTATATATATACATATATATATGACTGTATGTGATATATTAATATATATATAAATATATCTATATCACATCTTCTTTATCCATTTATCTGTTGACAGACACTTAGGATGTTTCCATGTCTTGGCAACTGTAAATAATGCTGCTATGAACATTGGGGTGCATGCATCTTTCTGAATCAGTGTTTTTGGTTTTTGGGGATATGTGCCCAGGAGTGGGATTGTTGGATCTTACAGTAACTCTATTTTTAACTTTTTGAGAAACTTCCATACTGTTTTCCACAATGGCTGCACTAATTTACATGCCCACCAACAGTGTGTGAGGGTTCCCTTTTCTCCACATCCTTGCCAACATTTGTTATTTGTGTTCATTTTGATGATGGCCATTTTGACAGGTGTGAGGTAATATCTCATTGTGGTTTTGATTGGCATTTCCCTGAATGTTAGTGATGGTGAGCATCTTTTCATGTGCCTGTTGGGTCTGGACTTTAACCCAGACTCAGGATTTAGAGGCTTGGTGGCCTAAGGCCTTACCTAAGCCTCACTTTCTTCCTTTCCAAAATGAGCATGATTATCCCCATCTGAAGCCCTCATGAACATCCTGATCAGAAAGTCCAGAGGCAGCAGGAAAGGCAAGGGCAAGGGGGTGTGAGCCGGGGGCAGAGCTGGGTCGTCTCGAGAAACCACCATGGCCAAGCAAGTGAACTAAAGTCCCCGGGCAAACAGAAGTGCTGCAGGACCACACGGAGTGAAACCACAGCCAACTCAGGTCCGTGGGATTCTCTCCTGCAGACCCCTGGCCCTTTCCGTGTTTCTCTGGGAGGCCAGGCTCTTGTCAAGTAAACATGGAGACTGAGCCCAGCCTCCAGTTTGCACCCACTTCCACTTTCACAGGACACATGGCACGGAGCAGGCCTCCCTTTGAACCAGATCCAAGATAACCCCTAAGCAGAAGCAGATTGACTGGTTCACACACACCCTTGGGGCTGTTTTCCATGGCTGGCCCTCCTACGGTTGTTATCATTTTCCTCTTTTAGAAATGGCTGACTTATCACCCCTCCTGTCCAAGTTTCCCCATTCGTACCAGGGAGTATGGCTCAGAGATCAGACCTGAGCCAGCCATTCACCTCAGTTTGACATTTCCCCTCTCACAGTGTTATTACTTGGGACAACGTCAAAAGGGATGAAAGAATAAAAGCATTTTCACTCTGACTTGAAGTTGGCCATGTTTGCAGGTGTTCGGATTGCAGCCGAAAGGAAGTAAGAGTTGGGGGTTTGTGATTTGAGCTGAGAGGCCAGATGGCTTTTTGACAACTCACAGTGAAAGGTCCAGAAAGGTTGACGCCGTGAGAAAAAAAGAAGGAAAAAATACAGAAAACTTTGAGAAATTGAAATAGCTACAGTATTCATTTTTCAGCCTCTAGATGGATGAAATTTTCTTGAGTCTCTTGAAACACTAATAGCCTCTATTTTAAGGTAAAAGTCATTTTATTATTTTAGGCAGGGTATGAAAATTTTATTGGATCCAAACTATAATATCATTGACTACTTTCCCTAGTAAATAAGTACAAATTTACTAACTGAATGCCTTTTTAAATGTTTTGAATTTCTATATACATTAAGTTATACTTTGCTAAAATTTGAAGGATCTGCATACTTTAGATTTGTAAATACTCAGGAAGCCTAAGGGGAGATAAGAGCAAGCTTCCTAATTGTTGTCAGACTCAGCTGCAAAAATCACTCAACTTCACATTGAAAATTCTCATAGCTCTTCCTCATGCCCATACCATATCAAACAAAGAAAACATTCCCAGAATCTCATGCACATACAGAAAGGCATCTGATAAAGCCTCTGCCTTCTCAGATTCCCAATGAAATGCTCAAAAGATTGTAAACATGAAGGAAAGTCTACACCAGCCCCAGACATCTTCTAGATGGGAGGGGAGCCAAAGAAGAAGGCAGGCCCCAACTTCCTCTATAAAATGGCAGCTCATCTGGAGAGAGAATGGAAGATATTCAACAGAAATACACTCACAGGGCTGAGAGCTGGAGATAAGGCAAGTCAAAGGGCAGGAGGGGCATTCTACTTGGAGTCTCTCTCACCACAAGAGGTCAGCAAGATTGTTTCCACCACAGCACTTGGCGGTCCCACACTTTCACCTGGCCCTAGCAGCTGCCAGATGTAGAGTACCTATTGGTATGTAAGGCCAGAGAATGGGATGCTGCTTTAATCAATTTCTGGTTGCCATGCCAACATGGAGAAGACGTCGTATGTCCCACTGATGAAGACCTTTTCTGTGTCACCACCAGGCCCACCCATGTTTCTAGCTCTAGCTCCTTCTTAAATCACTAGAAACTTCTGGATGTCTGAGTCAGGAACTGAAATTGAGAGCAACCCAGACATTTCTTAACTTTCAACCTAAAGAATTGTATAGAAACTTAAGGGAACTTATATGAGAAATCTTTTGTCATATTTTATTTAACTAGGAGCTAATGCTGGACAAGTGTTGATCTTCTTCAGTAACAATTCTCCAGTTGTATACAATTTTTGTTTAAAATGTAGATTCTAGGGTTCTGTTCCCAAGACCTTGATTCAGTTGAATGAGAGGAAGGCCAAGGAATTTTCAGTTTTAAGAAAGAACTGAGATGATTCTAATGCTGGTAGCCTCTGGTCAATGTGCTGAGAAGCACTGTTCTAAAAGGTTTTATAAAGAGTGAAAAGATGCTGAATCTAAGAAAAGATACTCTGATTCAAAAAATTATGGACATTCAGAAGAATCAAATTAGATCACTAAAAGACAAAGCCAAAAAAGTATTATTCTTGTTCATAAGAAAAATCAAAAGGACATTGAATTTATGAAACCACTGCAGTCAGACACAAAGATGATTTGAGATCAGGAAAAACTGTGGAGATAAACAACATGATTTTAAAAATTTGAAATAAAATGAAAAGATATTGAACTTCTGGAAATATGACAGACTAAGAGTGGTGAAAATGTATTTCTTCCCACAACGAATGGATAGAAATCCTAGATAAATTGTAAGATTTTTTAATGCATAGAAATCCTTGAAGAAAAAAATAAACCCTATGGTTTTGAGGTAAGGAAGGGAAGCATATGAGCTGATGTTGCAATTGTCCAGGAGGCATTCAGTTTAAGAAAACAGGCTTCAGGAGCCCAGGGGTTTCACTGTCCACAGGAGTATGAGAATACACAAGCGAAGACAAAGCAAGGGGTAGAATTAGCAATGTATATAAAGCCAAGATCCTCAAAAAGCTGTTCAGATTCTGAAGGGGAACAGAAAAAAACCCAGGCATCACCATGTAGGTTCAGCAAGGAAGCTTCTACAACACAGACATGATGGATTCTGACAGAAGAATCAACCATTGCTAAGATGATCTCAGAATCAATAATCACAAACAAAATGAGGAACTGGGACCACAACGATGGAGACCCATCAGATATAACAAATAGAAGAAATAGGAAGTATCAGCTTGTTTTTTGAAAGAGATGATTAAATTAAATATATTATAAATGATTAAAGAAAATGGTAATGAAGGAAAAGACGAGGATAAAAAAAGATGAAGCAAATTTGAAAAAGACTCCTTTCTGGAATATAACTTTTAGAATTAAAAAATATAGATAGTGGATTATACAGTAACCTCTTTATTAAAACATTAGCAAGCTGAATGCAACAATATAACATATACAGATGCATATATATATATATATATATATATATATATATATATATATATATATATATATATATATATATATCTCAAGTTGGAGTTATGCCAGGAATGCCAGCATGATTAAATGTTAGAAATATCTATGAATGAAATTCACCTCATTAACATGATAAAGAAGTAAATCATATGAGCATCTCAAAAGATGCCTCCAAAAAGCATTTGATAAAATTTAATAACCTTTCTTGATTTAAAAAAGTGGTCTTAGCAAAGTAGGGATGACGGAAGAGAAGGAGAACTTCCTGGTACAGCATATGCAACATCTCACACTAAAAGATCCATTGCACATCATACGGAATGATGTAAGTTTGGCAGCCTTCTCTTTAAAGTCAGGACAAAGGAAAAGGAATGCTGCTATCATTGCACTTACACAGCATTACATGCCTAGTCGATGAAGCATGCAAGGAAAAGCAAGAAGACATATAAAGGATTAGAATGAAATAAACATTTCTGTTAGTCACACAGACAACGTTGAATATATAAGGCAATATAGAAAAAAAGTGTTACAACTGTTAAAAATATTTAGCATCATTGCCAGAGTAGTATGTTAAAATTAATATCATTTCTATAAAAATAGAAACTATAATAAAATTAAAAATATTCTTAAGAGCTACAAAAGGTATAGCTAAGAATAAATGCAGTAAAGGAAATGCCAAAAAGCAAGAAATTTATGAAGAAAATAAGAAAATAATAAAATTTTATTTAAAGGCATAAAAAGAATTCTAAAAACAGAGATAGCTATACCATGTCACTGCATAAAAGAACTCAATATTGTATATAAATACATTTTTCTAATAAAATCACAACAGAGCTTCCCATACCAATTAATAAACTAATGTTAAAATGCAAATGGAAGGGCTTCCCTGGTGGCGCAGTGGTTAAGAATCTGCCTGCCAATGCAGGGGACATGGGTTCAAGCCCTGGTCCACGAAGATCTCACATGCCATGGAGCAACTAAGCCCATGCACCACAACTACTGAGCCTGCGCTCTAGAGCCCACAAGCCACAACTGCTGAAGCCTGTGCACCTAGAGCCCATGCTCCGCTACAAGAGATGCCACTGCAATGAGAAGCCCATGCACTGCAACGAAGAGTAGCCCCCGCTCACTGCAACTAGAGAAAGCCCGCGCGCAGCAACAAAGACCCAATGCAGCCAAAAATAAATTAAATTAAAAAAAAAAAGAATACTGACCTTTAAAAAAAAATGCAAATGGAAGAGTAAAGAACCAAGATTAACCAAGATAATTTTGAAGAAAAAAGATGGGTTATTTGCTGTATAATTTATTTATCTGAATTATTATGAAGCCACAGGAACTAAAACAGTGTGGCTTTGGTACAGGTGAAGATAAATTGACCTGCAGAACTGAGTAAAATGCTCCAAGAAAAATCTACCAGTGTATGGTGGCATTATAAATTTAGAGAAGAGAAGACCTCTTTAATTACATTGCAGAAACTGGCCATCCAAATTGAAAAAAATGAATAAGTAGACTCCTTACCTCACACAATATATAAGCATAAGCTCCTTATGAATTAAAAATCTAGTTGTGAAAAGCAAAATTTTTAAATCTTCAAAAGAAAAATGTAGGAAAATGTCTTTATAATCAGTAGGAAAGATTTTCTTAAGCAAAAGATAAAAAGTGCAAAACAAGAAAGAAAAGATTGATGAACTTACTAAGTTAAATTAATAGCTTTTGCATGGAAAAAAAGAGTTTAAGCAAAAAGAAAGGAGAAGGTGCAGACATGCAGAAGTTATTTCTAATTCATATAATAGAGAGAAAGTCAAATCCAGAAGATGTAATGAATGCCTATAAATCAATTTTTTTAAAAAGACAAACCAATAGGAAAAGGGAAAAGACCATAATCGGAAAGTCATGAAATAGAAAGTAAGAATGGCCAAAAGGCATCTGAGTGATGATCAATTTCTCAAGAGGTTAGAGAAGTGTGAAATAAACTACAGTGAGATATTGTTTTACAACCATCAGATTTACACAAATTTTAAAAGTCTGATGATACCCAGTGTTAAGGTAGATGCTGTACTTTAAAATTGAACAAACAAAAAAATCTTTCTTTTCTAAGACATCTTTTCCTAGAATATTTACAAAAATATGATTACATAATTAGGCCTTGATGAAAACCTCAAAACGTTCCAAAGAGGAAAAGTCTCTTAAAGTCTATTCTCCAACCAAAGTAGAGGAAAACCAGAGATATGTTTCTAGAATGTGAACCCAAAAAACAGTCACTTGGAAATGTGACCTAAATACGAAAGACAAAATGTAAAAAACTTTCAGGAGAATATGAAATATACAAAACCTCTACAAAGTAATTATTAGATTGAATAAGAAATAAAAACTGCAAATTCAGAAAATTTTGGAAATTATCATAATAAAAAGAACATAATAAACTTAAAAATATAACTAAAAATGTTAAGACTTCAAATGCCTCTGTTTTCTATGTTGTTCCATTAGTCTTTCTTTCTATATACATGCAAAAAGTAAGTAAAAAAGAATGAACTGTTTATACAAATACATATACACATACCTGCATGGCTACATATACATATAAACATATGTATCCATATACCCCTGTGTATACACATATTTGTATGCATGTATGTGTTTATATATACATATATATTCATTCATGAAATATAATCTCGGTTTTGTATAGATAAATAGCATAAAGAAACACTGAAAGATCCTAGTAAATAATAACAGTGGTACCTCTTGGTAGTAATATTATCAGGATCACATAATTTGTTTTTCATTATGTATTTCCCTAATTTCCAAAAACATATATATTAATTTTATAAATAGGAAAACTGAATAAATTCAATAATTAGAAAAAATCCTTGAAATTTTTTTAAAAGCAGCAAATGTCTAGGTTTTGGTTGTTTTTTGGGTTTTGTTTTACTTTTTTTCTGGTATTTGCCAATCAGATATTTTCTAATATTTCTTCAACTCCTGAAATTTTCTTCCATTATAATTCTGATTCTCATTTCCCTCATTCTGACCTCTTCTTCAGCAGTACTAGTTGTATGAATGTAGCAGTGCCTCCGCAGTCATGATATTCTCTCTGATCATGTGTATCACTTTGTCTTTGTCCCCACATTATAGAAGAGTTTTGCCAGGCTGTCCTCTACGTCACTGACTCATTTTTCCACAAAATGGAATCAATTATTTTGTGTCTATAATGTATACTCCATCATTTTATTGCACATTTTTCTTTTCTTTTTCTCCCAGCTTTATTGAGTTATAACTGACATATAACATTGTGTAACATTTAGGTGTACAAGGTGTTGATTTGATACATTATTATTGCACCACAGTTTCGGTAACATCTTCATCATGTCACATAATCACCATTTCTTTCTTGTGGTGAGAACATTTTACGATCTACTCTTTTAACAACTTTCAAGTACATTAGGGAATTATTTACTATAATCTCCATGCTGTACATTAGATCCCCAGAACTTATTCACCTTCTATCTGGGAGTTTGTACCCTTTGACCAACATTTCCCCATTTCCCTCACCCCCAGCTCCCGGAAACCACCATACTCTTCTCTGGTTCTGTGAGTTCAGCTTTTTTATTTTATTTTATTTATTTTACTTTATTTTTAAAAATCTATATTGGAGTATAATTGCTTTAAAATGCTGTGTTAGTTTCTGCTGTATAACAAAGTGAATGAGCTATATGTATACATATATCCCCATATCCCCTCTTTCTTGTGTCTCCCTCCCACCGTCCCTATACCACCCCTCTAGGTGGTCACAAAGCACTGAGCTGATCTCTCTGTGCTATGCAGCTGCTTCCCACTAGTTATCTATTTTACATTTGGTAGAGTATATATGTCAATTCTACTCTCTCAGTTTATTCCAGCTTACCCTTCCCACTACCCAAGTCCTCAAGACCATTCTCTATGTCTGCATCTTTATTCCTGTCCTGCCCCTAAGTTCTTCAGAAACTTTTTTTTTTATTCCATATATATGTGATAGCATACAGTACTTGTTTTTCTCTTTCTGACTTACTTCACCCTGTATGACAGACTCTAGGTCCAACCACCTCACTACAAATAACTCTATTTCATATTTTTATGGCTAATATTCCATTGAATATATGTGCCACATCTTCTTTATCCTTTCATCTGTCAATGGACACTTAGATTACTTCCATGTCCTGGCTATTGTAAATAGTGCTGCAATGAACATTGTGGTACATGACCTTTTTTGAATTATGGTTTTCTCCGGGTATATGCCCAGTAGTGGGATTGCTGGGTCATATGGTAGTTCTATTTTTAATTTTTTAAGGAACCTCCATACTGTTCTCCATAGTGGCTGTATCAATTTACATTCCCACCAACAGTGCAAGAGGGTTCCCTTTTCTCCACACCCACTCCAGCATTTATTGTTTGTAGGTTTTTTGATGATGGCCTTTCTGACTGATGTGAGGAGATAACCTCATTGCAGTTTTGATTTGCAGTTCTCTAATTATTAGTGATGTTGAGCATCCTTTCCTGTGTTTGTTGGCAATCTTTATATATGCTTTGGAGAAATGTCTATTTAGGTCTTCTGCCCATTTTTGGATTGAGTTGTTTGCTTTTCTGATATTGAGCTGCATGAGCTCCTTGTATATTTTGGAGATTAACCCTTTGTCAGTTGCTTCATTTGCAAATATGTTCTCCCATTCTGAGGGTTGTCTTTTCGTCTTGTTTATGGTTTCCTTTGCTATTCAAAAGCTTTTAAGTTTAATGAGGTCCATTTGTTTAATTTTGCTTTTATTTCCATTTCTCTAGAAGGTGGGTCAAAAAGGATCTTGCTGTGATTTATGTCATAGAGGGTTCTGCCTATGTTTTCCTCTAAGAGTTTTATAGTGTCCGGCCTTACATTTAGGTCTTTAATCCATTTTGAGTTTATTTTTGTGTATGGTGTTAGGAAGTGTGCTAATTTCATTCTTTTACATGTAGCTGTCCAGTTTTCCCAGCACAACTTATTGAAGAGGCTGCCCTTTCTCCATTGTATATTATTGCCTCCTTTATCAAAGATAAGGTGACCATAGGTGCATGGGTTTACCTGTGGGCTTTCTATCCTGTTCCATTGATCTGTATTTCTGTTTTTGTGCCAGTACCATATTGTCTTGATTACTGTAGCTTTGTAGTATAGTCTGAAATTAGGGAGCCTGATTCCTCCAGCTCCATTTTTCTTTGTCAAGATTGCTTTGGTTATTAGGGGTCTTTTTTGTTTCCATACAAATTGTGAAATTTTTTATTCTAGTTCTGTGAAAAATGTCACTGGTAGTTTGATAGTGATTGCATTGAATCTGTAGATTGCTTTGGGTAGTATAATCATTTTCACAATGTTGATTCTTCCAACCCAAGAACATGGTATATCTCTCCATCTGTTTGTATCATCTTTAATTTGTTTCATCAGTGTCGTATAGTTTGCTGCATACAGGTCTTTTGTCTCCTTAGGTAGGTTTATTCCTAGGTATTTTATTCGTTTTGTTGCAGTGGTAAATGGGAGTGTTTCCTTAATTTCTCTTTCAGATTTTTCATCATTAGTGTATGGGAATGCAAGATATTTCTGTGCATTAATTTGTATCCTGCTATTTTACCAAATTCATTGATTAGCTCTAGTAGTTTTCTGGTAGCATCTTTAGGATTCTGTATGTATAGTACCATGTCATCTGCAAACAGTGACAGTTTTACTTCTTTTATGATTTGGATTCTTTTATTTCTTTTTCTTCTCTGATTGCTGTGGCTAAAACTTCCAAAACTATGTTGAATAATAGAAGTGAGAGTGGGCAGCCTTTTCTTGTTCCTGATCTCACTAGAAATGGTTTCAATTTTTCACCATTGAGAACAAGACCCACAATTGGCTGTGGGTTTGTCATATATGGCCTTTATTATGTTGAGGTAAGTTCCTGCTATGACTACTTTCTGGAGGGTTTTTATCATACAGGGGTGTTGAACTTTGTTGAAAGCTTTTTCTGCATCTATTGAGATTATCATATGTTTTTTATCCTTCAGTTTGTTAACATGGTGTATCACATTGATTGATTTGCGTATATTGAAGAATCCTTGCATTCCTGGGATAAACCCCACTTGATAATGGTGTATGATCTTTTTCATGCGCTGTTGGATTCTGTTTGCTAATATTTGGTTGAGGATTTTTGCATCTGTGTTCATCAGTGATATTGGCCTGTAGTTTTCTTTTTTTGTGACATATTTTTCTGCTTTTGGTATCAGGGTGATGTTGGCCTCATACAATGATTTTGGGAATGTTCCTCCATCTGCTATATTTTGGAAGAGTTTGAGAGGGATAGGTGTTAGCTCTTTTCTAAATGTTTGATAGAATTCGCCTGTGAGCCATCAGGTCCTGGGCTTTTTAATTTTTTTTAATTATTATTTATTTATTTATTTATTTTTGGCTGTGTTGGATCTTTGTTTCTGTGCGAGGGCTTTCTCCAGTTGCGGCAAGCAGGGACCACTCTTCATCACGGTGCGTGGGCCTCTCACTATCGTGGCCTCTCTTGTTGCAGAGCACAGGCTCCAGACGCACAGGCTCAGTAGTTGTGGCTCATGGGCCTAGTTGCTCCGCAGCATGTGGGATCTTCCCAGACCAAGGCTTGAACCTGAGTCCCCTGCATTGTCAGGCAGATTCTCAACCACTGCGCCACCAGGGAAGCCCTGGGCTTTGTTTGTTGGAAGATTTTTAATCACAGTTTCAATTTCAGTGCTTGTGATTGGTCTGTTCATAATTTCTATTTCTTCCTGGTTCATTCTCAGAAGGTTGTGCTTTTCTAAGAATTTGTCCATTTCTTCCAGGTTGTCCATTTTATTGCCATACAGATGCCTGTAGTAATCTCTCATGATCCTTTGTATTTCTGCAGTGTCAGTTGTTACTTCTCCTTTTTCATTCTAATTCTACTGATTTGAGTCTTCTGCCTTTTTCTCCTATTGAGTCTGGCTAATGGTTTATCAATTTTGTTTATCTTCCCAAAGAACCAGCTCTTAGTTTTATTGATCTTTGTTATTGTTTTCTTCATTTCTGTTTCAGTTATTTCTGATCTGATCTTTATGATTTCTATTCTTCTGCTAACTTTGGGGGTTTTTTGTTCTTATTTTTCTAATTGCTTTAGGTGTGAGATTAGGTTCTTTATTTGAGATTTTCCTTGTTTCTTGAGGTAGGATCGTAATGCTATAAACTTCCCTCTTAGAACTGCTTTTGCTGCATCCCATAGGTTTTGGGTCATCATGTTTTTATTGTCATTTGTTTCTAGGTATTTTTTGATTTCCTCTCTGATTTCTTCATGATCTCTTGGTTATTTAGTAGCGTATTGTTTAGCCTACATGTGTTTGTACTTTTTACAATTTTTTTTTTCTGTAATTGATATCTAGTCTCATAGCATTGTGGTCAGAAAAGATACTTGATACGATTTCAATTTTCTTAAATTTACCAAGGCTTGATTTGTGACCCAAGGTATGATCTATCCTGGAGAATGTTCCATGAGCACTTGAGAGGGAGGTGTATTCTGTTGTTTTTGGGTGGAATGTCCTATAAATATCAGTTAAGTCTATCTTGTTTAATGTATCATTTAAAGCTTGTGTTTCCTTACTTATTTCCATTTTGGATGATCTGTCCATTGGTGAAAGTGTGGTGTTAAAGTCCCATACTATGATTGTGTTACTGTTGATTTCCCCTTTTACGGCTGTTAACATTTGCCTTATGTATTGAAGTGCTCTTATGTTGAGTGCGTAAATATTTACAATTGTTATATCTTCTTCTTGGATTGATACCTTGATCATTACGTAGTGTCCTTCTTTGTCTCTTGTAATTGTCTTTATTTTAAAGCCTATTTTGTCTGATATGAGAATTGCTACTCCAGCTTTCTTTTGATTTCCATTTACATGGAATATCTTTTTCCATCCCCTCACTTTCAGTCTGTATGTGTCCCTAGGTCTGAAGTGGGTCTCTTGTAGCAGCATATATATGGGTCTTGTTTTTGTATCCATTCAGACAGTCTATGTCTTTTGGTTGGAGCATTTAATCCATTTACATTTAAGGTAATTATTGATATGTATGTTCCTACTACCATTTTCTTAATTGTTATGGGTTTGTTATTGTAGGTCTTTTCCTTCTCTTGTGTTTCCTCCCTGGAGAAGTTCCTTTAGCATTTGTTGTAAAGCTGGTTTGGTGGTGCTGAATTCTCGTAGCTTTTGCTTGTCTGTAAAGCTTTTAATTTCTCCATCGAATCTGAATGAGTTCCTTGCTGGGTAATCTTGGTTGTACATTTTTCCATTTTAACACTTTAAGTATGTCCTGCCACTCCCTTCTGGCTTGCAGAGTTTCTGCTGAAAGATCAGCTGTTAGCCTTATGGGGATTCCCTTGTATGTTGTTCGTTGCTTTTCCCTTGCTGTTTTTAATATTTTTTCTTTGTATTTAATTTTTGATAATTTGATTAATATGTGTCTTGGCATGTTTCTCTTTGGATTTATCCTGTATGGGACTCTCTGCACTTTCTGGATTTGATTGACTATTTCCTTTCTCACATTAGGGAAGTTTTCAACTATAATCTCTTCAAATATTTTCTCAGTCCCTTTCTTTTTCTCTTCTTCTTCTGGGACCCCTATAATTCGAATGTTGGTGCATTTTTAATGTTGTCCCAGAGGTCACTGAGACTCTCCTCAATTCTTTTCATTCTTTGTTCTTTATTTTGCTCTGTAGTAGTTATTTCCACTATTTTGTCTTCCAAGTTACTTATCTATTCTTCTCCCTCAGTTATTCTGCTACTGATTCCTTCTAGAGAATTTTTAATTTCACTTACTGTGTTGTTCATCATTGTTTGTTTGCTCTTTAGTTCTTCTAGGTCCTTGTTAAATGTTTCTTGTATTTTCTACATTCTATTTCCATGATTTTGGATCATCTTTACTATCATTACTCTGAATTGTTTTTCAGGTAGACTGCCTATTTCCTCTTCATTTGTTTGGTCTGGTGGGTTTTTACCTTGCTCCTTCATCTGCTGCATATTTCCCTGTCTTCTCATTTTGTTTAACTTACTGTGTTTGGGGTCTCCTTTTCACAGGCTGCAGGTTCATAGTTCCCATTGTTTTTGGTGTCTGCCCCCAGTGGGTGAGGTTGGCTCAGTGGGTTGTGTAGGCTTCCTGGTGGTGGGGACTTGGGCCTGTGTTCTGGTGGGTGGGGCTGGATCTTGTCTTTCTGGTGTGCAGGGCTGCATCCAGTGGTGTGTTTTGGGGTGTCTGTGAACTTAGTATGATTTTAGACTGCCCCTCTACTAATGGGTGGGGTTGTGTTCCTGTCTTGCTAGTTGTTTGGCATGGGGCGTCCAGCACTGGAGCTTGCTGTTGGGTGGAGCTGGGTCTTAGCGTTAAGACGGAGGTCTCTAGGAGAGCTCTCACTGTTTGATATTATGTGGGGCCAGGAGGTCTCTGGTGGTCCAATGTCCTGAACTCGGCTCTCCCACCTCAGAGGCTCAGGCCTGACACCAGGCCGGAGCACCAAGACCCTGTCAGCCACATGGCTCAGAAGAAAAGGGAGGGGAAAAAAGAAAGAAAGAAAGGGAAATAAATAATAATTTTTAAAATTATTAAAATTAAAATATAAGAATAATTTTTTAAAAACAAGAGAGCAAACTAACAAACAAAACCACCAATGATAACAAGTGCTAAACACTAAACTAAGGTAAACATAAAAATAAGAAACAAATCAGTTGCAGACAGCAAACCTCAAGTCTACAGTTGCTCCCAAAGTCCACCGCCTTAATTTTGGGATGATTCATTGTCTATTCAGGTATTCCACAGATGCAGGGTACATCACGTTGATTGTGGGGATTTAATTTGCTGCTCCTGAGGCTGCTGGGAGAGATTTCCCTCTCTCTTCTTTGTTCGCACAGCTCCTGGGGCTCAGCTTTGGTTTTGGCCCCACCTCTGCATTTAGGTTGCCCTCAGGCATCTGTTTCCACCCAGACAGGACAGGGTTAAAGCAGCGGCTGATTACAGGGCTTTTGCTCACAAAGGCCAGGGAGAAGGAGGGGTTACGGTAATTATAATTGGAATGCGGGGGGAGCCTGTGGCGGCAGAGGCCAGCATGACGTTGCAACAGCCTGAGACGCACCATGTGTTCTCCCAGGGAACTTGTCCCTGGACCACAGGACCCTGGCCGTGGAGGGCTGCACAGGCTCCCGGAGGGGTGTGGATAGTGACCTGTGCTTGCACACAGGCTTCTTGGTGGCTGCAGCAGCAGCCTTAGCATTTCATGCCCATCTCTGGGTTCCAAGCTGATAGCCTTGTCTCAAGCCTGTCTCTGGAGCTCGCTTAGTCGGTGCTCTGAATCCCCTCTCCTCGCACACCCAAAACAATGGTCTCTTGCCTCTTCAGCAGGTCCAGACATTTTCCCGAACTCCCTCCCAGCTAGCTGTGGCGCACTAGCCCCCTTCAGGCTGTGTTCACGCCGCCAACCCCAGTCCTCTCCCTGCCATCCGACCGAAGCCCGAGCCTCAGCTCCCAGCCCTGCCCGCCCCGGCGGCTGAGCAGACAAGCCTCTCGGGCTGGTGAGTGCTGCTCGGCGCCGAGCCTCCGTGCGGGAATCTCTCCGCTTTGCCCTCCGCACCCCTGCGGCTGCGCTCTCCTCCGGGGCTCCGAAGCTTCCCCCCACTCCCGCCACCCGCAGTCTCCGCCCACGAAGGGGGTCCTAGTGTGTGGAAACCTTTCCTCCTTCACGGCTCCCTACCACTGGTGCGGGTCCCGTCCCTATTCTTTTGTCTCTGTTGTTTCTTTTTTCTTTTGCCCTACCCAGGTACGTGGGGAGTTTCTTGCCTTTTGGGAGGTCTGAGGTCTTCTGTCAGCTTTCAGTAGGTGTTCTGTAGGATTTGTTCCACGTGTAGATGTATTTCTGATGTATTTGTGTGGAGGAAGGTGATCTCTGCGTCTTACTCTTCCACCATCTTGAAGGTCCCTCCCAACCTGAGTTCAGCTTTTTTAGATTCCATGTATAAGTGATATTATACAGTACTTGTCTTTCTCTGACTTATTTCTGTTTCAATTCCATACCATTTTCCCTTATCTTTTCTATTCCCTTTCAATCTCCAGTGCTTTTGCCCAGGTGTCCCTCTGTCTAGAATGCTCTTTTGCCCTTTAGTGTGACTTCCTCGCTGAGGCCTTACTTGACTCTCATGGGCTTAGTGAGCTGGGATCCCTTCTCAGATTCTACTGTAACATGTGCCATCTCTGCATCTCTGATCACAGGTTTTACAGCCATCTCTTCATACAGCTGCTTTCTCCAGTCAGTGCTAAGTCCCTCAAGAACAAGGTTTATATCATAGCCTTTTTTATCACTGGCACAGAGTACAGTTTCACCTACACATGATATTGTCAGACGTCTAAATTTTGCAAGTCTGATGGCCATTAAATGATGTCTCATTGAAGTTCAAATTCTTCTAATTACTAGACATATTGTACATGTTTTGGGCCATTCTTGTTATCTCTTCTGTGAATTTCTGATTATAGTCTTGTCCTTTTTCCTATTGCTTTGTCTTATTGGTTTGCAGGAATTCATTATATCATTATATATTCTGATTTCATTGTATATGAAATCCTACATATGTTATACATACATTTAAATATAAAACACCTTCTCCATCCCTGAGGCTTCTTTTCTTTCTGCTTATGTGACTTTTGTTATACAAAGCTCTTATTTCATCTTACTCAATTTATCAATCTTTCCTATTTTTATGAAAACTTTTACTACTGCTAAATCAGACATATTCTTCTATATTTTCTCTTGAAGATTTAAAATGTTTACCCTTTATATTTAGGTCACATTTCAAAGAGGTCACTCCAGTAATTGTTTCTGAATTAATAAAACAAAGTAAGTTCAGCTCTGTACTTGAAACACCTGATCCTTGGGAAGTTGGGGGAAAGCTCTAGGATCTGGCTTTCTCTCTGTGTAAGACAGCTTTTTCTAGGTTCTGCTATGTAATAAGCAACCTCCAGGTCCTAGCTTAGAAAACAAATATTTGTCACTCATATTATACATTAGCTGTGGCTCAACTGTGGCTCTGAGACTCTGTTCCAAACTGTGGGTACGTTTCAGGTCTGATTATTATGGAATCAAGCTGAAGGAGCAATCTTTATTTGGTTGCTGCATGCTGGTCTCATGGTGGAGGGACAGAATAAGGACAGTGGAAACTTTCAATGGCTCTAAAAGCTTCTGCTCAGACATAGCAAACAGGTCATTGGGCAAAGTAAGTCACATCATAGACCCAAAGTTAATGGGATGGAGAGAATATTTTGTCCACAAGGAAGGATGACAAGGTAAGAACGGCATGAAAAATTATCATAGCATCTCCTCTCAAACCTACATGACCACTGGTCTGTTAGTGGTATAGAAGGCTGGTTGTGTATTTGTTAAAGATCATTCAAAAATAGAACTTAATATCCACTGTAGGTTCCCTGGAAGTGTTGATGTAGTACAACGGGCAAACTTTTTGTTGGCATCCTCACGTTAGCCTACCAGCTGTGGCTCTTCCACATGTTCACTCCTGGTGCAAAGGAAGGTGAGATCTCCTCACCCCATGCCTTGAACCAGTTCTACATTCCAGTATGGCCAAGGCTCAACCATCACATGCTGGTACCCTGAGCCCCACCCTGGCCAGGCTAGAATTGGCCCCAGAGCAGCAGACTGAGTGAAGGGGATAATCAGAAATGGAGAAAAAAGAAAGAAAACCACAGGTCCCATTGGCAAGGGGAATGCTGCTTGGCCTCCACAGTGTGAAACAGTTGTTCTGTAGTTTGGCTTGGCTGATCTTGGCTTCACCTGCATCCATCACCTCCACCTGGCCAGCCTGTCTGTAACAACAGGTAATGTGGATAGGCATGCCTGAGCAGTCATATGCCAGTGTTCTCAATTCAGCTTCTCAAGACCTAACCGAAATAGCAACACCTCCCTCAAAGCAGCACAGTTGGCTGTGCATGACCACACTCTGTCCTCGATCATTTGAATGGAATCTGAGCTCGCCCTGGAATGCATGGGATGTGCAGAAAGAGCCCAGCAACATGGTTCCTACAACTATATGTCCCAGCCACAGCAGAAAGGCATGTGGGATAGAGATATGCACTGCAGGGTGTGGGGAGCGCACAGGGATCTGCATTTGTCTGCTCATTCTCTGCACTAAACAGTTCAGAGGATTCAGCCTAAAGAACCCTTATGACAGGCTGTAAGCATCATGGCCCATTGATCAAGCAGTGCTTCTCTAAGTGTAGTCCCTGGTGATCCCTGGATCCACTGACTGGGAACTTGTTAGAAATGCAAATTCTCAGGTTCTACCCCCATCCTTGCTATGTCAGAAACACTTAAGATGGCTCCAATCCATCTGCATTTTAACAAGCCTTCCAAGTGATTCTAATGCACACTAAAGTTTGAGAACTTCTCTATCAAAAGGTAAACTTGTCCTTGGGTTCACTCCAGCCTTAATCCTAATTTTAGAGAACATTTGTGCCCTAGAGGAAAGGCACTTTGATTATAATCCCCAAAAAAGACCCAAATCAAAGTTTCCCATTGGCAATCATCACCATTAGGTACAATTCAATCAATATAATCAACACAAGGCAACAGACATACTTCACAATGAGAAGAGGAGGTAGCATAGCAAAGCAGATACAAGCATGGGATATGGGGGTGAGATTTCCTGCCTTTGAATGCCAGCATCACTACTCTTGTATGTGACCTTGAGCAAGTTACTTAAAACTTTTAATGCAGTTTCTCCATCTGTGTAATGGGTATAATAATAATATCTTCTTCTTATTGGTGTCAGGCAGCAGTTCTCAAAGTGTGACCCTCAGACTGGCATCATCAGCATCACCTAAGAGTGTGTTAGCAATGCAGATTCCCAGGCCCCACCCCGACCCACTGCTTAACAAATTACCCCAACGCTTAGCAGCTAAAAACATCAAGCATTTACAGCTCACTTTCTGTGTGTCAGAAACCTAGCCACGCTTGCCATATGGACCTCATCCCAGGGCTGCCTCATGGCAGCTTCCTCTCCCAGGGCGAGTGATGTAAGAGAGAGCAAGAGAGAGTGATAGAAACCACAACATTTTTTATAACTTTATTGCAGAAGTGGCATCCCATCTCTTTTACCATATTCTATTCTTTAAAAGCAAGTCCATAAGATCAGTTCACACTCAAGGGGAGGGGATTACACAAGAGCATGAATACCAGGAAGGAAGATAATTGTGATGTCTGCTGCCACGGTTACTGAATCAGAAACCCTGGATGTGAGGACCAGACCCCTATGTTTTAACAAGCCCTCCAGATGATTCAGATACACATTTTTTTTTTTTAAAAAAAAAGTCAATGGGATGACGGAGACAAAGGACCTCACACAATGTGTGCCACATGAATATTCAAGACAGGTTATCTATTTAGGTTATTGTTATGATTCCTAAACTTTCTGCCTGCATCCAAATATCAGGTGTCATAGAGAGACTAGGGGTTCTCAAATTTACCTGAACCTTAGAATCACTGGTGGAGCTTTTAAATCATGATGCAAAATCTTCAACCTAGACAATTAAATCAGAATCTCTAGGGATGGACCCAGGCATCAATATTCTTTAAATCTCTCTTAGAATATTACCAATATGCATTTAAGATAAAGAACCACTAGATAGACTCAGAAAACAGGAAAGTAATGGCTTTCTTCTCTATTAACCTACCTTCTTGGAGCTAGAATACTGGCAAAAGAATCACTGATGTGTGGTTAAAAATGAAAACAAAATAATCAAACATACAAACAAGTAAATAAACAATGAGGCTCTGAGGCACATATCTTGTAAGTTACTTAGCATCCTTCCTTCCCCCTTGTCCTACAGCCCCTTCTCATTTTAATCTTGCCTCTGGAGAGGCCCTTTGCCATCCTGCCAATTGAGAAAGTAGAGGTAGGAATGTACGTGTACTGGCACCATGACACGTGGCTGAGATGCTGGGCTGGTGTCCCTTACAAATCAGAATGTTGGTAAGGACACATGTGTTCCCTCTGGCCTTGAAGGAAAACATGCAGTCACTTAGCTCCACCTGAGACAGCTGGAAATCAAGCTGCAGGCCAGGAGGGGCCAGGGCCATCGGCCAACACAGAATCTGGAGGGATAGGACATCTCTTGCCATGAGGTCTCTAGAGAACTGAGCTCAGCCAGTTTGCCCTTCTCCTCATCTGGCAGAGCCCTGAGCCTGCCCATTCCTGGCCCCAAATCTCCCCTGACACAGGGCAAACTTATGTAAGGGCAGCTGCTCCACTCCACCAGCAGGGCCTGGAAGAGATCAGCTGAAATACCAGCTCTCTCCCAGCTCCCTCCTCCAGCTCTCCCTCAAGGGATTGAACTTTGGGAATCCACGCTCTGGTGGCTCTGGTTAATATCATCATCCAGCTGTGCTGACCAGGGTATTGTCAGATGCTCAGATGCCGCTGCAGAATATTCTTCTTGGAAGCTCCCATCAGAAGGCTAGTTTGATCAAAAAGCTACCTTTTGCAGGACTGTTTAAATAGAAGCAAAGAAGACAGAAGAGGGGAAAATTTTGTTTAATTAAAAAATAATAATATTAAACCTCCACTCCCACAGTTCTCATTAACCAGCTCAATCTTTCATGACTCAAGAACGAAAAACACTGCTGACAGCTGTGGGGCAGCGGGAGCAGAACAGCCTTGGGGGTGGGGAGAGGACAGTGGCAGGACCACAGACACCGTGAAGGCGAGCAAAAGCTACAGCTACAGAGTGCTGGTGCCCCTTCCTGCTCTGACACTATGTCACCTTGGCAGGTCCCTTTGTTCTTCTGTTCTTCAATATTTAAAAATGGAATTACTATGATTCTAAGGGTTGTTTGAAGATTAAATAAGATGATGTATGTAAAAGGACTTAGCAGTGTTTGGCACAAAGTGAGTTTCTTTTCTAGGATAAGAAAGGGAGAAAAGGAACAAGAGAAGAAAGGGGAGTAAGGGGAGGGGGAGGGGGAGGGGAGGAAGAAGAGGGGGAAGGGGAGGGGGAGGGGGAAGAGGAGGAGGAAGAGAAGAAGAGAAAGAAGGCAAGCAGGCAACAGTAAGAAGGTTGTCCCTGGCTGGAGTGGAGACCCCACAAGCATCAAGAAGCAACCCAGCCTGCACTCAGGTTGGAACACAGCACATGAGCCATTTCTGCCCTCACCCATCTCCAAAGCAGACAACCCTAAACGATGCCGTTCAGGTAGCCACTACTAATCAATCAGAGTGAATGTGGGAGAAGAGGTTGACATACAATTCTCGGGCTAGACTCGTAATTTAGTGAAGGAAACCTCCACAATTCATAGAATATTTATTCATCATCCAAATTTCTCTCAAAACTTACTTTATAACTTTTATGTCCCTGTCTTTACCTTAATGATGTCAGAGATACATGGCAAGCACGCAGAGTGTCCTGACAGAAAAAGTAACACTCCAGGTAAGGAGTTGGCTCCGGCCTTACAGCCCCTGGTGTGGTGACTTTGTCCCTTCTTGGGCCCACTGCTTGGGCATCCTGAAGGCCGTGTCTCTCTTGATGGTCTCTCAGCCTCAGTCAAGGAAACAGAAATCCTAGCCACTAGACCACCAGGGGCCAGAGGTTAAAAGCAAAGTTCCCCTGGCTCTTACCCCCCATTGAAAGCAAGAATGTTTCAAGGAGGCAAAAACTGTAAAAACAGGCACAAAATTTATTATTAGAGACACAGCACAACATGTGGGAGAGCACACAGAGAAGCAGTTTGTTTATTTAAGACAGAAGCAAGGCAGAAATACACACCCAGAACGAAAGGGTATGGGCGTCCTCTCTAATGAGGAGGAGTGTAGTAAAGAAGTGATTTAAATCACTTATATAGGACAGTGCTCCCAGGTCTTTGTTTGCCTTTGGCCAATTATCCTGTTTCTTTTCTCACACCTGACCTGTCCTGGGACGCTCCCCAACATGCGTGCGCAACTTTCCATAAGACGGATCCCACCGCAGAGACCTGTGGGTGCAGGTCCACACTTATGATGGGGTGGCGTCCCCTCCCTCTTTGACCCCCAAGGAGACTCCCTGTGCATGTGCAGACAGGGAAGTTTTCCTTGACTTCAGGAGTGGTCATCTTATCTCTTTACTTCAGCAGAGCTCAGCTTCTGCCACTAGCTTTGTCCTTGGAGTGTCTGGGTGAGAACAAAACTTTCGTTTTACTCCACTTACAAACACCAGCCGTCCGGCCCAGGGGCCCATCTATCTCCTACCTCAGTGCCAGGTCAGGCCCATGGTTATTTTTATGAAAATAATATTAACAATAGAGTCCCAGCCCAGGTCCAATACTTTTCATGCATTCCGTCTCTGAAAAGTTCTCCTTCCTTGAACGCTGTAACTGAAGGACTGAGGTTGATGGTTCCAAGACAACCTTCAAACCCCAGGACCCCAAAAGAAAAGACCCTTCCAGCTTGACATCTATACCAGTTTCCTACATCAAATACACATCAGCACACATGCCCTTTACAATTAAAAATAAAATTGGGCTGGATATGCAGACGTTTGCAAATGATTCCTTATTTATTACGACCTCTTGTTTAGAAAGAAAAAAAAGAAAAGTAAGAAAAATCTTCCATGACACATGTTTGCCTCCCTGGCCAGAGGTGAGTGTTCAAGGAAAGTTCGGGAAAGTTCCCTGCCCATTGCCTGCGAGAATCAGAATCAAGGCCTTGGCAGCCTATGGGGCCCTGCTTGCCCACTCACAATGAACTTTAGGAAAGGACACCATGGCCTACTTTTGAGGGATCCTGCTGCCAAATTCAGAAGAGGGAGGGAAAAAAGATGGGGGGGAAAGAGCTTTGATTCTGGAAATTATGACTTGCTGACATCCTTCTTCTCTCCCCTTATAATCTGCCTAACTGTAGACACGGCTTTAATTATAGATGGGCAGATGGGGCCAGGCCAAGAACAGGGCTGCAGCTGGAATTTGCGGCTGTGGAATGGCAGGGCTCAGAGCCCTCGGCTCCTCCTGTGTTTTCCCTGCTCTCCTGGCCCCTCTTCCAGGGCTAGCTGTACCCTCTTTGAGTGTTTTTCAAAAGCTAAATGAACCACAGGATTCCACGTCCTGACCAAATCCTCCCTCAATCGAAAGAAAGAAAGAAAGAGTCAAGGATCAGAGGCCCTGAGAACACGATTGGTTCTGTCTTCTTGGAAGATTAGCTGCAATAAAGCCACTTTGTTCTCTTGTGAACCACAGGGAAGCCCACTTCTCATCGATTATCCTAAATCAAAATATAAAGTGTTGGGAATTCCCTGGTGGTCCAGTGGTTAGGACTTCTTGTTTTCACTGCCAAGGGCCCAGGTTCAATCCCTGGTTGGGGAGTTAAGATCCCGCCAGCCTCGTGGCACAGCCAAAAAGAAAAAAAAAAAAAAAAAAATGACACAAATATAAAGTGTTACAAGAAGAAGAGGTTATGAAGTCATTATTGAACATCTCAGCCGTGCCAGGCACGGCAGTCCCCTTCTCATGTGTTGTTTTCTCACTGAATTCGAGTAGTGATCGCGTGAGAGAGGGTTGGTGACCCCCATTTTAAAGACAGGGAAACTGAGAGACAATAAGACTAGGTCTGCACAATAGTGAAGCAAAAGAACCAGGCTTAGAAACTGGGACTCATCTGTCTTCTTGTCTCCTGTTTCAGTCCCATTTCCTTCCCCATTTAATCTTTTGAAATCACATCTCTGCTTAAAATCTAGAATAGTTTCTCTTGCCCACAGAATAAAGTTCAAAGTAGTGCTGCACATCTGGAAGGGCTGGGGTACCGAGCAGGCGGTGATGGCAGGGGACAAGGCATGTGTGCCATGTGAAATGGTCTGTGAGCTACTTGTACACGTGTGGGAACCCGAGGAGGGGACTCCAGTGTCCACCACCGAGTTGTTATTCGTCAATCATGAATGAACTAATGAGGGAAGGAAGGAAGAGATGGATGAACAAATTACTGAATATGTAGGATCCTTCCAATCCCTGAGGCTTCATTTCCAATGTGTCCCCATTGCATGGAACCAACATACCTTCTGGATTAGTTGGATAAAGACTCTAAAGAATGAGGAGGTCAGGAAAGTATTCTCCTCCTCAACACACACACAAACACACACACACACACACACACACACACACGGTAAAATAATAGTAAATCATGTGGGTTTTGATGCTGTAGAAAGAGTTCTCAATAGTCTTGTCTTGGGTACCTTTCTATTTAGGACCATGAAAAAGTAAGTTGACCATACTTGGAAGATTTTTTTATTAAGACCTTTTTAGAGCAGTTTTGCATTCACAGCGAAATTGAGGGGAGGGTAGAGATTTTTCCTATATAACCCCTGTCCCCAGACATGCATAGCCTCCGCCATTACCAACATCCTTCAACAGAATGGTGCATTTGTTACAACTGATGAACCCACATTGACCCATCAGAATCACCCAAAGTCAGTAGTTTACATCATGGTTCATTCTTGGTGTTCTATACTCTGTGGGTTTGGCCAACTGTATAATTACATGTATCCATCATTGCATACATCATACAGAGTATTTTCACTGCCCTAAAAATCTTCTGTGCTTCACCTACTCATCCCTCCCCCAACCCCTGATAACCACTGATCTTTTTACTGTCTCCATAGTTTTACCTTTTTCAGAATGTCATATAGTGGGAATTTACAGTATGTAGCCCTTTCAAATTCCCTTCTTTCACTTAGTGATAGTCACTTAAGGTCCCTCCCTGTCTTTTCACAACTTGAGAGGTCACTTCTCCTTAACACTGAATAATATCCCATTGTCTGGTTGTACCACAGTGTCTATCCACTCATCTACTGAAGGACATCTTGGTTGCTTCCAAGTCTTGGCAATTATGAATAAGGCTGCTATAAACACTCATGAACAGGTTTTTGTGTGGACATAAGTTTTCAACTCTTTGGGTAAATACCAAGGAGAACGGTCACTGGACCGTGTGATAAAAGTATTTTAGTTTTGTAAGAAACAGCCAAACTGTCTTCCAAAGTGGCTGTACCATGAAGATCTTTTTTTTTTTTTTTCTATCAGAAACCATCTCCCACTGCATCTGTTCAGCCCCCAGGTGATATCATATTGCTCCAAAAAGCCAAGAGCAATACCAATTGCTACACTTACCCTTGTCAGGTATTTCCTATGTTCTATCCCCTTCCATTTTCCTAACACCCCTTTGAGAGAAGTTTTATCACTTTCCGAGTTCTTACAGATAAGAGAATTGAAAATAACAGAGAAAGTAACTTGATTAAGGCCACATAGTCAGTGGACAGCCCAACTAGGATTTGAACCCTTCAGTCTAACTCCAGCACCTAGCTCTACCCACGGGTGACAAGAGCACTGTAGAAGTTAATTACTGGTGATTGACAATAAATGTTTCTCAGCCAAACTGACACCAGTAGATGAGACCAGAGGATTAGGGGAAAAGATGCTTAGTAATTTCTGAGTTCAGTAATTACTTTTCTGTAACTGAAATCACATCTTCTCTGGGCAGTGTTCAGTGGAACAGTGAGTAAAACAAAATGTGATTCTTTAAGAATAGCCCCTTTCTTGGGAGGGAGGAGAGATAAATTAGGAGTGTGGGATTAACAGATACATACTACTGTATATAAAATAAACAATAAGGACCTACTGTATAGCACAGGGAACTATACTCAATATCTTGTAATAATTTAGAATGGAAAAGAATCTGAAAAAAAAAATCTATATCTCTCTATATCTATATCTGAATCCCTTTGCTGTACACCTGAAACTAACACAACACTGTAAATCAACTATACTTCAAAATATATATATATAATAAAATTTAAATTTAAAAAAGTAAAATTGTTTCAAAAATACTAAAAAGAATAAAGTAAGCACCTAAATAAGAGGCATAACACAAACATTTCAGAAATCAGTTTTCAATCTTAGTTTTTGCTACAGGTTTCCTGAGGATTGTATAGCAATCATCACAGTGGTTATGAAGAACTATGCTGTGGTAGGGTCTATGTGGTTGTACTTCTTACCGGTTGTTTAATATAATTACAGCATTTTATTTTAGGTATGTTGAGAAATTTATATACTAAATAAAACAAGTGTCCTGTAATGTTCAAAAAAAAAAAAGAATGGTCTTTTTCTTGCCAAGCTGATAGGAAGAGAAAGTATGAAGACAGGCCACAAGTCAGGATGTGCTAAGGCCAGGGCATGAAAACACATGGGGATATTCAGTAAATATTTGTTAAGTGAATGAAGGAATGTCTCTGGAATGAAGACCCATTCGCGAACAGGTCTCTCTGGGAAGCCTAAGTATATTTGAATCACCTTTTTAACTAAGATAGCCTCCCCGAAGTATTCTGAGAACCAGCAAATGCATCCTCAACCCTTGCTATTGTCCGGCTTTATGTTAAATATTGTGAGAAAGAAACACACACACACACACACACAAGAGCCATCTTCCTGCAGTCAAAGAGTTGTATTTTTTAAATGTGTATTTAAGCAACTTATTGACATTATAAAACTGGAAGATTTAAGATCATTACTTACACAAGAATAAATAGACAGTAATCTGTCACTTCTCCAGAGGAATATCAGCTAGTGAACTCACTCCTGAAGAATCTCACAGACAGGGAGAAGTAGGTCTGGGGACAATGCACCTTTCAGTGCCATGGCTCAGAAGACCTGCAGGAAGATGAGAGATAGCAGGTAACAGGGCCTTCATACTATGAGGGTCCCAAAGAGAAGGGCAAGACTTACCTCTATGGCCCAAGTAAGAAAGAATTCCTAAGAAGGGAATTTTAGGACTATCTAAGAAAGGGGATTGGGGACTAAAGCCAGGAACAATGGGTACAAATCAGAAAAATTCCCCAAATCTTTGCTATTTCCCTACTTTAACTTCTGCCTTACTTCCAGAGTAGAAAGCACTAAAAACCTTATACAACATTTGCCAGAAATGTGTTCTATGAAATACAAGTTCTATAGAATGCTCATTAATTTCATTATTTATTCATCATTCAATACATGTTTTTATTGAGCAGCTACTATGAGTCTTCACTACATTAAGCGTTGTGCTAGGAGTGACCAAAACCGTTAGGTCTCCACCCTCCTATAGCATATGTTCTAATGAGGACCCAGACAATAATAAACACATAAACATGTAGAATAATGGCGAGTGTGCTGTATGTTTTGGTGAAAAATGAAACAGCATGGAAAGGGACAGATGACAGAGTCCTTCTTTAAACAAAGAGGTCAGAAAAGTCTTTTTTTTTTAGAAGATAACATTAAGCAGAGACCTGAATTAAGTGAAGGATAGAACCAAGGAAATTTCTGGGGAAAATGTGTTTAAGTAGGGGGCATAGTAATTGAAAAGGCCCTAAGGTGAGAACACGCTTAGCCTGTTTGGAGCAACAGAATTTAATGAGTGAGGGGAGAAGCAGTATGGAATGAGGTAGTAGATGTGGGTAAGGGAGGGGAAAGATTCAGAAGTGCCACAGAAAGGAATTTGGATATTATTTTTAAGCATGATAATGAAACCATTAAAGGAAACCAGGGAAGTGAGGGAAGTGATATTAACAAGTGTTACCCCCATCCCTATTCATAATGTCACTAAAACACAAACAAGGTACTCTAGGTAAGAAGTGATCAGTGCTAAGCAGAGAACTATCACCTCCCAAATTACAGACACTATACTTCTATTAATATGGCCTGAACTCTCATTAACAATTTTTGCCGGGGGAATATCCCATATTTGACTCAAACTGTGCCATCTTCTGAAATCGTAACATTTAAATTTAAGTACCGGCTTAACCACTTCTCCCTTATTCTACACTGGAACAGGAAGTTTTTTTTACTACCTGAATGTTTACTCCTGGAACTTTCTGTCATGTTAGATTCAGTCCACTATTCCTGCCTGTCAAGTTCTTTGTCCACTTCTGACTGTCATCCAGAGTGTTTGTTCTCCCTTCCATCCAGCTTTGTGTCATTCCTGGGAGGACTCTTTAGACGGAGGAATCACGGTGCTGATTTGATTAAGGTCAAGGACACAATGCTGGGACTCACTGGAGATCTCTCTTCAAGTTGACATCAGTCTGTTTTGTGTTTGACGGTTCAAAGATGTGACGGTGAATTTTGTGTGTCAACTTAACTGGGCTAAGGGTTGCCCAGATAACAGGTGAAACATTATTCCTGGGTATGTCTGTGAGGATGTTTCTAGAAGAGATTAGCATTTCAATCAGTAGACTGAGCAAAGATCATCCTCACCCATGTGGAGGGGCATCATTCAATCCATTGAGGGTGTGAATAGAACAAAAACAGAGGAGGAAGGGCTAATTTGCTCTCTCTGCTTGACCTGAGACACCCATCTTTTCCTGCTCTCAGACATCGTGTTTCCAGTTCAGACTGTGACTTACATCATCAGCACCAAGATTCTTAGACCTTCAAACTCAGACTGAATTATGCCACCAGGTTTCCTACTTCTTCAGCTTGCAGACAGAATGTTGTGGAACTTCTCAGCCTCCATAACCATGTGAGCCAATTCTTATAATTTAGATGGATAGATAGATAGATAGATAGATAGATAGATAGATAGATAGATAGATAGATAATCTCCTATTGGTTCTGTTTCCTGGGAAACTCTGACTGACACAAAAGAATACCAAACAATTAGTAAGACCTAACAGTGTTTGACATATAGTAAACACCAAATAAATATCAGCTCTATTATTATTGCTATTACTAATTGTCTTCTAATCCACGTTTATCCATCTTGTCCAAAGACGTTTTATGTGATGTGTTTTCACGTATCCAGCTGACCTCCCAGATTCTAGCAACAAATTCACTTCCTTAGTCTATCAGTGTATAACTATAAAAGAAAGGATTAGAATTGACCTGCTACAACTTATGCTTGAACACAAGCTGAGCCCCTGTGATCATGCTTTCCTCTTCCATGTGTTCACAAACGAACTCCTTTAATAATCTAGTCTGGAATATTTGGGAATTAACAACACACTCACCATCTGGACGTTCATGGAAACCTCGCTCCTCCTCTGTTGAAATTTGGGATGACATTTATCTCCCTCCAGTCTTCCACCACTCTTACCTTTTTCCACGAATTCTCCCAAAGTTCATTCTCAACGTTCAAGGATCTTGTTCCTAAGTCCTCTGGGAACCTGAGGAGACCATGAGATGTGAGATCATGGGGAGAGGTGGGACCCTGTCTTCTAGTTCCTTCTCCTATTTTGAGGTTCATGCCCCTCCCCCTCATCAGGATCGCTTCCACATTTTTCAGGCTTAAATGCTCTCTCCAATTCTCCCATCAGTACCATAAAACCGGTTTATCCCTTCATAGGTCTACTGTCTCCTCAAAAAACGACTGTTAGAATTTTTTAGATGATCTTCTAAAGATCATCTTTTGGAAGATGAATGTTAGGCATATTTTAACCCTCAGGTCCTAGTGAGTTTACCCTCCGTGACACAGTCGTCTTACTTCCCAGCTATCTCTTCTATGTCATTCTTGATCCTGAGTCCTTCTTTCCATCTCTCTGGGGGCCTCTTCTGCACTGACTTTCATCAGAGCTCCCTGGCTAACCCCACTGTTTTCTCGGGTTACCTCTCCACGGTCTCCATTGCTGGAAAAATTTGCACAGGCAAAATTGCACTTTGGAGAGATTTTCCAGCCATTGTCACCCTGCATTTTGAAGCTTATCCCACAGATTCAAGCTGACTTTTTTCTCTCAATTGTTTGAAATTCCCCCTTTCTGTCATCTGTCAGTGCCCAGTTTTAACTCCTCACTCTGTCACCTCTCCCAAGGTTCCCGTCACTTCCACTCAGCCAAACGATGCCTTTTTTTGGTGTGAATCTGGCTGAGCAAATCAGTGACCCAGATCACCTCCTCCACCCCGTGGAAGATTAAATTTTCAGATGGTAAAGACATGAAATGGTCAAACACTCTGCTTTTAATTCAAAGAGATGTTCAGCATGTATCTGGACAGCCAATGTCCCCGCCACTGCAGTTATTTACCTTGCTGGGACAGTTTTGATCTGCACCTGGAATGCATTTTCCATTTGCTGCATTTGCATTTGCATTTGCTGGATGGCCTTTAGTGTACAGCATGTAGATTCTACAAATACATTGAGGTCATCCCTCTATGCAACAACATGGACAGATCCAGGTCAGGTCTGCGCTAACAAAGCCAAGTTTGCAGCAGCTAAAGGAAACAAGGTAATTTAACTGGAAAAGTACAGGGAATGGAGGCAAAGTGTTAATTTGTCTCAATTTCCTTCTCAGTTTTCTCAATATGCTTGTCCTATAGTGAGTTCATTTTGCTTCCAACCGATATGATTCCAAGCTTATTCAGTTTTGCCATCTGTAAAATGGGAATGATAAGGTCTTCCTTATCTACTTCATAGGAATATTTTCTTGCTCAAATGAGCTGAAGTAGTGAGAGAATTTGGGGAGAGAACTGCAAAGTACTCAATAAATGTGATGCTTTTTTGGTTGTTTTTTTGTTTTGTTTTGTTTTTTATGGAATCTAATGTGATGCATTTTATAGGAAGCTTTCCCCAAGTGCTAAGATTAACTTCTCGAAAAATCTCTGTGGTCAGAGAATTTGTGATAGAATTTACTGCCTTGTGAGAAGAATAAGGTTAAGGAAAGGAAGAATATTATTAAACCCATCGAAGTTCTTATAAATATTTTATATTCCCCAAAATTAAGCACTCAATACATGAACTAGACAATCAGTTGTTTTACATGATTTAAATTCTATTTACTAGAAGTTAAACAATTAATGTGAATTTATCTTGAGTGTTAAATGACTTTTGAGAGAAAATAACCAACACTTACCAAATACCATATGCCAGATTCTGGTCTAAGAGCATCACAAATGCCTCATTTAATACATACAGTAAACCTATGAGCTAGTCATCATAATAATCTTCACTTAGAGAGGAAACCATACTGAGATGAAGGAAGTTAAGGAAATCTCACAGCTGATAAAGGTGAAGCTAGAAATACATAACTAAAGATGGAAGGAAGGGAGGTAAGTTGCTACTGGAAAGAAAAGAGGCATTTCTGGATTCACAGTATCCCCACCTCAGTCCCAATCCCTATCTTTCCACAAGCTCATCTTCATTTGATTTCAACTTTCAAAATGCAGACCTGTGCTTGTGGTCATAGAATGCTGATTGACTGTCAAGGGCATTTTGAATGTCAAAGCTGTAAAAATATGTCCTGGCCCTATTTTCTTGCCCAAGACAAGCAAAAACTGGGTTCATCCCAGGTAGGGTTTCAGGAGCTTAGACTAGATAGATAGATAGATAGATAGATAGATAGATAGATAGATGATAGATAGATAGGTAGATAGATAGTTAGATAGAGAACCATCAAGTGAGAAAAACCTTAGCACTATCAAGAAACTTAAAGAAAGCTGACATGACAAGACTAGAGTGAGCAAAGACAAGAGTGCACCAGGATGAGGTTGAGAGGTGAACAGGTACTGAATGCTGCAGGGCAGTAGAAAGGAGTTTGAATTTTAATCTAAGTGTAATGAAAATCTATGAACTATGGGAGGGTTTTTAACAAGATGTGACATAATTAACTGTGTTTAAGAGGATTATTTCTGCTGTGTAGTAAATGGATTAGAGGTGGGTGAAAGAGGATGTGGGGAATCTAGGTTGGAGGTGGCTATGGTCATCTGGTGTGATGATTGTCATCAAACACTTGAAGGTCATTATGGAAGAAGAAATGAGCTTCTTCCACTGACACCCAAAGGGCATAGTCAGAAAATATAAGAAACAGATTCCAGCTCTACCTCTAACAATCAGAGTTGACACACAATGAAATGGACTTCTTCCAATGGTAATGAGCACCCTACCATTGGGTGTTGTATCAGTCAGCTACAGCTGTGTAATAAACCATCTCTAAACCTAGTGGCTGAAAACAGCAACCACTTATTATTTCTCATGGGTCTATGATTTGGCTGGGTGGTTCTGTTTATCTGGGCTGGGCTGGTTGATCTTAACTGAGCTCACTCCAGTGTGAGATGTGTCTATCCTCAGCCTGTACGTTTGCTGAAGGATGGTTAGTCTAAGATCGCCTAGGCTGGAGCAACTCATCTATGTTCCAAGTGGTCTCATATCCTCCAGCAGGCTAGTGTGGGCTTATTCTTAAGGTGATCACAGAAAACAATAAAAAGGAAGTAAACACTTGTAAGTGCTTTTTCACATTTCTGCTTGCATCAAGTTGCCTAACATCTTATTGGCTAAAGCAAGTCACATGGCTAAGCCCAGAGACAGAGTGGAAGGGGGCTATGAAATTAGAGTTCAAAAGAGCATGGATACTGGGAGGCCACTAATTGGGGCCACCAATACAGTCAACCTACTATAGATGTGTTGAAGATGAATAACCACGTATGAGATAAGGGTCTGTAGCATAGGCTAGAATGCGTGATCTTTATAAGTCCTCATCTCACTCTACAATTCTAGTTGGAAGAACAAATAGGGCACCAAACATGAAAAGCTGCATGAAGAGTAAGAGTCAAGCCAGAGCCCTTGTCCCATGACTATGCAGGAATTATTACGAGTGTGTTCCAGGATCAGGGACCTGAAAGAGCATCCACTCAAAGAATTGGGCGCCACTTTCTTTCCCTGGGAGCTGCTGTCTCCACTTCCTTGACAACATCAGTCTGTGAGAACAGCCATGGGACTCCAACATTCAAGCTGCTGGATCCTCTTACAACTCGAATATGAACTGAGAAAAAAATGCTGCCTAAGGAAACTACTCTGCTCCAGGTCTGAAACTCACTTCTAAATAAAGATATTAACTCATAAATACAGGGGTAAGGATTTTGGCCTTACTGAAGCTGACTTACTGGAAACAAGAGAAACAAACACATGCACACACATATTCACACATTCACATAATGTATTTAGAATTCAGATTTTTAAAAGCCAGGACTGTTGAAAATATAAAATAAAATCAGCCATAATTGTAATTGCAAATAAAGTTTGCATCTTGCTAGCAAATGTGGGCTATAAAAATTCCAAGATTTTGTGGTCTGGTTGAGGGCAAGACTATTTCCAGAGCTTCCCACAGAGACACAGACAGCCATACAATCCCATACTCATAAAACACACACACAAACAGCTACACATGCACATATACAATAATACAATGCAAATTTATTCACACACAGGTATATACACTGGTGCTCATGCTCTCATGCACAATGACACATTCATCCATATATTTTCAAAAACACACTTATAATTAATCAAGTCCACCATCCAGGTATCGCCATGGTAAAAATAAATGAATACATATTATGGATAAATACCAAAAACTCTGTTTGAAAACATCAGTACAAAGGCCCTTATATACAAACAAACCCACACATACAGAGGCAAAGTCGCACGATGAAGACAGAGGCAAGATGCAAATATTAATACATCCTATTCACTAACATACCATTGCATGAACACAAACACAAGAAACAGTTGTACACACATGCTTACAGGCATATGCAAACACAATCTCACATACACACACGTGCCCACCCACCTATGCACTCTACAAAGTCACGGATGCTCCCTCACCCCTATCTGCCTCTCCCACTTAATTGAGTACCACTCTTCCTTCTTCTTCTGTTAGCTCTCCTTCCATTCCAAGAACATCCTAAATTCTCTCCTGTTCCAACCCCTTTGCACATTCTGCTCCCCCAGCTCTTCACATGGCTGACCCTCTCTCATCCTTCAGACCTCAAGTTCAATACCACCTCCCCAGTGGAGCCTTCTTCCACTACTGCATCATTAGATAGGTCCCTTAGTTAACCCACCGTGTACTTTGTTTGGGTCCTAATAGGACTGCGTGCAACTTTGAAGTTATACATTTTTGTGTGATTGTTTATTATCTGTTTCTACCACTAGACTGCAAGAACCATGTCAATTTCATTCATCATTTATATCCTGAGTCGAGAACAGTGCCTGGCAAACCGTGGGCACTCAATAAATAGCTGTTGAATACACAATGCTTGGAAGGAAACCAATAAATAATGTATTTTCAAACTGGCTACATTGGGGAAATTCTGGGAAACAGTACAAATTATCCCACCCTAAGAGCAAATGGTCTGGGGCATTTATATACCAATACCTGACAGTCACTGATTGAGGGCTGTTTCTGGAACATCCATCCAGTCAGCTGTTAAAACAGGCAGAGCAAACTTTCAGGGTTCTGGGAGGGAAAGCCTTTAGGCACAGAGATGCAGATTCTAGTAGTTTGAAGTCAGTGAGAGCACACTTAAAGATTGAAGTTGGCGCAGGACACCAATAGTTTCTTCTACCAGCCCCCAAGCTAGATTATCTTAACTGATGAGTACCAGCAGAGAGTAGGTCTATGGGAAAGGAGACCCTCTCGTGACTGTGGTTGGAGGTGACAACAGGGGAAATAATTCTTTAGCTGGCAACACTGGGGTGCCGAATATAATGGCAGTTACCAGGCCAAACAGACAAAGCCACTATGGCTGGTCTTTAGCTAGAGATGGCTCATGGCAAGTCAATCCCAAGAGAGGAGAGATGATTGCTGCTAAGATAAGACGTTGCACACTTGGAAAGTCCCAGGCGCTTTTGAATATAAGACTCTCCAGCTGCAGGATGGGAAATCCTGTGGTTAGGACTGTGTTTTGCAAACAACTCTAAGCCTTTGAAATACATGTGCAAAGCAAGAGTCATTTGGGGATGGATGGAAAATGTAACAGACTCAGCTGGTCTTTTTTGAGACACATGATGTACTGCATAGTAAACCTCATGACAGGGAAGCAGGCAGCTGTATTTCCTGCCTCTTTGTTCCCTGTCCATTTCCACTGCACCCCTTGCCCCCAACGCTGGTGCTGATGCCAAGTATAAAGTCAGTTTTTCTAACACAAATAGAAAGCAGGTCATAATCATTTTACTATGGGGTCCAGTCATCACCAGGGACAGAGACTGTGTCACCTGCACAGAGGTCCTGGGTTTACAAGCTGAACTATTCAAAATGCCAAACTCCTAATGAAATCACACATAGGGAGGGATGTTCACTTAAGAAAGACTTCAGCTTCTCTTACCTTCTGAGATGGCCCACACTCTGTCTGTGGAGTGTGGTTCTCCCTAAATAAATCCACTTCTTATCTAAAAAAAAAAAAAAAAAGAATGGCTTCTCTGCCCATAGTGACTCATGATGTGTAAGAGCAAGACGTTGATGTATTATAATTAAACTCCTTTTTAAAAAATGCATATAATTAACTCATGAAATCCAGTTCTGGAGGAGGAAGAGATATTCTGGAGAACGTGCTGTGAGCAACGAAATTTGGGCCTCATAGCTGGATATCTCTAAACTATGACCCAGTTTCCACCACCCCACCACCAGCAACAACATCTTGGTATCCCCATGAAGGGCTCACCCTAGGTGCTCTAGATCAGTGGATCTCCAAGTATGGTTTCTGGACCAGCAGCATTGGTATCAACATCCCCTGGGAACTTGCCCAAATGCAAAATTGGGGGGCCACCCCAGACCTACTATCTTAGTCAGTTCAGGCTGCTGTAACAGAATATCATCAGTGACCGGGTGGCTTAAAAAAACAGACGTTTATTTCTCACAGTTCTGGAGATTTGGAAGTCCAAGATCAAGGCATCAGCAGACCCTCTGTCTGGTGAGGGCTCTCTTCCTGGTTTGCAAATGACCATCTTCTTATTGTGTCCTCACATGGTGGAGAGCAGAGAGAGGGAAAGAAAGCTCTCTTGCCTCTTCTTATAAGGGCACTAATCCCATTCAGGAGGGCTCTATTCTTATGATTTAATTACCTTCTAAAAGTCCCATCTCCTAATATTGGGAGATAGGATTTCAACATATGAATTTGGGGTGGGAGGACCACAAACATTCAGTTTATAACACTTACTGAATCAGAAACTTTGGGAGTGGAGCCCAGCCACCTGTGTTGTAACAAACTCTCCAGGTGATAGTGTTGCACATTCAAGTTGGAGAAACACTGCACTAGATTAGCAAGCAGAACTCTTCATTTTCCCACCTCCTCATCATTTCCTCCTACACCCAAATAATGTTGTTGCCTTGGGAGAACTAGGCAGTCTGATCTTGTCACACTTCCAAGGATGTTGCATTCAAAATGCTATAAGTGAGTCAGATGAGTTTTGTTATAATGGTCAAGCATTGGCAATGGTTCTGGGAATAACAGCTGCCCCTCCCCAGACACCCTGTTGAATGTCCCCTGGGCTACACTTATCCAGCAAAGATTTCAGCCTTTTAAAACTGATGAGTTACCTCCCCTCAGCTGTCTGAAGTTCTTTACTTAGTGGTAACTTTATTTTAAATAATTAATATAGGCTTCCCTGGTGGCTCAGTGGTTGAGAATCTGCCTGCCAATGCAGGGGACATGGGCTCGAGCCCTGGTCTGGGAAGATCCCACATGCCGCGGAGCTACTAGGCCCGTGAGCCACAACTACTGAGCCTGCACGTCTGGAGCCTGTGCTCCGCAACAAGAGAGGATGCAATAGTGAGAGGCCCGCACACCGCGATGAAGAGTGGCCCCCGCTTGCCGCAACTAGAGAAAGCCCTCGCACAGAAACGAAGACCCAACACAGCCAAAAATTAAAATAAAATAAATAAATTTAAAAATAATAATAATAATAATTAATATAAAATAACAAGGATATAGAAGTGTGCAGAGATCATACAAAAAGTTTCCATAAACCCACGTAATCACTACCCAGGTCAAGAAGCAGAATATCCCTGCAGCAAGAACATCCCTGCAGCTTCTATAATAATTAACCATTTTTACATCCTCCACCACCAATTTGTTTTACCTGTTTGAATACTTTATATGAAAGAAATCAGGACTTCTCTGGTGGCACAGTGGTTAAGAATCCACCTGCCAATGCAGGGGACAAGGGTTTGAGCCCTGGTCTGGGAAGATCCCACATGCCGCGGAGCAACTAAGTCCGTGCACTACAAGTACTGAGCCTGCGCTCTACAGCCTGCGTACCACAACTACTGAAGCCCACACACCCTAGATCCCATGTTCTGCAACAAGAGAAACCACCACAATGAGAAGCCCATGCACCACAGCGAAGTGTAGCCCCTGCTCTCCACAACTAGAGAAAGCCCGCATGCAGCAACTAGGACCCAATACGCCAAAAATTAAGAAAGAAAGAAAGAAAGAAAGAAAGAAGGAAAGAAAGAAAGAAAGAAAGAAAGAAAGAAAGGAAGGAAGGAAGGAAGGAAGGAAGGAAGGAAGGAAGGAAGGAAGGAAGGAAGGAAGGAAGGAAGAAAGAAAGAAAGAAAGAAAGAAAGAAAGAAAGAAAGAAAGAAAGAAAGAAAGAAAGAAAGAAAGAAAGAAGAAAGAAAGAAAGAAAGAAAGGAAGAAAGAAAGAAAGATAGATAACAGGGCTTTAAATAAAAAGAAAAAAAGAAATCACACAGTATGTGTACCTTTGTGTCTGCCTTCTTTCATTCAGCATAATGACTGAGAGATTCATTGAACATACCAAGAGTATGAGTTTCAAATACTTCACATCTTCACCAATATTTGGTAGTGTCTGTCTTTCTCATTTTAGCCATTCTGGCAGGAGTGTGGAGCTCTCTTATGGAGATTTCAATTTGCATTTTACCAATGACTAATAAGGTTAAACATCTTTTCATATACTTGTTGACTACTTGGATATCCTCTCTTGCGAAAGGCCTGTTCATGTTTTATGCCTATTTCCTTTTGGGTTGTCTGGTTTTTTCTTATTGATTTATAGAAGCACTTTCTATATTATGGCTAAGAGTCCCTTGTTGAATACGTGTATTTTAAATATCTTTCACACTGTTGCTTGCATGTTCACTCTCTTGATGGTGTATTTTGATAAACACAAGTTTTTGATTTTAAAGAAGACCAATTTAGCATTTTTTCTTTTTATGGGTAGTGTTCTATCTTCCTTAAGAAATATTGGTTTACACTAAAGTCATGAAAATATTCTCAGATTTGTCTTTATAAAGTTTTATTGTTTTTATCTTTTACATTTAGAACTATAATGCATCTGGAATTGATTTTTATGTATGATGTGTGATACAGCTCCAGATTCATTTTTTTCCATATGAATATCCAACTGACCCAATATAATTTATTGAAGGGCATCCTTTCTGCACTGTAATGCAGTGTCACCATTGTCATGAATCAATTGGGCATATATGTTTGGACATATTTATAGATCTCTATTTGTTCTCTATTTTGTCTTGTGTCAATACCATACTGTCTTAGTTCCTGTAGCTTTAAAATAAATCTTGAGATTGCAAGTATAAGTCTTCCAACTTTGTTCTTCTTCAAAATTATCTTGGCAATTCTCGGCCCTTTATATTTCAAAAAAAATATTAGAATTATTTTGTGATTTCTGAATACACACACTCTCACACACATACACACACCATGCAGACATACACACAAAAGCCATGAAGATTTTGAATGGAATTGCAGTAAACCCATAGATTATTTTAAAGAATTGACATCTTTACAATATTGAAACTTCCAATCTTTGAACATGTTAGTTATATCACTTAGTTTATTTATTTCTTTAATTTTTCTCAACTATATTTTATGGTTTCCTATGGATAGGTCTTGTAAAACTCTTGATTTATTCCTAGATATTTGACAGGTTTGATGGCATTGTAAACTATAGCACTTTAATCTCGTAATTTTCTACTTGTTCATAGTAATAGAAACATATTGATTTTTAATATTAACTTTTTATTCAGAGGTCATGCAAAATTCACTTAGTAAGTTTTATGTATCTGTGTACATTATTTTGAATTTTCTACATATACATTTATGTCATCTACATATAATAAAAGTTTTCTTTCTTTCTACTCAATCTTTATTCCTTTTATTTCTTTTACCTGACTTATTGCATTGGATAGGGCCTCCAGTACAATTTTGTCTAGAAATGGCAATAGTGGCCATCCTCAGCTCATTACCAATTGCCAGAAGAAAACTTTCAACACACCGCTATCAAGTATTATGTGATGTATGCTGTAAGATTTTTTGTAGATATTATTTATCAAATTTTGTGAATTTCCTTCTATTCTTAGATTGCTGAGAGTTTTTATAATGATCAGGTGTTGAACTTTTCAAATGCTTTTACTGCATCTATTTGAGATGATCAATTTTTTTTTCTCTTTTATCTCATTAATGCAATAAATAATATGATTGGTTTTTAATGTTAAATCAACTTACATTCCTGGAGTAAACCCAACTTTATCTAGACTTATTGATATAACCGTCTTTATTTACTACTGATTTAATTTGCTAATATTCTGTTTAGGACTTTTACAGCTATACAGAAAAATTGGCTTATAGTTTCCCTTTTGTGTAATGTTCTTGTCGGGTTTTACTGACCTTATAGCATCTCTATTTTTTCTATTTCTAATTTTTGCAAGTATTTGTATAATATTGGTATTATTTCTTCCATAAATGTTTTTAAAAGTTCACTGGTAAACTGATCAGCACTTGAAGATTTTGTGTGTGTTGAAAGATTTTAAATTACAGTTTAAATATCTTTATTAACATGTCACTATTCAGATAGTCTCTTCTTGGTCAATTTTGATTAATTATGTCATTCTCAGAATTTTTATAATTCATCCACATTTTAAAACGTATTAGCATAAAGTTGTACATTATATCCTGTATATCTGTATGAACCATAGTAACATCCCCTTTCCCACTATAAAATTGTAATTTGTACCTTCTCTAATTCTTGTCTGCTTAGCCTTGCTAGAGATTTGTACATTTTATTAGTCTTTCAGAGAATCAACTTTTGGGGTTTTTTTTTCCCTGTTGTATATTTGTTCTCTAATTTATTCTCTTTAAATTATTTTCTCTATTGCACATTCTTTGGGTTTAATTTGTTCTTTTTCTAACTTTCTGATATGAAAAGAATCATGAATTTCTAGCTTTTCTTCTTTTCTTGTATATGGATATAGGACTATAAATTTCCTTCTACCACAACTTTAGCTGTATTCCCCATGATTTTATATGTTCTACTTTTATTATCATTCATTCCAAAATAATATCTACTTTTCACTGTAATTTGTTCTTTAGCTCATAGATTATTCAGAAGTCAATTGTTTAATTTCCAAATATTTGAGCATTTCTCATTTTCTTTTTGGTTCTTATTTCTAGTTCAATTCCACCCTGGTCAGAGGACATGTGCTAAATAGTTCTAATGCTTTAAATTTGGTGAAACTTGATTTCTGTCCCAAAATATAATCAATTTTATTAAATAGTCCATGCGTGATGTTAGAAAGTATTCTATTAATTTTCAGTTGTATTCAACTAAGTCAGCTAGGTCTAGTCAATTAAGAAAATTAGGCTAATTTATGTAAATGAGCACAAGTGTGTTAACCAGATCTTCTTTATCATTACAGGTATACTTCTAAGATACCACATAGGGTTCACTAGGGGCAGGATGGGGATAAAGATGCAGACCTACTAGAGAATGGACTTGAGGACACGGGGAGGGGGAAGGATAAGCTGGGACTAAGTGAGAGAGTGGCATGGACATATACACACTACCAAATGTAAAACCGATAGCGGGAAGCAGCTGCATAGCACAGGGAGATCAGCTCCGTGCTTTGTGACCACCTAGAGGGGTGGGATAGGGAGGGTGGGAGGGAGGGAGACGTAAGAGAGAAGAGATATGGGGATAAATGTATATGTATAGCTGATTCACTTTGTTATAAAGCAGAAACTAACACACCATTGTATAGCAATTATACTCCAATAAAGATGTTAAAAAATAAATTAATTAATTAAAAATTTAAAAATTAAAAAAAAGAAAAGATATCACAGGTTCAGTTCCAGACCACCACAATAAAGTGAATATCAAAATAAAGCAAGTCACACAAACTTTTTGGTTTCCCAGTGCATATAAAAGTTGTGAAAAAAAAAAAAAAGTTGTGCTTTAAAAACAAAGTTATGCTTACACTTTACTGTAGTCTCTTAAGTGTGCGATAGCATTATGCCTAAAAAAAAATGTACATACCTTATTTTAAAAAAATTTATTGCTAAAAAATGCTAACCATAATCTGAGCCTTCAGCAAGTTGTAATCATTTTGCGGGTGGAGAGTCTTGCCTCAGTGTTGATGGCGACTAACTCATCAGGGTGGTGGTTGCTGAAGGCTGGGGTGACTGTGGCAATTTCTTAAAATAAGACAACAATGTGCGTGGTGCCTTCAAAATTATTACAGTAGTCACATCAAAAATCACTGATCACAGTGCAACATAACAAACATAATAACAAGAAAAAGTTCAAAGTATTGTGAGAACTACCAAAACACAACACAAATACACAGTGAGAAAATGCTGTTGGAAAATGGTGCCAATAGACTTGCTTGTTGCAGGGTAGTCACAGACCTTCCATTTGTAAAAAAACTCAATATCTGCAAAGTGCAATAAAGTGAAGCACAACAGAACGAGGTATACCTGTACTGATTTTTTCGTCTGTTTTTTTCCTCTCCGTTCTGAGAAAATTACTTTGGGTTGGCCAAAAAGTTCGTTCGGGTTTTTCTGTAACGTCACCCACTATGATTGTTGATTTATCTATTTTAAATGTTTTGAAACTATGTTAATTAGTTAAATATGAGCTTAGAATTGTTACATCATCTTGGGGATTTGACCCTTCCGTCCTTAGGAAATGTCTATCTTTAGATCTGGTAGTACTTCTTTTCTTAAAGTAGGCCTTGTCTTATATAAGGGTAATTATCTCAGCTATCCTTTGCTTAGTTATTGCACCCTTTTATTTTCAAAGTTTGTGTGTCCTCATATTTAAAGCAAATACTTTATAAGCTGTGTATGCTTTTATGAAAAAAATTTGCTTATAATTGCAGAATTTAGGCCATATACATTTAATAAAATTAAAGATATACTTTGACTTAAATCCAATATTTTACTATTTGTCTTCAGTTTTTCCATCTATCTTTTTTTTTTTCTAAATAAATAAAATAAAAATGTTTAAAAACCCAAAAAACCCAGGCCACCATTATGACCCTTTCACTTATGTAACCCTCCTGTTTGTGGTTGGTGCTGGTGGTGCCTACTTAATATCCAGGATTTCCAGTGCCAGGGCTGGGGCTGTGCACTCTCGTGCCTCTCCACAAAGGCCCAGATGGGGTGTGTGCCTTTGTGCCCAAGTGTTGCCGAACAGGTAAATTCCCCCACCCCGGGGGCCTCTCTGAGTTGCTGGGGTTTGACATTGGAGGGTATTGATCAGGCTTTTTTGGTCTCAAGGAAGAAAACTAAAGTTACCTTTCATGGGAAGGCCAGCCTTCTGTCCAGTTCTCAGTGCAGATACAAAATGCGGGCTGGCAGGTTATTGCCGTGCCCTAGTCTCACCTTCTGAGCTACGTTCTAGGTCCCCGTCCCCTCCATCTATCTTATGTTCACTTATCTCTCCTTTCTTGCCTTCTTTGTGATTAAGCAAGTATTTTTTATTATTATAATTCCATTTTCCCTTCAATTACATTTTTATCTATACACTTCTTTACTCTTCTTTTACAAGTTATCCTAGAGATTACAACATCCTTGAATTATTAGTAGTATTAAAGTTAGTACTATTACCTCTTTTTTTTTTGGCCATGGGATTGAACCCATGCCTGTGCCCCTTTCAGTGAAAGTGAAGAGTCTTAACTGCTAGACTACCAGGGAAGTCCCAGTACTTTTACTTCTTCCCAGGTATTATGAGAACCCTAGAATACATCAATTCTATTTCTATCTCTGCTTTCTTTTGTTTTAATATTGCCATGACAAAACATTATTGCCATTTATTGTATAGTCAATATTTATTTAGATGTGCCCACATATTTACCCCTCCTGTAGCTCTTCATTCTTTCATAATTTCCATGTTTTTGCCTGGAATGATTTCCCTTCTGCCTAAAGAACATCCTTTACCATTTCCTTTAGTTCATACTTGTATAAATTATATCAGGTTCTGTTTACATGAAATTGTATTTATTTCTCCTTCACTTTTAAAGAATATTTTTCTGTGTGCAAAATTCTGGTTAACAATTATTTTCTTTAATATTTTAAAGTTATTGTTTCACTGTGTTCTGCTTGCATAATTTCCATTACAAAATCTGTTCTAAGTATTATTTTTGCACTTTTGAAGGCAATATGTTTTTCTCCTTTGGTTGCTTTTAAGATTGTTTTCTCTTTAGTTGTTTCTTTTTTTAAACATCTTTATTGCAGTACAATTGCTTTAAAATGTTGTGTTAGTTTCTGCTGTATAACAAAGTGAATCAGCTATATGTATACATATATCCCCATATCACCTCCCTCTTGCATCTTCCTCCCACCCTCCCTATCCCACCCCTCTAGGTGGTTACAGAGCACCAAGCTGATCTCCCTATGCTATGCGGCTGCTTCCCACTAGCTATCTATTTTACATTTGGTAGTGTATATATGTCAATGCTACTCTCTCACTTCGTTCCAGCTTACCCTTCCCCCTCCCATTTCCTCAAGTCCATCCGCTACATCTGCATCTTTATTCCTGTTCTGCCCCTAGGATCATCAGAACCTTTTTTTTTTTTTTTTTTTTAGATTCCATATGTATGTATTAGCATACAGTATTTGTTTTTCTCTTTCTAACTTACTTCACTCTGTATGACAGACTCTAGGTCCATCCACCTCACTACAAATAACTCAATTTTGTTTCTTTTTATGGCTGAGGAATATTCCACTGTATATATGTGCCACATCTTCTTTATCCATTCATCTGTTCATGGACACTTAGGTTGCTTCCATGTCCTGGCTATTGTAAACAGTGCTGCAATGAACATTGTGGTTCATGACTCTTTTTGAATTATGGTTTTCTTAGGGTATACGCCCAGTAAGTGGGATTCCTGGGTCGAATGGTAGTTCTATTTATAGCTTTTTAAAGAACCTCCATACCATTCTCCATAGTGGCTGTATCAATTTACATTACCACCAACAGTGCAAGAGGGTTCCCTTTTCTCCACACCCTCTCCAGCATTTATTGTTTGTAGATTTTTTGATTATGACCATTCTGACTGGTGTGAGGTGATACCTCATTGTAGTTTTGATTTGCATTTCTCTAATGATTAATGATGTTGAGCATCCTTTCATGTATTTGTTGGCAATCTGTATATCTTCTTTGGAGAAATGTCTATTTAGGTCTTCTGCCCAATTTTGGATTTGGTTGTCTGGTTTTTTTGATATTGAACTGCATGAGCTGCTTGTATATTTTGGATATTAATCCTTTGTCAGTTGTTTCATTTGCAAATATGTTTTCCCATTCTGAGGGTTGTCTTTTCATCTTGTTTATGTTTTCCTTTGCTGTGCAAAAGCTTTTAAGTTTCATTAGATCCCATTTGTTTATTTTTGTTTTTATTTCCATTTCTCTAGGAGGTGGGTGAAAAAGGATCTTGCTGTGATTTATGTCATAGAGTGTTCTGCCTGTGTTTTCCTCTAAGAGTTTGATATTGTCTGGCCTTACATTTAGGTCTTTAATCCATTTTGAGTTTATTTTTGTGTATGGTGTTAGGGGGTGTTCTAATTTCATTCTTTTACATGTAGCTGTCCAGTTTTCCCAGTACCACTTATTGAAGAGGCTGTCTTTTCTCCATTGTATATTCTTGCCTCCTTTATCAAAGATAAGGTGACCATATGTGTGTGGGTTTATCTCTGGGCTTTCTATCCTGTTCCATTGATCTATATTTCTGTTTTTGTGTCAGTACCATACTGTCTTGATTGCTGTAGCTTTGTAGTATAGTCTGAAGTCAGGGACACTGCTTCCTCTAGCTCCGTTTTTCTTTCTCAAGATTGCTTTGGCTATTTGGGGTCTTTTGTGCTACCATACAAATTGTGAAATTTTTTGTTCTAGTTCTGTGAAAAATGCCATTGGTAGTTTGACAGGGATTGCACTGAATCTGTACATTGCTTTGGGTAGTATAGTCATTTTCACAATGTTGAGTCTTCCAAAACCAAGAACATGGTGTATCTCTCCATTTGTTTGCACCGTCTTTAATTTCTTTCATCAGTGTCTTATACTTCACTGCATACAGGTCTTTTGTCTCCTTAGGTAGGTTTATTCCTAGGTATTTTATTCTTTTTGTTGCAATGGTAAATGGGAGTGTTTCCTTAACTTCTCTTACAGATTTTTCATCATTAGTGTTTAGGAATGCAAGAGATTTCTGTGAATTAATTTTGTGTCCTGCAACTTTACCAAATTCATTGATTAGCTCTAGTAGTTTTCTGGTAGCATCTTTAGGATTCTCTGTGTATAGTATCATGTCATCTGCAAACAGTGACAGTTTTACTTCTTTTCTGATTTGGATACTTTTACTTCTTTTTCTTCTCTGATTGCTGTGGTTAAAACTTCCAAAACTATGTTGAATAATAGCAGTGAGAGTGGGCAGCCTTGTCTTGTTCCTGATCTTAGTGGAAATGGTTTCAATTTTTCACTATTGAGAATGATGTTGGCTGTGGGTTTGTCATATATGACCTGTATTATGTTAAGATAAGTTCCCTCTATGACTACTTTTTGGAGGGTTTTTATCATAAATGTGTGTTGAATTTTGGCAAAAGCTTATCATATGGTCTTTACCCTTCAATTTGTTAATATGGTGTATCACATTGATTGATTTGCGTATATTGAAGAATCCTTGCATTCCTGGGATGAACCCCACTTTATCATGGCGTATGATCATGTGCTGTTGGATTCTGTTTGCTAACATTTTATTGAGGATTTTTGCATCCATGTTCTTCAGTGATATTGGCTGTAGTTTCTTTTTTTTGTGACATCTTTGTCTGGTTTTGGTATCAGGGTGATGGTGGTCTTGTACAATGAGTTCGGGAATGTTCCTCCCTCTGCTATATTTTGGAAGACTTTGAGAAGGATCAGTGTTAGTTCTTCTCTAAATGTTTGATAGAATTCCCCTGTGAAGCCATCTGGTCCTGGGCTTCTGTTTGTCGGAAGATTTTTAATCACAGTTTCAATTTCAGTGCTTGTGATTGGTCTGTTCATATTTTCTATTTCTTCCTGGTTCAGTCTCAGAAGGTTGTGCTTTTCTAAGAATTTGTCCATTTCTTCCAGGTTGTCCATTTTATTGGCATAGAGTTGCCTGTAGTAATCTCTCATGATCCTTTGTATTTCTGCAGTGTCAATTGTTTCTTCTCCTTTTTCATTTCTAATCCTGTTGATTTGAGTCTTCTCCCTTTTTTTCTTGATGACTCTGGCTAATGGTTTATCAATTTTGTTTATCTTCTCAAAGAATCAGCTTTTCGTTTTATTGATCTTTGCTATTGTTTCCTTCATTTCTTTTTCATTTATTTCTGATCTGATCTTTGTGATTTCTTTCCTTCTGCTAACTTTGGGGTTTTTTTGTTCTTCTTTCTCTAATTGCTTTAGGAGTAAGGTTAAGTTGTTTTTTTTTTTGAGATTTCCCTTGTTTCTTGAGGTAGGATTGTATTGCTATAAACTTCCCTCTTAGAACTGCTTTTGCTGTATCCCATAGGTTTGGGGTCATCGTGTTTTCATTTGTTTGTCATTTGTTTCTAGATATTTTTTAAATTCCTCTTTGATTTCTTCAGCGATCTCTTGGTTATTTAATAGTGTATTGTTTAGCCCCCATGTGTTTGTATTTTATACAGATTTTTTCCTGTACTTGATATCTAGTCTCATAGTGTTGTGGTTGGAAAAGATACTTGATACGATTTCAATTTTCTTAAATTTACCAAGGCTTTACTTGTGACCCAAGATACGATCTATCCTGGAGAATGTTCCATGAGCACTTGAGAAGAAAGAGTATTCTGTTGTTTTTTGGATGGAGTGTCCTATAAATATCAGTTAAGTCCATCTTTTTTAATGTGTCATTTAAAGCTTGTGTTTCCTTACTTATTTTCATTTTGGATGATCTGTCCATTGGTGAAAGTGGGGTGTTAACGTCCCCTACTATGATTGTGTTACTGTCAATTTCCCATTTTATGGCTGTTATCATTTGCCTTATGTATTGAGGTGCTCCTAGGTTGGGTGCATATATATTTACAATTGTTATATCTTCTTCTTGGATTGATTCCTTGATCATTACGTAGTGTCCTTGTTTGTCTCTTGTAATAGTCTTTATTTTAAAGTCTATTTTGTTTGATATGAGAATTGCTAATCCAGCTTTCTTTTGATTTCCATTTGCATGGAATATCTTCTTCCATCCCCTCACTTTCAGTCTGTATGTGTCCCTAGTTCTGAAGTGGGTCTCTTGTAGACAGCATATATACGGGTCTTGTTTTTGTATCCATTCAGCCAGTCTATGCCTTTTGGTTGGAGCTTCTAATCTGTTTACATTTAAGGTAATTATTGATATGTATGTTCCTATTACAATTTTCTTAATTGTTTTGGGTTTGTTATTGTAGGTCTTCCCCTTCTCTTGTGTTTCCTGCCTAGAGAAGTTCCTTTAGCATTTCTTGTAAAGCTGGTTTGGTGCTGCTGTATTCTCCTAGCTTTTGCTTGTCTGTAAAGGTTTTCGTTTCTCTGTCAAATCTGAATGAGATCCTTACTGGGCAGAGTAATCTTCATTGTAGGTTTTTCTCTTTCATTGCTTTAAATATGTCCTGTGACTCCCTTCTGGCTTGCAGAGTTTCTGCTGAAAGATCAGCTGTTAACCTTATGGGGATTCCCTTGTATGTTATTTGTTGCTTTTCCCTTGCTGCTTTTAATATTTTTTCTTTGTATTTAATTTTTTATAGTTTGCTTAATATGTGTCTTGGCATGTTTCTCCTTGGATTTATCCTGTATGGGACTCTCTGTGCTTCCTGGACTTGACTATTTCCTTTCCCATATTAGGGAAGTTTTCAACTATAATCTCTTCAAATATTTTCTCAGTCCCTTTCTTTTTCTCTTCTTCTTCTGGGACCCCTGTAATTCGAATGTTGGTGCATTTAATATTGTCCCAAAGGTCTCAGACTGTCCTCAATTCTTTTTATTCTTTGTTCTTTATTCTGCTCTGCAGTAGTTATTTCCACTATTTTATCTTCCAGGTCACTTATCCTTTCTTCTGCCTCATTTATTCTGCTATTGATTCCTTCTAGAGAATTTTTTTTTTAAGTAATATATCATTTTAAAATTTATTTATTTATTTATTTATTTATTTATTTATTTATTTATTTATTTATGGCTGCGTTGGGTCTTCGTTTTCTGTGCGAGGGCTTTCTCTAGTTGCGGCAAGCGGGGGCCACTCTTCATCGCAGTGCGCGGGCCTCTCACTATCGTGACCTCTCTTGTTGCGGAGCACAGGCTCCAGACGCACAGGCTCAGTAGTTGTGGCTCACGGGCCTAGTTGCTCCGCGGCCTGTGGGATCTTCCCAGACCAGGGCTCAAATCTGTGTCCCCTGCATTAGCAGGCAGATTCTCAACCACTGCGCCACCAGGGAAGCCCCTAGAGAATTTTTTATTTCATTTATTTTGTGGTTCATCCTTGTTTGTTTGCTCTTTTGTTCTTCTAGGTTCTTGTTAAACGTTTCTTGTACTTTCTACATTCTATTTCCAAGATTTTGGATCACCTTTACTATCATTACTCTGAGTTCTTTTTCAGGTAGACTGCCTATTTCCTCATCATTTGTTTGGTCTGGTGTGTTTTTACCTTGCTCCTTCCTCTGCTGTGTGTTTCTCTGTCTTCTCATTTTGCTTACCTTACTGTGTTTGGGGTCTCCTTTTTGCAGGCTGCAGGTTCGTAGTTCCTGTTGTTTTTGGTGTCTGCTCCCAGTGGGTAAGGTTGGTTCAGTGGGTTGTGTAGGTTTCCTGGTGGAGGGGACTGGTGCCTGTGTTCTGGTGGGTGGGGCTGGATCTTGTCTTTCTGGTGGGCAAGACCATGTCCAGTGGTGTGTTTTGGGGTGTCTGTGACTTTATTATGTTTTTAGGTAGCCTCTATGCTAATGGGTGTGGTTGTGTTCCTGTCTTGCTAGTTGTTTGGCATAGGGTGTCCAGCACTGTAGCTTGCTGGTCGTTGAGTGGAGCTGGGTCTTAGCGTTGAGATGGACATCTCTGGGAGAGCTCTCACCAATTGGTATTACGTGGAGCCAGGAGGTCTCTGGTGGACCAATGTCCTGAACTCGGCTCTCCCACCTCAGAGGCTCAGGCCTGACACCCGGCCAGAGCACCAAGACCCTGTCAGCCACACAGCTCAGAAGAAAAGGGAGAAAAAATAGAAAAAAAGAAAAGAAAGTTATTAAAATAAAAAAATATTAAAATAAAAAATTTCAAAAGGTAATTTTAAAAAAAGAAGAGAGCCACCAAACCAATAAACAAATCCACCATTGATAACAAATGCTAAAAACTATACTAAGATAAACATAAATATCAGAAACTAGTCAGTCACATAGAGCAAACCCCAAGTCTACAGTTGCTGCCAAGGTCCACTGCCTCAATTTTGGGATGATTCGTTGTCTATTCAGGTATTCAACAGATGCAGGCACATCAAGTTGATTGTGGAGATTTAATCCTCTGCTCCTGAGGCTGCTGGGAGAGATTTCCCTTTCTCGTCTTTGTTCGCACAGCTCCCGGGGTTCAGCTTTGGATTCGGCCCCGCCTCTGCGTGTAGGTAGTCTGAGGGCGTCTGTTCCCCACCCAGACAGGACAGGGTTAAAGGAGCAGCTGATTCGGGGGCTCTGGCTCACTGAGGCCAGGGGGAGGGAAGGGTACAGATGCGGGGCAAGCCTGCGGCGGCAGAGGCCGGCGTGACATTGCACCAGCCTGAGGCGTGCCGTGCGTTCTCCCGGCGAAGTTGTCCCCCGATCACGGGACCCTGGCAGTGGCGGCCTGCACCGGCTCCCGGGAGGGGCGATGTGGATAGTGACCTGTGCTCGCACACAGGCTTCTTGTTGGTGGCAGCAGCAGCCTTAGCATCTCATGCCCGTCTCTGGGGTCCGCGCTGATCGCCGCGGCTCGCGCCCGTCTCTGGAGCTCCTTTAGGCGGTGCTGTGAATGCTCTCTCCCCGCGCATCCCGAAACAATGGTCTCTTGCCTCTTCGGCAGCTGCAGACTTTTTCCCGGACTCCCTCCCGGCTAGCACCGAAGCCCGAGCCTCAGCTGTCAGCCCCTGCCCGCCCCGGCGGGTGAGCAGACAAGCCTCTCGGGCTGGTGAGTGCTGCTCGGCACCGATCCTCCGTGCGGGAATCTCTCCGCTTTGCCCTCCGCACCCCTGTTGCTGCGCTCTCCTCCGCGGCTCCGAAGCTTCCCCCCTCCGCCACCCGCAGTCTCCGCCCGTGAAGGGGCTTCCTAGTGTGTGGAAACCTTTCCTCCTTCACAGCTCCCTCCCACTGGTGCAGGTCCCATCCCTATGCTTTTGTCTCTGTTTTTTCTTTTTTCTTTTGCCCTACCCAGGTACATGGGGAGTTTCTTGCCTTTTGGGAAGTCTGAGGTCTTCTGCCAGCGTTCAGTAGGTGTTCTGCCGGAGTTGTTCCATATGTAGATGTAGTTTTGATATATTTGTGAGGAGGAAGGTGATCTCCACGTCTTACTCCTCTGCCATCTTGAAGGTCCTCCTCGCTCTACTTTTTATCTTCACCAGTTTCACTGTGATGAATCAAGTGTGGTTATATTTGGGTTCATTTTCTTGGTTAATTACATGATGTCTTTCATCGTATTTGGGAAATTGTTGCCTATTAATCGCTTAAAATGTTGCTTCTGCTCCATTTTCTTTTCTCTCATCTTCTGGAATTCCAACTAAACGTATATATTCACCGTGCTTCATATGACTCTTAAACTTCTCTATATTTTCCATCTTTGGTAAGTTACTTAACAGTTCTGAGATTCATTTCCAGCATGTGGAAAATTCAGAGATATTCATGGTCTCACACAGCATTGCTTTCTTTTAATGAAGTTTGCGTAAAGTGTGTATCCAATGATTATTAGACAACAGTCACTCAGTAAATATTAAGTCCCTTTACCTTCTTTTACTGGCATCTTATCGCTCAATAATGCTGATGACAACTGCAGTTACACTTCACTAAGTTTTTCTATGAGACAAGCAGGATTTTACATCTTTGACATATATTATTTCAATTTCCTTTATATCAGTCCTGTGAACTACCATTATTATACTCATTCTAGAGATGAGGAAACTGAGGCACAGAGAGATAAAGGAACTTGATTAGTTGGGTGGATCTGGCTCAGGGTCTCTCATGAGGTTGCAGCCATACAGTCACCCCAACCCCATCACCTAAAAAATAAATTTGAATTGCTCCCAAAACATATTCAGTTGAACCACATGAAACTGAAGGTATTTGATCATTTTGACCTACAAAAATGTTACTTTCATATGGTTCAACCTAATAATATATGCTTCCCAGAACAGGCTCCATGACTGAGATGGTGCAAAAAAATACGAGACGGGATTTTAATCCTACTAAAGCAAAAGCTATTTTTTTAATTTCTATCCACCTCCTTGATGTGGTAAGAGCCACGGGGGCGAGGCCAGAACTCAAGAAAGCAACATCTGGATGGAGCAGGAGGGATCAATTTTTCTGTGGTCTTACGATAAATTAGCAAATGGAGCTTCAAGAATCTGGGACCGAAAAAAAACACTCCTCTTCCTCAGTCCTTATCCCCCCTGCTTGCTCCCCTCCCCTTCTTCTCTCTCCAGCATTCTGTCCCAATCCACCTCTTCAGAGTCTAGAGACTTGGAGGAGTCATGTTATGTTGTCTGGAATTCCCCAGAAATTCTTTCTGGTTTTCATAATAACTTCATTTTATAACCAGCATTGTGGTTGTTTCAGGATTCACAAGAGAGTGATTGCAGAGCCCTTAATTTGAGGGAATTGACCCTCATTAGGACACTCCATGCTCTAAAGAGGAAGCCCCCAAAGTTGAAGCCATCACAGAACTGGGAATAACCTAAATATCCAGCAACAGGGGAGAAGTTAAATAAACTCAGCTAAATTCATACAGTGTACTGTTATACACTATTTAAAAGAAGCGAGGTAGAGTGTTGTGTACTTAGATGGCAAGAACTCCAAAACAAAAACAATACATTGCAGGTCAATATGCAAAGTGGATAGTGTGTGTGTGTAAATGAATAGAAAGTGTCTGGAAGGAGAAACACTAAAATAATGACAATGGTCATTTCTGGGCGAGGAAGTTATTGGGGAAGAGGGTCAAGCGGGACTTTGAAAGTAACTGTAATGTTTATGAGATTATATTTATGTTTCCTTGTACAATTAAAAATAAGCCATTTGTAAAGCCATAAAACATTTTTTGCAGCAGGCTTATGCCTAAAGTTAAGAATTATCCTAGTTTAGTTTCTCCAAAAGCAGACCTTGAGATAACGATTCGAGTGCAGTTGTTTTACTTAGGAGGTGATTCGAGGAAATATCAATAAGAGAGTGAAGAAGTGATCCCACCATGGGCAACTGGGGTGTAATCTGCTGGGAACCACTTACTGCAGAGTATTTCGCCTGAGGGGTAGGGGGCTGGGGTGTTTATACACCAAATTCCATCATTCTTTGTTAAGTTTGCTTCTGAGGAACACTGATTCCCTGGCACTTCTGACCTGCCACACAGCTGGGCAAGTGGACCCTGATGGCTAGAGAAAAGCCTTAAGTAAAGAAATGACAGGGCTGGAAGTTGGGCTGGTACGCACTTGAGTCATAAGGACGAGGGGATTTGCACAAGATGCCAACAACATCTACAAGAGCTATAGCTATACCCCACTATAACTCGGTATTGTTCAGGCAGACTCTGGGGTTCTCTCTGGGTATCTGAAATGGGTGTCACCTTTCAAGGGGAGAGGAACCTCTGAGAGACGTCCCAACACTGCTCATGGCTAAAGCATCATATGGGTGTCATCTCTCTGCCTAGGAAAACCCAGCCAGCCAATCTCTCTGACTTTCATGGGAAGCCCCACAGTCTCAGCTTCCCCTACAGGAAAGGAACATTCTCCCTTCTTCAGGCATCGGCTGCAGATGAGTTTGATAACAAAACCAATAAATACAGAGCATCACTTTCTATAAGACTCAGCCCTCCAAGGGACTGTATAAGATGGTGATTAGAAACCTAGATTCAAACCGAACTTTTCCTATTTGTATAACACAGACAGGTCACTACCTCTCTAAGCTTCATCTATAAAATTTGCGAAATGAGAATATCTACCCCCATAGGCTCATGTGACATGCACAGACATTTTCAGAAAGCATCCATAAGGCAATGAGCACAATTCTCGGCACAGAGTTAATATTCAACAAATGTCAGCTGGTCCAGAAACTAAAATTTCAAAAATTAATTTCACACCTGCTGTTTACTTAACTTTGCTCTGGGAGCCGTGGGAAAGAAAAAGAGAAAAACCTCATCTCTCCTCAAGCAGCAGTAATATGTCCTCATGAATCACAAGGTTATGAGTCCTCAGACAGGAAATCGAGTCCCTGGGGACTTGGAGAGTCTGCAGCCAGGAATGCAGAGGTGGAGCCCGAAGGAGAAAACTGCCTGGGAGAGGGGGCAGTCTGTGAACCTGTAAGTTTGGGCAGCAGGAAAGCAGCCCCCTGTCCCCTTGCATCCTGGTCCAGCTAATCTGAGTGCTGCAAACCTGCTTCTATTGACCAGCCTTGCCCTGATTTAAATTTCAAACAGCCCACAGTTTTATTCTCTCCTCAACACCCCTGAGAACCAACCATTATGGATTTTACAGGCCTCGGAGCCCTCGGCTCACACATTCGATTTGCACAATCTTTGCATAAGGAAAAAGGCAGTCGATGCAAACTGAATTAATTGTAATTGACCATAATATGCTTTCAGAAATGCCAAGGAGTTTTCATTAGTAGATAAGCCCCAAAGTTATCTGCCGATGATTTACATCGGCACGAACACGCCGCATGGCCGCAGTTAATTACGAGACCTGCCACGGAAGGCGCTCCATCAAACCCTGGCAGAGGCCTTCCGAGGGCCAGTGACACCTCCAGGGACCGACACATCTTGACTCGCTTCCTGCGAAGGGCTTTGAAGTCACTGCCTGGGAAGGCAAAGCCAAGCTAGCGCTGTCGGGCGCAGGCTGCGCCCTCCTTGACGCCCCAGCCTCTGTGTCCTGCCGTCTCCTCCCCTGGCGCCGTCAGTCCCTCCCACCCCATCCCACAGCCTCAGTCCTCTTCCATCAAGTCATCATTGAACTTGTGTCTTGGTTCACATAATAGACCTCCATTCGTTTATTCTTTTTTCAACAAATATTTCCTACGTGCTTCCTCCGTGATTGTCTCCATGCTAAACTGGGAATGCCACAGACATGGGCCCACTGCACAGAGCTGAAAACCCAGTGATAGGCTGAAAGGGTGAAAGCGCACGAGCGCCAACAGGTGATAACGCGATGAGAATCAAGAAGAGGGTGATAGGAAAGAAGTCGGGAAAATCAGGGCGTTTTCTCAGAAGAAGTAATATCTAAGCTGAGACCTGAAGCATGAGAAGGCATCATCCAGGTGAGGTGTGAAGACAAGAGTATTCCAGGTAGAAGAACGAGCATGTGCAAAGGGCTTGAGGCAGGAGAGCAGTCGAAGGCCAGAACAAGGACTTTTGAGACCAAGCTGACAAGGACCCTGAATTTAATTCCAAAAGCATTGGGAGCCATGAAAGAGATTAAAGTGAGTCTATTTGAGTTGATTCAGGTATTTTTTTAAAAAAATCACTGGCTATTAGGAGCGGCAGAAAAATGGATTCTTGAAGAACAAAATGGAATCAGGGAGACCGGTTAGAAGAGGCTACTATTAGAGTCATCCAGTCAAGAGGTGAAGGTGTCTGGTGGCAAGTCGGGATGGAGACAAGTAGGGAGGGTATAGAGGCCTCTGTCTTCTTGGGGCCCTGTGGCTGAGTGCCTTTCTCTGCCCAATACCTCCAAAAATCAGGGCTCAACCTTGATCTCAGTAGCCTCTGTCCTGGAGTCCACAGCCTCATTCCTGCATCCCAGAAGAACCCAGTATTTCTGACACTGACAGTGACTAATTCCTGCCTGAATTCTCTAGAACAGTGCTACCCAATAGAAATAGAAATGTGAGCCACATATGTAACTTTAAGTCTTCTAGTACGCCTTATGTTGGGTTGCACCACGCAGGCCTGTGCTTGCCCAGCTTCAAGACCAAAGAAAGAGCTCAGAGTCAGCAACAGAGACATCAATGGTTTAATGGATGGGGGAGCTTACTCATTTGAAGCAAGGTCCTGGAGTGATATTCCAGGGTGTTCCCAGTTACAGGGGGAACTGGGGAATTGACATCAGCTTGGCTCATTGGTTACCAGGGAAACTAGTACAGGGGCATGCCTCTCACAACCGCTTTAATAAGCTAGCATGGTGAAGATGTTCTGATCTAAAGGTTAGAGCAATCACTAGCTGGGGCCTGGGGCAAGCATGTAGGAAGGTCAGTCATGTGAGTAGGGTGTAGGGGAAGCAGGCATTGGTCAAGCAGGGGATGTGCAGAGAGTAAGAGAAGAGCCATCTTGGGTGGCCTGATCATACATCCTAAAAACGTAAAAATAAACAAGTGAAATTAATTTTAATAGTATTTTATGTAACCCTATATATCCAACAGTGTCATGTCAAGGTATAATCAATATAAAAATGATTAATGAGATATTTTACCTTTTTTCATGCCAAGTCTTCAAATTCCAGTGTACATTTCTGCTTCGAGCGCACCTCATTTGTACTAGCCATATTTCAAGCGTTCAATAGTCACATGTGTTTACTGGCATCCTTATTATATAACGCAGTTCTGAATCTGCTCATGTGAACTCCTTGCCATCCTCTGCCCACATTTTAGAAAGTACATACATTTACCAAGAACCCAAGGACCCATTTTAAGACTAGATTGACAGCTCACGTCATGCCCAGAACCATGAATATCAGATCTTCTGATGAATAGAACACAATTTTACCAGGCCCTTTGATAAAAGACCACATGATCACATAGTTATGTGATTATCTGGGCCACATGACTTCCAAGCCTCCTGTTTAGGAGCTTTACCCCAGGCTGAAATTCCTTTAACATTTGCAATCTGGTTTAGAAATCCAGTGCAGGGTTTGTCTTTTGGAAGGGATGAGGAGCTCTGTCAAAGGGCCAACTTCTCAATAGCATTTTATCAGTAAGCAAGCTGGGAGGGTGTGCTGAAGTCCTGAGAGAGGTGACAGGCAGGCTGGCACACGAGGGCTGACCCAGAAGTCCTCTGGGAAGTAGGTCACGGTCAGAGATAGGCATTGTGCTTCAGCATCACCGGTGATACGGATGATGCTTATGAGAATCATCGCCATAATAGCACTTATTATCTCATTTAATTCCTTTAACCCCCTTAAAGTTGGGTACTATTATTTCCTCTGTTTTACATATAATGAAACCGAAGCTAAGAAAAGTTCACTGACTTGCCCAAGGTCACATAGCTAATGGGTGAAGGATCTGGAATGTAAGCCCCCATTCTACTTGTAGCCACTGTGCTACCCTGCCTCCTATAAAAACCACCACCACCTGCCACCTATAAAAACCACCACCACCTATAAAAACCACCACCACTTTCTTTTTTTTTTTTTTTTTTTTATATTTCAGTTATTTTTTATTTCTTCAAATTTGTTATTTTATCAGGAGTGACTAAAATAAAAAACATAATTGGGTCCCATCATCGTCATGGAAATGGCTTTAAGAGAAAACTGGTCAGGTGAATATTATTGCTTCCCATTTTCAACCAGGAAATAGTTGCCATTGATAAATAGACAGCCAACAGTCTGTCAGGAATGCTCAAGATATGCTGCCCCTTCCACTCCCACGACCAACCTGTGGAGCCCTGTGGGAGCCAGACACTGTGCTAAAAGCTTCACACACAGTCACTCACTGAACCCTCCAAACAAATCTCGGAGGTGTGTATTATTATTACATCCTTCTTGGAGATAAGGAAGCTCAAACTCAGACGAGTTAAATAATTTGCCAAAGGCCAACAGGGAGCAAAAGGAAGAGGCAGTTTCAAGCCAGCCTCTGGAATCTGCACTCTCTCCCACTAAGGGACAACGGCTACTGGTGGTGGTGACATAAAACCACTACCATTGCTGCTACTACAACCATTACCACCACGCACACTGGTGAGCAACCGGTGGTGTGCCCGGGCCTGCGGGAGGTTTGTGTCCATTACTTCTAATCTTTGCAATATCCCAATGCAATCGCTTTCATTATTAACATTATGTTGTGTAGCAGGAAACTGAAGATAAAAAGGTTACTGGTCTTTCCCAAGGTCACACAGCTGCTAAGTGGTGGAGCTAAGATTGGAATCAAGATCTGCCTGTCTGACCAGTTGTGCACTAGAGCTGACTCCTATTGGTTTGAAAGAGTTAATTGTTAAATTATTAGGAATTTTGCAGACCAGTTGTTAAACACGGCCATTATTAAAAACTAAATGTTATACACTTACAATTATATAAATTATATTCACAAAAGGTAATAAATACTCAAAAGTCATAACTTCCTAATTATTTTATTACAGTTACATTGGCATAATATATATAATATGTATATATATTGTACTATTGTCTATATTTTTAGGGTTATTTAGATCTATTGTGTCTGTATGGTGAGGTGACCATTATAATGGTATGTGGTTGTCCATCTCTTCCCAATTCCTCATTCAATGACATTAATTGCCAGCTTAAAACTGGTCACAGTGAAAGTACTTACCCCATATAAGTAGTAAACGTTACAAATTGGGACTTGGTTTTTTGAAGAACAAGTTGTTAAATATTTACCAGTCCACCAGTATATGGGACCCACATCTTCCCACCATATCTTGCAGTCTTCCAAATCTTAATGTTCCTGCTAATGATCAGTGGTCCTCCAGCCTCCATCCCTCTGAGGACATGAGGCTCCACCTCAGAGGATACAGGGGGTCCCTCACGCGGCCCTGGCCTTCACAAGGAATGGAGAGATGTCAGTCTCGGAAGTGCTTGCCAAGCAATGCCTGTTTTGGAGAGTCCTTTCTCCTCCTTCCCTTTCTCCTGCATCCCTTTCTCCTGCATCTCCTCTCCAAGCTGGAGCCTACATTTAAAGATGTTCAAGTTTTTCCCACCTTTCTGGAGAGGAGGACAGAGATTATTTCCAAAATAGTCTGTCAATTCAAGGCAATGCCAATCAAAATCCAAATGGAAATCTTCCCCAGCAAATGGAATATAATCAGCCACAAAAATGATAAATAGGAAAATATATTATGACTTGAATATACGTTTGTGACCTATTTTGTAGGGAGGGGGACGGTAGAACAAAAGTAGAATTTGGAGTATGCTCACATTAATTTATAATATATAAACACATATATACATGCATATATAACATATTATTTATGTATTATATTTTATATGTGTAGTGTATGTAGATATTTACTGTATGTTATATACATATATTTGTGCGTGTGTGAGAGAGAGAGATAATACATTGGAAAATAAAATTGCTGGTAGTTGGATCTCTAAGCAGTGACACTATCATTGATTTTTTAAAAGTCTTTTTCGTATTTTGGGGAGAAAGGGAAGGGATTAAGATTGTGCATTGCCATAATGCTGGGATGTGTCATACTGACCTGGGTTCACATCTCATTTCTATCCTTCTGAGCTGCATAATTGCAGACAAATCACTAAACCTCTCTGACACTAAGTTTTCTCGGCTGTAAAATAGAGACTATACTAGTACCAGCCTCATAAAGACATTACAAGTGTTAAAAGAGATGGCACACTTAGTAAAGAGCAAATGCTTGGTGAGTATGAACTCTGATGAGGAAAAGGAGGAGGAGGAAGAGGGGGAGGAGGAGGAAAAATGCATAGATGGATAAATATACAAGCTATTGAAACTCGGTTTAGTACCAAATTTCCCCCACGAAGAATCCAATTTCTTGGGAATATGCTCTTCTGTGACCTTTAGTTGGCTTTATATGAGAAAGAAAGAGTGGAGAGCAGACACAAGAGGCTGTTTTGTGTTTCCCTAAAATAAATTCAGTACCAAAAAGAATGAGAGAGTGATAAGTGTGAAACAGAGTCTACCTGCCTCTACCTTCCTCGCTCTGTTTCCTCCTTCTTCCCATGTCTGGAGTCAGGAAGCCTTCAGAGATATCTGCCCCACGTTGCCCCAAAACTGGAACTCTTTAGCTCCAGTGGCCAGCGCAGCTCTCCTGTAGAGCTGCAAATCCACAGGAAGGCAGAAATCCATACTGAACATACCATAAGCCCATTTCCCCAGACTGATAAAAGCTCAGATCAAGGCCAGGTAAGGAGGATTACAGAAAAGATTCAACCTTTCATCCTGCATCCTCTGCTAGGCAACGTGTGCTGGACATTGCTAACAACTGCTATTAGCGCCCTTTAACGTTGTAACAGAATTTAATTAAGCAAGCTCCATGCCGTGTGGTTTCTTAAAGCAGGACACAATGCAAGGAGCAGACTGGTGATAAGCTAGGAGAAATTGCTGGTCCTCTCTGCCTGGAAGCCATTCCTTAGAACCACAGACACCCAAGTGGTGGGACTCAAGATGTCTGTGCCTGTGGACATATGCGAATATCTTCATTTCAACACCATCCCCTTCATTTCCACACACATATGGACCTCCACTCTTACGACACGCTCTCCACGCTTCTAAATGCTCACATATGCAAAGACAAGCACATCAGCATAAGCGTGGACTCATACACATATGTGTATATACACCCCAGTATATACAGGGACCCACAAGAATGCACGTACAATCACATGCACACACACTACCCTCATTTTTTCAACAGCACCATCCATCACTTTGTCCCAAGCCAGAAACTGGAAAGATATTTGCAGCACTCCTTCTTATTCCCCACTTCCAACCTAGCATCAAGTTCAGATGATTCTACTTCCTTTATAATCTTTGAGATACTTCTCATTATTGTCTTGCCAATAGCCAACACCCTGATCCAAATCCAGGTCACCATCATTTCTCTCCTGGATGACTGAGTCTCCAAATACGAACAGAACCACTAGGCATGGTATGCAGGAATAAGAGGAAATATCAAAGGCAGATTCATGGTGCCAGGTAAAGAACCAGACCAGGAGACAAGTTTAAGAAATAGGGAAACTGAAGCCAATAAAAAATAGAGCTTGGAGAAGCTGGTGTGAAAGACAAGGAGGTAAAAAGCCAGAAATATGTTTTAATAGAAACCAAGGGAAGAGAATTTTCCTAAGAAAGAACAACCAAATGCAACATATGACAAGAGGTAAAATAAGAGCTCGTTGAAATTGTATCTATAAATTTGACCACAAGGAAACCAATGGCGATCTTGACAAGAGCAGTTTAAGAGGGATGTTGAAAAATATTCAGAGGTGATTGGAGGTGGAGAAGTCAGGTGAGTGAATATAGACTACTTTTCAAATAGGTGGCTTTGTAATGACATTAAACCATGAAGAAGAAGAGAGAGAGGAAGTACTGGGTAAAAGGGGAAAGGGGTAATCATTGATTGCTCTGTATTCCCATTATCTGCACACTTTTCCATAGGGAACTGCTCTCCCAGAATTCCAACAGTGAGATCCAGATAACACAGCCAACCTGAGCCCTCAGAGTGCCCCATTCCCTTGACAACTGTGATTGGGTCAAGGATAAACTCATGACCCAAGCTGAGCCAAATAGAATTCTTCCTCAGATTTTTGATTATTCAAACTTGATGGCAATGGCCCCTTTTCCTTGTTGATCATAAGCTACAGGAATTTGGTCTGGCACGACCTACAGACAGGTTTTCATCACATGGAAAAAACTGACCTGAAAGAATAACTCTAACATGAAGACAAGAGTAGAGATGAAAATGAAATAGTGGTCACATCTCAGAGTCCAGTTGTCCATGAAGCCAGCTCACTTCTGCCTCTTCCACAATTTGTTTATGTAATATAATGTTTCCTTTCTTGCCTCTGCTAGTTTTAGTTGGGTTTCTGTCCCTTGCAACCCAAAGAATCCCAATGTAAAACTGAAGGTCATTCCATTGATGAAGGCAATTTCCTTCAATTCTTTTGGATGAGCATATTGTCGACTGAAAGATGGCCATCAGTAGAGGGAGAAAGAATGAAAGAACACAATATTATTGATGGAGGGAGGTCTTTGAGGCAACACATACAGGTAAAACTAGAGGGATTCACCTCGAACATTCAGTTGGCGAGGGTAGGATTGGTTATGTAATTTGTGGGGCCCAGTGCAAAAAGAAACTGTTGGGTCCTTCGTTCAAAAATTATAAAGAATTTCAAGATGGTGATAGCAGAACATTAAACCAGACCAGGGGAGAAATCTGAGTGTATGTGACGGCACAGGTCACTGCCCATGGAGCCAGTTCCTCTGAGATGTAAGGTCAGGAGGGACAGATGGCATGTGACAGGAACATTTAGGGGTGACAGTAATAAATTGAGATGGAGACACTATTTCCCAGAAGGAGAGGTAGACTTGTCTGCTGTGAAAGAAAAGGTTGGGTATGAGAGGGTGCAGAAGGAAGGTAAAAAGAAAGGTAAATGGACACGGAAATATGAAACACACATTCCCTGAAAATGTGCAAACTGCCCGTAAGGATGATGTAGCAGCGATGAGCTGGAGCAGCTTTGAGAGCCAGGCAGGGTTTGATTATACACCGCGGCACGCCCGTCAGCTGCCAGCCTCCCTACACAACCATTATTTGCTTATTTCAGGACTCCCTGGCTGTTCTGTAAAATCAAAGCTTTACTAATAACCATATTTAGCGTTGAACAAGCGCTTGGTATTTCCCGAGGACTTCACAAGCACTAATTAGTTAATAATTCAATGTAGTTGAAGAAAAGGCATAAATTGCACGTCTGCAAGAACCAGGTGCCTTTCTTGTTGGCGATGTAGGGAAAGGATCCTTACACCAGGTATCAGGGGTCTGTGAGTCCTGGAATTATATGCAGTGTATGACTGTGTGTGTTTGTGTGTCTGTGTGTCTGTCTTTCTGTGTGTGTATATGACTGTATGCATGCATGTATGTACACACATGTGTGAGTGTATATGCATGTGCGTGTGTGTACATGCACATGCATGTGTGTGAAAATACCTTCCTTGGGTCCTCATAGAAACGTCTGGGCCAAAAGGAGTAAATAATCATAGCATTGAAGAAGGAGCTTAAGATACAGACTCAGAAAACTTGGGTTAGGACACAGGTTCAGCCACCTACTGGTTATCCAAACTTGTACATATCAACTTCCCTCTTAGTGCCAGAGTTTCCTCATCTATAACATGGAAAGAATACCTTTCTCTCATGGTGTGTAGATTAAATAAAAGTCCTACCACAAAGTCAGAATTGATCAGTGTGTCAACTCTGTCTTGCATTTTCTCATTCATTTCATAGCTGGACAGCAAAGACGATCTAAACGCCGAATTTGCTCGGCTATATGTGAGGAGAAAGAGGAGGAAGATGTAAGAAAAGCTGCAGATATGGAAGAATATGAAGAGAGTGAATTGTTGGAAACAGATGAGGTTACTCTCGGTGCAAGGAAAATAGTAGAAATTTGAGAGCTAAGGCTGAGGTTGCTAGTTTGCAAACCAGAACGTACGACCTTTACGTCACTTATGGTAAGTATTACCAGATCCCACAACTATGGTTGTGAGCCATGATGAGCAATGGTAGCCTCTATCAGGTGAGTACATGTGTGAAGTCAAGTTCATTTGAAGAAAACAGTGACCATTTAAATCACTGTTATCTCCCACCACCGCCTATGTGTTCAGTACCCCCAGGCAGGCATGCCTGATGATGAAGGAAACCATAGACTGTTGCAGAAGGAAGGGTGTTCATATATATCTTCTAATGTTCTTGAAATGTGTTCAAACCATCATTCCAACAATAAACTATAACTACACTAGACACTAGACAATGAAACAAGTAGAGCACGGAAGCTATCTTAATTATTGGTTCTGATTTTTAAAGAATTTACCCATACACGTGACCATTGGTCATATTCACCAATATGTACAATTTCTCTAATAAAGGGACTTACATGTTTATGTATTAAATGTTTTAAATGTCCCATTACAAAAGAAAAAGGTGTGTGTCCCTAAGAGGACCTTACACACAGTTCCTGCTTTGTGTTTCTTGCCTCAGTACAGAGATTCTTCCACTTCACTTGCTATTAAGGAAATCTTGTATCTTTAACGCAGTCTGCTGCTGTCTTTCTGTCATTCACTATCTTCATGTAGATCCTTCACAGAACCTTTTAGTCTGATTGACACATTCAGAGACTTGACCACATGGTAAGGGAGAAAGCCAGACTTCAAATTGAGATCTGCAGTCCAGTGTTCTTTCCTGGGCACCATTCAGGTTTCATTATTGGCTTAAAGCAAAAGGTACTGGAAAGATCCTGAAATAGGGATGGCTGGGCATAGAGACAGTGTATCCCAGCCTCTGTCTTCACCATCCCCCTCTGCCTCCAAATGACTGAACCCACCAGCTCTGAGAGCTGAAAACAGACAGATCATCTCTGGGTGGGAGTGATTCAACCCACTCACACCAGGGATTTTAAGAAGTAAAGAGACCTGAGAAAGACTCACCCTACAGTATCACCCTGACATTGGGGTAGAAGGTTGATAATAGTGATCGATGACTAACAGTGAATAGATCAGCTAAGAAGACAAAATTCTGGATTTGGAATTAGGCACAAACTTGAATATTTATTTAGGGAAAGAAAATAAATCACAATAAACTACATTCTTTTTAAAGTGACAGATAACACTAACATTACAAAATCCTGGAAAATAACATAATATTTGTATTAATCAGCACACAGATGAAACACTGTAATAGTTCTTACCTTTGGTTTGCTGCATATTCTTTGATCTCTTTTTCACATGACAATGAGCATGTAATATTTTCCATGGGGAGAAAAGAAAGTGAACTCAGAACTTCTAAATTATTTTCACCCTGGCATGGTAGAGCGAAGCTGGTTTGTTTGTTTGTTTGTTTTCCAGCTTCACCAATTCATTACTGGAAATGCCACCAAAATGTTTACGATTGTTGTACAAATTTGAGAATTCTTCTATCAAGTTTATTTTCTATATGAGCTATGAAATTTTAGGGAACTTCAAACGTTTTCTTGTACAACAAGTAAAGTACTATTTGGATGGGCAACATTCACGATGCAGGGCTTTGGGAAAACCCCATGCAAATAAGAGGCCCTGAAGTTAACTTTTACTAGCTTCTCAGTAAATTCACAGCTGATTGCCTTACAAGGTCCCGCCTTGATGGTCCTTGGGCACCTCTTCCAACTCATCGCCTGTCACATCTCCCTTTGTTCAGTCTTCTCTAGCTGCTCAACCTTCGTGTTTTCACGTAATGTTCATGCTTTATTCCCATTGCCGGACCTTTGCACAGGCTGTGCCCCCGGCCTGGAGTTCCCTTCCTACTACATAATTCTTCATTTCACTAAGTCCTTCAGATCCTCCTTTAGTCTCCATCACCATTCACTTCTGAATTCACTTCTGAATTCACCATTCTGCCTTCCCTCCCTTTATCAAATCCCCTGTCATAAGCTTACTTAACACGATGCATCTCTCTCTCAAAACACCAGACACAAGTTTACATGTTGTTCTAGGATTACTTAATTCATCTCTCTGGCTCCCAAGAGAGCTCCAGGAGGGGGAGGGGACCACATCTGCTTTTGTTCCTGCATTATATTCCCAGTGCCCACTACACAGTATGGATCATAGTGGGAGTTTAATAAATATATACTGATTACATCTGGATAACTAAGGGAGAAGAGACATAAATGAAATTGATCAGTAATCTCCCTCTCCTTGTGAGATTTAAAAAAAAAAAATCCAGAAAACAAACTTTGGTTTCCCTTTGGCTTCATTTCACCTGAGTCAACTGCCTGTTGGTGGATCTCAGATATCTAGCCAGCCTCTATGAAAATATCTTCATCCTAAAACATGCCTTTTGCACTTTGAGAAACCACAGGTGTTGCTATAAATACCAGAGAAAATCAAAAGCTGAAGTCTGGGGTGAAAAGAAATATGGATGAAATGTTTAATAAAATATTTCAGGAGAGGATACAGATGTAGAGTAGCTTTGAGGAGAAGTTGAGGTCGGGCAGCTGTGTTTTCCAAAAAGATCAAATATCCCTTGTCCTACCTTGAGTTGCTGGCCCAAACTCCACACCAGAGCATGGCCTGTGGATGGGTCTTGGCCTGTCTATATGGTAGGAACACTGGCTCCTGAAAAGGTCTCTCCCTCTGGTCTTTCAGTCCACATTTGCACCGTTAGAGGTAACTTTCTTGTGATTAGACACTGTACTTGTAAGAGTTTTTGACCCTGCCTTCTCCAGCTCCATGCAACTCCCTGCACCGGGGCCCAGCCGTTTCTGATTCAGCCCCTCTCAGTCCCTGAGCAATGCTGATAAGAGGGACTCTTAGCCCACCAATGGGTGGGATCTGAAATTATATACGCTACCCGTAGATTTTAAATTACACGAGACCCAGATATCTACATGCCTTTTTAGCTAGTTCTTTCTTCTAATGAAGACTGGTTAGTGGGTTTCAAATTACATGCCAACTTTGTTGCTTGTCAGGGGTACTTGAGAAAGATTCCAAGTTGAGCAGGCTCCAAATCGTGTTTGATTAGCAATGTCTGCTCTGATCAAGGGAAAGGATGGTAATAGCATGCATGCCGCATATTTGGTTTCCCTGTTCTAACTCCTAACATTTGGTCCAAGCCTTATGACTGGGTTTTAGCCCAACTTTAACTTAAGTTTCTCCAGAAGCTGAACATCTGCCCTGAATCCAATTGACATGCTATAATATAATATTTCACGAGTGCTGCCTTGACCCAGTTTTGAAGTCATGGCTAAAAACTCTCCATTCCCCTTCATGGGTAGTTTGCTAAGCCTCTACACCAACCATGTCCCTTATTGGGGTCCTGTTCTCCAGGGCCAGGTACCCAACAACTAGCTAGGGGCAGCCCCTAAACCCAGGAGCCCAAGTAATTATTCAACTTATCCAATCTCCAGAAAGCTTTCAAAATCTGCTCCATTTGCCATGCATAAGCTCCTCCTACAGCTCCAGCTTGCTGTGACCCAGTCCTCAAGTGTAACCCCCCGTGCATCCCTGCATGACAGCCTTCTCTTATTCTCTCATTTGGAGCCATAAGTAACAAGAGTTCTGCCTTTCATCTACCTGAGAGTCAGTGTGTTGTATCCGGTTATCCAAAGAATCTTTAGAGATTATAAAACACATGTATCCAAAGGCCTTGTCCTGCCTTGTCACTGCCATCCCTTGGGAACTAGACGCCCCCTTCCAAAACTACCAGGAATGTCTGTGCATTTATTTTATATCGCAAAACACTTTGTTTTCTGGGATGATTTCTCAAGCCTCCTGAGAAGCCTCCTGAGAAGCCATTTTAGCTAAAATTCTAGCTAATATTCGCTCAGTGGATCATTACTTCCACCTCTGGCATGTGAGGGTACCGTTTGGGATGTGGGGCCTGCAGAGGCCCTGAGGGGTCCCACTTTGTATCTGAGACACCCCCTGCCCCCTCTGAGAGCTCAGGCCCACAGACAGCTGCAGAGCCCGGTAAGGATGCCACCCTCAAAACATCTGCAGGATAGACTACGGCAAAAGCAAGGAAACTCCATTCCACCTTTTCATATTTGTAAATTTTCTTCTTTTTCTTCCTCCACCTTCTCTGCTTCCCAGGTTTGCTTCCTTCCTGAAAAGAAGATCACGTCATACTTTCCTTTTCCTCCCAGTCCTTGAGACAGACTTTCTCCTCAGACTAAAGAGTGTAAACACTTTTATAACCACTAAATGGTCGATTCTGAGAAAATACCAAGAATTCGGAGTAACACTGAAAGCTCTTGTCGGGATCTCCAGGATAGATTTGTGTCATTGGGAAGATAGAAAGGGGTCATGAGAAAGGGCCAGTGGGGGGCCTTACACTATGTTCAATAATCATGTCATTGGTGGGAGCGTTACTCTGAGACAGTTCGGTAGGTATAAAATAAATGTGTTTGCCTTTGGGAACTGGAACATTATTCTACAGGAGAAACAGGAAATGCAGATGTAAGATCAAAGAAGGTAAGTAAAAATGATGTCATTTCTTAGTTGGAAGTTTCAATGAAAACTCAAGATATATTTTCTCTTTAAAATGAAATATGTTATGTCCTACCTGTATCCACTGAAAAGCCCTAGAAACAGTGGCGAACCCAGTAGCAATGAACACCTCAAAACCCAAATTGTGGGTGTCTAAATGTCATTCTCCACTGAAAGAACAAAAGGGTTGTCTAGGTTTCGGAGAGAAAACCTACAAGATGAACCTGGGACATATTGTCAAACCAGACAAGAAGAAGCTATCGAAAACCATGTGGTCATGTCAGAAAGACTCAAAAGTGAACTTAAAGAGTCGCCCGCAGGCCAAACGCAGGAGACTTTGATCTCAGTAAAAGAACAACTGTGACGGATTGAAATCCATCAAATACTTTAAAATCCATGCATGCAAAATGATAGTCATAACACAATAAGCTCACTGGTGTCCTACATCGAATACTAGAGGAGCAACTCATTATTTTGAAAACTAGAAAATAAAGAAATCAAGCATTAACTTGTCTTTCCCATATAAACTGTATCTCAGGATGACGAATAGTTGATGAGAAGTAGCTTTTCTTTAGAAAGTGATTCAGAAAATGAATGAAAAAGAATGATGGGATTAAAATTATTGTTGATTAAAATGATCATCAGTGGTTGCTACCATCAGAAGAGCCAACCAGACTTCCTAACACACAGTACACTGTACCATGAAGTATGAAGTATTTTTGCCAAAAACCAAAACCTGAACCTGATCAAAATTCTAAATCTAACTTCTAATTTACAGGAAATACCAGGGGCGAAGGAACATTTAAACCACGCCACTAAAATGCAAACAGCAAAATGCAGACTATGGGGAATTCTTTAAGACAAACAATCCAGTTTTTTTTAACAAGTAAATCTCAAAGGGGAAAAAAAAGTAGATCAAAAGAGACTTAAAATACCTATGAACCTATTGCAGTATATAGACCACATTTCGATCCTGATTCAAACAAATAAATTACTTTAAAAATTATATAATAAAATTGGGAAATTTGAACAGATCGGATAATAAATAATTATTATTAATATTTTTGGATATGATCAAAGTATTTTGCTCATTTTTAAGAAATAATCTGTATATTATAGAGATACATGCTGAAGCATTTAGAGAAGAAATAATATTTGGGATTTGCTTCAAATAATACAGGAGGGAAGGAGGATACAGAAAAACAAGATTGGGCACTAGTTAATAATTTTTTAAGCAGAGCAAAGGGTGCATGGCTAGAGGTCTGTTATACAATCATGTCTACCTGATTTCTGCTTAATATTTTTCATCATACCACTTAAAATTACACACACACACACACACATATTAAAAGTTAACAGTGGCCAATTTTGCTCCAGAGAAGAAGGGGTGGAACTGAGCTAAGCAGAGGCAAATCTGGAGCAAGCAGAGTCAGTCCAAAGCATCCTTTGCCTCTGCAGAAGAGGTAGGTTTGTTGTCATCCAGGATTGTGAAGACCTCACAGAGCTGCCTGGGCAGGAACTCAAGAGCCTGGACCTTGGCATCAGGCAGGTCACCAGCTTCGTTACTTAGTTATATAGAGGTGCTCCAGTGTCCTCATCTGATGGGTGGGGACCACAGTGGTATCCACCTCATCCATGGTGGAGAAGCTCAGGTGAGCTGATGCATGGATGATTCTTAGCAAAGCTCCTGCTACACAATTAATAATTGATATAATTATCTTCATCTTCCCTGTGAGCTACATTGGCCCAAAGAGATGTTGTTGGCACAGTAACTCAGAGGAAACACAGCTGGTGGCCCACACTCCGGACCTGTCTGCATCTCTCATTGGTCATCCTTAGCAGCTTCTGGTTATAGTAGCCAATTGGAAAAACGAATGGAGCACTTATCTCAAACCCCCATTTTCCAGAGCCTCCACCCTCCCCCATTCCCTCGTTTTCTCTCTTGTTCTCTCTCTGTTTTTTCCTCCATCCTTTCTTCTTTCCTTCTTTCTCCAAAGCAGCACTTTCCAGGTGACAAGTGAAGCAATAATCTAAGCAATAATTTAACTCCTTGCTTCCTACTTAAAAATCCCCTAATTACTGGGTAATGGGTCCACAGGGGCATTTGGGCTGGGTGAGCTCTGCCCTGCAGGCACAGCTATAGTTCATCTGTCTGCTCCCTAATAGCACTCTAAAGTTCACCCTTATAAACATGTCACTGAGCCTGTAATTGAGTGACTGGTCATTAGGTTCCACGAGCGGTACCTGTGGGTCACCGATCACTCAGGGGTGATGGATCTTTCTCCAATACCTCGGCTGGGCTGGCTACAGAGTTCTCTATCACCTCTGAGCAGAGCATTACCCTCCAGGACGTCTACAGCGAGCCCCAGTGGGCTACCTTAAGCTTGGACTTCCACGGGGAAGTGCCAGACAGAGGAGAGGGTAGGGTAGGAACATACATCCTTCTGCTTCCCTCACTGACTCTCCCAGAAGCCTGTCCTGGAAGAGTCTTGTAGGAGACACTGAAGCTAAAAGACACCATGAGGCAATAAGGATTCACTGCAAGAATAACTGCTCTGTAGAGTTAAAGTCGATTTGAGAGCAGGTGCATTGTTGCAAGACAAGGAAAAAAGGATTGGAACTTTGTGTTACTAGACTTAGCTTAATGCACCAGAAATGTTTATCACCTCTGCGCTGTGTTCCCTTGAGTAAGTCACTTGACCTCTCTGTTCCTTGATTTCCTCATTCATGAAATAGAATACTTCCCTTCTACAGTTATGCTGAAGATTATCTGAGATAATACATTTTAAAGTGTCTAACAGTGTCCGGCACCCAGTAGGCATTCAGCAAATATTAGCCCATTCTAAATAAACCTACCATTTTTCCTCTGCTTCCATCAGAAATGCTCTTTTGTCTTTTTGATGATGATGGAGACACAATAACATAGTGGCTAAGGGCACAGGCTCTGAAGCGAGGCTGATTAGAATCAAATTCTGACTCTACCGCTTAATCGCAATGTGACCCTGAACAAGTTACTTAACCTCTCTGAGCCTCAGCTTCCTCCTTCGTAAAATGGAAATATTAACAGTAGCCAGTAGCCATCTCAAAGAGTTCCTGTAGGGATTAAATGAGATCATACACGTAAATTACTTAACATAGTAATTGGCAAGTAGTTGGAAGTAATCTTTCAATAAATACTGGCTCTTTTTATGGGGCCCCTGTTTAAGGAAATGAGGAAGAAAAAACAACCTTATTCATACTCCATCATTAAATATAATATCTTGAAGTTAAAAGTGCCAAGGAAATTCAACTTCTAAAAAATTTAAATCTACCTCCGATTATACCTACCTGAAAGAGTCCCTAGCCCATTTAGGGGAATACGCCTTGAGGAAGAGAACAGCTAATGCAGAATAAAATCAGTCTCTTGTTTAGTGCTAGACTGAGTGATACAGAGTGGAAATCCCGCAGGGGTCTGAGAAGGAAAAGACAGCTGTGGGGAAGAAAAGGATCCAGGAGAGATGCGACTATTCTGGGCTATAAGAACGGCAGGGTGAGATGGCAGGTAGAGGTGAGCTGGGGGAGGAAGCATCCAGATGGGGCCATGGGAGTGAAAACCCACAGGCAGGGACATGAGGGCGTGAGGAGTCTAGCTTGCTGACCCCCAGGGTTTGCGCTAGGAAGGAGTAACTAGGTAATTCCACAAGCCAAAAATATATAGTGAAAGCCTATTCTGTGATGAGCATTAAATTAAATATCTCATTGGTTCCCATATCAACTCAGTATAGGGTGGACTCACATTTTTAGTCCATTCTGCTACACACTAACCACCTTCCGGACAACACATTTGGATTCTCGAGCGTCAGGACAAGGTGGCCCTGCCCAGGGACCAACCCTGCAGCTTGGGCAACATTTGCACCTTCACCCGCGCACCAACATCTTCGTGATCTCCTGTTGGTATATTTCACTTTGCTTTTGTCATGTTATACTACTGAGTGCCAAAAAGGGGGAAATGCAAAGGCTGATATTAGTTCTAAGAAACACAGGTTTCAGGAAAGTGAAGCACTTAAAACAAAGATGGACATACTTTGGCATTCCCAAAGCAGAAGAGATTTCATTCCAAGTTACCCTCTTTTCTTCAATTGGTCAACTGTATATTCAGTTGTGGAGGAAAGGATGAAAACATATTCATAGTCAACAAATACTCATTTAGAGCTAAGTGCCACGCACTGCTTTAAGCAATTTACAAATATTAACTCTTTTAAAAATTAAAGAAACTGATAAAAACCATGAGGACGTATTAAACAAATATATTGAGGGACATTCTGAAAAATAAATGCCCTCTCTTTAAAAATGTCAAGGTTAATCAAAGGCAAAGAAAGAATGAGGAAATATTCCATATTAAAGGAGACTAAAGAACATGACAATGAAATGCAATGAACTATCTTTGTTTGGATCCTGGATCAGAAACTTATATTTATTTATTTATTTATTTATTTATTTATATTTTAATTTTTATTTTTTTGCTATAAAAAACATTAGAGTAACAATTGGAAAAACTTGAATAAGGTCTGTAGAATATTTAATTTTACTATACTAATGCTAGCCAATTTCCTGATTTTCATAACGTTTCTGTGGTAACGTAAGAGAATGTCCTTGTCTTTAGAAAATGCAAACTAATATATTTTAGGGGTAAAGGAGCATCACGTCCACATTTTACTCTGAAAATGGCTCATAAAGAAATAATAAAAGTGAAAGTGGTTCATAAAGAGAAAAAGATAAAGCAAATATGAACATGCTAACATTTGGGGAAATAGGAGTGAAAGTATACAGGAATTCATTTTATTATTTTCACATTTTTTTCTATAAGTCTGAAACTATTCAACACAAAATTAAAAATAATAGAAAATATGTAATGAAAAATTGTTTCTAAACAATACAGTATTATTTTAAATTTTAGAAAGTATTTTTCTCTCTGGGACCAAACACCAGTTAAACTTAGAAATATTGGCTGGTTTTTGAAATTTTCATGTATGCCTTTAGGAAGGTGCTATGTGAAAAACAAGAGACAACACTGACAAGGAAATTCTTCTGCAGGAATTCAAGTGAGAGATGAAGTTGGCCTGAACTAACGTGGCGTCTATGGATTGGGGAAGGTCTGTGTAAATACAGGAGATACTTGGAACAAAGACTTCCCTGGACTTGGTGGCTAATTAAATATGGCCAGAAAGTGAGGGAGAAGAGGAACCTGAGGATTTAAGCCTTGGGAACCTGGGGAATCCCAGCACTTGACAGACCTAGAACTGGAACAGGAGCCTGATGACTGAGGTTACCTTCTACCTCTGCTACAATTTTACTGTATGATCTTGGGCAAGTCACTTACACTTGCTGGATCCCATTGGTAAAAAGATGCTTTTGGGTAGAGTGATTCCTACCTTCCCATTCTAAAAGCATTTTCTACGAATCAGTGTCGGGAAGAACAGCAGCCAGTGGGCAGAGAGGTGACTAGGAGCTCAGGTTGTATAGTGTTGTATAATGTTCAAGGTGACACCATTCGAATGGAAATCCAAGGAATATTAGCTTGCAACTTATAAAATTGCTGTTTTTGTAAGACAAACATGTTCAAATGTTTTCAGTTCCAAGTGGCTTAACCTAATATGAGAAACGTAAGACCGGAACTGAAAGAAGCCAGAGATGGATTTGCAGGGGTGGAAACCCCACTAGGTGAAAGTGAGAGCTTTCTGAAGATGGAAGAGTGTGGAGGAAGACGAGAATAGAGCCCAGGATAAAACTTTGTTGGTTACAGAGATTACATGAGTTCATTAATCACAAAAATGAATATTTATTGGAACCCAGCTCTGGGCCAGGCATTCTGCCAATGGTACAAATCCAGAAGTGAGTTAAGCAGGTGCCTTCCCTTGAGCTCTCAAAGATCTTAGTGTAGAAGAGAAAGAGGAGCCAGGAGGCAAGTATAACTATAGCTACTATTAACATTGCTATTTACTGATCACTTACTGTATTGTCGTGTACTTGGATGAAAGCCAGACATGGTGCCCTTGGTTTTCACCGCACCCATCTTAGCACTTCATCAGATGACCCCTGCCCAAGATCCAGATGCAGAATACATTAACGGTAAATGGATATTTTATTGAAGACACCCTAAGGAGATGGGAGGGAAAGCTTCACATCACTCCCCATACACAAGAAACGTGAACAAATTCCCTGTTCTTCTCCCCAACATCCCAGTTTTGTGTAATATGTTCCTTTCTCCTGCCTACTGCCTTGTCTCTCTCCTCTCTCTACTTGACCATGGCGTTGGCCTCTCCAAAACCACTCTGTGACCCCGTGCAATCTCATTCCTGCCTTCAGCTTGGGTATCCCACTCATCCCAGTGGGGACCAAAATGAAACTCTGTTGCCCTTGAGGCATGTGCCTGGGGGAGTCTTCTCCGCACCTTCCCACGATCCCAAGTTGCTTATCAAAGTGTTCTTTATGGATGAATTCTTCAAGTCATCAAATTCAGGCCTCATGAAGGAAGCAGAAGGAGAGGCAGGGAAAAGATTCTGTACTGAGAATGTAAAATTTCCAGAAGATATGAAGAAGGCAAAAGGGGCAGTGAGAGGGAGAGAGGTTTTTCTCCCTACCCACCCATTATCTTTAAATCTCACCTCAACCCTGAACAAGGTATTATCTAGTTTTTTTAAAGAAGTAAACTGATGTCCCAGGGGCATAAGTAAGTTGTTTAAGGCCATAAACAAGGATATGGCAGTGCTGGCATTCAGACCCAGGCATGCTGGACCCTTCCCACTTCACATCACTGATAAGGAACAGGGGAGGTAACGAAACTGGACAGATTCAGTGAAATCCTAGACTAAGACCCTTTGTGTATGCCTCTTGAGAAGCTAGGGATGGACCAATTTCTGCAGATGTGTGGGGAAAGGTAGGCTCTGGTTGCCTTCCTTTCCATAACTGGGCTTCTTATCTTTCATGATAGAAATAAGAAACCAAAATCATTTGAATTACTTGTAGTGTAAGAGTTCATGGGTTCCTAATAAAGATGTCTCCTAAAAGGAACTACATGAATTGACGGTACTCACTTTCTCTGCTCAGAAATTATTAGGCGTCCTCTGAATAAGAGAGACTATCAGAAAAGGGAGATTTGAGGCAAGTGTCGGGCCTCTGGCTCAAACCTGGCCACAAGTTTTCCGTACCTGGACAAAGGATGAACTTGCTCTGTGTGTCCATTTCCCTGGGAGTAAAACAGACCTACTAATGCCTTCTCTTGCCTCTTCAGAAGGTGTGTATATTGAAATAATACACATAAAAGAAATTTAAACAGCATAAAGAAGCTTAGAACTAAAAACATGATCACCTTTAAATAGAATGAATCGATATTTTATTTGTTTAGAAAGTTTTAAAGTGTTCCTGCAATGCCCAGGGTAGCCAGTACCTGGAACATTAGGGTTCTAGCTTCTTTCTAGAGTAAGATTCTTGAATATCTTAATACCTATGACATCCTTTCCTTACCGTAAAAGCCAGGTCCGGATTTTGCCAAAGAGCTGTCTTCTTTCCAGACATGGCACAAGGACCCAAGATTGCACTTGCCACTCACTATCTCTGAGTACTTAAGACACAGTGATAGTCTTAAGGCCAGAAGAAGAAAGAACCTCTAGTAAACCATGATTCCAATGTCATTACCAGGGAAAAAATCGGCACTGGAGGCCTCCAGGGAACACGCACCAGGTCCTCTTCCCCCTCCTCACTCTCCTGTGCAATCTATAGTACATCACCATTCAAGGAAGGCAGACCAGTTTTGCATGCCAGCAAATCCAGGTATACAGTGTTAAAGCCTTCAGGAACTTTACCCCATGTGTGGCAGGTGAATAAGACTGGTTCTACAGAGATTATCTCCAGCCTGTCTCTCACCTTTTAGAAATGCAGCCTCCCCTGGTAGGTCACAAGAGCCTGCTCTGGGGAGTACCAATCATGGGATGAGGGATGGTTGTCCTATAGCAGGTCACCAGCATTCTTCTGGCTTACTGAGCCCCAGAACTTGGACCCCACTGAGAGCTGACGGCTGATCCATAGGGCTCAAGTCCAACAAGCACTGTGATTTCTCTACATTAAGGACCCCTTCAATCTGGTCTGTCATACTCCCCTGCCCAGACACTGGTAAAAGCCCCACTTTCTCACAAAATATCTGTACTATACCTTACCCCTAAGATGGCATGAGTTGGCATGAAAATAGTAATGATTATTATCTTCCATTGAGTTCTTATAGGTCAATCTCACTTATGAATACAGATTTAAAAACGTAAGTTCTACTATGTGTTGGGCTATGTGCTTTATTGGATTATTGAATTTATATAATAATAAATACCATCATATTCCTACTTTGCAGAGGTGAAAACTGAGGATCATAGAGGAATCAAATCTAGGAAGTGACAGAGATGCATTTTGAACCCAGGCCGTTTGATTACAGAACCTAAACTTTTAACCACTAAGTTACATGTAATTAAATTATATATCAATTTCTTTTATTGAGACGTGCATATCACAAAATATAGTGTTTTTGTTACCTTGTATACATACTATAAATGGCTATATGACCTATCTATCGGTGGTAGAAATTCAGGAAATTTTTATTTTCAGCTTTGTGCTTTCTTTATTGAGTTTTTACTGTGAGCGTGTGTTACTTTAAAATTAATTACTTTGGCTTGTTGCAAATATTTATATAAGTACAAGGAATAATATACCAAAACTACATACTAACCACTCAAATTTAACAAATACTATTATGTCATATTGGCTTCATAGGAAATAAAACGTTCCAACTAGAAATGAGAAACTCCCCATTCCACCACCACATATTTTCATGCCTCCAAACTCACCAGTATCCTACTGTTGGAGTGTTGCCTTCTCATCTGTGTTTTTATGTCTTTCCTACATATGTATATATTTGTATCAAGAAAAAACATACTGCATATGTATGTTTCTATAAATAACATATAGTAATCCTGCTGGCTTTTCATGTGTAGCTTCCTTCCCCAGACATCTGCAGCTGGCTTTCCTCTCCTCTGCTAAGTTATTCACTGTACTCAGTCCACATTTTGTAAAACTTGTATGGTTCAAGATTACAGATGTCTCTTACTTTTATCAAAGATAAAGTTTGTACTTCTGTCTATTGTTCTTTGTGTTGTTTTAGGCTGCTTTCAAAAGGAGGAGGGGAGTATGAAACCAGATATCTCTGATCCTTTTTCTGCATCTATATTAAAGAGCATATGGTTTTCTTCTTTGGTCTGATAATAGTATGAGTTACATTAATAGGTTTTCCAACATTAAACCATCCTTGATTTCCTAAGATCAAGTATACTTGGTCATGATGTGGTTTTATTGCTCTTGGTCTTGTTCCTATTGTTGCTGCTACTGTCATTTTGCTGGACTGGTTTGTTAGTATTTTATTTAAGTTTCTTCATCTATATTCATAAATGAGATTGACTTTTAATTCTTCTACTTTTACTGCCCTTTTCCATTTTGATATCAATGTTAATTTGCATCATTTAATAAGTTGGAAAACTTTCCACCTTTCTGTGTTTTCTGAAATAACTACTCACTGAAATTTTGATAAAAGATATCCATAAAACCATCTGTGCCTAATGCTTTTGTAGGAAGATTTTTTTTTTATTACTGTACAATTTATTTAACGAACATGGATTTATTCATACTTTCTATTTCCTCTGAAGATAATCTGGATCATTTATAATTTTTGAGAAAATTGCCCATTTTATCTAAGTTTTCAAGTTGATGTAATATTGTTCTTATTATTTTCTTGTTTATAATCCTTGTTTAGCTGTAGTTCTATGCCCGTTTCATTTTCAATATTGTTAAGGTTACCTTCTTTCTTTTTCTATTGTCCAATCTTGCCAGAGGACTGCCTGTATTGCTAGTCTATAAAAACAGAGAAGCAAACAAAACTTTTTCTTAATCCAGTGTGTTTTTACATACATACATACATACATACACTGCTTTTCTAAATAAAAATGGCAGAACAGAGGTTACATCTGCTTCTACAAAGACACTATTCTCGCCAACACTTAGGGGGTAAACCAGAGTACCCATAAAAAAGGTGGGTACTCTTTTTTACTAGCCTTGGGTATAATTTCTGCGGGTACAACATATCCTGCTCAAGGCACTATCCCCCTCAATGGAGGCAATCAAGCTCATGATTTGGAATCAGATGTACTTGTGTTCAAATGCTTTCCCTTCCTACATGGGTGACCTTGAGCAAATGGAGGTAAAGATACCCATCTCAAAGGCTTTGGTAAGGATTACCTGGAAGAGTCAGAATGGATGAGGGAGTGAGTGTGAGAACTAGAGCTGGGGAAACCTGGGTTTGAATCCCAGCTTAATCTCTTGCTGGCCCTGAGCATCCTACTAGTTTGTAAAACTGAGATAAAAATATACTTACCTCCAATTTTTGTAGGAATTAAATTGTATTTTGCATGGTGCTTAACACAGAGAGAGCAAATATTTAAGAATTGCTGTTGTTACTAACACAATTATTCTCAGCCTTATTTGCGTGATGGCCTTAGTTCAAGGCTATTCAGAGTGCAGACTTGGAGTCCCCTTTCCTTCACTCCACTCTTGGCTGAAGCCGGACACGATGAGGTCAGTGCAGATCTGGCAGGTCTAAACTTGGCTCCGCTCTGGTCCCAGAAGCCAGCACATTCACCCTAACAGCTGCTCCCAGCAAGTAGTAAGTCTCACATTTCTAAGGAGTAGAATGTGGGTTTGAAAATACAGAATCCCATAATCAGTGACTCCCTAGACATTCTATCAAAACTCTCAGGAGTAAAATTATACCCAAGGCTAGTAAAATTATACCCTGTGTCTGCTTGTATAACATGGTGGTTTTTAAACTGAGCTCCCCAAAGTCCTAGAGATTCCATAAACCAACCTTCCTTTTTCCCCTACCACACACTAATGGTAGACAGAACACCATACTCTCGCATCTCAATTCACCCAGAATTTTAGATAATGACCCTGAATACAAACCTTCACTTGAAGAAAGGTTTCCACTGCTTAGAGCACACCCAGGACTGTGAAACACAAACGTCTTTCAGAGCCAAGATTTTCAAACTGCCTTTTAGTCTCATGTTTAAGATGTTTAACATAGAGGAAAATATCATGAACCCCTTTGGGTCTCAGCTTCCATATCTATAAAATAAGAAAGATGAGAACTATCTGACAGCACTGTGTGAGGCGGAAATGAAGAAATCCACATGAAACTGTAGTATGAACTGTGGAATCATGTACACATGTTAAAAGTTATTTCACATACACGCACACACACACACACACACACACACACACACACACACACACCCCAACATCTTTGGCTCCTTTTAGCCTAGCACTTTCCCCTCCTGGAAACATGCCTAAGTTGTCTAGAGAGAGTGCGATGAAGTGAGGAAGGCTGAAGGAGACGAAGAATAAGCATTTCACAAGCCCAAGGAGGATCTGGCAAAGTCGTGGAAGAAGCAGAAGAAAGCAAACAGTGAAAGAGATTGATGCTACAGAGGCAGATGTTGACGTGTCAGGGTTGAGCAATTCTCAAGGATCTCCGGGCTGCTTCTCACCAGTTTTTCCTAGTTGAAGCCTGAGCAGCACTGCTTTCCCCTCCCCCACCCCACTGGCAATGGCAAAGAGGGGCCTATGGGCAGCTTCTATACAGAACCACAAGAGCCAGAGCAATCCCTGAACCATGCAGTTGGGGTGGCAGCTGTCAGACGAGCCAGCGGGCAGGAGGGCTGACTCTGGGTTACCTATCGGTCCAGTTGAGAGGGGTGTGTTCAGACTACGAGGACAATGTGGGCACATTGGTTTCATTTCATGAGCATATCCAACTGATAGGCGGTGGCTGCCTGGAACATCGCGTTGCTCACTAGCTCCGTGATCGAATAGTGATGTCTGTTATGGGCAAAGGATGAAGGAGGGTAGTATCTATGCCATGTATTTGAACCTTACACTAGATAGAATTAAGTCTCCTCTTCCTTTCTCCCAAGCACCATCTCCACAGAGGATGTGTTCTGATTTGGCTAAAATTATGTGCCAAACACTGTGTCAGATGCTTTATTTGTATTAGCTCATTTAATCAGCCCAAAACAGTGGTAGTTTAACTGTGGTTATTTTTGTTTTTCTCAAGCCCTTATCTTCTAGAAATACATACGATGTGTTAATGGACAAAACACAATATTTCTGAATCTGATGTCCACTTCATAACAATCCAGGAGTGGCAGTAGGTAGGGTACAGTTGGAAAAAGAATGGCCATGAGTTCATAACTGGCCAGGTGACTGGTACACGGAAGTTCATTATGCAGGCTTATTACTTTTGTGTAAGTTTAGTGTATGTTTGAAATTTTCAATATAAGAGTTTTTAAAAAAAAAAAAAAAAACCCTGTTAGATATTTATGATATTAGCCCCATTTATGTGCATGAAAACTGGGGCTCAGAGATTAATTACATTCCTAAGGTCAAAGAGTTAGTAGGCAGACTATGGTGGATGCCAAGTTAGCCTGCCCAGAGACCCTTCAAGTGAATTACTCGCTGCTCAGCTGTAGGGGGGACAGTCCAGGGAGAAACTCCAGAGGTTCAGCCCCTTCAGTGTCTGTCTCAGCTGCACAGAACCCTGTCACCCAAGGTTGCGGCCTTCCTCATGAAGCTCACATCCCATGGTGGAGCAAAGCAAGATTATAAAGGCTCGGTTATTTCGACTTAACACAGGACAACTCAGACAGGCAACGCTCTCTCCTGGGTTGGCCCAGCCTATGCTGGATGTGTATCACAAGTTGACTTTTCCTTCTGCCCGGTCCTGCTGTTCCTCCTGCCTTTCATAGGAGCTGATCCCAAAAAGCATCTTGCACATTGACCTCCATCTCATCATCACCTTCTGGGAACCGAACTTGAGCCAGGAGAGCTGAGATCTGAGCCCCGATCTGTCTGACTGTGCAGCATGTTTGAATCTGCCAGGAAGGGGGCAGTTATCAGTGTTCAACCCCCGACCCGCTCCCCCAGCCCTGTGCTGAGGAGACCTACGTAGATCAGGACATGAACAGGACATGGACAGGACATAGATCATGAACATGGAGAGACAAAATGTTAACACTAGTCTCGAGTCTAGAACTTTCTGAGCAGCAGGAGAGCACAGCTGCTAAGTTCAGAGAAGACCTTCCCCGGCATCAGTCCCCAGGAGGCCCAGCTGGATGGAGTTGCAAGAACACTTTGAAGGCAGCAGCTCATGCCCTGACCCAGGAAGCCCACCCGAGGCTTCCCAGCAGCCCAACCTCAGAGGCCAGGCCCACTCCCCACACTTCTACTTGGAAGCAACTCAGCGAGACGCCCAAGCCAGCAGGTGGCTCTAAAAATACCCCATGCCTTCAGAAATCTCATTTCCATTCCTGGCCTCTGGTTTGCATGGCAAAGAGAACAGTTTTTCAGGAATGAATTATTCCCTCTCTGCAGATGTCTTCAAAGGTTTATAATCCAAAACGGGCTCTCCAAGACCCAGCCTCCACAGGCTGCCCGTGCACACAGGAAGTCACTCCTTTGCGGGCACAGATGGGCTTCTGAAAATGTATGAACAGTGCTGATGTGACAGAAAGTGCTGGTTGTGGGGGAAGGAGTCAAGTGTCCCTGATGGCTGGATCACGGGGGAGCTCTGAGTACCTTCAGCTTCATCATTTTTTGTTTTGTTTTGTCTGTTTTTTATTTTTTTATTTTATATTGGAGTACAGTTGATTCACAATGCTGTGTTAGTTTCAGGTGCACAGCACAGTTATTTAGTTGCACATATACATAAAATCTTATCTTCACTGAGGTTGAACTTGTTTGCCTAGGACTGTCCCAGCTTTAGCCCTGAACGCCCCGGGTCTGAGAAACCCCTTAGTCTTGGGCAAAATGGCCAGTTGATCACTCTACCCTCACTCACAGTTTGCCAGGGTCTCAAGAAGAAACTAAGGGTCAAAAAGGAGAGGGGTAAGGTCAGTGAACTCCATTAGTGGCCAGTTAGCAATAAAGTCCTTCTCCCTCAATCAAAATGAAAACACACATGTGTGTATGTGTGTGTGCATAATATTATACATGCTATAGATATTAAATATACTATAGATACCATAGATACCATATACATCAGCAAGGTAGCCAATCATTCATCTATCCATTTTCTAAGCAAACATGTATTAAGCGCCTACTGTTTGTCATAGCCAAATAATAGCATGAATTCAGGAGTTCCCGGTCTAATAGGGACAGTTTACCTGCCAAGGTCCATAGAAGGCTTCCTGGCAGGTGTGGAATGGGTGGGGGGAGTCTGTAAACACTAAAATTACTGCAGAACTCTCTGTGTTAGGGGACTCCATACCTAAAGATGTTGAAAAATCCCTGGATACAGAAATAAACCTATAAATAGATAATTACACACTGTTTCTCAAAGTGTGTTTGGTGGACCACAAATATATTCTAGCCTCTTGATCCTCAAAGGGCAGCCCATGAACCAGCAGCATCATGCAGGAGTTTGTTAGAAATGCAGATTCTCTGGCCGGACCCCGGACCCATTGAATCAGAACCTTCTTTTCACCTGATCCCAGGTGATTTGTGTACACGTGAAAGTTTGAAAGGCTCTGGTTCTGGGGCAGCTGCTCACATTGGGTGTCCCCAGTAAACCACACCTTCCAGTGGAAGTGATATTGGGCCGGTTCCAGGCCTTAACAAGACAGAACAGCTTCTGCTTTTGCACTCTTAAGAGCTCTGAGACAACACAGAGAGAGCGAGGGGCCCAGCGGAGCCAACCCCAGCCAAGCCACCTGCCCAGTGTAGCCACGAGAATGACCCGCTCTGAGAACTGCCCAGCTGAGTCCAGCCCAGATGGCAGAGTTGTCAGTAAAAAAAAAAAAAAATCGGTTATTTTTTTAAACTGATGTGAGACCACCCCCAAATCTTCATGGCTTGAAACAACAACCGTGATTTGTCAGCCTCTCCCTCTCCACATAGTCTCTTCCCATTGTCTCTCCGGTGGGTAACTGCACTTCTTACATAATAGCTCAGGGCTCCCTAGCATGCAAAAACGGAAGTTTCCAGGCTTTCTTAAGGCTTAGGCATAGTGTCACTTTTACTGTATTCTATTGATTAAAGGAAGTCACAGCCCAGCCCGGATTCAAGGGAAGGGCATGGGTACCTGGAGGCATGATTCTTTGAAGGTTAGAGTTTTCAAACGTAGCTGCACGTTATAATGACTTGGAGAGATTTAGAAAGCACTGATACCTAGGTTCCATCTCCAGAGACTCTGATTTTGCTGGTCTGGGATGCATCTTGGGTAGTGGGGTGTTTTTAAGTTCCCTGCTTAACTCTAACATTCAGCAGAGTGTGATAACCACTGATGCAATGTGCTTGCTAAAAAAGTACAGGTTCTTTTTAGCAGAAGTTCAGACTTCTTGAATCTGTGACTTTGCAGTTGGGGTCCATGGAAGGCTGCCTTCTACAGTGGGTCCCAATGATCCTCACCTCTTGGAATTCATACTCTCCTGGAACTCCCTCAGTCCAACAGCCCACAAGGAACTGAATCCTGCCATCAACCATAGGAGAAAGTTTGGAAACAGATTATTCCCCAGTCAAGCCTGACACCACAAATTTGGCAGCTAAAAAACACCACAAATGTATTATTTCACGGTGTTTGTGGGTCAGGAGTCCAGGCACACATTAGCGGAGTGGTGGTCTCATCTGGAACTCTGGGTCTTCTTCCAGGCTCATTCAAGTTGTTGGTAGAATTCAGTCTCTTGCTGTTTTATGATTGAGGCCATGTTTTGCTGGCTGTCAGCTCTAGGTCACTTTCAGTTCCTAGAGGCTGCCCGCAGGTCCTAGTCACGTGGTCCCCTCCATATGCAGTTTACAATATGGCTTTTGCTTTCTTCCAGGTCAGCAGGAGAGCATCTGCTGCTGCTTCTTGTCTCTGCTAAGGCCTCACTTGATAAGGTCGGGTCCACCCAGGATAATCTTTCTATTAACTCAAAGTCAACTGATAGGGACCATAATTTCACCTGCAAAATTCTTTTTCCATATAACGTATCCTAATCATGAAAAGAACATTCCATCACATTTATGGGTCCTGCTCACACTCACAGGAAGAGGGTAGTATAGGACATATACACCAGGAAGCAGGCCTCTTGGATGCCATCTTAAAAATCTTCCTATTGGAGTATGATTATCCACTCTTTGCTGATAAGAAACTCAAGCCTCAGAGCAGTTAAGTTATTTGCCTTGGGTCACACAGCATTTAAGTAGGGAACCAAACTGATTCCCCTTTATCAGCCAGCCTGGGCTGCAGACAGATGGAGTCTGAGGCTGACCCCAGATGCAGACTTTTATAGCTTCCAAATATATTTAGTTTTTCCTTCTGAGAGGAAGGAGTCACAGCAGAAGGAGAGAATAAAAGTCTGGCTCAAAGATCCACCAACTTAAATGCCTTTAGGAATGAGCCAGGAAATATAAATGGATGAAGCACCCGTGGTGGTTACTGTAGCGGGCCCAGCCTAAAGGCACTTAAATTCAATTAAAACACTCACAAGTACATATTCTGTCCTTCAAACAAAGCAAATATGCCAGCTGGAATAGCCCTTCTAGCCAATAATTTGCAAATCCAGGTCAAGACTATTTTTCCTCATGACGACTTCGCTGAAAGGACCTCAAGGTAGAAAAAAGGCAGAAATAAGAGTCTAGGCCATTTGGGGCAACCCCAGATGAAGGCTAAAGTCAGAACCGCCTACTTCTCAGTTTCCTACCAATTGAGCCAGAGAGATGCAAAATGAGCTTCTAAAAAATTATATATATATAATATAATTATAATATATACAATATATATACTATAATTATATATAAATATACATAATATATATATTTTATATATATATATATATATATAAAATATATCTATCATAGTGGCATAGAGTAGAGTTTGGCAAACTTTCTGCAAAGGGCCAGATAGTAAATAGTTTAGATCCTGTAGGCCATGTAGTCTGTGTGTCAATTATTCAACACTGCTGTTGTAACACAAAAGCTGCCATAGATAACACATAAATGGGTGTGAATGGTTGTGTTCCAATAAAACTTTATTTATAAAAACAGGCAGTGGGCCAAATTTGGCCCATGAGCCCTAGTTTGCTGACCCCAGGTGTAGTGCATAGGCTTTGAGGTCAGGAGAACTGACTTCCATTACTGGCTCTTCCTTTTACTCTCTGTGTGACTCAGAGCAATTTACTTAAATTGTAAACCTATGTTTCCTTGCTTATAAAATAGAAATGACATGTGAAAGATAGTACCGGTGACCAAGCATACACACAGTCCTCTACATTTCCTAACCTCACTTGCATTTGGGTTGGGCGGTGAAACTGAGTTCTTTCTGGTCAATGGAATGTGGATGGAAGTGATGTCAGCCACTTCCAAGCCTGACTTGACTCCTAAACACATCCTATGAAAGTCTCTAGTCCGCTTTTCCTCTACTGCAGTGACCTTGGGGGCCACGTGGTCCAGATGGTATACCTATAACTTGGAGGAGGGCCACCCAACCCCCATGGGACTGTGCAAGAGTGAGAAATAAAACCTTACCGTGTTAAGCCACTGAGATTTTGGAGTTTGTATGTTGGGACAGCTGCAGCAACTACTGTGATACAAACACTCGTGTCCTGAGGTCTTTGTGAGGATAAAACAGGATTGGTATGTCAAGCACCAAGCCTAGGACTTGACACATAGAAGGCACTCCATACATATTAGCTATTATGATTAACTGATTACAAATGCATCACAAGTAGTTTGTGAGTTTTTTTCAAAAAGAAAATCGAGAAACCTCAGTGGAAATAAATGAATGAACTTTCCAAAAGATATCAGCCCACTGAGATTTTTTTTATGTTGAAAATAACATTTTGATAAGGAAAATGCTGATTCTAAATGTTATACCTCGAAAAAGACATCACTTATTACCTCTTTTTAAGAGAAGGAAGGAAGGAGGAAAAAAACCTTCCAATTTCTGCATCCCCATTCATCATTTTCTCTACTCAGCACAAGTTTCCAGAGCAGGTCCACTCTGTGTGTGCCTTGAGCTCGCTGCTGACTCAGCCACGGTCCTGCTGCCCAGCAGTCAGAGCAGGTGGCCACCAGGGCTCTGTCAAGCGTTATCAGGCAGTAGAACAGGGAGCTGCATGCTATGAGCCGGGGTGCTACAGGCTGTTCCTCTAACCCAAAGACCCTCCAACACATGTTCCAGGAAGGGCTGAGGTCAAAGTCCTACTGAATGTCAATGCAGCCTCCACTGTGGAAAGAATCCATTTGCTGGCACTTTGATGTTTCACACTCAAACTAGCAGAGGGAAGAAAAGTTCCCATCCTTAAATCAAAGGAGAATTAATATATTTGTGAGCTGAAGATAGACACTGAGAAAGGACTTTGAAGGGGAAAACGTGGGGAAGGCCCAATGCAGTGGAAACAATGACTACAGATGTTTCCAAAAGCACATCCAAAAAAGAAGAGGAAATCTTTGATCCTGTAGATGAGAAGTGTGACTGTTGTCCAAAATGCCAACAGGAGAGCCAACAGGCCAGCTTGCCGTTCATGCATGACAAGCTGTGAAACAAGATCTGCTCAGAATGGGGCCAAATCCAAGTGGAGACTCATCACGACCTTCTCCATGCAGCCGATGTTTAATGAACACTCGGCAAGCCACAGAGCACAGCTGAGTGCTCTACCTAAATTACCTCCTTTAACTAACTCACCACAACCCTGAGAATTAGGAGCATTATTATTGGTATTATTATTGGCATAGATTCCTGATGAAAACATTGAGGTTCAGACACCATAAGTACATTTCCCCAGATCTTACAGCTATGACAAGGCAGAACCAGGATTTGAATACAAGTGTCTTGGTCAGTTTGAGTTGCTATAATAAGATAACATGAACTGGGTGGCTTAAACAACAGAAATTTATTCCTCACAGTCCTGGAGACTGGAAGTCTGAGATCAGGGTCATGTTCTGATGAGGGCCCACTTTCTGGCTTGTAGACTGCCGCCTTCTTGCTGCATCCTCACATGGCAGAGAGCAGAGAGAAAGCAAGCAAGCTCTCTGGTATCTCTTCATATAAGGGCACTAATCCCTCCTGAGGGCTCCACCCTCATGACCTAAGGCCCCACTTTTTAATATCACCACCACCGGGGATTAGGGTTTCAACATATCAATTTGGAGGGAGGGACACAAACATAACAACAAGTCATATTAATTCCAAAAATGGACCACTTAACTACTAGTTTATAACATCTCATAACCAAGCACTATCATGTACCAGGTCCTGTTCTAAATACTTAATGTACCTCATTCAATTTTTACTGCCTTATGAGGTCGGTACTATTATCATTCTTCCCATCTTACAGATGAAGAAACCAAAGCTAGGAAAGATTAGGTGACTTTCCCAAAGTTAGAGGGCTAACATTCCAGTTCTCATTCCAGATCTCACACTCTGAACAATGGCCCAGAGTCCCAGAGTCTTTTAGGAGGCTCCCTGGGGTTGGCCACTGTGCTTGGTGAGACTCTTAGGCCCAGATCTCTGTCATTTCCTCTGGTCCTAGGTGCCTGAAGCCTGTGATCAGGCACAATTTGACTAGAAGACCAGGCACCCAGAGATTTAGTGAGTGTGATTCTAGTTGAGTATGACCTCCACATGTGCCAATTGACTTCAGAGGCATGTAAATGATGGGTTGTAAATCAGGAAGCAAGGGGTCCCATCATGAATCATCCCATTCCCTCCAAGCATATCATGACAGACATGCATAAACTCTGTGTAGGCTCTGGTAGGTGCTGTCCTTTAGATTACTAATTAAATAAACCCTAACTGTGCTCACTTCTCAGTGGGGAGGCTGAGCATTAATATGGTAATGAGCAGTCCAAGAGATGTTCATGGAAACCTCCTTGTGCTAGTGTGATCCATGACCGCCTGCCCTTCTGTCCTGTTTAGAATGGAGCAGAAACTCAGGCAGGTGGGTCTGTGAGGGAATGGGGAATGCTTCGGGGGAGGGGCCACAGATGCAGGGTGACTACAACATCACCATCTGCAAACAAGGGGATGCAGAGATGCTAGGGCTACCCACCATCCTGCTAGATAGGCCAACATGACTTGAGAATCCCTGGCCACCATTGTACCACTGAGGGATAACTCTGCCACACCCTGCAAAACATTTTCAGACCATGTGTTTCCAATGGCCCTGATTGCAGGGCAGGGCATATTCCTATTGGAGAGTGACAAATTTTCTTGGACTAAACATGGGCCTTGGCTAACTCCTGTGTCTGGTGCATTCTCATCATTTGTCCTTAGGCAGTTGGCTCCAAATATCCGAGCACCAGTTTGATCATAAGAAAGCAGAGATGTGGGAAGGTCAATGCAAGGCTTTGTATACGATATATCCAATAAGAGCAAATGCTTTGACTCTACTGTAGTTATCGTCACGGTCTTCTTTTATTCTTAGTGTGACAGAATAGGGTTTCTGAAGCTCCTTAATCCTCTACCTGGCTGTGGAAATGACTAATTCCCTTGGAGACCCTGACCCTTATCAAGGTAAAAATATAAAAGGTTACTGGTAAGAAGGAAAAAGACAGAATAGGCTAGCATAACTACCATAGTCAACATAAGAAAAAAAATTATGTATCTTTTAAGTGCCTCACTCTACTGCAAGACCTGATGGGGCCATTTTCTTCATACCAGTAGAACCTAAAAGACCCCAGATCCACATCTCAGCCTTTCTCCAAGTTCCTTAACATTGAAATAAAATGAATGGGGCTTGGTGTCTGGAGGTAAGTGAAAAATGAGGCAAGAGATGAAGGGGATCATAGAAGGGAGATCAAAACAGAAGGAAAGCAAAGAAAACAGTCTCTCTCTTCTCCATCCAGGGAAGACATGGTATGCATTCATCACAGACTCAGCTGGAAAAGCAAAAGTTTGCTTTGCTTTCCACCATCCTCTGGCCTCCGTATAATTGTCAGTGATTTAACAACAGGAATTTCTCTGTTATGGACTATGTCTTCCCAACATCCCACACAACACTGATAGTCTGGGACTTCCCTGCTGGTCCAGTAGTTAAGACTCCATGCCTCCACTGCAGGGGGCGAGGTTCGATCCCTGGTCGGGGAGCTAAGATCCCGCATGCTGCAGAGTGTGACCAAAAAATAAAAACAAAAAACGAAGAAACAAAAAAAACACTAATAGACTATAATGGAGCCGATTTCCTTATATAAGACATAAAATCCTCCAAAGCACCCCATAACCCTCTCAGATTTTCAAGCACTATTCTAATCTGACTGTTTCATCCAAAGAGTAAGGAGGTCCTATCATCTCTATCCTTGAGCATAAGGGACCCTGGGATTACAAAAGAGTAGCCTCTAACCCAGGTTTGGAAGGTCAGAAAAACTTTCCTGGAGGCAGTAAGATCTGAGCTGAATCCTAAAGGACTAATGAATGATGATAAAACAAGGTGAGAGAACAGCATGTGCAAAGGCCCAGTGGCAAGAGCCTCCAGCATATGCAGAAGCTCCAGTGAACCAGTTTGGAGGAGATTAGAGGACAAGGGGTAGAATGGATAAATATGAGGTTCAAGGGATATTCAGGGACCAGGTCTTAAAAGTCCTTCTAAAACCTCTTAGCTAAGGAGTAGAGCCATTATCCAGAAGACAACAGGGAGCCATTGAAGAGTCTTAAGCAAGTGAGGAATCAGAGATTAAATATGTATTTTAGAAAGATTTCTCTGCCTGCTCTGTGAGAATGGATTGAAGGGGAACAAGAGTTATTGATGTCACCCCAGCAAATAAGGACGGCAGCACAGCCCAGCCCAGCCCCAGGTGACAGTATCTGGAAGAGAGAGAAGGTAGGGTTTTAAGAGAGAAACTGCAGGTCTAGCCATTGACTGGATGCCTTCCAATATCCAGATCGGATTTTAGCACTGGATGGAAAGTTTTGCCATTCTGTGAGCTAGGCAACATCAGAGGAGGAACAGGTCTAAGGAGGAAGGATTGTGAGTCCAGTTTACGACACGACATGTTGGAAATGACTGAGGGGCATCTAAATTTACATGCTCAGAAGGAAGTTGGAGATTTTTCTCCAGTAGATTTTGAGCATAGAAGACTTGGACAACATATGTAAATTGCATCCATGGACGTGGTTAAAAGAATAGAGATAGGGCAAATGCTGGGAAATAGGGTCTCGACTCTAAAAGGCGTTTTGACCACTTTTCTCCCAAATCCATACATATTTGGAGAAGTGAATTCTTTTGAGCAAGACTTACACATCTTGACTGGAGAAATGACTGATCGTGTAATACAACAAGTAACTTAATAATCAAGCCACTGTCTATTAGACAAATGCCAATGCCTGTTGGTGAGTGCTAGGTCCTGTGGTTGGCTTTATCATATCCAATATATTTTGTCAGTGATTTGGATGAAAATGTAGACTATGGATGATGTGAAGCCAGGAGGAAATAAGTGAATAAGGCTGCAGGAGCTCATAACACATGGGAATGAAAGGTCAGACATACAAAGTAACACTTAATAAAGACACTAACCTAGTCTGCAACAGAGTCCCAAAATCACCTGCAGAAGCAGAGGATGAGGGATTCACTGCTTGGTAGCAGCTTCTTTGAAACTAAAAATAAGTATGTAGGACATGCTGGGGCTTGGGCTGACGATAGATTCAGTCTCATCTCATACTGTGATCTGGTGATGGGAAAATAGCATTCACAATACGAATGTTAATTAATAGAACCAGAAACAAAGTTCAAAAGGCAGTTAGGGCAAATTCTGGACAAAAGATACAAAGAGACCAAAAAAACCCAACTGCCACATCTGAAGAGCCTGGAGCAAAAACAGGGTGTTGGGAGCAAAAACAGGGTACTGTGCATGCCCCCTGCACTCAACACCACCAGAGGGGTGGGCAAACCACTTAAGCCACGGCCCGACCCCTGGACACACCCCTACCCTCACGCCATATAAGGAACAAGCTCACCGCCCCCTCAGAGAGCGAGCCAGCAAGGGAAACTGTTACTTATTCTCTCTCCCCCTGATGCCTCAGGGGCCCCAGTAAAGCCTTGCCTGAGAAAAAGAAAAGAGGCCGGAGTTCTAGTCTCAACTATGCATCTGGCTGGAACACCTCAGCTCTGTGGATTCAGCTTTGGGTACCAACCTCCAAGAAGGAGGGCACTCCGGATAGTGAGTAATCCACCAATAATCATTTAAGTTGGAAATGTAAGACAGAGGTGTACATATGGATGTATTCTAAACGTCAAAAACTGCCCTGTGGGAAAAGGAGTAGGGTCCATGGATGGGAGTTGCAGAAAGGTGAATGTCTTTCAGCCTCCAAGACTTCCTACAGTAGCCGGCATGGCTTGGCAGGGCAGATGCTCAGCCCCTGGAAAGTCCAGGTAAAGGTCAGGGCCACCTTGACGGCATAGGATAGAGCAATTCAAGAACTGGGCAAGGCAACAGAAATGATCATCTCTAAGTCACTTCTCAATCTGCAATTTTAAGGCCTTCTGTTCTCCAAGGAGATTTTTCAGTTGACTCATGTTAAAATTATACATATATGAACACATATATATGTATATGTATGTATATATATATATGAATTGTATATATGAATGATATACTCAAGATGAATCCTTTCTAGAACAATATTTCCAAAAACTATGTCCCCTGGACCACCCACCCCCCCAAAGAATGTTATAAAGTGTTATGGATGCAAGAATCCCATGGTGGATTGAGATAAAAGTCCTCTGATGCCGGACTTATAAGAGCCTTTAATATGGCAATATGCACTGCAAATCTCCAAAATAAGATGGGGATAGACTCTGCCATTTTCCCAAACAGCACCACCCACTACTGGAAGGTGCTACTAGAGAAGGGAGCAGAGCATCATGATCTGAAGCTTTGTCCCTGGAATAAAACTGGGCTCCAATCCTGACCACACAGACACACTATTGAGTATGTCAGCCTTACTTCTGTGAGTCTCAGTTTTCTTGTATAGAATGGAATAATAATAATGCCCACTTCAAAGTATTATTGTATTAAATAAGATAATGAGAATAAAATGCTGAGCACACTCATCAACATGTGGGACTCAGTAAGTGTCAGATCTTTTCATTATTATTATTAATTCCCCCTCAATTCCATCGTTATAGAGAAATGGCCTGTTTCCCTTGAGCCTCATTGTCCTTTATCCATTCCCTCAACAGGCAGTGGAGGAAGATCTGGTCATCCAAGGTGTCTTTGATAAGTATATCAGTCAGAATCTAAACAAAAAATAGAAACCGTTGAGCATTTAAAACAGAGGGGCTTTCATTGCCAGGAATTCATCACACAGGTGATGGAGGAGCTGAGGCGCCAAACAGGATCCAGAGAGTGAGCACAGAGATAAACAACAGCAGGAGACAACCTCCACGGCCAGGCTGAGGGTCGGAGAGAGGAGGGAGATTACCAAGGGCAAGGGTCATCTGCTGGAGGTTGGGACCATGGGGGTCTGGATCCACAGAGGGGACCAGCTACTCCTGGAGATGCCATCTGAGTCAGAGAGGTGTACCCACCCCTTCCCCTTCCTCCCTTCTTTTGTCCTCCAGTGCCAAACCCAACCAAAGCCAGCTGACCAGGGAGCCTGTGGGCATCAGGCCCCTGCCAACAGCCCGGATTGGGGAAGGGAGAGAACTAACATGAAGGCCAATGGATCATGGGCCAACAAGGCTGCATATTTGCCCTCTGAGAGTGGGCAGCAGATTCCTTCCACAAGAGCAAATCTCTGGTTCATTTGACCAAGCTGAGAGATGACAGTGAAAGGGGACAGTCAGTATCCAACCCCTCACTTCCTTCCTGAGGATGGGGCTCCCCTGGCCCTTCTCAAGCAGTCCAGCTGCGGAAGGGTGGGCAGTGGTCAGCCCGTTCCAGCCCATTCCAGGGAGCCGCTCATCCATCCAGGGTATCCTAGCTCTTCTCTCCCAGCACTGCCTCGCAGAGATGCTCCTCGGCCCCAAAGCGAAACCAGTAAAGGCTACACTGATCTCAGAGTTCCTCCGGTGTTTGCTGCCCCAGAGTTATTTTTATATCTCATTTCCTCACATTATTGCAATTTACATACTTCAGCAGAGCACATTAGTGTCCAAAACACAAACCAGGAACAATAACACATCACCAGGGGCTTCGACGAAACCCCAACCCGGAGGAGGTTTCGGAAATCAGTTGCTAAAACAAGTGGTTCCCTCATCCCGAGTGGGAGAATTCTCAGCAACACTTGACAATAAGTGGACGTGATGAGGACCACAGAGAGCCGTAATTCGTGCCGGATTGCACATTGAAAGCTGCATTCAGCCCGCGGAACCCATCAGAGGGGGCATTGTTGCGATGAATACAGAAAGGATTGCAGTGAATTGCTGCTTCATTGCCAAGTGCTTCCGATTCCCTGCTCCTGCCATCTGTGTCCTCCGGAAGACATGCAGAAGCGAAGGTCCGAAATGGGGGTGCAGTGAGGGAGCGGGCTTCAGGCTGGTGGGAAGGACAGCTGGGCAGGCAGAGGGAGCCCCAAGGAATCAAATGGAAGCAATCTTCTTCTATGGTGTAACGCAGAGTAATGGAAAGACACTCGGGGTCAGGGACCGCAAGAAAGTCTACTGTCCCCCACATAGTCATGTTCTAGGCTTACAGAAACCTAAACACACAATCAGATGTAGGATCCCCACGCTTGCTGGAACATTCATACCCTAACTCTCAGAAAGACAGCCCAAATCTGTACTCACAAGTGGACACACACACAAACAGGCATACTTGTTCATCCATTCAATAAATAGTGAGTGCCCACTCTGTACCAGTGAGTGCTAGGCACACGCCTTCTACACACACATAACGTGCACAGACACACCCACATTCTCACAGGCGGGCACACACATACACATACACTCATAGACGCACACAGGCACACATCCAAGCACACAGACAAGTCATGCATAAACATGCCTGACAAACTCAGAAATCTATTCTCTCCGTCCAGTTCCACTCAATCACATGCACACACTTTATACATTTTCACAACTAAAATGCAGCACCAGACAGGGGAAGGATGACAAACTAATCAACTGTCTAGCTCTGTAAAATTCTGAAAACATGTCTCTATTTTAACGCAGAGGTCCTTCACCCAAGACTATTGTTCTTACCAAGAGCTTGGTTTGTCTTTGGTTCATCTATTCAACAGTTCTATATTTAACACTTTCGATTGCTAATATCCCTGATCTGGGTTTAAAATACAGCAGTGATGTGCCTCCTTGGGAGGGAATGTAGCAAGCTGGGCACTCTTCTTCCATGGTTTAATGCAGTGTAGTGGAAGGATGCTATCTCCCTGTAACTGTCCAGGAAGAACTTTCCCAGGTTCTCTCTTCAAGTTTTATCTAACGACAGCAGCCAAAGCAAAAATAATGATAGCGAACGTTTATGGATCACTTGCTGTATGCAAGGCCATATGTTAAGTGCTTTCCTTGGACCATTTCATTTCATTCTCTCAACAATCCCTGGAAGAGAATACTGTTATTGTGCCCATTTTGCAGATGATAAAACTGAAGTTCAGCAAAATTAAATACTAGCTCTACTACCGTTTATCTGGTAGTAGAGCTAGTATTTAAATCCAGGCAAACTGTCTTTAATTTTGCTATCCTAAGCAAAAAGGGAAATATTAGGTTTTGGCAAAGCTGGGCTGTGAGTACATAGGTGTTTGATGTTACTCCCTATACTTTTCTATCTTTCATCATCATTTCATCATCACAGTTAACTCTGTTCTCTTCTTCTTTCTATTTATTTGTAGATTGTGATATTGTTTTGGTTGAACTAATTCTGAACTAATAAATTTTAAAACCTAAACAAAACACAAATAAATAAATAAATCCAGGCAAAATCCTGACTCTAGAGCTTGAGTGTTCTCTGTATCAGTCAGCTACTGACCCAAAATAAATCAGCCCAACATTATTATCTCACATATTTCTTCTGGGCTGACTGGGACCAGCTAGGCAGTTCTTGCTAAGGTCTCTCACAGGCCAGGACTAAGGTGAGGTGAATGAGGCACTCGCCTGGGGCACACATTTTAAGAGGATGCCCAAAAACTCAGTAATCAAGATAAGTAGTATTTTAAACAACACTTTTCTAAATCAAAATTAATACCCAAAAACTCCATGATGAAAAAATATCAAAATTTTAAGTAAAGGCAAGGTCAGCATTACTGATTTTTCTCTTTGGCCTTTTCTTTTGGCTCCAATATGGCTCAGCAGGGCACTGTCGCTGATTCTCACTAAACTTCTGTTAGTCCCGGCCTTCTCTCATGGAGTTGGAAACCTCTGAAGGCTCACTCACTTGTGTCAGGTGTCTACATTGGGAAGACTTGATCAGCTGGGGTCTGCGAAGGCTGGAGCCCCTTGGACATGTCTCCTTATCTCCATGTGGTCTCTCCATACGGTCTTCCAGATGGCAGCTTCAGGGTAGCCAGACTTCTTCTATGGAGGTTCAAGGCTACAAGGGCACGTGCCCCAAGAGAGAACCAGCAGGAAGCTGCATATCTCTTATGACTCAGCTTCAGAAGTCACACAACATCATTATCGTAGGATGCTATTTGTAAAGCCGGCCCATATTGAAAAGGAGGGACAAAGACACCACCTCCTGATTTGACACATGTCCTACAACAACCACACTCCCAGACCATAGCCCTGGGAATGGGCAGTGTCTGTCTCCATGCCACAGCCCGCAGTGAGCAACTGTCCCCAGGGTATTCTTCATATGGTACTCACTTAGGTCACATGTCATGTAGTTGTCTGAGTATCTCTGTGTCAAAACCTGGGCCCATCAATGGGAACTCACCACACATGTGAATATCTGGCCTGGAAAATAACATCCAAATTTCAGAGTGGGGCATTAAAGACCTGTCAGGGCTGTCTACACTCCCAGGAACTTTCCTGCTCCCCTTTTTACCACGAGGTCAACTGGGGAGGTGCAGCACCCTTGTTCAGCCAATGTCATTAGTTATTGGGTCTTTTACTTAAACTAAGAATAGACTCAGGAGTTAAAAATTTGTGAATGATGGTGGAGAAGAAAGCCTTCCCCAACTTGAGGGGCAGTAGAGTGGCTTGAACTTGGGCAGTTGATTGATCATTGTTACGGATTTCTTCCTCAATCACCTTGATCCCATATCTCCCCAACCCTACCCTGGCCAGTTTGTGTGTGCAGCACAAAGCCCTCAGCAGTGGAATCACTAGATTATATCAAAGATGGAAATGACATTATCATGCTGAAGTGTTTGTATCAGTCAAGGTCTAGCCAGGAAAACAAGCCAGTTAAGTGTTTACAACGGAAGGAATTTATTCTGGAAAATTAACTACACTGGGTGATGAAAGGACCAGGAAACAAAAAGTGAGGAAATCTAGAGACTGACAACAGCAGGAAGCTGCCACCACTCTGAGGGACAGAGGGAGGAAGTAGTGTTACTAGAGCCTCGGGACCACAGTCATCTGATGGAAAGTGTCTCATAAAAACGGGAGCCACCAAGGAAACACAGCCACTGCCACACAGACAGAGAAGGAGAACAGTACCCTGGCCTCTCCCTTCCTCCCGCCCTCCCCTCCAATCTCCCATCAGTGTCTCCTATTGGCTAAATCCAGCCAGAAGCAATTTGATGCACAGTCCAGAGAAGGCGGCCTGCCCACCCCCTGCGATACAGAAGAGAGAAGGAGAAGGACACGGGATGAAAGAAATAAGTCAGGCACAGCACAGTAGCCATCGTTTTAAGGCCACAAAGTCCAGAGGTGGGTAATGGTGATGATATATGTAAGTACTAATTTTAACTAAAATCATTATGTTATAACCAAGTTCCATTATGTCATTTAATCCTCACAACTGCTGATGGTCTAGGGTTATCCCCAGAGCAGACAAGGAAACTGAGGATCAGAGAAGTTAAGTTCCTCATTCCAGGTTACAGAACAGGAATGAAGCCAAGATATCATACCCAGCAATCCAGCCCCAGATCACATGACTCAGAGCCATTCTGCTCAGAACCAAATTGTGTGCTTTGGAATCAGGCAAACTAACTTGAATTCCAGATCTCTCATTTCCTGCTCCGCATATTCTTAAGATCTCTGCTTCCTCCCCTACAGTATAGGGATAATAATTACTTCACCTACAGGGCTGTTGTAAGGACAAGATCAGCAGCATTTAGTAAGCACTCAGCAATGTGCTGTTAATTTCACTACTGCTTCTCCAGGATCAGGCTGTGAAAATTCCAGATCCTGTCCAAAGGAAAGAGAGGACTCAGGATGCAGAAACTCTGTGAGGCAGGAGTTAAAGGTCAAAGGTGACTGCAGAGAGAACCTGCCTTTTTTTTTTTTTTTTTTAATTCATTCATTTTTGGCTGCGTTGGGTCTTCGTTGCTGCGCACGGGCTTTTCTCTAATTGTGGCGAGCAGGGGCTACTCTTCGTTGCAGTGCGAGGGCTTCTCATTGCAGTGGCTTCTCTTTTTGCAGAGCACAGGCTCTAGGTGCACGGGCTTCAGTAGTTGTGGCACGTGGGCTTCAGTAGTTGTGGCTCCTGGGCTCTAGAGCGCAGGCTCAGTAGTTGTGGTGCACGGGATTAGCTGCTCCACGGCATGTGGGATCTTCCTGGACCAGGGTTCGAACCCGTGTCCCCTGCATTGGCAGGCGGATTCTCAACCACTGCGCTACCAGGGAAGCCCGAGAACCTGCCTCTGATTGACCCTTGCTAGTCTGCGGAGACGCTGTCAGGGTAGATCCTGCAGGTGAGCTGGACAGTTCCCATACACTAGGAAGGCCCTTAGCTCAAGCACCTGTATCTTTCTGCCTGAGGCTACACACTACCTGGGAAACACGTTCGGCCAGCACGTGGGACAGTCCAGAAATGCCAGAGATGCCAGGGAATTAAGACAAGAAGCAGCCCTCAACAAATGAGGGGCAGGAATTACTGGTAAACGCCCTCAACAAATGAGGGGCAGGAATTACTGGTAAACGCCCTCAACAAATGAGGGGCAGGAATTACTGGTAAACGCCCTCAACAAATGAGGGGCAGGAATTACTGGTAAACGCCCCAGCTTCTATGCCCTTTGGTGGGCAATTCTAAGGAGCATCACACACGCCTCTCAGAGGGTCTCCAGCAGAACTGAGCCCCAGTTATTGACAGCCATACCCCATCAATAACACATCACCGATGACTCTACTCCCTCCCCTGTCTCCCTTTCCTTCCTTCTCATTCACTGTGCTTCCTGGGGTTACCTCCCAAATTAATTACCTGAACTCAAATTCTTGTCTCATTGTCTGCTTTGGGGGGAACCCAAGTCAAGATGCTGTTTCTCTATACTTTTCCCCACCCCTCACTTCCCCACTCCACCCCTCTCCCCCTGGGATAAGCAGGAGTGCGAAGCCACAGTACCCAGTCATTAGTTCATCCATCCTTTTAATGGGGAAACAATGGTAGCTTGTCCCAAACCCTCCCTGGCTGATTGCACAAATGCCAAGAGTCAGCCCAATAGGCTGCAAGTCTGCCCACTGACCACAATAGACACTCATGAGGACTCTGTATCTTGGGGCTATTTCTCTGTTAGGTCACACACACACACACACACACACTATGGCTTTAATCCCCAGCAAAAGGGAAAATTGTACATATAACCAGAGCTCGGTGGGATGCCCTGCAGAGTCACGATCCCATCCCTGCAAATTATTTTTTGCTAATCAATATGTTTAGTAAATAATATTCCAGTTGATTTCATTACTGGCAATACACAAATCAATAGAAGGTTATTGCATGATAAGTTCCCATTGATATTGTAATCCTCCTGATTTAATAAATGCTGCTTTTCTGAGGATTGCTGTTTGCATTAGGAATTGAAGGAAGGAGGACAAAAAAATAATTCCATTGTGGAGCTGAAGCTGCAGCTTCATAAGAAAGTGCAATGAGAGTCAGGGGGCTTCTTTAGCTTCTGTATACAGTGGCCTGAGCTGTGGCCCAGCAGTGCCTGGATCTGTGTAAGTCTCCTTTGTTGGATTCCCAAGCAGAATGAAGGAAAAGTCTTGGCTGGAAGGCTTTCCAGAAACCCCTAAGCAGGGGGGCTGACCTTTACTTTCCTTTGCAAATTTGGCCAGGAACCCCTTGTGAATGAAAACCCCAATGAGAAGAAGATAAGTGGTATAAAATGATAACCCTGGAGCTTCAGATCCATTCTCAAATACTGGAGGATCAAAGCCACAAGTGGCCTTGGCAACTGTCTATTGCAAAGAGTCCCAATTACCAGGCCATGAGTAATGGCACTGGAAGCATTCGGGAAACTTGTTAAAATGCAGATTCCTGGGGCCCCCATCCCAAAGATGATGACTCAGTAGGGCTGACATGGAGCCTGGGAAAATGCATTTTTGAATTTTTTATTGAAGCATAGCATATTATTAAAGACTAAATTTGAAAAGACAGTATAATCCTGGCTCCCATATAAATATAAAATTAAGACGGGTTGAAGATTGTATTTAACTCATTAATTAACTAGGGAACCAGTAAAATGTCACAATGGGTTGAAAGGAGAACTCAAAGTACCACATTCATATAGTTGATTCAGTTCATGCTGAAATGAATTTACAAATAGATGTGAGATAGGCTTTGGGAGTAGGGGAGAGGGATCAATTGACCCTCTACCACCAGATAGAATTTGCTTGTCCATGGAGGAGAATCATTTGCACTGCTATCAGTTAACTACAACTAACAGAGGTGTAAAATAGCTCAAAGACAGTAAAAGGCACTGAGAATCATAGAGCCAGAGAACCCAGAAGGGTGTCCTAACGCACTTCTGACTCTACTTGGAGTGAGGTCACATTTCACAGGTTAAGGGCACTGTCCCCCATATGGCTGCTCTCACTTCAAACAACAGCCACAAGCTTGAAGGTCTCCAGGCCACCCACACTTCTGACCAATTGGCTACAAATTTGGAGGTTCCCACTAGTCCCACAAGTTTAATTATTCACTTGAATAACTCACAGAACTCAGGTAAGTGCTATGCTTAGGATTACAGCTGTCTTAGTAGCTCAGGCTGCTGTAACAAGGTACAATACATAAGGTGGTTTAAACAAGAAACATTTATTTCTCACAGTTCTGGAGGTTGGGAAGTCCAAGATCAAGGTGCTGATAGATTTGGTGTCCAGAGAGAGCCATCTTCCTTGCTAGTAGATGGCCAGCTTCTCATCTTCGCTTGGGAGAGTCAGAGAGGAAGCAAACTTTCTCATCGCTCTTCTTATAAGGGCATTAATTGCATCATAAGGGCTCCACCCTCATCACCTAATCACCTCCCAAAGGCCTCCTCTCAAAATACAATCACACTGAGAATTTGGATTTCAATGTATGAATTTGGAAGGACATAATCATTCAGTCCATAGCAAAGCTTTATTATAAAAGAAACAAATCAGAACCAACTAAAAGAAGAGACCCATAGGACAAGTTCCGGGAGGGCTGCAAACTTGAAACTTTTGTGTTTTCAAGATGCATCACCTTCCCAGCACATCTATGTACATCACTAACCAGGGAAACATACCAAAGCTTTGTATCCAGAATTTTTATTGGAGTTTCATTACATGAGCATGATTGAATTAATCTTAGGTCATGTGATTGAATTCAATCACCCTCTGTCCTCCACTCCCTGGAGGACAGGCTGGTATCATGTGGCTCACAGACCCAACTTTTTAATAATATGGTTAGTCCTTCTGGCATGGTCAGCTCCCATCCAGCAACTATCCAGGGACCCACCTTGAGTGGCCTCATTAGCATAAACTCAGGTGTGGTCTAGGAGGCCAACCATGAAGAACAAAGACATTTCCTATCACTTGGAGAATTCCAAGGGTTTAGAGAGTCCCTCCTAGGGACCAGGAAAAAAGACCTGCCAAATTCTTTATTATACAACAGGTGTGTTAGACACCTTGATTTCCATCAAAGACGTCCAGTAATCTTTGATCCATTTCAAAGTATTTTGTTTTTCCTATAATATATACACACAATTATGCAAATCATGAGTGAATAACTTTGTGAATGTTCACAAAATGAACATCACCATATAACCAACACTCTGGTCAAGAAATGGAACATGACCAGCACCCCAGAAAAAACCCTTACTGTCACTATCCCCCAAAGGCTAGCCATTATCCTGATTTCTAACACCACAGATTCATCTTGCCTGTTTTTTAACCCTATATAATGTAATCATTCAGTATAAACTCTTTTGTGTCTGGGCATCTTTTGCTCAACATCATGTAGTGGGTGTAGTTATAAATAGTTCATCCTTACTTCTGTATAGTCATCCATTGTGTGGAAGATACACACACTCTAGAAATAAAGCCAAGTTGCATAATCTGACTTGGTCCAGTGCCAACCCTCTCTTCAATTTATACAAGATGAAACCAGAGTCCCAAGGAGGCAAGGTGATTATCCAAGACAGGAACCTTGTTTTAGGACCATCAGAGCCTTCATGGGCAGGTGCCAAATCAGGGGTGCCTCAGGATGAAAGCAAGGGGCAGAAGAAAGATGGCAAGATGAAAGAAGGGGGAAGAAAGAACAATGGAAATAAAGGATGGAAGGCAGGAGGGAGACAGAGAGCAGGGAAAGAAGGATGAAGAAGAGCAACAGAGTGAAAGAGGGAGACATGGAGAAATTAGGGGGAGAAGGAGGGGCTGGGAGAAAGAGAAAGAAAGCAGAAGGGAAGGATGTTCTCACCTTGGGGATGAGGCCTCCTTATATCTTGAACACTCAGCCCTGTGACAGTTGGAGTTGTTGGTTCTTTGGAACTTTCATCTCTCTGTCTCCTATGGGATCTAGACTCTCTGCACCCAGCCAGTAACTAGGTCATGCCCATCACTGAGGTGGAAACTGAAGGTTGCGTTCCCCTCCTTAGCCCACTCTGGGGCGAATACCGTGTAGATTTTCAATGCTGCCATCCAGGGTTTGAACTGCCTTCCTGAAGCCCCAGCTGAAATTTGCTCTCTGTACCTGGGTAGAAAACCCAGGACAAAGCTCTAATTCTCACCTTCCTACTCCTGCATGAATGTAGATGCCTGAAACTCTGTCAGATGTGAAAAAGAAGTAGGAGAAAGGAAGACAGGTTTACTGAGTAGCTACTATATGTTGTCTCATCTAATCCTCACAACAACCAGGTGAGTTAGGAATTACCAAGCCCACTTTCTGGATAAAGAAACTAAGCTTAAGACAGGTTGAGACACTCGTTCAGGTAGATAGTGGCCTGGAGCATGAGAGCCTGATAAAGGAAAATGATAATGGCTGTGGGCTCTGGATTAGTTGGTTTGTATTTGAAAAGTTCATCCCCCCGGGAAAAGGACTCTTCTGGAAGAGCGGGTAGGTGGGTGACCAGGGAGGAGAGAGGCCAAGGCAAGGTGACTGAGACATATCATTGGGTTGTACAGAACAAGGTGTATCTGACATATGCATGCATGGCAAATGTTAAAGCAGCAAGTTTACAACAGCTAGAAACATGGTTAAAACACCCCACAGCCCTGCTCCTTCTCCAAGGACAGATAGAGACTAAAGTCACTGAGATGAGGCACGGGCCTCTAGTCTCCACCCTAGGCATTGTCCTGGCATCTACCAAGGTGTGACTGGTCCCACCTGGTTCTTTAGGGGCTTCCATTGATACCCACTGTTGAGGTGTGCAGCCATATTGTCTGGTCATGAGGTCCTGCATGCTGAAGGATCTTTGTCCTGCTTCCAGACTCTTCATGTGCAAATGCGCTCTCAAGCACATGTGTGTCCCCACTGGGACATCTAGGAGCTCCCGTAGGTCACAGGGATGGAGGCGGCTAACCTAGATATATCCCCCTGAAGTCTTCCCTCCCCCATGTCTAATCTACCCATTCTGTGGTGCCACATACTTCCAATACCTTGCTGAACTTGGGACTTCTCTAAAGGGGCCTGGACAGTCCACACGTAACACTGAAATCCTTGAAGAACAAATCCTCTTATTCCTGGAGTTCCCCTAGACATTTCTGGTTATTTCTAATACACACTGGGTTTTCTATGCCTACATCTTTATTCTTAATTGAATCCTCTCTTTGTTTTCTTGGGAAGCCTCACAGCTTAGTTTTCATGGCAGAAGTTCCAGGGGAAGAGGTTGTTAAATAAATAAGATAAAAATTTCACCCCCCAAAATATGTTGGGAAATATTTTTAGAATATGAAACCTCATTTTGTAATACTATCATGATGATGATGATATTAACAGCCACCATTTATTGATTACTTTCAAAGGTTCACTCTTTACAAGCATCATCTCCAGCCCTCTACCAGGCTGAAGATTATTATCCCCATTTTCCAGATGAGGCAAATGAGGCGTCAAATGGCTAAATATGCTTGAAGTCACATATCCAAAGAAGGCAGTGCTGGAATCAAACCTAGTTCTGTCTAATTCTAAAACGCTCCAATTCCTATGTCACTATTCTTGTGGGATGATTAGGGTCTATTATTACTGGGTGTTTTAATGTTTGACAGGAGAATGCAACCTGAGTTTGGACACCCAAAGTCGAGCCTGGGCCCTCAAAGAAGGTTGCCCTGGCCCCCATATCTCAGTCTCTGTTATCCTGGTCACCAGATGAAGTCTCTCCTTCTAGAAAGAGAGACAACGTATCTGACCAAAAGGACTCTTCTGCCATTTATTCCAGCCAAGAATCAGCGTGAACATTAATGTGAAATCCAGAATTGGAGTCAATTTGACAAAACCCTTCAGAGACATCCACAAGGCAGACCCCTTTGGAAGAAAATGGGAGGTCTCGAGGGGAACATCCCCATGGGTCATTGATAGGGTAACAATTCATCATCCAAACTGGGACTTTTGAGAATCAAAGGGAGGATTATTAAAAACTGCACTGAGACAACCTGTATAAACTGGGACTGACCCAGTTTAAGTAGAGCACAGAATCACCTTAGTCATATAGTTAGAACCAAGGAAAAACAGGGATCGAGATGCCCTTCTAGCACTTTAAGTAGCAGCAGGACATCCTACTGGGGGGCTGGCCCCCCAACTATTAGCATTATTATTGCCCATTAAATATGTCATAGTCAAAGATTTGCTTCATTCTTCAGTGTGATTGCCATTGATTTTTGAAGCCCACATCTTCTTCCCCAGGGAAACACATCTTCAGCCAAATGATGGAAGGAAATGGAAAAGAAGGAAGCAATTTATAGGCGTTCATTTTATGGGCATGGCTTTCGGGACACAGTTGGTCTTAAAGCAGCGTTTCTCAGAGGACGGTCCAGGAACCACCGGCATCAGAGTCACCAGGAAAGTTGTAAAGATGCCGCCGATTCCCTCCCAAGAAGGACCTACCACGTCAGGATCTCTGGGGATGAGGCTGGGAAAGGTGTGTTTTTGACAAGGCCCCTAGAGGCTCTTATGTGTATAGTGAAGCACACAGAAGGCCACCACCCCAGAAAATCTAGGTGGCAGGTAAGCATGCCCTGATTTTGCTCCGAGAGCGTCAGGCTGGAGGTCTGAGATGCTCCAGCAAGGGCTGTATAACCTCCCACCCCTTCAGAAAAAGATTCCAGGCACCCCCCTCCAGCCAGGGTGTCCTGTAGAGCCCCCACATTGCCAGTGGATAGGCCGGCCCTGGTTTACTGTGTGCAAATGGCTGGCTCTCTGCAGCACGGTGAGCAGGTTCCTGGCGGTGGCATCTGCCAGGAGGAACGGGTAATAGGCCTGATTTATGGCACTCAGCATGGGACCTGGCTGCTGAGCTCAATCACTGTGGCTCCCCATGGTGGGGTTCATGTGCTGTAACCAGCCTGGAAATTGGAGAGGAATTTACCCCCTGCTGCAGAACATTACATAACAATCAAGGGAAACAAGCAGAGGCAGGAGGGGGCCCCCCCCTCCTCAGCTGGCACTGGCAGCCTGGCGCAGCTAAGGAGGCAGGACTAGGAGTGTTCTGCTGGGGCTCTCCTGCCGATGGGACTGGATTCTAGGGTGGCCCAACCAGAGCTGGCATTAGAGCCTGCCACGGTACCAGCATCAGCCCGGACACTTCTGGAAGAAATGGATGAAGAGGCAGGCTCCAAATGGGGAGGGGGCTGCTATCTAAACCCATGTCACAGATCCTAACAGCACTTAGGGACGATGCGTCAATCGGTGACTACCTGATTGGCAACTGGGAATTGTTCCAATAGGACCTGAAATTGACATCTGCAACATGAGAGCATGAAACAAAATGAAGATGGGCAGGAAGATGGGAGCAGGTCGGCACAGGCGTCGCGGGTCATGGTGAGGAGTTTGGGTTTTCTTTCAAGTGCTCTGGGCAATCACTAAAGGGCCTTTCTTGCCTCTAGACCAGCTGCCTCCCTACAGGTAACCATAGGATAGATGGGGCCTGTGGCAGCTGATTGTGATAACTTAGTTCTGATGATCGCTCAAGAAACATGAATTCTTATCCATTTATTAAAACAAGCCTAGTAGGTGTCCCAGTTGGCAACTTGGGAAGGCACTGAGTCACCATGCAGTACCCATCAGAGGGTAATTAAACTCCCATCCTGACAAGATGCAGATGCTCGGACCTCAGAGACACTCTCCCACTCTGAATGAAGCACCAAGACAGGATTCCAAGTACCACTCTTAACTACTGAGTTTACCACCAGCAAAATGTGCTGGCCTAGAAATCAGCCAGTTATTTTTCAATAAGGTAACTTTCTCTTCCACTGAAATCTTACATAGACATCTGATGCATTTATGACCATGGAAATGAATGATTCTTCCACAGTTACCTGTCATCCCTACTAGATGGGTACTCCTTAAGGGCAGGGAACATGTCTTCCTCCTTCATAGTTATATTGCTAATACCCAGAAGAATATCTAGTACATAGTGAGCACAGTAAATATTTGCTCCATCTGGAAGAAGAAGGAGTTGGATCAGAGGCAGTTTCATTAAGGCATCAAATATTAAGTAAACACCTACTGTGTGCCAAGCCTTGCAGCCAGAGCCTGGGATATAATGGTGAACAAACCATCATAGCCTTGCCCCTATTTTACTCATAGCCTAGTAGGAGAAAATGAACATTCATAGACATAAATTTACAACTGAACTGTGTGGTAGCAAATAGAAGTACATGGGGCTATGAATATATAGCAGGGGAAACTGATCTAGTCAGTGGAAGGGCAGGAAAGGCTTCCTGGAGGAGGTGTTATTTCATCTAGGACCTAAAGGAAAGGTAATATTTAATGAGGTAATTGGGACAGGGGAGAATGGAATTGTATTCCATCCAATCAGAAAGAACAGCATATGCAAAACCCCCAAGAGAAAGCATCTGGCCTCTGGACCCTATCTTTCAACCACAGCATCTCTGCATTGGTCTGTTTTACATACTGGGCTTCCAAGATAACATTCTTTAGAAAAAATTGTTTGACAGCTGAAACACAAATGCTGGAAGTCTAGACAACCAAATGACCTCAAAGGGCCCTAGCAGCTCTTAAAATTCTCTACGTACAGACTCAAAGGAGTGGGGCAATGGCCTGTATGCATGGGTCAGGGCCAGAAGTCAAGGGTCAGAGGTGACTGAACAGACCCACGGCTCTGAGTGGTGAGCTGTGGCTAATGAAAAAACAATGTTCATTTGTTTTGGACTGGGTGGGGGGAGAGGGTTTCCTCCACATTGTAGACACACGTATTGCTGTTCTGGGCATTTCTAAATGAGTTCAGCGTCTTAAAGTGGGTTCTCAGAAGCAGATATCCATTTGCCTTCACAACTTATAAAATGCAAATCTGTTAATTTCATTTCATACATCCGTTCATCCAATATTCACTGTGAATGTATTTTAAGACATGGTCTTAGTGAGATATGCACTATGGAGATTAACAGGACACGGTCTCTGCCCTCGTGGAGATTGTACACACTTAACAGAGATCTAATATTTAACCTCAAATATCTGCTATCGGCCAGGTACTGTACCAGACACTTTACATGCATCATCTCTCTCAATTCTCCCAAAAATTTAATGAGATTAATACAGGCCCCATTTCAGATTTGAAAAATGAGTTTCAAAGAGGGTAAGTAACTTCTTCAAGATCACACAGCTGGTAAGTGGGGAACCGGGATCCAAATTCAAGTCCATCTAACTCCAGAGCCTACATTCATGATCACCACAGTCTGATACTTCAGTTAAGGAAATAAAAGAAAGAAAGAAAATCACAAAGAATTAGAAGAAGCTATAGGTAAATGTTTACCTGATCTCATTCTGAGAAGGATTTTCAAAGTGTAACAGAAAAGGAAAAAAACAAAAAAGGAGCTTGATAGCTATGAACTTTTAAAACTTAAAATTTCTACTTGTCAAAAACACCATATAAAAATTTGAGAGGTAAATGAGAAATAGCAAAAAAAAAAAAAAAAATCTCCAACATGTATGATAGACAAAGCTTTAATAGCCTCAATATAAAAACGTGTTATAAATCAGTAAGTAAAAAAATGACCTCTTCAATAGAAATATGGACAAAAGATACAGCTCTCGAAAGGGTAGAAATAAAAAATGACCAACAAGTGCACCCAAAATTATTATAAAAGTCTTAATAATCAAAAAAGTGAATACTTTAAGAAACAGTGGTACATCCTGCTTTTTCACCATGAAATTGGCAAAGTTTAAAAAATTCTAAATAATTCTACAGTTGATGAATGTGCTGTGAAATGAACATGCTCATATGCTGCATCAGTGTCTAGGGAGCATTTGACAATATGAATTAAGAGCCTTTAAAAAGATTATAGCCTTTAACTCAATAATTTTACTTCAGAAATTTATCAGAGATGCAGACAAAGATGTGTACAGCAAGATGTTCAGCACAGCATTATTTATAGTATGGAGAAACCATAAATCAAGTTAAAGTCCAACAATAGGCAGACAGCTCAATCAATATTAGTGCATCCAGATGATAAGGTAATAGGTACCCATTAAGAATCATATTTTTGAAGAAACTTTAGAAGCATGATTCATTTGTTTATCTACCTGGAAGGAAATATACCAAAATATATTAACTATTACAGAGGCAGATCACGGTGGTGGAATTGAAGATTTTTTTTTTATTATTATGTCTGTCTCTATTTTTCCAATTTTCCTGCAATTTGTCTGCATTACTTTTGCAATAACAAGTATATGTGTATCTCTTTTACTTTTTAAATGAGCATGCACAAAACTCAGCTCTCCATTTTCTTTGCTGAAACTCACTTCTCTGCTTTAAAGTCCTTCTGCAGTTGACAAAAAACCCTGAGTCACCCTTGACCACCCCCTTCTTGTTTAATCCAACTCCACCTTGCCAGTTTTACCATTTCATTACTTCACTTAGGGCTCTTGTCTCCTTATGCCTAGACTGTAGCACCGGCCCCTTAACAGATGTCCTGGTTTATATCTTCCAACCCCACCCCGGACTCTCCTCAAGTTCACTTTACTTTCCACTGCCAGATTAATCCCCTTGAAGCAAAGATAATATCCTGTTATTGCCTTGCTCCAAAATCTTCAGGGATTTTCTAGTTCCTCAGAATAAAATCCCAAAGTCCTTTATCTGGAGTATAAAAACAGGAGCTACCGAAGAGGAGATTTGATTTGTAATTCTCATGGTCTTGATTTTGTATGCAAACTTCTGTGGCTAAACTATAACCACCTCTAATGTTTTTAATGATACTAAATTGCTTTGTTCCTGAACTTAATCTTCCCTTTCGCCCTTATCTACCACCCAATAACCCACCCAAACTAGTCCTTCTCCATGCTTTTCATAAGACCATACCCAGCACAGAGTGGAAGTTTGTGGGTGGTACAGGGGTTGTCAGACCTGAAGACAAGCCGGCACCCCATGACCCAGGCCTTACAGAGTCTCTCTTCTACTATAACTTTGTGATACTCTTTTATTTAAAGGATGGTGAAGGGGCTATGACCTGAAAAAAAGAAAAAATCAATGGCTCTCCGCTAATAAAGGTTCCTATGTGGTAAATGTGCTCTTGGGAAGCCAGATCCTGCCCTTCTCCACGGCATTGGCCTGATGCCCCAGAGTGATTTACTCTGCGGTAACATGATGGAGCCTCCGCCATGAAAGGGAATTAGATAAAAATGCAATAAAAGAGGACAAAATCAATCTGCTTACAGTTTTGTTTAATAAAAATTCATGAAGGATGGGCAGGCAGACCCATAAGCAATGTGCCAGTTCTGCCACTGGCTGGCTGTGGACCCTGGCTCAGGCTTCAGGCCCGGGGAGGGGGCTCATCCGAGGGCTGGCTGAGTGAGCCCTCCCCACTGCCAGCGCTGCAGACTGGGCTCCCCCCGTGCCAGGCCAGGGGACCTGCCTCGCTGAAAGAGGCATAAACCAGCTAAGGCCGTGTTGATTGAAGCAATCGCCAAGCCAAAGAAAGATAAGAGACCTTTTAGATGGGATTCGTTTCCCTAGAAACCAAGGTGCTCCATGTGTTCTGGAATGACAAGGATTCTCAAGCCTGACCAACTATTTTTCTTTCTTATTGTGGAAAGAACACTTACCATGACATCTACCTTCTTAACAAGTGTTTAAGTGTACACTACGGCATTGTTAACTAACGGCAACGGTGCCGTCCAGATCTCTAGAACTTACTCTTTTTTTATATATATATATATAAAGTTATTTATTTTATTTACTTATTTTTTTTTTTTATTTTTGGCTTCATTGCTGTGTGCAGGATTTCTCTAGTTGCCGCAACCGGGGGCTACTCTTCGCTGTGGTGCGCGGGCTTCCGTAGTCGTGGCTTGCAGGCTTAGTTGCTCCGCGGCATGTGGGATCTTCCCGGACCAGGGCTCAAACCTGTGTCCCCCGCATTGGCAGGTGGATTCTTAACCACTGCACCACCAGGGAAGCCCTCGAGACCTTATTCATCTTGCAGAACTGAAACTTTATACCCATTAAGCAGCAGCTCCCCATTGCCCACCTCCCCAACTTCTGGCAACCACTGTTCTACTCTCCATTTCTATGGGTTTTACTACTTTAGATACTTCATATAAGTGGACTTATGCAGTATTTGTCCTTCTGAGTTTGGCTAATTTCACTTAACATATGTCCTTAAGGTTCATCCATGTTGTCACATCCTGTCACATGGCAGGATTTCCCTCTTTTTTAAAGCTGAATAACACTCTGTTGTATGTATAGACCACACTTTCTTTATCCACTCAGCTGTTGGTGGACATTTAGGTGGTTTCCATAGCTTGGCTATTGTGAATAATGCTGCAATGAACATGAGAGTGCAGATATGTCTTTGAGATCCTGATTTTAATTCTTTTAGATAGACAGCCAGTAGTGGGATTGCTGGATCATATGGTAATTTTATTTTTAAATTTTTGATGAAATGCCATACCATTTTGCATAGCAGCTATGCCATTTTGCATTCCCACCAACAGTGTGCAAGTGTTCCAGTTTCTCTATATCCTCACTAATGTTTATCTTTGTTTTGTTTTGTTTTTTTTATAATAGCCATAGGTATGAGGTGATATCTCATTATGGTCATACATTTCCCTGATGATTAGTGATGCTGAGCATATTTTCTTATGCCTATTGGCCATCTGTATGTCTTCTTTGAAGAAATGTCTATTCAAATTCTTTGCCTATTTTTAAATCAGGTTATTTGGATTTTTTGGCTATTGAGTTGTAGGAGTTTCTTATATTTTTTGAATATTAATCTCTTAACATGTATGGTTTGAAAATATGTTCTCACATTTAAAACAGTATGGTACTGTCATAAAAACAGACACATAGACCAATGGAACAGAATAGAGAGCCCAGAAATAAACCCAAGCACATACAGTCAAATGGTCTTCAACAATTGTGCCAAGAATAGGGAAAAGTCAGTCTCTTGAACAAAGAGTGTTGGGAAAACTGGATATCCACATGCCAAAGAATGAAATTGGACCCTGTCTTACACCATACACAAAAAATCAACTCAAAATGGATTAAATATTTAAACATAAGACGCAGAACTGTAAAACTCCTAGAAGAAAACATAGGGGAAACGTTTCATGACATTGGGCTTGGCAATGATTTCTTGGATATGACACCAAAAGCACAAACAACAAAAGCAAAATTACACAAGTGGGTCTACATCAGACTAACTAAAGAGCTTCTGTACTCAAGGGAAATAATCAACAGAGTGAAAAGACAACCTACTGAATGAGCAAGTATTTCTTATAGTAGAAACTCTTTCTGTCCATAAAACATTTATTTAAAACATGTCGCCCTCTGCCAAAGATTTCATACCTTTGGGTGGAAGTGCCAGACCAAAGACCCACTGATCTATAAAAGGGATCAGCACACTATGGCTTGCAGGTCAAATCTGGCCCACCACCTGATATTAAATAAAGTTTTATTGGAACATGGCCATGCATATTTGTTTACATACTGTCTATGGCTGTTTTTGCACTACAATGACAGAATTGTTTAGTAATGACAGAGCCTAAATATTTACTATCTGGCCCTTTACCAGAAAGGTGTGCCATCCTCTGATCAGTATCCCAAGGATTCTCATTCATCCCCCACACTAACTGATGTACCCATTCAGCAGAAATTTCATAAGCTCCTACCTGCCAGGCAATATCCTTGGACTTCGGAGAGAGTAGAAACAAATAAGATTGGAGACCCTGCATTGAAGGGATTGGATTGATTTTCTATTGTTAAATAACAAATTATCACAAACTTAGTGGTTCAAATAGTACCCATTTATTATTTCATAATTGTGTGGGTCAAAAACCCAAGTGGGCTCATCTGAGTTCTCCGCTGAGTTTCAAGGCAGAAATCAAGGTGTTGGCCAGGCTGGACTCCTATCTGGAGGCTCAGGGGAAGAATTTGATTCTAAGCTCATTCAGGCTGTTGGCAGAATCCAGTTCTTTGCAGCTGCTCTAGATCTGAGGTCCTTTCTGAATGTCAGGCTGGAACCACTCTCTGCTGCTAGAGGCCACCCACATTCCCTCTCACATCACCCTCTCCATCTTCAATCCAGCCATGGCATATCGAGTTCCTCTTCTTTGAATCTCTCTGGCTTCCCCTTCTGCCAACTGCCAGAGAAAGTGTTTCTGCTTTTAAGGGCTCATGTGATTACATTGAATCCACTTGGATAACGCAGGGTAATCTCCCTGTTTTAAGGTCAACTTGCTATATAACATAGCATAATCATGGGAGTGATATTCCACCTTATTCATTCACAGGCTTTGGGTATTAGGGTGGGACATTTTAAGGGCTATTTTAGAAATTATGCCTTCCATGGGTTATAAGTAATGTACTTGGTAGGATAAACTAGCTAACTATAACAAACAGACCCCCAAATTTTGGTGGCTCAAAAAATAAAAGGTATATTTATTCTCACATAACTTTCCAGAGGAGAGGTTCCAGGTCAGTGGAATTCTGTTCCAATAGTCATTCAAATACCCAGGCTGATAGTGGCCTTGTCATCTTCAACACTCCAAGCTCACCCTACTTGCTGCCGTCACAATGGACCAAAAAGGGAATAGACACAGAGGAGCACATGTAGCGGGGTTATGAGTTAGGTCTGGACATGGTCGAAAGTACTTCTGCTCATATTCTATCCAAAATAAATTATTCACATCTAATTTGAAGGGGAAATAAAAGACGGTGTCTCACTGAGGAATCATGTATCTATCACTTTTATTACAAAGGAGGAAAGGATGGCTTTTGATGGTCAGTAGGCGGTCACCTATCCAAGTAGGAATGAAGGCGCTGATAGCTATGAATTGACAACTGATTACAGCTGTGGCCGCTGAGACCATACATGTCAGCGTATACTAACTTTCTAAATACATAGTTCTTATTGCATTTAAAAATGTCAGTATCCAGGCCAGAGACATTGCCAGCGAGGCAGGTCTGGGGGTCCCTGGAGCTGGACTTGGGAGGGCTCTCTCTCCCTCTACTTTGTCCAAAATGTGTGGCAGCAGATGTCAGAGCAGAGAAACTCATTCATGGGCAGAAAGATCTGGCCTTGCTCTCAGAAGCTCCTAGTCTGAGGGACAGAAGAGGAGGAGATGCAGGTAGTCCCCTACCCCCAGGAAGTTACCTTCTGGGAAAGAGAGGAACATGGAATAGGGCATGGCCCTAGGACCAATTAAAGCAGTGTTCCAGGTGGCCAGCTGAGGACAAAGCCTAGGAAAGCTTCCAAGGTGAAGTGGGGGGACATCAGACCCCAAGAAGAGGAGTGACAAAGGGGGAAGGGAGCCTCCCTTAGGCCAGAACCCAGAGATGGTGAAGCCCAAGTGAGGTAGCCTATGCTAGGAGAATGGGAGAGTGAACTGAGAGGGTCCCATGAGGTAGCGAGAGGAGAGAGGGAGGGAGGAAGAAGGCTGGTCGACTGGGTGCCGATTAGGGCAGGCTGTGGCCAAGACATCTTCTTACTCCATGACCACATCCAGTGCTTTGTTTGATGTCTCCATCAGTGTCTGCTGGCTAGTCTTTGGAGGAGGACAGTGCTCTAAGAGGACCTGCACATCGAGAAGCTATCAAACGTCTCTTTCATTTTCTCCAGTGTTGGCTCAGGGCAGGATGTCTCCTCTGGTCTGCAGCATGCTGTCTTCATAACTGCTCTTTCACTGCCCTGTTTCTCCCAAGTGCTTTGGCCATGGCAGCCTGTTTCTTTTAAAGGATCGCGGAGGCCTGAGGCCTGGGGAGAGTCCGTGCAGCAGGGGGACTCACCCTGGTGGCTTGCCCAGCATCCCAGGAGCCAGCCCGCCCAGGTGAGAACAGGCATGGTATGTCTTTCCCCTCTCAAATACTCCCAGGACAGCATACAGTTTGCCTGAGCCTTGCACACAAGGGAGGTGAATGAAGGTGGAAATCAAGTTCATGCTCCACTCACCAGCAGCACAGCATCCACCCCGAGGAAGAGGCACCTTTTCCTGATTCGCCAAAGGTGCTGCCCAGGCAGCAGCCCCGGTTCCTCCCCTCATCCCAAGCCCAAGAGGGGCAGGGATTCAGGGTCAGAGCATCCTGCTCCCCAGAGGACCCCCCCCACTGGGTACCACTCTTCCTCCCCAGATGCCACAGGCTTGGCTGGTCCCTCTGAGAATAGCTGCATTCTGGTCTCTTAGAGCAATGTTTCTCAAACCTTAGCATGCCTTAGAATGATCTGGAATGCTCATTAAAACACTGGTGCCTGGGCCCTACCTGCACAGTTTCTGGTTCAGTAGGGCTCGGGGTGATCCTGAAAATTGGCATCTTTAACATGTTCCCAGGTGATGCTGCTGGCCAGCGTCCACACTTGGAGAACTAGGGTCCACACTTGGAGAACCACCATCTTAGCTCCTCCTCCTGGTTCAGCAAGAGGATGAAACCAGCTCAGCGGCAGCTTCAGGGCTCCACGCAGCCTTGGTGTTCAATACATGCACATTGGGCTTCCCTGGTGGCGCAGTGGTTGAGAATCTGCCTGCCAATGCAGGGGACACGGGTTCGAGCCCTGGTCTGGGAAGATCCCACATGCTGCGGAGCGACTAGGCCCGTAAGCCACAATCGCTGAGCCTGCGCGTCTGGAGCCCGTGCTCGGCAACAGGAGAGGCCGCGATGGTTGAGAGGCCCGCGCACCGCGATGAAGAGTGGCCCCCGCTTGCCACAACTAGAGAAAGCCCTCGTAAAGAAACGAAGACCCAACACAGCCATAAATAAATAAATAAATAAATAAATAAATAAATAAATAAATAAATAAATAAATAAATAAAATTTTAAAAAAAATACATGCACATCAATTTTAGTGAATGGGAGCAGTGAAGGGGAGATTGTTGATTGAATTTGGGATTCCATGAACAACTGGCTCCCTTATGTCCAGACCGATTAAGTTAATGGGAAACTCAAGGGCTCGAGCAGCATAAAATGTGGAGAGAGGCAGGGCCTGAGAGTCTGCAGTGTTGAACTCTGGAGAACCTCCTGCCAAACCGTCAGAAATAATAAAAATAAATAAGTTAACTTTTATCATTTTTTTAGATTCCACATATAAATGATATCATATGATATTTGTCTTCCTCTGCCTGACTTACTTCACTTACTAGTATGATAATCTCTGGGTCCATCCATGTTGCTTCAAATGGCATTATTTCATTCTTGTTCATGGCTGAGTAATATTCCAAAACAGAAACAATCTCACAGACATAGAATACAAACTCATAGTTACCAAAGGGGAAACGAGAGGAAGGAATAAATTAGGAGTTTGGCATTAGCAGATACAAACTACTATATATAAGATAAACAACAAGGTCCTACTATATAGCACAGGGAACTAAATTTAATATCTTATAATAAACTATGACAGAAAAGAATATGACAAGGAATAGATATATGTATGTATAGACACATATATACATATATGTATAACTGAATCACATTGCTGTACACCAAAACACAACACTATAAATCAACTATACTTCAATTAAAAATAAATAAATAATAAAATTATTTTTTTTTAAGAAATAATAAAAATAATAATGGGAACCACCATTTATTAAGCCTCTGCCCTGTGCCAGGCCCCGAGCTGAACGCCTTATGCCAGCATCCCAACACGGCTATGAAATGGGGACAGTGGGAATCCCTATTCTACATGGGAAGATAAAAGGGATCTCAGCCCCAGGTCCCATGATTGATGGAACAGCCCCGGGCTTCAGGCCACTTTCATTTGTCTTCAGACCCCGTGAGCTTCACCACCTTGTCAAGCTGCCTCCGCAGAGAGACTGAGAAAGTTGGAGGTCTGAAGCAGCTACACTCGGGGGAACGGTAGACCCGGCCCAGGGAGAGAAAGTGGTGTATGGGATCAAGCAGCCTGATTCCTAAACCTCAACCTGCCAGGTACTAAGTGCATGGCCTCAGGCGATCCCTTTGCCCTTGGTGCCTGAGTTCCCTGAGCTATAAAATGGAGATAATAATTCCAGCCCTTTGAGATGTTGTTGGATCAGATGAGCATATATACAAAACATCTGGTGCAGTGTTGAGCTCTTAGTAAGAGCTCAATAACGTTATTCCCTCTCCAAATGGGCACCTACCTCCTCAAGTACCTATTTCAGAGTGACCACTCAGAGGCATGTTTAGAAATTCTGCCTTGGGGAGTGGGGTAGGGGAGGCAATGGAGAGGCAGAACAGAGACTGACCTTCGAAAAGGTTGTTGTTACAGTCCCCGTGAGGCCAGCAGGAGTGGGCGGGAAGATGGGTTGACAGAACTCACAGAACCCATAACCACTTGCAGAATTCACTCAAGGACCGATGCCAGGTACCATGTCACTGGTAGTGGAGAGGGCTGTCTGTCCTGGAAACCGTTATTCAGCGAGTGGCCATACCAAATTGGACACCCAAGGGCAGGAGTTGTATTGAGAGGATACCACGCTTCGCTCGGTGACTCCAATACCCAGAAGCCCACTGCTCAGGTCTCCTCAGATCATCCAGAAGAAAAGAACTTGGGGACCCCCTCATTGTCAGGCCAAAACAGTGGGCACTGGCGGGGAGACACCACTGTATTCTGAGTCACAGCTCTAGCACCAACTCACAATAGCCCTCACTTCTGTGAGCCTCAGTTTTCTCATCTGTAAAAGTGGGAATGATAAAAATGATGCCTATCTGAGGACGTGGAGAAAAGAGAACACTTGTACACTGTTGGTGGGAATGTAAATTTGTGCAGCCACTGTGGGAAACAGTATGGAGGTTCCTCAAAAAACTAAAAATAGAACTACCATATGACCCAGCAATTCCACTCCTGGGTATATATCTGAAACAAAAACAAAAACACGAATTTGAAAAGATACATGCACCCCAAAGTTCATAGCAGCATTATTTACAGTTGCCAAGATATGGAAGCAACCTAAGCGTCCATCAACAGACGAATGGATTAAGAAGATGTGGTATGTGTATACAATAGAATGTTACTCAGCCATAAAAAAAAGAAGGAAATCTTGCCATTTGCAACAACACGGATGACTTGGAGGGTATTATGCTAAGTGAAATAAGTCAGACAGAGAAAGACAAATACCGTATGATATCACTTGTATGTGGAATCTAAAACATACCACAAACTAGTGAATATAACAAAAAAGAGGACTTCCCTGGTGGCACAGTGGTTAAGAATCCGCCTGCCAGTGCAGGAGACACGGGTTCGACCCCTGGTCCGGGAAGATCCCACATGCCGCGGAGCAACTAAGCCCTTGTGCCACAACAACTGAGCCTGCGCTCTAGAGCCCGCGAGCCACAACTACTGAAGCCCGCGCGCCTAGAGCCCGTGCTCCGCAACAAGAGAAGCCACCGCAATGAGAAGCCCGCGCACCGCAACAAAGAGTAGCCCCTCCTCGCCGCAACTAGAGAAAGCCTGCGTGCAGCAACGAAGACCCAACGCAGCCAAATAAATAAATTAAATAAATAAATAAATAAATTTTAAAAAATATATATATAACCAAAAAGAAACTGACTCACAGATACAGAGAACAAACTAGTGGTTACCAGTGGAGAGAGGGAAGGCTGGAGGGGCATGTTAGTGGTAGGGGATTAAGAGGTACAAACTAGTATGTATAAAATAAGCTACAAGGATATAGTGTACAACACAGGGAATATAGCCATTTTATAATAACTATAAATGGAGTATAACCTTTAAAATTGTACCGTACACCTGTAACCTATATAGCGTTGTACAACTATACTTCAATAAAAAAGTAAAATTAAATTTTAAAAAAGTAAAGGAAATGATGTATGACCACCCAAAAATGGTGCCTATCTTCAAGGTTGCTGTGGGGATGTATGTTGAGCCTTTAACATAAGTGCTTATTGCAAAGCAAGCTCTTATAAACATTAGCTGTTATTACCCTTGTTGTTATATTTACACCTGTGAGATCTTAGATAAGGTTAAAAAAAACTGAGTCGCAGTTTTCCCATTTTAAATGAGTATGTTCATAACATTGAGCCCCATAAAATTGTTTCAAAATTAAATGAGATCATGTATGTCAAGCTCCTAGCATACAGTAAGCACTCAATAAATGTTAAGGATGATTTCTATCTGGAGGTACAGATGGCCCCACAGCTAGGGTGAGGCGCTGTCCCCATTTGCCAGAGACTGTTTAGTTTTAGCACTGGCAATTCCATGTCCTGTAGACCCTTCTGTCCCTGGCAAACTGGGACAGTTGGTCACCCTCCAACAACACTGGGCCTTCCTTGCTCCCCCAAGCAGTATACGGGGAATTTCTGGCCCATGTCAACCTGCTTCTGGAAGCTGAGGCCAGGCTCCGGATTGCCCTTGGAGTCTCAGTGGCCAGCGTTCTCAGGATGAAGGGGTTCAGCAAGGCTCAGAGAGGGCCAGGGTCAGAGTCTGGTCCACATATTAAGACTCCTGGGGTGACAGACCCCCGCCCAGAGTGCAAACAGAGCAGCAGAAGCAAGGAAAAAAGGGAGAGGGTCTCTGAGGGTCCTCCTGGAATCAGAGAAGGCAGGGAACAGTGTTCCCGGAGATGAATAATGCAAGGCGAGGAGGCAAGGGTGGGAGGAGAAGCCCCTGGGCGCCCAGCCTTTTCCCAGCCAGGCTGCCACGGAGCAGGAAGCCTCCCAGCTAAGCCTGGGAAGCAGTTATCACTGGTAGGTGATTAAGTTACTAATCCTTCAGGGAGAAGACATTTAGAGGCCCATATTAAAGCAGTGCGCGGCAAAATTACATTCCGTTTCAATTTAGTTTAGCAATTCCCGTGATTTAGTTAAATGAAAAGCAATTGTTCCAATTAATAGTATTGAATGTTATTCATCAAAAGTGTCAAAACAGCTCTGTGGCTGCATTAGTAACCCATTCTCTTGTCAGAGATATGGATAATTCCCCAGGATAGGATGGGGCAATGGTGGAGTATGGGGGCTCTGGGGAAAGGTCAAAGTCAGAGGGGGTATTTACATGCACATGTATGTACATGTGAAGGCCCATGTGCATGTGGCCTGTGTGCATAGATGAGTGTATATGTGGGTATACATGTCCAGCATACATACAGAGCCAAACTGTACCCAAGTATTCATATTTATATTTGGTATGTGCATACACCAGTGTGCTTAAGTGACAGGGCACACGTGTGTGTGCGCATGTGCTTGTCTGTTCCTGGGCATGCATGTATATAGGTAAAAATATGTGCAAATGCCTCATGTGTCCATGTATTGTACATGTGTGCATTTGTGGGCTTGTGTACACAAGTATCTAGATAGTTGTGCATTCCAGTATATATGTGTGTGTGTGCAAGTGACCTTGCAGATATGTTGGTTTCCAAGGGGGTGCATTGTGAGCATGCGTGGGCATGCGCATCTTGAGGTACCTTCATATATATTGTAAGTGTGCTTGTATGTATCAGGGCAGGAGGTGAAGGGAGCTCGCTGCCTTGGTAGCTTAAGAGAAGACCCATCTCTTTCCATCCTTGTGTCATATGAGTGATCTGGCTTGTCTCTGGGATGCTGCCATTCAAATGCAGTTCCCATGAGGTCAGAGACTTTTTCTGCCATGTTCATGGTCATATTCTTAGGACTTAGAAGAGAGCCTGGCACAGAGTAAGCTTCAATGACATATACTCGTTGAATGGATTGGTGGATAGATGGTGAATGAGTAGATGGATAGATGGATGGATGGACGACGGATGGATGGATGGATGGATGGATGGATGGATGGATGGATAGATGGATGGATGGCTGCAGGCCCCTGGCTCTATCAGTAGTGGGTGGGTTTCCCGGTCTTCACTCTTCAGTGTGAATCCCAACCCCTCTGGCTTCCAGCTTCAGCCCTACAGCACATCCTTGGAAAACTCCATCCTGGGCAGGCAGCAGGCTCAGAAAGCCCCCAAGATGCCAGATTCAGCCAAAGCTAAGAGCAGAAAGGGCAGGGTCTTCTTTGGAGAAGCTGGGAAAAAGCTAAGCTCAGCACCACAGGGCTAACAGGAAGCTGGCCTGGCCAGACAGGCCCAAGGTCAAGAGGACACGGGCCAACAAGGGCCCTTCGGGGCTTGTACACCCTCAAGCCAGGGTTCCTATATCTGGCTTGTGTCCCTGGGCTGCAGCCACCAACTCCTGACTATGCCAGGCGAGTCCTTCCCTATCCCTGATTTCCTTCCTGCCCAGGACACCTGCAGGGGAAGCCACTTCCGCATCCTCGTCCAGATGCCGGTGAAGCTCATCATTAGCCCATTCCCACAGACTAAGAAGATAAAAGGAATCTACAAATGGCCTCCTAGCTCCGTCATCCTTACGTCCCAGACTTCCCTGGGCCTTGCTTCTCTCTGCAGCTGATCAGATTCTGGAAGGGCCCCAAGACCCAGAATGACCCATTTTGTGTGATGGTCAATCATCTTACCGTCAGTTTTGAGCTTTGACAGAGTTTAGCCTGGTCCACCTGCTGTCGGGGCCCGCCCCCTAGCGGCTGGCTCCAGCCCACATGCTGCCCTCACCCCCTGGCACCAACTCAGCCTGGTCCCCCCCACCCTCCACCGGCCTCAGCCAAAAAGGACCTCTAAGTCCTTACAAAGGCTCCACGAAAGCCCCATTTCCCCCTTCGCAGACACAGACGCAGGGATGCCAGATCACCCCCCATGCACACAATGGAGGCCTGGCTGCCCAGAGTCTGCATAGCCCCCGACAGCCCCCGGGCTATCTGTGCAAGTGTCCATCCATCAGGATGGTGATTAAGCACCAAGAGGAAGCGTTAGGATGTGATCCCTGAACCCGCAAGGCTCATAAAGACAATAGCTGGGACCTCGGTGAGAGGCACCAGGCGTCCTGTCTATTTTGGGGCAGCCCCGAGCATAGCTGGCCAACACCAAGGGCATCCTGGGGCTCGTTAATCTGTGTGGGAGTGACTGAGACAGGATGGAGGGTCTGGGAGGCCTTCCGCCAGCCGTTTCCTCCCAGCCTGCTAGCTGTTCTCTGTACTCCACTCCTGGAGCCCCTGGCCCCGGCCTCCGGAGACCCCTCCTTGCCCGCTCCCTAGGGTAGACCCAGCCACCTTCCTCTCCTTTCAAAGGCTTTCACTGAGAGCTTAGAGGCCCTGGCCTTTCTGGGATCCACTCTTTGTTTTCTCCCTGAGGAAGGCAAAGGAAGAAGTAAAACGCCATCAGCCTCATCCAGGCTGAGGCAACGGAGAATCTGCCTCGAAATAGCCTTCTAGCGCTCTGTTCCCACGGCCTGGGCTCCGTTGAGCCCGGGAGTAGCAAAAGGTTAATTGCTGGGGCCTTGGGCTCTACGGTGGGCTGGAGCCAGAGAACCAAGTGTTAAATATGCAATTGTTAGATATGCCTCTCCCCCAACCCCTTCTCTCCCAGTCCTTAAACCGTTGGTAGCTTGAAATTGACCACAGTGTAACTATTTACACCCCAGAAACTGGCAGACACTCTCAGACAAGCAGTATGAACAGGGGAGACATGGGCCCCTTTCACACCCCCTGGCTGGAAGTTCCACACCCAGATGACTTGGTTGGAAAGTATTGCTTGGGACAACATTAGGGCCACACAGACTTGGAGTGCACACCGGGCGTGTAGTTCCTGGCACCTCAACCCCACACCGTTCGTCTTTGCAACCTCTAACCTTGGATGGGACGAGGACAGGAAATCAGTCTTCAGAGTCAGACTAGATCCTACCTGCAGCCTTGTTCATGTCACTTCACCTCATTGATCTTTCATTTCTCAACAGTAAAATAGGAGCCATAATATCACGTTCTAGGACCAGAACTTTATAGGGTTCCTATGAGACTTGAATATACTGTGGCATGTGAAGCATTTAGCACCTTGAGGCCATTGTCGGACTGGCTGGTTGTAACTATGTAATAACCATCATCTGTTATTACCATGATTGCTATTATTACTTCCCTCATCGGGTATTTTTAGGCTAAAATAAAAGAAGAGTTGGAAAAACACTTGTATTACTTTTTTTTCTTTGAAATCCTTCTGATAACGCAAACCGAAAGTGGCCTGGTGCCTTCTTCAACTTTGCCTGTGACCAGGTCCAAGCATAACGGTTGGCTGAGACTAAGTAGCCAATGACTGGCAGGTGACCAACCACACAACTTGGTAACTTTTAGGGAATGTGACATTTCTAACACCACAAAAGAGTCCTGCTGCTTTTCCTTCTCACTCGGGATATGTGTCTTAGTGCCGATTGTTCTAAACCCTATTTTCTTTCTTTTTTTCTTTAATTTTTGAATTTTATTTATTTTTTATGCAGCAGGTTCTTATTAGTTTTCCATTTTATACATACTGGTGTATATATGTAAATCCCAATCTCCCAATTCATCCCACCACACACCCCCACCACCGCCACTTTCCCCCCTTGGTGTCCATACGTTTGTTCTCTACATCTGTGTCTCTATTTCTGCCCTGCAAACAGGTTCATCTGTGCCATTTTTCTAGGTTCCACATGTATGCGTTAATATACGATATTTGTTTTTCTCTTTCCGACTTACTTCACTCTGTATGACAGTCTCTAGACCCATCCACGTCTCTACAAATGACCCAATTTCATTTCTTTTTATGGCTGAGTAATATTCCACTGTATATATGTGCCACATCTTCTTTATCCATTCATTTATCGATGGACACTTAGGTTGCTTCCATGTCCTGGCTATTGTAAATAGTGCTGCAGTGAACATTGTGGTACATGACTCTTTTTGAATTATGGTTTTCTCAGGGTATATGCCCAGTAGTGGGATTGCTGGGTCATATGGTAGTTCTATTTTTAGTTTTTTAAGGAACCTCCATACTGTTCTCCATAGTGGCTGTATCAATTTACATTCCCACCAACAGTGCAAGAGGGTTCTCTTTTCTCCACACCCTCTCCAACATTTGTTGTTTGTAGATGTTCTGATGATGCCCATTCTAACTGGTGTGAGGTGATACCTCATCATAGTTTTGATTTGCACTTCTCTAATAATTAGTAAAGTTGAGCAGCTTTTCCTGTGATTCTTGGCCATCTGTAAGTCTTCTTTGGAGAAATGTCTATTTAGGTCTTCTGCCTATTTTTTGATTGGGTTCTTTGTTTTTTTAATATTGAGCTGCATGAGCTGTTTATATATTTTAGAGATTAATCCTTTGTCCGTTGATTTGTTTGCAAATATTTTTTCGCATTCTGAGGGTTGTCTTTTCATCTTCTTTATAGTTTCCTTTGCTGTGCAAAAGCTTTTAAGTTTAATTAGGTCCCGTTTCTTGATTTTTGTCTTTATTTCCATTACTCTAGGAGGTGGGTCAAAAAACATCTTGCCGTGATTTATGTCAAAGAGTGTTCTTCCTATGTTTTCCTCTAAGAGTTTTATAGTGTCCAGTCTTACGTTTAGGTCTCTAATCCATCTTGAGTTTATTTTTGTGTATGGTATTAGGGAGTGTTCTAATTTCATTCTTTTACATGTAGCTGTCCAGTGTTCCCAGCACCACTTATTGAAGACACTGTCTTTTCTCCATTGTATATCCTTGCTTCCTTTGCCATAGATTAGTTGACCATAGGTGTGTGGGTTTATCTCTGGGCTTTCTATCCTGTTCCATTGAGCTATATTTCTGCTTTTGTGCCAGTACCATATTGTCTTGATTACTATGCCTTTGTAGTGTAGTCTGAAGTCAGGGAGTCTGATTCCTCCAGCTCCATTTTTTTCCCTCAAGACTGCTTTGGCTATTTGGGGTCTTTTTTGTCTCCATACAAATTTTAAGATTTTTTGTTCTAGTTCTGTAAAAAATGCCACTGGTAATTTGATAGGGATTGCATTGAATCTGTAGATTGCTTTGGGTAGTATAGTCATTTCCACAATACTGATTCTTCCAATCCAAGAACATGGTATATCTCTCCATCAGTTTGTGTCATCTTTGATTTCTTTCATCAGTGTCTTATAGTTTTCTGAGTACAGGTCTTTGACCTCCTTAGGTAGGTTTATTCCTAGGTATTTTATTCTTTTTGTTGCGATGGTGAATGGGATTGTTTCCTTAATTTCTCTTTCTGATCTTTCATTGTCAGTGTATAGGAATGCAAGAAATGTCTGTGCACTAATTTTGTATCCTGCTACTTTACCAAATTCACTGATTAGCTCTAGTAGCTTTCTGGTAGCATCTTTAGGATTCTCTATGTACAGTATCATGTCATCTGCAAACAGTGACAGTTTTTCTTCTTCTTTGCCAACTTGTATTCCTTTCATTTCTTTTTCTTCTCTGATTGCCATGGCTAGGACTTCAAAACTATGTTGAATAATAGTGGCGAGAGTGGACATTCTTGTCTTGTTCCTGATCTTAGAGGAAATGCTTTCAGTTTTTCACCATTGAGAATGATGTTTGCTGTGGGTTTGTCATATATGGCCTTTATTATGTTGTGGTAGGTTCCCTCTATGCCCACTTTCTAGACAGTTTTTATCATAAATGGGTGTTGAATTTTGTCAAAAGCTTTTTCTGCATCTATTGAGATGATCATATGGTTTTTATTCTTCAATTTGTTAATATGGTATATCACATTGATTGATTTGCATATATTGAAGAATCCTTGCATCCCTGAGATAAATCCCACTTGATCATGGTGTATGATCCTTTTACTGGGTCGTTGGATTCTGTTTGCTAGTATTTTGTTGAGGATTTTTGCATCTATATTAATCAGTGATATTGATAATTTTCTTTTTTTGTAGTATATTTGTCTGGTTTTGGTATCAGGGTGATGGTGGCCTCACGGGATGAGTTTGGGAGTGTTCCTGCCCCTGCAATTTTTTAAACAGTTTGAGAAGGATAGATGTTAGCTCCTCTCTAAATGTTTGATAGAACTCACCTGTGAAGCCATCTGGTCCTGGACTTTTGTTTGTTGGAAGATTTTTAATCACAGTTTCAATTTCATTACTTGTGATTGGTCTGTTCATATTTTCTATTTCTTCCTGGTTCAGCCTTGGAAGGTTATACCTTTCTAAGAATTTGTCCATTTCTTCCAGGTTGTCCATTTTATTGGCATAGAGTTGCTTGTAGTAGTCTCTTATGATGTTTTGTATTTCTGTGATGTCCATTGTAACTTCTCCTTTTTCATTTCTAATTTTATTGATTTGCGTCCTCTCCCTCTTTTTCTTGAGGAGTCTTTCTAAAGGTTTATCAATTTTGTTTATCTTCTCAAAGAACCAGCTTTTAGTTTTATTGATCTTTGCTATTGTTTTCTTTGTTTCTATTTCATTTATTTCTGCTCTGATCTTTATGATTTCTTTCCTTCTACTAACTTTGTATTTTGTTTGTTCTTCTTCTCTAGTTCCTTTAGGTGTAAGGTTAGATTGTTTATTTGAGATTTTTCTTGTTTCTTGAGGTAGGCTTGTATTGCTATTAACTTCCCTATTAGAATTGCTTTTGCTGCATCCCATAGGTTTTGGATCATCGTGTTTTTGTTGTAATTTGTCTCCAGGTATTTTTTGATTTTCTCTTTGATTTCTTCAGTGATCTCTTGGTTATTTAGTAATGTATTGTTTAGCCTCCACGTGTCTGTGGTTTTTACATTTTTTTCCCTGTAATTGATTTCTAATCTAATAGCACTGTGGTCAGAAAAGATGCTTGATATGATTCCAATTTTCTTAAATTTATTGAGGCTTGATTTGTGATCCAAGATGTGATCTATCCTGGAGAATGTTCTGTGTGCACTTAAGAAGAAAGTGTAATCTGCTGTTTTGGGATGGATTGTCCTATAAATATCAATTAAATCTATCTGGTCTATTGTGTCACTTAAAGCTTGTGTTTCCTTATTAATTTTCTGTCTGGATGATCTGTCCACTGGTGTAAGTGAGGTGTTAAAGTCCCCCACTATTATTGCGTTACTGTCGATTTCCTCTTTTATAGTTGTTAGCAGTTGCCTTATGTATTGAGGTGCTCCTATGTTGGGTGCATATATATTTATAATTGTTATATTTTCTTCTTGGATTGATCCCTTGATCATTATGTAGTGTCCTTCCTTGTCTCTTGTAACAGTCTTTATTTTAAAGTCTATTTTATCTGATATGGGTATTGCTACTACAGCTTTCTTTTGATTTCCATTTGCATGGAATATCTTTCCCCATCCCCTCACTTTCAGTCTGTATGTGTCCCTAGGTCTGAAGTGAGTCTCTTGTAGACAGCATATATATGGGTCTTATTTTTGTATCCATTCAGCGATCCTGTGTCTTTTGGTTGGAGCATTAATCCATTCACATTTAAGGTAATTATCAATATGTGTGTTCCTATTACCATTTTCTTAATTGTTATGGGTTTCTTTTTCTTTATTTAATTTATTTATTTATTTAATTTATTTATTTTTGGCTGCATTGGGTCTTTGTTGCTGCATGCGGGTTTTCTCTAGTTGTGGCGAGTGGGGGCTACTCTTCGTTGCGGTGTGCAGGCTTCTCTTTGCGGTGGCTTCTCTTGTTGCAGAGCACAGGGTCTAGGGGCGCAGGCTTCAGTAGTTGTGGCTCGCGGGTTCTAGAGCACAGGCTCAGTAGTTGTGGCGCCCAGGCCTAGTTGCTCCACAGCATGTGGGATCATCCCAGACCAGGGCTCAAACCCATGTCCCCTGCATTGGCAGGCAGATTCTTAACCACTGTGCCACCAGGGAAGCCCTATGGGTTTCTTTTTGTAGGTCCTTTTCTTCTCTTGTGTTTCCCACTTAGAGAAGTTCCTTTAGCATTTGTTGTAGAGCTGGTTTGGTGGTGCTGAATTCTCTTAGCTTTTGCTTGTCTGTAAAGCTTTTGATTTCTCCATCGAATCTGAATGAGATCCTTGCTGGGTAGAGTAATCTTGGTTGTACGTTCTTCCTTTTCATCACTTTAAATATATTGTGCCACTCCCTTCTGGCTTGTAGAGTTTCTGCTGAGAAATCAGCTATTAACCTTATGGGAGTTCCCTTGTATGTTATGTGTCGTTTTTCCCTTGCTGCTTTTAATAATTTTTCTTTGTCTTTAATTTTTGTCAATTTGATTACTACATGTCTCGGCATGTTTCTCCTTGGGTTTTTCCTTGCCTGGGACTCTCTGTACTTCCTGGACTTGGGTGGCTCTTTCCTTTCCCATGTTAGGGAAGTTTTCGATTATAATCTCTTCAAATATTTTCTCTGGTCCTTTCTCTCTCTCTTCTCCTTCTGGGACCCCTATAATGTGAATGTTGTTGTGTTTAATGTTGTCCCAGAGGTCTCTTTGGCTGTCTTCATTTGTTTTCATTCTTTTTTCTTTATTCTGTTCTGTGGCAGTGAATTCCACCATTCTGTCTTCCAGGTCACTTATCTGTTCCTCTGCCTCAGTTATCTGCTATTGATTCCTTCTAGTGTATTTTTCATTTCAGTTATTGTATTGTTCATCTCTGTTTGTTTTTTTCTTTAATTCTTCTAAGTGTTGTTCTTTAATTCTTCTAGGTCTTTGTTTAGCATTTCTTGCATCTTCTCAATCTTTGCCTCCATTCTTTTTCCGAGGTCCTGGATCATCTTCACTATCATAATTCTGAATTCTTTTTCTGGAAGGTTGCCTATCTTCACTTCATTTAGTTGTTTTTCTGGGGTTTTATCTTGTTCCTTCATCTGGTATAAAGTCCTCTGCCTTTTCATTTTGTCTATCTCTGTGAATGTGGTTTTCCTTCCACAGGCTGCAGAATTGTAGTTATTCTTGCTTCTGCTGTCTGCCCTCTGGTGGATGAGGCTATCTAAGAGGCTTGTGCAAGCTTCCTGATGGGAGGGACTGGTGGTGGGTAGAGCTGTGTGTTGCTCTCCCAAACCCTATTTTCTTGATTTTAGGAGCACAGCTCCCAGTGAGAACCTGAGGAATGACGTCTACTCAGAGCCTCAGAGAAAGGAAGACTTTACCAGCTGCTTCTCTGGGGTCACATCAAAAGCAAACCTCAAAATCAGAAAAGGTTAGTTTTCCCCGGGAAGGAGCATCTCTGGCCCTTGGGTGAATGGAACACCCCATCTTTGCTCTTTAGCCCATCAGTGGGATGCCTTGTGGCAGGTCAGAGGTACCAAGAACCATAGCCAGCTCCGTCATCCTCTCATATCTGCTCCAGCAGGCCCTGTTTTGGGGGGACCAGTGGGGCAGAGGATGGTTTACTGAGGAGAAGCAGAGATTAAATAGTGTAAGGGACTCATCTGGTCTCAAGCCCACTTCTGTGCAGCCTTGAGCAAATGCTTTCATTTCCTTGAGCTTCTGTTTCCATGTCTGCAAAAACAAGAATAATAATGCCATCCTCAAAATCCTGGTAGAAAGAGTCTGTGTGGTAAAGTTTATGGAAAGCCCTGGTGCATAATTAGTGCTCAGAACGTATCTGTTTGGTATCTTCCTGATCATTGTGCAGAGATTTTGCCTGAGAGCCAAAAACCATGTATTAAGTACGACTGTTTATTGCTTGTTGCCCAAGCAGAGCCCTGGGCCCAAGAAGGCAAAAGTCTACTTTCTGACCTGTTGCTATGGTACAGGTAGGATCTCTGTTTCACACAACTTTCCTAAGCCCAGCTAGCCAGGAGCGTAACCAGGAGATAACCTTATTGGCTGCCATGGTAGCTGAGCCTCGCAAGGGCAAGATGCCATGAGCAAGAAAGTAAAGACTCAAAATCTCAACTCTTTGGACTAGACCAAAAGGATGAAGGTCTGATAGCATCAATACTTAAGGAGAGAAGGACCACTTGAATCCCTGACCCTTCCCAGCACATATGTTAAGTACCCGCATAAACACGTGGGCATATAGACCTGTGTGTACGCACATGCGTGTGCTTGGGCAGAGTTATGGATGCACGCTTGCCCCGTGGACTTCTTATGAGTATACATGTTCTATGTACATGTACTTCCCGGGCATGTATGCACAGGGAATGGGTGCATGTGGATATACGTGCATGCACACACTTATGTGTAGGCATGAGTGTTTGGGTCCCTGTGTCATGCCAGCATGGGGTGACACTTATGAAAGAGTGAATGAGGTGACTGCACACTCCTGTGTGTGCCACTCTGGCCACAGACCATGGCAGACCGCTGCAGGTGAATGAATGTGCAAACGTGTGCCTATGTACTTGCATGTATTTTTAGCAACAAAGAGTACAAATAAACAGCATAAACAAGATGGTTGGGAAGAGGAGGGGTTTAGATACTTAGGAAGACAAACAACCCTCACAAGGACTTTGGAAGCACCCATTATGTACAAATAATATACATGCTAATTACAAATTACTCTTTTCTGCTCATTAAAGCGAAACCACTGTGCTTTATTGGTTCAGTTCGGGTTGCTTTACACACTGGAAAGTAATAAAAATGGCTTTTGGGTCAGGAAGATGCCTGCGTGGGGCTGAGGAAACCATCTCAGGCTGTACGAATGGTGACCCAGACCAGGGGCCAGGGCACAGACACTGACTCCTCTGTTCCCCCTGAGGCCCACGTTCAATCAGTCACCAAATTCAGTGGAACCCACCTCCTTTCCTCCATCTTCATTGACACCATTAGCTCAGGTGGCCGTCTCTCTTCTCTGACAGCCCCTGGACAGCAGCCCATACTGCTTCCAACTGGTCTCCCTGACTTCAGTCAGGCTCCTCTCCAACCCATCCCCTAAGATGCTGCTGGCAAATCTGCCCACCCCACTCCCACACTTAAAATCTTCCACTGCTTTCCCATCACTACCCAGTAAATCTCAACCCCAGAGCTTGCCCAACCGTTACAGGGGCACCGAATACCTCTGCAGCCTCATTCCCAGCACTTCGCATCCAGCAAGATGGAGTGACTCTCAGACCGTTTCCCAAGCCCATCCTCCATCTGGTTGAGACTTCCAGGTCTGAGCACACATTTTTTCTCAATCCCCAGTGCCCTCTCCTTTCTATTCCTGCTCCACTGGCTGGATATGCATGTTGGGCTCCTATTCCATCTTGGAAACCCCTGGTCTGGGAAACCATCCCCTGGTGCCTCTGGTTTCTTCCTAAATACTCCTCTTGTCTCCTCTATGCTTTGTACCCAAGCACCTGTTTATCTGTTTATTGTCTATCTCCCCAGCTAGACTGCAGGCAGGGGCTTTATTTATTTATTTATTTTTGACTGTTATGTGCATGTCTAGCACCTAGAACACTTTCTGACACATAGTAGACATTTAATAAACACGTGTTGAATGAAAAATTAATTAATATCTTTATTATACTGCTCAACCCTCCATATTATCACTGCAACTGATATATCTGCTTTACCCCCTTGAGATTAGGGTTTTTTAATTATGATTAAACACTGAATTGAGCTTCCCCTCCCCCCACATGTATTCTCAGGATGTCCTTCTTGTCTCACCAGGATCACTGCTTTTTGATAACGGCTAGTTCAGAGTCAATTCTGCTCTTTTCACAGATTAGAGTTGCTAGGGTTCAGGTGCACCACCTAGAGGCTGAAAGGTGAAACACCTCAGAAAAGAAAGCCCCAGAAGAAGCCTTCTTGGTGGCAAGCAGGATGCAGTTACCCTAATCATTATTTCCAACACACTTACACTTGAGGATGGGTCAAAAGAGGCTCCCAGTCTCAGCTTCAGTGATCTGTCCAGAATCGGTCTTTGTCACACGTTCTGGGTCTTGGTCAAAAGTCCAGGGTCCCCCCATTCTTCCTACTATATTCTCCCTTTGCACCCTTTCTGCTCTACTGACTTCTGCCCTGCCCATCTTGTTCAATCAAAGAAGTTCTCATAACTTAGAAACTCAAACAATTGTGTTACTTCTCTCATGCTCCATAGACCCATGTGAATATTGTTCATCCTCTACCTAATAGCTTTCTAGATCCAGGCACCAAGAAGTGGGGACTTGGTAAACCATAACAATTTTCTGCTTACAACTTTTCCAAAGCCACTGGTTGACTCCACACTTTAATCTTCCTTATGTCCCTCTTCCCAGAGATACTTTTCACCATGACTTCTTATCCCTCCCTATAACACAGAAGCAGTGGTCAACTTTTAAAAGGCAACTTCTTTCACCAAAACCAAAATACTTCACTTATCTGGAAACTAACCATATAATTATTTGTTAATACGTTAGCATCCTTCAAGACATGTCAAGAGTTTTTGAAGGCAAGATTCATCCTATCAATTTCTATATTCTAAGTTCCAACCCAGGCTTTTTTTCTGAAAATATGGAACATTTTGATGGACTGTTCTTCCAAGCTCAGGGGTCTGGGAGCGCTTGGAGTTTCCTAAAATGCTAAAATGTGAATATGAGGACATCGGAGGGTACATGAGAAGGAAAAGTAACTGTTAAACCAACATAAGGAAAATGGGGATACCGGTAAATTGACCCAGTGCTTCATCCCTAGGAAAGGGTTTGCAAAGTTATTCACATAACTGAACAGCAGTGAATTTCTCCATAAGAGAGTGCAAATGAAGACTGTCAGAATACAACATAAAGAAGATCCGAACAAAGGGAGAGATATACCATGTTCATAGATGCAGAGACAATAATCTGAAGATCAGTTCTCTCCCAAAGCAATCTATCTCTTAATTCAATGAAAAATCTGCCAAAACAATATATATATATATAGAGAGAGAGAGTGACATACAGCAAGTTGATCCTAAGATTCATAAAGATGAGTGGAGAGCAAAGGACAACCATGATAATTTTGAAGGACAAGGAGGAAGAAAAGAAAGAAGAGAATGAGGGTGAGAGGAACAACTTACCTTACTAGATATAAACAGTAATCATTCTTATAACTCAACAATAAAAAGACTCAGTTTAAAAATGGGTAAATGATCTAAACAGATATTTCTCCAAAGATGATTCATAGTAACCAATAAGCACAAGAAAAAAAATGCTCAACATCATTAGTCATCAGCGAAATGCAAAAAAACCACAATGAAATAGTACTTCATACCTATTAGGATGGCTATAATCAAAAAATTGTAAATTAACAAGTATCGGTGAGGATGTGGAAAAATTAGAATCCTCATACAGTGCTGGTGGGAATATAAAATAGTGCAGCCAACTTAAAAAATAGTGTAGTGGTTCCTCAAAAAGTTAAACAGAGTTACCATATGACCCAGCAATTCCACGCCTAAGTATATAGTCAAGAGAATTAAAAACATATGTTCATACAAAAACCTGTACACGAAAATTCATAGCAGCATTATTCTTAACAGCCAAAAAGTGGGAAATTCGAAGTGCCCATCAACTAATGGATGTATAAACAAATTATCATATAGATATACAATGGAATATTATCCAGCCATAAAAAACAAAATGGTACTCTTACATACTACACATGGAGGAACCTTGAAAACATTACACCACATGTATAAAATATCCAGAATAGACAAATCTATAAAGATAAAACATAGATTAGTGGTTGCCTAGGGCTGAGGGGGGATGGGGAATTTGGAAGTGATAGTTAAAGAGTACAGGGTTTCTTTTGGGGGTGATAGAAATGTTCTAATATTGATTGGGGTGATTGTTGCACAACTCTGGGAATATTAAAACAAACAAAAAAAAAAACAAATAGTACACTTTGAAAGAATGAACTTTATGATATGTAAATTATATCTTCATTTTTTAAAACAGTAACTATAAAGCTGTAGCAATTAAAGTATGCAGTGCTGGTGTAAGGATAAGCAAATCAAAGACAAAGAATAAAAAGCTCCAAAGCCTACCCACACATAAAGGAATTCCGTATGGGCAGAGTTGACATTATAGATTAGTGGAGAAATGGTTTAGTCAATAAATGGTATTGTCCATCTGGCTATGTATATGAAAAATAAAATAAAGTTTAATCCCACAGTCATGCCACTCACACATAGGAATTGCAAATAAATTGAAGAACTTAAGTGTAAAAAAAAATTAGAAGCTGCAAAACTTTCAGAGGAAAACATAGCAAGACAACCTTAAGACATCATGAGAGTGAGATTTTTAAACAAAACCAAAGCACAAACCAAAATGAAAAAGATGTTATTTTTCTATATTAAAATTTAAAATTCTGAATGGATATAGATTTTAATAATGGAATAAAACTCACAGATAGAGAAAACAAACTTGTGGTTACCAAAGGGGAGAGGGAAGGAGAAGAACAAATTAGGGATATGGGATTAACAGACACAAACTACTATATATAAAATAGATAAGCAAAAATGATCTACTGTATAGCACAGGGAATTATACCCATTATCTTGTAATAACCTATAATGGAGTATAATCTGCAAAAATACTGAATCAGTATGCTGTACACCTGCAACTAACATAATATTGTAAATCAACTATACTTCAATTTTAAAAAGTTTAAATTTTGGAAGAACATATGATACTATAAAGTAAAAAGCAAGTACACAGTCAACAAAAGCTTGGTCTCTGGAATGTATAAAGAACTTTTAAAATTAATTTTAAAAAACAAACAATATAAAAATATGCAGAAGATAGGAACAATTTACAGAAAACACCAAATACGTGAAAAATCTCAAAATCAGTAGCAATGAGGGAAACACAAAACAATGATGTACTATTTCTCAGTCTTCATATTTTATTTGTTTATGAATTGCAGTGAGGATACGTGGAAATGGAAATTCTGATAAACTCTTGGTGGAAATATAAACTGGTACAACCATTGTTGAAAAAAACTGGCAGGATCTGGTAAAGATGCTCACACCATAACGCTTGGTTAGTCTCATTTTAGATCCCCACCTTGGAGGGGAGACGAACAAAAATGTACAGGGATCTATGAATAAGGATGCACTGTAGCACTCTTTATATAGTGAAACCCTGGACACAACCAAAGACATAAGGAAATGGATAAGGAAAGTGCAGCATGTAGCTGAAGTTCAATGTAGCAGTTCAAATGAATGAATCAGATCTCTGTATCAACGCGGATAAATCTCAAAGACGTGACATTTATTAAGATTTTCAGAATTGTACACGCAGTATGATACAATTTGTGTAAATTTTAAATAATCAAAACAATATGCCATTTGTGGATACATATTTACATGTTAACCTTTAAAACATGGAAAGAAAGGATATACACCAACTTAGTTGGTAATTACCTCTGGGGTAGAAGGTGGTGGAGAAAGAAATTGTGTGTCCTTTTCTTTAACTATATCTGTAACATTTTATTTTTCAGCTATTTAATCCAAATATGGCAAAAACATGAGTGTTTGTCAAATCTAGGTGGTAGATTAATGGTTCTGTTCTATCATTCTCTATAACTGTCTGTATACTTTAAATAGTTCATAATCAATTTTAAAGAGATTATAGGGGGCCACAAGACTGAGGTCAGGAGACCAGTTAGAAATCTGTAGCAACAATGCAGGAAGGAGATGGCAGGAGCATGGACCAGGGTGGTTTCAGGAGGAGTGTGAAAAGTAAATGGAGTTGAGAGTGGGGACAGTTCAGTAGGTAGAATTGAGAGAACTTGATGACTGATTAGATAGAGTGGATAAGAAAGTGAGAGAGAAGACTCAAAATTGTCATGCAAATTTCAGCTAGCTCAGTTGGATGAAGGCACGGTAGCCGTTGACTGAGTTAGGAAAGAGACAAAGCAGAGATGATTTGGGCAAAATAATGAATTAAGTTAGGGAAATGTCTGATTTGAGATATCAGGCAAATAAATAGTCCTCTGGTCCAGTGATGAGAACCAAGACTTGGAGGTTGGACTTAGAATGTGGTTGGCAAACGAAGACCTGGAACAGTGTGCAGGGTGGAAAGAGGGCAAAGAATGAAACCCTGGAGCACCCCACAATGTAAGATCGTGGGCTAAGAAGAAGCTTGAAAATGTGACTGAGATGTGACCAAAGAGGAGAAAGGAAGACAAGGAGAAGGTGGGGGGCCCCAGACCAAAAAATATTGAGGGTTCCAAAAATGAATGCAGAGGTCAGTGCTATCTGGTGCTCCGTCATGTAAAATCAGGTCCCAAAATTCCCACTGGATATAACAACGCAGAGGCCATTGCTGACCTGGGAGTAGGAATCAAATTGTTGGGGAGGGACTGAAGAGGAGAGAACTTCATCAGCCAGTGTAGACACTTGCTTTGAAGTCAGACTGCCTGGGTTCCACTCCCACAGCAGTGAGTGCATCTGGGAAAGTTACCTAATCTCCTAATGCTTTAATTACATGTTAACTCACCTAGTATTCATTTATCATAGGGTTATTGTGAGGATTAAATAAATTACTACTAGGTGAGTTAGCACATTCACTATATATCATCACTATGTTGACAATAGTCACTAGATACACGCCACTATGAAATATGGTTGGGATAGGGAAAAAGGTAGAGTAGTAGCCACAAGCAGCATTGGGCCAAATGATAGTGGTTGGGTGAAAGATATTGAATATATTTACAAGCTGATAGAAAATTGATATGAAAAGAATTTGGGTAGTCAGGAGAAAGAGAAGAGATGGTTAATGGAGAGGGCTGCGTGGGGTTGGGTCCAGTGCACAAGTAGGGGAATCACAGTAATGTCAGAGGCAGTCAACCTCTACTGTGGCGGGAAGGAGGACACACAGGATGGATGTAGGCAAAGATATGGTTGAAGGTGGGCAGACAGAGTGGAGAACAGAAAGTTGAGAGTGTCCATCCCTCTGACGGCTTCTATTTTTTCAGTGGCCTAGTATATGAGGTTGCCTTTTTATTGTAAAAGAGGGGAGAGGGCTTCCCTGGTGATGCAGTGGTTAAGAATCCACCTGCCAATGCAGGAGACACGGGTTCGAATCCTGGTCCAGGAAGATCCCACATGCCGTGGAGTAACTAAGCCCATGAGCCACAACTGCTGAGCCCATGTGCCGCAATTAGTGAAGCCCGCGCACCCTAGAGCCCGTGTTCCACAACAAGAGAAGCCACCGCAATGAGAGGCCTACGCACCACAACGAAGAGCAGCCCCCGCTCTCTGCAACTAGAGAAAGCCCGCACGCAGCGACGAAGACCCAACGCAGCCAATAAATAAATAAACAAATTTATTTAAAAAAAAAAAAAAAAAAGGAGAGAGAGTGGAGATCTGAAGACCCTGGATACCAATGAGACACTTTGGAAACAGGAGAAGGAGCCAAAAGAGAGGCATATTTCTGGGTAGCACTGGGAGCCGGGGTCAGGCTGGAGACCAGGAATTTGCAAGGCACCACAGGCATAGGCATCCAAGCATCCAAGCAAACACCAGTCTCCTGTGGTCTGTCCATAATTTCCTGCCATCTGATAAGAGAGATACGGGAGCAGGCAAGGCTCAAGAGATCAGGTAGTTGCCAGTTGGCACCAAGGGGGTCAGCTGGGCCCTGACACACAGTTGGCACTCAGTGGCAGGAGGGATGTGGGTGCTGGGCAGGTGAGCAAGACCTGGAACTGAGGCACAAGACCAACTCACAGTCTTCACAAGGTTGACTTGCTCTGAGTCCCAGCGAGATGTGCTGGCAATGCCTACTAGCCCATTCCTGCTACAAGTCAAGACTAACCCAAGAGCACTCATTTACCTGTCTTAGAATCTACGAGAGAGCTGTTTAAACATGCAAATTTCCTCTCCCTGTGCTTTGAGATTCCAAATCAGTAGATTGAAGATGAGAAACTTGCATCTGGACTCCTACCAAAGTTTGGAAATCACTACTCCAGATACCAGGACCAACCTTGTCCTGTTGATGGTTGTCAAGAGGCTCAGCTGTGCAGAAGCCAGGACCCAGGCAAGGCCTTGGCAGATGGCACCATTCCCAAGCCCTGAAGGACAGAGGAAGCTGGTAGACCCACTGTATCTTCCAAGACATCAAGGGGTTAAAAAAAGCACTGGGAACCTGCATACTTTTATTACATTATAGGGATGTTATTGCATTATAAATAATGCCACAGGATGCATTATTTATACATTTAATATCAGGCTTACTTATAAGTCAGATCTCTGCACTTTTAGATAAATACTCTGTCTGCAGCCCACCTCCAGCAGCCAGGAGCAGACAGAGAGTGGAAAGCACACTCTTGCTCTTTCAGACGGTGGAGGGAGGGCAGACACATGTCAGAGACAGCAAAAGCCCTGTGATGGGAAGCAGATAATGTCTTTATGAAAACCAGCAGATGGCTCTTTTGAAAGCCCTTTCAGTTCTCCTTTATTCTGATAAGCACAGGGAAGCAAGATACATGGGAGAGAGCTTTATGGGTTTGTACTTATTGTCCTAAGAGCCCAGAGAGTTGGAGACAGAGAGGCGAAGAGTGCATGGGTGGGGTGGGGGGACCGAGAGGGGAGGATGCTTGGCTCCCCAATCCACTTGCTGCTGGTGTGGATCGGGGCACCGAACTAAAGCAACAGGAGCAATGATAGCAGCTCTTTCTCAAGCATCCAAACGTCCGTTCATTCAGAATATTCACCGTGACAGCTTTCCACATGCCAACTCCTAGACTAGGAGCTAAAGGAGACCCAGAGATGAGTGAGATGAGGTTGTCAAGGGTTTCTCGTATGAAGATACACCCACACAAAGGTAACCATGATCATGACATCGAGTGATCTACATCGAAAGCCAAGACAAAGAGTTGTAGAGTTCAAAGGAGAGCAAGGCTACCCCAGTTGTAAAACTTTGTTATTATTGTCATTATCGTTATCATTATTTTAACTAAAAATGACTCCTACATGTGTGTGTCAACCAGTGTGTCACAAATACCGCTTACTCAGTGCCTCGCTCTGTTCCAGGTGCTGGGGTGACAGCAGAGACCAAGACAAACGGGATCCCAGCCTCTCAGAACTCTCATGACGCTGGGAAGACAGAAAACGTGTAAACCAACAGAGTCCTTCCAGACACTGAGAGTGTAACGAGGAAATAAGCAAGGACAAAGAGGAGTGGAGTTGGAGTAGGAAGACTTCTCTTAGGGGAACAATTGAGCTACAACCTGAATGATTTCACACTTTAGGGGAAGGGGGAGACTGTACTGAGACCCTGAAGGTGGGTAAGATTTGCACATATAGAATTGGAGAAGAGGAGTTTTCCAGATGGAGGAAAACAGATGAACACAGGCACCAGTGGTAGAATGTGTAAGAGTGGAGCTGGAAAGGAAGACACAGGAATGACTTGGGTGATCAGGTTGGCTGGGGGTCATACTAGACATCTGACCTGAGATGTCTACACTTCACTTTTCCAGGGGGGGTGGGGAGAGGGACACCAAGAGTCTCATAGAACAACTGAATATGGACCATAAGCAAATCTGGCAGCTATAGCTGGGAATGGATTGAAGAGCTGTGGGAAAGAATGGAGATGGGATTCATCAGAAAGCCGCCCAATCATCCAAGGGAAAGACACTAAAGGGTGCCCTAGACTGTCCTTTTTGGAGCAAAGCCTTACCTCTAACTCCCACAATTTCTCTCTAATTTTCTCTCCAACCCAGGAGCTCTTTGTGCATTTGGGGTAGAAGGCACTGGCTTGGCAAGGACGTTTCCTAAACATTTTTCTCTTACACCTTTCAAAACTTAAAAGTCAATCAATTGGGGCTTCCCTGGTGGCGCAGTGGTTGAGAATCTGCCTGCCAATGCAGGGGACACGGGTTCGAGCCCTGGTCTGGGAAGAGCCCACATGCCGCGGAGCAGCTGGGCCCGTGAGCCACAACTACTGAGCCTGCGCGTCTGGAGCCTGTGCTCCGCAACAAGAGAGGCCGCGATGGTGAGAGGCCCGCGCACCGCGATGAAGAGTGGCCCCCGCCTGCCGCAACTAGAGAAAGCCCTTGCACAGAAATGAAGACCCAACACAGCCATAAATAAATATATAAATAAATAAAATTTTTAAAAAAAAAGTCAATCATTTGGAACTACGTACACGCACACACACATGCATGCACGCGCATATAAACTGGTAAAATCCAAATAAGGTCTGTAGTTTACTTAATAGTATGTTACCAGTGTCAGTTACCTGGTTTTGATGATTAGACTACAGCTTTATAAGATGAGATCATTGGGGGACGCAGTATGAGAACATGGCCCACCTCAGAAGGTTCCAGTTTTGCATCTACCTCTGCTGTAGGTGTCTGGTTTGGGCTCCATAGAATCCAGCACCGAGCACCATGCCCAGCATGGAGCAGGTGTACAGAGACTGGCAGATGAGGAAGGTCAAGAGAAAGGAAGAAAAAAGGAGGGAGGGAAAGAGAGAGAGAAAAATAATGAAAGGAAAGAAAGAGGGAGTGAAGGAAGGACACAGCCATGGGGAGGGGGCAGAGATAAAAAGCAAAACACCACACTAGAGAAGCAGAAGCATCCCGGGCCAGAAGATTCCAGCTACGCCTACTAGCACACCTTCAAGGGTCAATAGCAGGAAGAGTGCGAAGGAAGGGGTAACTATGGGGGCAAGAGTGCCCTGGAGCGGAGGAGAAGGCCCTGCCTTGGAAATCCTAGATGGTTCCTGCCCTTCTGACAATGCAGTTCTGACCTGGAACCAGCATGACCTTGGTTCCAGCAGGGGAGGCCTGGGGGATGGGCAGCTCTCAGGGAAAATGGAAGCCAGTTGCTGGTGGTGCCTCCATTGTAGAACTACACAGATGCTCTACGATGACCCGAGAGAACTTCAGATGCCAGGAAGTTGTCCTTGAACCCTGTTATGGGCTAAATTGTGTTTCCCTCAAAATTCACATGTTGAAATTCTAACCCCCAGTACCTTAGAATGTGGCCCTATTTGGAGAAAGGGTCTTAAAGAGATGATTAAGGTTAAATAAGGTCATTAGGAGAGGTCCTAATCCAATATGACAGTGTCCTTATAAGAGGAGGAGGTTAGGACACAGACACACAATGGGAAGGCCACCTGAGGACACAGGGAGAAGACAGCCATCTACAAGCCAAGGTGAGAGGCCTCAGAAGAAACCAGCCCTGCCAACACCTTGATCTTGGACTTCTAGTCTCTAGAACTGTGAGAAAATAAATATCTGTTGTTGAAGCCCCCCAGTCTCTGGTAATTTGTTATGGCAGCCCGAGTAAACTAATATAAATCCCAACCAGCTGGCCAGGTGTGCATAATGAGAATATTCCAGAGGAAGGACTCTGAGAGAGACAAAGCCTGGACCCAAAGGAACAGTTACTAGAGAAGACAGTGTCCACGTGTGTGAACACAACCCTCCACTGGCCTCTGAAAATGGGGACAACGGGAAGAAAGAAGGTGATGTGTTATCAGGAATAAGAACACACTTTGGAATCAGACAAAACTGGTTTCAAGTCCCAGCTGGCCCACTTCCTCCCTGGGTGGGTTTAGACGCGTACTCTCATCTCTCTGGTTCTCAATTTCCTCATCTGTAACATGAGGACAGTAATAATATCCACGTGAGAATGTTGTGAGAATTCAAACATGTTAATGAACAGAAATCTCTTAGCTTATTGAGGTAGGGGTGGTGGTGGTGCTATCACTGTGGATTTCTTTTCCTGATGTTAAACAGTTTGTTATATAGTATTGGGAAAAAAGAGGAAGAGAGATCCAAATAAAGTTAGATCAGATTTCTATAGAAAAACGAGCCCATGACTTTGGGGGCCACCACTGCTCCCACTTGACCACTAGCTCTGTGACCTTGGGGACTCCCGTGGCTTCTTGCTGTCCTTGTGTGCATATTGAGACCAACAATGCCTGCCTCACCTGCCCTCTGGGGTGCACCCCCAGAGGACACCAGCTGCCCTGGACAGCACCCTACACGTACACAGAGAAGGGATGGCCGCTGTGTTAAGCCCCAAACTCCCCGCCTGCCCTGTGAGTCCTAATCTCATCGGGAGAGAGAGAAAGCGTGTCCCCCGCTGACCTCCCGGCGAGGTGAGCCCAGACCTTTCCTCTCAGCAACAACACATCCTCTCCCCCAGTTGCCCCAGCCCCAGGATCAGAGCCTTCCCTCTGCAAATCATGGTAATAAATATGATCTGAAGCAACTCTGGCTCTTACAGCCTTAATAAATGGGTTGCCATAGTGGCAAATTCAGACGCAGAGAGAATCTTTTCAATAAAGGCTGAGAGGGTTATTAATAACGTTAATGTAGTGCGTTACGGAGCTCAGGCACATGGAGAGGGCCTCTCACCCTCCTCCCCCAGCCCATCTTTTCCAGGACTGGCCAGCAAAGACCGCCCGGCTACGAGCACTGTGGGATTGAGACGAAACTCCAGGATGGAGTCAAGTGGCTGGAGTTCACAAGGGGACACACTCCCTGATCTGACAATCCAGTACCCTTCCCAGCACCCACTTTCCACAGGCTATGGAGGTTGCAGCCACAGAGCATAGAGGTTGAGAAAACTTTCTCTCAAGCTGTACAGACCTGGGCTCAAAGGCCAGCTGAGTTCTCTGCCGTGCCCTCCAGGTTGTGTTATTTAGAAGTGACTCACAAACATAGAGAACAGACTTGTGGTTGCCAAGGGTTGGGGCGGGGGGGATGGATTGGGATTTGGGATTAGCAGAGGCAAACTATTGTATATAGGATGGATAAACAACAAGGTCCTACTGTATAGCACAGGGAACATATTCAATGTCCTGTGACTGACAGACCATAATGGAAAAGAATATGAAAGAGAATATATATATATATATAACTGAGTCACTTTGCTGTACAGAAGAAATTGTAAATCAACTATACTTCAATAATTTTTTTCAAAAAAGTAGTGAAAGGCCCCAGGTACTCCCCTCCAGCTTACCCTGATCATTGATTTCCCATCACACTTGTGGTCAGGGCAGCTCACCCACCAAACATCTCCAGTTCTCCACCTCCCGGGCCTATGCCCAAGCTGGACTCCTTCTGTTGGGCGGGGCCGATACATTTTGAGCAGAAATAACAAGTGTCACTTCTGAGCCAGGCATTTAATTGTTCACACAAGACCTTCCAGAACCCTCTCTTCCCTTACGTACACTCAAAATTGTGGGTGCCCCCTGGCCTGGGTCCCTGAATGACTGATAAGCAGTGCTCCCAGGCTGACCCAGAAGGACACAAAGCATGGGCAAGAAATAAAACTTTGATGTTTTAAGCCAGGGGTCACAAACTTTTGGGGCTTTGAGAGCCGGATGGTTCCTACTGCAGCTACTCGACTCAGCCACTGTAGCATGAAAGTAGCACAGACGATACTTAAACAGACAGACATGACGCTGATGCAGTAAAAGCCGATTTACAAAAACAGACAATGGGCAGCCTTTGGACCATGGGGCACAGTCTGCTAAACCTTGCTTGAAGCCATTAAGCTTTGTAGCTTTGAGCCTGTCCTGACTGATAGGTCCTTATCCCCTCTAATCTCCTGTATTGTTTATTCACTTAGTACATGTATTATCCACCATTCTCAAGTATAATGGAAGCACACTGAGGTCAGGAGTCTGCTGTATCCCCAGCTCCAGAAGAGTCTGAAATAGAATGGATACTCAAGAAATCTTCTTAAATAAAGAAATGTTAAATCCTTAGCTGGGTGACCTTAGGTAAGTCACTGAACCTCCTTGAGCCTCGGTTTATTCAACTTGCAAAGTGGGGAAGTGTAATAGGCCCTGCATCCCTGGGTCACTGAGGATGTCCCATGGAATAATGCATGTTAAGTGTGAGACATCTAAGTGTCCCATAAGTGGTGACTGATATTTTTCGTTACATCTGGAACAACAGCCTCCAAAGTCCAGCTCTAGAGCAGATTCTGCCTACCTACCGGTCTTCTCTGTACAATGGGGTTGCAGCGGCTGAGAATCAAGGTTCACTAATTTGGGCATGAAGATGCACGCAGAAAGATTACTTCCTGGGGATACACCCTCTAAATCAGGCGTGGGTGAACAACTGCCATGGGCCAAAGCCGCTGGCTGTCTGTTTTTATAGAGTTTTATTGGAAACAGCCACGTTCATTTGCTTATATATTGTCTACGGATGTCCTCACACTGCAGTGGCAGAGTTGAGTAGTTGCAATGGAGACAGTAGGGTCCTCAAAGCCTAAAATATTGACCATCTGGCCCTTTACCGAAAACGTTACCTACCTTTAGTCCACGTGACTATGGAATCAAGAAGGGCAAGTTGTCTTTCTCACCCAAGCTTGTGTTCGTAGAGCTAATTTTCAGAACTCAAGTGCCATGGCTGACATTTTTGTGTCACACTTTATTTTGGAAGACTAAACCCTGTACTGCCCCTTGAAGAGAGCTTTTGAAGTCCTAGCATGCAAAAACTCTCCACTGCCCATCCATAATGGGACCGCAAGGCCATCTCTCTCACTTATCCATGCATTTCTTTAGTCATCTGACAAACGTTTGCTGAGAACCTATTATACTACTGTGAACAAAACTGACTCCAGAAATAGAGACACAGATGTAGAGAACAAACGTATGGACACCAAGGGGGGAAAGTGGCAGGGGGAGGGGGGTGAGGTGGGATGAATTGGGAGATTGGGATTGACATATATACACTAATATGTATAAAATGGACAACTAATAAGAACCTGCTGTATAAAAAAAAATTAAATTAAATTCAAAAATTAAAAAAAAAAAAAATTGACTCCAACCAGCAAGGATTCCAACCCAGAGTCTGTCATTTCTCTTTCCAACTCTATTGTGTTGCCGATTAGGACTCCAGCTAACAGGAAAATCATATAATTCATATTTCTCCACTCTCTCCTCAAGGGTACTGAGGATCTGGCACAGTACACCATTCATTCATTCATTCATTCATTCTACAAATAGACGTTAAGTGATTACTCAGTGGCAGTAACTGTGGCATGTGATTCCTGCCTTCACAGGGCTTGTAGTACACGGCACATAATAGGTGCTGAACAAACATATGTTGAACGAACTTACTTCCCAAATGCCCTGCTGGAGTTTAGATTCACTTGGCCAGGCCATTTGCTGTCAAACCAGCACTGTGGCAAGAAAGGCCTTTAGAAGCAACTCGCTAGAAATCAAGGCAATAGTCTCATCCCTATCATACCCAGCTATGTGATCTTGGACAAGTCATTGAAACTCTCTGAACTTCAACTTTTCACCTGTTCAATCAGCACCACATCACTTTCAAAAAGTGATAATAGCCAGTATTAATCATAGCTAATATTTCCCAAAGGCCTGGGCCATGCCACTCACAGTTCTTGGCAGTTTACATATGTCAACTCACGCGATGCTTGCCACCAGCCTGTGAGGTTGGAGCCATGAACACCCCTGGGTTACCACCGAGGAGACTGGAAGAGGAAGGTTGAGTAATCTACCCCAAGTCCCACAGCTACTGAGTAAGTAGTCAGCCAGTAGGTGTCCGACAAACCTTACCTCACGCCCCCTCCTCCTGCCCGTAGCTGTTGAAGAAGAACGTTCTGTAAACCAGCCTGTCTACTGGTTCCAGTGGTCCCTGCTTCCTCCAGTGTCGTTCCTCCAGTTCTCTCTAGAACTTCAGCAGACCCCACGCCCAGCTCACTCCCAGCTCCAATGGTTTCTGCTTGGTTCTCGGGACCCCCAGGTCCTGCCCAGATGCCTCTGGGGACACTGTGGGACCAAAAAGAAGCTACCCGAGTGCTCGTTTCCATTTTACCCCTGTCTCCCTCAGGGACCATGGGCTTCTTCACCTTTCAGATAACCTGTGGTGTACCAACTCATCCCTGGAGTCTCCCGGTCTCCATCGTTCTGTAAAGACCGCTGGCCTAGTCTTGGGCACATTTCTACAATTTGCTCAGTAACTGGAATGTATTCTGTTGAGATCAAGGGCCCTTCGGGTACATTTAGAGGTGCCACCCTTCTCCTCGTGACCTCAGCATTCGTGAAATTCAGTCCCACTTAACCCTGCCATGTCAGCGGGGAGGTGAGTGCCCATGACAGGAAAGGCCCAAGTGTTGATTCTGGAGCCTCTGATGCTGTGTGACACTGGGCAGGCTGTTTACCTCTCTGTGCCTCAGTGCCCTCCTCTTTACCTGCAGGCAGTGGCACCAATCCTGGAAAACTACTTCTAGTAGTAGAGAGGGGCCCTAGCATGATGCGTGGAGTATAAAGTAAGCGCTGACTAAACAGAGGTTTTGGTGGAGGTAGCGGCTAAAGTATGTGCCTCTGTTAAAATTTTACCTCTGGTGACATTTATAACAATATTAGAAATAAAGATAATAATAACAATAACAGTAGCTAACCCTGAGTGAATGTCAACACTATGCCACACACCATGCTAAACCCTCGGCCTGCCATTTTCTCTTTTTCTCTTCATGGAGCCGTTGGGGGTGCCCACATTTGTGGTTCTGCAGGAACTTGCAGCAGAGAGGGCAAGCGATGTGCCCCAGATCACACAGCCCACAGGTCACAAAGCCAGCTTGCAAACCCAGACCCCTCCCACTCCAGGATTGGAGGGCTGACCACCACCCTACACTTCCCAGGGCCCACCCAGCCCCACCCTCCCAGGGGCCCAGACTGTCCTGTCCAGCCTGGCACCCTTCCACCTCCTCCCCCTGTTTCCTGAGCTGATGCCCGAGAAGTGACCCACGCCTTGCAGAGCCCCTGCAAAGCCCTCAGCCTGACCTCCATGTAATGAAGGGAATTAATACGGCCGAGCCTGCAGCCCAGCCGAGCCGCTTCCCAGCAGCCCCAGCCAGGCCTCTAATTGATTAGGCCATAAAGCCTGGGCACTAAATTGAAAGGAGCTGCACTAATTCTCTTTTATGTTAAATTTCTGTCTTTCCCCTTTATCGAATCCCCCGCCCAATGTCCCTTTCCCTCCCCATCACGGGCTTGCTGTGGGCCTGTTTTTTCCATGCACAGATTAAGTACCTAATCAAAATCTTGTCTCCCCTAATGGCATAAAATTGAAAGATAGATATTGCACTTTACACAGCTGATTAAACACTCGAATGTGGCTAAATGCTTAAAGGGCTTGTTACATTAACTAACTCTGTCATCTGCCCACTGTCTTATAATTGCGTGTGCTTGGGCTGCTTGGGGGAAGCACAGCATGATGGCTTCCAGCCACCTCCTCTTTGGTGGCCTTTCCCGCCCCCCTCCCTGGGGCCCCCTGCGCCATAGCTGTGCCAGGGTACAGGGAGTCAGACCAGGAGTGGCCGCCATGCTCCCCACTGGCCTTGGGTGGTGGGGAACAGGGAGGAAGGACCTCCCCCATGCCCACACAGCAAGTGCCCTCCCCTGCTACTAACCTCCAGGCCAGTGTACCAAGGCACCAGACCCTCCCACCCCTCACTTCCCACACCCATCTAGTGCCTGATCTCTTGCCTCCAAGAATATAAATTTCCCCCAGCCCAATTCCAGAGGGAGATGTCCTGGGTGCATAAGGCCAGTGGTGCCCTAATCATCTGTTTTGCTTCACCTCTGGCCTTTGACATCCTTCCCCATCATCTCAGGTGCTCAAACCCACCTGTTTTTTGCAAACAAGGAACCTTGATAGTTATGACAGTGGAAGATGGTGGCTGAGAGGGGAGGCGGTGAGGAGCTCATTGGACACCTGGACGCCCCTGACACTGAGTCTCTGTCTTAACTCAGCACAGAGCGCTCTGGGGCCTCAGCCACGTGGCCGGCAGGGTATATTAGTCAGGGTTCTCCAGAGAGATGCAGCCGATAGGATGTGTGTACACATACAGAAAGAGATTTATTATAAGGAATTGGTTCATGCAATCATGGAGGCTGGCAAGTCTGAATCTGCAGTGTGGGTGGGCCAGCAGGCTGAAGACCTGGGAGAGCCGATGACACAGGTGAAGTCCACAGGCTGTCTGCTGGAGAATTCCCCCTTGCTCAGGAAAGCAGCTCCTTTTGTTCTAGTCAGGCCTTCAACTGATTAGATGAGACCCACCCATAGTATGGAGGGCAATCTGCTTTACCCAAAATTCCCCTATTTAAATGTAAATCTCATGTAAGCACACACTTCAAGTCAACACATAAAATTAATCATTACACAAGGAAGCGAGATCACACAGGAAATTGACCTACCTAAGTTCCCACAGCAAATGAGTGCAGGGCTGGGTCTTGATTCCAGTTGTCCTGACCCCTGGCCTTGCTTCTCACCACTGTGGCTCATGGCAGAGGGTAAAGGGCAGGGACAGGCTCACAGCTCAAGCCGACAAGAGGCAACCTTTTCTGCCACAGCTTCCAGCCCAGAGAAAAGACATGTTTCACAAAGGAGCAGTCAGTTTTGTAGCATGATGGTTAAGGAAAAGCATGGACTTAACTTGGATCAGAACCTGGTTCGACCCCTGCCCAACTATTTGTCTTCTCAGAAACCTTGGCAAATTTCTTAATCTTTTCATACTTCCATTTCTTCATAGGAAAAATGAAGACTCCAGCAGGCATGCAACAAGTATTTATCAAACACCACCTCTATGCCAAGTTCTGAGCCAGGCATGGGCATTTCACAGTGAAAAATGCAGGCCACTCCTGTCTTCATGGAGCTTACAGTTGAGAAGAGAAGGAAGGCATGAGTGATAGAATCATTGCACAAATTAGAAAATTACAAGTTGTGATAAATGCGATGTAGACAAAATTAACAAACAAATAAACACCAGCCATGGCAACCGCAAAGGGCTCAACTACAGGATAATGGGGTGGAGTGGCTACTTTAGACTGGGTGGCCAGGAGAGCTTGCTCAAGGAGGTGGCACTAAGCTGAGAGCTAAAAGATCAGAAGCAGCCAGCCATGTGGACGTCAGGAGAAAGTGTCCTGACAAAGGGACAAAGCAAAGGAACAGCAAGTCCAAGGATTCCAAGGCAGGACTGGGATGTCACAGGCCAATGTGGTTACAGAGTGGGGAGCCAGGAAAGTGGAGCTCAGCCTTGCCTCTGCATCCTCCCAAGTGTGTGCCCGGGCACTTGTCACCCATGGGAGCCTCAGTTTCCTCAACTATAAAACAGAAACCGTAACACAGGACTGTGGGGAGGATCCAAAGAGAAAATGTCTGTCCTGTGCCTGCCTCAGCAAACACTGGGTGCCCAAGAGCCAGAAGCTCAGCACTGGAAAGACCCTGAACATCAAACCAGCTCCAGGTAACGGAGGAGGGAAATCTTCATCCCTGTTCTCTATTTCTCTGTCTCTTTCTGTCTCTGACCTCAAGCTCCACTTTTCTCTGCAGTCTGCTTTATCCTCCTCTTTCAGACTGGCTTCCTCCACTGTATGTCTTCTGCCACCCAGCCCCCACCTGCCACCTAATAATTCGAATAAGTTAGGTTGTCAAGACACTGACTCCCGCCCCAACTGGACATGAACTTTCAACTCAAATGCCTGGCACCACCAAAACCTGCCTCTACATCTCCAAGTTAAATTTGTCAGAGAGGCCACAACTGGTCGTCTTATCTGCAACCAAGGGGCAAGCCTTAGCAGGTGCTCCCTGATCCAATCAATACGGCAGCAGGAAAAACAGACATGGGCACCTTGGGCAGCCAGTGGGGGGAGATTCTGCAGGGACAGCTTGCAGGCAGCCAGCAAGTGCAGCCAGTCTACAACTTGAGCTAAGGGAGCCACAGGGCTTCAGCTCCAAGAAAACCATTCCAGTCCAACTATGTGTCATACCTCCCAGGGCATCCCACCTCGTCATGCCAACCTGACCAGATGCCAGGAAAGCACAGGGATCCTCTCTCTTTTCAGTGTCAACCTCTTCACAAGAGTAACACCTGAACCACACCCTGCAGCCTCCATAGCTTGTAACCACCCACTCCCCATGGTTCTGTGGGAACTGCAGCCCTCCGTCTGTGAGAACCTCCTCCCTCCGTCTGTGGGAACCTCCCTCCCTCCGTCTGTGGGAACCTCCCTCCCTCCGTCTGTGGGAACCTCCCTCCCTCCGTCTGTGGGAACCTCCCTCCCTCCGTCTGTGGGAACCTCCCCCCTCCGTCTGTGGGAACCTCCCCCCTCCGTCTGTGGGAACCTCCCTCCCTCCGTCTGTGGGAACCTCCCTCCCTCCGTCTGTGGGAACCTCCCTCCCTCCGTCTGTGGGAACCTCCTCCCTCCGTCTGTGGGAACCTCCTCCCTCCGTCTGTAGAAACTCCCTCCCTCCGTCTGTAGAATCTCCCTCCCTCCGTCTGTGGGAACCTCCTCCCTCCGTCTGTGGGAACCTCCCTCCGTCTGTAGAACCTCCCTCCCTCCGTCTGTGGGAACCTCCTCCCTCCGTCTGTGGGAACCTCCCTCCCTCCGTCTGTGGGAACCTCCCCCCTCCGTCTGTGGGAACCTCCTCCCTCCGTCTGTGGGAACCTCCCTCCCTCCGTCTGTGGGAACCTCCCTCCCTCCGTCTGTGGGAACCTCCTCCCTCCGTCTGTGGGAACCTCCTCCCTCCGTCTGTAGAAACTCCCTCCCTCCGTCTGTAGAATCTCCCTCCCTCCATCTGTGGGAACCTCCTCCCTCCGTCTGTGGGAACCTCCCTCCGTCTGTAGAACCTCCCTCCCTCCGTCTGTGGAACCTCCTCCCTCCATCTGTAGAACCTCCTCCCTCCGTCTGTAGAACCTCCTCCTTCCGTCTGTGGGAACCTCCTCCCTCCGTCTGTGGGAACCTCCCTACCTCTGTCTGTGGGAACTTTCCACTCCGGCCCCCCAGTAGCCCCTCCTTGCTGCAGCCTCTGAGGAAAGCATTCATCTCTCCAACGGCCTCCTTTACACAGCTCAGTTGAGAGGATTATGGACTCCTCACTAAGTGCTTCACATTAAAGATTCATAGAGGCACAATATCTATCTAATACGGCAGGTTGTACAACACAGAATCCAACGCAACGCAAAGCACATCACTGAGAACTGGAGCCAAAGCGCCTCTGGTTGCTGAGGGCATCACGGCCGGTGCAAAGGGATGTGGTGGTTTCAGGAGGCTCCTCTCCTCACCCCCCAACCTCTCACCAGCTCACCCGCTTGACTCAGGAGCCACCCTGAAAGTTCCCTCATGCTGTGCGCAAGAAGATACACTCACGTACATGCCCTCTCACACACGTGTGCGTGCACACTGAGTCACATGCACAGGATTACATACACTTACACATATTCACACACGCATGCACAAACGCTCATGCATCACATGCATAGTCACACGCATGCACATTTATATACACACACTCACATACATGCTCAAGCGCATGCGTGTACACCCACATTCACACACTTGTACACACACTTCATAAGAGTGCACTCAGCCACACACACCAAACCAACAAGAACAATGATAGTAATGACACCATTGACTGAGAGCTTACCATGTGGCAGTCCCTCTAGATGTCTCATTTATGCTCCTGTTAAAGGGTCCTTATATCCATTTGACGTTAAGAAAAATGATCCAGAAAGACCTTGGCCAGGTTGCTTGTCCAAGGTCACGCAGCCAATAGTGGCAGAAGCGGCATTTGAGCCTAGATACACCATGCTCTCAACCACTGAAACACTGCCTCTTAGCAGAGAGACCATCACGCAGAGCCTCCTCAGATCCTTTCCGGAAGTGCAGAAGGGAATGGGGGAAGGGACAAATCAATCCGCATTTAGATATCCACAAAGTCCCAGAGACACCTCACCTGTGGATTCACACACTTGACAGATCCTGCTTCAGGTAGCTCTACCCACTTGCACAGATGCAAGAACTCACATACACACACACAGACATGTGCACGTGCACGCACATACACACACACACACATCCATGCACACAAGAAGGGTGAAAACCTTCCACATTTTCCAGGGCTGAGAGGTTTCCTGGAATAAAACCCAGATGGCCCCAGGCAAACCTGAATGAGTTGGTTAGCCTGCACAGGCACACACAGGGACACTCCTGGGTACCACACCCACACCCCCAAGTGCACACACTCACAAAGCTCAGGGTCTGGTGGGTGGAGCAGGGTTTGAGGTTGGGGAGGGGGAAGAGGGTCCTTAAGACTCTACCTTCAACATTTCAGGCCTGCAATGAGTTTATCTACTTGATTCATCTGCTCAGTCCCCCTCCTCGCCTTCCCCAGCCCGTCTTGCCTTCTCCCAAGGATCCAAGGAAGCTCAGTATGAATCAGGGCCACAGGGCCCACACCTTTCAAGAAAGTAGGAGCCTTCAGTGCCAGATTCACTCATAGCTGAGAGCAAGACACAGGATGAAACTCCCAGACCCCTGCCTGGTCCTGGAAAGATGTGCTTCTGCCCATCACACCCACACAGACACACACGCACCCCACACACTTCTCCCATAGCTTTCAGTCAAGGTCTGAACCCCACTCTCTGTCCCTCCTCACCCCAGGAATCACAGATAGAGAAAAGGGAGGGAACCCTCACTCTCCAGGACCTCCGTGGAGCTTGGTCAATGTGGGCTTCATTCCTGGCACAGTCCCCTGTTGGCAGCATGACAGGGAAATTTATTTCAGCTCCCAAAGCCATCTTCATCACAGGAAATGGCAACCCAAGCTTTGATATCTTTTACCCTGGCAGCTCACATCCAACAAATCTGGAATATTATCTCTGCTCAAATAACCACATTCCCCACTAAAAGCCTGGTCCAAACCACCATCATCTCTCACCTGGACTATTGCAGTAGCCTCCTAATAGGTTTCTTTGATGGTTGTCACCTATAGCCTCTTCCCAAACAAGCAGCCAGAGTTCCTATGATTAATGGCTTTACTAACATATGATTGGCATACAATAAACTGCATATATTCGTATTTAAAATGTACAATTTGGTAAGTTTTGACATCTGTATACACCTGTGAAAGCATCACCTCAATCAAATGAACATATCCATCACCCCAAAACGTTTCTTTATGCCCCTTTGTAATCCTTCCTCTTGCATCTTTCTGCTTCTCTTCTGCTTCTATCACTAGGCAACCACAGATCTACTTTCCTTTCTATAGACTAGCTTGCATCTTTTAGAATTTTATATAAATGGAATTATACTGTATGACTCTTTTGGGGTCTGGCTTCTTTAACTCATAAATATTTTGAGATTCATTCTTGTTGTTAGACATAACAATAATTCATTCCTTTTTATTGCTGAGCAGTATTCCACATATGGCTATATCATGATTTGTTATTCATTCACCTGTTGATGAACACTTGAATTGCTTCCGGTTTGAGACTTCTATGAATAAAGCAGCTATGAATATTTCTGTACAAGTCTTGGTTAAATACCTAGGAATAGAATATCTAGATCATATGGTAGGTGTTTGTTCAATTTTTTAAGAAACTGCCAAATAGTTATTTAAAGTAGATGTACCATTTTCACGAACACAAGCAATGTATGAGCGTTCCAGTTGCTCTGCGTCCTTACCAACACTTATGTTATCAGTCTTTTTAATTTTAAACACTCTCATTGGTATGTAGCTGTATCCTCTTATGGTTTTAAATTGCATTTTCCTAATGACTGATGATGTTGAGCATCTTTTCATGTGCTTATTTGCCATCCATGTATCTTCCTTGGTGAAGTCTCTATTCAAGCCTTTTGCTCATTTTTTGTTGGGTGTTCGCGTTCTTAATGTAAAGGTTAGAGAGTTTTTATATATTCTGCATGCAAGTCCTTTAGCAGATACATGGTTTGCAAAGCTTTTATCTTCATTTGTGGCTTGTCTTTTCATTCCCTTGACAGTGTCTTTTGAAGATTGGATGTTTTTAATTCTGAGGAAGTGCCATTTATCCATTTGCTCTTCTATGGATCATGTTTTTGGTGTCTTATCTAAGAAATCTTTGCCTAACTCATAGTCACAAAGATTTTCTCCTGTTTCCCTCTAGAAGTTTTAGTGTTTCATGTTTTATATTTAGATCCATAATCCACTTTGATAAAAATTTTGTGTATGATAGAAATATGGATCAAGGTTTGTAATTTTTGCATATGGATATGCCTTATCACCATTTGTTTAAAAGACTATCCTTTCTCCATTGAATTACCTACACCTTTGTCAAAAATCAGTTGTCCATATATGTACATGTGCGTATTTCTGGACTCTCACATTGTGTTACCTTTATGTATTTATCTATCTTGATGTCAGGACTTACTAGTTTGATTACTATAGCACTATAATAAATCTTGAAATCAGGTAGTTGTAAGCCCTCAAATTTTGTTCTTCTTTTTCAAAGTTATTTTGGCTATACTATATCCTTAGCATTTCCATGTAAATTTTAGAGTCATTATGTCCATTTTGATCAGCATTGTGTTAGTCTATAGATTAATTTGGAGGAAATTGACTTTTAAATAATATTGAGCCTTCTGACCCATGAACAAGTTATATCACTCCTTTTATTTAGATTTTATTTTATTTCTCTGAGCAATATTTTGTAGTTCAATATATAGATCCTCCACATATTTTGTCAGATTTATCCATAAATATTTCATATTTTCAGGCTTTTGTAGATGATACTGTTTTTTAATTTCAATGTACAATTATTCATTGCTAATATATACAAATACAATTGATTTTTAGATATTGATCTTGTATCCTGAAAACTTACTAAATGCATGTGTTAGTTCTAATAGTTTTTAGATTTCATGATATTTTCTATATAAACAACATGTCATCTGTGCATAAAGACTATTTTATGCCTTCCTTTCCAATTCAGATGCCTTATATTCCTTCTTGCCTAATTGCACTGGCCAGAACCCTCAGTACAATGTTAAGTGATGAGAGCAGATATCTTGAGGAAAATATACAAGTCCTTCAATTTTCTGGAAAAGTTTGTGTAGAATTGGTATTATTTCTTCTTTAAATGCTCAATAAAATTTACCAGTGAAGCCATCTGGGCCTGGAGTTTTCTTTATGGAAAAGTTTTTAAATACAAATTCAATTTCTTTAATAAATATAGGGTTATTCAGGTTTCAGCGTTCTCCTATTTGTTTTTCTGTTTTCTATTTAATTGATGCCCACTTTGAACTTTATTATTTCTTTTCATCTGCTTCCTTTGGGTTAAATTTGCTCTTTCTTTTCTAGTTTCTTAAGGTGGAAACTGAGGTCATTGATTTGAGTTGTTTCTTCTTTCCTAATATACATTTTTAGTACTGTAAATGTCCCCCCAAATACAGCTTTAACCTCGTTGCTCAAGTTTCTATGTGTCGTGTTTTCGTTTTCATTTTGTTAAAAATATTTTCTTACTTCATTCTTCAATCCATGGTTTAAGAAGTACAGTATTTACTATAAATATTTAGGGATTTTGCAAAGATCTTTCTGTTAGAGACTTCTAATTAATTCCATTGTGGTCAGAGACAATATTATGTATGACTTGAATTCTTTTAAATTTATTGAGATTTTAGATTAGTTTAATGGCTCAAAATATAGTCTATCTTGGTAAATATTCCATGTGTACTTGAAAAGAATGTGATTTCTGCTATTATTGGATAGAGTGTTCTATAAATAAATGTCAATTAGTTCAAATTGGTTGATAATGTTAAGAAAGGTAGCGTCTGAAAATAGCAGGATCCTGAGTCCCTGAGTCATACTTCAAAGAAAGCTGCTTAGGAAATACACAGACCAGGAACTCCATCACTGGACTTTGCATAAATCAGAAATAAACCTTTATTACATTACATTGAGATCTAGGGTTTTACTTATCATTGAGGTACAGCCTAGACTACTCTCATATAGGGCCTCACTCATGAAAGGCATTATTCTAGTACCTCCCTTCCTCCAGTGGAAGATGCAATGAAACATGGAAGGGGAGAAAAATGTCTTTCCCCACTGGAATCCTATAAAATTAGCAGTGGTCAAATTACCTTATTTAAGCATCTATCCAGTCATCTCACACAATCTTGTCTTTCACTGTCATGTTTATACAAAATATATTTTATCAATAATTTGCTTATGATAATGACAGTATGTTGGATTCAACACTTGGCCCAGGGAGAAGTTTGTGAAGGGACATACTGATACCTTGAATCCTTCAGGGGAGACTTATTAATATGTGAGCTGGGGGCTTCCCTGTTGGTGCAGTGGTTGAGAATCCGCCTGCCAATGCAGGGGACACGGGTTCGAGCCCTCGTCTGGGACGATCCCACATGCCGCGGAGCAACTGGGCCCGTGAGCCACAACTACCGAGCCTGCGCGTCTGGAGCCTGTGCTCCGCAACAAGAGAGGCCGCGATAGTGAGAGGCCCGCGCACCGCGATGAAGAGTGGCCCCCGCTTGCCGCAACTAGAGAAAGCCCTCGCACAGAAACGAAGACCCAACACAGCCAAAAATAAAAATAAATAAATTTAAAAACAACAACAACAACAAAAAAAAAACCTGGGTCATCTTTAACTTTAAAATATATATATATATATATATATATATATATATATATATATATATATATATATATATATATATATATATATATATATATATGTGTGTGTGAGTTGTCCCCTTTTAGTTTCCTCTTTGAGTTTGTCTCAAAAAGGGCTTCTACTATGGTCCCATTTGTCATATGGATGGATGGATGGGTGAATGAATGAATTGGGGGTGTCTGAGTTGTCCATGGAAATCCTCCTAAATGCAAGTAGAATAGAAAAGGTCCAGTCAACCCCTGGGAGATAGGGTAGAAGTTTGCATACCAACCCCATCTCACATTAAGAAAGAATTGGAAACTCCTTTGTTCCCAGAGTAAGGAAGGCAGAGCTAACAAATAGTGAGCCATCACAGAATATTTTCACTAAATCAGGACTTCAGCCCTCTTTTCTAAGACAAATCAAACTTGTTCCAATCCCTGTTTATCCACGGGACAAGGGTATGTGACCCCCTGACCGGCTGATCTTTCTTTGGTTTCATGTAAATGGGGTCACCAGCAGAGTAATGTCCAAAGCTGCGATGGGTGAGGTAGGTTTAGAGACCCCATACCCTTACATTCGAGAATCTTCTCCAAGTAATGGTTCCTGAGAGCAGCTCCACGGAAAATCCTTGGGGCAAAAATCAATTTCTTGTAATATAGCTGAGTATTGGAATTGGCCTCCCTGTTAACAATAACTGGGTCAATATATTTTGGCCTAGTATGTAATATAATATATTTTGTAAATCTTCCTAAAATTGTGAAAGGAACTATCAGGCCGAAATCTAAGGGAAGGTTGGGCTGCATACTGGTGTGGAATACCTAAGAGGCTTTTGCCCTGAGGGTAAGTGCCAAACCTGGACAATTCGAGCTTCCATTTTCACAGCCTCATGGAATAGATGAGGCAGAATACAAAGCCCAAAGTTCACTCAAAGTTGTGAGTCTATTAGGAGACCCTCCTCCATCACTTTGAGACCCCAATGGTCTACATTGTCCACGAAAAGGTGAAGCAAAAGTAAACTCTCCCCTCTGCCAACCCCCCACTACCCCCAGAAGACCTGAATAAAAAGTCGATCAGCACTGAGCAGAGCAGGAGTGGTTAAAGAGTCCTAGAAAAGTGGTACCACGAGCCAGCCCCCCAGTGATTTTGCAACTCAAAGTAAATCTTCCAGTAGTCAAAAAAAAGCTATAAGCCATACATTTAGAGCACAGCGACCCCAAATTGGTAGTGTCTCCAGGGACATGGCAGAATCATACACAAATATTCTCTGGAGGAATGCACCTACAGTCTAAACCACACATATTCTCCAAAAATAATTTCCAACAGAATACCTAGGACAACACTGGGACTCCTCACATGCTAGGCCAGAAGCTCCAACTAATCCCCAAGATCTGGAATGTGTCCCTCCTCCCCCTCGGCTAACGTGGAGTCAACAGAACCAGGCTGGGGCTGGACTCCAGTGCATCTTGGTTTGATCCATGAAGAAGAGGTTTGATAGAAAGTTACGGTGGCAGCAAGATTGGGGGCAGATGTTTAAAACCACCCAAGATAGCACCATTCCAAATCTCCCTCAAGGATTTCAGAAGCACCAATTACTTAAACACAATTAATAGGCTGATTACAAATCGTTCTTATTTATTGATTAAAATAATAAGCAAATCTTGGTAAGCCTAGTTCCATTTACTATATATACTCAAAGGTAAGGAAACTATATCCATGAAAATATCACCAATAATTATGTTTCTGCACTGTCAGACTTTCTGATGCAAATCTGTCTTATGCGCACGTGTCTCCTAGACTATGTACCACATTTTACACCATCCACAATACATCTCTACATCTGCGTCTTTATTCCTGTCCTGCCCCTAAGTTCTTCAGAACCATTTCTTTTTTAGATTCCATATATATGTGTTAGCATACAGTATTTGTTTTCTCTTTCTGACTTACTTCACTCTGAATGACAGTCTCTAGGTCCATCCACCTCACTACAAATAACTCAGTTTCATTTCTTTTTATGGCTGAGCAATATTCCATTGTATATATGTGCCACATCTTCTTTATCCATTCATCTGTTGGTGCACACTTAGGTTGCTTCCATGTCCTGGCTAGTGTAAATAGTGTTTTAAGCAAATCTTAAGACTAGGACTTGGGTGCAAGTTATCAATTTGGGAGGTGATTTCCAAAAATACTGTGAGAGTTGGGAAAGTAAGATAAAAAGGGAGGGAAGGCAACAAAGGTTGTGCTGATGAACAATACAAATGAGGCTTATCCCATTGGGGGCCCTAGGAGAGACTGCTGTGAGCACACCTCAGAGTTGGTCCTACTAGGGTGGGGTATTTATCCACCAACTCCCATCTCTCATTGGTTGAGGGTTGTTCCTGGGGGATTGACTCCCCTGCACTTCTGACCAGCCCCAATTTCAAGCCAAGTCACTACTTCAGGCAGAGAGAAACAGGAAGCTGGAGTAGACCAAGGGGATAGGAACAGGACACCAACCATCTCTATACAACATTCATTCACTGGAGTAAATGGTCTACCAGAAGACATCCTCCACTCAGGCCAGCTGGATCTGACATCAACCAAAAGAGAAAGCTAACGTGTGCTAGTTACCCACTCATTCATTCACCCAACCAAAAATTACTGTGTGACCACTGTGCCCCAGGACCTCTGCAAGGCACCGGGAGTGGAGTAAGTACTGGTAAACTGTGACCTCCAGATCAAATGTCTTTACTATCTAGTGGATGCTTCTCAAGCATTTTTACTTCTATTTCATACAACAAATATTAAGGTGAAATGACATGGTTAAAATCCTGGACCCTGGAATTGAGACGACCATGGTTCCAAGTGACCTTGGACAATTTACTAACCTAATGGAGACTCATTTTGTTTATCTGTAAAACAAAGATGCAATACTATTGGGAAGACCAAAGATGACAATTCTGGTAAAGTATTTGACACAACTCCTGGCACTCAGTACTAGATCTGTTGAAGAAGAGGAGAAGGAAGAAGAGTAATAAGATTGGGTGTCTACCTTTGAGGAGCTCAGAAGCTAGAAGGAGACACAGTAACAGATAATAATAAAATAATGTAGATGTGCACTGATCCAGGTACTATTGCTACGTACAAACCATCCCAAAAACGTTGCAAAAGAAAGCAACAATTTCATTATGCTTGTGGATTCTGTGGGTCAGGAATTCCAGCAGGAGCTCAACTGGGATAGCTAAAAGGATGAGAGTGATTCAATGTCTGGGGTAAAACTCATCTAGAGCTGGGTTGGCAAATTATAGTCCACGAGCCAAATCCAGCCCTGTCCATCTACTTATGTATTGTCTATAGCTGTTTTTGAATGGCAGCAGAAAAATTAAGTAGGTGCAACAGAAACTGTATGGCCCTCAAAGCCAAAAATATTTACTATCCAGCCTTTTACAGAAAGCCTCTGCTGACCTCTCCTTTGGAGGCATTTCCTTCACAAGACTGGTTGTTGCTATTTACTGTCCCTTTGGACCCCAGCTGGGCTGTTGGCTGGAACCCCTCCATGTGGCCTCTCACCACGACACTCCTTTGGGCTCCCTCTCAGCATAGCAGCTGGGTTCTTAGACTGGCGTCCCAAGAGAGCAAGGCAGAAGCTTCATGGCATCTTTATAGTTCAGTCTCAGAAGCCACACAGCACCACTTCCTCGCTATTCTCTTGGCCAAGATCATCACAAAGGTCCACCCAGGTTCAAGAAGAGAGGACACAAACCCCACCACTAGGAAGAGTGACAAAGTCACATTGTAAAGGAACATTAGGGATGGCAAATATTGTTGCTGTCTTCTTTGGCAAATACAATATTCCATATGCCAGGGCTTTTAAAAAATGGCTTGAAGCAGAAAGGAGGGTGCTTCTCAGGAATGCTTCCTGGAAGAGGTGAAGCTTAAGCTGAGGCTAAGAGAATAAATGAGAATCAGCCAGGCAAATGTATTCTTTGGTGATATTCAAACCTTCCCCATAGGGGCACAGGTGGGGTACCTACCCTAAATACGGGCAAGGGAGGGAGTATGTGTGGATGGATGATTCCTGAGCTGCTATGCAAGACAGCAAAGAAAAATGGACCAGGGCCGATGCCAGCAATATGGATTTACGCTGGCATGGGATGGGAAGAATGATGGCACTGTGCCTGAAATATATATGGCAAAATGGTTTACTAGGAATAACATCTAATGTTTGTTGAGCCCTTAATGTGGAATGAGCCCTATGCTAAGTAAGTTCTGTTCATGCAGTGTTTGACTTAACACTCCCAAAATCTGGTAGGGATTTTGGTTTTTTTTGTTTTTTCCTTTCTGGGTTTTGTTTGGTTTTGTTCTGTTTAATACTGAATGATTTTTTTAAGACATTTGTTTCAAGGCAAACATATCACAGGTCAAGACTGACTCCAGCCTTTTCTGCATTTCCAGACAGGGGGCCTCACAGTTACAAGAGTCAGGGGACCACTCTGACAGTGCCATGGTATATTTTCTCCTGCGGCCATTAGACACAGCTCACAAAGTTGGGCACGGCCAGAGATAAAAGGTGTTGTTTTTCACGCCTGGAGGACTAAAGTGCTTGACTTACAGGCTGAGTTTCCCTTGTAGCAACTCTTCTGAAATACAACCCAGCCCGTAAGCTGGTAGCACGTCGGGAGAACTACGTGGACCAAGGGAGCCCTCCTTTTTCCAGCTACGGAGAACAGAAGTGGACAGGGTAAAGGAAGGAGTCAGGCTCAGGCTTCTAGAGAGGGACCCCACTAGCCAGGCCTCCCACAGCCCTCAGAACCTTGAATGTTTGCTCTCCACCCTCTCTGTACAGCCTTCCTGCAGTTCTTGGCTTGAGCCAGCCACCCCTGGGACACCTGGAGAACTCATCATCTGTGGACCTAAACATGGGGACTGTCTGGTACTGTTAATGAACTTCCTCAAGGAGGGGGTCTCTGTGGGTCCCAGTAAGGCTGTCATCATGGACCCCCTAAGCCTCCCTATGCCTGTCACTAGGTCAGGACTAGACCCTCCTCCATCAATAATGGGTAAGTCAACAGATGAAAGACTCCTTTACAACCTGCCCTTATCACACTGCTAAGCGTATGATCAAAGCGTTGGCCTCAAACCTTTGAGAAACTCGGACAGTCTTTGCCACATGTGATGTCTATCGCTACCATTTGTGTTGGAGTACTAATGCCATTCATCTCATTTCAGTAAAAAAGCAATCTGGAAAAAAATCAAAGATTCTGTGTTCCTTTCAGTACAGCCACCCATCAGCAGAGGCCCATGTGCAGCTGGACATCTGCCCAAACCTGGCACTTGGAACCCAGAGTTCTCTGCCCAGGTGAGTCTTAGGCAGGTGAGTCATGGGCATGGCAGCCAGTCAGAGTCATCAAGCTCAGCATCTAGGATGCAGACCTCTGGGCCAGTTCAGACATTTTATTAGTGAAGCCTTTTCTGAGAACCAAGCCTAATATAGATGAGATTCCATCCAAGATCACTTTGTGGACATCAAACCTAGAAGTCTTTCTGTAGTAGAGGGGTCAGTCATGTCCTCCCTACTCGTTCTCCATGCTGGGCTAGCACGGTCCATCCACAGCCTGGCCATGCGCAGGTGCCTCTCCCCCTCAGCCATCACTGATTGGACCAGGTCTTCCTGGCTGGACCAATCATGTTCTCCAACCAGGATTGTGAAAACCATGTCACGGAGAATGATACAGTTGCCTGTAGAACACCACACATAATCCTTCCCTTCATAGGAGCTTTTTCCATTTGTAATATACGTACTTCTGTGTGACTATTTGATAGATTAATGAGTCAATGAATTAATAAATGAATGGGCAGTTGAAGTGCAAGTTCAGGTACAGTTGAGGCTAGATCAGCACTGAGAACTGGGAAAGAGATCCACGGGGCAGCAGAAATTGAGAACCTTGCAAAGGAAGCAGGTCTCCAGAGGGGAATGGAGCAGGTAGACAAGAAGCCCATCCATTGTTCCTGCAGATGAGTTATGCCAGAGTCCTTGGATAGCTCCAGAAATTTCTCTATCTGGGCTAGTTTGACTCGGCTCCTTGTCCTTGAAGCCACGTATTTCCTAAGTTTCTACACTCTAAACTTCTCTCTTCAAAACAAGATTGAGAGAGACACAACCTCCTCTCTAGAAGATCCAGTGGCCACCCATGAGTACACCACGGCTGAATCTACACTGGTCCAACGTCCAAGAAAAAAAATGCAAATACAGCCCCCAGCCAGCTGATCGACCTTTAAATACACTGATGTTGTAAAACATCCTGGCAACTGAATGAACAGTTTGCCTCACAAAAAGACTCAGGCCTGGAGGAAAGATAGTCTGGCCTCCGCAGGGTGTCCTGGGTGCCCCAGTTCTCCAGGATGAGCCAGGAACTACATCTCTCTTCCAGGCAAGCCTGAAAGCAGGTGGAAGGGTGGTACCAGAAGCTGCCCCCTGAATCTCATTAGCTAAGTGTACCTGATGACAGGTGTCGGCTGGCACTCCTCAGGAGAAATTCAGGCTGCATCCTTCACTGCCAGGACAAGTCATTCACACCAGATCCATCTCCTGGCACCACCCTGCCACTCCATGATGGGGCCGCTGACAAGTGAAGTAGGAAGATGTTCACACTTGTGTTTGCAAACTGTCACCTTTATAAAGCAGGCAGCATTTTTCTATTACAATTAAAAACACTTATGTCAAGTTTTGCTTTTAATTAAATCCTGTGCCTTTGACTTGCTAAAGAGCAGTAGGGGACAAGTAGCCTGCGATGGTGCCAGAGGAAAATGTGAAAATCCAAAAGAAGCTTCCAGGGAGACTGAAGACATCTTTGAGAGCTGCTGACCCTAGTTGGAGTCAAAATTTAAAATTCTGTGGCCTTCACTCAGGGAGGTAGGTGGGAATATGTGGCATGTGGCAATCACTATAGTTCCCAACCCCACACTTCTTTCCTGCAAAAGAAACCCCAACTTTGTTCAGATACCAGGTGAAGGTCTTTGACCCCAGGATATCACTCCACACTAACCAATATGACATAGGGAACTCTGCTGGGGAAAGCTTTCTCTGACCTTATGAAAAAGAGGTGCTTGAAGAGGAACTGTCTGCTCTCACACTGCCCCCTGCTTCTTGCCTCTAAACATAGTGTGAGGATGCAATGCTTGGAGCTGTGACAACCATTGTGTGACCATGAGACAAAAGCCAAGAAAATCACAGGGAGGACATGACATTGTTGACCAGCATCTTCATATCTCTGAAGATATTATGTGAGAAAATCACACTCTTGCTTACTGAAGACAAGTTAGTTATATTTCCATTACTTGCAGCTAAACACATTCGTAACTGGTAAAAGTATGAATCAAGCAGCTGAGTTCATAGAATGGAAGAGGAAAAGTAGAATTAACTCTGATCCAACTTTCAACTGCCCTAAGAATAGGATATAAACCCCTTTCCTTATCTACTGACTTCATCTTATGTCATAGCATTCTTTCATATCTTCCAATACACCATACTTGCCCCTGCCTCAGGGCCTTTGCACATGCTGCTCTCACCATCTGAAATGCTCATCCTCTGCTTTGTGCCTGTCTGTCTTCTTCACGTATTCTCACCATCTGGGTCTCAGATCAAATGCTACCTCCTCCCAGAAGTTTTCCTGATAATCCAATCCAGAATATCCCCAACTTCCCTCTTGGCATATATTACTCTGAGACTATTTTCTGACTTTTTATTTTCAGTCTCCCCCAGTGAACTCGAAGATCTGTGACTATAGCAGCCCTGTGGGCCTTGCTCCCATTATATTTTCCATGTTTAACACAAGCCTGACCCATTGTAGTCCCTCACATTTTTTAAATAAATGAATGACCACGTTGATCACTGTACTGTTCGTTCCATATATGTTAGCACATTGCATCCCATCCATCAGATGTGGTGAACATGCTTATCCCCATTTCAGTTGAAAAAACCAAACCTCAGAGAGTTTAAGTAACTTATCCAAGATCGCACAGCCAGTAAGTGATGGGCCATGATTCAAATACAGGTCTTCTGGCCCTACAGTCCCTCTTCCACATTGCTTCTGGCTGAGTTTTGTCAACCAGACAAAAGAGAGAATTGGGCAAAACTTCCAAACTTCGCATTGAGGATTCTCAGGCTTATTAGCAGTTTCAGAGACAGATAGTAGGATACAAATCTTCCATGAGTTGCTGAATTCAAACTGCAAGCCCAGCAGTGACTCAGGGCCAGGATGCCAGAGAGCTCAAAACACAGAGGAAGTCCACAGCACCAGTAGCTAACATAATACCCCAAAACTCCATATGGCCGAGGAAGTCACTGCTGGGAGAAGTTTAACTTCAATTTGGAATTTTGTTCCCATAGCTCTATGTGTGTCTAATGCTATGTTAAAATAAAATTCAAAATTCTGCATAATCAAAATGGGTTAATTCACTCGTTTTCTAGAAACTGAGGTCTTGGGAGATTATGAGTCAGAGTCTGGCTGTGACTATAGATTATGACATTGAAGGCCAGTCTGTGAGTCAGGATTTATAGGATAAAATCCCATTAACAGAAATTCTAGGCAAAGGGGAAAGAGATTGAAACTAACATTTATTAAATATCTAATATGTGCCAGGCCCTGGGCAACAGTATTTGATAAGCATTAACACATTTCATTTACCACTTCATTACCAAAACGCCTAAATCTACCTGACCGTTTGCTGCAGATGAAGACTCTGACTGGGTCTTCCTTTGGAGAATGAGGCTTGTGCAAGGTCTCGGTGGCCGCTCTACTCTGGGCGCAGAGATCGCTGACCTGGCGTTTAGATGGAGAGGGAGAATGAGTTGGTTTGGACTTGATACGTGCCAACCCCCACCAGAGTGATTCTGCAGTGTAATGTGCCTTGAACGGCTGTGCAGTTTCTGCACTGCACAAATCTAGGGAGTGCCTGTCCCACTGACTCTGGTGTGGATGGCACCCCCAGTGCCATGCAAGGCAAACCTGCCCAATCATGCATGGCATTCCTGTGCTTTAGAATTTCTGAGTAGTTTTGTTGTATTTTTTGTTAATACAGATTTCTGGGCCCCATTCCCAGAGATTTGAATCCTATTGTTCTTAAGAGGGGCCTAGGAATCTATTTCCATAAATACCCCAGGTGATTATGACGCAGGTCACCTGCAGACCACCCAATAAGAAACCCTCCCCTAGAAATGGCCATAATTTTTTGGCTTTTATAGTAAAGTCTGGACAGAAGCTGGTATTCTTGACCTTCATTCCTTTCTCCAAAAAAGAGAGAACAGAAAGAATTCTCAGGAATTCAGAGTTGTAGTGAGCTGGCTTTCAGGGCAATATCCTGGCAAAAGATGAAACTAATTTCTGGGTCTTGCAAATATGAAGTCAAAAGTTTCCTGAATATCAACGAAACTATTGTCCAGGGCAATAGGTGGTGACCTTTGCTCAGGAAAAACCCGAGAGTTGGCAAAATCCCTATAAAATGATACCACGGGCAGGTGACAGTTAAGGGACCCACCCACCCCAGGGAGCAGAGATGGCGGCTGTTTCCAATCGCCAGGATTAACTGCTTGCTTCCTCTGCTTCTTTCTCGTAAATATGCTTCAATATCATCTGCTGGAGGAATTTTTCCTCCCTCCCACGGATATATATCTTTGACTTTCTAATGGAAGCCAAGTGCAACTAAAAATTTTTTCACAGTCATTTTGCTTAATGCATTCTTATCCACACAGGGGGAGAAACTGCATCATTACGTTTATCCCTACAAGAAGGAAGGATAAACTCAAAGGGTTTCTCTCTAATTTTCCAGTCATTCAAGTTATATGTCCCTTACATACATGGTATGTTTCCATACCACTTCCATATCACTATGTCTCTGTTTACAACACCCCTGAATAGAATGTCCTCAGACCCATCTCTGCTTCTCGAAATATTTTTTTTATCTTTCCAAGCCCAGCACAATTGATGCCTGACCAGAAAAAGTCTCCAGTGAGAGTTAACTGGTCTCTTGCCAGCTTTCCAATCACAAGCCATCCTTCCATCTCATCACAATCTGCCTTTGTGCATGGCCAGCTGTGTACACACCTCTCTCTTTTGCTAGAACAGAAACTCCTTCTGGGTAAGGCCAGTGACCAGGTAGGTGCCAAGGAAATGTGTGTGGAAGGCAAGTTTGCTGTATGTGAGTTTACGCAACTTTTGGTGATGTGGCAATACAGTAGGGTCCTATTAATTCATATTAATTTGGGGAGATCTGACTTAATGAGAAACGGGGGTAATGTAAAAGAACAATACCTTATTTACTCTGAAAGTCATGTGGAAAATCAAATTAGTCCAAGAATATTGTTGAAGAGAGGCCTTGTCTTCTGCTTTAATGATTAAGCAAGACTACCTTGAACAGAGCACATCAATTCAATAGCAGTAGTTCTCCTGGGTTGCTGTATCTAAAAAGCTAAGTGGCTAAGAGTCAAGGTCTGAAGTCAGGTAGTCCTGGGCTTTATTTTTACTGCACTGCTTACCAGATGCAGTGACTTTAGCTGGTTGCTTAAACTCTCTAAGCCTCCTCAGTTTCCTTGTCTGTAAAATGGGAATAATAATAACAATAATATCTTCCTCCTAGGGTCTTTGTGAGAAAAGACTGCATCTGTAATGCATATCTCACTGTACCTGGCACATTGTAAGTGCTCAATAAATGTTGCCTGACATTATGAAAATTATTATTTAATCTGGGAGCAAGGGGTTTCCTAAATTTGAAGACAGTCTTGGCTCTGCACTGGGCCTGTCCTGAACTATAGAGAAAATATTCTTTAGGCCTCAAGAGGTCTTCCAGCATCAGGATCCTGGATGTGGAGGTCTCCACCCTGGGGTGTCCTATTATGACCTCCCCAGCCAGGGGAGCAGGATTGCAAAGTGACAGCTGGCAGAATAGCCCCCATACCTCGCTGCCCCATCGTCCAATCAGGAGTACCCTTCAGGAATCAAGGAGATCAGCCCTCTTCCTCCAATGTCCTCGTGAGTGAAAACCCAAAGAATGTGAGTTGGCTTACCAAATACAGGCTACAAATATGCAAAAACCCAGCAAGCTAGGCTCAATTTGATGGAAACCCAAGCCTCCCACCTCCCTGGCCAGCACATTTAAAGACACAAAACCAATCAATAGTGAGCTTTCAGAAGGTTGCTGCCAGTGGCTAGAAGAGAACAGATACGGAGAAAGCCCTAACGATGATAAATCCGGGCTCTGCTCCTCTCTGACTAATGTAGGCACTAAAACACGCCATGAATATCCTGCATTGAAACGTGTCACGCTTCTGAGGGACCAATCAATCTCTGGCTCTCAGTGGACCACATTAAAATAAATTTGTCACTGTGAGTTTATGAAATATTGATGGTGTTTTTTAGTCAGGGTGTTAGGAGGTGGAAAGGTGTATCAGAAGAGGGAGGCAGGGAGTGGGAGATTTGCTTTCATGAATTATCTCCAGCCTAGGAAAGGAAACATACGCAGAGGCTAGAGGAAGAGAAAGCACAGAAGAAAATACATTGGCGCGGAGAGCAAAAAGCTTCCAGAATGAGGAAGCCTGGAGCCGTGACGTCTAAACTGTGCTATAAAGAATGCTGGGGATATATGTATACGTATGGCTGATTCACTCTGTTATAAAGCAGAAACTAACACACCATTGTAAAGCAATTACACTCCAATAAAGATGTTTAAAAAAAAAAAATGCTAATGAATAGGTACTCCTGGCTGGGGGGAGGGGCGGGTTGGGTGAAGATGAGGGTTTCTTGGTAAAATAAGGTTGGGAAAATGCATATGCAAATCCACGTCTTGGAGAGACAGGTACACATTAACATAATAAAGGTTCTGACAAGTCCTGCAGCCAAGAAGGTCATTTAAATTTGTTTAACCTAACATTTCCCAAACTTACTTGGCTTGGTAAAACAGCATCTCGATGAACACTAGGGTTCATAGGAGATCAATATGGAAATGCTGGCCTAAACCTTGTTATGCAAAGTGTGGTACGTGGACCCAGCATCAGTATCACTGGAGAGCTTGTTAGCAAGCCAGATCAACTGAATCAGAATCTGCATTGTAACAAGATCCTGGTGATTTATGCACAGTGAAGTATGAAAAGGCCCTGTGTAAGTGATTCACCAGAGAAAGAAGACCATGTAGGACAAACTGAGATATGCCTGGTGATGAAGGGCTTCTGCTTGTAATTCTGCCCATGGCCTGCACTGGCAACCCAGAGACTATCCAGTCTCATCTGGTTCTGGGGCTGTTTGTCAGCTAAGCATTCACTCACAGTGGCATAAACTCAGAAGACATTTCTTTTTCTTTTAATTTAGGCTGCACCAGGTCTTAGTTGCGACATGCGGACTCAAAGTTGCGGCATGCATGCGGGATCTAGTTCCCCGACCAGGGATCAAACCCGGGCCCCCTGCTTTGAGAGCACGGAGTCATACCCACTGGACCATCAGGGAAGTCCCTCAGAAGACATTTTTAAAATCAGGTGTGCAGTGACCTCTCTTGAAACAAGTAGAAATGATGGAAACCCAGTGGTCTTCTGGCATTTGCAAAGCCAAGAGCCAGGAACACTTCCACCAGCACCAGAAAAGCTGAATCAAGGTCATCAGCCTTCTCAAACCCCCTCAGCCATCTCAGATTTGTCACTTGGCCTCCAAAGACTCTGCTGGTGTCTACCTGTGGAACCTGGAGTGGAGAAAGGACAGGCGGCCCCGTTAGACCACCTCTGATGCATGGTGGGTGAGAGCTCAGACTCCAGAGGGTCACAGACCACTTCTACTACTTACTAAGCTGTGTGATCTTAGCAAGTGACTTCACCTCTCAGAATCTCAAGGCCCTGGCTCTCATGTTCACCACAGTTCCTAGCTCCTAGGGTTATTGGGTTATTGAGAGAATTCAGGAAATTGGCTCAGGAAAAAGCAAGGCACATAATGGACACTAAATATGGGTCTTTGCTTTATTTCTGTATTGGGTAGACCCACATGGACAACTGAGTGAATTGTTTTGCTTTTCTGCTCCCGCTTTGCCAGCATGAAGAGTCATTCTGGCTCTGGGCTTTGTTAATTACCAATCAGTTGTCTGGTTGATTGAGGAGGCAGAACAAGATTCTGCTCCCTCTGGTGGCTCCTGAACTTCTTTGTCCCTTAGAATTGCCCTCCCCCTTCCCAGAAGGGAATTGATGCTCAAGAGTCATGTCACACTCTGCAGAACAGCTCCCAAAGCTTCTTGACCTTGGTCCACTGACCCTCAGGAACTCCCCACTTCCCTGGAGAGTCACTTGGGAAAATATCTTGTTCTTTTCCTTAAACAGCTAAAATAGAGTAAAGAAAACACCAGCCCCTGGTACCCAGCGGGGTGGCCCTCTTCCTTCCTCTTCTGATGATGACACAGCAAGGACAGGCTGCACTGGGGTTCTCTGCTTCCACCCCCAGATATCTGAGCATACCCTGCTTCCCCTAAATCCCTCAGTTAATTATCCACTCTGAGTCTCAGTTTTCTCTTCTGTAAAATGGGGAGAAAGAGGTCCGCCTAACACAGCTGTGATAAAGATTAAATGACATAATGTATGTAATTGATTACTGTTTGATGCTTTATTGATGCTGACCAACAGATGAGGCGTGAAATGAACCAGGCACTCGAGAAGTGATATTAATCATGCAGCTGTTAGTGTTATTTTAAGGATTCTTTGTGACATCAGCACATGGTAGAGAAGACCCGCCACAAAGTTTGTTGAATAAAGGAAGGACCTGACACATCAAGACAAAATAGAATATACTATGTTTGAGAAGTAGAAATAACAATTATTTAGTGTTTACTACATGCCTGGCAATGTGCTAAAATCTTTTACATACATTATTTCATGTAATCCTTTAAAATAACCTAACGAGTTGGGTACTATTATGATTTCTATTTCACAAATGAAGAAACTGGGGTACAAAGTGGTTACGTAACTCACCTAAAGCCACACAGTTAATATGGAAGAACTGGGATTCAAACCTTGGTCTTTCTGACACCAGAAACTGAGCTCTTGTTCACAGTTGTATCACCCAGGGCTTTACAACAGCTAAAACTGCATCCAGCCACTGTCTCCTGTAAAAGGCTAAAATCACCCCCTAAATGACTCAAGCTTACCTAGAAAAGCAAAAGGAAAACCAAGTGCCCTGAGATTCCATATCCACCAACACCCCACACACTGAGAGTCAGTCCCCCAGACATTGATGCAGAGGAAAGAAGTGGTCATGAGGATAGATGAGTTTATGTCCTTGACATCTCTCGGCAGCTGTGAGACTTGCAGCAAGTGAATAAATTTCTCTAAATCCCCATTTCCTTGTATAGTCATAAGAATTAAAGTAAGCTGTCCGGTAAACCAGCCACATTCCTATGTGCATGCCCAGTGCCAGGCAACATGGCGAGTTCGTGGGATACAAAGACTAGCAAAGCAATCCCTTTGCCTTGTGAATTCACAGACCATTAGAAGAGGGTGTTATTGGAAGAACACAGAGGATGGAGCAAACAGTTCTATATTGTAGAGGGGCAGTCAGGGAAAGACCACAGAGTTCACATCTGAATGGGCTCTTGAAGGATGAATAGGAGTTCTCTAGGTGGAGAGAGAGGAAGAAGCACTTCCAGGGAAGACTATAGACAACTAAGTGCTTTGTAAATCATAAAATGTGACTGTGTTTGCCCCAATATCTGACCAGTGCCATGTCATGAAGAGGACAATTTAGCTCATGCATCCAGGTTTGGAAACCCTCAGTTGCCATGTAATATGACACGCAGCCCCACTGTGAGGTTCATTTCTGTAGTCCCACTACGAGGGGGATGCGATGTCTTACACATTCCATCTGTGCCACTGGGGAGACAGGTAATGCTGGATGGCTAAGCAGTAGACAGTCTCCATCAGTTAAGTGACAAAATCAGCCCACCCAGGTGACTGTCATTATATTAACACACCAAGTAAATGACTAACCCACTGCTTGACTTTTCAACCAGGCATGCTGTAACACTCTGCAGATTGCAGATCGCTTTAGCCCCCTCTGTGCCTGAAACCCTTAGAAGGCTTCCTCAGTGAAGTTCCCACAGGAGCCATAAATGTGAGCAAAAGCAAAGAGGATTCAAAGTAACCCTTGGTTATCAGCTGCACACATGCCTAACTCCCAATGTGGTAGATTATATTATTCTTCAAAATACTCACTGCCCTTCCTAGGGGAGAATTCTATATCCCCCTCCCACTGTGATTGTATTTGGTCATGTAACCTGTGCTGCCCCTCCCTGGGAGGATATTATTTAACCCTGTGTTGTTGAAATCAAGAGTGGCCATTTGACTTCCCTTGGCCAATGAAATATGGGCAGGAGTAATCAGTGTCACTTCTGAATAGAATCTGTAGGAGCCAGTTCATGATTCACCATGTCTTTCCTTTCCCTCTGGCACAGACTGACAATGTCACATTGCCCCATGATGGCTTCTTCATCAGCCTGGATCCCAAAGTGTAGACAATGTGGAAGATAACCATATCTAACATGAAATGTACATTCAGGGTGAACAAGAAAGAAAGAGTTGCTATTTTAAGCTACTGAGATTGTGGGGAGTGTTTGTTACCACAGTGTAACTTATACTGAGCTGACATCCATCCACCCAGCAGCATGGAATAAAAGAGAATTGAAAAGAATGACTGCAGGTGTTTTTAACATATAGAGATGCCACCAACTAGTAAAGAAGCAAGGTCGAAAGAATTTCCAGGAACTATACAGCAATTCCTCTACTCTCAGAGCAGTGGTCCTCAACCAAGGCCTATTTTGTCCCCCTCGGACATATGGCAATGTCTAGAGAAATTTTTGGTTGTCATGACCAAGATGACGCTACTGGAATCTAGTGGATAGAGACCAGGGATGCTGCTGGACATCCTACAATGGACAGGACACCTTTCACAACAACGTTATCCATCTCCAAATGTCAATAGTGCTGAGGTTGAGAAATCCTGCCTTAGAGAAAAACTGGGAAGAGGGAGGGGGCTAGTAGGCTATAGATCATATTTAACAACAAAAGTATGTAACATCTACATACCATTATTGAATTTACAAAATGTTTGCTCATACATTATCTCATTTCACCTTTACAGTTCTCCTGAAGGATGGGTATTACTACCCCATCTCATCAACGCAGAAACCCAAGAGCACAAGCTTACTTGAAGGCACATTTATAAAGAGAGGATTAGAATTCTAACCCAGTTTTGCTGCCCCACTTCCCCACCATGTTTCATTAAACCATGGCTGTTTACAATGTCACTTCCTCCAGGACATAGATCAATATTCAGTCACTCATTCAGGCGCAGTGTCTAAAGACAGATTTGGTTCATTTCTAAGTCTTTCTAATCCCTTTGAACATGGGGTTCAGCAAAACAGGCACACTGCTTGGTGCATTTGTTTTGATAAATGTAGCTTTGTTTTAATTATTTATGATAATACCAAGGGCAGACTAGTCAATTACCCTGGTATATCTTGTCAAAGTAACAATGCCTTGGAGAAGTCTCTAAACCAATGACCTCTTAAATCTTTGCTGAGAAGGGGAGCAAAACCATGGTGGAGTTTCTTGGTGGAAAATCATCTATCGTCCTACCAATTAGCCAAGCCACGATGCTGAATGCTCTCTACTGGAGCATTCCAGCGATGCAAGGGGTTTTTGTTGCAAGAGGCTAATCAACAAAGGCTAACAAAGAAAAAGGCAAAGGCATGTCGACTATGGGAAAACAGTTATCCAAAAACACCAGTGCAAGTCAAACAATTCCTCACTGACAAAAACATGTTGTGGAAAAAAAAAAAAAAAAAAACCATGTTGTGCAGTTCCTATCAAAATCCCTTAACGCATATATAGAGAGCACAAAACTAAACTCTATTCACATTAGTCATCTGTGCCCACCCACCGCCAAGCCTCAGGCAAACTCTCCAAGACTATCCAAAGACTTCTAACTACTAATCCTGACAATTAGCCACAGCCTGAATGTTGGTAGGAGACGTGAAATGTTAATAGTAACAGTAGACAGAAATCAATAAGTATTCTTATGTTGGTATATAGCTAAAAATAATTTTTCATCAATATAATTAACTATTATACGTTGCAGTTATTTTATGATTATTATTGCATTTGAAAGCTGCTTTTATGGCAATATATTAATCTGACAGAAGCTAAAATAAAGAATTGAGCGAGTATGGAAAACAGTGTAAAGTCTCCTAAAAAATTAAGAACAGAACTATTATATGATCCAGCTATCTCACTTCTGAGTATATATCCAAAGGTAACAAAATCATTATCTTAAAGAGATACCTGCAGTCTTCTCCCAGACTTCAGACTACACTACAGAGTTACAGTAATCAAGACACTATGGTACTGGCACAAAAACAGAAATATAGATAAATGGAACAGGATAGAAAGCCCAGAGATAAACCCACGCACATATGGTCACCTTACCTTTGATAAAGGAGGCAAGAATATACAATGGAGAAAAGACAGCCTCTTCAATAAGTGGTGCTGGGAAAACTGGACAGCTACATGTAAAAGAATGAAATTAGAACACTCCCTAACACCATACACAAAAATAAACTCAAAATGGATTAAAGACCTAAATGTAAGTCCAGACACTATCAAACTCTTAGAGGAAAACATAGGCAGAACACTCTATGACATAAATCACAGCAAGATCCTTTTTGACCCACCTCCTAGAGAAATGGAAATAAAAACAAAAATAAACAAATGGGACCTAATGAAACTTAAAAGCTTTTGCACAGCAAAGGAAACCATAAACAAGATGAAAGACAACCCTCAGACTGGGAGAAAATATTTGCAAATGAAGCAACTGACAAAGGATTAATCTCCAAAATTTATAAGCAGCTCATGCAGCTCAATATCAAAAAAACAAACAACCCAATCCAAAAATGGGCAAAAGACCTAAACAGACATTTCTCCAAAGAAGATATACAGATTGCCAACAAACACATGAAAGAATGCTCAACATCATTAATCATTAGAGAAATGCAAATCAAAACTACAATGCGATATCATCTCACACTGGTCAGAATGGCCATCATTTAAAAATCTACAAACAATAAATGCTGGAGAGGGTGTGGAGAAAAGGGAACCCTCCTACACTGTTGGTGGGAATGTCAGTTTATACAGCCACTATGGAGAACAGTATGGCGATTCCTTAAAAAACTAAAAATAGAACTACCATACGACCCAGCAATCCCACTGCTGGGCATATACCCTGAGAAAACCATAATTCAAAAAGTCATGTACCACAATGTTCATTGCAGCTCTATTTACAATAGCCAGGACATGGAAGCAACCTAAGTGTCCATCAACAGATGAATGGATAAAGAAGATGTGGCACATATATACAATGGAATATTACTCAGCCATAAAAAGAAACGAAATTGAGTTATTTGTAGTGAGGTGGATGGACCTAGAGTCTGTCATACAGAGTGAAGTAAGTCAGAAAGAGAAAAACAAATACCGTATGCTAACACATATATATGGAATCTTAAAAAAATGGTCATGAAGAACCTAGGGGTAAGACAGGAATAAAGATGCAGACCTACTAGAGAACGGACTTGAGGACACGGGGAGGGGGAAGGGTAAGCTGGGATGAAGTGAGAGCGTGGCATGGACATATATACACTACCAAATGTAAAATAGCTAGCTAGTGGGAAGCAGCCACATAGCATAGGGAGATCAGCTGGGTGCTTTGTGACCACCTAGAGGGGTGGGATAGGGAGGGTGGGAGGGAGGGAGATGCAAGAGGGAAGAGATATGGGGATATATGTATATGTATAACTGATTCACTTTGTTATAAAGCAGAAACTAACACACGATTGTAAAGCAATTATACTCCAATAGAAATGTTAAAAAAAAAAAAATAGATACCTGCAGTCCTATGTTTATTGCAGCATTATTTATAATAGCCAAGATATGGAAACAACTTAAGTGTCTGTGGATGGATGAATGGATAAAGAAAATGTGATAGATACAGATATAGGTATAGATATAGATTCAACATATCTATAAATATATTGCCATATTATTCAGCCTTAAAAAGAAGGAAATCCTGCCATTTGAGACAACATGGAAGAAACCGGAGGACACTATGCTGAGTGAAATAAGCCAGACAGAGAAAGACAAATACTGCATGTTATCACTTACATGTGAAATCTAACAACAACAACAACAAAAATCCAACTCATAGAAACAGAGAGTGGAATGATGGTTGCCAGTGGTGGGGGATAGGGGAAATGGGGGAGGTTGGTAAAAGGGTACAAACTTCCAGTTATAAGATGAATAAGGTCTGAGGATCTAATGTATAATATGATAACTATAGTTAATAATACTGAAAAAAAGAATTGAGTGAGAAATGCATGGCATATGTGTGACTCCAGGAATATCTGTGAACTTTTTAAGCTACCTATTTCTGACCTTGACTTCTGACAGAGATTTTGACACAGGTAATAAAAAAGGGAAAAGGTGGAGTAGGCAGAGTCCATTGGAACTAAAAGATATTGATATTGATAAGATATTGGGGTCTTCCATCAATTTTCTGTAACAGTATTTAGGCAGCTTCCCACAGTGATGAAGCCACTAATTTGCATAGTGGATGAAGAGCTTCCTCTTTAACAGATACTGTTGATGCCCTGCCCCACATCCCCTCGGCCTACCTGGCTTACCTACAGTGGCAGATGGAGATGTTTCCAGGACCCTGGCACTCCCCACCTGCAGTGCCTGTTCCTGCATCTCTTTTCTCTGCTGCCTAAGGACTTTATCTAACAGTCCTTGAATTCATTCACCTCTTGCAAGCACAAATGCCCCCATGTACAACCTACAACCGATGGGGTATAGAAGTCAGTGGATAAATGTCCCAGCCCCCCACCATCCAGTGGGAGGATTTTAAGGTACATACCACACAGTATCTCAGCAGGTCCCCAGCAGGTTGAGCCCCAGTTGCCCACAGCTATCACCTTACACTCACTAGCATGCCATTTATTTGGCTTTTCTTCCTTCCCTGTCCTGCTTCCCCTACTTCTTCACTTGTGCTTTCCGGGATCACGATCCAGATAAATAAAGGTGCCCACATCCAAGTCCTTGTCTCAAGAGGATGTGAACTAGGATCCTACCCTCCATTAAAATCAGAACCAAGACTCCAACCCTCCTTGAGGCTCAAGGATATAAAAACATGGACAATGGACAAGGGTGAATGAGAATAAAGTCAGATGTCAGGGAGGAACCATGAGTTGGAGAGTGAATGCTGGGAAGGAAGAGAAACACTAGAGTGAGGAGGTCAATGCAGCCTTGAAGGTCTAAGGGTTGGAGAAAGTCTGCTTCCATGTACAGGTATGAGGCTGATTCCAGCTTCTCCCTTGACTAGAGCAGTACCTGCCCAGTGCCCATTACTCTTTTCTAGTTTCCTTTGAGGGAATTGCCTCTCACCGTGTACATTCTTGGTGGGAGGGTGGTTAGAGGTGACCACTTTCCATGTGGGAAGAAAAAAGAAATGATCCTATTTCTTCCGGCCCCTGTATAGTCAGGAGTAGGGGCAGGCTAGTGACTTAAGGTTAGAAGTCTGACACCCTCTCTGAGGACTTTAAGTCTTGGGAGAAGAAGGAAGAGGTGGAAGGGAATAAATAGAATCCACTCAGTACTGCAGAGCGCGGGGGCTCCAGACCAGCGTTCTTGCCGTAAGATAGCTGCCGAGCTTCCTGATTCACTTAACAACAGAGCTCTTGTCGGGTCTGGTCCGCTGGACTTCAACAATCCTGAGGTCCCAAATATCCCTCCATCAGATTTCCTATTGCCTGAATTGAGGCAAAGTTGATTTATGTTGTTTAAAACCTGGAACCCTCAGCCAAATATGTGCAATATGTAGATTGAATCCCAGTCTAGAAAAACAGCTATAAAAGACCTTTTGGGGAATTTAAATATTAGATGATATTAGAGACTTATTGTTGACTTTCTTAGGTATAATAAAGACTTTAAAGGTTAAAAAAAAAAAAAACCTGAAATCTTAATTGTTGTTTGCAATGTATGAGCACTTTGGTTGGGAAATGTGTGTGTGGGAGAGAGAGAGAGAAAGAGAGAGAGAGAGGAAGAAAAGGAGGAATACCCCTGAAAAAGTTCTACATCTAAGAACTATAAACTATTTGGATCCCAGGCAGTTTGGCTTTGCAATACCCATTGGATGAGCGTAAATGAGCAAGAGGAAGTGTTCTTTTGTCCCTTTCACCTCTTGGAACCATTATTACCTGGGCGGTTAAAGAAAATGCACCCTAAGTCAGTAGGAACAGGTAGGTCCAATAGAGCAATTAGATTGCAAAGTCCTTGTACAACGAACCAAAGCATCCAGCTGGGGTTCGCATAGCACAAGAATGTCCTTCTCCTCACTTCAGAGGAGTGGCAATAGCATCAGGACTAGGTAAAAGAATCCAGCGTTAGAGTCCAAGCATGGAACAGCTACTCGGGGGGATGCCGTTGATGGTGACACCCTCAGGGAGATAGGACAAGATGCTCTAAAGTCAAGGTTTGTCAGTTTGGCTGGCAACAGAGAGAATGGCTACAGAAATGATTTATGAACACACGTAAGTGTCTCTAGAAATCCCCCCAAGCCATTTGGAAAACTGGAGCACAGAAGAGAACTGACCTCCCCACAATCAAGCAGGCGGGGGGTTTGGAGCATCTCAGATCCGTACTGAGACTGTACCCCGTAGACTAGCAAATGCAGAAGCATTCTGGGTCAATCCCAAAGTCAGAGTTCTTTTTTTTTTTAATTTTTATTGGAGTATAGTTGATTTACAATGCTGCGTTAATTTCAGGTGTACATAGAGCAAAGTGAAGCTTAAGTAAATTACCTTGCCCCTCTGAGCTTCCGTTTCCTGTTCTATAAATTATTTCACCATCTGCCTCATTAGGCTATGGTGAGGCTTAAAGTAGACAAAATATATGTTATGTTATATTATGTTATGTTATATTACGTTACATTACGTTATATATGTGTGCGTTACTTATATAACCTATGTGTAAAGCCAGTGGTAAGTGTCTGGCACACATATTTTTAGAGCTTCATTGCAAATATGCACTGAACTCTTAAATAGATTAAAGATTTACATTTTTATTGAAGTGTAGTTGATTTACAATGTTGTGTTAGTTTCAGGTATACAGCAAAGTGATTCAGTTATACAAATATATATATATATTTTTTAGAATCTTTTCCATTATAGGTTATTACAAGATATTGCATACAGTTTCCTGTGCTATACAGTAGGTCCTTGTTGTTTATCTATTTTATATATTAGTGGTGTGTATCCGTTAATCTCAAACCCCTAATTTACCCCTTCCTCCTCCCTTTCCCCTTTGGTAATCATAAGTTTGTTTTCTACATCTGCAAGTCTATTTCTGTTTTGTAAATAAGTTCATCTGTATCATTTTTTGAGATTCCACATATAAGTGATATCATATGATATTTGTCTTTCTCTTTCTGACTTACTTCACTTAGCATGATAATCTCTAGGTCCATCCATGTTGCAGCAAATGGCATTATTTCATTCTTTTTTATGGCTGAGTAATATTCCATTGTATAAATATACACCACAGCTTCTTTATCCATTCATCTGCCAGTGGACATTTAGGTTGCTTCTATATCTTGGCTACTGTAAATAGTGCTGCTATGAACATTTAAATTGATGAAACTATAAGCTCAGAAGGACAGAGTATGACACACACCACCCCAAGATCACCAGACTGAGCCAGATGACTGGATGAGCTTGACAATTAACTATCCTCCATTGCTGCTCAATTTCCCTCCTTCCCTAAGTTGTGGTCTCAGCCAAAAAGGATGCCCTGTTCCAATAAATGAGGCCTCTTCTTTCCTTGAAGGTAGGTAAGGAGCTCTGTGTCAAAACCACCAAAAAGCCCTAAATTCAATCTGTAGGAGAAAACTGAAATCAGTATTTATCTGATCACAGAATTCACTAGGAATAAATGCAAATAAATCAATCTCAAAAAAACTGATAGACCTAACTAGAGAAATTTAAAAATCAACAGCAAATTGAGAAAAATATTTCCAACGTTAAGTGACAAACAGTTAATACCCTTAAGTTTCTTAAGGGTTGGAGCATACTTAAGAGCAATGAGAAGACAAATGCTGAGATAGGGGAAACAGAGTCCAAGGACAGACAGAGAAAGTTCACATAAGAAGAACTATAAATGGCAAACAAAGAAGATTTAAAAGGTTCAGCCTACCCATAATCAAAGAAATGTAAATTAAGACATAATGTGATTTCATTTGTAATCTATTACATTTGCAAAGATTAAAGAAAACTCAGTGTTGGTGACAGCGGAGCACGTTAGACCCTCACAGACTGCAGGTGGGAGTATAAATCTGTTCAAATTCCTAAAGGGTAATTTGGCAATATGTATCAAGGATGCTGAAATTATTCATACCCACTTAAGGATTTCGTCCTAAGGAAATAATTGGAAATGTGAACTAATATTTATTTACAAAAACGTTCATCATAAAATTACTTCTGGTGGCAAACAAATGGAAAAACCTGACTATAAAACAACAGGGAAGTGAGGAAATAGCATATGGTTCACCCATATTGTAGAATATTAGGAAGTCATTAAAGAACATAGTGAACAAAACAGGTTACAAAACAATATGTAATATGATCCCAACTGTGTAAAAATAAAACTGTATTTGCGCATATTGTATGTGAAGAGGAAAAGAACTGACACCTAGGGTAAAGTGTCCTCATGAAAGCCTGAAAAGAAGGGAAATCACTCCAGACTCCTCTCTTCTCCTGGTGAAGGTATTTTGGCATGCCCAAAGAATGCGTTAAGCTTCCAGAGTGTCTGCCTAAACTTTGGAGCAACTTTCTCCATCAGAGACTCCCCTTATCCCAGATGACTCAAGAATTCCTTCTATCTGATCTTTCTAGTAGAACTTCTGAACCAGTCCCCAGTTCTGATAAGTAGATCAGTCTTGTGACTTGCTTTATCCTCAATCTCAGTTACACCCCCCCAGCGATGAACATATAAGTAAGTGAATATCAAGTCAGGTCACCTGCAGAAAACTGAATAGGAGAAAAGGTTAAAAGCCCTGGAAGACTTGACATGCAGGTTACGGGGAGGGAGGGTGTAGAGGAACCTTCATTTGACACTTAAGATATGCAGGCCTTGTCCTTTGTGTTTTGTGTATATTCTCGCATTTAATTCATCCCATAACCCCACATGATAAGATACCACCACCCCCATTTTACAGGTGGGGAAATTGAGGTTCATAGCCTCTCTTACTCAACTACATACCCCACGGAGGCAAGGACCATGACTATTTTGCATACCAGTCTATCTGCAGGGTTTAGCATGGAGTTGACACACAGTAGGTAGTCCACGACTAATTACGAAATCAATTATCGCAAAATATGAACACCAACTGACAAATGGCAAGGCCAAGACTCCCACCCAGCTCTGCTCTACCTATGCTACTGTTACAGCACACTGCTGAGGCTTTTCTCGGGTTTTCAAAGGGAATTTTTAAGTCAAGTCAAAACTTTTCTGGTTTCCTGCTCCCTCTGGAAGCATCCTGGTACGTTTTGAGGGGAGAGGCACATGGGGAAGATGCAATTGAAGAGCAGGAATAGCTCCAGACATGACTGAGGTCCCCACAAATATTCCCCATGGGCCTCATTACACATTTGAGCAAACATTACCTTCACTCACGGCTAAATTTCCTGTTTGCTTGGCTGATCAATTCCTCATCAAATTTTAATGCGGGGTTCAAACCGTCCGTGGTGTTTTAATTAGGCCTAAGATTGCAAAGTGTCTGAGGCAGGGCTGAGCCTTATCCAAATCCCCACTGACCGCTGGGGTGTTGCTAGGAGAAGTGGGAGGCGGGGCTGAGCAGAGCTGGGCTGGGCCAGCGCCAGGGCTCGGCAGACCCTCTTCCTAGGTGTGCTGTGCTCTCTAGCGGTGACCATCTGGAGAGAAACGGCTGTGCAGCCCCAAGAGCTTCAAACCCTCTCCTGATTCCCTCCAGCCCCTGAGAATTTGCCAGCTGCTTTGCCTCTCAAGAGTTCTTTCTTCCCTGCCTGCTTCCTTTCTCTTCCCTTCCTACAAAAGGAACAGGCAAGGAAACACTGACGGACACAAGCTGTGTGCCTGGCACTGTGATAGCGGGTTGGAAGAAAGAAAAATAAGACATAGGACCTGCCCTCAAGTGGTTCATAATGGAGGAGACAGATGTACACACAATTCAACACGGTGGGAGGTGCGGCTCAGTCATCTATGTGGCACTGGAGGCAGGTGGCACGGTGGCAGCCCCAGTGCCCAGGTCATTAGAAGGTCTAGCATGCCTTCATCAGAAGCCAAAGTAGCTCTTTTCAGAGCCAGAGAATGCGACATAGTCAGGGCATAAGGATATTGATGGATATTGATCAAAATGGATCAATGGGTAGATCTCCATGCTCAGTGTCCAATATCCCCTCATTACCACCATCACTTCCCCATGTTGACCCCTTCCTCATCACAGAGCCTCAGGAAAGCTTCCTCTAAGTTTTAAGAGATCAGGCTGTTGAAACTAACCACCCAGAAACTCTTCCATTTGGGAAGCCCGTCTCCTGTCCAGCCTGGGTCACTTGAAGTTGTAGATCAATTTGCACATTAGGATACCCAGCGCTCATTACCATATTCAAGGCTCTGAGAAGTCCTGCAGTAAAGGAACCTGGGTCACTGTGTTTAACCCTGTGTTCTCCAAGCTCATTTGCACACGAAACACTTTTTTTTCCCTTGAAACCCTAGCTAACATCTCCCTCTGTCCCTAATGTTTTCTGAATCTAGGCTCTGCACAATAAAACCTATGATGGGTCAGGACCAGCAGCGCTTTCCAAAGGACAGCGCGAGGTGAGTCACAAAGTACTCAGCATTATAGCCAATGGTATGTCAAAGAGAATGAAGTCATTGTTCATCTAATATCCAGACACTTTCAGCCCTGACAGCAAAGACACAACTTGATAAAAGACAACTCTAGTGGGGGACAGGTAGGGAAGGTTGCCCAAGATCAACAGAAGCAGTGAGAAGAAATTGAGACCTATTTGAAGGTTCATGGATTGATGCTTTTATTAGATTCAGGGAGGGAAACGGTGAAATTTATGTTTGATTGAAATGAATCTGTTTTTAAGGCATTTGCTATTAACAGAATATAATTAGCTGAATGCATTGGTTTCCAAACTTGGCCAAGCATCAAAATTACCTGGGGCATTCGTTAACTGCACCGATTCCTGGGCTTCACCCCTCAGTATTCTGATTCCATAGAACTGAGGTATTGCTGATGCTGCATTGTTAAAGTTCACCGTTTCCCTCAACTGCATTCCTTTAGACACCATTTCCACGGGATGGTAACACATCTCACCCAAAAAGTGTTCAAAGTCATAATAACATGTGTTGAGCTCACAGTGTGTGCCAGACACCTTGCTGAGAGAGAGACAGAGACAGAAACAGAGACAAACACAGAGAGATCTTACTTGATTCTCACACGGCGCAATGAGATTACCTCCCACTTTCTGGACAAGGAAACCAGGCATAGCGAGATTGATAACTTGTCCACAGTCACACAGTTAATAATCATCCCATCCCTTAAGAGGCCAAAGGTGATGGCCAAGCGATGGGATGGTGGTGTCACTCACTGAGATGGGAAATAGGAAATTGAGCTCTTCTGGGGATGAGGGAAAGGAGATGGTGTGTTCCATTTCAGACACACTACACTTGAGGTGCTGTGAGATATCCAGGTAGAAGTGTCCACCAGGCATCATATGTATGAGTGTAAAGACCATGGAGGATACTTAGACAGGAGTTAAAGAGCTGAGAATTGACAATGTACAGATGATAGTTAAGGTCATTCTGGGCCTCCATTTCCTCCTCTCTAAAATAGGAGCTAACACTTATCGTCAAAATGCCTTGTACAGATTCCTCAATAAGTTAAACATAGAATTACCATATGACCCAGTGTTTCCACGCTTAGGTATATACCAAAAGAACTGAAAACAGATATCCAAACCAAAATTTGTACACAAACGACCACAGAAGCTCTATTCATAATAACCAAAAGGAAAAACAATCCGAATGATCAAAAACTGATGAACGGATAAACAAAATGTGGTATCTACATACAATGGAATATTATTCAGCTATAAAAAGGGATGAAGTATTGATACATGCCACAACATTGATCAGCAGATGATACATCTTGATGAGCCTTGAAAACATTAAGGTAAGTGAAAAAGCCAGACACAAAAGGCCACATAGTATATGATTCTATTCGTATGAAATGTCCAGAATAGGTAAATCTATAGAGACAGAAAGCATATGCGTGGTTGCCAGATGTTATGGGGAGTGGGGAGTGACTGCTTAATGGGTAGGGTTTCCTTTCGGGGTGATTGAAAGTTCTGAAACTAGGGGAATTTCCTGGTGGTCCAGTAGTTAGGACTCTGTGCTCTCACTGCCAGGGGCCCGGGTTCTGTCCTTGGTGGGGGAACTAAGATCCCACAAGCTGTGCAGTGCCCAAAAAAAATTCTGAAACTAGATGTTGATAGTTGTACAACATTATGAATGTACTTAATGCCACTGCATTGTACACCTTAGAAGGGTTTAAGTGATAAATTTTATGTTATAAATATTATACAAGAAAATATATGCCTTATACAGAAGTTACAAGACCAAATGTAGATTTCAAAGGCATACGTTGAGGGGGAGAACTAGTGATAGGGCTTTGAAGAGGACCTGGGAAATTTGATGTCATCCTTGACAAACCACAGTCTAGTTCTGATGCAGAAAAAGCAACCACATTATTTCTGGTTCATACAAAAGTCATCTGTGGGCAAGAGGTGTGGGGAAAGGACTGAATAGATTCCTACAAACTGCATTCAAAAAATTTACACTCTCCAAAGGAGAGCTCACTTAAAGCAAGTGACCATCTGCCACCCAATTGATTTCTCTTCTTGCTTTCCCTCCTGGTAAATAGCTCCTGCAAAGACCCACTTGCTCAAGCCAGAAACCAGAGCACCATCCTTGCCAACTCCTTCCCTCTCACCTCCACTCCCAATCCATCAGCAAATTCTGTCAATTCCATCTCAAAATCTGTTTCAAATCGGTCCACCCCTTTCATTCTCCATTGCCACCACTCTCGGTCAAGCGCAGTCTTGCCTAGCGTGCAGATCCCCCTCTGTCTCCTTGCTCTGCTCTTCCATCCTCCCATCCGTTCTCCCTGCACGGTAACCTGAGTGGTCTTTTCCTTCAAAAGGCAAATCTGATCATGTCAGAGGAATAGCATGTGGACCCCTCCTCCAATAACTGTTGCTTTGGGTCCAGGCTTTGCCACTCTCAGAGCCCTTCCTCTGCGATACTCTCAACCTGTACTCTTGGCCAACTGTTTGGAATTTGTATTAGTTGGCTCAGGCTGCCATAAAGTACCACACATTGGGTGGCTTAGACAAAGGAAATTGATTTTCTCACACTTTAGGAAGCCAGGAGTCTCAGATCAAAGTGTCAACAGAGTTGATTTCTTCTGTCACCACTCTCCTTGGTGTGTAGGTGGCTATCTTCTCCCTGAGTCTTCCCTCTGTGTGTGTCTGTGTCCCAACCTCCTCCTCTTATAAGGACACTGTCATATTGGATTAGGACCTCTCCTAATGACCTCATTTAACCTTAATCACTTTAAAGACCCTTTCTCCATTCTAAAGTATTAGAGGTTAGGACTTCAATATATGAATGAGGGTGGGGGACACAATTCAGCCCATAACAGTCTGCAACGTGCTAGTTGTGATAACTAGACTTCCACTCAGCTTCTCTGAGCCTAGGCTGCCCCCTCCATACAGATGGGCACTACCTACCTCTCCACGTGGCAAGCATCAGAGAAAACTCCCGGAAAGCTCACAGCTCCCTGCCCGGCCTGGGGTCAGCATTGATCCTCCGGGATTTTCCTTCAAGACCACTGTGAGTGGAGGTTGCCCTGTGAAGAGGCATTTGGATAAGCCAGCCCTACAGACCCCACCACCAGCTTCAAAGTGTTAAGGCAGCAGGCAGACTTATCGACTGGTGCTTCTTGGCGGGGCCCAGGGAAGCGTGACTGATTGGAAGCCTGTTCGGAGGAGGAGCCCGCTTTGCGGGCCTGAAATAAATAAGAGCCTGTCGATAGCTCAGATCCCCACGCATCGACAAAGTCTGCAGTCTCAATAGGCAATTAACACTTTACAGGGGCCATTGCCCAGCGGCCTCCCCGCGTTTTACTGCACATTTTCTGCCATCAGCTCTGGTATTGAAGCTTCTAAATAAAAACATAAAAGTGAGCTAGAGCAGGCCAGCGCTTTGCCTGACTGCAGTCACGGGGCCCACACACAGCAAAGAGATCATATTTCCTCTCTCCTGCTTGTGCTCCAACCCCCCTGAGTCCTCGATCCTGCACACATGCGTGTACGCACACACATACCTGTCCACACACGTGCGTGCAGGCCATCTCCTGAGTGTGCCTGGGAAGACACCAGAGCATGCTTCCTGGAGGAGGGGGTGGTCTGGAGTCAGACTGCCTGGGTTTTAACTGCCTCCAACATATTAGCTATGAGGTCTTGTACAAACTGTTAAGCCTCGGTTTCTTCATCTGTAAAATGGGAATGAGAATAGAACCTACTTCCCAGGGCAGTTGTGAAGATTAGATGCTCTTAGCACAATGCCTGGCACATAATAAGGCCCCCAATAAATGTAAAAGGGATCAATAATATTGTCATTATCATCATCAGGAGAAGAATGTGGATCATCTTAATGCCAAACAAACTCAGCCCCTGCTCCTTCCCTTCCATTTCTCCCACAACCAATACCTTGACTGAGTGAGACATATGCGCACTCCGGCCGGCTGAGTAGACCCCTCATATGCCTCCTTGGGCTGCCCCAACTGATTCACATCCAGGGATCCAGATCCTGAAGGTCCACTCCAAAGATGCTTGTCTTTGGGTTATCAGGAGTTAAATCCATGGACATAAATCTGGGGGCAAAAATTTGAAACAATAATCAGGAACTCTGTGGGGCCCCAGTTTGTGGAAACCTCCTTGCACACTTAGGGTCTCAGAGAAGAATATGGGGCTGTAGGATTGGCCAGAAGTTTTGCCTTCCAGGAGGACACTGCCAGTGGGGTAAAGCCCCAGTGAGGACAGTTGTAACCCCATCAGAGGCACCCTGGGCTCGGGAGCATGGGGCCACTCCCAGCCTGGAACTACTGTAACAATTACCAGCACTGATGCCAAGGAAATCATGGAACCAGAGCTGAGGGGCATTACCGTCCAGGCCAGAGCTCTCACACTGCGTCCATGGAACCCCAAGGGGATGGGAATGGGGTGCAGCGTCCACAGGGCAGTTCAGGGGCTGCTTCTAAAGTTGAGAAGGCAGGTGGGAATAGTGGGAGAGGCCAAAGAGCCTCTACCCCACCCTGATTTCAGCAGCTCCTCTTCTGTCTGTTAGGCCTTCTGGATTCCTCATAGAACTTCATGCATAGAAAGGGATCTGTGGTCAAAGCAAAGTGTTAAAAGCAATGATCTATTCAAAGGCACACATGGGAAACTGTGGCTGTCTTAGGTGAGGTTCTTCTGGAAGCAGAGCTTGAGCTAAGGATTTGCATGTAGGGGGTTTGTTTAAAAGATGCTCTGACCAAGGCAATCTACAGATTCAATGCAATCCCTATCAAAAGGCCAATAGCATATTTCACAGAACTAGAACAAATAATTCTAAAACCTGTAAGGAACCACAAAAGACCCCAAATAGCCAAAATCATCTTGAGAAAGAAGAACAAACTGGGAGGTATCACACACCTTGATTTCAAACTATACTATGAGGCTATAGTAATCAAAACAGTATGGTACTGGTACAGAGACAGACACATAGATCAATACAACAGAACTGAGAGCCCAGAAATAAACCCACCCATATATGGACAATTAATCTATGACAAAGGAGCAAAGAACATACAATGGAGAAAGGACGATCTCTTCAATAAAAGTTAATGGGAAAACTGGAGGGTTACATGCAAAAGAATGAAGCTGGATCACTATCTTAGACCATACACAAAAATTAACTCAAAATGGATTAAAGACTTGAATGTAGGGCCTGAAGCCATAAAATTCCTAGAAGGAAACATAGGCGGTAACTTCACTGACATCGTCTTAGTGATGTTTTTGTGGCTCTGACTCCAAAGGCAAGAGAAACAAAAGCAAAAATAAACAAGTGGGACTACATCAAACTAAAAAGTTTCTGCACAGCAAAGGAAACAATCATCAAAATGAAAATGCAGCTTACTGAATAGGAGAAGATATTTGCAAATCAGGTATTTGATAAGGGGTTAGTATCCAAAATATATAAAGAACTCATACAACTCAACAACAACAACAAAAAATAAACAAACTGATTGAAAAATGGGCAGAGGATCTAAATAGACGTTTTACCAAAGAAGACATGTACCTGGCCAACAGGTACACGAAAAGATGCTCAACATCACTAATTATCAGCGAAATGCAAGTTAAAAACACAATGAGATACCACCTCACACCTCTCAGGATGGCTATCATCAAAAAGACAAGGAATAACAAACGTTAGAGAGGGTGTGGGGAAAAGGGATCCCTCATTCACTGTTAGTGCAAATGTAAAATGGTGCAGCCACTTTGGAATACAGTATGGAGGTTCCTCAAAAAATTAAGTATACAAATACCACATGACCCAGCTCTTCTACTTGTGGATATTTATCCAAAGAAAATGAAAACACTAATTCAAAAAGATATATGCACCCCTATGTCCATAGCAGCATTATTTATAATAGCCAGGGTATGGAAACCATATAAGGGCCCATCAATGGATGAACAGATAAAGATGTGGCATATATGTGTGTGTGAGTCTTTTTTGTAAGCCACAGAAAGGAATGAAACCCCGCCATTTGCAACAACTTAGATGGACCTTGAGGGCATTATGCTGAGTGAAATAAGTCAGACAGAGAAAGACAAATACCAAATGATTTTGTCATACATGGAATCTAAAAACAGAAACAAGCAAAAAATAACAGTGAACGAACAAAATAAGACAAAAACAAGTTCATAGATACAGAGAACAGCTAAAGTGCTACCAGAGGGGAAGGATGTTGCGGATCAACTGTATGGTGATGGATGGTAACTAGATTTGTGACGGTGATGACTCTGTAGTGTATACACATGTTGAACTATAATGCTGTACACCTGAAACTTATATAATAAAAAAAGGATGATTTTTATATATCAAATATTTGTGGCATTATCTTTCCATTTTTAAATGATTTTTATCGGACATTTATATTAATGTCCACTTAATTCAATGTTTTCTATTATTAGATGTCCATTTGAGGTATAGATCATTTTTACATGTTATTGAAATATACAATCTATATTGTCACAATATATTGTTTGATAATAATAATAAACCATGCCTTTATTCTTAAATCTCTTGTGTTACAGAAAACCTCTGAAATGTTCAGTATCACCCTAAAGTAGAAAATTTATTCACTGTATATATAATTACTGTCACTCATTATTTTAAAGTATAAATAAACGTATGAAAAATACAAAAAAAAACCTCTCATACTATAGACCACATCAAAAAAAAAATTGCAATAAAAAAATAAAAGGCGCTCCGAGAAAAACCGGTAAGGGCGTGGGACAAGAAGGATAGAAGAGGAAAAAACAAAAGTACAATTTCTGATGAAGTCTCAGCCTCCACCTGATCCTGCAGGGAACTCTGGGGCATAAGTTACCCCTAGATCACATCCAGCTTTGGGTATAGGAGCTGGGCTTTTGTACTTGCAGGCCATTCAGTCACCTGCTATGGACCCCAATGAGGGGCAGGGGACATATACCCCCAGGCACTTCTGGCTGTGGGATGGAACACCACCCCGCACCCCACAGGCTTCTGCACCCCAGGTAATCCCCTGAAAAAGGTCACAGGTGTGAGCAGTCATCGGCAAAGCCCTCAGAAGCACACAGAGTTGGTGAAAGGGACCCATCGGAATCTGGTGACAATGCTGAACTTTACCTGAGCCCTGTGATCTTGGAAAACAGTGAAGGTTAAGAAATCCCCCTCAGCCTTTTGTGTCCCAGGAAACAGAGTACCGCAAAGAACAACCTGTCCCCATGTGACTTAGGGAAGAGTCACAGGTACCCCCCTTGTTTTACCTTTGACAAGCCAGACGCAGACCTTCCACATTCCTATTCTTTGCCTCATAAATGATTCGTTGAATAAAGTTTCTCCTTACTTGCAAATTCAGATTTATTTTGTATTGGACAGGGCAAAACGGTGCCCACGACTGGGGCCATACAGACAGTAGCCGGGCCAGAACTCCGGCCTCCACTCCCAGATTCATCACCTCCCCTAGGACTGCAATCCTCTGTGGTCTCACCCCCATGCCTTTATGTATGGCATCCCTCCCTTCCCAGGCTCTTATCCCCCCCTTAAAAATCCTGTCCATCCTCCCAAGCTCACCTCTTCTTTATGTCTTCCTCGGTACTCGTGGACTCAGTAGAAACTTGTATTTATTGAATAAACATCACTCCACTTATTCACTTGGACAGGAAATAGCTCTAGGCTCTGTCTGAGATCCCAGGAGCCGCTTCATGGGTGTCCACAGGGTGATCAATAACATATCATCTCATAAAGACATACAGTCAGTTCAGGTATAAGGGGTTGCTTGGTAAGGCAGAAATTTAATCCTTTCACAAGAGCGGCTAGGGACTCATCTGGTTCAAAGTGAACCAGCAAACCACTCTGCCTTCTAAGCTCTGAGAAGAGCCACTTAGAGGACTCTCTCAGTTATGCAAATTATGTAGGAGGAGACATTTCACCCAGGGGAAAAGTATAATGCGGACCTTCCTCACCTGACACAGGGTACTTCTCCCAATGCACCTAGGGATGCAGAAATGTCTTGGAAGAAGTGAGTCAATCTTTCTAGGAGCCAAGAATTTCCTGGGAAGGAAAGGATTGAAATCCCAAACCTGAGCCCAGGCATGTAGTGCAACATTACTGGAACATCTTTAAGTTGATTGGATGCTCTGCCCATTTTCAGAACAAAAGGACAATAAGGGTTCCAATAGAAGATTAACCAGAAGGAAGAGGGAGCTTGGACTGGTAACCCATGTTTGCCACCAGGCTGGAGGTTTTGCAGCTCTGGGACACGTAACCAAGGCTGTAACTCCTCTGAGCCCAGCCACTCTGACCCAGCTTCAGAACCAGTGAGAGAACATGTGACTGTGAAATAGGATATCCAATGCCTTCCTCAACTCCATGTGCCCGCCCCAACTCTCTGAGCTTCTGACTGAGAAAAACTAAAATGGCTGCTGCTTCATTCCCACCCTCTAAATCTTGCCTGAAGCTGTACTCTGTGATCCGCCCTAACAGGAAACATACAGGAAAGGGAATTCTGGACAATGCAGTTTAACTTAGCCAAGTTGACACATCATAAAACAAACCCAGATAAAACCAACCCAGTGAGACGTAGCCAGCACCCTGATCAAACCAGGCCTAAAGCCTGGATTCTCTGAACTAGTCAATTACAGCCAACAAATTTCCTCTGTCATTTAAGCTAGTGTAAAACTGGCTCTTTTAAAATTTGCAGACCAAGAGTATCATAACTGTTAGAGCCAGGGAATAATATCAGGGTCCAGCCCTGGGCCAGGAAGAAGAATGCGGAGTCTAAATATCCCAGAGAAGGAAAAGGAGTACAGGATAAGAAAGACTGAGTTAGCTCTTGCTGTACTAAGCTAAGCTAAAGAATCCTGTCCTAGAGAAGCTTAAAGGAAACTTGTAGTCTGACACTAAGTGTTCCAGTCCAAAGAGCTAACCCCAAACTTTGGAGAAAGGAACAAATATTATATGATCCACTCCTGGGGCACTCAAGACTCTCCTCCATGTCATTTCTTGTAACTCTGTTCTCTGTGGTTGTTAAAGTGGTTCATCAACATTTAATTTTTCAAATCAGGCTCTTGTCACTCTCATCACTGAATGTGACTCAGTGGCTTCTACTGACTCAGATAAAGAATAGGTCCCTCCTTAAAAAAAGAAAAAAATTGGTCTCTCCTAGAAGAGAACATAGGCAAAACATTCTCTAACATAAATCGTAGCAATGTTTTCTTAGGTCAGTCTCCCAAGGTAAAATAAATAAAAGTGAAAATAAACAAATGGGACCTAATCAAACTTACAAGCTTTTGCACAGCAAAGGAAGCCATAAACAAAACAAAAAGACAACCTACAGAATGGGACAAATATTCGCAAATGCTGTGACTGATAAGGGCTGAATTTCCAAAATATACAAACAGCTCATACAGCTCAATATCAAAAAAACAAACAACCCAATCAAAAAATGGGCAGAAGACCTAAACAGACATTTCTCCAAAGAAGACATGCAGATGGCTAAAAGACACGTGAAAAGATGCTCAACATCACTAGTTATTAGAGAAATGCAAATCAAAACTAAAATGAGGTATCACCTCACTCCAGTCAGAATGGCCATCATCAAAAAGTCTACAAATAATAAATGCTGGAGAGGGTGTGGAGAAAAGGGAACCCTCCCACCCTGTTGATGGGAATGTAAATTGGTGCAGCCAATACGGAGAACAATATGGAGGTTACTCAAAAAACTAAAAATAGAGTTACCATATGATCCAGCAATCCCGCTCCTGGGCATATATCTAGAAAAGATGAAAACTCTAATTCAAAAAGATACATGCACCCCAATATTCATAGCAGCACTATTTACAATAGCCAGGACATGGAAGCAACTAAATGTCCATAGACAGACGAATGGATACAGAAGATGTGGTGCATATATATACATATATATATATATATATATATATACACATACACACAATGGAATATTACTCAGCCTTAAAAAGGAATGAAATAATGTCATGTGCAGCATCATGGATGGACCTAGAGATTATCATAATAAGTGAAGTACGTCAGACAGAGAAAGACAAATATATGATACCACTTATTTGTGGAATCTTAAAAAATGATATAAATGAACTTATTTACAAAACTGAAACAGACTCATAGACATAGAAAACAAAATTATGGTTGCCAAAGGGGAAGGCGGGGGAGGGATAAACAGGAGTAAATTTGGGATTATCAGATATACACTGCTATATATAAAATAGATAAACCACAAGGACCTACTGTACAGCACAGGGAACAACAACAAAAAAGAATAGGTCTTAATAAATACTTACAAACATTAAGGAGTAATGATTAAAAGAATAGTCTTTGAAGGAAGTTAAATCTATGTTCAAATCCTGGCTCTACCACCTACTGAATATAATATATTGAGCCAAGTTTCTTAATCCATCTAAGCCTCGATTTCCTCATCTGTAAAGAACAATAAGTCCTATCCCACACAGTTACCAAGAGGATTAAAAAAGATAATGCACAAAGACTTACATAGGGCTGGCACTTAATAAATTGTCCCTCGGTAAATTGCTATCGTGACTATTCTTTCCACTACTATTTTAAGTGTTCAATTATTACTACTATAGAAGAAATATGACTTCATTACAAATGAGTAGGAAAATTTAAGGAAGTGGGAACTCTAAGATGTATTAAAAAGCATGATGTCAATCTACCTTTTAATCTTTTGGAACAATCTCTAAGACACTGAATGAGGGGGAAAAGCCAGTTGTGGAATAAAGTATAGTAAGCTCACTTTTGTGTAAAACTGATATATGACACAGTATACACTCGTATCTACAGGTACATCTTTCTAAGTGCATAGAATATGACTTGAGTAACACACAAGAACCTGGTACCAGAGGCTGCCTCTGACAAGAATGATGAAGTCAGGGTGGGGCAGGTCGAGGAAGTGAAGGGACATTCACTTTTACGTACTCTGATTTTTTTACCATGAGCGTGTGCCCTGAATATTTAAATCACACTTACAAGTTTCATAAATGTCAACATTTGGTAATCTTTATTCTCTATAATCAGTAGTTCTCCAAGTGCGGCCCTCAAACCACCAGCCTCATCATCCTGTGGGAACTTGTTAGAAATGCAGATTTCCAGGCTCTGCCATAGATCTAGGGAATCAGAAACTCTGGGGATGGGGTTCAGCTATTTGTGTTTTAATCAGCCCTCCAGGTCATTCTGATGCACCTGAAGTCCAAGAACACTACTTAAATGACATTGGTTTGCTAATGAGTCTCCTTTCTTAGTAGAAAAATCTTTTCTTACAGGTTCAAACCTTAGCCTCTCTGGAGCAACTACTCCATTGCCTTGTTGCCTTCTCCCTGATTGGACCTGGGCATGGGGGGCTCACCTGGCAACATGGTGTAGGAGGGAAGCAGGGGGGTGCAAGTCCATGTCCTTCTTCTGTGCTCACATCCAAGAGGATCACTCATGCCCTCCTCACCCTAACTTCACACTCTCTCCACAACAGTGACCCAAGCTCACCCACTCCCATGACCTCTAGACCCCGGAGGACTTCAGGATGGTTTCCCACCTCACGTCAATGTGCGAAATAGGTGAAGCTGCCCTCAGATGCCTCCACCTAGAACCTCCCATACACATTGCCACTTTACTGCCAAGGGGCCTCTTGGCCACAGGGCTGCTTCCTGAAATTTGTCACTTCCCAAGGTACATCCCAGAAAGCCTGAAAGTGGTCTCTGCTATGCTGAAACTCTCCACATTTCATTTGGGTACTCTATGAGGAATTTGATCATTCTGGCAAGTTTTCCCAAAACTCATTCTATGAAGTACAGTATTAGGCACCTTCTCAGGGACCTACCAATATAGGAACCCCTGATCTCACCATTGAGATCCACTCTTTCTTGGACACAGGTGAAACTTTGATCTCCTTTGGGCAGAAGAATGACTTTTGTGGCATCACCAGTCTTCCTTCCTCCTTGTTTCAAGGCATAAAGTCTATGTTGTAAGTTCTTCAGACTTTGGCTCTTGGGGATTCAAAATTTTCTTTTCTTTCTTAAGTTCCTGGCCCTTGCAATTGAAAGCTATGGCCAATACTATGGCCTTCGCTATAGACCTGCAAATGCATGTTAGCTCAAACAAACTTTGTTTTTCTGTACCTTTCCTCCTCTGTACTCCCCATGGTAGTTCACAGTGACAGCCTGTAAAAGAGCAGGAAAAGAAAGCAGAAAAGAATTTAACACACACACACACACACACACACACACACAACTCAGGAAAAAAACATATATCTGATAAGAGTCTAGTATCCAGAATATATACGAATTCTTACAACTCGACAACAGAAAGACTGACAGTCCAATTTAAAATGAGCAAAGGACTTGAATAGACACTTTTCCGAAGAAGAGATACAAATGGCCAGCAAGCACATGTCATTAGTCATTAGGGAAATGCAAAACAGGTGTTCAAATAAAAACTTGTACAAAAATGTTCATAGCAGCACTACTTGTAAGAGCCAAAAGGTGAAACAATACAAATGTCCATCAGCTGATGAATGGACAAACAAAATGTGGTATATCCATACAACAGACTATTATTTCGCCATTAAAAATAATGAGGTGCTGACACATGTTACAACATGGATGAACCTTGAAAACATTCTGCTGAGTGAAAGAAGCCAGACACCAAAGGCCACATATTATATGATTCCATTTATATGAAATGTCCAGAATAGGAAACAGAAAGCAGATTAATAGTTGTCAGGGGCTGGATGTGAGGGAGGAATGAGGAGTGACTGATAATGGGTATGGGGTCTCCTGTTTGGAGTGACAGAAATGTCCTGGAACTAGATAGTGGTGATGGTTGCACAACATTGTGAATGTACTAAATGCCACTAGATTGCACACTTTTATTTATTTTTTTTATTGAAGTATAGTTGCTTTACAATATTGTGTTAGTTTCAGGTATACAGCAAAGTGATTCAGTTATACATAGATATGTATATATCTATATTCTTTTTCTTATTCTTTTCCATTAAAGGTTATTACAAGATATTGAATATAGTTCCCTGTGTTATGCAGTAAATCCTTGCTGTTTATCTAGATTGTACACGTTTTAAATGTACACATTTTTTTAAATGGCAAATATGTTAAATTATGTCATATGTATTTTACCACAATAAAAACCCCATAATCAAATTACTATTCCACTCTATATGCATTACTTTTAAAATTCTATTTATCACACAAAACCACTCAGATAGCTCTAAACGGATATCAGCAGAGGAGCAGAGATAAAGCACTGTCCTCAGACAGCTCCTCTCAGAACTTGGAGTCAGAATCCCTGGTTTGAGTTCAAGCTCAGCCACTTCCTAGGGACACCTACCAGAAGCAGTGTTATGTGTCTGTCACACTATTTCCTCTCCCTCTGAACACAGAAAGACTACTTCTTCCAGACTCCCTCGTATTCAGGATGGGGGCATGTGACAAAGTTCTTACCAATGGGAATGTGAGCCAAAGTGAAGTGTCACTTCCAGTCCAAGGCTGTTCTTAACTCACAGGTGGGAGTTCTCCACACTCTTTCTGTCTGATCTTCATGGCTGGACATAAGAACCTTAAGACAGAGTTACAAGATGGGAACATCCAGGGTCCCTAAGTCACCTTTCAAGTAGAACCATCAAGAAGAGCCACCTGAGCCACACCAGACCGTGACATGCGTGAGAGGTAAGCTTTCACTTTGTAAGATCACTGAGACTTGGGATTTTGTTACCACAGCATACCTTACCTTATACCGACTAATACATCAACTGCGTGGCTTTGAGGAAACCAGGGAACCTCTCTCAGGCAACTTCTTCATCCTCGTTCCCCACTGAGCACCTACCTCATAGGGTTATTATGAAGTTTAAATAAGATAATCCACATAAAATGCAGAATACAATGCCAGGCACATGCTAAATGCTCAATAAAGTTTAGCTGTTTCTCTCTTTATTATCAAACACATTAACCATGATCCCGCTATACTAACATGACCACCATCCATATTTTTCCTAGGCAGATTTTTACATAAACATAAAAAATCATTTACACTATTCCATATATTGCTTTGATTTCCACTTGGGATTTGATAATAAGGATTTTTTCATGTAACTGTATAGTCTTCCTGACCACCATTATCATTTATTACAAGCATTCTACTGGGAAGCTGTAGAATTGAAGAACATTTCATGCTTCTGGGTTTAGGACTCCCAGAAACCCTTTCTTAATCCACTGATTTGCCTATTAAAAGTTCTCAAGCTCTCCCTGCACAATAAGAAATTTAGGTCTTTCTAAAAGTTATCCAGGACCCTCTGGCTGCAAGCAAATCAGGTGCCATTTCATCAGTCAATTTAAATCTAATGTCAGGTTCTTTTAACAGCTAAATGCTTCTCTAGGAACGGGCCCATCCCCTGTGAAGCTAGCATGGCATGTTTCCAGAAGGTAAAACGTGCTCTAACTTCTTTACTTGCAATATAACTTGGCTTCCGTCAAACTCCAGTTATTCTTCCATGTTAATAAATGCCACATGGGAAGGCGGAAACCAAAGGTCATATGTGTATGTATGTATATTTATATGCAGGTATTAAACATGCATGGAACATATGTAATCTTTCAACCACTTATTCATTTAATAGCTGTGCTGAAAATTTTACTGTACCAAGAGCTGGAAATATACAAATATTTCATTCTCCCCGAAGAGGATTAGGAGATGGGGACCAATGACATCTCATGGATCTCAGAATAAATGCCAAAATTCTTACCATGTTTTCTAATGCCCTACATGCTCTGCCCCCCTGCTGACTCCCCTCAGCTTCAGCTCTGACCAAGTGATGGTTAATTTTATGTGTCAACTTGACTGGGCTAAGAGATGCCCAGATAGCTGGTAAAACATTTTTTCTGGATGTGTCCGTGAGGGTGTCTCCAGAAAGGATTAGCATTTGAATCAGTAGTCTGAGTAAAAAAGACACCCTCACCAATGCAGATAAAATAATATCATCTCCATTGGCACATCTGACGAGAGCAAAAGATTTAGATATTATGGTAGAGAGAACAATGCCTGCCCCCCCCAAAAAATGTCCATGTCCTAATCCTCAGAACCTGTGAATGTGTTAAGGGTACATGTCAAGGGTTGCAGATGGAATTGAGGTTGCTAATCAGCTTACCTCAAGATAAAGAGATTATCCTGGATTATCCAGATGGGCTCAATGTAATCACAAGGGTCCTTAAATCGGGGAAAGGAGGCAGAAGAGTCGGAACCAAAGAAACGACATCATGAGAAATATTTGACCAGCCATTCATTGTTGGTTTTGACGATGGAAGGAGGCCATGAGTCAAGGAATGTGGACAGCTTCTAGAAGGATGAAAAGCCCGGAAATGGGTTCTCCTTTAGAGCCTCTAGAAGGAATTCAACCTTGTCAACACCTTGCTTTTGGCCCCATAAGACCCATTTCAGACTCTGACTTCTAGAACTATAAGGTAATGAATCCGTACTGTTTTCAACAACTAAGTGTGTGGCAATTTGTTACAGCAGCAATGGGAAACTAATGCAGATTTTGATACCTAGAATTTGGATGTTGCCTAACAAGTACCTTAAAATGTAGAAGTATCACTTCCAAGAGAAGGATACAGAGTTTGAAGACACAGAGGTGTAGAGGGTGAGGGAAAGGAAGTACAGCTCCTAGCATGAGAAACTGGAAGGCCACAGTTAGAGCTGGTTTGGAGCAAGTTACACTCACCCCTGGTAGTCATCCAGGACAAAGCTTCCTAAGAGCTAGAATCCTCAAAATAGCCTCTCTACTGAGCACAGAGAGTTCACACTCTCTGATTTCAGGGTTTGCTGCTTCCGTACAAAGCAAGACAATTTCAACTCTGTTTACCCATTAAACATGACCCGGGAGGCATTTGTGCAGCCTTCCTCAGTGACAGGAAGAAAAGGGTTAACCTCCTCTCTGGCTAATGCGACTGTCCTCCTAGCTCTCTATGGGGCAGAAATCAATGAAAGCTGTTTTCATCCAAGTAAAAATAAATCTTAATCACCTTTGTAAAGAAGGAGAAGATAAACAGGCAGCGTTCTAAAAATGAACTCCCCTATTTAACAACTGTTAAGTGCTATTTCTTGAACAATACCAAAGATGACATCACATTCAGGTTATAAAGTGGGTATCATCAGCTGCTGATTAGGGAGCAATTGAAAAGGGGGAGGAAAGTAAATGAAGATATATAAATAGATTCAAAAAAGTTTGTGCAGAGAGCTCTCTGAATGTGTAAGGCATTTGGAAATGAGCAAGCCAGCAGCACATTTCTGACATCAGGGGCTGATATCAAAGAGGATATCCAGGTACCACCACATTCCACTTGATGCCTCCAGCATCATGGCCTAGGCTGGGTGGCCTCTGTTACTGACCCGTGAGGCAACGTGAAACCATAAAAACCTTCAGCCCACATGCCTTCTGTTTTCTGCCACTCTCACATCTCCCATCTTTTCCCTAAAGCCTTTATAGTACAACTTCCAATTTCCCTCCTTCTACTACTGAAGATGCCTGCTTGAGGGCTCTCAATGGCTCCATTTTCCATATTGTTGGAAGTATTTACTCCTTCATGACCTGTAAAGAGAATATACATTCTCATTGACTTTGGGCTTGACCATGTGACATGCTTTGACCAGTGGCCAGTGAACAGATGTGACATATGCTATGTCCATGCAGAAGTTAAGATGCATTCCAAATTTCTACCTCTTAAGATCTCTTAATCTTCCCTTCTGTCATAAGAATAGAGTGTCCTAGATTAGGATGTCTCCTTGACTCCTCAACCTGAATCCCAAAATGAAAGTCACTGAACAGAGCTTCAGCCAAACCGCAGCTGCTAAAATGTAGTATAAGAGAGAAATAAACTTGTGTTGTTATAAGGTACAGATATTTGAGGGACTGTTTGTTACCACACCAATCAAAATCTGACTATTACACAGCCCACTTCAATGACTTCTCCTCAATTTTTATCCTGCTCAGTCCCTGCAGGAGCATTTCCCAAAGTGTATCTTCAGAGCCAAAGTATATCTTCAAAGTATATACTGGAGTAGGATAAAATCCTGCATAACCACTCTTGGAGATTCACGATGCCCATTAGCATATTAAAGGCTCTGAGACGTCCTGCAGTATATGGTAGTGGTTAAAAGTATGAGCTCTGGAATTGCCTGGATTCGAATCCTGGGTCTACTACTGCTTACTAGGTGAGTGGCTTTGACAGATCACTTCATCTATTTGAGCCTCAGTGTTCTCATTTGAAAGCTGAAGATAATGAAAGTACCTTCACAGGGTTATTCTGAGGATTAAAGGAAATAATGAAAATGAAGTACTAATGGACTTTTGTCCAAGTCACAGAGTGACCCATCCTTCTCCAAACTCATATAAAAGGCATATGAAGTATTTTAAAGTATTAAAAACATATGTATAATCATGCTCAGAAACAACATTCAGATCTCTTTGGACTAGGAATGGGATGAAATTCCACAGTTCGGTGGGAAACGGGGAAAGGGAGGTTGAGGGTTCACCAGGCACTGAAGCTAGAATCAGGTAGTGAGGCTGAAGAGCCCAATTCCCACAGAAGAACGGGACTGGACATTCTTCATGCATGGCAGGGAAAAAGAGACAGTTTTACAAATGAGGCCAGGGACATGACTGTGCCTCCCCCTGCCCTGCAAACAGAGGTTGAAATTTTCCATCATTTACCCAAGAATTTGAAGCTATAACTGAGATGTGTACGCATGGTGGAAGGAGAAAGCAGGACACATAAGTATTGATGAACCTGGTACATGTATTCTCTGACTCAGGGGCTGGAGCTGTTCTATCCCCAGGGAGTGAGAGCTCTGAGCTGCTAGTGTAAGACCAGATTCTGAATTGTGGACAGTTGAGGCCAGGCAGAGACAACCATGATTCCATGGTGAGTGAAGGGAAAGCAGCGTAGGAGCTCACAATCAAGACAGACACACAAACAAAAATTACAAATCAAATTAGAGAAATGAACATCTTGATAGGGATCCAATAAATAAAACAATGGGAGAATTCATATCTGAAGAAAAATAAATAATATAAAACATTTTTAAAGATGTGTAAAATTTTAAAAGAAATATAAGCATAGCATGTTATCAATTTTTATCATGTTTGTGCGTAACACTCCTACATCAGTAGCTGCAGCTACAGTTACTCTTTTGCGCTCCAGTTCTATATTTTCAACCTCTAGATAGCTATCTGGGGAAAGTTGTTCAACTTCTTTAGGCCTCAAGTTTCCTATTCTGTAAAACTAGGTTGTTGCTGGGATCAAAAGATAATCTATGTAAAGTGTTCTGTATAATGCCTGGTACTTAGTCAATTTTCAATAAATGTGAATTACCATAATTATTACTAATCTTCCAAAAACAATAAAAAATATTGAACAAGACAAGACTCAAAGCCTGATGGGCCTCCACTGAGGACCTCCTTCTGGGATAGCACTGAACTATATGTCCATGCTTGAACAAGAAATTCCACCGACTGGGACCACTTCTGAAAGAGATTTGGATGACCCAGATATATGGTTCATTCAAGACTGCATCATGCAAAAGCAGAATTAATCTGTTTGAGTCTGTTTTCTACATAAAGAAAAAAAAAAAAAAGACTCTCATGTTATCATATTTCTCCTGTTTAACAGTTTGGACTAATTACTGAGGTATCACTTTACCGGACTCACACTGCAAACCAAACACAATGGGCTTCCCTGGTGGCGCCGTGGTTGAGAATCTGCCTGCCAATGCAGGGGACGCGGGTTCGAGCCCTGGTCTGGGAGGATCCCACATGCCGCGGAGCAACTAGGCCCGTGAGCCACAATTACTGAGCCTGAGCGTCTGGAGCCTGTGCTCCGCAACAAGAGAGGCTGCAATAGGGAAAGGCCCGCGCACCGCGATGATGAGTGGCCCCCACTTGCCACAACTAGAGAAAGCCCTCGCACAGAAACGAAGACCCAACACAGCCATAAATAAATAAATTAATTAATTTTTTTAAAAAAACCAAACACGGGCTTCCCTGGTGGCGCAGTGGTTGAGAATCTGCCTGCCAATGGAGGGGACGCGGGTTCGAGCCCTGGTCTGGGAAGATCCCACATGCCGCGGAGCAACTCGGCCAGTGAGCCACAATTACTGAGCCTGCGCGTCTGGAGCCTGTGCGCGGCAACGAGAGGCCGCGATAGTGAGAGGCCCACGCACCGCGATGAAGAGTGGCCCCCGCACCATGATGAAGAGTGGCCCCCGCTTGCCACAACTAGAGAAAGCCCTCGCACAGAAACGAAGACCCAACACAGCCATACATACATACATAAATAAAAAGAATGTAAGCAGACAAGAATATCATTTAAAAAAAAAAAAAAAAAAAAACCAAACACAAATTGTAAACTTCTACATGGAGAAAATGCAAATAATTTGTGCAATTACACAAAAAACTTAAGTCATGTTTAAAAGAAACCTCAATGAAGAAAAATGTGACTCTGACTCCTGTTCTAGACTCTAATGAGACTTTTATGAGACCATAAAGAAGGCAAATTAGATACCAATATAAAGCATTTTACATCACAATAGATAAATCTGTCCTCTTGAGAAGTCATCCTAGGCCATGTTTCCTACATACTCTTGGTCTTCCAAGGACATGGGATTCCTGATTCCTACATCTGAGGCACATTTCCAAACCCCAGTGGCCGCTTTCTTCACATCTGAGATCTCAAGGACTTTACATAGTATTTACCACTTTCTACCCTATATAAATCATCTATTGCTATGTCATAAATTGCCCTAAAACTTTTCAATTTAAAACAGCAATAAACATTTATTATCTCATGTAGTTTCTATGGCTCAGGAGTTTGGAAGCAGCTTAGCTAAGTGGTTATGGCTCAAGATGTTTCATGAGATGGCAGTCAAGATGTGGGCCAGGAAAGCAGACTTGACTGGAATGGAGGACCCACTTCCAAAACAGCTCACTAACGTAACTGGAAAGCCATGCTGACTTTAACTTTGCCACATCCTTGCCTTGCAGACCTCTCCATAGGCCTGGTTGAGTGTCATCATGCCATGACAGCTGGCTTCCACCAGAGTGAGTAATCCCAGAGAGAGCAAGATGATGACTCTCATATCTTTTGGACGTAGCCTCAAAAGTCACACTCCATCATTTCTGAAATACCTGTTTATTACGGGCCAGGCTTATTCAATTTGCGAGGGGATTGAACAAGGAATTTCCTCCCACAAGGGGGTTACACAATGAATATTAACAAGTAAGAGTCATAAAAGACCATCTTGGAGCCTGGCTGCCACAATGCACCCTCTGCTCCCCAGTGATTTATGCTACTTTCAGGTAGCTCCCCACATGCAAAATGCATTCTCCCCTTCCAGAAGCCCCTGAACATTTTTATCCCATTACAGTATCAGCTAGAAATCTAGGACACCTTCATGTAAATGAGATCAAGGTGCAGGTGAAGTTCTACAGGTCTGATTATTACAGTTCTCAATCTGAAGATCTGTGAAATAAAAGGACAAAAAAAGAACTTAAACATGAGTCACTTGTCCGTTTTGGTTCTAAAATCCAACAGGGCACATGTTGCCAGTTCCCTGCTTAAGAATCAAGGCCTAGGAAAAATTCCTAGAAGCTCCTGGCTTCACCCTCTGGGCTCTTGATCATCTAAGTATCCTTCCTTTACTATAAAATGTAGCCCACGTTTGAAACTGCATAATTTTCTCATCCTGTGTTGTACCTGTAGAAGCTTCAGTGTCCAAAGTCCTCTTTTCACTTTGCACTACCTCTGTCCCTTTCAGTTCCAGCCAGCAATGTTTCTTCAGTACATTTCTCTTATTTTGTGGTTCTCCTGTGAAATTAACTGAAGTTAACACCATTAGACAAAAGGCAAACTTACAAACTTCATCGAGTTAAGCTCAGCTAGATGCTCTGTGAAGACCTAAATGGGTGGGATGGGGGAGGGAGGGAGGTCCGAGAGGGAGAGGATATATGTATACATATAGCTGATTCACTTCACTGTACAGCAGAAACTAACACAACATTGTAAAGCAACTATACTCCAATAAAATAAATAAATAAAAAGATAAGCCTTTGTCTATCTTGAGTTTCTGCTGAGACTTGAGAGACAACACTCTTAAGCTTCTTATTAGCACTTTTTATTTACTAAATAGTTCTCTTAAGTACCACTTTAGAATTTCCTGAGGTCTTTGCAAAAGACTTAATCGCCACGCCATGAATTTCATCTTTAGACCATGTTTTCCCGGAAGTGCCTCAAATTTTATATTTGTCTATTCCTTAATTTTAGCATCAGTTGCCACCCAAAGAGGCTGGAAACTTTCAAAACTACATAGCCCTGGTCCCTTCTTATTTTACAGTCCTTCCTTTAGCTTATCTCTCTCCCCTCACATTATACTAAAAGGAACAAGAAGAAACCAGGTGGCTCCTTCAACCCTCTGGATATCTCCTTAGCTAGAACACCCAATTCAGTAGGTACCTTTTCTACTTCTCACATTTCTGTAGGCAACAATGTTGCTAAACTCCAGCCCTGCAACTAACAAGGATCCCCTTTCTTCCAGTTTCAAGTGACATTTCCTCAGTTTCATGTAAGTTTCATCAACATCCTCCTCTGAGCCCATCAGCCTTCTGTTAACAGTCTGTTCAAGGCACTTTAGTTTTATACTCACACTCTCCTCAAAGTCCTTCCCTCTTCTGCCACTAACGATTTCCAAAGTCACTCCCATAGATGGGCTATAGAAGCACCTACTTCCGGGTACAAAAATCTGTACTAGTCATCTATTGCTGCATGACACATCAATCAAAAACTTAGTAACTTAACACAATACACCTGTATTATCTCACACAGTTTCTGTGCGCCAGGAATTCAGGAGTGGTTTAGCTGGGTGGTTCTAGCTCAGGGTCTCTTCTGAGGTCTCAGTCAAATATTGGATAAGACTACAGTTATAAGAAGGCTTCACTGAATCTAGAAGATACAATTCCAAGATGTCTCACTCATATGGCTGTCACATTTATGCTGGGTGGTAGCAGGACCCCTTCGTTTCTCACCACATAGACCCCTAAGTATCTCCCCAAAATTCATATGTTGAAGCCCCAACCCCAATGTAATGGTATTTGGAAGTGGGGCTTTTGGGAGATAGATAACTAGGTTTAAATGAGGTCATGAGGGTGGGGACCCCATGATGTGGTAAGTGTCCTTACAAGAAAAGGAGAAGACCAACGCTCTCTTTCTCCACCATGTGAAGACACAGTAAGAGGCAGCTGTCTACAAGACAGCTTTGTGTAGAGGGATACAGGCTCTACAAACAACAAAACGACTGAAGCCAAACCACAAGGAAGAGACAGCCCCACAGTCCAAACCCAGGCTTTCATACTCCACATACCTGAGCTTTCCCACAACACCATGGCCTTATCATGCAGTGCAGGTGGAGAGTGTGATGTCAGAGGTTAGGCAGTGTGAAAGTGGCGATAAAAGGAAAAGAATCCAAGGCAAAGCTTACTAAGGTCACCATCCTGTAGCTCAAGTCTACCAGGCCCCACTACCCAGAAACACAAAGACCCCAGGCCTTAGCCAATATTCTCCCAGAACCCATATCTGGAGCAGTCACATCCCACCATCCCCACTGGGGGCCTGGACCCTTCTACTCAGAATCCTGTAGGTTAGCTGAACCCTCAGAGTCAGACACATGGGTTCAAATCCCAGCTCTGATTTTTATGAGCTGTGAAGCTTTGGGTAAGTTACTTCACCTCTCTGAACTTTGTTCTCTTTTAGGATAATAGGAGTTCCTGCCTTATAGGGGTAAAAGCAGTTAACATACCAGCACAGAGCTTAGCATAGAGCTTGGCACATAGTAAGGACTCAATAAATGGCAGCCCTGGTTGTTCTTTTGTCTGCCTGGTCCCTAAATCTCTGGTTTGGCTGGCTTAATTCAAACAATCACGCCAACTCTCCGTGGCTTCTCAGAGGGCCTTCACACAAGCAGATGTCAGAAATCCCAGCCCAGGACTGCCTATGTCATCTGGATGAAGCCCAACATCTGGCATGGATGCTTTCCCCCAGAATGTTTTCATGGCCTCCTGTGGACCTGGGGGGTCTTCAGCCCCCTCCATCTGCCAGGCCAGCTTAGTACTCCCAAAGCAGCCCAAAGATGCTCCTACAGGGGCCGCTGTAGTGGAAGCTGGCCTCTCTCTGCCCCAGCACACAGCAGCTGAGCTATCTGCTCACACCAGGGACACAGCAGTTCATTCTGAGGGCAACCTCCTCTGTGCTCCAACTAATTCACTCATTCCACATGTAATTATCAAGCACCTACTAAGTGCCAGGTCCTGAACTAGGCACTAGGAATACAAGTTTTGCCCTAAAGAAGCTCACGGTTTTGTAGTAGGGATAGACTGTTTTTAAAAAGAAGAAGAAAGATAATACTGTACATCAACTATAGATCAATTAAAAAAAAAAAAAAAAAGATTGAAGAGCGCATCTTAGCAGGTTTTTAAAAAAGAAAAGGAAGAAAGAAATTATGAGCTACTGTAATTAGTACTGGAATTAAGGTACGCATAGAGGTCTTTGGGAATGAGAGAAGTAAACACCGAACCCAGCCTTGCAGCAGGGGTAAAGGAAGAGAAGGCTTCCTGGAGGAAGCATTTCCTGAGGCAAGAGTGAAAGACAAAGCAGAATGAACAGGCTAGAGAGGAGCATGAAAAGGTGCTCCAGGGAGAAGGCACAGTGTGAGCAGATGTGTGGAGGTACTACGTACCGATCTTGGAGCCACAAACAAGTCAGTCGACTGTCTGCCTGGCACCAGTCCCATTCTGAGACCTGCCACACACATCCACACAAGGGAGCCACCATGTTTCTAGGACACACTAGTCCCTTAGTCCGAGTTCACTGGGCTTGGGTCGCATGACATAAAATGGGCACAGGGACCCCCACCCCTACCCCGAGGGATTTTAACTTGAGGCCAAAGCGTGGCTGAAACTGTAAAATGACAAACCCAAGAACTGTCACAAATCAGGTTTCCAGCAGCCAAATATGGTGATTTTCAAACATGATGTTCCTCTTATCAAGAGATGGATCTGTGGTCCCTCCCCTTGAACCTGGAGGAGTCTTTTTTACTAAATTGATGCATAGACTGTGGCAGAAGCAGCTTCCAAGGTTCTGTTAGAAAAGGCCATGCATCTTCTACCAATCTCTTTTGGGACACCAGCCTTTGGAGCTCTGAGCTGCCATGTAAGAATTCTGGCTACCCTAAGGCTGCTATACTAGAAAGACCACACAGAAAGACCATAGAGTGGTAGAGAAAAATGCTGTAGGAGCACCAGCTATCCCAGCGCCCAGCCCAGGGGTCAGATATGTGAGTAAGGAAGATGACTTCAACCTCAGCCGACATCGGACTGCAACAACATGAAAGAACCTGGACATGAACCAACCAGTTGGGTCAAGTTAACTATTAGAACAATGAGAGACGGTAATAAATGTTGTTGTTTCATGCCGCTAAGATTAAGATGGTTTGTTATGCAACACTAGTTAAACAGAGCATCAGGAAAGCCCTTATGTGGTGAGAAAGGATGAAGCTGGTGAAAGCCCTTGCGTCGTGAGAAAGGATGAAGCTGACGTGTTAGAATAGATGGAGAGATGGAGGTATTGCTTGACAACTTGGTCTAGCTGTTTGGGAACTCTTGTCCCTGCTCTCCCTGAAACAATCCTTAGATTTCTTGAGCCAGTAAGTCTTCTTATAACCTAAGTTAGCTCAAGTTGGATTTATGTCACTCGCAACCAAATTAATACAGGTGATTTGGGATAAGCCCAAAGAGCTTGATGTGTTTAAAGCACGTATCTGGAACTGGGGGTCAGTGGGAGGTGGCCAAGAGTGAGAGATGAAGGAGAGGACGGAATCCCAGGAGACATCATTCAGGAACTGTAGGACACCACAAGGAGTTTTGTTGTGTTTAATTTATATCTCATCTATCTCCACAAATGATATGGGGAGACTACCAAGGACTTTGGACTTTATTATAAAGACAATGTCTAGCCGGTGAACAATTTTCATCCAAAGTATGAAAGGTTCAGATATGCATTGTGGAAAGGTCAACCTATCACTTTAGATGATGTGTTGGAGAGAAGTGAACTGGTCAAGAGTCTATGGATGTAATGGAGGGAAGAAATGATGAGGGACTGAACCAAGGTGGGGCAATGGGAGCAGAATGAGAAAGAAGTAAGCATTAAGGTAGAATGGACAGACCTGGAGTCCTTTATGTGAAGGAGGAAGGGAAACGATAAAGATGATTTCCAAGTTTGTGGCCTGAGTATCTGAAGAGGTAATGATGCCTTTGCCAAAATGCAAGAGGAGGATCAAGTCAGGAGGTAAGGATGGTGGCTTGAGCTTGTATATGCAGAGCTTGAAGTGTCTGTGAGTATGAAGGGCAAAAGGTCATGCATTAGTTCATCCATTTAACACATTTATTAAGCACATGTTTTATGCCAAGCTCTGGCAAAGTGTTGGTGAGCAAAATGGGTATATCACTTGCCCTCATAAATTTTACAGTCTAGAGGAGTAGATAGAAATTAATTGAACATGTAAATATATAATTACAAACTCTCAAAGAATGCTATGAAGAAAAAGTAACAGAAACTATAATGGCACCTTACAAGGAAACCTGATGGAGTCTGGGGATATATTAGTTCCTGTGATTGCCTAACAAATAGCCACAAAATTCAGGGGCATAAAACAACTATAATCATTTATTACCTCTGATGGCTTCTGAATTCCTAAGAGGCACAGTGAGAACAACTTATCTTTGCTCCATGATATCTGGTGTCTCAGCTGAAAGACCCAAAAACTGGGGGCTGGAACCATGTGAAGGTTCTCTCATTCACATGTTTGATGGGCTATGTTGGCTTTCCAAGTGGTCCCTCTGCATGGGCTAGTTGGGCTTCCTCACAAAATGGTGGCTGAGTACCATGGACAAGTGGAGAGGGGGAAAGAGACAGAGAAAGATGCTGCCTTTTATGACTTAGTCTTCAAAGTCATGCAGCATCTCTTCTGCCACATTCCATTCATCAAGGCAATAACCGAAGTCCACCCAAGTTCTAAATGAGGGAACACAAACCCACCTCTTGACGTCAATGTCACATTGTAAGAAGAGCATGTGGGATGGGATATATATATATTACTGTGGCCATTTTTGGAAAAGGCAATCTACCACAGGAGAGGTCAGCAAAGACTACTCAAGAAAATAACATTTGAGCTGATATCTCAGTGATAAACATGAGTCAAGTAGTGATGGGATGAAGATGGCATATTAGGGGCAGTATACCTAGCAGAGGGAACAGCATGTATAGAGGCCCTGAAGTATAAAAGAGAATGATGTACTCAAGAAGCTGATGGAAGGCCAGAGTAATTGGAGTGAATTTGACATAGAAATCTAAATCTCTAAGAAAGGCTAATAATGTTGGAAGCAAAAATGTGGAAGCCCAGAGTAGATGGCAGTAGATGGGACCACATGGGATAGTGAGCAAAGAGAGAGAACAGGTCTCATAGAAGCTTGAGTTTGCTTGGACCTAATGCCCTCTGCCAACTTCCTGCTGCTAAAATATGATTAAGCTCAGAACTTGTCTTAATTCTCCAGACCAGTAGAAGTTGGCTGCCTTGCTTTGCTACCTAGCTGTGATAGCCAGCCTCCAAGATGGCCCCTGAGGATCCTTGCCTCTTGGTATTCACATCCTTGTGTAGTCCCCTCTCACACTGAATCACCTTGACTTCTATCACTTAGAAGTGAAAGTGTATGACTTCCAAAGGTAAGTCACAAAAGAATTGCAGCTTCTGCCTTGGATTGTTCACTCTGAAAAGACAGGCCATCATGTCATGAAGCCTCAAACAGCTCTCTGGAGAGGCCAATGTGGTGAGAAACTGAGGCCTCCTGCCAATAGCCGGCACCAACTTGCCAGCCATTTGAATGAACCACCTTGGAAGTGGGTCCTCATCCCTAGTCAAACCTTCAGATAATTCCAGCCCTCTAGTCCTTAAGACCTCAAGATGGGGCCTCAGACATCATAAAGCAGAGACAAGGTATCCCTGCTGTACCCTGTCTGAATTAATGACCAACAAAAGCCATGTGAGAAAATAAATTATTATTGCTGTTTCAAGCCATTGAAATGCTGAGGCGATTTGTTAACACAGTGATAAATGACTACTACACTAGCCCTGACCCTTTGATTATCCTTCTTTACCTCATATTTCCCTAGTATAACCAATTCCATGAGACTCTTTGAGCTAGAAGAGATCACCCAGTCAAAGCTTGAATCCATTTAGGGCCTTCCAAGCAAGTAAACAAAATCATCTCCATTTACACACCTCTAGTGACAGACAACTCACTACCTCCCAAGGCAACTCATTCCACTTAACGTCAGGCTCCTTGTAAATTAGAATCACAGGTGAGTCTTCCATCCCAGTCACCATTCCTTATGGTCCCTTCTTTCCCGGGAGCAGTTCCTGACCCGGTGCTGAAACCAGACCCCCCTCAACTAAAAGATCAAATTACAATTCCAAAAGGCATGCTTGCATTGGAAACATCAGCAAGAAAGTTCCATTTCCCTGTATCTCTAAATGAAAAAAGACTCGTCAGTTTGGAGCAATTAGCCGTGGGAGATGATGACGGAGCAGTGAGAGTTGCTGCGAGGGGGCAGAGTAGCAGCGGAAGCCCCAACTCAGACAGACACGCCGCAGATGGCACGATGAGATAACGCCTTTCAAGTTTCAGAAATCACCTTGTCAACAATGTTTCCAGACTTGGAAATTAGCTGAAGTCATCAGGAGTTCCTGGCAGCAAGCTGCAGGCGCCTTGGTGGGGGCCCCTCATTTGATGTTATGCATTGGCGTGAAAAGAAACTAGCAAGGTCCATGGAAAAGGTTGGTGGGCCTGCTGTCTCCTGAGGCTGCAGGAAGGGCAATCCTCGAGCATGTTAAGGCATTTATTTGGGGTCAACATTCAAAAGCCCCAAGCTTCTATCTCCTGTCCCAGTAGTAGGGGATTCACTCCAAGTTTCAGAACCTGACCTCCTCCTACTCCATGCCTTGTAGATTGATGTTTCCTCTTTAGAGGGTAACAGAAAGCAAAAGTGATAAAGTCAATCACCCATGTCTTAAGTAAGAATTACATTATTTTTGACAAAATCATGCTTGTTAAAATAAAAAATGATCTCTTTGCTGAAGATAAAGCCCCATCAGAGGCAGTCTATACCAACTGTCTGACCTTTCCATTACAGTCGCCCTGCTCTGGCATCCCCACCCTAGAAGAGCCGAGAAACAAAATCAGAAGCTGGTACCTTGCTGCCCAGGACATCCAAGACTCCAGCCAATTACAGTGATTGCAGGCGGGCAGGGTGGGGGGCCGGGGGAGATGGGAGTTAACTATTGTTACAGCTCTGGTTGGTGCTGTAAGCAAGCATGAGATGCAGCATGGAGTTAAGATTACATATCTCATGGAAGGAATGTATAGTCTAGGAGAAAAACCATCTTTATCCCTTCTGCTGAAGCACCTTCTCAATGTTTTTTCCTGGAGGGAATCAGGGCTATTTCCCAAATCGCAAAGTCGTACTTACTAGAGCAAAGGAAAGAGGTAAATGATTCTCCCTGGGAATTCAAAAGGACAAAAGCTAAACTTGAACATGTGCCTGTGTGTGGTATTGGAAACAAGGTTTGCAGAGAGTAAAGGTGGGAGGTAGGGGGTAGAAGCTCTCTAGTGGTTATGGTAATTGAGATCTTTGAGACTCAGCTGGAGACTTCCAACCAAATCTACCAATCCTGCAGCAAGTTTGAGTCCCAGGAGATATCCGAGACCCTTGCCTTTCTCTCAGGACCCTGAAAAATTGGGGGACATTTGCCATTGTAGGACACCCAGCAGCTGGTAGACTGCTCTGGACAGATGGATGAAACCCCAAGAGGTGGGATGAAAGAGAAAGGTGAAGTTAAGGATCTTGTCTAAAGAATGTGATGTGAGCAACCTAGGGTCTTTATGAAGGTCAGTCTGCTGGGACCCATTACCAGGCCAGCTCCTGGCACTGAGAAAAGGTGAGAGGAGCAAAATCCAGGAGAAGACAGCCCTGCCTCTGGGGACATGTGGCGTTAAGGACTCCAGAGAGAAAGTCTCTTATCTTCAGCCAAATGTGGGCTGCAAGAGGAGGGGAAGGCTGCTGAATTATTCCGAAGACTCTCCCTTCTGCATACTTCTTCTGGGAGTCAGTTGCAGCCAAATCTGTCTCTCCTAATGGGTCAGAGGTGGAAGGGGGGAAACTAGCCTTGACTGCGCACCCTCCGTAAGCCAGATCTTTTGCATATATCGTCTCAGGTTATCCTCTCAAGACTCTCGGCCAAAGGACAGCTTAGACAACTCTGAATGGAGTCTGTATTGCGCTGGTAGAGACCCTGTTCTGGCTACCCCAACCATCACCAAAGTCGGCTGACCACACCTTAAAGAGCTCCTGTCAGTCACAGGAAGGGACTGAGCTTTACCTCTGATTCCAGGTCTAGAACAACCTGGGCAGGCTGGCCACTGGAAAATTAAGCAGGAACTAACAGCCCAAAGAAACCAGGAGAGTTTGGATTTCTGCAAATCCCTAGGGGACTTAAGGAAGGCTTCGACTGGCCTTTCTCTAAACCGGGGGTTCTCAAAGCATGGACCCTGGACCAGTAGCACTGACATCACCTGGGAACGTGTTAGAAATGCAAATATCACTATCCTTAAAAGATATTTACATTCCCATGTTCGCTGCAGCACTATTTACAACAACCAAGGCATGGAAGCAAACTGAGTGTCCATCAACAGATGAATGGATAAGAAGATGTAAAATAGACAGGTATAGATGTAGATACACACACACACACACACACACACACACACACACACACACACACAATGGAATATTATTCAGCCATAAAAAAAGAAGAAAATCTTGCTATTTGCAACATAATGAATTGGACCTTGAGGGCATTATGCTAAGTTAAATAAGTCAGACAGAGAAAGAGAAACACTGTATAATCTCACTTACATGTGGAATCTTAAAAAAACAACAACTGAACTTACAGATACAGAGAACAGATTGGAGGTTGCCAGAGATGGAGGATGGGGGATGAGCAAAATAGATGAAGGTGGCAAAAAGGCACAAACTTCCAGTTATAAGTCCTGGAGATGGAGATGTATTTAAAAAAAAAAAGAAATGCAAACTCTTGAACCCCACCCTAGACCTAGGTAATCAGATATTCTGAGGGCGGGGCCCAGCAGTCTGCATTTTAACAAGCCCTGTAGGTGATTCGACACATGAGCATGTTTAAGAACCACTGCTGTAAACCTAGGAGCTCAAGTTAACAGCACCTATTTCTTGCGGAGGGGACACAGGCCCCCGGAGCTGGAATGGCAGGAGCCCTTTGAATGTAGGCAGCACCCTCCAACCTCCCCTTCCACACGATCCACACACTGGTCTGGCTGAGCCACACCCCGGCCCTGCCTGGCCCTCCAGCCCCATCTCAGCTGGGACACACGGGGACGCTCTGGTCTCTGGAACTCTGGGAGGACACAGAGGATGGCTGTGCTCTTCCTGGGTGCTGACAGCAAGAAGACAGGGACTCTGTTCGAGAGATACCCAGACTCCAGGCTGCTGTTTCCCCCAAGACCCCCCAAGAGTGAAAGGCTCAATCAGACAAGGTTCCCATACTCCCCAGAGCACTGCAGGAGGCAGACACAGGGGCCCAACCCAGAGGCACTGAGCCGAGAGGCCTGTCACCCCTGAGGAGGCCCAGAGGTGCCAGCTCGGCAGCTGGCCCTGGATGGCAGTGCGCTGCCGGCTGACGGATGGCTTTCAGATGAGGGTGCTGTGCAGGCTGCCAGCGGTGCCCGTGCAGGCCAGCGATCAGCAGGGCTGCTTTGCTCCCCTCCCTTCCCACACATACCTGGAAACATCACACCTCCAACGGGCGGCAATTAATCTGTGCGGGAGACAAGCCGGGACGGGACAGGACCGGGGAGCTGCCAGCAAGCTGCTGTGCCCTGTCTGCCTTCCCTGGGGGGTCGGCCAGGCCCTCACAGTCTACCAGCCAGAGATGCACCAGCTCGCCTCCACCAACAGCCCTGGGGAGAGGCAAACGCAGGGACTCTGGTGCATGGCAAAGGGCACTGGACTGAGAGCCGGAAATACGGGTTCGAATCCCAGCTCTGCATTGACAGGCTGTGAGGCCTTTAGCAAATCTTGTCACTTCTCTGGGCTTCATTTGCCACCACTGGAAACCTGCAACTACTCAGAGTTAGGGTGAGAAGAGAATGAAATGGCTCGTGTGAAGTGCCTGGCACACGGCAGACACACGGCAAATAGCGATTTCTCTCCCCTGTTCTCAGCTGTCCACCTAGACCCTGGGCTTCCCCCAGGGAAACCCCATGTATGATTACTAAACAGGCACAGAGCACCTCCCCCAGGCCAACGAGGTCCCCCTGAAAATGGGGAAGTATGGGGGAGCAAGTATCTTTCCATGAATCATTCAATCTGGGAACAGCCTAATGGTGGCAAAGAAAGGAGACCCGTGCCGGCGACTTGGGTCCAGGTGGTCGCCTGTCCCCTGTCTCACCCCTGCCACCCAGTCCACAAACTCCAGAATGCCAAGAGATGACCTCTGGAAGAAATTTCAGATCACATCCCTGTCCTATTTTTAAAGCCCCAGGTGGCTCCTTAGTGCCGACAAAGTAAAAATGCTTCCTCGTGGCATTCAATGTCAGTTTCAGATCTGCTGAGTCTCACCCCTCATCATGAACCTCCCTCTTCCAACCTCCCAGAAAGCGTGCCGTTCCCAGAATGCACCAGGAAGTTGCAAGATGGGCCTTTGCACGTGCTGTCCCCCTACCTGGAAAGCCCACCCTGAGCTCTTATCCATTTAAGGCACTGACCCTCTATGGCCCAGCTTTAGAAAGACATCCTTCAATGCCCCTGCCCCAGGCATAGGTAGTTACATGGGCTTTCTTACACCCGACATAACTGTCTCTCAAGATCTTCCACCCGTAAACATCTGTTTGATTTTTGGTCCTCTCCATCACTGAGCTGTGAGCCCCTCCAGCCCAGGACCATATTTGAGGTCTCTCACATCTCTGGCTCCTGCAGAGTGTCTGGCACATAATAGGTACTCTATAAATGTTTCAGTAACTTCAGCGGAGTGTTCACTTACACCCCTATAATCATAGCCATCACACCGTGGACTAATTATAAAGCCTCAGATGACTGACCCACAATGAGGAGAGGGATCAACCAAGGTCCTGACCACACCTGGTCATCTCCAGCCCTGAGCAAGTTCTTCTCAAGGTTCAAGATGGCTCAAGATTAGAGGGTAGCGTGCTGACCCCTCATCCCCCTGCTGTGTTAGCTAATGTCCAATTCTGACTCAGTTTATCCTTCTGTGGTCAAACCTAAAGACCACTTGGAAACAGTACATTTCATCCTGGGGGCTTAAGTCAATGCTTCCACCCCTCAGGGAAGGCTCAGAGCTTCATCAACCTCCTGAGAGCCTTCGGCCAGCAGCTACTCTACTTCCATGACCAGCCCCTCGCCTGATCCAGGTGGCCCCAGGGGTCACCGGGAAACTTGGAGAATCAAAGAGCCCCATGAACGGAAGAGAAGTTTATTAGGGTGCAACTCATCTGTCTACTCACTCAGTGTTTAATTTATCTCGATAGCCTCTTTCCCCAGCTTGAATGCTTCTAGTGACAGGAAACTCACCATCTCCAATGACATCTTATTGCATCCTTGGTCAATCAGCCTCTTGGATGTCTCCAGGTCCTACAGTTTTCCATAGATCAATGGTTCTCATCTCCTCAGGCCTCCTTCTTTCATAAAACGAGGAACAAAATATCCTTCCCCAAATCTTGACAGATTTTTGAGGGAAGTGAAGAGACTTACATTTCACCTGGATACCTCTGGGTCTGACACTCTCCTTCCACTGAATTCTCATTCTCTGCCCTGCATCTCAGTTCTTGTGATATTTCTATTAACACTGTGTGAGAGCAAATTGATTTGGGGGTCTGTATCATCCTGATTATTTATATGAAGTCAAGCATCAACTAAAATCCCCAAGACATTAAAGACCTGCTAGGCTAAGCCAGAGCTTCCCTAGCCAGGACTGGGGTCATTGCTTCTGCATCCCAACACAGGACACTCCATTATTCCTCCACTGATTCACTTTTTAAGATTTGGCCCCAACCTGGCCCCACGGGTAACCAAGACCTTTTCAGATACTGATTCTTTCATCTAGCCTCTCTTCACACTTTTTCTTTTTCATCTTAATTTCATCTGTGAGTCTCATCAGTGGATTTTCTATCTCTTCATCCAAACTATTCATTAAAAATACTAAATAAGATCACAGCTGAGATAGAGCCCTTAGGCACTCCAATCAAGACCTCTCTGCAGGATGATATCAACTCATTAATCTGCTCTAAATAGGTAAGCTAGTCATTAATTTACTGGGATCCCCTAAAATCCAGTCCATATTCTCAGTCTTCTCCCTAGTAATAGCTGAAGATTCTATCACAAGTTCTGCGAAACTCTGCTGAAACCCAGATCAACAATCTGCATCATTGAACAGACATTACTAGAGATTACTGGTTTGCCACCCAACACTCATTCTTCCTGACTTTTGCAGGGAGGCAGTATGCCAAGATACTAACTACTTTTCCCAGTTTCCCTTGAAAATAACAGTGGCCATGTGACATATTCTGGCCAAAGAGATCAAGGTGGAAATTATTAGGTGGACCTTCCAGGAAAGCCACTTAAAAGAGGAAAGACTCAGATGACACAGGTCATTTGCTCTTTGCCCTTCCTGCCTGGAATATTGATGTGACACTGCAGATGGAGCAGCCATCTTGTTACCATGAGGGAAAAGCCAAGACAATCACAAACTCACCTCAGCTCTAAAAGTCTCTGAAACTGATGCTAAAGACCATCTGCCTCGACTAAAACAAGTTGAGTTTTATGTGTCAACTTGACTGGGATGCCCAGATATTTGGTTATACATTATTTCTGAATATTCCTAAGAGAGCATTTTTGGATGAGATTAATATTTGAGTTGGCAGGCTGAGTAAAGTAGATTTTGGGTAGGCCTCATCCAATCAGTTGAAGGCCTGGGTAGGAGAAAATGGCCGACCCTCCCTCAACTAACAGAGCATTCCTCCTGCCTGGTTGCCTTCAAGCCGGGGCATCAGTTTTTCCTGACTTTGAATTTGAACTGAAACATCAGCTCTTCCTAGGTCTTGAGACTGCTGGTCTTCAGTTTGGAACTATACCATCAGCTCTCCTGGGTCTCCAGCTTGCTGACTCGATAGATGATAGTTAGATAGATAGATAGATAGATAGATAGATAGATAGATAGATAGATGATAGATAGAGAGATAGATAGAGAGATAGATAGATAGATAGATAGATAGATAGATAGATAGATAGATAAAGTCCCATTAGTTCTGTTTCTCCAGAAAATCCACCTCTGAAAGATAAAGTAAGGAATCTGAGGAGGCAGGGAGAGCCTTCTGACAGCAACGAAGGTCTGTCCCTATGAAGGAGAAGGAGATGGAAGAAGGATTAGGTATAAAGGGTCTTGGATTACAGTGTTGTTCCCAGTCGCCAGGAGCATGGGGAGTCCTAAAGGCAAAGTTGCCTGGTGGAGGAGCCTGGCATCCTGCAGGAGTGGCTCTGCTTTAGTAGCCCTGCTGTGGTCAGTCCTGCTGGGAGCAGCCCATGAGAAGCGCAGCTCTGGCCCAATCATGGCGAAGGATCCAGAGAGGCAGCAGCCAGGCTATCAGTCAGTTGTGTTCCCACAGCAGGAGATCTGATGATGCTTTTTTGGGGGGGGCCACACCACACAGCTTGTGGGATCTTAATTCCCCAACCAGGGATTGGGATTGAACCTGGGGCCATGGCAGTGAAAGCGCCAAGTCCTAACCACTGGACTGCCAGGGAACTCCCCTGATGACGCAATTTTTATGGCCGTCACAGAAGACCTTTTATATGTCTTGGCGGGTTTCTTACTCACCCTTCTCCCCGGGTTGCAATATGCTTTAGGGTACTTGACATCTCTTTGACTATATCTTTGGGTTCTATTCACATATTTCAGGGCATCAGCAAAAGTCCCTTTCAATATCCTGTTAAAAACTTTTGAAATATACCAAATCTGCACTCAAAAGAAAATATTTCTAGCTGCTTTCACAATTTAGTAAGAGATAATAAAAACAAACAAACCAAATATTATTTTGGTAAGTTAGAATATATTTTTTAAGTATAATTCATAAACATACAAGTCAAAAGCAATGAATTAGTAGAAAGAGAAAACATTAGTAGAATTTTTTTTTTAATCCAATAGTTGGTTCTTAAAGGAAAGGCAACAACTGAAGAGATAAAATCATTAGCTAGTCTAAATTTTAAATAATCCCCAGACAAAACACAAATACTCCAAAACAGGAATGAGAAAGATGATATAACCACCGATTAAAAAAGAAGCTAGGGCTTCCCTGGTGGCGCAATGGTTAAGAATCCGCCTGCCAATGCAGGGGACACAGGTTCCACCCCCTGGTCCGGGAAGATCCCACACGTGCAGAGCAGCTAAGCCTGTGCGCTACAACTACTGAGCTTGTTCCCTAGAGCCCGCGAGCCACAACTACTGAGCCTGTGCCCCTAGAGCCTGTGCTCCACAACAAGAGAAGCCACCACAATGAGAAGCCCGCGCACCGCAACAAAGAGTAGCCCCCGCTCACTGCACTAGAGAAAGCCCACGCGCAGCAACGAAGACCCAACACGGCCAAAATTAATTAATTAATTAATTTTAAAAAAAAAAAAAAGCTAAAAGAAAATTACAAGTCAAAGAGATTTCAAGTACCTCATTTAGGTAGTGTTGCCTGGGGAGGCCTCTCCAAAGAGAGGTGACATTTGACCTGAGACTTGAATGGGGTGAAGAAAGAAAGTCCTGCAAAGACCTTGGAGAAGTCTTCTTCAGGTGCAAACAAATTTTTATACTTGAGGAACAGAAAGAAGGCCACTTCCAGATGAGAAACCAAGATGCTGAAGTATTAAACATCTTGCCTAAGGTCGCTCTGCTGGTAAATGGTGAAGCTGGGGTCTGAACACAGAAGTTCAAACCCAAGAGCCTGCACTTGTCACCACCACACTGGGGGGTTTCTCTTACCCGCTTCCATTTGTGTCTTGAGAGTTTACAGGGATGCTGACCAGTTATTATCAGCTGTCCTTTCCTGAGTGAACTCTGGGCTTCCAGAAGAGCCTCCAGGTCAGTCCCTGGAGAACCAGGGGCCCGGAAGTGACATCCACTGACCTGCCCAGGCCCCAGGGTAGGATATCAAGGAGGAGTCATCATCCAGCCCTTCTGATGCAGCCACACAAGTGTGATGGGCTGAACTAAGGTGAGACACTCAGGGCACAAAAATTAAGGAAATACTCACTCTTTTCTTTTTTTTTTTTTTTTAAATTGAAGTATAGTTGATTTACAATGTTGTGTTAATTTCTGCTGTACAGCAAAATGATTCAGTTTTACATATATATACTTTTGTTTTTTACATATTCTTTTCCATTATGGTTTATCCTAAGATACTGCATATAGTTCTCTGTGCTGTACCCACTCTTAATGTTACTCCTGCATTTGTGTTGTTGAACCCAAGTCCGCGTGCCGGACGCACAGTGAGGCCAAACAAACTGAAACGGCAGAGTTTGGAGCAGAGAAAGGTTTATCGCAGGGCCATGGAAGGAGAACAGGAAGCTCATGCTCAAAAGACCTGAACTCCTCCATGGTTTGGGGAGAAGAGTTTTTATAGGCAAAATCTGGGGGGAGGGCTGCAGGGTGTGTGACCTTCCTCTGATCTGTTGGTGATGAGGTAACAGGGCTGTGCTCCAGGAATTTCAATCATCTGCCTCTGGTTCCAACCAGCCTGGGGTCCGTGTGCCTGTGCTCAGCCTGAAGTTACCATCCTCCACCTGGGTGGGGGCCTTAGGTCCTGTAGGAGAACTCAGAGATACTTATCAAGTTGTTCTGTATCCCTTGAGGAGCCAGGACCCTGCCCAATTGCTGCATTATCATTTCTGGACTGCCTCTCCTTTGTTTCTGCATTCCCTCACTCCTCTAATTAGTAACTCTTTGAATCTGCCCTTTGGAACTCAGGGAAGGTCTAGGAGGCTGAAGCCTTTTTCCTACAAACAAGAAATGGGTACACAGAAAGGCTTTTGTATCAGGGAGGACCCCGCTGGGTCCTGCTCTGTTTCATTTACACAGCCTGAGAGTGGAGCCTCCTTAACTTCTGCACACTGGGCCCCTCACTTGCCTCACCCTAGCCCCAGTCCTGTACCTGTGCCAGAAGCAGGATGTTACCCAGAGCCCTTCAGGTGCAGGACGTTGTCATTCTGGCGGCCTCCCGCTGGCTTCCACTCCATCCCTTAGGCTGCATCTATTAATCCCAGGTCACCTGGGCTCAGCCAGGTCTGTCTTCAATACTCTGGGGCTGAGGTCACAGCATACCCAGTGTCCCGACCATCCCAACCAGGACCATGTGTCAGCTTAGCAACTCCGCCATCAAAGTGGCTCCCCCTGGCCATGAGCTCACAAGGACTGTGTGTGTCCCTCCAGATGACAGCTCTTTTACCTCTGGATGTCACAGCAAGAGCCAGAGAAGGAGGCAGGTGATAAGACTGTAAAGTCGTGTTTCCAGAAATGCCAACCAACCTTTTCTGACACCGCACCTGGACCTCCAGCCCCTTTGCCAACTTCCCCATTGTTTTATTATAATGAGCAACAAGCTCATTAATAACCCCTCCCCCTGAGTCCCAGCCACAAGGGGAACCAGCAGGTGCAAGGGGCTCACAATTAGTCCTTTATAATGCATGGTTGGTAATAAACCCACTCTGAAGCTGGAACAGCAAGGACCTGGCTCCTGGTAGTGTCTGCAGCCACTGGAGTAATTAATGGCAGAGGCACAGAATGGAGAGAGAGTATGTTAACTCTTGAGCAGCCACTGAGCCCAGAATTCTTGGAAAATTGACGGGGAAGGATTTCGCATGCACTGGAAGAAAATGTCCGACTTCTGTCTCAGTCTCCCTGCCTGTGTCTCTGGTGTTTCTCCTCAATAAATCAGGCCCCTATCATCACCTCTGTGAAGACAACCCAAAACTTTGTGTTCTACCCTGTCTTCTCACTCCTACATTTCCAACGGGTCCTGGGATATTCTATTGGCATCAGTCCAGAACTGAGACATCTGAATGTAGGTACCAGGACCTTTCCCGGGAAAGAGCAGCCTGGGGCTCAAGGGACAATAGTGAGGTTAGGAGTAGTACTATGGGGGAACAGGGAAGTTCTCAAACTACAGCTGAGCAGAGGGGACTTTCCAGGGGCATTAAACAGGTATGAAAATCATAAATGTATAATGAACCCAACCTCCACAGTTGTATGGTTTTCTCCAGCAAAGAACGCTGAAGGTAAAGTAGGACTGGCCAGGGAGTGTATCACAAAAGTCATGGAGTCGTGTATCACCATGGGGCCCAGATTGGGCATGGAGGAGAGTAGATTCAGGAAAAGCTGGTGGTCTGATAAGACCATGAACATAAATCCTCATGGGGTTGGAGTAAGGTCAAAAAGGCAAGTCAATGAGAGTGAAGGAAAGGAAAAGGAAGGAGAACAGAGAAGGAACTCTGAGAAGCTAAGATTTCAGAGGCCAAGAGTTCAGATGTAATGACCAGATCCAGACTATAGCCATGGTTAGCTGTCAACAGAGCCATCACATTGCATAACTCCAGGGAACACCGATCATATAGAATTCAATGAAGCTGTGCAATATGGTGGCCCTGGTGGCTGAAGAAGAGTTAAAGTGAAGGTCTTTGTCAATGAAGAGGCCAAGGAATGGTGTGGCAAGGGCACTGGATGGGTGGCCCACATGAGGACTGAAGATGCCCTGGATGATGGTGGGATTCAAGACAGAGAGGGAGACTGTGCTGGAGGAAAAGTATGACCTTGACCCCAAGCAAGCCTGACCTCGACCCCAAGCAAGCCTGACCTCAAATACAATTCCACCAATTGCTTATTGTATGTCCTTGTAGTAAATCTCTTAGCTCCTCAGGGTTTCTGATGCCTCATATTTAAAATAGAATCAAGTACTTAACTTCAGGGTGGTAATGAGAATTTTATTTTATTTATTTTTTATTTTTTGGCTGCACCATGTGGCTTGCGGGATCTTAGTTCCCAGACCAGGGATCAAACCCGGCCCCCCGGCAGTAGAAGCACAGAGCCCTAACCACTAGACCACCAGGGAATTCCCCGAGAATTTTCAAAGACGTTTTATGTGCAGTAGGGGGCTGTTCTTGGACTTGTTTGCTGTCAGATAAGTTCCCTCTTCCCCTGCTTTGCTCTCTAACATAAAGAGAGCTGACCTCTGACTCAGATCCAAGGTCAGCTGGTTTCCAGCAGGGGTGGGCCAATGGGAAGTATGGATGGGAGATTGAAAGGCAGAAGGAAAGCAAAATAGGTATTTCTTCATCATTTCCTTCCTCCCTCCTCAAGCAATATCTCTAGCAAAGGCTGAATCTCCCCCATGGTTTTAGCTCCTGTGAAACAGATCATTTTAGGTTCTAACTTCTGCCCCAAGCTCTGATAACCCCATCTTCTTTTCTCTCCAGCCCTGGCAGTTGTAGTGGCTTTCTGCTATTGCATAAACTCTTGGTGGCCTCGCCATTTCCTGTTTAGCTTCTCAACTTTTCCATCACTTGTGTAATCAACTCCCTAATTAAATTCCCTCTGTTTTAAATATTTAGAGTGGTTTCTGATTTTCTTCCTGGATCTAACAATTACAAGTGCCTGGTGTCATGTTGGCACATAGGGGACACTTAAATACTTTGTACTTATTATAATTATGTTTTGACTGTTATTAATACTTAGTTGTCCAAGACCTTTGTATGTATTCAGTCCACCAAAGATGGCAGCCAGGATGGGAACAAGCAGGCATAACCACCTGCCATGTCTTCTAAGAACAGGGGTGCCTAATGGACAATTACAGGGCATATTATTTACTTGGACCTCTGAATCTTACCAGTGGAACAGTGACTGAGGGCTTTGACTTTAAATCCCTGGTGCCTAACACAGGCGCTGGCACAGAGTAATTCCCCATAATGGTTATTAGACTGACTTGAAGTCTTTCCAGTTATGTAGTCAGAACAGCATCTATTTATAAGTCGGGAGACCCCTGAGTTCAGGTTGCAGGATCTCACCTGTGTGTGCACTGAAATTTTTTAAATGAGGGCTATATCAGGAGATCCAGGATTAAAAGGGCAAGATGACAGAGGCACTCATCTGTGGCATAAAATCTAAAGTTATGCCAAGAAAACTCAGCAATCAAGATACCTAATATTATAATGTAGTATTTTTAAAAGATCATCATTAATGCAAAAATCCATGATGAACAAAATAGCAAAATTTGAATAAAGATAGGATTAGTATTTCTTTTTTTTTTTTCACACACACACACTGTATTTTATTTTTACAAGAGATAAATAAACTGGCACCAAGCATTGTAAGTGGATGACCACAACAAAAGCAACAATGATTGCAATTACCAAACACGAAACACACTCATACTATGTTATAATATTGACATTCAGTCCAGTAGGATTAGTATTTCTGATTTTTCCTTTTGCATCAGGCTCCAATACGGTTCAGCACAGCACTGACTGTGACTGACTCAATGCTTCTTGTGGTTCCTTCACTGCTGCTTCAGGCACCTGATGTCTCTAGATCTAAGATCCAATCCTCCCCCACCAGCCACACACCACCCCCGCCAGACACACACACTGCTGTCTGTGGGCTCTGGAGCAGGGGCTGTGTCTGTCCTATTCCCTGCTGAAACTGCCTGGCACATACTAGATGCAAATTCATGTGTCTAATGAATGAATGCACAAATCCTTTTCTCTGCATTGTGGAGATTCCATCAGGGTCACCACTAAGATATTCTAACAATGCACTTCTAAAAGAACAAAATCCAAACTCACTAGGAATCAAAGAAATGTAAATTGCAACAAGAAAGTGCAATTTTTCACTGCTAGAATTAGCAAAGATTTAAGAGATTGACAATACCCAGTATTGACGTGGAAATCAAGAAAAAGGCATTCCTATGCATTACTGCTAGGGCTGCAAGTTAATATAGTGGTTCTAGAAAGCAATTTGGCAGTATGTAACAAAAGCCCTTCAAAAGTACATTTCTTTTGACCTAGCAATCCCACTTCAAAGAATTTATTCTAAGGAAATAATTAGGCAAGTGCCAGAGGATGTACCTTCCAGGGTGTTTCACCACAGTATTGTTTATAAATAGCAAGAGCATGCAAGCAGCCTAAAGATCAAGTATTGGGCTTACTATTAACATTAGGAAATAGTAATAAATAAATAAAGGTATCATATGATGGAATATTATGCAGCCATTTAAAATGGTGATGTGGCTCTGTATGTACTTAAAACAGAAGGATGTTCATGATGTATTAAACAGAATAACAGATTATAAAATATATACATAATGTAACCGCCACTTTTAAAGTATATATGGAGAAAGTCTGGAAGGCTGAATACTAATGGTGGTTATCTCTAGGTAGAGAATATTAGATAATTTTAATTTTTTTAAGACTTTATTTTTCAGAGCAGTTTTAGGTTCACATTGAAATTGAGAGGAAAGTAAAGAGATTTCCCATATACCCCCTGTCCCCACACATGCATAGCCTCCTGCATTAACAACATCCCTCACTAAAGTGATACTTTTGTTTCCATTGATGAAGATATATTGACATGTCATAATCACCCAAAGTCCATAGTCTACGTTATGGTCTTGTACATTCTACAGGTTTGGACAAATGTATAATGACATGTATCCATCATTATAGTATCATACCGAGTATTTTTACTGTCCTAAAAAGCTTCTATGCTCATCCCTCCCCCACCCCAACCCCTGGCAACAACTCATCTGTTTACTCTCTCCATAGTTTTGCCTTTCCTGGGATGTCAAATAGAACTCCCTGAAAATAACATAGGAGATAACCTAGATGACCTTGGATGTGGTGAAGACTTATTAGGTACCACACCAAGGGCATGCCCCATGAAAACAATAATTGATAAGCTAGGCTTCATTAAAATTTAAAACTTCTGCTTTGCAAAGACAATGTCAAGATAATGAGAAGACAGGCCATGGACTGGGAGAAAATGTTTGCAAAGGATAGATTTGACAAAGGACTATTATCCAAAATATACAAAGAACTCTGAAATCTCAACAATGACAAAACAAACAACCTGATCTTAAAATTGGTCAAAGAACTTAACAGATACCTCACCAGAGAAGATCTGCAGATGAAAAGCATACAAAAAAAAATGCTCCACACCATATGTCATCAGGGAAATGGAAATTAAAACCACAATGAGATATCATTATATACCTAATAAAATGGCCAAAATTCAGAACACTGACACCACCAAATGCTGGCAAGGAAGTGGAGCAACAGGAGCTCTCATCCATTGCTGGTGGGGATGCAAAATGGTACAGCTGCTTTGGAAGACGGTTTGGTGGTTACAAAACTAAACATCCTCTTACCACACAACCCATCAACTGTGCCCAAAATATATGAAAACTGATGTCCACACAAAAACTTGCATCTTTTTTGCAAGCAGTTATATCCATAGATGCTTGATTTATACTTGCCAAAACTTGGTAGCAACCAAGATGTCTCTGGCAGGTGGATAGATAAATAAAACATGGGATATCCAGACAGTGGAATATTACTCAACACTAAAAAGAAATGAGCTATCAATCCATGAAAAGACATAGAGGAAACTTAAAGGCATATTACCAAATGAAAGAAGCCAAACAGAAAAGGCTACATACAGTGTGATTCCAACTATATGACATTCCAATTTTAATTTTTTTAACCTTTCATTTTTCTGAATTCTCTAAATTTAACACAATGATCATTTATAACTTGTGTAATTCTAAAAGTGAAAGTAACGTATTCAGAGTTACTATCCTATTCTGCACGTTGTGGGGTGAATTTCCCAGAACTGTATGGGCAAGTTGAAATCTCCATTATCACCTTCAGCTACATGGGAGCTTCCTTTGTTGTCGAATCAGATCAGATAATATGGTGCAGATTCTTCTCCACATAGGACAGCCCATTTGTTCTTCCTTGGCCAATACCCCATGATTTTCCAGAGGTGTTTCTGAGACTGGGTCACCATTCTTGAATATCCAGATCTCTCTTGTACCAAAGATCCCAAAGGTCACTTTTTTTTCATTGAAAGGCTCATCCTGTTTGCTATCTCAAGTAAACCTTGCAGGTCCCAAGCCTGTTTTATCATTTAGGAAATAAGGACAAGTATTTACCTCACAGGTAGACTAAAAGACAAAATTGTGGAAAGGTCTCAGTGTACATTAAGTGTATCAGGCAGGATAAGCTGAGTAACAAACAATCACCAAATCTCTGGATTGAAACCAAACAAATTTATTTCTTACTACACAACACATCTATCATAGGTCAGTTGGGACCTCTGCTCCACATGATTCTCCCTCAAGGATCCTGGCTGAGGAAGACTCCATCTCCATGATTTCACTTTGCCAAAGCAGGGGAAAGAAAGCAATGGCACCTAGTGCACTAGCTCTTGAAGCTCCTACCCAGGAAATGTCCATGTCATGCCACTCTCCTCTCATTGGCCAAAACAAGTTACATGACATCTGAATTCAAAGGGGATAGCGAAATACATTCCTACTATGCATCTAAGAGGCTGGAAGCCAGAAATATTGGTGAATGGCAAAAGTAACTCCCACAATAGGCATTCATGAATGTTTTTTGAATAAAAGGAAGTATTTATTTCAAACCCAGCTCTGTGGCAGAGAGGTCTATGATGTGTCAGGTGTTGTGATACGTCACGTTTACAGTGTGAAATGAATTTAAGTGATTCTTACCAAAGCCACACAGCTAGTAAAGGCTAGAACCCGATTTGACTCCACAGATTGTACCCTACCCATCATGTCTATGCCTGTTTGCACCGTGCCAGGGTTTCTTAACTTCTGCAAGCCTGTTTCCTCCTCATCTTTCAGAAGCAAATGATATTGACTGCTTTGGGTTCATTCTACAGGAGGGATGAAACGCCCTGCTGTGGTTGGCACAAAGGCTCTGTGAGATGGGGCAGCGTGTATTGTCCAATGTCTGGTCAAAATGGCGCCTGGACACAAAAGGAGCTCAACATCACCAATCATCAGAGAAATGCAAATCAAAACCACAATGAGATATCATCTCACACCTGCCAGAATGGCTATCATCAAAAAGACCACAAATAACAAATGTTAACGAGGATGTGGAAAAAAGGGAACACTTGTACACTGTTGGTGAGATGTAAATTGGTGTTGCTACTATGGAAAACAGTGTGGAGGTTCCTTCAAAAACTAAAAATAGAACTATCATATGATCCAACAATTCCACTGCTGGGTATATAGCTGAAGAAAATGAAAACACTAATTCAAAAAGATACATGAATCCCAATGTTCATAGCAGCATTATTTTCAATTGTCAAGATATGGAACAACCTAAGTGTCCATCAACAGATGAATGGGTAAAGAAGATGTGATATATATACACAACGGAATACTACTCAGCCATAAAAAAGAATGAAATTTTGTCATTTGCAACAAAAGGGATGGCCTTGACAGGTATTATGCTAAGTGAAATAAGTCAAAGAAAGACAAACACTGTATGTTAACACTTATATGTGGAATCTAAAAAATAAAACACACTAGTGAATATAACAAAAAAGAAACAGACTCACAGATATAGAAAACAAACTAGTGGTTACCAGTGGGGAGAGGGAAGAGAGGGAGGCACAACAGGGGTAGGAATTAAGAGGTACAAACAACCATATATAAAGTAAATAAGCTACAAGGATATGTTGTGCAGCACAGGGAATATAGCCAATATTTTATGGTAACTATAACCGGAGTATAACCTTTAAAATTGTGAATCACTATGTGGTACACCTGAAACTTAGATAATATTGTAAATCAACTACACTTCAATAAAAAGGGAGGGAAATCTTCCGTGTACATAATAGGTATAAACTTTATTACCATTAAGTTTAAAGATTGTGGAAAGTCATTAAAACTTTCTGAGTCTCATTTACCCTATCTCTAGTAAATGGAAAATACACTGTAGGGAAAATAAAAAACAACGTATATTAAAATTCTTTTTAAAATGTTAACCAAAATAATGGTACCCAGAGCGGCCCTGGAATTTCTCTCTGTGTTCACAAGTTGGGGAGGAGGGTGGTGAGAGAGAGGATATCCAGTATATTCTATAGTACACAGCCGATCCCTGGGCCACTCAGTTACTGAAGGATACATGTGTCCTCACTCAGTCATTGGACTGTATGTGTCATTATCTAAGAGCATCAGACAAGTCCTGACACATGAATCCAGCTGTCCTCACCATCACACATATACACACACGCACACACATGCACAGTCGCCTCTAGACAGCTCATGTTCACTGGCACTCACATCATAAATACCATACTGAGTCTATGCCACATGCAGCATGAACTCATGCAGTAACCATGTACATTCAACCCTTTAACCTGATTTATTGCCATCCACGTGTGCATGTATTCTGCGGAACCCTATGGAGTTGCCATTCTGTCGGCAATTCCCTTGGCTGCGCACACAACCCTGGAAAGTCACACACGTGCGCACAACCATACATGCACCCATACCCGTCACATGCACGTGTGCGCGTGCACACACACACACACACACATACACACACACACACACACATACAGCATGTAGGCATGCGCCACCACTCATACAACTTGCTACTGGTCCCCCACCCATCGCCTGACCCAGGCCATGGGCTTCGTAGCAGTGAATTCAATCGCTGTCGCTGCCAAGGCTGCTATTAAAACTCAGTTCTAACCATCCAGGAAATCCGTCACCAGGGCTTGGTCCCTGCGGCCCTGGCTTCACCCAGCAGCTGTGCTCAATGTCTGCTCCACTCCCACTCCATCCATCTGCTCGGCTGGTCTTTAGCCCCAAACACCCCACTTTCCCACTGCCCTCGCCCTCCTGCACGGCCTGCTGCCCACCAGCTGAAAGGCTGCCCGGATGTCATGAAGCCCCGCTCTCTGCCTATACTCTTGCCCCACCATAAATCTCCGCACACAAGGAGACTGCTACTGGGAGGTAGGGGCCCATGGGACTCAGAGCTGCCAAAGGGCTCCGTGGAAATATTTATTGAGCACTAACTGTTTATCTTGCCTTCTACTAGGCACTAAGGCTATGGTGATAAAAACATATGCAGTCCCTGCTTGTATGGGTCTCACCATCTGGATGGGGGAAATTTTTTTTTTTTAAGTACAAAATAAACATAAAATTCCAGCTCTGTGAAGTGCTATGAAGCAGAAGTGCATGGGAATGTAGCATATACCACAGGCTACTCACCTGTAAACGGGATCAGAGTACCAACTCACAGTGCTGATGTGAAGATTCAATGAAATAATGTGTACAAAGTACTTATGAACAGTACTTTTCATAAGTACTATGAACACTTTTCTTGACGCAAGTAAGTGCTATGTGTTGTTTGCTCTTTTATTATAGTTATATCTCCCATATAGAGGGAATTAACATAATCAGAGAGATTATGAAAGTGGCAGCTAAGGTGATAACAGAAGGATGAATAGGAAGGAATTAAGGAGATGAAGGGGGAAGGGCAATAGGAACATCATGTGCAAAGGTCCTGTGGCAGGCCATTCCAGCAGCTGGTAGAGGCTCAGGTGGGCTTCAGTGCCAACAGTGAGGAGGCAGTTGTCCAGCCTGGGGCTGGAGAAGGTGACAGATACCAAATTTGCTGAGCCTTGAAAGCCATGGTAAGAAGCTGGCATTTATGACACATTGTAAATCAACTATACTTCAATAAAATAATTTTTTTTCTAGAGTTGGCATTTATGGAATTTAAGCTAAGTGCAGTAGAAACCCAGTGCAGAGTTATAAGCAGTTATATGGTCTCAGTAACAGTGTGAACGACCAACCTGTTTGAAACAGGGACAGTAGATTAAAAGGGGGCTATGTCAGCCTTCAATGCGACACCTTGGAGGTGTGATGCTGGTGGTGACCATCGTCAGAAATTCATTGACGTAATCTGGGAAAGAGTAGAAAACATGAGGGAACAAGCCCAGGGTGGGATTAACTCACTGGCAGGGGGGCTTCCCCAGCGCATGAAGAAACACAGCAGGGCTGTGTCAGTGACCATCTGGGGACTGGAGGTCCGGGGTGGGGGCATGAGGGCAGAGGGGACCTTAGGTCCATCAAGTAGGCAGCAGATTGATAGTCCCAAGACTTTAGTAAATGTGGAGCAGGATTCAGGCAGCAGATGGAAATGAAGGCCTGGGTCCTTGTTCCTGGGGAAAAGGTTGCTGGTAAAAACAGAGCTGATAAAGCTCAGCAAGTATCAAGCCTCCAGGACGAGATCAGGAAACTAAGGCAGAAACCCAAGTCATGAGATGTTCCCCTGAGAATAAGTCTCTCTTCATATGATTTCATCTTATTGGGTGGGAGAAGCTGCCTGGAACTCTGTGTTGAGAAGGATTCTGAAGCCAAATTTAAGCTTGGTGAGAAAGAGCGTTGAGATTTATTGACATGCTCATTATGGGCGTGGAAGGTAGGAACAGGTGGTGTGTGTATATACCATGAATCTACCACCCCTGGGTTATGAGTGTATTCATCCAAACTTTTGTGGTTGAGTGATAGAAACCCAATTCAAAATAGCTTAAGCCAAAAAAAAAAATAGGAACATATTGGTTCATAAAACTGGGAAGTCTAAAATGTAGAACTGGTCTGAAACACAGCAGAATTCAAGTGATTCTGTTGTCAGAACTCTGTCCCTCTCTCTCAGTCTCTTGACTTGGCTCACTTGTTCTTTGTTATGTCCTCAGGTAGGCTGCCCCCTCCTAAGGATGAGCAAGGTAGCCTATGGTAGCCCCAGCTCTATCCTGTCCTTAAGGCTCATAGTCAAAGAAGTCACTATCATCTTTCATGATACAGCCAGAACAAGTACCAGCAAAGACTCTGGTTGGCCTGGCCTGGGTCACATGCCCACCCCTCAGCAGGAGTGGTGTCAGCTATATGGGCAGAGCAGGACATCTGTAAACAAAAGTTAGGTAGTTTCCTAAAAGATTGGGAGCTGGGCAACAAGTTTTATGTTGCCAGCCCATGATGTCACACGTGTGTCAATGAGGCTAATTCCGGGCTTACTTATTGAATGTGCCCACATGTTCCTCCCTCCAGAACCTACTCAGCCAGTGGAAGCTTTGCGAGGCTTGGGCCAATGAAGAGAGCAACTCTCACCGAAGCTGTAGGCACCATAGTCAAAGGTACAGAGCTGAGAAGCTGAAAGAAAGAGACTCTCCAGAAAAGAGAATCCAAGCATGTCACCAAACCAAGGGGACCAGAAGCAGGAATGGCAAGGCTAGCTTGGAAGAGGTACAAGAGAGAGAAGAAAGCAGAGGCCAGTGGGTCAAGGGAAGAAGCAGGTGGGCAGTCCTGGTGCTGCCTGGGAGAGACGCATGACTGGCTTTTACCTCACTGTCCTTCCTCCTAATTGACACCAGCCTCATTCCTATCCCTGGAATTTTGTTTGTCCATTGGGGCTTCTCCAAGGCATTATTCATCAGTCTACCTGTTTCCCTAGATTTTCAACCTCTCCTACAACACTGGCTCCTTTCTCTCAACATATAAAACAGACTCAAGTCTCTCTCATTCGAAAAAATACAATTAAAATTCATTCATAAAATAAAATAAAATGCCTTCCCCCACCCCTGCATTACCTTTTACCTACAGTAGCGTCTCCTGTGGTGTGTTAGATATGTGAGGTGTATTCTAGAGCAACGCTGCTCAAATTCTGGTCCACAGACAGGTGCTGTCTGTAAACTGGTTATGATCTGTAATAGGTAAGAACGGAAATTGACAGCAAATATTTAAAAACCATAATAACAATTTGACAGAGTAACTCTATGTTCATTGAATCTAATAAAAATCATGTCTTTTGATTTCATTTTTCCAGTAATTCATTTTTATTGTATTTTACAAAAGTATCAATGTGCAACAAGTTGAAAAGTAAAAAGAAAAAAGTACTGTTCCTCCTACACAGGTGGTTTGAGAAACACTGTTCTATAGAATCCTTGTTCTATGATATATTCAATGTAAAAATAAAATTAGAATGGGTTACTTAAGAGTAAGTAAGGGAACCAAGTGGGTACCAAGGAAAAAATGTTTAAGTTTCATAATCCAAAAGAATCCGGGTATTCCTCTCTGAGACTGTCAAAGCACACCAATTTATTAAAGGCGTTCTCTGTAGCATTATCTTAGAACCCCAAGGTTTGAAGAGAACCATGCTAGATTTCAAGACCAACATTCTCTAGCTTATTCTCCAAGCATTGTTCCTGGCATTCAGAAGGTATTTAGTAAATATTGGTCTGAATAAACCCACTATACAGATTGGCTCCTGTTCCAGCTATCTATTGCTGCGTAATAAACCACCTCAAAACTTAGTAGCTTAAAATAACTATGTATCCTTCTCTCTCAGGTTTCTGTGGATTGACTGGGCTCAGCTGGGCGGTTCTCACTTAGGGTCTTTTGTGCAGATGTAGTTACATGGTGGATGATGGTATAGTCATCTGAAGGTTCAACTGGGCTGAACATCCATGATGACTCCTTCACCCATATATTTGGCACCTAAGCTGGAATGGCTGGAAGAGATGGAGGCTGGCCAGCCATCTCTCTCCACGTGGCCTCTCCAGGTGGGTAGCTTGAGCTTCCTCACAGCATGGCAGTCTCAAGGCACCTGGACTTCTTGTATAGCAGCTGGCTTCCCCTAATGCAAATGTTCCAGGAAAAAGGAAGTAGAAGGGTTCAATTCTTTTAAAGGCTCACTAGGCCCAGAAATGGCACAGCAACACTTCTTCCATATTCTATTGGTTGAAGCAACCATGAGGCTAGTCATTCCACCTCTCAGTGGGGGAGTAACAATTTGCAGCCGTCATTTTCTACTGCTGCCTCCCTGGCAATATTTCAACCACTAAGTACCAAAGATCAGGGAGAACAATTTTGGAGTTTTTAATTATAATTATTATCATCACCATCATCATCACTTACTGTATACCAGGGTTACTATGCTTGGCACTGAGAGAGAAAGAGACAGAGAGACAGAGAGATTCCCATTTAATCCTCACAACCATTATTCTCATTGTATAGAAAGTGAAACTGAAGTTCAGAGGGGTTGAATCATTTGCCCAAGGTCACACAGCGAGGAAGTGACAGAAATAGGACACAAACCCACGTCTACATGACTGCAGAGTTCACAGTCTCGACCACTGACTGATCCACTGACCCAACACCTCTGATCCTTCTCAATTATTCCTCATCCCAATATTGTTTGGTTCACACTTCACTCTTCCCCAGAAGACTCACCTAGCCTGCTTGGCTTTGCATCATGAAGCAAATCTGCTAATAGCTCCTCCTTACATTTTTTTTCTTCAAATAATGCTCGGTTCATCAGCAATGAGTTGGGAATGACCTGATAGCTCAAACTGCAAGTCATATTTCTGCAGGGAGCCCAAGAGGGGCTGCCAAAGTACCTCTCAGCCCAGCCAGGTTGAGCAGGTAATTAGATTGAATCCTCCGTTTGGCTCAGTTTTCTTCCCAAGCAGACTGGCTATTGAGCAATCCATTCTCCAGGCACTAATACATCACCTGGGAGCACCCGGCCATGATGCATGAGCTGGGCCATCAGCGGAGCCCACGATGGTTGGGTGTCATTCATCACTGCAGGAAGCCGATGGAGCCATGAGTTACGCAGGCTGTAGTACCTTCCAGCCCCACTGGGGCCAGAGCCAGGAGGACTGAGGCTGGAGGAGGGAGGTACAGAGCTAAGAGGACTTCTCTGGGAGATGTGCCAGCAACCATGGGTGCATTCTGTCTGAACCACTTCAAAGCAGGGAGATGTCTAATGGAGTCTGCAGCTGGGACAAGGAGCATGTAAGGAAAGGAGAATGTAATAGAAAAGATCACGGGTTTTGGAAATCATACTTGCCTGGCATGTGCCCTTGTCCTGTCTTTTCCCTGCTCTGTAAGCTCAAGCAAGGCATTCACCTCTCCGGAGCTCAGATTCCCCGTCTCATTTCAGGTGCTCCTTTACAGTTCTCATGGTGGTTAGGCAGGGCCACGTGACAAGTTCCAGTTAGTGAAATATACATGCAAGGAGCAAGAGTCACATCTGGCTGAGGCAATGAAAGGCCCCCATGAGATTCTCACCCTCTCTTCCCCTGCCATTAACAACCAAGGAGCCTCGTGTTAAGATATCAGAACCACAGGATCAGAAGAGCCTGGATGGCTGATCACCTGGAAGATCGATGCCCTGGAGGGTTGCACAGACCCCCTCTGGCTTGAGTCAGCAAGAGATAAACCTTCGTTAGGCTAAGTCATTGAGGTTTCGGGCTGTTTGTTACCACAGCATAACCTAGCCTATCCTGACAAATACTCTGTATCAGAGGTCGGCAGAGAGCAAGATGGTAAATATTCTAGACCTTGTGGGCCAGATGGTCTCTTACGTTCTTCGGGTTTTTTGTTTGTTTATTTGTTTGCTTGGGGTTTTTGTTTGTTTATTTGGGTTTGGGGTTTGTTTGTTTATTTGTTTGCTTGTTTGTTTACAATTCTTGAAAAATATAAAAACCATTGTCAGCTTGTGGGCCTACAAAATAAGCTACAGGCTGGATTTGGCATATGGGTGATAGTTCACCAACCCCTTGTCTTAAATCATAGGATTGCTGTGAGAATTAAATGAGATGTGAACATAAACATTATTTAAATGTTAGCTGCTACTACTGTAATAGTGGTAATTATAATTGTCTATAAATAGTAGATATTTACGCCAGACACTGCTCTAGACCCTGGTGATTCTCAGTGACAAGATAATAAGGAGCTTCCTTTGGGGTTGTTGCTGTTATTTGTTGTTATGGTGGTGGCAGTGGTGGTGGTGATTGTAATGGGGCGGGGGAGGTGTAAAAATTTGAATCCAATCCACAGGGCCTAAGTCCTTGTTTCTGCTATGATTTGGGACAACTATCAGGTCAGGGGTCTGAAAGATGCACCCTCTTGTCCAAATCCTGTGGTTTCCAGGGACAAAATTATCTGGCCTTTCCATGTGACCCCCATACCACTAATAACATTTAAATAGCCCAAGTTCACATGGCATCCCGCCCAGTGTTAACTCCCTCATCACCACACACAGCCCAAACCAATGTTCCTAGGCCCCCTGTAGTTGCGGGAGGCTCAAAGCTGCCTTGCTCACCCCCGAGCAGACAGGTGTAGACCCCTGGGCTAGATGGTGTTTGTGCCCAGGATTTTCTTGAATCAGGAGAAACCCTCCTGTGGCTTCGGATGTGGTTTCTATAGTAGTCCACAACCTGCATTTACCAAAGGCTTACTATGTGCCAGAAACAATCCCAAGTAATCCTCATGACTCATCAGCCATGGGTTGCATTATTCCCATTTTTCAGATGAGGAAACTGAGGCTCAGAGAGGTGATGAAACTTGCCCAGGGCTACATGGTACATAAGTGGTGACCAGGGCATGCAAACACAGACCAGCATTTACTGACTCCAGAGTCCATGTGTTCTTCCTACAAAACCACGCTGCCTCTACAGAGGAAAGACTTATGCCCCAGAGAAACCTGCCCCAAAGAGGCACTGATTCTGAGAGCCATGCCCACTTTGCGGGGCGTGTGGGAATTTACCTTAAAATACTAGCTAGCCAGGCACAGTGATCAACACGTCCTCCATCCTGTGACCATGGCAGACGTGGCTAATTGATCATGACACTCTTTCCCATTAAGGCCAGACTTAAGTTGCACAGAGAGCACCAACCATTACAGTGGACCAGGGTTAGGACACAAAGCTGAGCTAGACTGTGAGCTTCTTGAACGTAGGGATGTTTGATTCCTTTCTGAAACTCCACCACCTGTGCAAAGCCTGGAAACAATAGCTGCTCACCCAGCATGGGGCCCGGCAGGCTCTAGATGCTTCCTGATTGCAAAATAAAGGCAGACAGACTTCTCTTTGGGATTCTGGTGATGGGAGGATGTGGTCACACCTGTGGTGACTTGGAAAGTTGATAGCTCATTACGCACTTCTAAGAGCATCCATGGATAAGCATGTTCCTCCTACAAATAGCACCACCATCCATCCAGATGCTCAAACTGGCAACTAGAATCATCCCTGCCTCCTCCGTAACCTCATCCCCTTATCCAATCCATCAGCAAGTCCTTCCGACCCAAACTCCCAAACACACCTGCGATCCAACCATTTCCCTCCATCTCATCCACCTCCTCACAGCCCAGGCCACCATCCTTTCTTCCAGAACAACTTTAGCAGCCCACCTCTGGTCTCCCTGCTTTTCCTCTTGCCCCTCTTCAATCTGCCCTCCATGCTGTAGCCACAGGGATATTTGCAAAAGGAAAATCAAACCGTGCTATTCCCCAAAACGCTTCTCATTGCTCTTAGCAGAAATCCCAATTTCCTCTCATCACCTTCAAAGCCCTGTACGGTCTGAGCCCTGCCTACCCCTCCCACACCACAGGGTACCACTCTCCCACTTTCCCACACAACACCCTGGTCTCCTCTCGGTGTCTATGACACACCAAGCCCTTCCCACCTTGGGGCCTCTGCTAATGCCTGAAATGACCTTCCTTCATTCTCCGCAGCCAGCTCCTTGGAGGTCTTTGGAGAGGCCTTCACTGACCCTCCCCATCTAACTAATTCTTCTCACCCCACCTTGAATCTCATCACCACATTCCTTTCCTCCTTAGCACTTACCACAAGCAAAATATTCCTTTCATTTATCCGTTACTTGTAGATGTATTACCCTTACTGGGCTGTGAGCTCCATAAGGACAGAATCTGTGTCCACATCACGACAGTGTCCCCAGGGCTCAGCACAGGGCCTGCCACATAGCAGAAGCTCAATAAATATTTGTTGAATATTTATAATCCACAGCAAGGAAACCTCCCACCAGGGTCCACAGCTCCCTGGTCCCTGACATATCCCTGTGCCACCATGCTCCCAGCCCTCACAGTCACCTGCTTTTGCCAGCCACTGTCACTTTACCTGCAGCTCTCTCCCCACACGGACTTCTGAGAAAGGTCCAGAAGCAGAGACAGTGTCCTCTGTGCCTTTGTGTCCTCAAAGCCCAGGACAGTGGGCAGGTGCACAGGAAAGGTCGATGATGAAGCAAAAACCCCGCTGTGAAGCAGCATTGGAGGCCAGGTGCGGGGGAGGAGGGGAAGCGGCAGAATCTCGCTGATGTCATCTGAGAGTCCCCTGAAGGATCTTCGAGAAATCAAGAAGAATGTTAGAGAGGCCAGAAGATAAATAATGTATTGATTTTCCAAGAAAAGGAAACCGTCAGATTCAATCCCAAGCAAAATTGTAGACCTTCTTATTAACTGGTCCGTTGGCGACTAATTTACCAAAAATGAGGCAATTACCGAGATCTAAGGTCCATCCCTGGAGAATGTCAGGTGAAACTATTCTAATTTCCTTTTTGACAAGGTGCCCATGCTTGGGACAGATAATAGCTGTATTTTAGACAAGTATTCACTCAACAAATATTTATGGAGGGGCCATCCTATGCCGGCTCTGTGCTTGCAGTGAGGACGCAGAGTGAATAAAAAGGGCAGAACCCAGGTCTTGGTGGTGGATGCACAAGGTGTGAGGTACGGCCAGCACACAGCCAGGTAGCATATACGGTCTGACCAACAGCAATGAGCTCATGGAGAAAAACCGGGCAAGTGAAGGGGATAGATTGATGGGGAGGGAGCCCAGAGCATCCAGTAGGGTGGCTGGGGAAGGTCTCACAAAGGGGACGTCTTGGCTGAGATTGAAGAAGGTGGGAGAGGGAGCCAGGAAGATACCTGGGGCTTGAGCATCCCAAGGAGAGAGAAAAGCCTGCACTGAGGCCAAGGTGTGTGTGCTAGGTTGTATGAGGAACAGCAGACCGGTGTGGCCAGAGCAGAGGGAGAGGCAGGGGGGAGTGGGGGGAGTGAATGGTATGGGACGGGGATGCAGAACAAGGGCGTTGTAAGGATCTGGCTTTGACTGAGAGTACATAAGGCAGGTAGCTGGTTCAGTACAGCAACTCAGACTCAACCAAAATAGAAGAACATGCCCCTTAAATGTTTCTTGGAAACATTAATGAAATAAACAAGTGAATGGGAGAATATGTTCAAAGAGGGCTTTTGCAATCCAAGACCCAGGTCCGGTACACAACTCCTATGACCCACCAATTTCACTCCTAGGTATATACACAACAGAAGAATGAACCAGGTTCACCAAAAAGGCATGTTCCAGAATGTTCACAGCAGAGCTGTTCATAATTGCCAGAAATGCCCAACAACAGAAGAACGGAGAAGTACCTTGCCGTGTGCTCACACCATGGGATATGCCACAGCAGAGAATGAATGTTACACAACTTCATGCCATAATATGTGTGAATCTCGCAAAAAGGATGTGAAAGAAAGAAGCCAGAAACAAGAGTTTTATATGGTATGATTCCATCTACAAAAAGTTCAAAAATGGGCAAAACCAATCTATACTCTTAGAAGTTAGGACAGGAGGACTTAGCTCTTGATCTGGGTGCTGGTCGCACAAGAATGTTCGGTTTGTGAAAATCCGTCAGGCTGCACATGTATAATCTGTGCTCTTTTCTCTTTGATGCAACGCTTCCAAAAAATTGCTAATGAAAATAGTTTAGTTTAGGTAAAACCAATAAATTAGCCTGACTGATTTAAAAAAGAAGACCTGGGTTGATTCAAGTTCTATTACTTATTAGCAGGGTAACTGGGCAAATCACACAGTCTCAGTTTTCTTATCTCTAAAAGGGAGCCCGCAAATGAAACCTACAGTCTATCATAGCGATACTGTGAGGGTCAAATGAAAAGCACACATAAAAGTCCTTTAGAAAATAACTCTCATGATACTGATGTTAGTTGTTACTAATGAAACCTCATGTTGGGAGTGCTCAGGATTGTACAAGTCTCTGGAGGTGGACCATGGACTCTGTTCTTGCCATGCTATCTTACAACTTTGTAAATTACTTGTGTGAAGACTTAGAAGGTGAACACTGCCCTTCAGGCTGAGAAATAACTGATTTGGCAGAATCAAAAGGAGCTCAACAAACAGGAAGATTGGAACAAAACCAACCAGAAGAAATTCAACAAGGATAATTCCAGGGTCACACATTGAGGTTCAAAGCATGCATCGCCTAAGCATAGCTCCGGCACAGGGAAGGAGAATTCGGAACCCTGTTGAGCCTCCCGTAAATTATAGGATTGTTTTGACAGCAATAGGAGCGTGGCTCGTGAGAAGGGGTTCCTCTTCAGTGCTTCATGCTGCGCAGAGCACATCTAGAGCCCCAAGTCCCCTTCGGGGTCTGCCCTTCCCTGTCCCAACCCAAACCAATGAGGATGAGACCTGTGTGTGGCAGAACATCAGCAAGGTTCTAACAAGTGACTGTGGACATGGTTTACACTGCCCTTCCCCGCAGACCTGGACTCCTGAAGGTGGTAATGAGGACTTCGGGCCTCCCTACCTCCACTCAGCATGAGGGTCCATCACCGATGCCTCAATTTCCTTCAGCAGAGATGGGGCTGCAGTGAGTGAGCCCCATGGCAGACAGAAGGTACTTGGCACTATTATCAGCCCCTGGTTCCAGTCGAAAGAAAGGTCCAGAGACTCAGGACCAATGGGGGGGGGGGGCAAGACAGGAGACACTGGTGGCCAATACCTGGGACAACCAGTCACAACCCAAAACCCCTCCCTTGGACCCTGTCTTCTGCCATTTTCAGTCACCGCCATGTTTTTAGGGAAAGGTGAGCCGGGAGTCTGCCTTTGGGACACACCTGCTGGAGGTCATCCCCAGACCCAGGGACTCACACGAGAGTCATAGCTGGGGTGGGTTCAGGCTTGTAGCTCCCTGAACCTCAGCAGGAGGCAGATAGAGAAGAAGAGGAAGCTGGGACTGGATGGGTGGAGGCTGACCGCCCAGCTGTGGGCCTGGCTCCGAGGTGGGGAGGTCAGCCATCCAGGATCCAATGTCCAAACAGAGATAAAGCAAATTCAGCTCTACTCAGCCTAGATCAACATTCAGACGGGTCTGACCCAGAGCAGGACACAAGACAGTGCCTGGAGACAGAGCAACAGGGTCCAGGGGGATGGGGAATTGTCAAGAGAGGGCCAGGAGTCAGGGCCCCAGCCAAGCAAAATAGAATGAGAACAGGAACTTGCAGACCTGAGAAACCATGAGAGCTGGTCACTCCATCAATTGCTAAGTTTTGAGTATAACCACATGACCAGAGCCAGAGAAATAGTGCAGTTTCAGGTAGCTGAGGAAGTCTAGGACTTGGTGGACATTAGGTCTCCACCAGCATTGAGGCCAGCAGGCTTAAGGGCCAGGAGTAGAGGCAGGCCCCCTGCCCTACTGGCCCCAACCACATGGAGCCACGGTCTTTAATGGGATCTGCCAGGTACGGCAGGTCTTCTGGAAATGATAGTGACCCATCTCAGGCCAGGGACCTGGCCCTGCCCTGCAAACCCTGTCACCAGGTGTGCACATTGGATATTGAAACCTCCCTCCTGGAAGCTGGCCGTTGCAGAAGAAAGCCAAGTCACATCTGTTTGCCAAGCGGAAGAAGTCCTTTGGCAGAAATCTTGGAAAAGCCATTCTTGGAGGCATGGGTCACACAGGCCTTTCCACCATCCTCCAGAGCCACCCTCCACTGGCTCCCAGAGTCCGATCCTTCTGTCCAACTCCAGCACTCTGTCTCCTCAGCAAACGGTCACCTTGCAGATGATCCCAGGGAAGCCAGAACTCTCCCACTGCTTGTTCTTTACTGAAGCCCACGAGCCTAGAGCCTGTGCTCCGCAACAAGAGAAGCCACCACAATGAGAAGCCCACACACCACAACGAAGAGCAGCCCCCGCTCGCCGCAACTAGAGAAAGCCCGTGTGCAGCAACGAAGACCCAGCGCAGCCGAAAATAAATAAATAAATAATATTTATATAAAAAAATAAATAAATCCACTCCTATTGTTGTTGTTCTGTTCCGACTCTAGGGCATTTCCAAAACTCAGAGAGACTTTTCCACATCGGCTGCTTTGGACCATGGTCTCCAGTTGTCCATTCCCAAGGGAAAACTCAACACCCACGATTACCCCTGGCCATCAGAATCTGGGTCCCAGGCTGCTCTCCATGGTGGCGGATGTTGCTGTTGTGTTACTTTTGTGTATGTGTTAAAATTTTAAAAATCATAACAAAGGTTGGCTTCTGGAGTTGCACAAGCTGAGGCCTCACAATGCTTGCTGTCGTAGATGAGCTGATTGCCCAACTCCATTTATCAAAGTGTCACTTCTCTGACAGGCCCTAATAAATATCCTGCCAGAGACCCCGCACCTGGCAGCCGTGCCACTCGGCAACACGCCGCTAACCTAATTTGCTAATTGCTGCTTTCCCCATTAATTTTAGTCCTGTCTTGTTTGGTGTTGACATGGAGGAAAAAGAAATAGGGTGGAAAAAACAGACAGGAAAGAAAATATCTCGGGGTCCCCCAGCATCCACCCCATCGCTCACACTCACACCTAAATACCAACTTCCTTCCCCTCTCTTTTTCTCATCATGGCTGGTGGAGATTGAACATTTAAAGGTGCAGGGGCCAGATTTCCCAAACCAGAAATCAAGACACATGCCTGATAGTGGGATTTAAGGTTTGACATCAGGGCAGTGGTAGAAATGCAGGGGATCGATGGTTACTGTAGCTAAAGTCATTCTAATCAACATCATTGCATTTTGAGAAGAGATCAAATAGGTCATCAAGGGGTTAACAAGTCCAGCTTATCAGTCATCAAATACGGCCACATCCCAGAACCCTCCAGCCTCAGGTCCCTCATCCCAGCCCTTCTCCCTGTCACAGGGGAACTCTGCCTCCCTTTTGGTCTCATTCTAAGCATTGATGTCCAAAATAATGGCACAGGATAATGACTTAGGGCAGAACTTCCCAGCCAGGACTGACTCTCTCAGTCACTTGGATTAGCCACAGCCCTATTCCTTTAGCTCTTCAACTCCCACCAAAAGCCCCCAGGAATGGAAATGTTTCACTGTGGGTTGTTTGATTATAGATCATTACAAATGAGATAATGGATTCAAAGTCCAGTTGGAGAGGCAAAGGCAGGAGTGGAGGGAACTCCAGCCACAAGCCAAGAGGAAGGAAGACACTCTCTTCTCAGAGATGAACAAAAGTTCCCATGTGAAAAAGGGGGATAGCTGTCTCACTCACCCAGGGGTCTGAAGAAGACCTCCTTTGCCATCTTGGTCCATGTGAGCCTTCGGTAGCTGGCTGGGGTCCGACAGTGGAGAGGTAGAAGCTCTGGTGCTAGAGGCAGAAGCACCAGCTTAAATGGTACATACATTTAAAATTTAGATAAACTTTCTCACATTGTGTCTCCAGGTGAGGTGCATGAATTTACATTGATCCCCTACCATGCATGAGTTTCACTTCCCTACAACCTTGAAGAAATTAGTTATTTTTAAGGTTTAATCATTGTCAAACTTCTGAGTAAAACATGATCTGGTTCTTTCTGCATTTCTTGGATTCTTTGTGAAGTTCAGTATGTTTTCATGTTTGCAGAACATTCAGATTTATTTTGTGAATTACCTTTTCTTTGCCTTTGCTTATTTTTGGTTTTATTGTTTTGTTTTGTTTTTGAATTTCTGAATTTTATTTTACTTATTTTTTTATACAGCAGGTTCTTATTAGTTATCTATTTTATACATATTAGTGTGTATATGTCAATCCCAATCTCCCAATTCATCACACCACCACCACCACCCCTGCCACTTCCCCGCTTGGTGTCCATACGTTTGTTCTCTATATCTGTGTCTATTTCTGCCCTGCAGACTGGCTCATCTGTACCATTTTTCTAGGTTCCACATATATGGGTTAATATATGATATTTGTTTTTCTCTTTCTGACTTACTTCACTCTGTATGACAGTCTCTAGATCCATCCACGTCTCTACAAATGACCCAATTTTGTTCCTTTTTATGGCTGAGTAATATTCCACTGTCTGTATGTACCACCTTCTTTATCCATTCATCTGTCAATGGGCATTTAGGTTGCTTCCATGACTTGGCTATTGTAAGTAGTGCTGTAATGAACATTGGGGTGAATATGTCTTGTTGAATTACTGTTTTCTCTACGTATATGCCCATTAGTGGGATTGCTGGGTCATATGGTAATTCTATTTTGAGTTTTTTAAGGAACCTCCATACTGTTCTCCATAGTGGCTGTATCAATTTACATTCCCACCAACAGTGCAAGAAGGTTCCCTTTTCTCCACACCCTCTCCAGCATTTGTAGCTTGCAGATTTTCTGATGATGCCCATTCTAACTGGTGTGAGGTGATACCTCATCGTAGTTTTGATTGGCATTTCTCTAATAATTAGTGATGTTGAGCAGCTTTTCCTGTGCTTCCTGGCCATCTGTATGTCTTCTTTGGAGAAATGTCTATTTAGGTCTTCTGCCTATTTTTTGATTGGGTTGTTTGTTTTTTCAATATTGAGCTGCATGAGCTGTTTACATATTTTGGAGATTAATCCTTTGTCCGTTGATTCGTTTGCAAATATTTTCTCCCATTCTGAGGGTTGTCTTTTCGTCTTGTTTGCAGTTTCCTTTCCTTTCAAAAGCTTTTATGTTTCATTAGGTCTCATTTGTTTATTTTTGTTTTTACTTCCATTACTCTAGGAGGTGGATCAAAAAAGATCTTGCTGTGATTTATGTCAAAGAGTGTTCTTCCTATGTTTTCCTCTAAGAGTTTTATAGTGTCCACTCTTACATTTAGGTCTCTAATCCATTTTGAGTTTATTTCTGTGTATGATGTTAGGGAGTGTTCTTATTTCATTCTTTTACATGTAGCTGTCCAGTTTTCCCAGCACCACTTATTGAAGAGATTGTCTTTTCTCCATTGTATATCCTTGCCTCCTTTGTCATAAAGTAGTTGACCATAGGTGCATGGGTTTATCTCTGGGCTTTCTATCCTGTTCCATTGATCTATATTTCTGTTTTTGTGCCAGTACCATATTGTCTTAATTACTATAGCTTTGTAGTATAGTCTGAAGTCAGGGAGTATGATTCCTCCAGCTCCATTTTTTTCCCTCATGACTGCTTTGGCTATTTGGGGTCTTTTGTGTCTACATACAAATTTTAAGATTTTTTGTTCTAGTTCTGTAAAAATTGTCACTGGTAATTTGATAGGAATTGCATTGAATCTGTAGATTGTTTTGGGTAGTATAGTCATTTTCACAATACTGATTCTTCCAATCCAAGAACATGGTATATCTCTCCATCAGTTTGTGTCATCTTTGATTTCTTTCATCAGTGTCTTATAGTTTTCTGAGTACAGGTCTTTGACCTCCTTAGGCAGGTATATTCCTAGGTATTTTATTCTTTTTGTTGCAATGGTGAATGGGATTGTTTCCTTAATTTCTCTTTCTGATCTTTTGTTGTTAATGTATAGGAATGCAAGAGACTTCTGTGCATTAATTTTGTATCCTGCAACTTTACCAAATTCATTGATTAGTTCTAGTAGTTTTCTGTTGGCATCTTTAGGATTCTCTATGTACAGTATCATGTCATCTGGAAACAGTGACAGTTTTACTTCTTCTCTTCCAATTTGTATTCCTTTTATTTCTTTTTCTTCTCTGATTGTCGTGGCTAGGACTTCCAAAGCTATGTTGAATAATAGTGGCTAGAGTGGACATCCTTGTCTTGTTCCTGATTTTAGAGGAAATGCTTTCAGTTTTTCACCATTGAGAATGATGTTTGCTGTGGGTTTGTCACATATGGCCTTTATTATGTTGAGGTAGTTTCCCTCTATGCCCACTTACTGGAGAGTTTTTATCATAAATGGGTGTTGAGTTTTGTCAAAAGCTTTTTCTGCATCTATCGAGATGATCATACGGTTTTTCTTCTTCAATTTGTTAATATGGTATATCACATTGATTGATTTGCATATATCGAAGAATCCTTGCATCCCTGGGATAAATCCCACTTGATCATGGTGTATGATCCTTTTAATATGTTGTTGGGTTCTGTTTGCTAGTATTTTGTTGAGGATTTTTGCATCTATCTTCATCAGTGATACTGGTCTGTAATTTTCTTTTTTTGTAGTATCTTTGTCAGGTTTTGGTATCAGGGTGATGGTGGCCTCATAGAATGAGTTTGGGAGTGTTCTTTCCTCTGCAAATTTTTAGAAGAGTTTGAGAAGGATGGGTGTTAGCTCTTCTCTAAATGTTTGATAGAATTCACCTGTGAAGCCATCTGGTCCTGGACTTTTGTCTGTTGGAAGATTTTTAATCACAGTTTCAATTTCATTACTTGTGATTGATCTGTTCATATTTTCTATTTCTTCCTGGTTCCGTCTTGGAAAGTTATACCCTTCTAAGAATTTGTCCATTTCTTCCAGGTTGTCCATTTTATTGGCATAAAGTTGCTTGTAGTAGTCTCTTAGGATGCTTTGTATTTCTGCAGTGTCCATTGTAACTTCTCCTTTTTCGTTTCTAATTTTATTGATTTGAGTCCTCTCCCTCTTCTTCTTGATGAGTCTGACTAAAGGTTTATCAGTTTTGTTTATCTTCTCAAAGAACCAGCTTTTAGTTTTATTGATCTTTGCTCTTGTTTTCTTTGTTTCTATTTCATTTATTTCTGCTCTGATTGTTATGATTTCTTTCCTTCTACTAACTTTATGTTTTGTTTGTTCTTCTTCTCTAGTTCCTTTAGGTGGCAGGTTAGATTGTTTATTTGAGAGTTTTCTTGTTTCTTGAGGTAGGCTTGTATTGCTATAAACTTCCCTCTTAGAACTGCTTTTGCTACATCCCATAGGTTTTGGATCATCGTGTTTTTGTTGTAATTTGTCTCTAGGTATTTTTTGATTTCCTCTTTGATTTCTTTGTGATCTCTTAATTATTTAGTAACGTATTGTTTAGCCTCCATGTGTTTGTGTTTTTTACATTCTTTTCCCTGTAATTGATTTCTAATCTCATAGCATTGTGGTCAGAAAAGATGCTTGATATGATTTCAATTTTCTTAAATTTACCAAGGCTTGATTTGTGACCCAAGATGTGATCTATCCTGGAGAATGTTCTGTGTGCACTTGAGAAAACAGGGTAATCTGCTGTTTTGGGATGGAATGTCCTATAAATATCAATTAAATCTATCTGGTCTCTTGTGTCATTTAAAGCTTGTGTTTCCTTATTAACTTTCTGTTTGGATGACCTGTCCATTGGTGTAAGTAAGGTGTTAAAGTCCCCCACTATTATTGTGTTACTGTCGATTTCCTCTTTTGTAGCTGTTAGCAGTTGCTTTATGTATTGAGGTGCTCCTATGTTGAGTGCATATATATTTATAATTGTTATATCTTCTTCTTGGATTGATCCCTTGATCATTATGTAGTGTCCTTCCTTGTCTCTTGTAACATTCTTTATTTTAAAGTCTGTTTTATCTGATATGAGTATTGTTACTCCAGCTTTCTTTTGATTTCCATTTGCATGAAATATCTTTTTCCATCCCCTCACTTTCAGTCTGTATGTGTCCCTAGGTCTGAAGTGGGTCTCTTGTAGACAGCATATATATGGGTCTTGTTTTTGTATCCATTCAGCAAGCCTGTGTCTTTTGGTTGGAGCATTTAATCCATTCACGTTTAAGGTAATTATCGATATGTATGTTCCTATTACCATTTTTTTAATTGTTATGGGTTTGTTTTTGTAGGTCCTTTTCTTCTCTTGTGTTTCCCACTTAGAGAAGTTCCTTTGGCATTTGTTGTAGAGCTGGATTGGTGGTGCTGAATTCTCGTAGCTTTTGCTTGTCTGTAAAGCTTTTGATTTCTCTGTCGACTCTGAATGAGATCCTTGCCGGGTAGAGTACTCTTGGTTGTAGGTACTTCCCTTTCATCACTTTAAATATATCATGCCACTCCCTCCTTGCTTGTAGAGTTTCTGCTGAGAACCCAGCTGTTAACCTTATGGGAGTTCCCTTGTATGTTGTCATTTTTCCCTTGTTTCTTTCAATAATTTTTCTTTGTCTTTAATTTTTGTCAATTTGATTACTATGTGTCTCGGTGTGTTTCTCCTTGGGTTTATCCTGGCTGGGACTCTATGCACTTCCTCAACTTGGGTGGCTATTTCCTTTCCCATGTTAGGGAAGTTTTCAACTATAATCTCTTCAAATATTTTCTCGGGTCCTTTCTCTCTCTCTTCTCCTTCTGGGACCCCTATGATGTGAATGTTGTTGAGTTTAATGTGGTCCCAGAGGTCTCTTAGGCTGTCCTCATTTCTTTTCATTCTTTTTTCTTTATTCTGTTCCATGGCAGTGAATTCCACCATTCTGTCTTCCAGGTCACTTATCCATTCTTCTGCTTCAGTTATTCAGCTATTGATTCCTTCCAGTGTATTTTTCATTTCAGTTATTGTATTATTCAACTCTGTTTGTTTGTTCTTTAATTCTTCTGGGTGTTTGTTCTTTAATTCTTCTAGGTCTTTGTTAAACATTTGTTACACCTTCTCGATCTTTGCCTCCATTCTTTTTCCGAGGTCCTGGATCATCTTCACTATCATTATTCTTAATTCTTTTTCTGGAAGGTTGCTTATCTCCACTTCATTTAGTTGTTTTTCTGGGGTTTTATCTTGTTCCTTCATCTGATACAAAGTCCTCTGCCTTTTCATTTTGTCTGTCTTTCTGTGAACGTGGTTTTCCTTCCACAGGCTGCAGAATTGTAGTTCTTCTTTTTGTCTTAGAGTATTTGTCTTTTTCCTGATAATTTACAGGAGTTTTTTTAGAAATTAGGGATGCTTTTCCTCTGCCATGTACAAATTTTTCATTTTTTTTCCTACCACGTAGTTTATTATTTCAAGTTTTTCTATAGTGCTTATTATATGATGGTGGAAAAATCAAGAACATTTGCTCACAATGAAATCTACAATAAGGAAGTACATGAGATAAATGGACTCTATGGACATTTTCACTCTGTCCAGTATGGGATACCAGCTGACTACCCAAAGTTCACATGAACCAAGATGGAGAAGGGGATCATTTCAGACCTCTGGGTGAGACAGCCGTAAAATCTATCATTTCCCTGTCGCTGGTTTCATGTTCATCTTCTTCCCTAGGTGGATTAGACATTTCCTGGTGACCTGACTTCCAGGAAGTAGCTGCTAGAGCCAATGGCAGAATTGTGCTCAGATGCAAGGCTATGTGAATAACCCCGCCTCCAGGGTTCTCAGCTCAACAAAAGTCAGCTCTCTGAGAGTTTGTGTCTGGTTCCAGGCTGGACAGAGCCCCCAATTCTTTGTCCCCAGATCACAACACAGACTGTGTATCCTCACCAAGAAGGGAGGTTTGACTGGGAGAGGGGAATGTAGCAGGGGGAGGAAACAACTAAGGAGGGACCACAACATGTGAGTAAGTCAAGTCCTTTATTGATGGTGGAGAATGAAGTATAGGTGGTCACATACACTGGAGGCAGAAGACTAAGGACAATACCCACCCATGCAGGGGTGTGTGTGTGTGTGCACTTCAGCCTCAGAAGAGTGTCCACGGATGTGTGCACAAAGCTATGCACCAGGCATGTGGGGGGATGAACGAGGCTGATGTGAACATGTCCCAGAACATCTCTGTCCAAGGATGCCCATGGAACCATCTAACTGCATGAAGACCAGTGTGCCTGGACAAAGATTGGAGACATGTATGCTATACATGTGCAGGGTTGTAAAATCAGACATTAGACCCAAGGAAATAACTCTTATGAATATATTCCAGATTCCCACACTCAGTCCTAGAGGGACCGAGACTACACCAGGACTGAGACCATCCCCCTTTATACACCTAGAAAACTTCTATTCTTACTGTAAGGCCCAACTCATTTGTCCCCCTCTTCCCCTACTAGCCTCCATGGAAGAGACTACCACAGGATCTCTGTTCTATAATACTTCCCAGAGCATATTCCAGTTATCTGTGTGCTTATATTTTCCCCCTGACTAATCCATGACATCCTCCATGTCGGGACTCACAGGCTTGCGTTTTATTTCTCTCTGTTCCACAGGATCAGGTTCCCGACACTCAACAGGTAGAATAAACATTTGCAGAATGAGCTCTTGAATACGGTCATGCCCTCATAGGGGGCTGGGGTCATATGTTCTTGAATCAGATGTCAGCTATAATGCAAAACAAAGATATATGGACACTCCCAGTTCTACTAAGTCAGTGACAGCAAGAAAAGAGGTATATATGCCTGGGCTTGCTTGATCAAAACAGTCAATAAAAGCTCCCGGGGCCTCCAGAGATGTCAAGCAGGTGAGCACTGAGAAGCCAGCTTTCCTTTCGCCAAGTCTAGAATAGGGGTAGCAAACTGTTTCTTCAAAGACCAGATAGTAAATCAACTATAGTTCAATAAAATAAATTTTTTTAAAAAGACAAGACAGTAAATCATTTGGGCTTTGAGTGTCATATGATCTCTGTGGCTTCTACTCAACACTGCAGTTTGAAAGCAATAATAGACAATATGTGAACAGGTGAGCATGTCCAGTAAAACTCCAGAGTCTGCCAACCTCTGATCTAGAATTCTGAAGAAGAGAAAAGAGAGCCTCAGACCCACACCAGTGACAGCAATATCCCAGGATATCAAGAGGGTCTAACCCATCAGCACCTTTTCTGAGACCAGACAGTCAGACCCCACCCTAGCATTCAACATCATGCCAAAGTAGACACCTGCTGGGGACTGAGGACAGGGCTGTGGAGTGTGGTTGCCCAAGCTGTGCATAAATGCAGGAGGTGTTGTTCAGCTAGACTGTGATATGAATGGTACCCTCCGTGGGCTGGACAAGGTGTCAACCCTGCCTGAGGGTCACCAAGGAGCCCTGTGTTTGTGAGGAAAGTTCACGGGCTGGTGGGGGGTCCGTTTGCTAGTTCAGATACTTGAAGGACAAGGGTGTCTCCCCCAAGATAGGGGCTGCGAGCTACTGCTTATTTGGAAACAGTTTGATGGGGACTTTCACACTGCATAGAGAGTTCAAGGATAAGGGTGGTCAGGGCTGGAAGGTCCCTGAAAGGAGTGGGTCAGAGACCGTGTGGTGGCAGGGAACCAGGGGATGCGGCAGAGAAGGGCTAAGGAAAAGCTATTCCTGTTGAAGCTGAAAGGGCATGTGACTTGGGGACAGAGGACTGCCTGGCTTCCTTATGCCTCTGCTGTGAGCCTCCTGTTCTTGGCCTCAGGTTGTTCAAGACCCAAGGGTCAATAGGAGCCTCTGGAATATCCAGCCCCTCACCCCACCTAATGAGCATGGGATGACCCTGGGGTGGAGGTGAGATGCACCTGCATCCTCATAGGTCACAGGGTCCAGCCCCTCAGAGGCAGCACAGGAACCACCTCAGGACTCACCCCACCCCAAACCACCTCAGGACTCACCCCACCCCAAACCACCTCAGGACTCACCCCACCCCAAACCACCTCAGGACTCACCCCACCCCAGCACCCCAGAGCCTGCCACAGCTGCCCCTCAGCCCGCCCAGGATAAGCCGGCTGCCCGGATCTCCATTAAGCGCCGCTGAGCTTCTTTCCAATAGCTACAGATGAACAAAATATTGTCCTGTTCCCAGTTACGTTAAAAGGGCCTAGTAAAGAATAATGGCAAAGATGCTCACAGAGCCAAAAGCTGCTCTTGATGGCCCTTTAAGCGAGATTTACAGCAGGCATTTAGCAGTGTCCCTGGAATGTTTGCTGGCTCCGATCGGTAGGAAGTATGTGCAGGGCACCTCCCCGGGTCAGCAGGCAGGGCCATCCTTCATCCCCGGCAGTTCTGCCTGCCCCCTGCACAGTGCCGACTCCCCCATGGGCCCTGCCCAAGTCCATTAGGCCCCTCTCTGGGCTGCCCACTAATAATCCCAGCTGTCAGGTGCCTCAGGATGAGGCCAGCGAAAAGCCCGTCCTGACAGGGGGGCTGGGCGGCAGTGAGATTTACTGGGATCAGAGAAACTGAGGCAGGGATGGGGGGTAGCAGAGAAGACAGAAGTCGCAGGGTGTCCCTGGACAACAGAGGGCCCTGTTCATTTGTTTACTTAATATGTATTTATTGAGCCCCTGCTATATGTCAGGCAAGCTGGGTTGAGAGGTGCCCAAAACTAGCATGTTTGCTCCCTGCCCTTAGCAAACATTATCCAGAAGGGAAGGGACATACTAAACTACGAAGAACAGTAAAATACAGAAATTGTTTTGATAAGAAGAGCCCAAGGTGGGGGCAAATAGGTCCAGGCTTGACACCATCCCTGAGGACACGGGACTTTCTTAAGATACGGATAGATACAGATCTATCCATGGCAGTCTATCTATTGCTATCCAGTATGGCAGCCACTGGTCACATCCCACTGAATGCTCGAAGTGTGACTCGTGACAACTGAAACTGAGCTGCAAGTATAAAATGCACACCTAACACATATATATGGAATCTAAAAAAAAAAGAAAAAAAGGTCATGAAGAACCTAGGGGCAGGACGGGAATAAAGACGCAGACCTACTAGAGAATGGACTTGAGGACACGGGGAAGGGGAAGGGTAAGCTGGGACGAAGTGAGAGAGTAGCATGGACATATACACACTACCAAATGTAAAACAGATAGCTAGTGGGAAGCAGCCGCATAGCACAGGGAGATCAGCTCAGTGCTTTGTGACCACCTAGAGGGGTGGGATAGGGAGGGTGGGAGGGAGACGCAAGAGGGAGGAGACATGGTGATATATGTATATGTATAGCTGATTCGCTTTGTTATAAAGCAGAAACTAACACACCATTGTAAAGCAATTATACTCCAATAAAGATGTTAATAAATAAATAAATAAATAAATAAATATTAAACTACCCACCTAACTCCAAAGAAAGAATGCAAAATGTCTCATGGGTGATTTTTCTGTTGATTACATGTTGAAATAATAAGATTTGGGATACTTTGGGTTAAGTAAAATGTATTATCAAAATTAATGTCACCTGTTTCTTTTTATGCTTTTTTAATACTGCTACTAGAACATTTGAAAGTACAAGATGTGGTACATATCTACAATGGAATATCACTCAGCCACTAAAAAGAATGAAATAATGCCATTTGCAGCAACATGGATGGACCTAGAGATTATCATACTAAGTGAAGTAAGAGAAAGACAAATATCATACGATACCACTCATATGTGGAGCCTAATTTTAAAATAATGCAAATGAACTTATTTACAAAACAGAAACAGACTCACAGATTTCAAAAATAAACCTATGGTTACTAAAGTGGAAATGTGGGCGAGAGGGATAAATTAGGAGCTTGGGATTAACATACACACACCACTATATATAATATAGATAACCAACAGGGACCTACTCTATAGCACAGGGATCTCTGCTCAATATTCTGTAATAACCTATATGGGTAAAGAATCTGAAAAAGAATGAATATATGTATATGTATAACTGAATCACTCTGCAGTACACCTGAAACTAGCACACTGTAAATCAACTATACTCCAATAAAATAAAATTTAAAAAAAGACAGTACATGGCTGACTCCCGTTTGTGGCTGGCATCATATTTCTATTGGACAGCATGATCTAAAGGATGAATAGGAATCAGCCAAGTGAAGGGGATGAAGTGCAACAATTGAAGGTTTAGGAAGACAATCCACCTTACTAAAAGAAAGCCAAAGTCTGGCTCCAACCAATAAGCTGGGCTCCAGGCAGAGAAGTCGAGGCAGAAGTGCCTCTGCCAGACTGTGCAAGCACGTTGGGTGTCTGAGGCAGGCTGTAACTCAGTAGGTAAACTGATGCCTAAAGCCCACACCAGGATGGTGGGTCTCTGGCTGCACAATCCCAGTCCTATCTAATTGTTCTGCCTCAGTTTCCTCCTACCTTCCAGCTTCCGCATTCTGATTTTCCCTCTGCCCTATGAGGTACAGACTTGCTCTCGCTTGGAATTCCTTCAATTCTGCCCAGCACCTACCATGTGCCCATGGGTGTGGCTTACCTTCCCTGCCAAAGAGGATGAGCAGTGCAGCGTATTGGATGAACAGTTACCTTTTCAAGCCAGAGCAATCTGAGGAATTACCATGAGCCTAGCATTGTGCTCTGTACTTCACTTGAATCCTTGTTTAAGCTTCACAAAGATCCCATTAAGTAGATACTCAGTGGTTAAACACAACAGAAACTCTTTTTTCCCCACAAAGATGTTTGAGTTTCTACTTCCCAAATACAAAGAACACCAAGAACAAAAATGTCAAATAGGTTTTATTTCATATGCCACCTCCAACAGATTGGTGGTAGTGATTGCCTAAAGCACTGTGTTCAAAAGGATTCAGTGGTGCAACAGAACAGAGTGACTGATTGATTAATAATGTCTGCCATGGAAGTATGCATGCTTGGTATAGTATAGGTGATTCTTGATCTAGGTTTAGGTCAAATCCCATAATCACAAGTAAGAAAGTGTTCCAAGCAGACCAGTATTCTGGAATTGAATTTACACCCTCAGGAGCTCGTGGGAGTGTGTAAGGATTTCACTTAACATCAAAGAGACATCATGACATATCCTCAAAAAATATACCTAGACCCTAGAGATCACACTCCACTCTGTGTCCTATTGTCTCTGCATAACCCAGCAAACATTTATTTCCCAAACATTTGCTTTTCCATCTCCATGTGAATTGCCCTCCTCGCCTTTAAAGTCTCAAAACACTACCCCCAACATCCTCTTTTGTCTTTAGTTGAAGATGGTATTTAAGGCGAGGGTTTTGGTAATTTTGGTGAGTTACTCAGTTCTCCTGGGTCTCTTCCATGTATACATGTTATCAAACTTTTGTTTAACTTTCTTCTGTTAGTGTGTATATAGGTATATATACATATATATGCACTGATATATATACCTAGATCTCAGGCTGTATTAAGAGTAGTTACAGGGAGAGAATCCTACTGAGCTATACCAATCAGACTACCTCTAGACCACACACTTTAGAGGGACATAGTTATCCTGAGTACATTCAGAAGAAAGGGACTAACTTGGAGAGGGATCACAGAACTGCATTATGTGGAGATCAATAGAATGATCTGGAGACCCAGTGGCATGGCCATTCTCTTCAATATACAATAGACTTGACTAGTTCAACAAACATTAGGTATGTGTAAGACATGGTGCTAGTTGCTGGACATAAAACAATACAAGTGGGGTATCTTCCATCGGCCCCTCCAGATTCACTTGCTCCCTCCCTCCCCACCCTGCTTGGCACCCCAAGGGCATGACCTTAATGAAAAGCATCAACAGACTCCCTTCCCTCTGGCTTCCAGTTGGGCTCAGCCAATAGGAGATCTGAGGGCAGAAGGAGAGTGAATTCATGCTATTTGTCAAGTTGCTGCAGGTTGGCTGGACCAAAGGCCTCCACTCCTGTCAGGTGGCCCCCATGTCGCTGCTTCCTCCGAGTTCTGGTACCATTCTCTTCCTCTGACCTTCAGTCATTGGGTTAGTAACAGCTTCTTGAGGGCACCATCCCTCATTGATTCCCTTAAATCTGCCCACTCCCTTGTAAATGGTCCCTTTATTAAACTCAAACTATGGAATTCAAGTGTGACATCTATTTCTTACCAGGAATAAAACAGGCTTGGTCCCCAGCCTAGTGGAGCTTACAGTCTAGTGGGAAAGACAGGCCACAAATAGGGAAACAAGCAAATATAATTGCCAATTGTGGTAAGTATAATAAAGATAACAACTTGGCACAGTATGCAGCAGGGGGTCGGGTGTGTCAAATACAATCGGGGCCTTCAGGAAGGTTCCTGAGGATGTGGTGTTTAAGCTGATATCTGAAGGATGAGAATTACCTGAGTGAAGGGCTGATCAAATATCATCTAAGACCAAGGAGGGAGGGATGAATCTGGCCCCTAAATTCTCCAACCTAGAGTAAGCTGCCTTAGGAGATAGAGACACTCTTGTGGAGGCTGGTAGTTTCCTTGGTAGTAGCAACACCAGCACAAGGATTTATTTGCTGGAGATGTGGTGGACCGATGGTGTGCTAGAGCCAGCTGGTCCTGGGAGGGTCTCCCCATCGCTCTCGTCCCCAACCTGAATCTTGATACAATACCACACTCCTACCAATCACATGGGTTGGGAGAACAGAGATGTAAGAGTACTAAGCTGTGTGTGACAAAAGAAGATGAGCAAAATAACCCCCTTTCTCTGCCAATTCCATGGAGGCAAGAGGAAGAAATGAATGCCAAGTCTGTGAGTACAAAGGGTTTTTAACACACAGTAACTCTGTCCACTGTATGTGAGGGCAGGTGTCTAGAATCTGCCCCAGTCTCTAAGACATAAGAGGGAAGAACCAGGCACATTCTGCTTCTCTTGAAGTAAGGACTGGACCAAGGATTCCCTTCTTCTCCCAAAGCTGGAATCTCAGGGGTCGGGTTCTCAGCCCTGGCTGCCCTTTTGAATCATCTAGAAGAGTTTTTAGAAGCACCAATGCCAGAGCTCCAACCCCAGAACTCCTGGTGTAATTGATCTGGGGTCTAATGTAGTGCAGATTGAGAGCCACAGCTAAAAAGAGTTGAAAACACAGCCAGCAAAGAGAAACACCAGGGCATCCCAAGACACCATTGGAATGGGGGCTATCTGAAGGAAGATTCTCTAAGCTATTGTCAAACTTTAAAATGAGTCAGGATCACATGGGTGCTTGAAACGCATGGATTCCTAGTCTGCACTCCAAAAAGGGTCTGATTCCACACATCTTAGATGGGGTCTAGGAATCTGCACACTTAATAAGCTCTCAAGTGGATTGGGGAAAACAAATGGAATGGGGGAAAGTGCTAAATACCCAGATGACCACCAGAGATCACTTCTAACACTTACACCCCCAATGGAGAGTTTGGGGGAAGTCTGCACCAGGACAGAGGGAACCGCTGGGCAGGCAACATCCTGGAATCTTCAGTTTTGGAAAGTAAAACTGTAGGGATAGAGTATATACAGCTAGATTGAGGAGAAGCTTGAAAAGTGGAACGATTGATTCCTGGCAGGTAGAAAAATGTGAGGGAGGCATTAGCGGTTTGGGAGGTGGAGCGTAAGGACATTAGAGTGAAGAAGTGAGGTCAAGAGGAGGAGGATGTAAACAGTCACGCCTTCATCCTTTGCAGTTGTACATGGAGGGGGAGGGAGGAAGAGTGGACTTTGGTCCTTGAAATTCAGAAGTGGACACTGAGCATTTACATCTTCTCGGCATTTTAGATTCATTTAATCATGTAATTATCAAGATAATAGGTGAGGAAATTAGTATCATCCCCATACGATATAGAAGACAACTGAGGCTCAGAGTGGGGAACTGACTTGCCCAGCCCCACGCTGCCAGGGCATCGTGGTACCCGGAGGACTTAGCACGGAGGTACCTGACTGCAGGACCAGCACTCACTTGGTCACTCCCGCCCCTGACAAGATGAACTGAGGGAATATGACACCATCACTGTAGGGAAGGAGACAAGGAATCTGAGCTCCATAAAAAGAATTGCTCAGGGGAAGAAAGGGCCCAGTAAAGGATGGACTAGGAAAAATCAAGGGATTTATAACTAGAAGGACTTTCTTCCATCCACAAACATTTGAGTGCTTCGTATGTACCAGACTCTCTCCTAAATACTGAGGACACAAAAGTAAACAAGAAAAACACAGTCCTTAACTTCATAAAGTTTACATCTAGACCAGGGTGGCAAATTAATGACGTTCATCCATCACTTCCCATTCCCATATCCCTGACAGACATCACTAATCAACCACAGCATCCTGGGATTCAAATTCCCTTTAGGTGACTGCTGTCAGTCAATTGAGGGCAGGCAGGTGGGATGAAAACTCTTGGTTTGCCATCCCTGATTTGGACTTTAGGGTTTAGACAAGGATTTGCTGAGTACCTCCTACATGTCAAACATGCTGGGGATTTGTAGAGTGTGATGTCCCCATGTTACAGATGAGGGCACTGCCACCCAGCTAGGACTTACTAACAGGACTCTGTAATGATCTGCGTCAGTGGGTCTTCATCATTAATCCTCAGAATACAGGAGCAGAGGTTTTGGTGGGGTTTTTTCAGCTTTATCAAAGTATAATTGACAAATAAAATTGTAAGCTATTTAAAGTGTGTATCATGGTGATTTGATATACCTATCCATTGTGAAAGGATTCCCATGACCATCTAGTTAGTTAATACATCCATCACCTCATATATTTATTGTTTTCTTCCTGCCTGTAGTGAGAACATGTAAGTTCAACTCTCTTAGCAAATTTCAAGGACACAATACCGTCACCACGTTTAACATTAGATCCTCAGACATTATTCACCTTATAGCTGAAAGTTTGCACCCCTTTACCAGCCTCTCCTTGTTTCCCCACCCCACAAAGGAGCAGGAGTTTAAAAATCATGTCAGAGATCTGCTGGGGGGAATCACTACACTGCAGGCTCAGCAGGAGCCCTAGGACCATGGCCTCCTGTGCTGGGCTGTGCTTTCTCCCACTCTCCAGGCTGCCCACCCAGCCTCTGTGCTGAGCTCCTGCTTCTCTGGTCAGATACTCCTCTGAGCATCTTCGAGGGTGTGGAGTGAGAAGGAAACGGCGGATTCCATCGCTGCTGGGTCCACCCAGCACGGAGGAGGGAGGAGGGCCCCTCATCTGCCTGGGCCTCTGGCGTTCAGCCAGGCTCCTGGTGCAGCCTCAGAGCCTTCCACCAAGCCCACATCCCCCAGCCGTGCTTCTCATACTGTGCTGTGTATTAGGATCGCCTGCAAAGCTCTGAAAACTCCCACTTCCCCATCCCATCCCAGACCAGTCACATCAGGACCACAGGAGACCCTGCCCCCATGTTTCTAAAGCTCCTCCAGCGATTCTAGCGTGAGGTCAAGTTTTGAGACCGCTGTCCTAGACTGTCCAGCTTTTACCATCTCCCCTCTGTGGGCCCTGGGAGGACAGAGCTGCCAGCAACTTGCTTGGAGTCGAGTCAGCTCTGCGAGGTGATGTCCGAGGCGGAGGCAGGCGGCCGGCGTACCAGCTGCTCGCCCTCCAAACCTCACCCCCTGCCGGGCTCAGCGCCCAGCCATGCCAGGCCCGCTCCCCAAGGCGCCAGGTCCTCCAAATCAAAACAGGCGGCCAGAGTTCAGGGCCCGCTGGCATTCTCCTGGTAAGCACCTTTGGTTCCAGGCTCAGAGCTGTTAATTAAAGAGCTGTGATTAATGAGGAAGCACTCCTGGTCCCCATCTAGGATGAGAGGTCCTGGGGATGCTGACTTTGCTGGAGAAATCTGCAGTCAGATTCCAACGAGAGCTATTTATAGTTCAAGCTTGGGAAGACGGTGCCTCTCCTCCTCCTCGCCTTCCCTCCTTGCCCCCCTCCCTGCCCACCACACACCACGATGGAACAGAGAGGTGGAAATATTTACTGAGGAAGAATTTTTGAAGGAGTAAATCTTAGCATGGAGGCATCCATATTAATCCATCTGAACACACACACATTCCGTCGACATATATTTATGGAATGCCTACTAAGCGCCAGGCTGCAGGCCAGCTAAGAAGGTTGCAAGCTCTCATTAAGAGCAGACTGGTCCTTGTTCTGGTGGAGTTCGCACTCCAGGAGAAGAGTCATCACCAAGGGCATCTACAGGTACGCGGACAATTGTAAATAGAGGCAAGCAGTCTACGGGAGAGGACCACGGCTCCGTGAAGGGGCTGAAGAAAGAGACCCTCACCATGCTGACAGCAGACCACCCTCAATCGTTACCTTTAATGAGGAAACAGGGAGTCAAGGTCCCACAGATAGTCTGTGGCAGGGTCCAAATTCAAGACCAAGTGCGGCTTCCCAAACCCATCCATTCTTCTTCCCGGCCACATAGCTGGATGACATTTGGTATCTCCAGTCTCTGTAACCTTGGTCTCCCTTGGGGTTACACAGAGCCATGTGTCTGAGTCCCGGCCCATGGAATCAGAGGAGTGACAGGCGCCGCTCCCAGCATGGCCCACACCAAACCTCAATGCATGTCCTCCAGGCTCTGGACGATGAAATCCAAGTTGACCTTGGAAGCCACGTATTGAAGGCCCAGAGTCTCCATCAACCTGGATCCCTGAATGGCTTTGCAGAGCAGACTTGGACTTGATGTGAGCAAGAAATAAACTTCATTATCCTGAGTCCCTGAGATGTCAGGGTCTACCTGTTATGGCAGCTAGCGTCACCCAAGCTAATAAAGCAGATCTGCCTGCTCTAAACATGATGTCTACCGCCCCTTAGGAAGCGTCAGTGACTCCCTAGCACATTCTATAAATAGGCACCTCTGGGGGTGAAGGGCAAGGATGCTCGGCATCCTTCATGGACACTTTCTCAGCAGGCCTTGCTCACAGAGTCCCTGTGAATCAGCCCTGAAACACCCTCCGGTCCTGGTCCTGCTCTCCACCCCCTCTTGCAGCTGGAACCAAGGTGGTCCATCCCCAAACCATCTGGGGATGGAGGAGACAGAGGGTGAGAGGGCAGAAGAGGTGTCTTCCTGGGACCAGATCAGAACCGTGGCGTGAGTTCTCCCACAGAGGTGATACCCTCGCACTGTGCTTGGGCAGCACGTGGTTGGAAGGAGCCCTGGAATTCGAGGAAGAAGACCTGGCACGCATCCTGGGGAGGCCGTTGGGGGAGTGGCTCAGCCTCAACTGCCTCCTCCATAAAGTGGGCACCATATCTGACCCACGAATGACAAAAAGTTTCAACCTACCTGCAAACAGGCAAGTATTGTAGTTCAGAGAGGGAAGGACGTGCAGAAGGACCAGAGCTGACGAGTAGCTGTCAGCTTGCTGATCAGCCAACCCCAAAACCGCTCTATGTCCAGCCTCCTCAGTATCCAAGATCCTAAATTGTCCTCCTTGTTGAAGACAATTCCAACTGAGGTTTGTGTAACTTGTAGCCAAAGGCATTCTGACCCATCTATTATAAGACAAAATATATAACATCTCTGTGATTCTATTTACTCAGCTGTAAAATGGGAACATCATTCATTTTTGTCAGTGAAGATTTCTAATGGGACAGTCATCATAATCATACCTACCTTGCCAGACTTTTGCAGAGGCTACTTGAGCCTGTCCTTTAAAGAGCTATTCACATTCAAAAGCAGTCTGCAAAGCTACTGTCCTGACAGAGCTGTCAGTGTCTGTACAGTTTATTTTCCTCAAGGGTTTTCACAGCTTTTACAGACTCCAAGCTCTCTGTTTAGGTGAAATGTTACTCAAAAGCCCAGCATCCCATGTGGACCTAACAGGATGACAGTTTTGCTGTTTCTAAGCTCAGCAAGTTTCTCAGGATGTTGGTCAACAGGCAGGCTCGTCCAGCTCCTCTCTGCTTGCTCGCGAGGGGTTGGTTACCTGAGTCTGTGAGAGTGAACGGTCTGTCCTATTCAAGGAGAGGAACTCACGGGACTTGAGACCAGAGAAGAGGAAAGAGCGAGGCCTGGGTTTGGTCAAAGGCTGTCATGGTGAGTTTAACATGTCAACTTGACTGGGCTGAGGGATGCCTGATACCTGATAAAACATTACTTCTCGGTGTGTCTGTAGGGGTGTTTCCGGAAGAGATTAGCATTTGAATCAGGAGACTGAGTAAAGCACATCGCCCTTGCCCTTACCGGCATCATCCGGCATATGTTGAGGGCCACTGAATAGAACAAAAAGGCAGAGGAAAGACGAATGTGCTCTGTGTTTGTGCTGGACGTCCATCTTCTCCTCCTCTTGGACATCGTGCTCCTGGGTCTCAGGGTTTCTGACGTGAACCAGGTTTTACATCACTGGCTCCCCTGGTTCTCAGCTTTCCTGGGCCTCTAGCGTGTGGACAGTAGATCATGGGGCTTGGTCTCCATAATCCTGTGAGCCATACCCTCAGAATAAATCTCTTTCTGTACATCTATCTATCTATCTATCTGTCTGTCTATCTAACCTTCTATCCATCTATCTACATAACTAGATACACAGCTAGATAGATAGATACATAGATGCGTAGATAGATGATAGATAGATAGATAGATAGATAGATAGATAGATAGATAGATAGATAGATAGATAGATATTCTACTGTTTCTGTTTCTGTGGAGAACCCTAATACACTAGTACCCCAAAACTTCAGTAAAATGCACCCATCTCCTCAATTCTTGGTATGAGTGCTAAAGAAGGGGCTGACTTTCAGACTGTCACGCAGGGAGGCCATGTGTAAAGGCGGCTGCAGAACCCAAAAGAACCAGAGTGTCAGAGGTAGGGGAGGCCCAGAGAGGAGCAATGACTTCCCCGAGATCACACAGCGCTCAGGGGCAGAGCTGGGACTCAAACGCAGGTGTGCTTGCTCCCAATGCAATGCCCTTCATGCTCCACAGCTGCTGTGTCCTCAGTCACCCCGACGCCTCTGCCAGTTTCCTTCCCTGCTGCCCAGCCTTGTCGCCAGGGAGACGTCATGTTTGGGAACGGAGAGTCCTCAGGACCACGAGACTAGGTGAGGCTGAGCCCTGCTTGGTGTTGGAAACTGGTGCGTGCACAGTGTACATGCATACACACACACACACACACACACACACAGATGCACTCCTCCCCGACTGCTCTTCCCTGACCCCCTTGAAACTGCACAGGTGCTGGTCCAGCCCTGGGAACCTCTGGTGAAATAAGCCACCCTGAGTTGACTACACTGCTCAGGTACAGAGATTTCCCGTGACCGTTCCCTTGGCTCCTGAAGCAGTTCCAGGTCTTGTTTTCTGGGCAGGTGAGGTGGCCATGGTCTTGAGAAAGGTAGCCATAGGGCCCCTGTCTTAGGCCAGGATTCCCCGCAAGCAAATCCTGAGACCAGATCTGAGAACAAGTGGTTTGTCAGGGAGGTGAGCCCAGGTAAGTTGCCAGGTGTGGAGAGCGAGACAGGGAAGGGAAGACGGTGTCCATTCATGACCCTATGGGCCATGAGGTGCAATCCACTGGGAGCCTCGAGGAGATGGGGTAGGACGAGCCTCAGAGTTGTCCCAGTGGAGGGGCAAGGGAGCTGGGGAGCTGGGGTACTTTCCACCAACTCCCATCCTCACTGGCCAGGGTGGCTCCCCGGGACATTACCCGTCAGCATCCCAGGCCGCCCTGCGTGCAGTCAGAGGGATCATCTTGGCCGCATACAGAATAAGACTCCACGGGGGGAACCAGGATCAGGGAGGACACACAGGCGGCACCAACAGCATCTCCTGAGCACCCGTCCTCCACGCCAGCCATCCTGGACCTCCCTCAGATCACCCACCCCATCCTCTTATCTCCCCAAGGCCCTATCTTTAACTTCATAACTAAGACCCTGAACCTGGCATCACATTGCCTGGGTTCAAACACAGCACTTAGAGGTCGTGTGGCCTCCCACAGTCTGCGGAAACTCCCGAAGCCTCGGTCTCCTGCTCTGTCGTATGGGTTCATTGTGCCCGGTCAGACAGCTGCTGTGAGGGTTGAATAAGATGATGTATGTATCTTTTTTAGCATGGTGCCTAGCACACAGGGAGCAGTTGGGAAATATTTCCTGTCACCCATGCATGCTGCGGAGGGTGACCCCTGTACCTGGGCACCTTGCCCGCAGGGTGTCATGTGCAGCCGGAGTCCAGCCTGGGTCCTCTGCCCTCAGCCACACACCTCAGGGGAGCTGCACCGGCTCACAGGGAGACCTGCCCTTCCGCATTGCCCACCCAGCGAGGACACCTTTTAGTCACCTTTTGGCCTTAAGACGGTGCCTTTTTCTAACTCTCACAAAGGTGCTACCTTATGCACTACCGGTGGCCCTAGTTATTATTGTTGTTATTATTACTGCTGCCGTTATAAGCTAATTAATTCATAGGAGGCCTCCCTTGCTCAATATTCTATAATAACCTAAATGGGAAAAGAATTTGAAAAAGAATAGAGGCGTGTATATGTATCACCGAATCACTGCGCTGTCCACCTGAAACTAACACAACATTGTTAATCAACTATACTCCAATATAAAATAAAATTTTTTAAAAGTAAATAAATGAAGTGCAGGGGAACAGAGGCCAGTGTTTCAATAACTGCTTCGCCTGACCAGAAGCGTGTCTCTCGTAGGTTAGGACAACTTAAGAAATTATTTTGGTCAAGGATCCTCCAGCCCGCTACATGGGAAGGATCACAGCAGATTCACTTGCTTCAGGGCCTTGAAGGAGCTGAGGGGGCGGGGCCTCCAGGAGCACCTGGGGCTGTGAGCTCTGTCCATCGTCCACAATTCCCAACACACCAGTTAGTCGAAGAAAAGTGTTATTGAATGAGTTGCCAAGGAAATACTTTACCCAGGACTTCTGGGGAATTGTCTGTTCTCTTCCAGCCCTGCATCCTTAGTCCCCAGTGAGGGCTGGATGGGGTCCTACAGACTCCTTGGGAAATGATCTATATGATGGAAGAGATAGAAAGGAAGATAAAAGATTGAACTGATCAATGTTTTCATTGTGTCAGTTCCCCCCCAGCCCCGTTCCAGCTCACCCTCCAGGCGGCTCTGGCCGAACCCCCTCACGCTCTGGAAGATCCCAGCCAGCCCCAGGCACACAGCCCGTCTCCTCTACGTGGTTGTCAAGGGCTCTCCAGCCCTTTCTCACAGCCCTGGGAGCCCCGCTCTGTCCCTGCAATTTCTTTACGTCTTCCCCGAGCCTCCTCCAAACCCCTCATGTTCATCATTCAAACAGACCACACTACCTCTGCAAACATCACACGTTTCTTTTTTGCCAGCCGGGGGTCCTGAGCTCATCTGGAGTTTAATACTTCTCAATTCTGTTTTGCACTTGAACGAGATCTTTTCAGTTTTCTTCCCCCAGCCCCCAAAAGTTTTCATAAAGCCATCTCCCCGAAATCCCATCATAAGAGTTCCCTGGAACTCCCCTCCCTGTTTAACATGGAGGTGCAGGTCCCTCGCCCTCCAGCACCCAGCCCCAGCTCTGCATCCCCAGGGAGACCAGAGGCAAAGCAGGAACTCAGAGCTCCCCCTGGGAGGACTCAGGCTGTCCCCAGGAACTACCTGCCCACACCCGTCCTGATCCCAACCTCCTGCTCTGTCCCTGGCAGTTTGGCCAGAACAGCTTCTCCCTTCAGTCCAGCACAACTAAGTAGGGCACCAGGGCAGGGCTGAGCCCCTCACTGCAAACCACCCACCCCCTGAAGTCTCTACATTCTTCCCTCCCTTGGGCAAAGCCCACAAGAGCCCAGTTCAAACACCTATGCTACCTGGCTGGAACCCTGTTTATACACACATGCTCACACACACTGCACACACGCACAATGACCAGGAACACACAAACACACATACACACATACACACAGAATCACCAAAGCTCTAATGATAAATAAGGGAAAAGAATTATCAGAGCTTGCACACATACACACCACTTGCACACATGTGTATTTCCCTCCACACCCATGCACATACACACGACCATGACTACACACGTCTGTGGGTATGGCCCAGATACCCACCTGCACACACAGAGACTCACAAGTACAAATGCACGACGCACACGTGGTAACTCATCCACACCTGTGCACATGCACACACAGGGCTGCACACACATCCACATAGCACATGTGTACAAGCATGTGGACACACACCCAGGTGCATACATCCTGGGCGTGCACATACCCAGCCACACTCAAGCACTGCTCTGAAAGCCCAGATGAAGGGGGAGTCCTGCTCCAGACCGGCTGGGAGGCAGTGGATGTTCCAGTCGAGTCGTAGTCATTAGCTCTCTAATTAAAGTCCTCTCACCACTCACTGGCCACGAGGACCTGCACACCAACACCTGGCGTGGATCCTGTGCATCTCTGAGGCTGCAGATGGGCCAGGCCACTGTCGCCACCCGGAGGCTCAGCCTGGGTGTAATTAGAGATGGGGACTCAGCTGAAGAAGTCACAGCCAACTAGCCGTTTCTTTTTCCTCTTCCAGGAGAGACGGTCTTGCCAGCCCCACAGCACTTCTTATGTCCTAATTATACCTCTAACTCTGGTTCCCGTCCTTGCCCTGCCACACCCTGCATCCCTATCTCACACACACACACACACACACACACACACACACACACACACACAGGCAGAGCTGGGGGTGGGGGCCCCAGGCCAGCACAGGACTGCAGCTTCCATCACTGCCTGGCCCAGAGCCAAAATGGGAAGAAGCATAAAAGCCTCTGCCCTGCCCTCAACCACCTCCCCAGGCCCAGCCCTGGGCCACTCCCCACCCAAACAGAGTCCCTTATAGCCCCTCCAGACAGGCCCTTTGCCTCCAGCTGGTCAGTATTCGTTTGCTAGAGCTGCCATAGCAAAGTATCACACACTGGGCAGCTTAAGCAACAGAAATTCATTGTCTCCTGGTTCTAGAGGCCAGAAGTCCAAGGTCAAGATGTCTGCAGGGGAGGGCTCTGAGGGAGCATCTGGTCCAGGCTTCTCCCCTAGCTGCTGGTGGTCTGCCAGCAATGTTTGATGTTCCTCAGTTTCCTGGTAGATGAATCACCCCCATCTTTGCCTTGATCTTCACATGGCATTCTCCGTGAGTGTGTGTCTGTCTCCGAATTCCCCCTTTTTATATGGACACCAGTCATTTTGGATTAGGGCCCATTCTAATGACTTCATTTTAACTTGATTCCCTCTGTAAAGACCCTCCAAATAAACCACATTCTGAAGCACTGTGGGCTAGGACTTCAACACATGAATGGGGGAGGGGAGACACAATTCAGCCCACAACACTGCCCTGTTGTTGGTCCTACATATACTCTCACACCTTGTGACCCAGCTGCATGGCCTTCCTGCCTCTCACTATGGCTCTGATCCATGGTTCTGGCCAGCAATGGGTTAATGCATTTTTCATCAGTTTTCATCTGTTCACTCACGCAGGCAGTCGGTGGGTATTTACTGAGCACCATCCAGGTGCCAGGCACCATCCTGGGTGACCAAGACAAGCAAGGACAATTAACAAGTACAGGGAGAAGACTCCCAACGTGGGTCGAATGCCATGGAGGACGTGAACTGGGCAGAGAATGGAGAATAATGGGGCGAGGGGGGCAATTTAGGGGGGGGGGGGAGTTGGAGAAGGTTTTTCCAAGGAAGAGATGTTTCAGCAGAGGCCCGAAGGATGGACGAGAGCCCACTGTGCAAAAATATTCAAAGAACATTCCAGGCCAAGGGGACAGCAAGCCTGCAGACACTGAGTCCAAAGAGAGCTCATCACATCCTGGGCTGTTCTGTCCCAGGCGCCAGGAGGAGGCCTGTTCTGAGCAGGAAAAGTATGACCTACCCTCGAGGTGCCCAGAGCCTGAGGGATGGGATGAGGTGGGAGGGCTGGTGAGGACCAGATCATAGGGCCCACAGGGCCACAGGGAGGAGTTTGGATTTTATCCTGAGAGCAGAGCAGGGGCAAAATGACCCCAAATCTGCTGTGGATTCGGGTGCTCATAGTAAAATATTTGAATTCCATTACTTCCAATGCTGATCAACATTCAGCCCTGCACCTGTAAGAAATGGATTAAACATGGCCTTGAGGCAACTTCCCAGCCTTAAAACTGGACCCTAAGGAGCCCCTGAGACTTGGGTCCACAGGAATTTCCAGGAGTTCCACGATGCAGAGGTGGGACATGATGCAAATCGGTCAGCAAACTCCAGCCCCAGGCCAGAGAGGGCAGGATTCGCCCACAGATTTCCTGCATCAGACAGGGCCCCCCCGCTCTGGGCCCCGGAACACACCAAGCTTCTTCCCACCTGGCACCTCTGCACTTGCTGTTCTCAAAGCCAGAACACTCTCCCATCAGCTCACCCGTGGCTGGTTCTTTCTCCTCCTTAGGCCTTCACTTAAGTGCCAGCCACTCAGAGATGCCTTCGCTGATCACCCCGTCTAAAGGTGGTCCCCTCTGTCATCCTCTGTTACAGCCACCTGCATAGCATTTATCATCATTCCATCACTGGTTCACACCTACATGTCTGAGTTACCCACTCAATATAAGATATATGGCCCCTGAGGGCTGGCCATATATCTATCTTGCTTAGGATGGAGGGAAGGAGGGAGAGAGTAGGAAAAGAAGAAGGGGGGGTGTGGAAGGAGGGAAAGAAAGAAAGGAGGAAGGAAGGGAGGAAAGAGGAGAGAGGCTGGACATTCACATGGTCTAGAGCAGGTTCTCAACTTCACCACTATTGTCATTTTGAATTCAGTTAATTGTTGTAGGAAACTGTCTGGATGTCCAGAAGCATCCCTCCTCTCTACCCATTCGATCCCACTCCTCCTGGGCTACACCCAACCAAAAATGTCTCCAGATACTGCCAGATATCCCCTGGGGGGCAGAATCACCTCCGTCTCAGAACCACTGGTCCAGATGTTTTCATCTGCTTTCCACAGTTAAACTCTCATTTCAAATAATTTTATGTAGAAGCCCAATACTATGTGAAACACATTCCAGTGGAGCTGCCCTAAGGCTTTGTATTTGTCAGCAATGCCACACTAATGCTGCGGTAACAGCTGCCCCAAAACGCAAAGGTTTCCAGCAACAAGCCTTCGTTCTCACGTGCCCAGGTCCACAGGCTGACTGGGTTCAGCTTTTCTAGGCTCCGCCTCCAACAGAAAGTTATCTGCACTTGGCTTCCGGCTGCAAACTGGGTTCAGGTCTGCTCCAGCCACATTCATGCTGGGACTAATGTGTCTTCATGACAGTGGATCTCCAGCAGTGTAGAGGGTAGGGCAGACCACACGAGCATGTTCACAGCTTCTTCCTGTGTCAAGTCTGCTGATGCTTTGGTGTCACCTGAGCGAGACTAACATCCCAGTGGGACAGGGACATATGACTCCAGCCCCTGAGAGAGGTGAGTGAATATTTGCTGAACAATAATCCATCTATTCTAAGCTTAAGAACATGCTGATCCAGAGAGTTGGGGCTCGTGGGCAAGATCAAGCCATGGGCCTGCACTGACTTCTCCCCAGCACCAATGCCTCCCCGACCTCTTCTCAAGGCTCCCGAGAGCATCACAGGCCTCCAAACACAGGGACAGTCCGCCAGCTCCCAGCTCACAGTCACAGATCTGTGTGCTCAGCCGCATTCCACGTACTGGCTGTCCTGAGCACTTGAAAGTGCAGCTTTCATTCAGCCAATATTTTTTCCAGTATCTCCTCTGTGCTGGACGTTGTCCAAGGCACTGGAGATCAAGTGGTGACCCTGGAGCACACAGCCAAGTGGGGTGAATGACCCCCTCCCCATGGGGGCAGCCTCAACAGTCCACACCAAGGGTGCTGTCGTGAGCCACTCTCTCTTCCCTCTCTCATGAACGCTCCTGGCATCAATCTCTTCTGAATCTGCCTCTGGGGCTCAGAAGGGCCCTTTTCCTGCCGCAGCTCCGGCCCCTCAAACAGGGATCCTTCTGATATGGCAACGTGTCTCGTCAAGATATCACCATGTCTAAATCGAGGCTGTGTCAGCAGCCCCATGAAAATGAATAATGGCCGCAATTATGACCCATATAACAGCCCAATAAAACCTAATTAAAATGATCCACATCCCATCTGCCAAGTGCAGGGCGAAGCAGCCAGGGAAGGGTGGAGGCCCAGCCAGTTCAAGGAGAGCCAGAAACTGAATAATAATAATAATATTTATATTATAATAAATACATTATATAATGTTAGCATATATAAGACAATATAATCATAATAATAACACGATCACTGCCACTAATATTTATGGTGTGTTTACATTGTGCCAGCCCCTGTGCTAATAGGAGGTGTCGTGATACATTGGATATATATCATCCCATTTAATTATCACTAACTTGCCATAAATAAGTGCTAGAATTATTCCCAGTTACAGATGAGGAAACTGAGGCACAGTGAGGTTAAGAACTTGCTCAAAGTTAAATTGCCAATAGGTAGTGGAACTAAAAGTTCAGGCTCTAGCAGTGCCTGGCATGTAATAGGTGTTCAGTACTTATGTGCTGAATGTGTGAATGGGTTTGGCCAAGATTCATGTCAGATGTCAGGTAACCCAAGATGCCACACAAACAGCCAACATACGTTTATTCAGCACCACCTCAATCTAGGACTTGTACTGGAAACAAAGTGAGGAGAAAGACAAGCCAATCATTGAAATCTGATATGATTACGGCTATAAGGGAGGTATGTACAAACACAGTGAGTACATGGATATGGCAGGGAGGACTTAATTCTGCCCAGGAAATCAAGGAAGACTTCCCATAGGAGGCAGAGTCAAAGCTGGGTCTTAAAAGATGGGTGAGAATTTGCCGGACAGATAAGTAGAGGAAGGCATTCTAGGCTGAAGGGACCGTGTGTACAAAGTTATAAAAGGAGCCCAGCAAATTCCAGGAGTTGCAAAGTTACACAGCATGACAGTTACAATGGCCTGGTCTGGCTGGCATGGGGCATGAGAGCCAGGTGTGTAACAAGAGGGCTGGCAAGGTCAGTGGGTCAAGATCATCATTCACCTTTTAGGGCAGGCTCAGGGATAAAGATTTTGCCCCATGAGCAATGGGGAGCCTTAAAAGACTTCAAAGCAGAGGAGTGACTTGGTCAGATTTGCTCGCTAGAAGGAGTCCTTGGGTTGCTGGGCTGGGAATGTCTTGGGAACAGCAGGAAAGCACAAATCCTGCACCTCACGTGGGGGCACAAACCTTTTTATTAGAGATGAACCTTAAAACAGGCCCAGCATGGGCATCTGGGCAGCGCCAGCACCTACCCCTACCTGCCATGACAGCCAGAATTGGACCAAAGCCTACATAAGGAGTGAAATGCGCAGATTATCTCTAAGTGGTTTTCCATGAGCCTCCTCTGTCCCAACCCCTGGGGGAAATGACTCTTGTAGCCTGGGTACCATCACAGGTCCCCACCTGCCCCCAAAATGGCGGGAGATGGTACCCACTGTCTCCTGCCTGGAAGCCTGAAGTTCAGGAAAGGGCTCACTCCTTCAAATGGACGGGTCTTTAAAAAACCAAGAAGTCCTAGTTTGCAGGCGTGTGAGACAAATTGGTTAAAAAAAACGATTTCTGTCGTTGCCTTTGTCATTTCAAATGATTCTGCCCCTTGACCCAGGAAAAGGTTCCAAATGCATAAATAGAGCAATAATCTTCAGCATCAATGTTTTGATAATATGAAAGCAGGGGGGGAGGGGGAATACATATTATAAACACCACCTCTGGGAAGCACGGACAGAAAAAGTTATTAAACATTCCATCACAACCTTGGAAGACAGTACTGTACACCGCACCCGGCACGGAGTTCCTAATAAAGGCGGCATCTTGGAATTTGTCACTCTTCAATGCATAATTCACTCATCAAAAAGCAGCGGTAATACATTGCATTTTCATAAGGGTCTCTGAAGCTGTCTAATTTCCCTGAGCCGCAGGACGGCGGGAGGCTGTGGCCACTCACTGAAGACCCTTTATGCATTATGGATAGAAACTTTGCAATTCAAAGTGACAACTCAGCCTCCCCATCACCAGCCCCACATCATATTAGAAGGTCTACAACTAAAGGACAGGTCTGCTCCCAAACCTTAAAGCCATTTGGTATCTAGACGTGTGTGTGTGTGTGTGTGTGTGTTAAAGTAGGGAAGGAAGCAGAAATCATTGTCTGGGTCTCACCAAACGTAATCAGAAACCCAGCCAGACCTGTCACTTGATAGCATACTTGTGGGATGTAGGCAATGAGTAGACGGGACCAACTAGCCCTGGGCCCCATACATGCCTCCAACACCCTCCTCAGACCCTGAAATATGGATCACAAAGTTTGCAGGTACACAATACCGTCGGGCCACTGGAAAATGGATTGAAATGTCTTCACCTGGCCACCTCACAGAGGATGCAAAAGCAAAGAAGGAAAATCAGGCAAAGAGATGGACAGTCTTGGGTAGAGACAGGTCAGTGTGGTAGAAGGAGCACTAGACCAGGACGCAGAAGACCTCAAGTCTGGTCCCACCTCTCACAATAAAATCAGGACACCCAAGTCAAGTCACTCAGCCTTACCTGGTATAAAAAGTGAAAGCAGGATGAGTAGAGAGAATTGGGCTCGAACACTGGTTCTACCACTGATTCATCTGTTGCATGGCCCCTAGAGCACGCGGGTCATCCCCTCCTCATACACATTTGGCCCCAGTGGTCAGCGTGGACAACTGTCCTTTCTCCAAGGCTCCAGCCCTTCCCTGTCCTACATTTTATGCAGAGGATGCAGAGCTGAACTGATTGGATTTGAGCCCCCGTTTGGCCCTAACATCTCTAGGCCTCAATTTCTCCATCTCCCAAATGGGAATAAAAATATTACCCACCTCGAAGAGAGGGTGACACCCTATCCATCTAGGGCAGAGGTACTGGAGGAAAAAAAATGTGGCACAGAGATGGAGCTCAGAAATGACAGGCAAAGGAAGGGATCAGGGATGGTGCCATGTATGGGCTGCATCAGGTCAGGGCAAAACAGCTCCTGGGAGGATGCCTTCACTGGCAGGGGCTAGCCAAGCCCTGCAATGTTGAAGGGTGCCATGTCCCACTTCTGCTCCCAAATGCACTGGCATCCAGGCTCTCTGATCGCTTTCCTTGAGGACCAGTTGTCAGTAGACAAGACCACAAGAGCCAGAGAAGCGTTCAGACACATAGGCAGCTGGGTCTACATAATGACCAGTGTGGAATATCAATAACAAGGTCTAATAAGAAGAAGAAGGAAAATATCCCATTTCGCCCCATAACCATCCCTGAGACTATGGAGCTAGTTCTTCTCATCACCCCTGTCCTCAAGGGGTCCCCAGTGCCTTGGTGGTAATAAACAAGCATCCAGGGGTAACAGAGGTGAGCTCCTTTTACCAGCCAGCACCTCTGGGAGCAAGGGGCAGACTGTCTTGGTGAAAAGACTTCAACAGCCACTTGAGATCGACAGGGAGGACCCACAGGCCTGGTGGGGAGTCAGCAGAGGAAAATAACTGAACTTCTCTGCATGTGACAAGGAAGAGTATTTTTTTTAACATTGAGAGGAAAGAGCACGGGAGAGTGAAAAAGGGAAACGGTTGAGAAGGGAGGGAAGAGAAAGTTGGGGGAAATGTTGCCCTGTGACATCGGGTAAAGCCCTGATGATGGAGGAGCTTGACATTATTTAAGAAGAGGATATTTTCCAGTGGTGTTAACCCATCATCCCCAAAATACATCCTGAGTTCTACTACACATGGCACTCCATGAACGCTTAGGAGGAGTGGGGTTTGGGCTGGATGTTCCAATTGGGTTTGCAAGTGTTCTTCGAAGATGAGAGGCCCAAGGCAGAGGGATCACTGAGAATGTAAGACCCAGAGGGAGAGGCAGAGAACTTGGGTGGGTTTTGAATAAACTTTAGACATAAAATGGAAGCTCTTATCAATCTTATCTAGAACTCAAAGGACCAGGAGAAGCCAGTTGATATCTGGTGTCCACAAATAATCTCCATCCAGAGTGTAGTCCTATGATGTATGCAAGGTTCAATGGGATCACCAAGGAAAGAGAAGGTAACTGTGGACCTTGCCAGATGAATGAAAGTTTTTCAGTCCGTGAGCCCATTTATTCCAAGAAAAGGAAATGGCGTAATCAAAAGCACGCAGTTGTAAACGGGAGCCATGTTTGAGAATGGAGGCTGGTGCGGAGGACCCGGAAGGTTGGGAGAAGACAACAGAGGGGAGAAAGTTGAACATGGGGTGGCAGAGGGCCAGACCAGGACATATCAACAGAAGCCTCACCGAGGAGTTAGAACTCAGTCTAGAAGAAAGGGAGGCATCCTTGAAGCGCTTTCAGGAGTGGCCTGTCATGGCCAGATCTGTGTTACACGAAGTTTGGAAAAGAGGAGGGACTGGGGACTGCAGAGGCCTGCCCTAGGGTTGTAGCATTTTAACAAGCAAACGGCAATAACAACAAAAATAGAGAAAGGACCTGAACACCCAATGCGCAGCACAGAGAGTGCAAGTGGGTGATAAGAATCTGGAAACATACTCAAGGTCACTAGCCATCACAGAAATGTGAGTGACAACAACCACAGGTATCCAGTGAGGATATAAAAACCACTCTTGGAGTGATAAGCTCCAACTTCACACTGGCGTTTGCTCTGGGGAAAAAAAAAAGATCAAGGGCATCAGGGAGAGTTCAGGGAGCTGCAAATGTGTCCACAGTGTTTTATGGCTAAAAGGAAGCTGAAGCAAAAATGAAAAACAGTAGTCGGCCAAGTGCAAGTTATGTAAACCTTCATTTTATTAATCTCCATATCTTTCTGAAGGTTCATAATAAAATATTTTTTAAATAAGGACTCATTTTTCTGTCCATGTCAAAGGTTAAAATAAAAGAATTCCTAGTGATGGGGAAGCAGTGGGGAAATGGCAAATTCCATGTCCTGCTGGTAAAATAGACATTGGTATATTTCCAAAAGACAGTTTAGCAAAATCTAGCAAGTGTTGAATGTTTGTGAACCCTTTGATGTATCAATTCCATAAATGGGAATTTTTCTCAAGGAACTTATTATGGATATGTCCAGAATTGAGCTTTATAAGAGAAAAATTTTAAATAATATAAATGTACAGCAATACTCTATAGCCATAGAAGAAGTTGTAGAAAGACATCTAATGATATGGAGGGATGTATGTTATATGTTAATTAACAAAAGAAAAGCTTGACATGTCAGTATGTACATACAATTCCCTTTTTGAAAAAACAGGTGCAGACACATAGATAAGACACTGGGAGGATACACAATGAAATGTCAGGAGTGGCCCTTTCTGGGTGGAGTAATCATGAATGATATTTCTTTCTTTCTACTCCCTATCTTTTTCCCTATATACTCCTTATATAAGTTAAATTAATAATAACTATATAAATTAAAATAGCATATTTCTTTATCAAAAATTTTTAAAATACTATCTCTGTCCCTGTATCAATCAGCTCAGACTGCCATAGCAAACGCTATAGACTGGGTAGCTTAACAACAGAAATTTATTTCTCATGATTCTGGAGATGGGGAAGTCCAAGGTCAAGGTGCTGGCAGATTCAGTTTCTGGTGAGAGCTCTCTTCCCAGCTGGCAGATGGCCACCTTCTCCCTGTGCGCCCACGTGGCCTTTCCTCGGTGCTGCACATGGAGAGAGAGGTCTCTGGTATCCCTACTTATGGGAGCACTAATCTCATCATGAGGGCCCCACCCCTATGACCTCATCTAACCCTAATTATCTGCCAAAGGCCCATCTCAAAAATAATCACAGTAGGTGTTAGGGCTTCAACATATGAATGGGGGGGGGGCGGGGGAGGACATAAACATTCAGCCCATAACATCCCCCATATACATAATCTGAATCTAATCTTCAGGGGAAAATAAAAACAAATTAAAGAACATTCTACAAAACTTTCCTAGACTTTTCAAAAAATGTCAATGCCATGAAAGACAAGGAAAGTATGAGGAAATAATTCCAGGTTAAAGGAGAGAAAAGAAACAGGACAAAGAAATGTGATATTGATCTTGGATCAGGAAAATGTGTGTGTGTGTGTGTGTGTGTGTGTGATTATAGTTATAAAGGACATTATTAAGGTAATTGGTGAAATTTAAATACAGGCTACAGATCAGATGATAATATAGTGCCAATGTAGTTCCATAATATAAGTGTTTTGGGAGATAATGATGAAGTACTTAGGAATAAAGGGTCATATGCCTGAACCTTACATTGAACTGGGTCAGCAATAATAATATAACAACAATAACAAATGTACTTAGAAAGAGAAACAAAGCAAATATGACAAAATATTAATGCTTGGTGAATCAAGGTAAAGGGTATACAGGAGTCTATTTTACTAGTCTTGGAATTTTTCTGTAAGTTTGAAATGAAAATAAAATTTAACAAAAATTCTTTCCAACAAATAAAATAAAAATCCAATTAAAAAAAATAAGATGAAATAAAGGACTGGGTCATGACATGCTGGAGCCAGCTCATACTGGCTTACAAGTGCAGATCGTTAAAGTTTCAGGAATTTTTCAAGCCAGTAGCTTGAAATTGGCCAAGGTGGGAGTATTGACACCACAGAAATTGGCAACTGTTACAAATCAGGGCTTTTTTTTTTTTTCAGAGAGCCAGTTGCTTTCCAAAACCCCAGTCAGTGGAGGGCCCGTTCTCCTCCGTGGCTGATGGAGGCAGGGTCATGCCCTAGTTCTCTTAACCTCGTTCAGTCCTATGCCCTTCCACCATGTGATATTTCTTTTTCTAAGCAGCTGTCGGATTTAACATCCCCTGCAAGCTTCCTGGCTTAACGAGGACCTCTGTTTCCCCAATATCTGGGGAAGGTCAAATCTCTGAATCAAATAGATAATGGTGGCTGTGGTGGAACCTCTATTCTTCACATCTCACCACGAGTCCTGCTTCGCTGTGACATGTTGGGATGGATACAGACGGGATGCCATCCCTTTGATGAATGAAATGTGCTTTGAGAGGATGCGGTACAACCCTGCTGTGTGGGAGGATCTATAATCATTGACAGAGTGGTCATGGACCCAGCCTACTTCATTCTCAAGCCCAAGCACTGTGTCCACAGGGCTCAGACACCTGGATTCTTGGAGTTTGAAGGATAATTGATGGAATTTATTGCCTTTGCTGTGGATGGTTGGTGATCGATGGGTTTCTTAGGTTAGGTGCCCCAGGAGCAAACCCAAAGAGGAAGATTCAAGGCCAAGTTGGGGATCCCAGAAGGCACCGGTTAGAGGAATGTCAAGGTGAGGCAGAGAAGGGAGGAAGCCAACAGAGTGCGTTACTGAGCTGTGCATTGCTGTGACCAGTGAAGGTACAATCTCACTGCCCCGTCCAGGGGCTCCAGGAGACCCTGGGGAATGGACCTCAGTGCTATCTAACCCCAGGGGCAAGAAGCTGGGTGTTTAACCTCCAGCCCCCAGGCTGCAGGCTGGCCCCCAACATATCAGGTCCTAACCCCAGGAACCCGCAAATGTTATTTTATATGGCAACAAAATAACAGATATGATTAAGTTAAGGATTTTGAGATGAGATTTTCCTGGATTACCCAGGTGGGCCCTAAATGCAGTCACAGGTATCCTCATAAAGAAAGTCTGAGGGAGATGTGACCAACAGAAGAGGAGGCAATATGACCACAGAGACAGAGCTGAGGGTGCTGTGGCCACAAGCCGAGGAACGCCGGCAGCCACCAGACGGTGGAAGAGGCAAGGCATACATTCTTCCCTAGAGCCTCCAGAGGGAGCATGGTCCGTCTTGATTTCAGCCCAGTGATATCAATTTTGGACTTCTGGCCTCCAGAACTGTGAGAGAATAAATTTCTGTTGTTTAAGCCATCAAGTTTGTTTACGGCAGCCATGGAAAACTAATACGCCCCCATCAGGCACTAGCTGAGGGCTCGTCCCAGGGCATGAATTGTCTACGCTTCCAGCCTTCCCCAGAAATGGCAGAGACAAATCCTTCTGGCAGAGCCACAGATGCTTACAGCAGGATGCTCGTTAACACCTCCTGGAATGATGAGTGCCAGGGGAATGGGGGCAGGTCACGGACAACATCAGTCTCGGGCACGTGGCCTGGGTTGGACTAGATCACTGCAGTAACCCCTGAAGCCGAACAGAGCAGGGGGCTCTGGTTGGGCTTATCTGTGTGGCTGCCAGGTTAAGTCCTCACCTTTCTCTGCGATGCAAGGGGACAGCCTAAAATGCCCAGGTATTGGAAGCTAAAGCCACAGGGAATCATGGGGTCAAAAGCTCAGGAGAAAAGAACAGGACAGAAATGCCTGCACCTATGACTGGGGTGGGAAAAAGCCTGTACGCAGCCTCCCCAGGTGCCAGACATGCCCCTGGATGCCACCACCCGCCCCTGGATGCCACCACCCATGTCTTTGAGTGAAGGCTTTGGAGGAGAAGATTGTCAGCTGTTCCTATCTCCTGACACCCAGTTGTTGATAAGCATTATATTGACAAACTTTCCATAGTCAAACACGTTTGGGCAAAGCAGAATCAACCAAGGTTAAATCGATTTACTCTTCAATTTTTTTTTTTTTTTTTGCAAAGCATCTCATGGGATTTGTTTCATGAAACACATCTGTGAGAAGTGATGCCCGGTTAGCTGATCAGATAGGGCCCAGCAGGGCCCCGGGGAAAGGGGCATGGGTGGTGCGGGTGAGAAGAAGAGGCTGCCCAGGTCGGGGGTGGTTATGATGCTCTGAGACCCTGGCCCAGGCACCTTAAAGTGTTGTCTCCTCTCCCCTCCCCCATCCCAGGAGGAAGGTGTCATGGTCCCTGTTTCAGAGATGAGCAAACCCAGGTTCTGAGGAATCAATGGGATGGTGAAGGCCAAGCAGACCGGGCAGGGGCCCCAGGGCGGAGTGGGATGGGTAGCAGCTGCCTCTGGCTGGACCGGGATCATCTGAGGCTGATCCAAGGAGTAGGAAGGTGAGCTGCACCGGGGTGATTCGTAACCTGGCCTGGGGGCTTTCACAGGCCGGGAGTCAAGGACAAGGATGTGTGGGACATCCTGGCTGAGTGACGAGAAAGAGCAAGAAGTCAGTCCCCGCGGAGCAGCTGGGCCCGTGAGCCACAGTTACTGAGCCTGTGCGTCTGGAGCCTGTGCTCCGCAACAAGAGAGGCCGCGATAGTGAGAGGCCCGCGCACCACGATGAAGTGGCCCCCGCTCGCCGCAACTAGAGAAAGCCCTCGCACAGAAATGAAGACCCAACACAGCCATAAATAAATAAATAAACAAATACTTTAAAAAATAATTTAAAAATAATGACTCCCTTCTTTAAAAAAAAAAAAAAAAAGAAGTCAGCCCAGTCTGCTCCCTTCCCCACTGTGTGGGCAAAGGCCCACCTGCCCCCCGTGAATGTTGCTTGGTTTCCTTGGACCAAATCTGATTGAGCCAGAAGGACCATGAATGGGGGGAATGTCTGGTGCTGGGGGGCTTCCTGTCTCTATTTTTGCAGGACTGGTCTCACTTCTGCTTCATCATCAAAGAGAATGAAGTGAGCCAACAGGTACCGGGGCTGGCAGGTTAAGATCAATGGCCGGTGCATGTGCATTTTGGCCCCCGAACTTCTGGCTGCACAGAGGACCCCAGCTCACAGCCCCTCCAGCATCACTACCCTTGACCCCCAGCGTCTGGTCAGCCCAACCAAGGCGTGCAGGTGCCATCATGGCCTCTGAGCCTGCCTGCCCCTCAACCAGGTCACCCCGCGCAGCACCTTCCTATCCAAAGGCTGATCTTGTTAAAGACGCAGTGACCGAGAGAGGCAACAGGACTTTAAAATGCAGCCTGTGAAGGTCAGAATTCTCCATGCCTGCTTCAGAGAGGATGTGCTGGCTGGTTTTGGCTGGGGTGCCTGGGAATAATTAGGCCCAGAGAGTCAGCTGAGGTCGGAGAACAAGATAACGGCCAAGCTCCAGGGACGGAAGGAAGGGGAATGACTCTGTCCTGCAGCCTCAGACAAGAGCCACAGAGGAGGGGACATGGTCTGAACTGCTGTCCTGTCCCCGGCATCTTGCTGCCCTAACTGTAGTCCCTGGGCCGGCCGCATCAGCGTCACCTGGGAGCTTGTTGGAAATGATGAATCTCAGCCCCAGCCCAGACCTGCGAGATCGGAATCTGCATTGTAACAAGATGTCCAGGAAATTTGTGTACATACTCAAGTCTGAGAAGCCTTACCCACACCGTCTGAGCCTCTCTTTCACAGGAACTGGAAACAAGAAGGAAGCTGATGAGACCTCACACTTCCTCCCCTCCAGTAAGTGGGGACCACTGCTGAGACCCCGGAGGGGTCACTTTGCCACCCTCTTCATCATCACTTGACTCAGTGGTCCCTGGCCTAAGAGGGTCCGGGTGGGAAATCGTCACCTTCTAATCACCAGCCCCACTTGGCATGTGGGCTTTTCGGGCCCCTTGCCTCCGTCTGCCAAGAGTATGGGGGCAATCCCTCCACCCCAAACTTTTGTGTCTTTGTAAAATGTTTAGCAAAAAACTGCCGACTATGTAAATCAGAGATCATTAGAGGTTGGGTTTTTCCTTAAAGAATGGATTCAGCAAAATGCTGTTTTCTCCCCGGCTCTGGGTCTCTATTTAGGGGATTGGAGCTCTGTTTATTTATTTATTTATTTATTCATTAGCTGGGCCCACAGTCAAGGAGAAGGGAGCAGGGCTATTAATCTTTCCTGTCATCCATTCACAGATGTGGAGTTCACACCGCAGCAAATGTGAAGTCAGCAGTACACAACCACAAGGTGGAAATTTCAAGAGAAACAAGCTTGGAGGAATAAAAAAATAAAAAATAAAAATAAAAAGGGAGTGGGGGCAGGGTTGGGGAGAGAGGGATACAGGGAGAGAGCACATTTCAAATACAGCGTCTGTGACTCCCTGGGCGCTTGTGTGTGCCTGAGAGTAATCTTGTTCCCAGCATGGAAGTGCCATTGATATGTTAATAGTAATTTTCTTTTCTCTTCAACCTAAAGAAATGAAGTTTGCAAACGGATTCTGATGAACTAGATCTGGGTGTGAGTCTGGGTGTGTGTGTGTGTGTGTGTGTGTGTGTGTGTGTGTGGTACATAGAGCCTGAGACAGACACACACACTGGCACACACTTATTCCCTATTTATGGCACCTACTTAGTAGATTCTGGAAATCTCCATGGAAAGGCAAGTAGTCGAAGGCTGTGACAAGGTCTGAGAAGGCATTGGTGTCCCTTTTGGGAATGAGGTGACTGCCAGCTCTCGGGGTGGGGAGACGGTGTCTAGGCTGCAATAGCCATGTGTTTCGCTGCAGTGGAAACCCAGCAAGGGCTCCCATGGGGAGCTCTAAACACAGGGAGACCCCACTGCCCAGTGTTCTTGAACCAGTGCTGGGAATGAGGCAGTAAGCCAGAAGAATCAGCCCTCAAGCTTCCAAGAGCAGACAACTTTCTAGAGCCGGCAGGGCTCCTGACTCCATTTCCTTCTTGCTATGTTCCTATCTGGGGGACCTGATACTTCAGCTCCTTGCTTGTCAGCTCTTTCCCCCACTGGGCCTGGAGTGGGTGGGTGGCAGATTCCCAGAGCACACTGCCTTCTTAGAACATTCCAGGGACCCCGGTGCTATACCCATCACTCAGGCCAGATGCACTGTTCATTGATCCCAGCCTGGCCCAAACCTGATTTCATCTTTTACCTTGAGCTGCTGCCACTCCCCTGGGGTCCTTCCCACCTCCCCACCTGCATTTCTCCTTCCCACTGGTCTGAGATGCTGAATTCCGGGCCACACAGCCACATCCAGAGACGGTCCCGTCTCCGATGCGAAAGGCTGAGTCCAGTTTTGCATGGCGCATGCCCAGTACCACACTGAACAACAGCAGGGGAAGGTTGCCTTCCGAGGTAGCTGAAATTAACGTCTCGCATCAGCATGTGAGCTCCTTAGGGCAAGGAAACCATGTTTATTCATCCCTGCTCCCTGACACTTGGTGGATTCTCAGAGAACATTTGCTGAATTGCATTGAATTCTGGTTCAAAAGCAAACCTGATGAAAAGGCAGGCTGCCTGGGGGAAATGGTTAGGTTTGTGCCGAAAGTACTGTATGAGCTCAACATCCTCCCTGGATTGAGAAAAGGATAAGTATGTTGGCTGATCAATGGAGGGGCTGTGTTGAGCAGGATTCTGAGGCTGTGTCTGGACTCAGTGGGGAAGTTTGGTGATGCCCTGGCAAGGCTGCCCTGGGTACAGGAAGGGGAGTGACAATGCTGTGACTCGCACTCAAGTAATGAAGGGCGGCTGCCTTGAGTCATGGAGTTTTTACCATGAGTACAGATGTGCAGATCATATTGGCCCCAAAAAGGTAGGGCCTGATGACAAAGGGCCTAGGTTTGATGCATGAAAAGAGGAAGAATGGCCAGGCATAGAGCTGAGGCCCACAGCCCAGGGAGCCCTGTCCCAAGCAGTGGCCCCAGTGGGAAGGCTGAGTGTGGGCACAGGATGCTCTGGGTCTGGAATAAGTCTTAAAACGCCTCTCACAGAGATCACCAGTTAATCTTGGTCACTTGACAGCCCAGAGACAAGGCCAGGGAGTGGCCCCAACTTTCTAACCAGAACTCACCCCCAGCACTCAAAGGATGTGCAAGCACACTTGATTCACGCTTCTGTCCATCCCTGTCTCCATAAATGCCAATTTCTTTACTGCCACATCCATTTTCACATCTGTAAATCAGAAACAGTAAAATCCGGTCCTGAAAAAGGAATAAAGAGCAAAAAATATTCATATCATTTGCATAGTGCAAAGCATACCCCCTCCTCCCAATGATAAATGTCAACTTCCTCAATAGCGATCAGAGCCCCAACATGCTGCCAGCACTACCTACAGCCTCTTCTTTTGGCTCCTTACTCACCCTAGATTCCAGCTACTCTAAGCTCCAAACCCCATGTTCACTCTTACCTCTTGCCTTTTTTCATGCTTTCCTCTGTCAGCGATCTCTCCCCACCTTTTGCTGAAATTACTAAACTCATCCTTTAGGTCTCAGATTAGACACTGCCTCCTCCAGGAAGCCTTCCCTGATCCCACCCCACCCCCAAAGCCATACACCTACTTCTGTCACAGGACTATCACACTATATTTTCATTGCCTATTTATCTCTTTGCCTTTTTCAATGGACTACTGATTGGCATTTTTTTTCTGTAAACAGCCATTAGTAAATAGTTTAGTCATAAGAGGCCACATGGTCTCTGTCCCAACCACTCAACTCTGCCCTTGTCACCAAAGCAACTAGAAACAACATATAAACAAGTGAGCATGGCTGTGTTCCAATAAAACTTTACTTACAAAAAAAGATGACGGGCCACAGGCCAGAGTTTGCCCTACACTAGATGATGAGCTTCTCAAAGCAGGAAGTGTTTTTTTATTCAACTGTCCCCACCATGGTGACTGTCACAGAGAAGATACTTAATGAACAAAAGAATGTTGTTGAAAAAAATCATTTGCAACCCCTGTCATCACCTGATAGGATTGAATTAACCCGTCGTATCCCTGAAGTCTGGGGAGGACTGCTTAGACATCGGACCTGGGGCTGAGTGTGGCTGGGACGATTTCTTGTGCTGGAGAGTGACACCTGGACTGGTGAATGCACTGTCTCCAAGGCTAGACCCCAGGAGGCCATGCTCACCTGTTCCTCACTCTCCCATCTTGCCTCTCCCCACCCATTAGGAGCCTGTCATTCAGGCAGGTGGGCACCAACGCCACTTCCCGTGGGTACATATGCTTCTCTAGGACACGGTTTCCACTGTCACTGGGCAATTCCATGCCCTGCCCCGTGCCAAGCACAGCCATTGCAGATGCTCTGGGGCCAGTAGGGTTTCCAAGTCCCACAATGAGGGGCTGTGATTTGGGGGAGAAAACCCATCTCCCCCCCCTCATATTAACTTCCCCACGGGAGACTCACAGTAATTAATGCCGCTTAGTCCCCAATAATTCACAGAGTTTTACTGAAATAATAACTCTCCCCAGGAACCAGTCATGAATCAAAGGTGAGGAAAGGGGCCAGGCAGGGGATGAACCCAGAGAACTCAACTCATGCAGTAATCAGGATTACTGCTTCTTTCAAGGAGTGAGGTTTTGTTACTTGGATAAGTTCCTTGACCTGGCTCTGTATTATCCCAGAAGGAGCTCACATAAGAATCCTCGGTTTCTTCTGTAACTAGCCTCCTGCCCATCCAGCCCAAAAGTCTATCAGACACTCCCAAATACGTATGAAACTTGACCTGCACACAACTTAGGTTTAAGCCCAATACGTCAATCTCCAAACCCCTCTAGGTAAATACAGTTGACTGCATCGTTGGTCCCAATTCTTACTTCACCACGTTAAGATTGTGCATCTCACCCTTTGCCGTGTAATTTGCAGGACTTCCTACTGAGGGAGAAGCTTATGTCTCTGCCCCGTTGATGTTTGGCGTGGTAACGTGACTCACTTTGGCCAGTAGAAGGATAGCAGGCCTGACCAAACAGAAGCTCAAATGTGCAAGGGCTGTTTGCTTGCCCTCTAAGCTCCTCCCATTCTCTGTTTGAAGACCATGCTTTGGGGAGCTGCTGGTCCAAGGAGAATAAAGTTTGGTGGAGCAGATCTGAACCCAACCCACTTCCTGGAGTTCAGCCTGGCCCAGCCAAGACCAGCTGAACCCCAGCCAACCCACAGACAGACTCATGAGGAAGAAAAGTAAATGATTGTTCTTTTTTGCCACTGAGTCTGGGGTGATTTGTTATGCAGCATTATTGTAGCAGTAACCAAATAATAAAGTAGGAAACTCTCTGCAAATCTTCCAGATTAGCCTCTAGGGACTGATTTGCAAGGTGACCAGAATGCTTGGGGATGCCTGCTGCCCCGTGCTTCCCCAGCAACAGCTCTGACCATTTGAATCTAGCTCTATATTCATCCGGTTACTGGGAAGGCACTGAGCTTTGGAAGCCTTTGGTCTTCGTTCAGTTTTGGCTTTCTTTAATCAGGTCTGGAGCTCTGCAGAGGCTCCCTTGTCACTGCGGGCTTTGAGGAGAGGGTCTGAGTTAGCATCTTTTAAAGCTGATGGTAAAGCCACTTGCCTTAACAGACAGCCCTTATGCAGGGCCACAGGGACAGAGCTAACCTTGAGTCAACTGCTTATGGCAAACGAATGAGGAATTACTGTAACTGGCCTTGATTCCATGATTCCCAGCAGAGTCTAGTCCTATAGGTGAATCAGAACCTCTGAACCTTATGAATCGGGTGAGCCCATCAGTGTGAATCTGAAATGCAAATTTTTGTCATGATAGGAAAACGTATTGAAAAGTTATGATCGATTTGGGGGAAATGGTGGTAATTGTTCACTTCCCCCTATCCACGTCCCTTTGCAATTTGACTTTGCAGGTCCTCCCATCAAGACAGAGAGTAAATTTCCCCACCCCTTGAGTCTGGCTGGGCCAGTGATTTGCTCTGACCCATGGAATTTAGAGAAAGCATGTTGTGCCACATCTAAGCCCAGGTCTCAAGAGACATTGCCTGCTTTGTTCTCTTGGAACCTAGCCCAGCCTTTATGAGAACAAACCTGGGTTAGACTGCTGGATGAGAGATGGCCTAAAGCTCCAATGAGTCATCTCAGTTGAAGTAATCCTAGACCAGTCAACGCTTTAGACACCTGACTGAGTCTGGCCAAGACCAGAAGAACTACTCAGCTGAGCTCAGCCCATTTTGCCTATTTGGAGAATCGGGAGCTAAGTTAATAGTCGTTGTTTTAAGTCAGATTTTAGGGTGGTTTCTATGTTGCAAAACTGTCACAGATGCCATTATTAAAAATGCATTGAGAATTCCCTGGCAGTCCAGTGGTTAGGACTCCGCACTCTCACTGCTGAGGGCCCGGGTTCAATCCCTTGTTGGGGAACTAAGATCCCACAAGCTGTGCAGCGCAGCCAAAAGGGGGGAAAAAAATGCATTAAGACCACCTCACACCCATCAGGATGGCTACTACAAAAAAAAAAAAAAAAAGAGAGAGAGAGAATAATAAATGTTGGCAAGGATGTGGAAAAATTGGAACCCTTGTGTACTGTTGGTGGGAATGCAAAATGGTGCAGCTACTATGGAAAATGGTATGTGGTTCCTCAAAAAATTAAAAACAGAACCGCCATATGATTCAGCAATTCCACTTCCAGATACATACCCAAAAGAATTGAAAGCAGGGTCTGGAAGAGATATTTGTACATTCATGTTCCTAGCAGCATTATTTACAAAAGCCAAAAGGTGGAAGCACCCTACATGTCCATTGATGGATAAATGGATAAGCAAAATGTGCTATACAAACACAATGGAATATTTTTTAGCCCTAAAAAGGAAGGAAATCCTGTCTTATGCTACAACATGGATGAACCTTGAGGACATCATGCTAAGTGAAATTAGCTAATGACAAAAAAAGACAAATATTGTACGATTCCACTTACACAAGATAACTAGAGGAGTCAAATTCATGGAGGCAGAAAGTAGAATGGTGCTTGCCAGAGGCTGGGAAAGGGAATTATTATTTAATGGGCGTAGGGTTTCAGTTTTGCAAGATGAAAAGAGTTCTGGAGGTGGATGGCAGTGATGGTTGCACAAGAATGTGAATGTCCTTAATACCACCACAGTGTACACTTTAAAAATGTTTAGATGGTAAATTTTATGTTATGCATATTTTACCACACTTACGAATAAAAAATGCATTCGGCCACTGGCGGGATGTCAGGTGGTTTGGAGAGGGCTCAAAAGGGAGGGCCTATGATGTCAACATTGGATGTTGAATTAGTCAGGATTCTTTGGGTTGCAAGTGACAGAATACTAATTCATATTAGCCTAAAGCAAAAAATAAAATTTTCTGATGTAGCTGAGAAGACCACATGCCCAGGCAACTCATAGAACCGGAGACAGATCTTACCAGCAAGACTCGGTCACCAGGTCTGGCTTCCTCTCCTCTTATCTCTGTCTTCATTCTCTCCTAGCGCTCTGGCTGTCAGCAGTCCCTCACCTCCCTCCAGCACAGTGACTCCCAAGGAAGACAGCTTCTCTCCCAGTTCCTAACTGAAAAATACTGGGGAAGGCATGTGATTGGTTTGGCTTGAGTCCCACGTCCACCTCTGGACCAATCCCAGTGTCCAAGGGAATGGGGGATTCTTACTGGCCCAGCCTGGGTCACGTGACCTCTGTGGTCAGGGTTGGGGTGAGATTTGCTTCAGGGAAAGCAGATGGGGTTGCTCGCAGGGGACACATACACAGTTACTACAGACCATAACGGGGGCCATTCTATTAGAGTGAAGGTCATTTGGAGCCATCATCGCCACGACTGACCAAAGTCCATATACCCAGATTCTCAATACAACATAAAGGTAAAGATCCCAAGCTTTGGGGAATGTTAGACATGATTGTGAGGCTCAGCTCCCTCACCAAATAGCAGTGTGAACTTGGATGAGACCTTAGCCTTTCAAAGCCTCAGCTTCCCCATTGACAACATGGGTTTAATATCACACGGTTGGTATGAGGGGAAAACTGGGGGATGTTTGTAAATCGTCTCTCACTGTGTCTTGTACCTCATAAGCATCAAAAATTAAATTTAGAATAACTGTGATAAAAATTATTGTGAATATTGCCACCAGCCTGTTCTCTTTGCCATGTGCTGCATGGAGAACCAGGAAGCAGCTCTCTATGGCAGGCTGAATAGCTTTCACTCACTCAGCCCCCATCTGAGCACCTCTGTAGGTAGGTACACCCCATAGCGTGGTGGGTGGTGGCTTTTGTAAGCTTACTGCCAGGGCCAGGACTGGGTTCAGGAGAGTGAGGGCTCTAGGGTGTCACGTTTAAGGAGGCACCCACCCTCGAGGTTGTGCAGGTACAAGGTGAGCCCCAGAGAATGAGAATCGCTGTAAATGCCGTGCCCTAGGCACCTCCCTTAGCCTCACCCTCACTCATACCAGTGCTGCGAACTGCATTAGAATCATTTGGGGATCTTGTTTAAAGGATACTCTTGAGCCAAATCCAGCCCTAGAGAACCAGGGGGGCCTGGGACTTTGAGAAGAAGCTCTCATCCCCAGTGATTTTTCTGTGGTCAGCCCAGGCAGGCCTGCACTGGGAACTGGCTTTGAGACTGGGGGCAGCCGTGTACTGATGCGGGGTTTGCGGGGCCAGAGGGTTTCTGCAGAGATGCCCTGGGACACCATGGGGTGGAGGGCTGAGTTGGCAAGTGAGTCTCACCCCACCCCCAATGCTTCAACTAGGCTTGAGCTTTTTACATGTTGGACTTTCACATGGGATGTCATTTGGCAAAAGAGTTCTATTTCTTAAAAAAAAAAAGCTTGAAAACTTCTGGGCTGGAAGTGGGAGAGAAGAACTTGGGAAACTGTCCAATAAGCAAATGACCAGCTTCTCCGAGCAGGTCACTCGCTCCCCACCCCTCTCCTCAGCACCCTCATCTTTCTTTCATCCTGGAATAAACCCCTCCCTGGAGTCCAAGGGCTGCCCCTCCACAGCTGGCGGGGAGTGGCTGAGCCTTGCGGGCCTGCCAGCTCCCATGTGGCTGCAATCAGAGACTGGCCGGGCGCACTGCCCTCTGCCCAGCATGCCGCCCCCGTAGGACTGACCCAGGGCAGCCTCGCTCAGCAGCCTCTTTGAGTGGGGCTGGGGGGTCAGGGCAGGGAGCAGGCTCGGTCACGTGCACTTGGCCTCGGGTTCCCACCCCAGAAGACCTGGGTCCCCAGGTTCCCATGGGGAGTCCTACTTCTGCCAACCCAGTGATTACAGCAGAAGAAGGACAAATTCTGGGGATGAGGGAGGTTCCATTCTGATCCAACGGCGCCCAATCCAGCCGGCATTTCTCCTTCAAGTCCTTTCTCCTCTGACTTAAAAAGCCAAGAACATTTCCATGGGATCTCATTTTTTTTAAGCATTTTTCCTATAAACTTAGAAATTTCTTTAAGTTTTCCTTTGAATTATTTTTAAAAAGCTGTTTTTAGAAAAAGAAGCAGACTCACAGATATAAGGAACAAACTAGCGGCTACCGGTGGGGAGGGGGGAGAGGCCATGAAGGGGTAGAGGAGCGGGAGGTACAAATTATTGGGTGTAAGATAGGCTCAGGGATGTATCGTACAGCACGGGGGATAGAGTCAATATTTTGTCATAACTGTAAATGGAAAGTAACCGTTAAAAGTTGTTAAATAGAAAAAATTTTCAAAGAATAAAGAAAGGAAAAGAATGCCGTTAAAATACGTTATTTCGATGCTTCTGAACTCAGGGACTAGGAAAACTATATCTTCTTTCCAGTGCGCCATCCTTGATCTCAGTGCTGCTGATTTCAATGCTGATTTCGGAGAACTTAGTTTCATTTCTGCAACTTAATTCTGCAACCTTGGAGGTAAATATCTAAGGGTTTTGTGATAGGAGGGTTATTGTTTTGTTCTGTGTTTTAAGAAATTAAAAAAAAAAGCAAAGAATCACAATGGGGAAAAGGCACCTCCACGAATAACCACTAATGAATGAATGCCATTGTCACCCCGTTCCAGGTTGCAGACACCAAAAAAGGAAAGATCAGCTCTAGAAATGCACAGAAACCACCTTGTTGTGCCAACCAGGAACAGCCTCTAATGCTTCGAATAGACCGTATTTTAGTGTTAAAACAGAAATGGATTATATCTACGAAAGAGACACGAAAATGACTTGACACTATGTATGCAATCTAATTCAAATCATGGGCCCCTAATCGACATTTAATTGATGCAATAATGCTTGTTCATGGTGGTAAATAAACAAAATATATAAATGGAAACATCTCCTTTTATGTTTAATGACTGCTTAGCAGCTATTTGGGTCAGAGCTACTGAGCCCTAATAAACTAATACTTAATAATCAATTGAAATGCACTGGGAAGAAAATGGTTCAAAAGGGAAGAGGCTGCAGTGACAGGTCCCCGTGTACACTGTGAGTGAAAAGGAGAGGTTTTTCTCTCTCCCCTCCAACAATTAGATGCAGCTCAGCAGGAAGGCTCATCCCCAGCTTGCGTGCACCCTGGGCCTTATTGCCCTAAAAGAGAGTCTGTCTCCTTTCCAGGCTTGATTTTCATTAGAAATCCTCTCCTACTCCCTAGTTTACAGGGTAATCCATGTAAAGAAAATAATCCATGGAAAGTGCTTACAGCAATGCCTGGCATGTAGTAAGTACACACAAATGATTTTCATTATCATTATAGTTATTATAATCTTAACTTGTCACTGCTCTCTGAGCACGTGTAAAATTCTCTCTTGGTCGCCTCACCTGAGTTGTTCTTTATTTTTTATTTTTTCATAAAAGTAAGCCTCATTTTCAGACCACACCCTGCCGTCCCAGCCAGCAGCTCCCGCAGCTTCCAAACCATTGTCCAGGGGAGGGCCACAGCTAGCTATGGCTGGGTCTGACATCAGGGCCACCTCCAGCTGGAGCTCTGAGCCTCCTGATGGCTGATGGCAGCCTTTTCTGTGTCACTTCTGGCCCTCACGCTTCCAGGAGGTGAGACCTGTGTTTCAGGCCCCAAACTGGGCTGCCAGGTGTCCCCTGGGACTGACATGCCAGCTCTGTTTCCCATCCCTAAAGCTTTCCCAGAGCCCAGCTCCAGGTGGCTGGGTCCACAGAGGGCCAAGCCCATAAGACATTCCTTCCTTATCAAGGCAGCCTCTAGCTCCTTGGCCAGCCTCTCATCCCTCTCCTCTCCCTTCCCCTCCTCTCTAGCACAGCCAGCGTGACTGGAGTCTGCCTGCCCAGGGTAAACAGGAGACCCCGAGGTCAGCTGCATAGGTACAGAGATGAGGAAGAGGAGAGTTGGGGGTGGGGGCAGGCAGGGGAGGATGACAATGATGAGATAAAGCAGAGACCATTTGGAGCCAGTGGAACATTTAAGGAAGAGACTAGCCGAGTGACAGTGGACCTGAAGCCCATTGGAGACGCTGGGCATGTGCTTGATGGTCCCAAGGCGCCATCGTGTGGCCAGTCTATGTAATGACCAAGGGGGGCCCCCCTAGCGACCATGTAGTCTCGTCTCCTTCTAAGTCCCTGGCCTGGGACCAGAGTTGTGCCCAAGCCCCTCCTTTAGACCTCAGAAGCCCCACTACTCACCCACTGGGAGTGCAGAGAGGAGAAATAGAAGGCAGAGGCCAGAGGAAGGGCTCAGAAAGTGTGCCCAGGGAGTCTGAGAGGCCTCATAGACAAAAGCTGACTTGAAAAGACCAGGAGCTCCTGGAAAAAAGGGTGTCAAGAGAAAGTCCCATGTGAATAGAAAAAGCACAGCTACAAGGACGAAACCCAGAGGGTCTCTACCGGAACTTTGGATTCCCAAGATACCTTGGTGCTGGGCATCTGGAGGGAGGGAGAGAGCCAGAACCACGGAAGAGAAGGGTCCAGACCTCTCTGGGGTCAAAGAGCTCCTCCCCATCCTCCTCTTCCTCCACCTTTTCCCCTCCTCCCCCTCCTCCTCCTCCTCCCCCTCCTCTTCTCCCACCAACCCAACACAGGCCAGGAGAGTACCCTCGATGGGATGGTGAGAAGCCTTAGAAATAGAAAGAGCATCCCCATGGCCCTCTTCAGCTCTGAAGAGCCATCACCCCTGCATTTATCCCCATGATCTTGCCAGCTTTGCACAACCCCATTTCACTGATGTATTTGTTTTGTTCCAAGTCCATATGCTTCCTTTGGGGAGGTTGTTATTAAACACTCAGGTTTGGGAGTCAGACTGCCTAAATTTCTATCTCCACACTATACCTTTACTGGCTGCGTGGCCTTAAGCAGGTCACTCAACCTCTCTGAGCTACCATTTCCAGATCTGTAAAATGGAGAAATTATAGTACCTTCCTTCCAACGTTGTCATGAAGGTAAAATGAGATGACATACATAGTGCTAAATACTTTCACATACAAAAGCTAATTCAGCTCCCAAAACATCCCACAGTGACATGGGTACTACCATCTCCCATTTTACAGATGAGAAAACTGAGGCTCAGAAAAGCTGAAATGATTGGCTGGAGGGCACACTGACAGTAAGGGGCAGGGATGGAAGTTGAGCCCGGGTTTGTCCAATTTTAAAGTTTGGGCGAGTGTTCATTGACTATCTGCCCTTCTAGACTCTGAGCTTGTTGAAGGCAGACATTTCATCGCGACTGTCTCTATTCTCCCCTGAACTAGGCTCGGTGACTGGCACGTGGCAGGGGCTCAATGCATGTGTATTTATTGATTACCCACATTAGCACGGAGTCACCAAGTACACCAGGCTTGCTCAGGCTGCCCTAAACCTCACAGCTTCCTCAAACACGCCAAGCCCTTTCCCGTCTCCCAACCTCTGTAGGAGCTGTTCCTCCTGCTGAGAATTTCCTTCCCTCTTGACTCCGCCTGAAAAACAGAGACCCAGGCCAAACTTCCCTTCTTCTGCAAGGGCTTTCTCTGCCTCCTCAGGCACAGCGAGGCTCCCAGGAGAACTGCAGAACTTTATTAGCGCATGAATCATATGGCAGCATCGTAACCTGTCCACCCACTGGGTGCTCCACTAGGCAGAGGGCTCCTGGGGGGCTGGAGCAGAGTCTCTCCCTGCAGGTGCATCCAGCTTGGAGCACTGAGAAGTATGGTGGGTCCTCAGTGAATGTGGGAGGGAGGCTGGAGGAAAGGAAGGGGAAAGGGAATAAGGGGAGAAGGGAAGGGTAAAGAGAGGGAATAAGGAACTGAAAAAGGAGGGAAGAAAGGATGGAGAGTGTGAGCGAAAGAAGGAAGGAAGGGAGGGAGGGAGGGATACAGCTGCCCTACTTCTCACAGTCACCTTATGGGGGCTTCTTTCCTTGGCAGGGGAAAGGGGCTCACCTAACGAGGACGCACGTGCGCAGCACACTGTGTGCCAGCCACCTGGCCCTATCCCAGCGCATCCTTCCCACCAATTCTCTCCTGTACCCGAGGCTAGTGCCTGCACGCCTGACTCCAGATTCTCTCCGAGTCGGCATTTTTCTTCCCATGCTGGGGCACAGGCGCAGTCTCGGGGAGCAAGCACGCCTGCCACGCCCGTGCTGACACACAACTTTTTAGAGGAAGGGAAAACGAGCCTGGATGATGCTGGGGGTGGGACTGGGTCCTGCCAGCTCCCCCAGGCTGGGCAAGAGGGTTCTAGGGTTTCTCTAAGGGCGGCCCCCCCTGAGGACCCAGAGGGCTCTTCTCCCACTGGTCCCCACCTACTCACTCATTTTCCCCTGCTCCTCCTGAACGCTGAATAAGGTGAAGATGTTTGGGGCATGGGTGCTGGAAGGAGCAGACACACAGAGCGAGGGGTGCACAGGAAAGAAACCCTCGGTCCCCTCCCTTAGACAAGTGTCGGGGCAACACTTTCTCATTACCTGCAAACAAACCCTCCAGAAATACTGCAAAGATATGGCATCCTAAGTTCAGCAGCACTAAAGCAACTTGACAAAACAAAATGTCCTTTTAAGAACATTCTATTAGCCTGCTGGTCCCTCTGTGGATGATTTATTTGGGTTTTGTTCTGCTAAAACAAAGTTGGTGTCCTATCTTCCTTGAGGAGATCAGGGCAAGCTTAGTTCCCACAGCTCTGGGGGAGGAAAAAGAGAATGTCCAAGTCCCCAACCGGGGTCCAAGCTGGACCCTGAAACCTCAGCCCCATTCAGCAAGAAAGGGAGTAACAAGCAATAGCAGCCTTCACATACTTAGTACATGCAGGCTTAGTACATGCCACACACTACTGAACCAAATGTTTAAGTCATTTAATCCTCCCAAAAATCTCAGCAAGAGGCTGTTATCCTCATTTTGCAGAAGACAGCTCAGAGAAGTGAAGCAACTTGCCCAAGGTCACACAGCCAATAAGTGATGACTCGGGTTATAAACTCCGCCCACACCCTGATTCTGAGCGCTTCTTGCCTTTTTCACGCTTCCTCTGCAAAACGTCCATTGGTGGGAATAACCAAAGATAAGCCTAGGGACAGGGGCTTAATAGCAATTAGGAAGGCTGGGAGGAACCAGGTGGAAAAGGAAACCAATTAACTTCACCTGGATGCCACATTAGGACAATCAACGCTGGCTGGAATAGCTCTGCCTTTTCCTGGGTCTGATGCCAGCTCCCTCTCCACCTGGTCAAATGGGCAGCCCCCTGATTCTACAGCCCTGGACCTGATTGGAAACAAGAGGTGGGCATGAAGCTAGCAAATAATTGCCTTTGGGACAGAACCATGAGGTCAGAACCCATGTGATGTCAGAACAAAGTAGAGCCCACAGACTGGGGTGGTGGGGCTGGAGCAGGTAAGCTCAGGCCTCCCCAGATGGAGAAAGGGTCAGGAGAAAGGTGAGACCCCCCCCACCGGGAACTATCCTCCTGGATTTCCTTAGAGACACCACCCAAGAATCAATGGCACCACAGATAAATGGTAGCCTCTGAGCTTCAGCAGATCAGAAGCAGTGGCACCCAGATAAGCAACCCTTCACCCCTAGGGCACGAAATCCTGGCTCTTTGGACTAAGACCATGACGATCTCACTTAAATCGCACACCCTGTGCTTTGGAAGGGGATGTCATATTAACCCTGGAATAGAAATAAATTTTATTCTATGTGTCATCTGTGATCTATTGGTAATGACTGCCTGGGCCTAGGGCCGCAAGAACGTGCACCAAGATCAATTAGTGATGTCTGCTAAGGATGCAGAGGAGGGGCCGCCCATTCACCAACCGTGAATCAATCTGCTCTTGTCCATTGTCTTACCAGAGGGATAGAAGGAAAGGAACATTTTGAAGAGATGGCGCATGTGGGTGTGTCTAAGGCCAGTCACATCCACCCAGTGGTTGAAGGGTGACTCCTATGAGTCCCTGTGCCAGAGTGTCACCAACTTACCCAATATTCTCTCAATAAATTCCTTTGCTGCTTAAATTAGAATTCATTTTTTCCTTCCTGAACCTAAATAAGAACTCTAACTTATATACTTTCTCATTCCTTCATTCCTTTAAGACACCATTAATACAAGAATACAAGGCAGTTTATATAGGAGTCTTATTAAAGGCTCATAGATAAGAGAACAATTACAGAACAAGGAACAACTTCAAATTTAATGCTGCACACGATGGTCCCTAAGAGTATATTGTGCTCGCTCGCTCTCTCTCTCCCTCTCTCTCTCTCCTCTCCCTCCCATCCCAGCTCCCATCTTCCTTCTACTCTTTAACATGGAAGGAACACCTGTCTTTTCTTCCTCACATTGTTTCCTGGGACTCTCAGAGTTCTACCCAAGCTGAGCATATAATCATCGTTTTTTCTTGCCCTCACCCAACCAAATCTGCCTTCACCTATGTCAACCATGAGGACCATGGAACTTGCTGTCCACAGCCTCCCACATTTGAGATGAAGGCAGCCCCTTCCCTAAAATGCAGAATTGCAACCATTTTATTTCTAAATAGCTCCTCTTCCTTTCCATCCTGCCACCCTAGCCTGTCACCTGGGATGAGCAATATTGTTATTATTATTAAGCAAGTGGAAATGTGGGCCCAGGCGTGACCACTGTCCCAGAAGCTCCTCTCTGCACACTGACGGTTCGAATCTCAGTTACAAGCTGCAATCTCCCGGAGTGCTTTAAACAATACAGATGCCTGGGCCCCATTCCCAGAGATCCCGATATAAATGGTTGGGGTAGGGACCTGGCCGCTACCCAGGTAGGTCTGATGTGAAGTCACAGTACAGGGCCTCTGCTCTTTACTGTCGTTGTCACTCAGAGTAGCAGACTATGGCATCTGGACCCATTTCCTCCACCTGGAGGGCATTCAGGTAGACCATATTTCCCAGCATTCCTTGCAATTGGGTGTGGCCAAGTAACCAAATTCTGGCCAATAGAATGTGAGCAGAAGTAACTTACACATCTAAGCCTGGCCCATGAAAACCTCCCGTGGAATGCTCTACACTCACTTTTTGCTGGTTGCCAAGATCCTACAAGATGGCAGAGCTCCTAAGTAGAAGGCACCTGGATACCTGCATCACCATGTAGAAAACTACCTGCCAAACTCCCAGCTGGACTTAATGTGAGAATAAGACATTACCTTGCTAAGGTACTGATATTTGGAGGGTTCTCTGTTACAGGACCTAGAATCACTTTAACTAATGTTAAGGAAATACTCTGTGTGGATTATTCCCTTGGAGACTGGGCCAAGAATTTCATTGGCTCGATGGGCGATATTGGGTTATTCCTTGGATGTGTTAAGAGACTTCACCCCCAGGGCCCCCATCCTAACACTCTCTCCATTGATGGGAATTCAGACTTGGAGCATGATAGCTGGTCTGGACACTTCACCCACCTGAGTGGAGCCTCTTTGGGCTGTTTTCTTAAGCTTCAGGCCCCTCCTGCCCATGACCCTCCAATTCCAATGGCATTCCCCTGGTTTCTTGGACACAAGGTGTTCTTTCCTGCCCCTGGGCCTTTGCATCACTGTTCCTTCTTTTAGGACTCTCTTACACTCTTCCCATGGCCATCACCTCCTCCTTCAAGTCTCAGCTCAAATGTCACCTCCTGAGATGCCTCCCCTCTCTCCCTCGTCTCAGTTGACACCCTAGTCCTTAATTCTGTGACTGCATCCTATTTATTTCTTCATGGCACTGGTCTCAGTTTTTAATCACACATGGATTTGTTCTCTTCCCCATGGTCTGACTCTCCCAGTAGACTACAGATTCCTCCAGGAGAGAGGGATCTTTTCTTCTCACGACAAGCACAGCACCTGGCACAGAGTAAGGTGTTCAGTAATTATTTATTGAATGGATGATGAATGAAGAGATGAACATCCCCAAGTCAGCCTAGGGACGCAGGCTTCACAACCCCTGCTCCCAGTTCTGGAACTCATGATGAAGTCACAGGGTCAAGAGCTTACAGACCACAGCTAACCTCCCACTGGCTAGGGCACCAAAGCCAGAGCTGGGGCTCATGGTCAAAGCCAGAGGCAGACCCAGGAGCAGTGCAGTGCACACCTCTCGGGGATTCAGTTCACATCGCTGACCATGTGAAGGGTCCCTGGGGCTGTGCAGGGCACCACCTGTGTATCACACAGATCCCAGCTCTACGTGCAGTCAGGCAGGGCAAACAAAATACTCTCAGACAGATCACTGTTGTGCGCTGCTCTGGAAACCTTTGTTCAGCCCTTTTCCCAAACAAAATCATGAAAACCAGCACATAAAAATGGAGCTGCTTCAGATGAAGCAGAAGAATCTGGAAGTCTGCGCTGGAGGACTTCAGAACAGTTGAGAGTAGGAGGATGAGGCAGATGTGTCCCATGGAAGGGGTGACTATACCGCATGGAGAGGGGGCCTATGACCCATGGACAGGGCACCTATGCCCCATGGAAAGGGCAAACACGCGCCGTGGACACGGTGACTGTGCCCATGGAGCCGGGCATCTTACTTCCCCACAGGCTGAGTTGGGTCTCTGGAGAAGATGTTCTCAGACACTAATAGGAGACCACACCTGCCCTGGGCCCAAGGCAAGTAGCATGGACTCCTTGTTGCACCGTCACAGGCCTTATGCACCCAGCCTTCTCCTCCCTTCCCCAAGCTGGGATCTCCAACCCCCAACGGCCCATGCCTGGACCATCTCCAGCACATCTGAGTCCACTCCAGCCCTCACCCCCACTGGGTCTCAGAAGGACCAGGCAAGAATTCGCAGGAAGCTACTGTGAATAAAGGGGGAATATTGAATCCATTGTCTGTTACTGTTATGATCACTATCATCATTTTCATTACCATCATTACCATCCTCATCTTCACCTTCATCTTTGTCATTACTACCATCCTCATCCTTATCCTCATCATTGTCATGATTACCGTCATCATCATTGGCATCTTCATTCCTGCACCCACTGAAAATCCCTTTCTCCATAAATTCTATTTGGGGGTATCTGGTCTTTCTCTGTAGAAGACTTGACCAATTTCCCTTTCACTCTAACGTCTTCCCCATTATATAGGAGATATTTATATTTGTGTACCAATGCTATCTCTCCTTTCTTGAGAAGATTCTGCTTAATTCTGAGATCATATCCTTCCCCCAGTTTTTGCTATTGAAATGTTCTTTCTTTTGTAAACTGATAATGATCATGGTGATAGTTTTTTATAAATGTCCTCACTTAGAAAAGACACGGCTTCCCTATGTCTGTCTCCCACAGATGTTCTGTTTGTTTGCTTAATTTTTTGGTCTGTGGAAAGCAGAAGTCTAGAAACCAAGGCTCTCCTGTCTTTTGATGTCCCCCAAAACACAATATGGTACATGAGTGTCACTGAGGGATGCAGGGAACTGGGGACCCCAGAGGCAGGGCTGATACCTGCTTGGGATGCTCAGCGAAAGGAAATAATAGCATTCATCCGGCTTCAAGCCAGACAAGAAACGAGTCAGGATGGAATCCGGACCAGAGCTGAGGTCTCTGTGCTATTGCCCCATCCCAAGCTGCCTATAAAGAGCCTGAGCTCCCAGGAAGCCCCAGGTCAGCATCCCCCCTCCTCCCCAGAGCCCCACTGTCCTCTGATCCTGCTCTCCCCTCCCCTCCCGCAGGGCGGACGTCCAGCATGTCTCACCTGCCCCCATCCTGCAGACACACCCTGGGAGTCAGGACTGGGATGATTACACCTAAAAGCCCCATGCCATGACAGGTATGTAATTATGCACTGAGCAGCTTAGCCAGCAGAATCCGTTCATCTTCCCTTGGTGAGCGACACGTCAAATCTAAGTATGAGAGGAAGAGAGAGAGGGTGTTGGATTCTGTGTCTCCTGCTAAAAACTCTGGCGAGAACCAGAAAGGTCAACTGGTCCTCCCAAGCCCCACCCCAGGCCTGAAGACAGTGAATGGATAACATTGCAGCCTGGCTGGGGTGGAGCACAGAGGTGTTCTCGTACCCAGCACCTACTTCAGGATGCTTGGGGGAAAGAGGTGACATCTGGGTGCAGGATCCAAGGGTTCCATAGAAGCACTTCAGGGTGGGAAGGGAATTCCACAAAGAGGGAACCACCTCGGCCGTGGCCTGGAGTCACACTAATGCACGTGGAGCGAGTGACCCGCTCTTGGGCAGGCTGGAGGTGGCTGCCAGGAAAAGAGTTGGGCTTTTCCTGATTCTCAGGCTGGGTGCTCTTGGTCGCCACCTGAGTGAAGTGTGGAGGAAGGAGGTTACCTTAAGAAATGGGTACTGAGGGCTTCCCTGGTGGCGCAGTGGTTGAGAGTCTGCCTGCCAATGCAGGGCACGCGGGTTCGAGCCCTGGTCTGGGAGGATCCCACATGCCGCGGAGCGGCTGGGCCCGTGAGCCACAATTACTGAGCCTGTGCGTCTGGAGCCTGTGCTCCGCAGGAAGAGAGGCCGCGATGGTGAGAGGCCCGCGCACCGCGATGAGGAGTGGCCCCCGCTTGTGAAGACCCAACACAGCCATTAATAAATAAATAAAATAAAATAAATAAAAATTAAAAAAAAAAAAAAAAGAAATGGGTACTGAGGCAAAAAATGACCTACCCAGGATTCCACAGCCAGCAAATGGAAGAGCCAGGATTTGAACCCAGAGTCTGGGGGCCCCACTCTTGACCCCTAAGCCTCATACTGGCTAGTGACAGGGGTGGTTCCAGACCCTGAGCTGCCATGACAATAAGCCTACCATGGGCTGAGCCAGAGGTCATGGAAATACAAAGGCAAGGCCCCTGTATTTGTCAGATTTCTGCTGTATTCATGCTGCCTAACAAACAGCCCCAGTTGCTCAGTGCACACAGGTAGCTCACAGGTCTGTGGTCAGCAGGGCTAGTTTTGCTCCTGACCTCAGGATGCCTCCAGGTCTGCTCCACGTGGCTCACATTCTGGGACCAGGGACTAACTGAATTAGCTTCTTTTCACGGTGAATGGAAGATGCACAGATGCACAGCTGAGCAGGATAATACAATTACCACAGTCCTGAACCCCAACTCTACCTCTAACTGGTCCACTCTGCTCCTTCCTCTCGGCCACCCAATTCCTCCTATAAAATATGCCCAGTGCCCCAGGAAATATGTCCTCTGCCCTTGACACAGATCATCCTTCATTGCCCCTTGCCTTGGACCTTGGCCTTCTTCCTAAACTAAAATCCTGCCTCACAGGGATACCTCAGGAGAAAGCAAAGCCCAATAGGCTGGCTCTGCTAAATGAAACACGTGGGTCCAGGTGACAGAAATGAGAAAACACAGTTTTACTTACTCCCCTAAAACTCAATGACATCTCAAGCGTGCCTGAGCTCTGAAGGGGAAGGTGGCCCCCACCCACAGATCCTGACCCTGGTCCCCAAGCCCCGTGAACCAGTCCTTCTCAGAATTAGGGCTCCAGGACAGGGCAAGGGGTGCACAAAGCTGAGAAGCCACACTCAGGAAATTATCAAGCCGGAAATCTTCTTCTTGATCTGGGTACAATGCGGGGAGGGGAGGAGGAGGGAGGGCCCTGCTGGCTTCCCGGGTCCTTAATTTGAGGCTCCAGAAGAAAGAAATAATAACAACAATAACCATTCCTGCTGCAGCCACAGCATTTCCCGCCCATGAAGGCATCCGAGAAAGTGCTGACGGGGACGGCTGGCAAGCCGTGTGCATTGTAATTCACACCATAACAGCATCTCCAGGGCTCATGGATTTCTCATTGAAAAATTATGTGATGTCTTTTTGGAAACCCAATACTGAGTTATTGATATCGTGAAGGCAGCCAGCTCACCACTTCCAGCTTATTAGCTATATACTTTCTGAAGGGCTTTTTTCTCCTCTAATTTTCAACTTGTTTTTCCCTTTTCAGTTTAAACTGGATTATTGTACTTGAGTGAGTGTCTTGAGTGTGTACCTGGGGAGCGGGTGTTCTGTACCCCTGGGAGTGCATGTCCTTATAAGCATGTCAAGGTGTGTGTGTCTAAGTGTGGTTTTCCGCTAGGGTGTAAGTGAGAGTGTGTAGCTGGGTGTGCACGCATCTCTATATGCTTGGCTGTGTAAGGGGTGAGGGAACTTCCAACTCTGCGCATCTGTGGGCATACGCATGTGCAAACGTGTGCATGTGTGTGTACCTTCATGACTGGTAGCCATGTGTCTGTTGTGTATCTACATGTAGAGTTGTAGGTGTACCATATAGACGTGTGTGTAGGTGTGTGTGTAAGTACGGATGTGGTGTATGTGTAGGTATATGCGGGTGTGTGTCGATATATCTTTGCATCTGAGTAGCCACGTGTATATCGGTGTATGTGTCTGTATAGCTGCAGGTGTATGTGTAGGTATGTGTCTAAGGACATATATAGGGGTAGGCGTAGGTGTTTGTGGGTGTACGTGTAGGTGTATCTATCTGCATAGCCATGTGAATGGGGGTGTGTCTGTATTCTGCCCACGTGTCCAGGTGGATCTCTGTGTTTTGATATGCATGTTCATATATGTATACCTATGTGACTTCACATCTCTATGTGTCTTTGGGCCTGTACACGCATGTCTGTGAGAGGCAGAATTGCCGTGTGTTCTAGGGTCACGCAGCCTGGGGACGAATACTAGTTTTGCCTCTTGCTTTGTATGATCTTGGGCAGTTTTCTTAACCTCTCAGGAACTCAGTTCCTCATCAAAGGGAGGATGATTGTAGCCTTGCCGAATAGAATTGTTGTGAGGACTAAGCGAGTTATTGTATATAAAGCATCCAGCACAGAGCCCAGCAGTGCTCAAATAACAATTCATCACATCAGCATATGTGTCAGAGGGGGCAGCCCTACACTGAGAAATGGAAACTTCTCTTACCAGCTCTTACCTGCTCGAGCTCCAGGATGTGATTGAAATCAGTTTTGTGCCTAGCGGCCCCATGCAGAGCCTTTGCAAAGATGCGTCTGTGGAACTGACAGCCTCTGTTGACTTTGAATCACACTGCTGGGTGTTGGACACACACCTGGCCCGGCAGAGGGCTACAGAGGTGAGTCAGGTAGCGTGTGGCCGCCCAGGAGCTTAGGCCAAGAAGGGTATAGTAGGCGAGAGGTCTGGAAAGAACTATACAGGGTACAGAAAGAGCTCTGAGATCCCACGGAAGAAGACTTCCATCCCAATTTTAGGAGGGGAGTAACTTCATACAAGTGCTAGCTCTCCAGCTGGGCCTTGGGAGATGAGAAGGATTTCTGCAAAAATCCTGGGAGCCTAGGAAGAGGGAGGTGCTTGTATGTTTCCCCTGAAAGCTCCTCTCTTGAGTTCCCAGAGGTGGGCAGGATCTGGGTACTCAAGGGCAGGCGGTCAGAATCCCAACTTTGGGAGTTTGGTGGGGCTGTATCTGAGTTTAAAGATGTATGTGACCCAGAGAGGGGAAAGGAAGATCCTACCTGACTGAGGATGGATTTCTCACCAGCCTGGTGCGGAGCCGCGCCAATTAAATCCGGAAAAACGAAGAGGTGTGCCATTCAGCTGCTTGCACTCAAGGGCACCACGTCTCCAAAATCTGGTGTATATTTTAGACCAGCAGCGCATCTCAATTCGCATTTCATGTGCTCAACAGCCACGTGTGGCTACTGGCCACCATATTGGACACCACAGTTCCAGACTTCCAAAAGCACAGAGGCCTGGCAACGTCTCTCCACAGCCCCCAAATGCCCAGTTCCAGTGCTGGGGGTTGGTACAGCAGAGGGGCGGGCACCCAAAGGGCTGAGCTGCTTTCCTGGGAGATAACTTTCCTTTCCTCTTGCTGAGGCTGCAGCAGCCGGGCACGACCCAAGTTCAGGTCTCAGGAATGGGGCCCGTGGGTGGAACAGCAGAACAAAAAGGGCTGCTGAGCAGTGGCTGCGGCCAGATGCAGGCCTGGTGGGGAGGGGGAGGGGGAGGGGAGGGGAAGGGGAGGAGAGGGGAGGGGGAGGGGGAGGGAGGGCAGGAGGAGAGAGCTGACGGCCTGGACCGGACAGCAGCAGGGTCAAGGGCTTGAGATGGTGTTCAGAGCAGATTTGCGGGGCTGGAGGAAGGAGAAGGGAGATGACAAAGTAAGCTGTGAAATACCTACCGTGTGCCAGGCTGTTGAAAGTTCCTTCGTGTGGGTCATCTCATTTTGTCCTCCCAGCATCCCTGTGAATCTGTTATTTTCAGTTGAAGGCGGGTGTTTGGGAGAGTTTGGGGATCACCATGGGCATGGAGGGTAGGGAAGCCTCCCTGCTGGACAAAAGAATAAAACAGATTGTCCCACTTAGGACACCAAAAATGCACCCTGTTGAGAAACACTTTGAGGGACTAACCTCATTTTGTAGGTGAGGAAACTGAGACTCAAACAGGTCAGGTGAGCTCTAGGCACACGGCAGATGTTCCATAAGCAAGTGTAGGACGAAAAAATAAAAATGACTTGAACACTTACTTGATCCCTGGGACAGCTCTGTATTCCACCCCCGGTCATCTCCACAGGAACCACCAGGATCCAGAGGACACATGAGCCTGCGTGTCCCTTGGCCCCCTCTACACTAATCATCTCCACCCCACCCCATGATCACAACTGAACCCCGAACTCCCTTCTCTGTCTACAGCCATCTTGCTCCTGCTGAGGGTTGCTTGAGTGGAGGAAAGAGGTTCTCAATTTGGAATCAGAAAACCTGGGTTCAAAGCCCAGCTCTTTAGTCAACTGGCCTTGGGAAAAGCCATCCATCTTTCATTCATGCTTTCATTCATTCATTCACTGCAAACTTGGGTGTGGTTAAGAGCCAGTGCTCTGGACTGAGAGAGTACTGCTCTGCCACTTACTAGCTGGGGGGTGAACTTGACAAAGTTTCCCGACTTTTCTGAGCCAAATGTGTCGTCTTTCAGAAAACAGGGTAATAACATGACCTACTGCTCACTGCACTGGACCAAGGGTCAGCCGGCAGGTCAGACGTTATCCAGTGAGGGCTGCGATGTACTGTGGGCTGGGATGCAGCATGAACCCACTCTCAAGGAGCCATCACTCTAGCATGTGGCGGGGCAATGAAACAGCCACCACAGTGCCCGACTCATGGTAGAAATGTCACTGCCCACCTGCCCCCTCCCTCCTTCCTCTCGTCCTTTCCCGTTTATCTCCCAGGGATCCTGTGCATTACAGAGGGACCTCCATTGCCTTAACCCCTAATGGGACCAATGGCAAGTGGAAATCAGGCTCTTTGACACGAACGTGGGAGAGATGTGTTGGAGCCAGGAAGCCAACAGGACCCAGAATTCCCAAGTGTGGTCAATCCTTTAGGATGGACGCCCAGACCACACTCTGCCCACAACCTGCTCAGGACCCAGGAGGGAAGGACCCCGACACAGCTCTGGGCCGTTTTCTTCTTCCCACTCGCCAGGGTCTTAGCATCAGGGCTTACTTAGCAAGCTGGGGCAGCCAGCAGCCCACACGTTCCAGAATCAGCAACTGATCTTATACTCAGATAACACAGCACAAATACCAAGTTGAAAAAAAAAGTCCTGACTTTGGATTCCCACTGATACCCCAGATGGGAGCGTGCACACACACACACACACACACACACACACACACACACATGCACCATTTTTCTTTTTGCATCTTACAGAGAAAGGGAAAGGCCCCAAGCATTCCATTCCAACTCCTTTCCATGGGAAAGGTGTTCCATGCTGTGCCCCAGTGGGTCTGTGTGACTGAGTTAAAATGTGTTGTATTTTTTTTATTATCAGATGAATTGCATCATTAAATTACATTATAAAAGTTAAAAATGCACCATTAATTTTCAAAAACAATAGTAAATACATCTCATTTCTAATACATGATTCTGCATTTAATTTTTGCCCGGGGCCTTGCCTTTTTTTTTCCCCAGCCTCACTGTCTCCCTTTATGTAGACGATATAAATGGAGCTAAATTGCCAAAGAAATTTTTGCCAAGTGTCTGTAATGTGAAAATAAATGAATTTCTAATTGGCTGTTGCAAAAAGAAAAATTACTTTTTGATCTCAGCTCAGCCAAGCAAAAATCTACCTAGCTGGAGTAATAAGATGCGGGCACATTGCAGGCAGTGAACAGAGAGACAAAAGGCCAGCAAAGTGACTCTCAGAATGAAATTTCTTCTCTCTCCTCCCTGTCTCCCTCCAACGTGCCAGGAAGTTTGCTCTGGAGCAAGCCCACAGGAGGGGCCCGGCAGGGGATCCAGCGCCCCAGGAGGCCAGCTCTCTTCCTCATCAGGGACCTAGGACCCGGCTGTAGCATCACTCAGTACCCTCCTGTTCCTCCGCTGGCTCTGCAACCCTAAGCAAGTTACTTGGCCTCTCTCAATCCCCAATTCCCCATCTGTAAATAATAGTCCTTTCTACCTTTTGTGGGCTTGTCAGGAGGTGTGATGGGTTGAATTGTGTTCCCCCCAAAATTCATATGTTGAAGTCCTAGCCCCAGTATCTCAGAATGTGACCTTGTTTGGAGTTAGGGTCTTTACAGAGGTGATCCAGTTACAATGAGGTCATTAGGGTGGGGCCCTAATCCAATATGACTGGTGCCCTTATAAGAAGAGGAAATTTAGACACAGAGACACACTCAGAGGGAAGATGGTATGAAGAGACACAGGGAGAACACAGCCATCTACACACCGAGGAGAGAGTCTCGGAACAGATCCTTCCCTCATGGCCTTTAGAAGGAACCAACCCTGCCACCACCTTGATTTTGAATTCCAGAATTGCAAGAAAATACATTTCTGTTACTTAAGCCACTAGTCTTTGGTACTTTGCTACGGCAGCCCTAGCAGATTAATCCTGTTTTCTCCACATCTGAATTTCTGCTGCAAGCTTCAAAACAACCTGCCCCTCTAGGGCCACCCCTTAATTTCGTGTCCACTGAGCACACAGTTAGTTCTTTCCCTCCTACTTTGTACAGACTGTTCTCTCTGCCTGGAATAATATCCTTCTCCTTGGCTCCATTTGAAGGACTCTTATTCTGCCATGAAGCCCCATCTCCAACGTCCTCTTTTCTGTGAATGCTTCTCTAGCTGCCCCAGGCTGAGTCAGCCACTCTCCAGACTTCCCAAGGAGCTTCTAGAAGGAAGGGCTGAGTTCAAGTGACCCACTTATCCTGCCTTTCCACTAAGGCTTTGAGGATCAGCAAGGCTCCGCACTTCTACTCCCTCACCCTTCCCTTCATCTTCCTGGGCACAGTCAGAAACTTTATCTCATTTACATTTGGAGAGGAAAGAAAAAGACAGGCAATCTGGACACTGCTGTCAGACTTATTTTACAGAGGAAAAAAAATCAAGCCTCAGAGCAGTGAAAGGATTTGGCCAGGATTGCACAGCCAGGAAGTGATGAGTTAGGGTTCAAACCCATGCAGTGTGGCTCCCGAGCCCAAGTTCACAGCTGATACGCTTTCACTGCCTCTCAGGAACATACCATGATCCAATCTGTGTTTGGACAGACGGCTCCACTGCTTTCCCACAAATACCCAGCGAGGATCCCCCTGGACCCTTATCTTGCCCAGACCAGGGAGGGGAGGGGAGGGAGGAGAGCTGGAGACCAGACAAGACCTAAATGGACAGAGGTAACCAGAACAGAACTTGTTCCCAACCAAAATCCCAGGGTCCAAACTCCCCTCCCGAGAAGCTCCCACCTGGGCCTATGGCTCAGATCACAAGATTTGGGGGGAACCTTGTTGGGAGCAATAATACAGGCAGTGGCTTGAGTTGTAGGCTCAGAGTTCCTAGGATCTGACCGGGGCTGGGCAGGGGTCCCAGACAGTGGCTCTCCAGCTGAAAAAAGTCTGTAAGCAGAAAGCAGGTCATCTAGGCATGGGGGCAAAATGGTTAGCAGTGGTGTCAGACAGGGGGCAAGGTCCGTGCAAGATGGAAAACATTCCTGGACATCTGCAGACCTCCTCTGGCCAGGATGGGCTTAAGGTGGGGTTTAGAAAGACAAGCCCCCCAAGAAACCTCAGGAATAACTATCACCCCCTCCACTGCTGCACGGGAGCTATTGAGGGGAAAGCAAGTGGAGTTTGCACATTGCTCTTCCATTTATGAGGACTTTGGCTTCTTCCGGAGAGGGATCTTAGCAGGGCCAGCTGTAAAGGAGCAGACAGGAGCGGGGCTGAGAGGCAAACAGAGGTAGAAAGAAGTGATGATCCTGAGTCTCCATCCCAGTCCCTAGAGCTGCGTTCCTGCAGCATCTCCTTCAGTCCTGCCAGCTCTGTTGTGTTGAGTTTCTGTCACTTGCAACCAATGAGTTCTGTCCATTTCTCCTACACACGAGTTTCATATGAGTCCTGCTCACCCTCTTGCCCTTATAACTGCCCCCACACTATTCAGGCTGCCTGGAGGGGCTCTGTTGCCTGCAATAAAGAGCATCAGGTCAGACCCCAGACTGCCCCACTGCCTCCAGCCCCTTCCCGACAGCTCCCAGCCCGCAGACTTGAAACAGGCTGGCCGCTGACCTGATGACGCCACAGTGGCCAAATTTTGAGCCACAAGCCAGGCTGTCTGTAAAAACAACCTCTTTTCCCTTTTGTGTGCATATTAATTACCCTGAAACAGGTGCAAAACCAACCTCATTTATTATGATTGTTTTGAGTCCGTAATGGCAGTCGCTGCGAATAAATCCCGTTAACCCAGGAAAAGGATTTATGGCCCCAAATTTACACCAGCCGTTTAATCATAGCACCTTTGCCGCAGACAGACTTTCTCGAGAACAATTTGCCCCACGATTTGTCAGTGGGAAAATGGCCTCATATAAACGTTTGGAGGAAATAAATGCTAATCCACAGCTCACTCTTTCATTCTCCTAATTGCCCAGGGAATTTTAAGGAGACAAACTTATTTACTCACAGCAGGAAGTGAGCTGTAACAAACCATCACCATTGTGGGCTGCCATCGGTCCGACAGGGAAAGGGGAGGAGGCCTGGGGATTCACACAGAGCGGGGTGGCTGGGCGAGGCCACTGCGCCAGGAGATGGCCCGGTGGCTCAAACTCTCCTGCATTTTAAAAAGTAAGTCCTTACGAAGTGCGAGAGTGGCATGGACATATGTACACTACCAAATGTAAAATCGATAGCTAGTGGGAAGCAGCCGCATAGCACAGGGAGATCAGCTTGGTGCTTTGTGACCACCTAGAGGGGTGGGGTAGGGAGGGTGGGAGGGAGACGCAAGAGGGAGGGGATGTGGGGATATATGTATACGTATAGCTGATTCACTTTGTTATACAGCAGAAGCTAACACACCATTGTAAAGCAGTTATACTCCAATAAAGATGTTAAAAAAAAAAAAAGAGTAAGTCCTTAGAGCTGAGTCAGATAAGTGGCTGGGCCGATACATCTGTCCCTCCCTCAACCCACCCCGGGCCTCCCTAAACCCCAAGTTGGCTACAGGAAGGGTTCCTGGGAAAGGGGGGTCTCCCCCCAAGCTATGCTGAGGAAAGGAGGAAGGAAACCCAAAGCCAGCCAGGAGAGCTTGCAGGGAGAGGTACCCACTGGGTTGGAGGCAAGGCAAGGAGGCCAAGCTCCCACTCCCACGGTTCTAGGACTGGGCATCTGGGGACCTCTGCCTCGTGCACTGGGCAGTGGAGGGTGAGACCACCAGGCGATTCCAAGCTGGCACCATGGTGGAGGAGAGGCCCAGGACAGCTTGCTGGGGGAGATGGGGCTCACACCTCCACAACACTCTTCCTAGGAGACTCAGTGGCCTGCTGCGGGCTGTCCCTCTCTGATCCCTCTCCTCTGCAGGGGCCCAGGGGCCGTATTCCGGGATGAGAAAGGCTCTCCCTGCCCCCATGGCATCAGAGCCAGAACTGCTGAGAAGTCTTCCTATAACATAGGATGTGACCCACATATCCCTACGTGGTGCCATTCTCACGAACCCCAGTGTGAATGATGCCACCTAGAGTTGTACAGCGTGCAACCTGTGCAACTGCTCACGGTGGACTTGTCAGATACTGTCTAGGGACCAAAATACTCAAAATATTCAAAATATTCTCGTCTTCATCCCCTCCTGTCTTCCCCTGGGCATGAATGTAACTTGCCAAAGAACAGGGAAGCCAGGGTCCCACCTCCAGACTTATACCCTTCCTACCCCGCCTCTCGACTTCTCTCCCTTGCCCTCACCTCATCCCCACTCTCCCCAACTCTGATTCGATCATATTCCTGCAGATAATCCTCAGAAGGGCAGAGAGTGCCTGGGTTTGAATTCAAACACAGCCAGTAACCGGCTGTGTGGCCGTGGGTGCTCTAATCAAACTTTCTGTGCCTCCTTTTCCTCCTCTGTAAAAAGGGGATTATGATATCACCCAGGGTGGCTGTGAGATTAAAGGAGATAATACACAAAGTGCCCTGGCATGGCATGATGGTCCATGGATGGTTATTCTGTAGGCGAGGATGAGGGGTCCCTGGCAACCTCTCTGCACTCTTTGCACTGATACAACTCTCTTAAAAATCTTGTGGGTTTCCAATGCATCTGGTTGAAGTTCACTCCTGTTGAAACAGCTTTCTTTCTTCTCTTCTCTCTTGCCTTCTCTCTCTTTTTCCCCCCCTTCCTCCCCCCATCCCTTTACTCCCTTCCTCCTCCCCTCTCCTTTGGACCCTTAAGAGTCTTAAAAGCAGTTTTGCCTGGCTGAGAGGGTCTATTTGTGCCCCTTAAATCTTTAAGAAGTCTTAACAAGGGGTCTTACAGCACATCACTGATTTGATCTTTAGCCTCAGGTCTCATCTCATTTTAAGAATTTTTAACTTGCTGGGGAGATGAGAAACAGTTTTGTTTCCTGACCCCTGCAAGTCTTGGACCTTCTATACTTGTCTAAAATCTGTTTACAAACCAAACCTCTCCTTATTTAGCTCATATTTCGCTTCTCACATTTTATCATATGCAGCTAGGAGAAGGCAATTAACCTTCCGTGGTTTTGACATTCTGTCTAAATATCTTCTTGATAGATCCACGTTTATAAGTAACATTTTCTATCTTCCAAGCTACCACAGGCAACAGATTTGCCAATTGTTCCACCCCTACATAACACAAGTCGCTGTTTCTCTAGCCTCTAACAATCTCTCACCATTTCCCCAGCTTTTGCCTACCACCCAGCCCTTAAGCCAATGCCAAATGTTTAAGGTTTTTTTTTTTTTTTAATTCTTTATTTTATTTATTTATTTTTGGCTGTGTTGGGTCTTCGTTTCTGTGCGAGGGCTTTCTCCAGTTGCGGCAAGCGGGGGCCACTCTTCATCGCGGTGCGCGGGCCTCTCACTGTCGCGGCCTCTCTTGTTGCGGAGCACAGGCTCCAGACGCGCAGGCTCAGTAGTTGTGGCTCACGGGCCTAGTTGCTCCGCGGCATGTGGGATCTTCCGAGACCAGGGCTCGAACCCGTGTCCCCTGCATTGGCAGGCAGATTCTCAACCACTGCGCCACCAGGGAAGCCCCTGTTTAAGGTTTTTGTTACAACAGCATCCTATTCCCTGTACCAAGTTCTGTATGAATTATCCAACGTTGTGTAAGAAATCATCTCAAAATTGAGTGGCCTAAAATAATAATGACTTATTATTTCTCACAGTTGTACAGTTTTACCGGTTCTTTTGCCAGTGCTCTTGTCTGGGATGATAGAATCTGACTCCATAACAACCCTAACAGTTTGGAGCTCTAAGCTTCATCATCAGTCTACAAACATGGGCTGAGCACATGAGAAGCTCTGCCTTTGGGACCAAATATAACACAGCAAGAAAAGAAGATCAGTGCTGTAAGCCTCCCCTTTAATGCAGTAGGAACCACTGAAGGTAATGGGATCTGACGTTGGGAGATTCATTAACAGAGGCATTCATCAACAGAGGTGTAAAGCAAGGAGGTGACACTCTAGCTCTACATTGCCCTTGACCCACCTTGAACATAGATTCCACACTTGAAGAGGGGCTTGGCCAGACCCAGAGATGCTGAAGATTCAGCCATTATGGTGAGAGAAAAGAAAACATCATCAGAAAAGATCAAATGGCAGAGATTGGTTAGAAAGAGTTCAACCAGCAGAGAGAAAGACTGAGGGGAAAGGATCTCATTGCTCTGGACCTTAGCTGCCTTTGTTTTGGGAATTTGTGAGTTAGGTATTTTGCTTTAAGCTTTGTACACAAGCCAGGCTCTATGCTTTGTGCCCACATCTTTTCATAACAAGCTGCATTAGTCAGGGTTCTCCAGAGAAGCTACCAATGGGATATATATATATACACAGAGGTTTATTACGAGGAATGGGCTCACATAATTATGGAGGCTGAGAAGTCCCACAATCTGGTGTCTGCAAGCTAGAGGCAGTGGTGTAATTCAATCTGAGCCGGAAGGTCTGAGAAATAGGGGAATGAATGGTGTAAATCCCAATTCAAGGTCAGGAGAAAATGAGGTAAGATGACCCAGGTGAGACAGTGAGGCAGGAAAAAAGAGGAAATTCCTCTTTCCTCCACTTTTTGCTTCATTCAGGCTCTCAACGGATTGAATGATGCCCACTTACATTGGAGAGGGTCAGTTACAAGTCCACCAATTCAAGTGCTAATCTCATCCAGAAACAACCTCACAGACACAGCCAGAAATCATGTTTAATCTGGGTACTCCAAGGCCAGTCAAGCTGACACATAAAATTAACCATCACAAAGGCCTAGGAAGTTGGAACTTTATTACCCTCATTTTAAGGGTGAGGGAGCTGCGGTATTTATCCACCAACTGTCTGCCATCAGTTGAGGGCTGCTTCCAGGAACATTAAGTCTCCAGTACTTTTGGCTCCCCCTATACCCTGAAAATGTCCCCAAGGCCAGAAAAGTGCCCAGGCAATGTCAGGTGTTTGCAGAGAGTAGCCTTTGGCCTCTTGAGGTGGATCTTATTAAGAGGTTATGGGCAAGGAACCAAGAGCGTCCACTGCACTCAGGGAAGTGACTTGTACATATCACTCGGCTAGGATGCAACTGAGAAGTATTGGAATACAGTTCTGCCAGGCTCCAAAGTGCTCCATCTCGACCAAACTGTCAGGATGTGGAGGTTTCCAGACTGGGGGTGAGGCAATGAGAGCCACCAGGACCAAGGCCAACCCTCAGTGGAGGCTGTGATTTGAGGCGTGAGGTCAGAGCATCTCCTTTGGAGCTGGTTCAGGGAGCAAAGGAGGCCAGCTTTCTGGGGGGATCTGAGGTGAGGGCAGAGACTTGGGATGGACAGACAGAGGGGATGACCTCATGATCAGAGTTCATGGAAGATGCTGGTAAAAACAGCTCCAGATTATGGGTGCTGGCCATTACCAGGCCCTATGTGGATGCAACCGCCTTGTGGAATCTTCACAGGGGCTCTGGAATAAGGACGGTCACATCCTCTTGCAGCTGAGAACCCTGAGGCTCGAGAGGTGGTCCCAACTCACAAAGCCAGCAAGTGTCAGAGCTGGAGTTTGAACCCTTCCGTTCATAGTGGCAAGGAATATTCGTGGAGCCCCTTCTGAGTGCCATTCTAAGCATCAGGAACACAGCAGCAAACAGGAGTCCAGAGTCTGGTGGAGAAGACAGACCCGAGAAGTAAACAAATAGACAGTGTGCCAGATGATGACTGGTATTACTACTAATGATAAGCCTGGGTAAGGGTGATAGTGTGTGCCAGGCAGAGGCAAGGGCCTGGGGAGCAGAACCACTGCTGCTTTATGCGGAGTGCCCAGGGAAGGCCTCTCTGACATCTGGCCACAGGAAGTGAGAGCGCCAGGCAGATGTCTGGGGAAAGGGCATTTGGGATGCGTGTACAGCTGGGGCAAAGGCCCAGAGGCCTTTGAGGAAGAACAAGCCTCAGTGAATTGACCACAGTGGGTCATGAGCAGGGGACAGCAGTAGGAGGTGAGGAAGATCGTGTGGGCCCTTAAAGAAAATCCATCGTGCAGGGATTTGACTTACCCTGAATGAGAGCGAGACAAGGGCAAGGTCTGGCGACCATTTTCACAGGATTCCTCTGGATCTTCCACACTGCCTGGCAGGGTCCCCTTAGCCAAGGCTGGGCGCTCTGGTTGAAGGCAGGAAACCTTCCTCTCTGCCCCACCCCCACCTTGGGCACCCTTGCCCCCAGCTCCCCAGCCCGCTGGGCTCCCAGCTCTCTCCCCACACTCTTAGCCCATTGGCCACCCTGCCTTCCCCTCCTCCCCGGAGTCACTCACTTCCCCAAGACAAATGGCAGTTTCTTCCTGCCCATCTATCACTGCTCCCGGGCCCATCCATTAGTGGCCGCTCCCCCATCCTGCCCCCAGCCCCGCCGTCCTTGCTCGGGGACGGGGTCCATTGATCAGAGGCCCATCTGCCGCTTGTCACATCCAGGCAGCCCTGACAGCGGGAGACAGAGCTGTTGTTGGCCAGGCCAGCCTGAGGCTAAGGGAGAGATGAAACTGCCCCGGCCAGAACTGGGACCACGGCCAGGACCCCGACGGGGAGTGGGGGGCTGGAGGGGTCAGGGTAAGCCCTCCCCAGTCAGAGGCTGCAACCTGGGGTCCTGCAGGGCAAAGTGGAAAGCAAGCTTCACAGGACAGGCTTGCAAAGGCTCCCACACCCCCTCCACGTCCAGGTCTGCTCCAATCTGGATGTGCAAGGCTGGGCGGGACACTGATCAAAATGTTGAGGGCCCTCCCCTCCTGAATCCAGCTCTCCCCAGACTTCTCCATCAGCCTCAAATCCCAGGCCAGACTGAACCTGGCACATTCCCTCACCCTGACCCTCTTCTGGGTTTCTCACCAGTAACCCCCTGGCCTGGATGTATCCACTGACACCCCCCACCCCCGCCAAGGTCCTCTCGCCAGGCTCCTCCCCTACCAGTGACCCAGGAGGATGCCCTCTGGCTTCTGGCTGGACTCAGACGATGGGAGGCCTTGCAGGAGATCTGGAGGACGGAGGAGAGAGGTTGGGGTATTTATCCCCTGGCTTCTGCCCTGCAAGGTCCCCACAGGTAACAGTGGGCTGGACATGTCCTTCAACCCAAGGCCCCAGATCTGCCGAGGAGCCCTCTCCACACGGCTCCACCTTTGGGTAATCACCCTCCTTGGCCATTTGCCTACAGGTTATAAAGGCTCCCCACGGCGGCCATCCTGGGGCTCTGAACCATCCTGCTTACATGAGAGTAAACAGTCCCTCCATTAAACTGCTCTCAATGAACTGGTTTGGAAGTGCATCGGTTTTTTGCTCAGACCGGGATTCGTACACCTGCCCTCCCCTCCACTCCTAAACCAAAATCCCAGGCTGTGTCCTGGACACTCCCCACCCCTCACCCCAACTCCGCAGACCTGCCTAGACGCCTCCCTAATGCCCCCATCATCCCTCGCTTCCTCCCCATCATCCATTGCTTCCTCCCCAAGTTTAGGCATCTCTCTGCGCGATACGCCCACAGCCTCCTCACCCGGACATCACCCCCAGGATGACCCATCACTCCCCATCACCCACCCGGCAGAGGAAGACCTTCTCCCTGGGGCCAGTAGTCCTCCACCCTTCTCTCCATCACCTCCTCTTTCTGCCCACATATTCTCCTTTTCTCATGCTGTTCCCTCTACTTGGAATGCGTTGCCCCCATTTTAATATGGTTAAAGGTATATATACCTGGTCCCATTAGAAGATGAGATGCCAAGGAAGAAACGGAGATTCTGCTGGAGGAGAACAAGGAAAGCCCCTCAGGAAAGGAAAATGGGAGGCTGCAGTGCCCCCCATCCTCCAGGCTTCGTAGCCCCCACCCCAGACCCATTCCTTGAGCACATTAGACTGGCCACTGCCCTTTCTCCACACCCCATGTCCTTGACATCAGTTCCACTCCTGGATGGGACCCCTGCCTGGGTCTTGTCCAGTCTCACCTTCCACATGGGGAGTCCATGGGGCCAAGGGTCATGCCCTCTGGGGGCCCATACTCTTCCCCCCAGACCATGGTCCAGGTACCTGCACCCCAGAATTCCCTGCTGGGATGGCCCCAAGCTCACTTCCAGGGTCCGCAGGTCCATCCCCTTCCCCAGGTCCATCCTATTCCTCAGGTCCATCACCCCAAGATGGACCGCACCTGGCCTGGGGGGTGGCCCAAGAACAGCAGTTTGGTGGGTGTAGACAGAGGTCAGATACAGGGCTGGGGAATCCACACGCATGCACACACCACCCTTCGCTGAGCGGGACAGAGCCCAGAGGAGAGGGACAAGCCAAGAGCCTGCAGTTCTCTTTGGACTCTTGCCCCAGGCCCTACGGATACTCAGGGTGAATCTGTCCGGGGTCATAGATTGGGGTCAGCATCCTCCTTGCCCCACAGAGCTGCTCCCAACTCTATCCCTCTTCAGCCCTTGTATAAAAATCCCCACACACTTGCAGCTCTCTGCACCCAGCTGGCTGGCTATGTAACTTGCAGGGTCCAGCAAAATGGAAGTGTGGAACCCCGTGTTCAAAAAGCAAGAAAAATGTGCCATTAAAATATAAAACGTTTTCCTTTCTGCCAAGGTCTCTCTCTCTCTCTCTCTCTCTCTCTCTCTCTCTCGACCTGCATGGTGTTTTTGTCTGCGAGGTAACATCACACTCCTTCAGGGATGGGGACCCTAGCTAGGCAAGTACAGACCCTCATACAGACCTGGGACCCCACACCTTGATGAGACTCCTGCACACATGCACGACCCACTGGCTACCAGGGTCCCCGTCCCGCCAGCTGCTGGATCAATGCAATGAGCCCCAGCTGGAAGTGGGGGGGGGGGTCAATCACCCCTCCCCAAAGGCCTGCTGCTTAAACCCACAGTGGATGCGTGACCCCCAAGGTACAGCAACATCTGCTCCAGGACATACTCAACCCCTAGACGGGGAGTAAGAGAGGCGCCAAATCATCTGCCACTGCCAGCCTGGGGTATTCATGGCGGCCGCTAAGCCCCACCCTGATGCTCCCCAGGACCGGCACCCCGATACAGGTGGGAGGTGAAGAGGCAGCGGGAGACAGGTCTGGGTGTGAGCAGAGGCCCCAAGCCCCCAGTACACATTCAATTGTCCCATCACACTTCACTTACAAAACACAAATCCAAAAACAAAATTATGAAGAATTTCAAGACAGCAACCACAGAGCATGGGGCCACTCTTAGCACAGAGCCGTGTGTGAGATCATGCACAACCAGCCCTGCCCATCACCCTTCTCTTCTGTGGGCCAATCTCTGCCCTCCTGGCCACGTCCCCTTACGTCCTGAAGACTTTGGCCCTGGTTCAGGCTCCTGTTCCCTCAAGCTCTGCCATCATCCCCAGAGAGTCACCTCCCACCTGGGCAACCCATCCATCACCCTGGCCCCCAGTGACCGACACCATCACCCCACTCCCTCCCATGGTCAGATCCCTGCACAGCTCAGCCCAGAGCTGGACAGAGAGGCTTTGCAGAAATCTCTGCTTGATGACTCGCTAATATCTGCCTCCTGTAAGTTCCTCGGATTTTCTCAGCAAAGCTCTCCAGGTTCCAGGGAACAGGTTGGCTCCCTCAGACACCTGGCCCTACCAAAATGTGACTACAGAAGCAGAGGTTGGAGTGACGCTCTTTGAAGTTGGAGGAAGGAGCCACGGGTCAAGGAATGTTCTAGATGCCAAACAAGATAAGGAAACATTCTCCCCTAGAGCCTCCTGAAGAAACAAAGTCCTATGGACACCTTGATTTTAGCCCATAAGACCCATCTCAGACTTCTGACCTCCAGAACTGTAAAAAGATACAGTTGTGTTGTTTTAAACCACTAATTTTATGGTGATTTGTTAGAGCAGCAAGAGGAAACTAATATAGATGGCAGTCTTCAGACACCCTCTTCTCCAGACTAAACTCACTCAACTGCTATAAACCAGGGAGTGTGATCCCAGGAAAGGTGCTGGAAATACTAAGCTCTCAAAAACTGTTAGCAGATATTATTATTACTGTTGTTGTTTGCTGTTTCCAGCCTGGGTTGATGCTGCCTCTAGAGAGACATTTGGCAAAAGTCTGGAAACATTTTTGGTTGTCACACCTGCAGGGACACTACCTAGTGGGTAGAGGCTATGAATGCTGCTAAACATCCTACTTTGAAAAATACAACTCCCCCCCACAAAGAATGATGCTGCCCAAAGAGTCAGTAGGGCAGAGATTGAAAAGCTACTGGAGCTGATACTATTTAAGCCCATCTATTCATCGGTCCAAAAAAGCTTTCAGCTCCTACTCCTGCAACTCTCATTTCTACCACAAGGTGGCGCTTGGGCTAGCGCGTCTCTTTCCGATACCCGCGGGTAAATCAGAGCCTAGATTAACAAATTATTCTTCCATTACGCTTTTCTGTCAAAAGCCGTGCACTGTAAAATAGCAAACCGTGTTCAAAGAGCTATATGGAGCTTCCCCTTTATACAGAATATCATAGAGCACATCTTCCCACAATCTCCTCCTTTGTTCCTCAAAACATTTCTAAGGCACCGGGATTGTTCTTCCCATTTTATAGAAGAGGAAACTGAGGCCCGCAGAAGCAGTTCTCCTCTCACACGAAAGGCCTCTCTCACGGTGTTGTCACCTGGTTGTTGTCTGGGGCCCTCCTGGGCTTGGGGTTCTGGCTCACTTGATTTAAAGCCCTGATTTCACAAACTCCGAGAATCCAGAACCCTCACTGCGTTTGGGGAATCCCCCAGAACTGACCCACCCTGGCTTCTGTGTGCCCTGTATTCATCCCCCTGAGCTGCTAGAGGCTCAGTACCTGAACCCCAGTGGCTCCCAAACATGTCTGTGTGTTAAAATCCCGTGGTGAGCTTCAGAACGTTCTGGTGCCTGTGTCCCACCCCGATGGTGAATTAACCTGGAATGTTTTAAAGATTCCCCAAGTGATCCCACTGTGCAGATAAGCCTGGGAACCACTGCCTTCACTGGCATACTCTAAAATAAATGCCGTTCTTTTCGAGCATCCCACTACTTACTAACTGTTCTGGAGAGTTGAGGGGAAGGAGCAGGAGGTCTTCCTCCAGCTCTGGGACCCACGCACTCACACCCCCTCCTTGGGCAGGCAATGGCCCCATCTCTGCCTTTAAAAGTTTGTCATAGTCACACTTGTCAAGGAAGTTTCTGCTTCCCTAAAAATGCAGTGCTTTTCCCGAAAAGAATTACGATGAATCAAATTTCTTTACTTTGTTGCAATTATTTATTAAGGTAAAACACCATCCAGGACAGAGGTCCTCAAACCAGGCTGTATGTGAACATCACCTGGTTTTAAGAAAACCCCAGTGCCCAGGCCACGCGCCAGACCAATTACATCAGCACCTCTAGGTATTGATAAAGCCGCTCCAGGTGGTTCAACATGCGGCCAGGCTTGGGAACCAGTGGTCAAGACCCTGATACTTCGAGTGTGATCCTGGGGCCCCCAGCATCAGCATTGCCTGGGAGCTGGTTAGAAAAGCTGAATCTCAGGCCCTACCCCAGACCTACTACGTTTTAACAAGATGATTCCTGTGCAAATTACAGTTCCAAAAGCATCACTGTACAACCAAAAGGAAGTCGATGGACACACCTGGGTACGACCTTCAGCCACTGGCCATCCCTGCCAGTTCAAGTTCACCTCCAGTTGTCCTTGCATGCCAGCCCCCTCCTGGAAACAGTGCTGTTTGAGGACTGCTTGTTCATGAGAGCCCAAGGGAGTGGGGGGGGTGCTTTTCATAAACCACTGTGTTTTCCACCCATTTTATCTCATTCATTTATTCTCGGTCAGTGTGTCGAGAAATTTGTGTTCAGTGTTTTCTATGTACCAAGCACCATGGACGTGCCACAGGGAACAGGAGAGGTGCTCCGGTCCTTGTGGACTTTACCTTCTGATGGACACGAGTAAACCACCAAATGGACTCTAAAAATTTCAAGTTGTGCTGAGTCTGAAGAGGAAACCAACAAAGACCGGGATAGAGAGTAAATAGGGGCTCTCACAGCCCCTTAGGCAGTGGCTGGGCAGCCGCTCTGACAAGGTGAAGGCAATCTGGGACCCAGGCATGGGAGGGAACCAGCTGTCCGGAGCACAGGGAATTGGGCAGTAGAAGCAGAAGTCCTGACATGGCAAGTGATGGCTGTTCTGGAAACATAAATGAGGCCGATGTGGCTGAACCAGAGTGATCCAGGTGACAAGGTGGCACAGAAAGATTGGAGAGATGGGCAAGGAGCACAGAAGACCTGGCAAGGAGTCAGAATTTTATCACATATGCACATGGAAGCCTTTGAAGTCTTCTAAGTAGAGGGTGTGATGGGATCAGTAATGGCTTAGAAAGCTCCTTTTGGCAGAGGGTAGAGAACGGGCTGGAGGCCACCAGCGTCCAAGGATGAAATGACAAACTTTGAAGCCAGGCAACCAGGGTTCAAGTGGCAGGGCATGACCTTCCTGCGCACCCGATGCTGTGATGTGCACATCAGCCGAGGTGAGCCGCAGGGTAGGGGAGGGCTAGGAATATGTGTTCACACCTTCAAAGGGTTACCTGAATGTCTGGTATGCTTTTTAAATGCAAAGTTAAACAAATCAAAATGAAAAGGCTGATTCCCTGGAGCCTCTGTTTCCATCCTGAGAAGACAGCCAGCCAGAAATTGCCTTTTGGAAGACACAGACCCATGTACCTGCAAACAGTGGGACAAAAATGCCGGTTAAAAGCTAGTTGAAGGGTCTTTGTCTCAGGCCCTCTTCTCTCCTCTCTATAGAACCTCACCCCTCCCCTGCCTCTAGACAAAGGCGCCTGAAAGCTCTAATAAGGAGAGGACTGCAAGTTCCCACGGGTTTCTAGCAGGGCGGCTGCATTAAACAGCATGGCATCATTCACATCGAAGTCCATGAGGATGGCGCACCCCGGAGTTGTGTTACTCTACACAGAGATACGGGCTAGGACATGGGGTCCTAGTGGAAGAAGGGAGGCAGGGAAGCTTAAAGTGTTTGCTGATTGGATGGCAAAGAAGAGATGATGCAAATCTTGAGGGCAGACTAAAGAAACTGGACTGTCAGAGGGACAGAGAGGCTAGTGGTCTGAGAGAGGGCTGTGAGACTAGGGAGAGACTTTCCTTAAGTTGGGAGAGTCTTGATGGGAAGGACCCAAGAGAATCCTCAAGAAATCAGGAAGCATGAGAGAAACTAGCATCTCATCAGGATTTTATAATTTGTTGATGACTAGTTTATGAGTCAAGGTTCTCTAGAGAAACAGAGCCAATAGGTTCTATCTAAGAAGATATAGATATATATACAACAAGATTTATTATAAGGAACTGGCTCACATGGTAACGTAGGCTGACAAATCCCAAGATCTGCTAGTTGGAGACCCAAGAGAGCCGATGGTATAGTTCCAGCCTGAAAACCAGGCTCAAGCCTCAAGAAGAGCCAATATTTCAGTTCAAGTCCAAAAGCAGAGGAAAAAATTATGTCCCAGTTCAAAGGCAGTCAAACAGAAGGAGTTTTCCCCTACTTGCTGGAAGGGCAAACTTTTTATTCCATTCAAACCTTCAACTGATTGGATGAGGCCCACCCACACTGAGGAGGGCAATCTGCTTCACTCAGTCTACCAATTCATGTATTAATCTCATCCAGAAGCACCCTCACAGACACACCCAGAATAATGTTTGACCATGTCTGGACACCCCATGGCCCAGTCAAGTTGACACATAAAATTAACCATCACAGTTATTATGGTTGGAAATGTTTTCCTGTGCTTCAGAGATATTTATGTTCATTCTTTGATGAATTATAGGGTTTTAGCCTTTGGCCATTCTATTAAGCACCAGTGATTTTCTTTATCAACTTATAGACATTAACCTTTTGCCAGGATGGATGCCAAAAAGGTTTTTTCAATTTGACCTTCGACCTTTGCTTGGTTGATATGTCTTAAAATTCAGGCATGTAAACATTTTGCAAACTAAATCTGTCCATTGTTTTCCTTGGTGGTTCTATCCAAGGTCATGGATAAAACCCTCCTGTTCCAGAGATCAAATAACTCTCTTTTTATTCCTTCTCCTAGCCTTTTACTGTTTTATCTTTTTAACTTTCAACTGTTTCACCCATCTCTTTTTTATTTGTTGGACTCTAGAATGAGAAGAAGATCTAAATTGACTGTTTTCCAAATAACCAGATTTACAGACAGCTTTACTGAATAATCCATCCCTATTCTGTTGATATGTGACCCTTCATTTCCCATGAGTTCTTATTCAGGACTATCTATTTCACTCGATCGATTTGTCCACCCAGTCTTATGCCAGTAACATACTGGTTTTATTATTGTAGCTTTATAATGCATTTTAATACTTGGTAAGGCAAGCCTTTCTCCAAATCGATTTAGGTGATCTCATCTTGGGTTTTTTTCTCACATGCGCTTTAGAATCCGTTTTTACCCTTTTTTCACTTGTCATCACAGGGATATGACTTTGACATCCATGGGGGGTGGTGTTTGTGAGGACACCCCAACAAGCTCAGCTTCCTGAGGTCCCTAACTTAGGGGCTGCCCTTCCCAATGAGAGCAGGTGGCCTGTGGCTCACAGACTCATTGGGAAATACAGGCTATTGTGGCCAAGAAAGCAGGGGTAGACCTGTGTGTTCTTTCCCCCAACTACTTTAGTGTTTCTCCTAAATAAAAGTCCATTTTTACTCTTATAGGAGCTGAGCTGGGAGATGTTTTACACCCCAGTTCTCACCCGCCATGATCTATGTCCCTTTTACAAACTTATCTCTGGGTTTTTGCTCAGTTTATAAGCAAGGGGCAATCTTTCTTCCCTAAAGCCTCCTTCCACCACAGTCTGGAGGAACCTTGAGATTTCCTGCCGATGATTTAAAGGGCTATAACACTCGCAGGCTAGATTTGTTTTAGTGTCCATAAAACTCAAAAATTTCATAAAACAATTGGTGAAAATAAAATTACCAAAAAATGATATAGTGCCAGCAGACTGTATAATAGTTATGGGAGAAATGGAGACTGTGATTCACTGGGGGATAAAAATGACAATGTATTTATTGCAGTGCACTGACAAGAAGCTAATTTGTCCCTTTTACTTTTGAGACAGGGCAAGAATTCCAATTTTTCTCTTCTTGCTGTGACTCTGACAGGGGAGCAGAAGATGGTAGCAAATGGTTCTCGGCTTCGGGGGCTGTGTGTGTGTTTGTGTGTGTCTGTGTGTTTGTGTGTGGACTAACATGAAGGGTTTCAATAAAAACAAAACTGTGTTTCTTGCCTTACCTTGGCCTATGTCTTTCTGAGCCTCAAAAATACTTCCTTGGGACTTCCCTGGTGGTGCAGGGGTTAAGAATCCTCCTGCCAATGCAGGGGACGCGGGTTCAATCCCTGGTCCGGGAAGATCCCACATGTCACGGAGCAACTAAGCCCGTGCGCCACAACTACTGAACCTGTGCTCTAGAGCCCACGAGCCACAACTACTGAGCCTGCGTGCCACAACTACTGAAGCCCACGTGCCTAGAGCCCGTGTTCCACAACAAGAGAAGCCACTGCAATGAGAAGTCTGTGCACCACAACGAAGAGTAGCCCCCGCTCGCCACAACTAGAGAAAGCCCACACGCAGCAACGAAGACCCAACACAGCCAAATAAATTAAAGAAATAAATAAATTTATTATAAAATAAGTCCTATAAGAAAAAAGTTTCCTTAACCTAAAATATATGTGTGTGTAAGTTTGTGTATTGCATGTATGTGTGTGAGTGTATTGTGTATGTGTGAATACGTGGGGGTGTGTGTGTGCGTGTGTTTGTGTGCACATGTTGTATCAGGCCATTATCTGCAACGGTTGAAGAAGGTAGGCGGTAGAAAAATGAATATTGCTTTACCAAGGAGATGTGTGCTCTAAAGAAAAACAGAAAAAAGAAATGTGCCAGCAAAAATAAAATAAATGAAAACTTAGGCTGAGGGAAAAGGATAGAAATCAGACCAATGGCTGTTTAATGGTGAGGGGGTGTGTGGGAGGTTAATCACAAGGGAACTCGAGGGAACCTTCCAGAGTCAATGGAAATGTTCTGTGTCTTAACTGGGGTGGGGTTCCATAGGTGTATACATTTGTCAAAAGTCATTGACCCATAAACCTAAAATGTATGGATTTTATTTTATGTAAATTATACCTCAATAAAGTTGAATTTTTTTAAAAAGTCCTTTGACTAGAAGACGGGAGTAAAGGGAAGGAAGTTGCTTCTAACCTGGCGGATAATGATCACACACAATCTGGCACATTGTGGAGCCCGGAAGTCAGTCCCTGAGTGAATGAGTGAATGATTGAATGAATGAAGGGCCAAACTTAATTCTCCTCAAAGACAGAGTCCCCTATTCAGGATGAAGTAATCTATGGACCGTGGCCTCGGGGAAGGTCTTATTACACCCACTTTACAGATGAGGCAATTGAGGCTTAGAAAGGTCACCTGACTTGGCAGGTCACGCAACTAATGAGAGGCAGCAGAGAAAGTGACCCAGCTCAGCTCGGCCCAAATTCCTCATCCCAGTGAAGAGAGGTGGGGTTAGCTTAGGGTGACCCCTGCCAGGCCGATTGGAGACTTCTCAGATCACAAGGTGTTGCTCACACCTGCTGGTGCCTGGGGGGTGGGGGACAGTCCACCTAGACTCTCAGGACTCGGCTACCTTCTTGCCTACCACCCCCCAAGTTGGCTCCCTGCAGGAAGCCCTCTCAGCGCACTCCCCTGGGATTCTGAGGAGACATAATGAGGGGACTGTAGGCAGAGGTGCGGACAAGACAGAGGTGAGGGCACTGGGTGGGAGGGGGCATTGCTGCAACTATACACCGGAGCTAACCCTAATCTCTGCACCTGAGGGACGAGAGAAGGTAGGAACAGGGCACTGGAATGCATCCCCCCAGGAGGGCTGCCTCCATGGAAGAGGAGCATGGCTGCAGGGAGGAGCAGGGGGCAGGAGGATGGACCCCGGCTCTCTCTCCTCCTCCCTTCCAATCCTGCTGGGGCTCCTTTAACACCCCCCACCCCATTTTGGAAGCGAGAGCACAAGTAGCCTAAGAGACACAGTTCTAGGGGGCAGCCTCCCAGGGCCCAGAAGAGGATGGAGTTGGATGGGTGGGGGCAGAGCCCTGACGGAGCTGGGGCCTGTGCAGGGAATCTGGGAACAGGCCTTCCTTGGATCCCCCAGCTCCTCACTTAAGCCCTGATGAAAAAATAAAAGACAATATTTTGGGGTGAGATACAGGCAGGCAAGCCACATAACCTACTCAGAGGTAGGCATAAAGGTCATTCAGGGCACAGAGAGGATGTCCAGTCAGGGTTCCAACTCAGCCCAGCATGCTCACCTGAGAGAGGGTCAGAGCTGACCTGCTTGGTACCTGCAGAACTTAATTTTATGTGTCAACTTGACTGAGACCCAGAGTGCCCAGATATTTGGCCAAACATTTTTCTGGGCATTTCTGTGAAGGCTGTTTCTGGATGAGATGAACATTTAAATCAGTAGACTGAGTAGGGCAGATTGCCCTCCCTAATGTGGTGGGTCTTGTCCAATCAGGTGAAGACTTGAATAGAACAAAAAGGCTGACCTTCCGCCAAGTAAGAGAGAATTCCTTCTGCCCGATGACCTTTGGATTGAACATGAGCTTGTTTCCTGCCTCAGACTCAAACTGAAATACTGGCTCTTCCTGGATCTTCAGACTGGAAAAACACCACTGTCTCTCCTGGGTCTCCAGTTTACAGACTCACTCTTTGGATCTTGGGACTTGTCACCTCCATAATAGTGTGAGCTGGTTCTTTTTCATAAATCTCCTCATATATTATATGCTTACAACATATGTAAATTTTACACGAACAGGCACACACATCCTATTTCTGTTTTTCTGGAGAACCCTAATACAGTGATCCTTGGTAATGAGGATGGGAAAAGGGCTGGATAAGGTTAGGGCAAAATTTTCTACTCCAGGCAACCAAAAAAAAGGTGTCAGGGCCAAACCTGAGGCTGGATTAGTAAGCAAGCTCCCGATATTAGAAGTCAAAGAATCAGTGAGGAGGCAGGGATGAGATAGGATCTGTGGTCCACATCTACAGGTCCTGCCTGCCCCACTTCCATTGCTCTTTACTCTGGTTCCAGCACCCGATTTTATTCTGAGGACCAGCCCTCTCTCACTCTCAGGTCATGTGGTTTGTGTGACTAAAAGCTCAGCATGACCGCAACAAGAAGCCCGCGCACCGCAACGAAGAGTAGCCCCCGCTCACCGCAACTAGAGAAAGCCCGCGCGCAGCAACAAAACCCAACGCAGCCATAAATAAATAAATAAATAAATGTATAAAAAAGATACAAACACATTTGCTAGCTATGTAGTCAATGTGCACACATGCAGACAGGCAGACACACGCGGGTATTCCTCGCTTTGTTTGCAATGTGTACACCCAAGGTTATCACACGAATGCACGCAAGCAGACACAGCTAGGTTAGATTGCTCGGTAGAAAAGGTGCCCACACATGCAGACATACACAGACGTGGGCACACAGCTTTGGGATCTGTATACAGTGAGCACACAGTAACCACTCACACACACACAGGTGTCCTGGCTGGGAGAGGTCTGCTTGCTGGACACGCATTGTACACTCATTCCCACACCGTGAGTCCACACGCACACACGTTCCAGGTAGGTGACTCCCTACCAGTGTGTGAACACCCAAACAGATCCACACGGGAACGGTGGAATCGTCTCCACTGGGCGGTTTTCTGCTTCCAGAAAGATAAATGTCATCCTCTCATAGATGAGTTGCCGACCCCACAAATCACTGCTCCTCGGCTCCGGTGCCCTCCCACCCCCCGACCCTCCCCCATTACTCATCCAAAGAGGAAATGCAAAGAGTAATAATAATGAGACAAGGACAAATCACCGGGCTGGGTTGGGGATGGCTCCACTCAATAAAGGGCCGTTTCCTTGGCAACCAGGGCAGGTCCTGGGAGGCAGGGGGCTCTGGGGGCCCCCGCAATGGGTGAGTGAGGGGAGCTGCAGGCCAGGACTCCATCCCTGCACCGTGTCCAGCAGAAGTTTAGGGAACCCTGGATCTAGGGGAGCAGGCAAGTCCAACCTCAATCCCAGGCACACTCATAAATTCAGCTTTCAAAGCACACATGCAGTGAAACGGAGATTGATGACCGTCTGTCACATCCTGTATTCTACATTAAATGGTGCAAATCTTATCTTTTTTTTTTTTTTTTGCAAAAGCATATGTTTTGCTTCTAAAGAGTTAACATTTCTAAGGAAAATATTTTAAGATATTATTACATGTGCTAGATGCTTGTTTTTCAAATTTTAAATGATATGAAAGTATACAAAATAAAAAGTGAAAGTCCCTCTCTTGTAAGCCCAGCTCTACTCTCCAGGTAGCACTATTACTCTAGAACTTTCTATGGGCACATACAAATATAGATACGCCCAGCAGGGTAATAATACATCTACCCCTTCCATAGCACTGACTATGTGCCAGGCACTGTTTAAGCACTTTATATCCATTAGCTCTTTGAAGACTCCTAATAACCCCGTAAAGTAGATACTATTATATCCCATTTCCAGATAAGAAAGCTGCAGCCCAGAGTCCAGTGAGTAGCAGAACCAGGATTCAAACCCAGGCACTCTGGCCTGGAACCCAAACTCTTATCTACTGTGCTCTCCTGCCTCTTGTAACCCCTAAGATGCTCATTTCCATCTGGGCTTTTTGACTTTCTGTATAGACGCCTGGAGATGATAAAGCTGGAGGGTCTGGAGGGGGTAGGGTTCCAAGGCTTGTAGCAGAGAAGGGAGGCAGGGGAAGAGGGACGGGGAGCTACAACCCGGGAGGGAGGGCTGGAGGGTGCCCAGGGATGCTGGCGTCGACTGCCACAACCTCACGAAGAGACCTGGCTTGGCACAGAGGAAGTGGAGCTGCCCATCTTCAGATAAGCGTGTGGTTCAGGAACACCAGCAGAGGCCACCTGGATGGAAAAGCAACCTTCCTTCCCGTTTTGCTGGGCCACGTCAGCCTTGGGGGTTCTCATCCATTTCCAGCGGAGGAAGGACGCCCCCCTGCAGTACCAGCAGGGACTTTGAGCCAAGCGTGTCTGTGAGCTGGTGGTTGTCCTTGTGTAGCTACCCCCATCCATTCTCTGCCCAGCTCTGCCCCAGGAGCCGACGTCAATGGACAGCACCCGCGCCCATTGGTTTCTGGAGGAGAGATGTGAAAGGCATCCATCCCCAGCTCCTTCTCTGCCGACCCTCAGTCTGTCTGTCCCCTCTAGTCTGTACACTCTCAACGGGAGCGATTTTTCCCCCAAGGGGGTGACCACTGGTTCTCAGGGAGTGAAAGCCTCACCTATTATGATGGCTTGTGACCTTCCAAAGAGCCTCAGCACAAAACCAGATATTCAGGACACCTGTGATATTGACATTTTATGGGGCAAGGAGGGAAAAAGTCTCCAAAGGCTCCTCCCTGGGAGGGGTGTATTTGTTTCCCAGGGTTGCCGTAACAAAGTAGCGCAAACTGATGGCTTGGAACAACTAAATTTGTTCTCTTGCAGTTCTGGAGGCAAGAAGTCTAGAATCAAGGTGTCAGTGGGACCGTGCTTCCTCTGAAGCCTCTAGGGAAGAACCCGTTCTCGCCTCTTCCAGCTTCACGTGGTTGCTGAGATCCTTGGTGTACCTTGGCTTGTGGCAGCAACACTCCAATCTCTGCTCCCTTCTTCATGTGGCCCCCTTCCCTGTGTCTCTGTGTCCAAATTCCCCTCTTCTTATAATGACCAGTCACTGGGTGAGGGCCCACCCTAATCCAGCATGATCTTGTTGTGGACTGAATGTTTGTGTCCCCTCCACCCACCGCCAAAATTCATATGTTGAAGCCTAACCTTCAATGTGATGGTTTTAAGAGGTGGGGGCTTTGGGAGGTAATTAGGTCTAGATTAGGTCATGCAGGTAGGACCCTCATGATGGGAGTAGTGTCCTTATTAGGAGAAAACAGAGCAATCTCTCTCACTCTTCATGAGGAAAGGCCATATGAATGCACATCGAGAAGGCAGCCATCTGCAAGCCAGGAAGAGAGCCCTCACCAGACACCAAATCTGCCAGCACCTTGATCTTGGTCTTCCCAGCCCCCAGAACTGTGAGAAATAAATGTCTGCTGTTTAAGCCCCCTAGTCTATGGTATTTTGTTAGAGCAGCCTGAGCTACCTAAGATAGAACTCATCTTAACTTGATTACCTCTGCAAAGACCCTATTTCTAAATAAAGACACATTCCTAGGCATTGGGGGTTAGGACTTAGGCATATCCTGGGTGGGAAACAAATCAACCTACAATGGGACAATGATGAATAGTGGTTGAGAAGCACGGTTCTGTGCCGACAGCTCCTTCGAGGAGCCCACTTCCTGTCCTCTCTGCTCTCCTCTCCCTGCTGTTGCCAGTGCCTGGATGCCTTCACAGCCCTTCCGGGCTCCTTTAATCCTGCCCACCCTCTCTAAATAGTCTCTCCATTAGATTCTCTTAAATTAAATCCTAGCACTGTTCTAAGCCCTTTATATACATCGCTTTCTTGCCAGGACCTTGACTGATTCAATTCAATTTCCAAAAATGGTGATGTGGCACTTTGGAAACTCTCAGACACGGCAAGTGGGGCTGGGCTGTTCATTGGTGCAACCACTTTGGAAAATAGTCTGGCAGTATCTGGTCCAGTTGAAGATATACATGCACTGTGACCCAGATCTCCTTTCCTGGAAATTTGCCCTAGAGAAAAGGGGCCCATGGACTTCAGGAGACATGGAATAAAAATGCACCTGGCAGCACTGTTTGCAATAGCCCAAAACTGGAAATAATCCAAAAGTCTGTCAAATGGAAAATGGTTCAATTATAGCCATTGTCCTGTTATTATTATAATATAGTCGAGCCATACAATGGAATAATACTCAGCCAGGAAATGAACTGCAACAACACACAAAAACACAGATGAATCCCAAAAAAACATAACATTACATTTTAAAAAGTAATATGCAAAAGAATATATATGATATTATTCCACTTATATAAAATTCAAAACAGGCAAAACTAAAGTATATTATTCAGGGATACATACTTAGGAGAGGAAAATTATAAAGAAAAGCAAGGATAATGCAAAATTTCTCATCAGGACTCTTCAAAAGTTTCAAGGTGGTGAAAAACAAGGAAAGATTTCCTTGTCACAGACCCAAGGAAACTAAGGTGACGTGACAACTAAATGCAATGTGGGATTCTAGACTGGCTCCTGGAACAACAACAACAAAAAAGAACTTGAGTAGAAAAACTAGTAAAATCCAAATAAAGTCTGTAGTTTGGTTCACAGTATTGTACCAATATGACTTTCTTTGTTTGATAAACATACCACAGTTATGGAAGATGTTTTTATTAGAGGAAGCTGGGTGAGACATACACAGTAACTCTCGGTATTTTTTTTGTAGTTATTTTATCCACCTAAAATTGTTTAAAAATGAAAAGATTTTTTAAAGCAAAAATGATTCTTGTAAAATTAAGGATAATAGTTACCTCTTGGCAGGGTTGACTCTGGAGGAGAATACGGAGGGCAGGCGCTCTTCAATTCCTTGACCTGGATGGTAGGTGCACACGTGTTTGATTTAAACTGGACATTTATGTTTTATGCACTTTTCTGTATATTAGTTATTTCTCACAACATTTTAATGTTAAAAAAAGACAAAAGAATGATATCACTTCTATGTGGAATCTAAAATATGACACAAATGAACTTATCTACGAAACAGAAACAGACTCACAGACATAGAGAACAGACTTGTGGTTGCCAAGGGGGAGGGGGTGGGAGAGGGAAGGATTGGGGGTTTGGGATTAGCAGATGCAAACTATTATATAGAGAATGAACAAACAACAAGGTGCTACTGTATAGCACAGGGAACTATATTCAATAGCCTGTGATAAACCATAATGGAAAAGAATATGAAAAAGAATGCATATATACGTATAACTGAATCACTTTGCTGTACAGCAGAAACTAACACAACCTTGTAAATCAACTATACTTCAATAAGATAAATTTTTTAAAAAAGAAAAGAAAGTTTTTAAAAACTACTATTAAACAAAAAAAAAAAGACAAAAGAGATTATCGCTCACAGCAGAGATGTGGATTAGAAACCCACAGCTAGTGAACGAGGAAAGAATGGTGATGAAGGCAAATAAAAACCTCTGTCTGGTAAAGAGAGAGAGAAGGGGACTTCCCTGGTGGCGCAGTGGATTAGACTCTACACTCCCAATGCAGGGGGCCCGGGTTCAATCCCTCGTCAGGGAACTAGATCCCACATGCATGCTGCAGCTAAGAGTTCGCATGCCCCAACTAAGGAGCCCACCTGCTGCAACTAAGGAGCCCACTTGCCGCAACTAAGACCCGGTGCAACCAAATAAATAAATTTAAAAAAAAAAAAAAAAGAGAGAGAGATCGAGGGAAGGAGGGAGAGTGGGAGGGAGGCAACGTTGCCTTTACCGCAAATGTCCAGCAAATTCACACCCACTCTATACATACAGGTGTTTTTACACAAACAGTGCAACCGCGCATTATTCTGCTCCCACGACAATAACTCATCAATATCTTCCAAGTCAGCGCATGCTCGGAACAGGGCTCATTGTTAATCCCACCCCACCCCCATCCCCAGATGGATACTCAGGTTGTCCCCCGTGTCTCTCTGAGGCACACCAGGCTGCTACCTGCCTCCTCGCACACAACCCTGTACACCTTGGTGAGGCTTTCCAGAGACTCGGTTTCCCCACGTGGAGGGTCTGTTCAGGGTCGGAAAGCTGTTGTCAAGAATTCATCAATATGGGACTTTTCTGCCCTGTTGCTTTTTTTTAAACTATTTTTTATTGGGGTGAAATATATATATAACATTTGCCATCTTGACTGTTTTTAAGTGTACAATTCAGTGGCATTGATAACATTCACAATGTTGTGCAACCATCACCACATTCCATCTCCAAAGCTTTATCCCCCCAAAACTAAACTCCCATCAGCAGTAGCTCCTCATTCCCCCCTCTCCCCAGCCCTGCTCACCTCTAGCCCACCTTCTGTCTCTAGGAATTTGCCTGTTGTAGATATTTCCTAAGAGTGAAACACAAAGGGCAAATATTATGTGAACCCTGTTGCTTTTTATCTCCCCCTCCCCAGACACTCTCCCCATCCAGGCACCAGCCTGCCAGAGGGAGCTGAGTGGAGGAAAACCAAGAGGGGAAATTCTGGCTTTTAGGTTCAAGAGGGAAGATGCAGAAGAGTGTCTACAGAAGGAGTATTTCTTCCTGCACCCAGGGAATTAAAACAAGGAAAATGGTCTGAACTAGGAGGAGGGGAGGGGTCAGAGAGTGGAAGGGAAAGTTAGAAGTGGATGAAAGCCTCCAGGAGAAGACACACGCGTTGCAGACTGCTCGGGGTTAGCGCTAAGTATGGGACCTCCGGTGAGATTTGGGATCTGAAAGCAAAGGCGACCTGGGACGTGTTGCAGACTGCTCGGGGTTAGCGCTAAGTATGGGACCTCCGGTGAGATTTGGGATCTGAAAGCAAAGGCGACCTGGGCCCCATTTCCGGTCTGCAATCCTCAGTCGCGCTAGCAGAGTTGGCAGAAGGTGACCTGTATCAGCCTGTATATCGCTCTAAGGCCACAACTTTTCATGGCTCTGGAGTAGCGTGGAGGAACAGTCCAGTGTTTCTGTGCTTCTGAGAACAGAGCAGTGAGCTGTCAGACAGAGCGGGGGTCTCAATGCCGTAGACAAATCCATCACTGGCCGCAGACACCGCCACAGACACCATCCTGAGGGGAGGGGTGACAACCCAGCAGAAACTGACTACATAAGCGCCCATCAACCCCAAATGCAGTGCCTCCCAAGGAAGAAGGGGGTTAGAGAAGAAATTTTAATTGGCTGAGGACCCCCTCGAGTGGTGAGATTATCTTGAATGAACTGGAAATAACTTTCTGCCCAACTGGTCAATTTTCTGCATAATTGGGAGGGAGGGGGCGGTATTGCGACAGAAACCAGATTCAGTTACAGTATAACAAAAACTTGCCTTTCTTGCCCAGCTGAGTTCTGAGGGCTAAGAAACCCAAAAGCCATCGCTCAGATTTTAAATCTCAATGGCATTTCTGAATTTTTCTCCATAAGCATTGTAACGATTTGTGCTCCCCTAACGGACATGCAAGTATGACATTTCCCCACACCCACGCCAACACCCATTGCCAATCTGAAAGGTACATGTCAAAAAAAAAAAAAAAGTTCACTTCTTTCTGCCCGAACAGTCAGTTACATGCACCTGTCCATGGCACGATGAGTTCTGTCCACACCAGCTCTTGGTGCAGAAGTGGGAAGAGAATATCAAACCAATGTTGATGGATTTGGAACGGCAAGTTTCTGGTTGGGAAAATATCGTGGTTCAGGGAGAGGTGTTGTTCCTTCGGGGGTTGTGAAGATCGTGTCCAAGGCGACAACCACATGGAGATGACTTTACTGGAAGACAGCTGGGATTTTCTTGGACAGAGCAAGGACAGAGCCCAGGAGATGCTCCACCCGCCCAGCAGCCAAGCTCTCAGCAGCCTCCTCTCCTGCAGACCCATTTTCCTACCAAAGATCATCACCATCGACCAGGATACCTACCTGGGCACCCACTCTAGGTCCTCTGCCACCAGTCGAGACCTTTACCGCTTTCTTTGCACCAGTGCACAGACCCTCAAGGCTGGAGGAGGCTCAAGTTCAACTATGTAACAGATGCTTAAACTCCTCTATGGCCGTATCAGTGATGGAGTGCTCCTTCCTTCCCAACACAGCCCATCCCAGCCCTGAAGCCCTGACTGTAGAAAGTCTTCGTCACTAAGAGCTGGAGGCTGGGTGTCTGTAGGTTTCACATTCCTCCAGGGACACAGAGTGAGTGGAAGCCCCTTTCACACGTCAATTCTCATTTCTTCGAGAACGACATTCTACCCACATATATGTTATAAGTTTCCTAGGGCTGGCATAGCAAAGTACCACACACTTGATGGTTTAAAACAACAAGAAAGTATTGTCTCACAGTTCTGGAGGCCAGTCCAAAATCAAGGTGTCAGGAGGATTGGTTCCTTCTGGAGGGTCTGAGGGAGAATTTGTCCCACGCCTCTCTTTGAGCTTCTGGGAGCCACTGGCAATACTTAGCATCCCCTGGCATGAAGATATGTCACCCCAATCTCTGCCTCTGTCTTCACATCCCCTTCTCCTCTGTGTTTCTCCTCCTTTTCTTATAAGGTCACAAGTCATTGGATTTAGGGCTCACCCAGGTAATCCAGAATGATCTCATCCTGAGATCCTTAATTACATCTGCAAAGGCCCTTTTTCCAAATAAGTTTATATATTAGTCTGTTTGGGCTGCTATAAGGAAATGCTACAGATAGGGTAGCTTATAAACAACAGAAATTTCTTTCTCACAGTTCTGGAGGGTGGAAGTCTGAGATCAGAGTGCCAGCATGGTTGTGTGTGGGTCCTCTTCCTGATTCATAGCCATCACCTTTTCCCACGTCCTCACATGGTAGAAGGGGCTAAGGAGCTCTGTGGGATCTCTTTTATAAGGGCACTAATCCCATTCATAAGGGCTCCATCCTCATGACCTAATCACCTCCCAAAGGCTCCACCTCCAAATACCATCAATTTTGGGGGTTAGGATTTCAGCGTGAATTTGGGGAGGGACACAAACATTCAGACCATAGCAGGTCACATTCACAAGTTCCTGGTAGACATATCATTTGGGGCTCCATCATTCAACCCAATACACACTCCAAGCTCTTTATTCTGCCAACAGAGCAGCCTCTGTCTTCCTGCTGTTCCTCAAGTTGCAAAATGTCAAGTCCATTCTAATCCCATTGGTACTGGTATGGTCCATCTAATTGCTCCATATACCAGTAGACTTTTTCTCTTCACTTTTTCTCTCCCCTCCTCCTTGCTTTCCACATCTACATCTTTTTCTCTATTTTGTACATCTGGGCTTTTTAGATACGGTTTTCCAGTCTCCATTTCTCTCTCCATTCCCCCCACAATAATCATAACTGTCATTACAAATGTTGCATCTTTGGGGCTATAGGCAGAAGAAGTGACATTAGTGAAAAATGCAGAAGAAAGAGTTTAACCCACAAGCACACATGCTCCTCCCTCAAATGCACACAGCGTGTGCTATTGCAGGTGCACATACATGTAGCAGGTGTATGGCCACATGTGTGCACACATAAGTGTTGTAATATGCATACATGTGCATGCATGCCACGTGGCCGTGATACATGCTTGGCACTTGCACATGCATGCACAAACATGCAGGATGCCTGTGTGTGTATATGTGCTGTAACATGTCTGTGCATGCATGTTGTGTGGACGTTATACATGCTATAGTATCGCACATGCATGCACAAACATGCCCAGGCACATTTGTACACATATGTGCTGTAGTGCGTGCACGTCTGTGCACACACATGCCGTGTGTAAATGGTGTGTGCCATAGCCAGCACTCGTGCCCACACACACACACAGGCTATGTGGGCCCCGGGGTTCCATGGTCCAGGCCCACATCAAGCCAAGAGATGTGGGTCAAACAGCAGCCAAGCCAGGCCTCCTCCCGGCCAGTCCTCCCTCCCACTGGCCTCAAGAAACAAAGACAGTTTAGCAAGAACTCCCCAGCTAAGCGGTTTTTTTAAGACCTTCAGCCAGCAGCTGCCTGGCTGAGCTGAACGTCTCACTTTATTAGTGAGTTTGGCCTTGGGTGTCTGGCTGTTTGATCAATCCTGCCGGGGGTCAGTGATATTTCCTCCGGACCCCCCGCCCCCACCCCTGCATCCCTGCGCACCCGATGAACAGCAGTGCCCCTGGACTGCTGATCACCTATTGATTTTCCAGCTGGAGGCTGCATCCGCCGCCAGCTGCCATCTCCAGCCCTGTCACCGGGACCCCTTGGTGACTAACGGATCCCCCGGGCCCCTCCCCAACCCCCCCTCACTTCAGACCCAGCTCCCCTCCCCGCAGGCCCACCCTGCCCAGCTCGCTTTGTCTGTGTTCAGGCTCTGCCCTGTCTCTCAGGGCTGAGTACTAGGGCCACAGACACCAAAGTCAAGGTCTTTTCCCAGTGACTCCCCCTGACCAACCCAAGCAACCTGGCTTTGAATCCCAACTGTGTGACCTTGGGCAAGTCACTTCAAGCCCCCTGTGCCTCAGTTTCCTCATCTGTAAAGCTGGGGCATATTAGGACCTACCCATCATGTGTATAAGCCGGCAGTTTCTAAAGTATGTCCTGTGGACCTCTGGAGGTCCCCTCCCAGAATGTCCCTAATAGTTAAAACAATGTTCATAATAATACTAAGATGCTACTTATTTTTTTCTGCTCTCAATTAAAGATTTTTTTTTTTTACTCTCAGTGTAGTGTTCCAGCGACTACATGAAATGTGATATCACAAATCTTGAAGGCAGAAGCAGGTATGAAAACCCAGCTGTTTTCTATTAAGCCTGACATTATAGAGATTTGCAAAAATGTAAAACAATGCCATTGCTTCCTTCTCCCTAAAATGTTTGTGTTGGGAAATATAGTTATTTTTCATAAAATATTTATGTTAATATGTAATGTGTTTATTATGGTGATTTTAAATAAATAATGAACAAATATTATTACAGTTTCTCAGTTTAACTCCTCGAATGGTAAATAGTGACAGATACAGCCCACATTAACAAAAGCTCTGAGATCCTCAATAATTTTTAAGAGTGTAAAGAGTTCTTGAGGCCAGAGAGTTTGAGAACTGCTGATACAAGATGCCAGCACAGCACCTGGTCACTGCAGTATTATTATGATTATGATTGAGTAATTATCATTGGGGGTAAATATCAAGGGCTGATTTCCCCCCCTGAACTGGGGGTTCTCAGGGGTGTGGGATGGGGAGGGGGGTTGCTGGAGATCCTGATTAGGGATTTAGTCCCTGCAGCCAAATGGCAAATGTGGGTCCCCTCTTCTGGCTCCGAGAGCTCTCCGTCCTCACCTGGCACTCACTGTCAGCTTGGGGTGCTCGGCCCTACTGCCACGGGAAGGGAACACCTGGCTGGCCTGTGACCAGGCCCCTGGTGCTGCCTGCACCACGTGCTGCAGCTGTGCTCAGAGTCACCCAGAGGGTGGAAGTTGGTGCCAACAGGGCAGAGGAGGGTAATAATAATAGCTCCTCCTTGCTTAGCATCCAGGTGTGTCAGGCACTGTCGTAAGCATTTTAGAAAAGTTAAGTCATTTGATCCCTGCAACAACCTTATGCGGTTGTTTTAAAACGTGCCTGGGATTTTGTTGTAATCAGGTATGCTAGCTTGACAGACAAGGAGACAATGTCTTAAAAGAAGAGTTTACTAATCACAGTTTCCAAGAGGAGGGGGCACGTCCCACCATGCAGGGCCACATGGAGAAGCACCAGAGTCAGTCTGGAGGCAGAGGAGGGAGGGGAAAGCATGGGCCAGAGCCTTTATTGTGGTTTGCACAGGAAGGAATGGGCGAGACAAGGTAAGCAGTTCAGGGTTGGCTGGTTTGAATAATTTAGTGGGCTCCAGGCTACCGGGGCTGCCACTAACTGTCTGATACCTGTACCTGGCCCTGGGGTGATGGAGGGCAGGGAGACTATCAGCTTGGTGTGTAAGGTAACGGAGATGATTGGGGTGTGGGCTCTGGACTGATGTACTTGCAGGTGAAAAGTGTGCTCCAGCTAGTTGTTTACTAGGAATTACCTAGACCTGGGAGAGGCAGTCCCTCCCTGGGCTGCAAGGTACCAAGATGCCAAAGCGTCATAAAACACACACACACAAAGGCATGAATAATACAGAGATGTACTATTATTATCTTGTTTTTAAAGCAAGGGGCTAAGTGTCCTGCCCAAGACCCACAGCTGGGAGGTGGTGACAGCAGGTCTTGAACCCTTACACTGTGGCTCAAAGGCCAGCACTGCTCACTGGCTGGTCTCCAACAGACCGGGGCCTGGACTGGGCTGGAGCCAGGCCCCAAGAGCCCTTGGCTGTGGCCATGGCCTCGGCCTCCTGGCCCTGGCACAGATGGGCACCGTTCTGTGGTCAGGCTGGAGATCTGAGCACCATGACCTTGGGCAATGCTCCCTGGTGGGTGCCATTCCTCCTGTACCTGGGCCACTACACAGGCACTTTGGCCACTTCAGGCTGCAGGAAAGATGGCCACAATGAACAAAAATGCAGACAAGGGGTGCCCTGGGATGCTTTGCACATCCCACTGGCCCCTCAGACTTACTACTGCCCACCTGCTCCCCATACCACGTCCCCAGGTCTGCAAGGACCCTGACGGTGGGGCCGGGGGCTCTGAGGGTGGCCACCTCCCAGAGGCGGGCCTTACACCCTTCCTCTGCCTGCCCCAACTCGACTCTGAAGGATACTGGCAGGCCCCGTCAATAATTAGAACTCCATACGGGTTAGCTGGTACTATCTGATTTCTGCTGTTGTTTGTAGCATCATGAACTGTAAACTGGGGAGAGTCATGTCTTACTCCGGGAGGTGGTCAAGATTCACGGACCTGCGCAGGGCAAGTCCAGCTCTGAGCAGAGTGGGCAGAACAGGGGCTCAGTCGTGGGCGGTGCGGGGGAGGCTCCTTCCTTTCCGAGGCGCTCAGGCCGGGACCAGGGCAGCGGGAAGCGGGCCCGGTGGGCAGGTGGCCAGAGTGGGCCGGGCAAGGACAGGGGTCTGGCCCGCTCTGGGCACTCGCCACCTCAGGACCCAGAGCAGGACTGGGGAGTCCCGGCCGCGGAAACGCGGGGCGCCAGCGCCCCCTGCCGGCGGCAGCGTGCAGCACCGGCCCGAGCGTCCCGCCGCCTCCGCCTGCGCTGGGGGCGCGCGAGGTACACTAGACTCAGCAACCGGGGCCGGGACTCGGGGCGGGCACCAGCCTCGCCCTGCTCAGGGACCGTGGCTCTGCAGGCTGGCCCACCGCCGAGAGCACGGGCAAGCCCGGGGGGTGGGGACCCAGCGCCATAGGCATCCGCCTTGGCCAAGGCCCCTGGCCCTTGAGCCTCAATTCTTCCTTGCAAGGAACAAAGGAGCGCGGGATTATCTTCCCCCAAGGCAGTGTCCTTGCAACCTTGTCCTTGACGGTGTCCCTGCCTTCCCTCCTGTCCAGTCCCGACCCGGCCGATCCCCTGCCCCACGTGCGTGACACTTTCTGTAATTCCAAATCTCAGTGTGTCATTCCTCCACTTAAGACCCTTCAGACGAAATGGTTGTCACATAAAACCTTGCTTTCCTGTTAGAATGAACACGGGTCAAACAGACCCAATTTGGCGGAAAATGGAGCTGACCAGCTCAGGGCCACCAACTCCTGAGGAATCACGGGGGCTGGAGGCCCCCAGAGCTTCAGGCTGCTTGGCCAGAAGGGGACCCATTCTCCCAAGGAAATAGCCTTACCAAGGTGGGTTCCATTTCCAGACCAGGCTTCAGAAGCCCATTTAGCCCGTCATGGCCTGGATCTAATGTGGAAGACTGTCGTGTTCTGGGGGCTGCATAGCCATCACCCCAAAACTTGGTGGCACAAAACTACCACTTCATCATGCCCACAGGTTCTGTGGGTTGGGAATCCGGACAGGGCACAGTGGGGATGTCTTGTCTCTGCTATCTGGGGCCTCAGATGAGGGTGATTCAAAAGGGGCTTGGACGATTTGGGGCTGGAGGATCCACTTCCAAGATGATGTCCTCACGGTCAGCCTGGCCCCGGGCCGGGAGGGCTGAGGCTGGGTTCCACCTGTGCCCGCTGGCTGCCCTCTCCGGCGTCCTGGCCTCAAGTAGTCGGCCTCCTCAGGTGTCGGCTAGATTCCACCTCAAATTCGGGATATGGGTCCCATCACCCCAGCTGGAGGGAAGATGGCTGACAAGGAATTCCCTGGACCAGTTACGGCAGCTGGAGGCCATGAGGATGGTGCCGTGGGAAGCTGTGCAGGAGACGGCTCAGAAAAACATCATGAGTTGGTTCAACTCTCACTTTTCAAATCCAGGCACTTATAGGGAATAGAGGGACATGCAGGAAATGACAAGGAGATCAGGGCACTGGGGCAGAGTTCTTCACACTGCCCTGCCCCTCCATGTTTGCTCTGCCAGGGTGAGGGAAGCAAGGTACCAAAATACATCCCTTTCCCCTCCGCCCACTGCAAGGCTGGGACCGCCAGGTCTGGGGAGTCACTGCCTCCATGCGGCCAGCAGAGGGCAGCGCAGCCCCACTCTGCGGCGACAGACACTGAGCAGATTGACAGGACCAACTGAGAGATGGAACTGAGGGCCACACTGAGGACCCTCCACATCTCTGGCTAACGATGGGGTGCAGCCTGAATGTGCAATCATCTTCCAGCATGTGAGCTCCAGGCAGCAGAGACTTGGATGTGTTCACTGCCATATCTCCCAGGGCCCCATCTGAAGAAGACGATCAGTACCTAGTAGAATGTAGGGGTGAGTGGGGTGAGTGTGTGTGCAGGTCTGGGTGGGTCTGTCCCTGATGCTACCACTCACCTGAAGTGTCCAGCAGCCCCACACAGCTCCTGCTCACACTTGCTCCCCCCGGGAAGACCCAGGGTCCCGAGCCCCAAGGCCAGGGAGGCTCCACTCCAGGCCTCCGTGGACGCCTCACACACCCACATCCCTCCCCTCTGCTCAGACTCTGGCCACCTCTGCCCATCTGGGCGGCCCTCATCACTGCATGCCCTCCTTTCCTGGGGTGTCTTTGCACCTCTCTTATTTAATGAAATGAGGCCTCCTTGACGAGGGTGTGGGAACCTGCAGATCATGGCAGACTGGGGAGGCCAGGATAGGTATGCAGGGAGGGGGCAGCAGAAAGCCTGCTGGGACACAGTCTCCCTAAGAAGAGCAGAGGCCCCAGGTCACTGAGCAGCTCCTGGCCTGGGACCTTTCTAGAGCCCCACGATGGCGCTCGCCCCATCAGCACCACACACTTGATTGACTGATGTTCTGACTTATTATCCTCATTGGACAGATAAGGAAACTGGGACGAAGACGGAAATTGTATCTTACCAAGGGTCACAGAGTTGTCTGATTGTGAGACTGGGGGTCTTCTCCAGACACAAATGAGTATATTTTGAATTATTCCATTTGTATGAAATTCTAGAAAAGGCAAAGCTAATTGATAGTGGCAGAAAGCAGACTAGTGATGCTTGAGGCCAGGGGGGTGGGGGTGGGGAATTATCTAGAAAAGATCAGGAGGGAAGTCTTTGGATAGAAGTGTTTATACTTGCTTTGGGTGGTCATTTGGGGTTTGTATATTTGTCAAAACTCACTGAACTATCCAAATAAAATGAGTGCCTTTATTATATGTAAATTATACTTCAGTAAAAGTTCTTCTTTTTTTGTTTTCTGGGGTTTTTAAATTTTTTTAATTTATTTTTTTATTGAAGTATAGTTGATTTACAATGTGTTAATTTCTGCTGTACAGCAAAGTGACTCGGTTATACAAATACATACATTCTTTTTAATAGTCTTTTCCATTATGGTTTATCCCAGGATATTGAATATAGTTCCCTGTGCTATACAGTGGGACCTTGTTGTTTATCCATTCTATATGTCATAGTTGTTTATTCTATATGTAATAGTTTGCATCTACTAACTCCAAACTCCCAATCCATCCCTCCCCCACCCCTCCCCTCCCTTGGCAACCACAAGTCTGTTCTCTGTGTCTGTCTGTTTCTGTTTCATAGGTAGGTTCATTTGTGCCATATTTTAGATTCCACATATAAGTGATACCATATGGTATTTGTCTTTCTCTGTCTGACTTACTTCACCTAGAATGACGATCCTTAGTTGCATCCATGTCGCTGCAAACGGTGTCGTTCCGTTCTTTATTATGGCTGAGTTGTTTTCTGTTTTTAATCCAGGTCTTCTGACTCAGATTTCAGTCCACTTGCCCCCCACCACTCAGGAGACGTCCAGTTGTGCTGTCACGGATATGCGTCGTCGTGGCCTGCAAGAGTTATTCATGGGTGTCAGAATGCCATCTGGGCACAAACCAGGAGAGCAGCCAGGAGAGAGTCAGGATGAAAGCAGGACCCTCTCATCCTAATTCCGGCTGGAACAGACTAATCAATTGGCAAAGATCAAATGTCAAAATTTTACACCATCTTTGTCCCCTCAGAACTGGGCCAGGCATTGTCATAGCTCAGGATGGCTGACCTTGGTTAATAAAGCTGGGATCAGGATGGCTGACCTTGGTTAATAAAGCTGGGAACAGGAAACCTGCCCTGTTTCCTTGGCAGATGGGTTTCCATGACCCTCCCTTCCCCCCTCACCCCCCACCTCCCCACCCCGTGCCTCCACCCACCCTCCCCCTCTACCCACCCCCGCCCCGTCGCCACCAGGACAGGTAACTGTTCCAGAATCTCGGTAATTGGGCTGAGTAACCGTTCGTCCTTCTGAGTCTGCAGCCCAAGTCAGGAACACCCAGGATGATTGATAACATCCTTTCTCCAAGCAATGAAAAGCTTAGAGTAAGACTTACATTTAATAAGTTCCCTGGTGGCCTCTTCGAATTTGCATGCTGCCTCGTTAACCTGGCCCAGATTTCTCCCCCTACAAGGCAATTCTCAGAAAACCAGGCATCGGTGCTCATTAAACTGGTTCTAAATGTCCAGCAAGCCAATAACAAGGAGAGAGGGAGCCCCGCCTCGGGGCAGCAAACACAGCTGAAGCTCACAAGCTCCTCAGATGATCAAAGATCATCAAAGGATTTTCAAAGCCTTGGCGTATCCTGTTATTTTGGCCTCCAGGCTGACTCGGGCAAGAAGGCTCCAGAAGCACAGTGCCAAGAGCTGAAATGGAGGATAACGGTCCCTGTGGGCTGAGAGCATCAATTCCATCTAAAGGATGCTGATCAAAAGGAAGGACTCACAAGGATATAATGTGTCTTGGAAATATGGCTAAGCTTTGCCCAGATAAATCCCATGAGCTACCATCCACTCTGGCGTCTGTCTATTCATAAATTTGGGGAGGGTTTTTCCAGTGAATTCATTTGCCTCTCCTGAGAGGGACCACAGGGGCTGCATGCCTTTCCTTCCTTGGTGGTCATCCAAGGCCCACTGCTGTTGCAGGTTTTCAGATGGCCAGTGAAAACTAACTCCACAGTGGAGGTATGTAGAGTTTTCGTTAAAAGGGTGTCACAACGAGAACAACAGCTGAGTAGGAAATCGCTGTGATGGAGAATGTAAGCATTAAGGCAGGTCATGTGGTCCTTGGAGCATCACATCCAGGGTAGAAGAGGTTCCAGCACAGATCTGAGCTGGAAGGCCAGCAGCAGGCCCACTGAGGTCAACACCGGTAAGGGTGGCCAACACTGCATACCCGCCGTCTGCCTGGGCCCTTGAATGAGAAGGGACACATGTCAGGACTTCCCTGGTGGTGCAGTGGTTAAGAATCCACCTGCCAATGCAGGGGACACGGGTTCAAGCCCTGGTCTGGGAAGATCCCACATGCCGCGGAGCAACTAGGCCCGTGAGCCACAACTACTGAGCCTGCGCTCTAGAGCCCACGAGCCACAACTACTGAGCCTGCATGCCGCTACTGAAGCCCGCGCGCTTAGAGCCCGTGCTCCTCAATGAGAAGCCACCGCAATGAGAAGCCCGCGCACCGCAACAAAGAGCAGCCCCCCTCACCGCAACTAGAGAAAGCCCGTGCACAGCAAGGAAGACCCAACGCAGCCATAAATGAATGAAAAAAGAAAGAGAGAGAGAGAGAAAGAACGAATGAAGAGAGAGAAAGGAAGGAAGGGGGGGAGGGAGGGAGGGAGGGAGGAAGGAAGGAAGGGATGGATACATGGCCTAAAACCCAGGTCTCTTGCAGATGAACACCTGAGGTGATTTCTTCCATCCTATCTTGCTTCATTTTGCTTTTCATTTTCTTTTGTCCCCATTCCTCACTCCCATCCTCCCCTCAGCCCCCCACAGGCAACCCTTCTAATGTGCATCTTTTCGTTTGTACAGGTTTTTGCAAACGCTTTATTGTTTCTTGTGTGCATGTATTTTCAGCGTCTGTACACGGTACTACAGCATCTGTTTCTTACTTTTCTCACTCAGCTGCTTTGCAGGTCTGTGCTATATGCTGTCTGTGGCTTGAAACGGCTCCGTATACTCCATGACTCCACGCTGTCATCCACCGAGTTTTCCCGCACATTCTCCTGGCGATTGGGCATTCCTCCACCCCACGCCACCCCCGCCATCTCCACCGCTACCACCCTCCCACCACAACCACCCTGGGCGAGCCTCCTTACACACGTCTCCTCCTGGACCCAGGTGAGGACTCTGTTGGGAACATTTACCCAGACATGGGATTTCTGGATTGGGGGACAGGCACACACTTCACTTGATGAGTTGTGCCAGATGGCTCTCCATCGGTCCTCACATCCCTGCCAACACTTGGCATTACCCACCTCTGCAAGTTTTGCTAAACTGACGGGTGCAAAGTGATAACTGGATTGTTGCTTTAGTTTTGTTTCTCTGATGATTAATTTGAACAGCTTTTCATAGGCTTGGTAGACTTTGGGGTCTGCTTCTATGAATTGTTCATTCCCTTTTGCCCATTGTTTCCTGTTGGGTGGTCTTTTTCTTATTGTATATTCCTTGTACATTCTTGACAGTGAATCTTTTGCTGGTTTCAACCATCACAAACATCTTCTCTCCCGCTCTCACACCTACTCTTAGGCCTTTTGCCAACCACGGACACAAATTAAGCAAACTAAGATATAAAGGAAGAAAGTAACTGAAGTAAAATGAAATGGGAAGTAAATTGTTAAGGTGAGCTTAAAACTAATAAGTTAAAATAAAAAAATGAAAATAGTTGAAGAAAATATTTATAGAACAAAAACAAAAAAGTGAATGAGATTTTTTTAACCTAAAAGTACAAAATAAAAGTTAGAAACAAATAAGTAGAGTGTAAAGAAGACCAAGAAGTTAAAATAAATGTGAAGGTAAAAATGCTTTTTAAAACAGTATAAACATGAAGCAAATCACATACATCTATATATTTTTTTAAACTTCATGGCAAAAAGGAAAATAATGCAGAAGCCAGAGAAATAAAGGTTAAAGGGACAAAGCATACACACACATGAAAACAAAAAACAAAGAGCTAAGAGTAAACACAGGGCAGGTACTAAGAAAACCTGACTGTACTTCAGAATTGAAAACAAAGCAAGTGGAAATGGAGAGAAAAAGGCTCAAAGGAACCAACTGAAGGCAGACTGGTAATTCCTTACCAGCCGAGTCTTGCCCCTGGGGACCCTGGGTCTCCAGGTGCAGTGGGCCGGAAGCAGGGTTCTGGGCTGCCTTTGGAGCACGTAATGGTTCTCCCCATCAGTCTGGGGCCAGGGAAAATCCTGGCCAGTACCTTTGTATTCACAGCCACTGCCTAGACCATGGTCCATGGACAAGCCGTGGGCAGCAGCCCATGCTGGGCCTTCGCCTGGCTACGGAGATTCTGGGGCATTCTCCCCAGCGAGCCCCTCACCACCTCACCAACTCCTTCATGAGTCTCCCAGCCTCTCTGGCTCACTCCCTGCCTTCAGCTGAGGCCACGAGTGAGGCTGAGGCCACAGATGCCATAGGGCCAGGGAAAATGATGCCCTGGAATCTCTTTGGCAGGCGAGAAGACAGCCTGTTTGAACAAGTTCAATACCACCCAAGAACACAGAAGGCAACATCTCTGTGATTCACCAGAGGTGCCAGAACATCCCCCTGGCTTGCCAGACAGAGCAGTGACCGTGAGGATCCAGGGCCAAGCCCTCTCCAGGACACCTCCACCCAGACTAGCTACTCGCCCCCAAGTGGCCCGCTTGAGTATGAAATGATTTGATTGTCTATTTCCAGTTCCAAAGACAGGAAAAAACAGATTAAACAGACAGGAAATCCAGAGTTCCATCATCCTGTTTCAGCACAAGTTGGAAGGCTGAGGACACATCCAGGTGATTCACTGGAGAGTGGAAAGTATCTGATCTTACCTAAAGGTGAAGTAAGGGATCTGCGGGCTGGTCCTGCTGCCTTGAATCCTTCCAATTATGTAAAGACAGGTAGTCCTCCTGATGCTCCAGAAGTTCACTTGCAATTCAGCTGCTTGGCAAGGCGGCCCATCTCCCCAGAGCTATGATGCTTGGTGCCGATGTTGCCAGCTGGCCCACACGGTCCACTTAGCCCACAGTCCAGTGGTTCCTGGACTTGGGGATTTCATCAACCAGTTTTTGTTTTTATTTTGAATTGGTTTTTAATTGGGAGACTGATGTAAGATTGTTCATGTTTTATTTTTCTAAGGAAAACATCTTTTTAAACTACCATCTAATATCACCATCATTTTCTAAAAGAAAGAACATTTTGGCACACACACAAAAACTAAAGGATGGGACGATCTTTTATATAGAATAACTTTAAGCTTTACGAAATGCTTATTATTACATTTGTCACTTGGAGAGGGCAGTCGGGAAAACTCATCGTGGGCCGACATTGGTGCCCACCATCACAACCTGCCTGGAGTTGAATTCCAACCCCACTGATCAGAGCTTTAGGGGAACAGGCCAGTGGTCTTGGGGTGGATCCTGGTATCGCTTAGAGTACCACCTGTATAAAAACTGTCACTCAGGTCTGATGCTCCTCCTGACTGCCCAGCTGGCGGCTCACCTCCCTCCCTGGGTTGATGTCCTCACGACATCTGTCTCCTTTATCAGTGGTTCCCAATCCACCACATCACTAGAATCATCTGGACTGGAGCTTTTCCAACTGCAGACTCCCTGGTCCCACAGCCAGAGATCTGGTTCAGTAGTTCCAGGATGGGGTCTCTCTCGGTCATCCGAATTTAGGCACCTCAGGCCTGTGCCGCACCACTCAACCCCACGAAATGAGTGACCAGAAGCCGTCAGCACTGCGTCCTGAAAAACGGAGCTGGGAACAGGGACAGAAGGCAAGGGAACCCAGACTGAATGGAAGCACGTGGGCCACCAAGGGAAAAGAGCGCTGGTCGCAGGCTGTGCTGATGCCAGAGCGTGGAGCTGGGGGACTGGGGGACTCTCCACGCTCATGGCCAAAGTGAAAGGCTCAACTGGGAGGGGACAGACAGGGCAGCAGAACGTGAGCACGATCTGCATGTTCACAAGGAAGGGTCTTGTCGTGGGGAAGCTTCTTTTGGATGCTGCCTGGCTTCTAACTACCGCCGTGGCCTCTGCAATCTCTCAACGCTGTCATCCTCGTCCCCTGCCTCCATGCTGGTCCCCTCACCCAGTCACTCGTCATCAAAGGCCTCCAGCCCCGTCCCTGTGCCGTGCACGCAGCCCAGGTGCGCAGCCAGCACCTGATGACTGTGCTGAGACGGGCAGGAGCACTGGCTGGACCAGGGGCTCCTCGTGATGGCTCCATCCAGCCCTCAGGGAGACCAGCTGCAAGAAGGAACCAGCGGAGTGTGAACAAGCACAGGAAGCGCCCATCCCTGCGCCTCCGGGACACCACTCCCCTCCACCGCCTCACCCGAGCAGCTCGCTTCAGAAGGAAGACACTGCAGTACTGTGGAAATTCCACTAACGATATCCTAAAACCCATGTGGCGCTTGAGGGGACTCATTCTTGTCGAATGACCTGGGGACAAAGTCTTGTGAGCTTGCTAGGCCATCGGGCCCTGCTGGCCTCTCTCAGCCAGGCTGGGTCAATGCTCTCTGACGAGGTCACGTGGTCCTGCAGTTACGCATAAAGAAGGCCCCGGGCCAAGGCCGTGATTTCGTGGTTGCAAGCCTCTGACGGTGATCGTGCCTCTCCACACACGAGGCTGCGACGTGAAACAGGGTACAGAGCTCAGAGGCGTGCCCTGGTGTGGGTACAGGGGCACAGATGTGCTTGGGCTCAGGGACGCACAGGCAGAGGCGGCCAGTGACGCCGCGCTGGCTCCGGGCTGCACCCAGGACTGCTGTATTTGATCTCCTCTTTTGATCTGCGGTCTCACCCACCAGAGGATGTGGATTCTGCACCTTTCCTCCTTCCACCCCAACAGAAGCTCTTTAGGATCAGCCCTGGTCCTAAATTCAGACTTTATAAAAGTATTTCTGACCTTTCTCCACAAGGATCCCAATCGGACACCGGGAGGAACTGGCACTTCCTTGGGACTTCATTTAAACAACATCCCATGTTTGCTCTAACAAGCTCTGGAGGGCATTTGGCCACATGATCTTGCTTTATGGGGCTTCCTGTGGTCATGTGACCCCCCAAAGCTGCTGTGTGCCAAGCATCTGCTTTCTTAGCTAATGTCAAGCCCTCACTGGGAAGAATTAATTGGACCATCTTAAAATACAGACCACGAGAACCATGGATGGGAGGGAATACATTTACTTTAAGTATAAAGGTTTACTATTATTAACAAGTTATCACTATTATTTACATGTTTATAAAACAGAAATAAAAATGACATACACATTTGGTGCCAAAAGTGGCTCATCCAAACTAACATCAGTACAAAAATAAACTTTCGAGCTACTTGTTTTTAAAATAAATGTCATTGAAACAGTAAGGGGAAAACAATCTGTATCAGTCATGGGTTGAAATGCAAACATCATCACAGCAAAGCAGCCCGGGGGACAATGACACCAGTGCCTGCTGGAAGAGCCCCTGACCCCGTCTGGCATTCTCGCAAGAACCCAAGGAAACAAAAGGCAAACGTACAAGTTATGTTCCTGAGCTACAGAAGCTTAGGGCCTCTAAACTGTTGTGAATTTCTGCTACAGAGGATCCGGGATGGGGTTTGAGCTGAAGAGCTTTCACTAATGGCATCAGGACATGGTACCGTGCACGGATGGGAAGCTAAGCCCGCTTGTGAAGCAGAGAAATCCTGTGTTAACAAAGCACAGCACACATGGGTCCTCTCTGTCAATCGCCAAGCCTTGCAAGTCTCCTGACCGCTGACAAGTAGTGACACGGGCAGAGGGAAAACAGAAGCTGCTTGGTTTGGGGTCCCCTGTGCCCACCAGACACGCCCCTGGGTGATTCTGACAGAAATCCACCATGTTTCCAGGGTCTCAGGCCTTCATAGATACACGCTTGTTCACACCTGGCCGCGGACCTCAGTGGTCAACGGAGCTGGGACCCCAGCAGGGAAAGCAAAGCCAGCCCAGCAAACCCTCTGCCCCCCGCAACGTGGTGCTCCAGCCTGCGGCAGCCCGCTTTCCTCCTCGTTCCCCACGAAGCTGGGCCAGGGCTGCACGCCTGGTGGCAGTGGCACACTGGGCCAGGGAGGGTGCTGGGTGAGCAAAGAGCGCGGGCCTTCCAGCCCCCGAGAGGCAGGATGCCCTCCCAGGCACAAACTCCTCTGGGATCCCAGCGAGGAATGCAGATGCTGAGGGGCGGGAAGGGGCTGTGAACGGGCTGCAGCCCACTTAAGAGCCGATGAAGGGTCCACAGGAGCCGACACCAGCTCCCCAACCCTGGGGCGGGGGGGCGGCAAAGTGGAGGAGAGGGCACCAAGCAGCCCCTGCAGCGCCAGCCCAGCTCTGCTCACTGGTCCTGGACCTTGGCCCTCTTGGCTTTTAGGGACAGGTGCTACAAGAGAAGAGAAAATGTCATCACTGGGGTCGGTCAGACAAAGGAAGCAGACTTCAGCATGGTTCCCACGGAAGTGACCAAATCAAAGCTTCCATCTGGCCCACGCCTTCTCAGTAAATGCCCTGCTCCTCAGGCAATAGAGGAAAAAAGCCCAAGCGACCAACAAAGGAAACAGGCCTTCAGTAAGCCACACAGCCCGAGGTCAGGCCACCCTGGCTCAACCTGGGCCCCCGGGGCTCTGCGGGCAGCTGTCAGTGAGACGCGGCTCTCCCTCCACCCCAGGCCCCCCCGGCCAGCACTGCAGCCCAATATCCGTGCTGCTCTGGGGCCTGGGCTCGGGCCACAGATCACCGCGCGTTTCCTAGAATTTCTTGAGAACGGTCAAGGGAAGGTCTTCTCCCCTTGGGAACAAAGAGGTCAGCCAACTAAAGTCAGGTACCTGAGCTCAAGGCCCTACTCTCATAGAGCCCTGCGCAAGAGTGGGGAAGACACACAGGAAAAGGACACTTCCTGGTGACACGTTTTTCTTTTGGAAATGTCACTCTCTACCAGTATACATAACCCAGGAAGCATGACATTATAATCATGGGCATCAGATAATAGGACTGGGGGAGACAAGCATTCTTTACACTCTAAAGTAAAGCCAAAAGTGCTAGAAATCCTAAAATATGCATTTGAGGCAGGGAGTGTAAATGGAAGATTTCAATAAAGGTCCTCTGTTCACCAACTGAGGTATCCCTGATACCCTCTTAATAATCATACACCAACAACCAGGAGATACCCCAGATGAGCTGCCCTAACACGCAGCAGGATCTTCACACGAGGAATCCCCAACCCCCCGACTGCCAGCAGAGCAGGCCCGCCAACCCCCAGCATACTCCATGCCCAAACCCCATTCTTAGTGCACCTACAATGGCCTCAAGACAGCCATCCCCCTCGCCGACAGAGAACTGCAGGCCCTGAAAAAATGCAGGTGCAAAAGATGAAGCACCCCACCAAGCACGACAGGATGGGTGGCCGAGTGAACAGGACACAGGAGTAAACGAGCTGCTAGAAGCCACACTTTCTAACCGCTTATGCCCAAGAAAGGACCAGTATGGATTCTTGCAAAGGCCCTGGTGAAGAGGGATTTCCCTAGATTCCAAAGGTATCTCAGAATCAGGAGAAAAAATGTAAGGACTTGAAAGGCAAATCTCTGAACAGGAGGTCCCCCTGGCCTTCCCCTCTCCAGCTGTGGGTCTTCCTGAATTTCTCCAAGTTCCCTCCTCTGTGCACTTCACCTGACGTGACCCCTCCCACTAATGGTAGACACCCACAGCCTTAGCTTGGGAATGGGGGGTGAGGTCATCATGCCTGTGGGACCATTTCTGGTGCTCATTTCTGAGGAGAATGTTGAGTATAAACAAAGCTGACTCTGGACCATTTCAGGCCTCTTTACAGGGTGAGGGCAACACTCTGAAAAACAGTGGTAATGGAAAGTCACCAAAGATGCCAGGCACAGAGCCGGGGAGGATCTGGGGGCTGTGCACGGTTGCGAGGTGCTACACTATGCTCAGCAAGGGACCGTTCACCATGCATGGGCAGCCACTGGAGAGCGGCAGCGCTCTCGGAGAAATCAATCCATTTTGGACAAGTTAATAGCAGAAGTGCCTTTGGACTGTTTAGTTAGGGAGGGACCAAGTTTCTTGGGGTGTGGGAAGGGTTAGGGCCCTCGCCTGTAAAATGAGGTCGTCGACCTAGGTGATTTCTGAGGTCCCGGCCTCTCTAAAAATACTCTGATCACAGCCAGTCATCAGAGCGGAGCAGAGGAGCTGAAAAACAGGCATTTGGAGAAAAAAGGCAAACTTGGCATTGTCATTTTCTCCCAAGTTCTGGGGCAATCTGCTCTTTAACTTTGTGTGTTTGACTGAGAGGAACTGTCATTTTGACTCCGCTTCTAGGTTAATTCTGTTCTCCAAGAGTCTAACTGAACCTGAGGCCACTTCAGAATCACCCTTCTCTAAGTCCCTGATTCCTGCTACTCTAACAAGCACCCTCACGGTGCACCCTTCTCCTTAACCTCTCGTCTGCATGTCTAACAGCTGCTCTTGGACTTCTGAAGTCTGCTGCTTTCTACCTGAGTTGTTTGCAGGAAAAAGATTTTCTTTCACTTCAGGTTTACTCTTATCAGCCCAGTACAGCAGAGACAACACACCGCGTTTTTCTCAGTCCCTGCAGTTGATCTCATTTCTAGCTGAAATATCTGGACGAGGATATGTGAAGAATGATACAGGTTTGAAAGGTTTTTTTGTCATATTGTTTAAGATTTAAATATCATAAGATTTTAAAAGGACAATTTCCCTTAACATTGCTGGAGGGAGAGGGATGAGAAGGTCTTTCCATTTATAGGATCACAACTCAAATGTTTTGAAGAGTTGAGCAAGTGAAATAAACAAGTGAGGCAGGACCTGGAGAGAGTCACTCACCCACCGCAGGCAGCCAGCCATTCCTCAGCCCCTGCTGACTGCTGCCAGGCAGCAACTCAGGCTCAGAAACTCAGCAAATTTAACATTTCTCTCAAGAGAATCCTGAAATCCATATTTAATGTGAAATCTCCCAATTTTAAAATATACCGATCAAGCCAAATTTTGGTTTGAAAACACGGTAGTCTGGTTACAGCCTTGATGAAGTAACAGGTTTTGGTTTCCCTTCTGTGGTAAGCAATGGTGCAACTGGACAAAATATCTGAAGCAATCATTTTCAGGCACTGGGTAACAGCACAGGGCTGCTGTAATCCTTGAGAGAAAGGAAACACTCGAGGTGAGCTTTATAGTCATCCCAAGTCTCTGCATGGCCCTCCAAACCTTGTCATAGGGAAGTGAACCCTAAATAGAGAACAGTGTAGCTGGGCAGAGGGAACACAGATCAGAGTTCAGAGCTGCTGGGCTAGCTGGAATCTGCAGGACAGGGCATCAGAAAGGAGGAGTTCCAGAACCCTACATAGAGCTACCACCCTTAAGTCTTTGGCTGAAAGCTAAGCTGCACATGTGAAGGCCAAGGTTCCATGAGGTTGGCAGAGACTAGTTACTGGGGAGTTGTGACCTGATATGGAGATTTGGAGGTTTGTACAGTGCTGGAGACACTGGAGCTCTGACCAGCCAGAGTGCAAAGACCTCAATGAACATCCTAGGCATTCAGTTGAGGCATCAAAAAGCCCATGTCTTAGGAGGAGGGCTACTCTAGACCTGCCTGAAAAAGACTAAAATCAGGCCTTGGTGGAATTAAACTGATCTGCCAGTACTGTCTACTAGGAAAAAACTCAATATTCTATAAAAACAACAAAATCAACTTTTCACAACAAAGCACCTATAATGTCCAGCATACAACAACAAATTACTAGACAAGAGAAGCAGGAAAATGTGACCCATAACGAGGTAGAAAAACAGTCTAAAAGCAAAATAGATCAGAGATGACAAAGATGCTGAATTAATGCGCACGTCTGCCGTGGAAGAAGAGCACATACTATATACACAGCGATGCCGGCACTCGGCATCTCCCACCATGCGTTTAAACCGCCTCGGGTTTAAGCTTGCACATGTGTTTACCACCTTGGCGAGGCAATCCTCATCAGAAAATATTTGTGCTGCTTCCTGTGAACACAGTCCAGTGTGACAGAACTTCTTTGGGAATGGTTTAGAAGAGCAGAGGGAGAGAGGAAGCGCTGAAGATACATTCTCTTTTTTTGTCGTGTAAGTTGGAGGGATTTATGTTTAAATGCACTTCACCACGAGCAATGGTACGGTGCTTTCACCCAGAACGGTCTGGGACCATGGTAATGGCCTTTCACCCTGTGTACCATTGTGGGGTGGGGGGAGGGGACAGCAAGTTTAGGACATTAAACTGGAAAATAAACGTGTATTTAAAAATACAAAGAGGCAGGTAACAGGTGGTTCTGGGGGACAGGCTCGGCTCATTCCTACCGTTCCTTGTTGATAAAAGTGAGGGGCCAGCTCCAATAACCAAGCAGATTCAATGGCGGTCACATCTCTCATGTAATACTTGGAGGTTTGGATAACTTCATTGTAGATAACCCTGAAACAAGAAGAAAACATGGAGAGCCTCCCATCAAGCCTCTTAGATAGCCTCAACCACCAGAGGGCAGACAACAGAAGCAAGAAAAACTACAATCCTGCAGCCTGTGGACCAAAAACCACAGTTACAGAAAGATAGAGAAGATGAAAAGGCAGAGGGCTATGTACCAGATGAAGGAACAAGAAAAAACCCCAGAAAAACAACTAAATGAAGTGGAGATAGGCAACCTTCCAGAAAAAGAATTCAGAATAATGATAGTGAAGATGATCCAGGACCTCGGAATAAAAATGGAGGCAAAGATTGAGAAGATGCAAGAAATGATTAACAAAGACCGAGAAGAATTAAAGAACAAACAAACAGAGATGACCAATACAATAACTGAAATGAAAACTACACTAGAAGGAATCAATAGCAGAATAACTGAGGCAGAAGAACGGATAAGTGACCTGGAAGACAGAACGGTGGAATTCACTGCTGCGGAACAGACTAAAGAGAAAAGAATGAAAAGAAATGAAGACAGCCTAAGAGACCTCTGGGACAACATTAAACGCAACAACATTCGCATTATAGGGGTCCCAGAAGGAGAAGAGAAAGAGAAAGGACCAGAGAAAATATTTGAAGAGATTATAGTCGAAAACTTCCCTAACATGGGAAAGGAAATAGCCACCCAAGTCCAGGAAGCGCAGAGAGTCCCATACAGAATAAACCCAAGGAGAAACACGCCGAGACACATAGTAATCAAAGTGGCAAAAATCAAAGACAAAGAAAAATTATGGAAAGCAGCAAGGGAAAAACGACAAATAACATACAAGGGAACTCCCATAAGGTTAACAGCTGATTTCTCAGCAGAAACTCTGCAAGCCAGAAGGGAGTGGCATGATATACTTAAAGTGATGAAAGGGAAGAACCTACAACCAAGATTACTCTACCCGGCAAGGATCTCATTTAGATTTGATGGAGAAATCAAAAGCTTTACAGACAAGCAAAAGCTACGAGAATTCAGCACCACCAAACCAGCTCTACAACAAATGCTAAAGGAACTACTCTAAGTGGGAAACACAAGAGAAGAAAAGGACCTACAAAAACAAACCCAAAACAATTAAGAAAATGGTCATAGGAACATACATATCGATAATTACCTTAAACGTGAATGGATTAAATGCCCCAACCAAAAGACATAGACTGGCTGAATGGATACAAAAACAAGACCCATATATATGCTGTCTACAAGAGACCCACTTTAGACCTAGGGACACATACAGACTGAAAGTGAGGGGATGGAAAAAGATATTCCATGCAAATGGAAATCAAAAGAAAGCTGGAGTAGCTATACTCATATCAGATAAAATAGACTTTAAAATAAAGAATGTTACAAGAGACAAGGAAGGACACTACATAATGATCCAGGGATCAATCCAAGAAGAAGATATAACAATTATAAATATATATGCACCCAACATAGGAGCACCTCAATACATAAGGCAACTGCTAACAGCTATAAAAGAGGAAATCGACAGTAACACAATAATAGTGGGGGACTTTAACACTTCACTTACACCAATGGACAGATCATCCAAAATGAAAATAAATAAGGAAACAGAAGCTTTAAATGACACAATAGACCAGATAGATTTAATTGATATATATAGGACATTCCATCCAAAAACAGCAGATTACACGTTCTTCTCAAGTGCGCACGGAACATTCTCCAGGATACATCACATCTTGGGTCACAAATCAAGCCTCAGTAAATTTAAGAAAATTGAAATCATATCAAGCATCTTTTCTGACCACAACGCTATGAGATTAGAAATGAATTACAGGGAAAAAAACGTAAAAAAGACAAACACATGGAGGCTAAACAATACGTTACTAAATAACCAAGAGATCACTGAAGAAATCAAAGAGGAAATAAAAAAATACCTAGAGACAAATGACAATGAAAACACGACGACCCAAAACCTATGGGATGCAGCAAAAGCGGTTCTAAGAGGGAAGTTTACAGCTATACAAGCCTACCTAAAGAAACAAGAAAAACCTCAAGTAAACAATCTAACCTTACACCTAAAGAAACTAGAGAAAGAAGAACAAACAAAACCCAAAGTTAGCAGAAGGAAAGAAATCATAAAGATCAGAGCAGAAATAAATGAAATAGAAACAAAGAAAACAATAGCAAAGATCAATAAAACTAAAAGTTGGTTCTTTGAGAAGATAAACAAAATTGATAAGCCACTAGCCAGACTCATCAAGAAAAAGAGGGAGAGGACTCAAATCAATAAAATCAGAAATGAAAAAGGAGAAGTTACAACAGACACCGCAGAAATACAAAGCATCCTAAGAGACTACTACAAGCAACTTTATGCCAATAAAATGGACAACCTGGAAGAAATGGACAAATTCTTAGAAAGGTATAACCTTCCAAGACTGAATCAGGAAGAAATAGAAAATATGAACAGACCAATCACAAGTAATGAAATTGAAACTGTGATTAAAAATCTTCCAACAAACAAAAGTCCAGGACCAGATGGCTTCACAGGTGAATTCTATCAAACATTTAGAGAAGAGCTAACACCCATCCTTCTCAAACTCTTCCAAAAAATTGCAGAGGAAGGAACACTCCCAAACTCATTCTATGAGGCCACCATCACCCTGATACCAAAACCAGACAGAGACACTACAAAAAAAGAAAATTACAGACCAATATCACTGATGAATATAGATGCAAAAATCCTCAACAAAATACTAGCAAACAGAATCCAACAACACATTAAAAGGATCATACACCACGATCAAGTGGGATTTATCCCAGGGATGCAAGGATTCTTCAATATACGCAAATCAATCAATGTGATACACCATATTAACAAATTGAAGAATAAAAACCATATGATCATCTCAATAGATGCAGAAAAAGCTTTTGACAAAATTCAACACCCATTTCTGATAAAAACTCTCCAGAAAGTGGGCATAGAGGGAACCTACCTCAACATAATAAAGGCCATATATGACAAACCCACAGCAAACATCATTCTCAATGGTGAAAAACTGAAAGCATTTCCTCTAAGATCAGGAACGAGACAAGGATGTCCACTCTCACCACTATTATTCAACATAGTTCTGGAAGTCCTAGCCACGGCAATCAGAGAAGAAAAAGAAATAAAAGGAATACAAATTGGAAAAGAAGAAGTAAAACTGTCACTGTTTGTGGATGACATGATACTATACATAGAGAATCCTAAAACTGCCACCAGAAAACTGCTAGAGCTAACTAATGAATATGGTAAAGTTGCAGGATACAAAATTAATGCACAGAAATCTCTTGCATTCCTATACACTAATGATGAAAAATCTGAAAGAGAAATTATGGAAACACTCCCATTTACCATTGCAACAAAAAGAATAAAAGACCTAGGAATAAACCTACCTAGGGAGACAAAAGACCTGTATGCAGAAAACTATAAGACACTGATGAACGAAATTAAAGATGATACCAACAGATGGAGAGATATACCATGTTCTTGGATTGGAAGAATCAACATTGTGAAAATGAGTATACTACCCAAAGCAATCTACAGATTCAATGCAATCCCTATCAAATTACCAATGGCATTTTTTACGGAGCTAGAACAAATCATCTTAAAATTTGTATGGAGACACAAAAGACCCCGAATAGCCAAAGCAGTCTTGAGGGAAAAAAATGGAGCTGGAGGAATCAGACTCCCTGACTTCAGACTATACTACAAAGCTACAGTAATCAAGACAATATGGTACTGGCACAAAAACAGAAACATAGATCAATGGAACAAGATAGAAAGCCCAGAGATTAACCCACGCACCTATGGTCAACTAATCTATGACAAAGGAGGCAAAGATATACAATGGAGAAAAGACAGTCTCTTCAATAAGTGGTGCTGGGAAAACTGGACAGCTACATGTAAAAGAATGAAATTAGAATACTCCCTAACACCATACACAAAAATAAACTCAAAATGGATTAGAGACCTAAATGTAAGACTGGACACTATAAAACTCTTAGAGGAAAACATAGGAAGAACACTCTTTGACATAAATCACAGCAAGATCTTTTTTGATCCACCTCCTAGAGTAATGGAAATAAAAACAAAAATAAACAAGTGGGACCTAATAAAAAAAAAAAAAAAAAAAAAGAAGAAAACATGAGCTAATTTCCTATATCTTACGATGAGAGTCAGAACCACAACAATTAGAGATGACGAGTTTTTTCCCCTTTACCTTTAACGCGTTTCTATCTAGTCTGTGTGCCAGGCACTACACTAAACAAATGCATTCGTGCTGCTCACTTAAGCCTCATGACCTGAGTGGTGGGTACCAGTGTGTCCATTTTACAGAGGAGACTCTATAAGTCCTAAGTGATTTCCAGGAAATCTCAGTTATCAGCACAGGACCCTCTGGATCCTTATGCTTTTATTTACAGAACTCTGAACAGAGCCTAATGTATTAGAAAATGCAGAAATAGAAGCAAAGGCTCACTGATTCTGAAAGGAGCTGGGAATTAACTGTAAAGAGACACAAGGGAACCTTCTAGAGAGATGAAAGTATTCTATATCTTACTAGGAGTATGGGTTACGTGGGGAACACAGCTGTCAATACTCTTCCAATCTGTATAAATTATACTTCTATTAAAAAAGGCTTGCCTGAGGCTGAGGTAACAGACACCAAAGAGCCAAGAAGGTAATTTAAATCCCCAGATTTTAGGAGTGCATATATTAATATAGATATCAGTTTCCAGGGACTTCCCTGGAGGTCCAGTAGTTAAGACTCCACACTTCCACTGCAGGGGGCATGGGTTCAATCCCTGGTCGGGGAACTAAGATCCTGCATGCCACGCCGTGGTCAAAAAAAAAAAAAAAAAAAAAAAAAAAAGATATCAGTTTCCAGAGCAAGTATTATCTCCTCCCTGAAGCAGCCAGCCCTGACTCCCTGGCACATGAAGTGCCAACCTCAGCCACCTATCAAATACACCCCTCTATCAAAGCCTTTCTCCCCAGGTACTGGAACCCATCTGTGTCTGTCAGGCTGTGGGCTGGGACCTGAATTCCTCTCTGCACAACTGTACCCAGCGCAAGGACAGAGCACCTAGTCCGTGGGTGAACATGAATGTTTGCCGAGTGGATGAGTGAGCAGAGGAATAAGACCACTGGCTTAAAAGGATCCTTGATAGAGCAGAAATTCTATAGCCGATCACAGTAGAACAAAGTCAGCAAACGTGTACTGGGCACCTGTACTCCAGGTGCTGGGGACCCAGAGACGAACAAGAACTAGGCCTTGCCTTCAACACACTTACAAGGCAGAGGAGCAGGAGGGGGCTTACCAGCGGGGCGGCTTCTCTGCGTAGAGGACCGATGCAGGGTGGATGTGCAATTCATGATCGTCACGGATGGTCCTTGGGAAGCAGAACAGTTTTGTCTCAAGTACATTTTAAACACTTAAAGCAAGACCTTCCCACAGACGCGTTTAACGTCATCAAAAATGCATGCAGGTTGTACTTCACACAAACAAAACTATTCTCTCCATCTTCTCTTGTGCCCTTTATGATCCCTCCCCCGCTGTCACTCTGGAAATCAAGAATAAATCACGCAAAAAAGGGAGAAGAAAAGCAACACATGGACATTCAAAAAAATAACCGAGAAATACATTGCTCTGCCTATGTTTATGTTTATCTTCTGTAGGTTCTCTTTCAAAAATTTCCTTGAGGACAGAAATAATATATACGATTACGTCTATAAACTTTTCTATTAAACAAGGTTAAATAGTAAAATTAAATAATAAAGATTGTCTAATGGGGGAGATTATAACAGGAGAAAAAAAGAAAGCTCAATATTGGACTATCCACTTCTCTGAGATAATATTTCAAATTCCAACTCAGACTTGATTCGATTTAACTCAAAAAATATTTACCACGCACACAGCTATCGGTAAGATGAGCTCACAAGAGAACCGTAACGGATTAGGATGCTGCTGCGAAACCATAATTACAGAGCGCTTCTGCGGGTGCCCGGGACCCATGTGTCAGGCAAGTGCCTCAAGGCCATGACCCAGCTCATCTCTGGCGCTGAAATAAAGCCAGCGCCTGGGGTCCTGGCTGTCCTATCAGATGACTGCCACTGAACTTTGTCTCAAAGGGACCAACCACCGCAAGGCCTATTATGTAGCCTGTATTCTTGTTGAGGACACTGGCGAAAGAATTCTGTAAATGCTCGTAGAAATTGCTAATTAATACTCTTGAGGAGAGCGGGGCAATCAAATGACAACAAAATAACGGCACTCACTGGAGAAGATCACAGGCCTCTCCAGAGCTGCCTCAAACAGGGACAACCCATTGCTGGGAGGGGGAGCTCACACAATGGGCAACAGAATCATGATACCGATAGGCTAGACTACTTGGCCTGGAGTAACAAACAGAACACACTAGAGACAAATGTAAAGTGCTATACTGAGGATCAAACAGTCAGCTACTAGGATACTAGATGGAGGAGACCTGGCTGCCAAAAAAAACAAAGAAGCCCAATGCAACTCTGGGCTCATTAACAAAGCCCAGTGTCCGGGACGGGACATCATGGTGACTGCAGGATCACAGGACTGTCATACGTTCTGAGGGGAAAAAGCTAATGACAATATATGGAGGAAATCCAAAGACAAGCTGGGGAGAAAGCCTTTTGACTGCTCCCTTATTAAAGAAGAGATCGTCATGATCACCGCGCTTTAAACCGGCTACAGTGAAATTATGAGACTAAAACGAGCTCAGAAAAGACAGACTAAAAATAACAATTCAAAGAACTGGAATGATTCAGTTAGAGAAAAGAGGCCTAAACTATGTGTTAGCTTTTACCACATTTGAATATACTAGAGGTTATCGGAGGGCATCAATGCTCAGTGATTTTTCTATGCCTAGAAAATGGAACTGGAAGAGACAGGCTGAAGTCTGTAGCAGTGCGAGGGGTGGCCAGCACATGAAGAAACACTTGCCAACATTCAAATGTGGCCACTATCTATCTGGGTAGCTGCAGTTCTGCAGATCTCTAAAAACATCAGGAACTGGCCAGGGCAAAAGTAACTTCTCTAGGAAAGATCATCTTTAATGGTTCCCTCTGGTCCTATTATTCTCTGATTAGAATGGAAATATTACCAGCTTCCAGGCTTGTAACTGTCATCCTCCTACAACATGTAGATGGGCTGAGTATTTGAGAATCATTTCCATAAAGTTAAGACATTTCACTTAAAGCTATACAGCTAACCTCAATGCATCTTTAGAAAGAGGCATGATACAAATAAAGAAAAATGATTTAATTTCTCTACTTTCCCTGCATGTCACCTTGCTATGGGGTTTGGATTATTTCTAAGATTTCAACGACTTAAGCGACTTCACAAATGACTTCACAAAATATCACGTTACCTATAAGCTCCAGTAGAATGAAACCTCGCGGCATTTGCAAAAAATCCGGAAACAATGCACCTCAGAACCGGATCTGGATCACCTACACAAGGCAGCAAACAGAGCGATGGATGAGACTTCTTCTGCCCTATGCTCTGTGTGCTCAGGCCTGTGCCGTGAGGCCCACCCCAGGCTGCTTCAAGCCACCTCGCAACCATCCCCTGAACGGGTCCCAGCCCCACGCTTCCCAGTGCTGGACACCTGCCCGGGCACCATCTATGGAGGTCCCCACCCTCCCACAATGGCTGCCGAGGGAAATACGCTGGACTGTTCCCTTAACCTGGGGCCCCCAACCCCTCCCCGGGCCACAGACGACAAGACCAAGGCTGAGCACCAGAACCTACAGAGCACTCCACCGGCTGGCCAGTGACCTCGGAACTCCTTTTTAGGAGAGCATTTTGCAGGAATGATGTTCCTTCCATAAGACACAACCTGGGACACTAACACTACAATATTATTTCTGTGATTATAGCCACAGTTTGTAATTCTTCAAAATTTTCAAACATCTCATTTTAATTGGTGGCTGTGTTGCTATAGTAAACATCTTCCAAGGATAAAGCCTGCCCATTTATTAGATGATTTCCACAGGATATATCCAAATTATTGTGCAAAACGATAATGTCATCTATATGGCTTATGATATATATATTTCATCAATTCTAAGACCCACTCTTTTTTACACTTTAACTCACTGAAATCAGGACAGCAATTGTATTATAATTGGCAGCATTTTTTTCTTTCTTAATGATACATAAAATAATGGTGTGTCTTACAAATGATGGTGTCTTGGATCCAATAAAATATAGTATGTTGGTAAATAAGTTCCCAAAAGGTGGTATAATTTACAAAGCCATCAACAATGTATGAGAAAGTCCGTTTCACTGCATTCTTACCAGCAATGTTCTAGCAAAAAGGTACCCCTTCTTTTATTGCACATTTATTTGATTACTGTCTATATTTCTTCTTTTGTGAATTTTCCATTCCATTCCTTTGCCCATTTATCAACTTGGAAACTAGTGGGGTCTTTTTTTTCTTAATATGTTAAATAGGGAATTCCCTGGCGGTCCAGTGGTTAGGACTCTGTGCTTTCACTGCCGAGGGTGCGGGTTCGATCCCTGGTCGGGGAACTAAGATCCCGCAAGCCAAGCAGCACGGCCAAAAAAAAAAAAAAAAAAAAAGCTAAAACATTATTAAAAAATATGTTAAATAAACTCATTCTGTCATAAAGTTTTTAATTTTTTATCTCATATCTGCTGAAAATATTTTTCACTGTTTGCTTTCTTTAACATCTAGAAGTTTTAAATTTGCATGTAATTTATTGAATTTCCATGATTTTCTCTATTGTTCTTCAGCACAGAACGGATAAATCTCAAATCTACATTTCTAACCACAATTTGATCCTAGATTCAGTCCCTTCTCTCCAATTGCCCAAAGGAAATTTCTACGTAGAACGTGCATTGTTATCAGGACGATATCACTTCCAAGGGGTAAAAATGGGCTCTTGAGGGCAGGGTAGTAGGGAATCTTAGATATTACAATGATTGTGGCCCTCCAGAGCTCAACCCTACCTTACAAAATCTTATTCCTTAGTATTTAATTTCTCTCGTTAGGAAGAGTTGAAATTCAATGTAACTTTTCTCCTGGCTGAGGGGTTCGATAGGGACAGAGTAAAGGGACAAAGGAGGTGATTAAATAGTTAATCCTACTAGGGGATTGTAAGTAGAGAAAAAGTATGGGAGACCCCTGTAAGTTAATGATCATTCAAGAAAGCAGGTTTGCTTAACCACAAAACCAAGCCGGCTTGCTTAGCAACAAAACCGTGCAACAGAAGCATGAGACATGCCCCGAAACAATAAAACAATGGTGGAATGAGACCCACATCCTGCCCAGTGAGCTCAGTACGTTAGTGATTCCTAGGACATGCTTCTCTGCACACACTAAAAGCAAAAATGTAAGGACAGGTGACATTATACTGAAACCTGAGATGATTTACCCTATTTTAGTATACGTTACCGCCTTTTTGCTCATTTCCACTGCACCATGACAGTCCCAGTTCCACCATGTAGGGACAAGAAAACTCCCCCGCCTGACGTGGAGGAGAAGCTGATGATGGAACCTTGACGTCTACTCAAGAATGAGGAAGAAGGTGGTCTCCTCCCCCTCCCCACTTTTCCTTTGATTATAAAACTGTAGCCCACTAAGTTCTTGGCGTGGCACCCTCTCGCCCGCCTGCTTGTAAGCCTCACAAGTGTCCTATTCTAATAAATCACTTCTTATCTATCACTTTGCCTCTCACTGAATTCTTTCTGCACTGACACATAAAGAACTGGAGCTCCTCAGAGCCCCCCAAGACACACTTCTGCTGTTTCAGGTTGACAATGAAGAACAGGTTAAGAAACAAAGATGCAGATGCACGTTGTCCTCTATCTGCTGGGCGACAGGTGCTTGACCGGCTTCTCCCCAGTTAGTTGCCCCTGTGAGCTTCCTGTTTCTATTGATGACACCAACTTTACCCAATCACCCAGGTTTCAACTCTTCCCTCTCTTGTGAGCTTGGTCATCCATCAATACTCTCTGAGCATCTTATATGCTCCTCTCTCCCAGCACGTGTCTCCACAGTCCTCCCTGCCTAGCAAGCCCTGTGCCACTGGTTTCTAATTCAACCAGTAAGCTCAACTGGACTTCCGCCACCACTCGCGGCCCGCTGTGAGGCCTCCCAGGCCAGAGCCCCAAGCTGAATTCCTTCTTCCCTGCATTCCCACTAGAGCCCCCATTGCTGTCCGCCATGATCACTCAAACGTCTACTCCTGTAGCTTCTAAGACAACTGATCATCTCATACTGCAGTAGTGGGTCTCTGTAGGAATCTCTACCTTCACTGCACTGTTTCCTGAGAGTAAGAACCATGTCTTCGGGCTTCCCTGGTGGTGCAGTGGTTGAGAATCTGCCTGCCAATGCAGGGGACACGGGTTCGAGCCCTGGTCTGGGAAGATCCCACATGCCGCAGAGCAACTGGGCCCATGAGCCACAACTACTGAGCCTGCGCGTCTGGAGCCTGTGCTCCGCCAACAAGAGAGGCTGCGATAGTGAGAGGCCCGCGCACCGTGATGAAGAGTGGCCCCCGCTTGCCACAACTAGAGAAAGCCCTCGCACAGAAACGAAGACCCAACACAGCCATAAATAAATAAATAAATAAATTTTTTAAAAATAATAATTAAAAAAAAAAAAGAACCATGTCTTCGTCATCATGTAATTAGTTGCTCTTAATATAAAGGCAAAATAAAGCTCTGGAATAAAACTGCCTGAGTTCTGATTCCACTGTACACTCACTGTGTGGGACCTTCATGCAGCAAGTCACTCGTCGCCTGAGCCCACTTTTCTCATCTGTAGAATGGGGATAACAGCAGCACATGTTTCACTGGAGTGCTGTCAGCACTAAATGAATTCACGTATGGAAACACTCGCAACACCGCCAGGCCTATTACAGGCACTTCAGAAATGTTAGTGAGCGCTAGTGGTACTGAGAGCGCGGCTGGGGGCCTGGCACCCCGGACGTGCTCGAAAGACAACCGCTGAATGGCTGAGCAGACGCATCTCCCCTCAGAAGCCTGAGCCACACAGACCTGGCTTTGCTGGTTACCAGCTGTGCTGTCCTGAACTTAAGTTAACTTCTCCCTGGAACCTAACAACTCCTCTGTAAAATAAGGATAACATCACCCACACCTCAGAGTAGGAGATTAAGTATAGAATATTAAGTAGAACCCCTGCCATGGTGTAACCTAGTGTGTCCTCAGTAGTCACTGTCACTACCGGAGGCCAGAAACTGTGTCTTACACAACACTTCCATCTCACCCCAGTGCCTGCTTAGGCTAAACACACGGCACTTGCTTTAGTCATACCTGTAACTGAAAATAAAATGCAGTTTATGTGGAATGGCCATAAATGTTGTCCACTTAAAAGTCATTTTTCTTGCAAAGCCTACATGGGAGAATTAACCACGTAATGTACAATGATGTGAATGTTTATGATTCTTAAGTGTTGTCAGGGCTTGTGAAATTTTTTCCCAAGAACAGCCCTCAGAAATAAAAATGGACCTCCTTGGGGGGAAATATGCTACTTTCACATACAGCTTTTCACCAACACGGGCAATTCAAAACATGAACCCGGTGTGGGTCCAGAGTACACTGTGCTGCCTCACACCAGCCCAGCCTAAGAACTCCAAGAATGCAACTACACAGAGCAGAGGAAGGGGCGTCACTGGTGGTGGCAGTGTATTCTTACCTTCACTGGATTTCTTGGGCACTTGAAACTTGACAAGAAGCTTTTTCAATTGCTCCCTCACTGTCACGGCTCTGATGAGACCCTTGTAATTCAGGAAATGCTCCTGACACCACTGGGAGTTCTTATTGTGCTACAGGACAACCCAGATAGAAGGAGAGTGAGAAGAGCACAGGAAAGTTCTCAACTGAGGCTACGTGGCGGAGGTCATTCATCTCTCTGCCCCCGTTTGCTTGCTCAATGGGACAAGATCTTCAGGTCGTAACGGGCCCTTGTTTGCCCCATCTCTCTAAACAGACGTTGACCACCCTGCTCACCACCTGACTGCTCTCCGATCTCACTCTCTGTGCTAAAGGGCAAGTGAGAACTTAGTGACAAGCAGAACTGTTTCCAATCTTAAATACCCACGGGAGTGGCCAACTATCAGACAGAACCCCTTCCCTGCAGTTCTTTGCAAATCAACGTTCCCTCTCTGGCAGGCTTGAATTTATCACTTTGACAACAGGCAAGTAATACGACACTTGCCAATTTAGAAATAATTTGCAAATTACTATTATTTAATCCCCAAAGTATGATTTTTCTATCAACAGTACTTAGTTTTGTTCTGTATTCTGAAGTATGATCATTATATCCTAAATTATTGCTGTGGGAATGTAGCTCTGAAATTATACGCCAGGGAGGAAGGTGTTTTTACGTAAGAAAATATAATTCAAAGAGGACTTTCCCAGAAGGCAACTACAGAGTAATGCACTGTAGCCCTGGCCCCGCTCTCTACTGGTAGAGGACGCTGGAAATGGTGCACTGTTTTTGCACAAGCGAATTTTAAGTGACTTAATCCACAATTAATAATCTCAATAAGAGATTCGGTTTTCTGAAAACTGTTCATTAATGTTCATCAATAATCTCGCTTCAAATCTCTGGGAAAACAAAACCTTAGTATTTCACCCCTTCTAAAAGAAATTATTTAAGAAGTAAAGACAAGATACTGAATATCTGAAATGTCTCATTTCCCCCTTAACATCCTTTCCTTTATATAAGAAGTTTATATATTGTTTTCTTTTCTCATTGTTTTCATCATCATTAGATCTCTCTTTTTAGCGATTTTTAGTGAGGACTTTAAGCTGTATTATTTGCTCCTAGTTTTACAGACTATTAAGAACAACAAAAATTACCATCACCATGGCTAAATCTGGGTAGGGTATGTAAGTATATGTGGATCCCCGACTAAATGTCTTCTCACAGCTTGTCTGGCAGCTGGAGGAGTGGTGGCTGTGTGAAATCTCAAACTCACGTAAACAGCTTTGAAGATTCAAGACCACAAGTTACTCTCAGCCTCATTTATTTGCAGAAAATATATCAGAACTTCCTATTCAAATGTCAGACAGTGTTGTCCAGGAACATGGGGTGGGTGTGAGACGGAGTGAGGAAACGTGAGCCAAGGAAGGCCGAGCCTCTGACCCACTGCTGGGGGCCACATCGCTATGCAGGGGAAGCAAGAAACCACCACGGATTAGAACTTCTGGCAATAATCTAATAGGAAAATAGAGGCCTGTTGGCCATTCTTTTATAAACTACACTTCCGGAATCCTCGCCCCTAGATCACTTCCAGTGGCCGGGTGCGTGGAGGGGGCCTTCTGAGTGGCAGCTGTGCTTACCTTGATGAACGCTTCATACACATTGAGCATGGTAAGATGATCACCCTCCTCCACAGCAAATTTTCGGTGCACTCGAATCTGGAGAGAATAAACGCAATGTTTAGAAGCTGACCCTTCTGAGCCTGTTGTCCTGGAGGCAACATTACACGATGAATAGCTCATGGCTTGCAGAGTCAGAAAGACCTGGTTTGCACCCATCCTGACTCTGCCGTTTCCTGAAAGACCTCAGATTGGTCACTTAACCTTTCTCAGCCTGAGTTTCCTTATCCAGAAATTGGAATATTAAACTTGTGTATCAAGACTGCTATGGGATTAAGATAATCCACCATAAATTACCCGGCACAGGTGTTCGATAAATATTAGTGCTCTTGTCCCTCTCCTCCTCTATCCAGTCAATATCTTCTCTTTCAGAAGAACTCCTCCCAGCCCCTGATAGAAGGTAAGCTCCAGAAGGGCAAGGGGCCGGCTGTCTGGAGCATGGAAGACACTCTATATTCCTAAGCCACCACTAGCTGTGCAATCCTTTCAGACCCTAAGTTTTTCTTTCTGTGAGATCCTGGGCAATGCCATCTGCTCCCATGGGTTCAAGGAACGGCGTATCCAATATATATACAAGTACACAAATACACTTATTGTCTTCAGAATTTGCTCCTTGTATCAAGTAACACATAATTCACCTTCCTTCCTTCCTTCCATTTATTCAATAACAGATTATTTCCTGAGCACCTACTATAGGCCAGGCACTGTTCTATGCATTTGGGATATAACAGTGAATACAACAGTGGTGGGAGAAAAACAACAAACAGGATAAATAAGCAAAATATATAGTATGGTAGGTGGTAAGAACAGCTAGAGGAGAGAAATAAAGCAGGGGCAGGGGATGGAGACGGGAGGGGTATATGTTGCAATTTTAGACACAGTGCTTAGAACTTCACTTTCCTCGTCTTGAAAATGAATTTGCCTGTCCTGAAGTAGGATTGCTAAAAAGGCTAACAGAAGAGCAAACAAACAACAGAACCATCCAGGCACGAAAACTTCGTAACCTGCAGCTATGCAACTGTCAGGGAAGATGGTAACGGTCCATAAGGAAGTTTCTCTCCTCCCTGCTACATTCAGCCCTCTGCTTCTAGACTCTTCCAGCAGGAACCGGCTCTGAGCTCACCTTGGGCCTCCCTCCATCAGGACGCCTCACTTCCCCGGTGCTCTTCAATAGTGTAATTTCTCCTTCACAGTCTTTCCAGTGTTCACCCTTCTAGTTGTCACAGATGCCTGGGCCTTTGGGAGGGCCCTGTCAGCAGCTTGACTTGCCCAGCCTGCTGTGCCCCGACACTGACTCCTTATATCACTAACGTGCTTACCAAGGTTGCTCTCAGAGCAGCCTTTAAAAAAAAAAACAAAAACTTCCCTTAGGAAGTCAGTAGGACAATGGTTAAGATTTGGGGCTTTGGACTGTGAAAGGCAACTCCATCAATTCTGGCTGTGCAACCATGCATAAGTTACCTACCTTCTCTGTGCCTCCGTCTCTAAAACTGATGATAGTAGTACCTCCCTCCCAGGTCCACGGTGAAGATAAAATGACATGACGCACGTAAAATGTTTGGCACAAGGTCAGACACACAGTTAACCCTCAAAACATAAGCTGCTCTGTCACCAGCAGTTCCTGGGCAGTTTTAACAGAAGAAAGCCCCAAGTGAGCGAGACTCATATGAACAGTCGGACTTACAGCCTGAGACTTCTGGTTTGAGGGGACCACAAAGACATTCTGGATCTGCATCATGGCGGCAATGCTTAGAATTTCCTGAGAACAGCCGAAATTTCCTATAAACCAAAAAGCATCTTTGATTTCAAACATACAATGTGTCAGTGAGAAGTAAAAGACGTTTCCTGACATTTTCCTTACAGCACATTGTAAACTAAGATCACCTATTTACACGTAGCTTGATTTTTAAAGCTTGTAACATATAAACAATTCACCCTGCCAAATGGGATATCCTATACATGGTCCAGATGGAAGGAGGCCTGGAAGGACCCCACTCCGCGGTGGCCACACCGAAGGACTCTGCCGTGAGGCTCAATGGGGGCCAGCTTGGCCCCATCACTAGGGCAGGTCAGCTCCACACCAGCTCCCTACTCAATGTGGACACCTAGAATCCTGGCACAAAGCCTGAGAGGGAGAGGGGGCAGGGCATACGGGGGCTGTGTCCCTCGTGCTGCACCTCGGCTCCTGGACCCTTCTACGAGGCGGCCTCCCTCTCGGCAGGGCTCATTTCACCCGGCAAGCCCGAGGCATCACTAGACCAGGGAAGCACGCTATGGGCTGCAGCTGCTGCCACCTGGACACGGAGTCTGCGGCAATCAGCCCCCCGGGGCATCAGACAGAGAGCACGAATGGCACCGCATGATCCCCACAGCTTCTGGCCTCGTGAGTGACCTACTTCCCCAGCCCCAGGCTTAGAATCCTGTTTCTCAGTGTAAGCCTGGTTACTCCAAAACACAATTACAGCTAACTTTCACCACGCTTAGTCTGACATACAGCTTCGTCTATTGCCAGTGAATATAAAGTTAGACAAAAGCAAGAAACAATGAGTATTTCCCTTCTCTAGGCTACTGGGGGGGGTGGGGAGCACAGGGAAGTGTGTGACAAACCATAGTCTCTAGAGCAGCGGTCCCCAACCTTTTTGGCACCAGGGACAAGTTTCATGGAAGACAATTTTCCACGGACCGGGGAGGGGGATGGGATGGCTCAGGCGGGAACGCGAGCGATGGGCAGCGGCGGACGAAGCTTCACTCGCTCGCCCACCGCTCACCTCCTGCTGTGCAGCCCGCTTCCTAATGGCCTCAGACGGGTACCAGCCCGCGGCCCGGGGGTTGGGGACCCCTGCTCTAGATGATTTTGATTTCTAAGTATTAGAAGATCTCCAGGTTATACACTTTTATCCCTTAACTCATATTCTCGCAAAAATCTGAAGGTGTCAGAGAAGCTGGGACCCTTGTGCCTTGGTGGTGGGAAGACAACATGGTGCAGCCACTGTGGAAGACGGTGCGGTGATTCCTCAAAAAATTAAACATAGAATTATCAGATGATCCAGCAATTCGACTGTAAGTGTACACCTCAAAGAAGTGAAAGCAGGGACTCAAACACATACTTGCACACCCATGTTCACAGCAGCATTATTCACAATAGTCAAAAGGTGACGGCTCCCTGGGTGTCCACCAACAGAGGAATGGTCTATCCATACAATGGAATATTATTCAGCCTTTAAAAAGAAATGCTGACACATGCTACCACATAAATGAACCTTGAAGACATTATTATACCAAGTGAAAAAGTCAGTCACAAAAGGACAAATATTGTATGATTCTCCTTCTATGAGGTTCCTAGAACAGTCAAATTTCATAGAGACAGAAGGCAGAACGGTGGCTGCAGGGGCTGGGAGAGGACAGAATGGGGAGTTAGTGCTCAATGGGTACAGAGCTCCAGTTTGAAAAAAATGAAGACGTTCCAGAGACAGATGGTGGTGGTGGTTGAACGACAACGTGAATGTACTTCATGCTACAGAACTGTACACTCAAAAATGATTAACATGGTAAATTTTATGTTCTGTATGTTATACCACAAATTTTTTAAAATCCCTGTTAAAAAAAAAAAAATCAGGTGTCAGTACTAGACCCACAGGAAACAAACAAAAGTGTTTACTGAATTAATGACAACTGACTTTGAATCGCGAGTTAGCCCCATGCCCCAAACCTTAGATGAAAGCTCCTTCACTGCTCAAAATGTATTGTGCCCTCTTCCCCAGGGTGCACAGAAGTTGGGAAACAACTCCCAGACAAAATAAAATCAATGAGGACTGTTGGTCTCCACCTACCTGATTCAAGCAGCATTTTTGCAAACATGGGATTCAAAGGAAACTCTGCTATTCTCATGCCAAGCGGCTCAGTTAGGCGACAGTCTTTGTCCAGCCCTGCCGTAAGAACAGCAACAAAAAGCAGAAGGCATGTACCATGGTGCTGGAAGATGTACAGTTGTTGGGAGAATAAAAGATGATGTATGCTAAACAAAGGTATCCGACCTCAACCTGACCCAGAGTGCTGTTACAATAAAAGAAGAAAAGGTTTCCTCAGTGCTCCTGAATGCTCAATTCTGAAAAACTGATACTTCTGATGGCCTCCATGCGAGGACTTAATTATAAGGAGATGGCCTCACAGCCTCCTCCTGCTCCCACCCTCCCCAGAGACTGCTCTTTCCAACGGACCGACAACCAGACAGTGCCAAACACAAAGGGCACTTTCCGTAGGGTCCCCAGCAGCCTTTGACTCCGCTGACCACAGCTCCCTGGAAACACTCTTCACCAGCTTCCATGATACCCCACTCCCCTGCTTCTCTGCCACCTCTCCTGCTCTTCTCTCTGCATCACCTCTGGACCTTTTTCCATGGCCAATTTCTGAGAGGCCACAGATGTCCCAGGCCTCTCAGAAATTTGTGAGCAATTACAAAGCTGATGACTATGAGTCTAAACACACGCCCGGCTCTCTCTTTGGTGCCAACACCAGAGCTGTTTACCCAATTGCCTCCTGGGCTGTTTGCTGAACTGGGCTGACTCCTTCAGTTCCTCACATCCCTCCTTGCCTCTTTACCAATAGCCAATTTTCAGGTAGTGGATTCCCAAGATAGAGACTCTCGTTTTACTATGGTTTAGACTAGTCCCAAGATGGAGCATTAAAACACCTGCTGCAGACCTCAGGGCAAGACAGAAAAGGTCATTTCTCTTCTGTTCTCATATAATCATCTCTTTGAAGGTGATGATTCAGCTTATAAATAAATTTAAGTTGGGTGTTTCCCTCTACCTTTTCCAACTTAGTTAGAGCAGTGAAGACATTTAAAATATTTTAAATTTCATTCTGTTTGGAGGAAAATCAGTCCAAATGAAAAACTTCTAAATAGTGGATATTCTCTCATACACATTTCAGATTATCCCAGGAGACTTTGCTTTCAAGTTCCTATCACATACTTGAGAACAGAGGATGGAAACCTTTTCTGGCATATGCTCACTCAGGGCTGATGTGATGTAGACCCTAAAGGCCTTTTAAATCATTGAAGATTTTTTTAATCAATAATTGGCTATTCCTTCACAGGAAGGTATCATAAATATAATGAAGATGGACCCCTACCTCACCCTATACAAAAAAATTAACTCAAAATGGATCACAGATCTACTAAATGTAAGAACTAAAACTATAAAAACTCTTCAAAGAAAACCTAGGAGAGATCTTCATGCCCAAGGATTAGGAAATGATTTCTTAGGTAAGACACCAAAAGCACAAGCAATGAAAGAAAAAATACATAAACTGAACCACATAAAAACTTAAAACTTTTGTATTACCAACAATACCATCAAGAAAGTGAAAAGCCAACCCACAGAATGGGAGGAATATTTACAATCACAGATCTGATGAGAAACGTGTATCCGGTATATATAAAGAACTCCTCCAACTCGATAATAAAAAGACAACACCCCAAGTAAAAATGAACAAAGGATCTGAATAGACATTTCTCCAAAAAAGATACACAAATAGCCAATAAGCATACGAGAAAGTGCTCAGCGTCATCAGTCATTAGGGAAATACAAACCAAAATGGCGAGACACCACTTCACACCCGCCAGGATGGCTACAGCACATAAGACAGATAATAACAAGCACTGGCAACCCGTCACTACGTGGAGAAACTGGAACCCTCGCACACTGCTGGTAGAAGGTCCACCAAAAACTTGTACGTGGACACTTACAGCAGCATTATTTATATTAGTCAAAAAGGGGAAACAATCCAAATGTTCATCAACTGATAAATGGATAAGAATAATAAGTGGTATATCGATACAATGGAATATTATTCAGCAATAAAAAGAAATGAAGTATCAATACGGCTACAACATAGATAAATCTTGAAAACATCATGCTGAATGAAAAAAGCCAATCACAAAAGACCACATACTATGTGATTCCATTTATATAAAATGTCCAGAATAGGCAAATCTATAGAGACAGGAAGTATATTAGCGGTTGCTTAGGCTGGGATGGGGGAGAGGGAATGGGGAGGGAGGGCTATTGGGTTCAAGTTTTCTTTTTTGGGTGATGAAAATGTTCTAAATGTTCTAAACTTGTAGTGATGGTTGCACAACCCTGTAAATATACTAAAAAGCACTGAACTGTACATTTTAAATGGGTAAATTATACAGCATATGAATTATACCTCAATAAAGATGTTGAGAACCAAAAAAAGAAAAGAGAAAGAATCTCAAAGAACAAAACCTCCACTGAAATTTAATACTGAACTGGATATAACATTCACCTGAGGCAACATTCACAGAAAAGACACAAACTTCCCGAAGAGGTAAATTCAGGCCACAGTTTCCTCTATCTTAAGGTAAATACCACATTTTCAAACAAGAGAATAGAAGTTCCTCCATAACATGGTGTTTCCTTGCCCAAACAATACCACAGCCTGGTATTCTACTCAATTCTCCACAGGGAACTCCAGTAGTGGAAGGAAGGGGAGTTAGGGAGAGAACACAGAGCCAGATTTCAGAATGGGGTCGAGGGACAGAGAAAAAGGCCCAGAGAGGTAACATGTGAAATACTGGTAGAGAATCTCCCAGATGTCTCTTGGAAGTGTAGCTGTGGCGATGGTTATTAATAGCTTCTGATGTACTGACAGGCTTTATAAATTCATTGTCACGACTGGACCTCATTAATCACAGTCCCACCTTCTTATTTGGATGAGCTTACGTGTCACTAAGAGGATCATACATATGGGGAGAATCAATCCCAGCCTTGAAGATACTAAGAGCCCTAGAGTGAATACAACCTAACTAATATCACATATTAATAAACAGATAAGAAAACACAGAATAAGAGACAGGCATACCTCCCAGAGCATAGAGTAACTCCAACGCCTGAACCATCGACTGTGCTGGAGGGGGCTGTAAAAAACATAAAAACCCTCCTAAGTTAACTTCATCAGGTAACAGCCATAATAATGTGACTTTCCTGCTCAATCCACTCTTCTCTCTAACATGCCCCAGACTTCCCAACCGCCACGCTTCTACTCTTGAAATGTCCTTCCTCTCCCTCTCAGCACCCTTAGTACTACTTGGTCTTTTATCTCAGCTTGACTAAACATTTCCTTTGAAGCTTTCCCTCATGCTCCCCTCCATCAGAAGCGATGGGTTCTTACCTTGAACTACCTCTTTGCTTTCCCTAAACTCTCATCAAATATTTCTAATTTTTACTTCGTGTCTCAGCCTTCTAAGAAGCCCCGTGATACTGCAGTATTGGTGGATGATTCATCTTTGCATCACCCACAGCCCTGCCCCAGGCCCTGCCTATAGGGGTAACTGACATAGGTTAAATTTGAATTCCTGAAAATAAAAGAGAATGCTAGACAATTTGAAGCTAAGCAAAGCTGATATTGTGACCTTCAGTCTGAGTCTCTGGATCCTTACTATGTTCTTTCCTTCCACGCGCCTTTACTGAGCGTCTACTAAGTACCAAGCATCATTACTATCATCTTCTAAATTATTTCATCTATCAGCCACATAATAAAATTATAGTCCTTTCGCAAACTGCGCATTTTTTTTTTCTTAAATGCATTCACAACAAATGTATTTTAAGTATCACGCTGTTTTAGTTCAATTTTACAGATGAGGAGAGTGAATAACAAAAAGTAAAAGACATTTGAACAAGATCCTAGAGGCAGTTGGTGGCAAAGCCAGAGACTGAATTCAGGTCTCATTCTTTCCACTCTACCCCACCCACTGACTGTCAAGGAACAAAGCTGTACTTCTCAAAGTTGCGCTGACTGCATGCACACACAGATGAGGGTAGGAACTAGACCTGATTAACTATACACTGGGGATTCAACAAGTCACTGTTGACTAAATCATGTAACTGATTCACTAGCCTTTCCTCAGCGCCCACGACATCCTACTTTACAAAGAGGCAACATACACAGAGCACCTAAATGGAGGAGCTTAACCCCTCTGGGATCTTTTATTGCACTGAGATTACACGAATAATGGATAGCTCAAGCACTGAATGTGGTTCTGAATAATTACAGAACAAAACGGACAGGAGTCTCTTCGACTCCTTTCAATCTCTGAAGAAGACAGGAGTCTCTTCGACTCCTTTCAATCTTTGGCCCTGTTTCCAGTCAATCACCAAGCCCGATGAATTCTGCTCTTAGAATTCATCATCAATCAAAAAAACCCACACCTTTACCCGCCCCCTTCTCCAATCACATCCAGAGTATTTTCACCTCAACACACATTTACTAGTATTTCTCTATGGCTTCATCTGATTCGGGATCATATGCAAACGCTGTTTTAATGTAGTTGGAAGGACTGTGTGTGTATAATTTTAGCTTGTTTTTCTCACTGCCTGCTTTTCTGTTCCCTCTGTTTCTTGTACCCATGGACACTTCACAGAAAATACCCTGGGACAACAGCATACTATTCTGACAAGGTCACACACTGAAATAAGCAACATTCTTACCACTGGGCAACTGAGTTCTTTTAGTTCTTTGCTACTGTAATCATCACTGCTAAATATACAAAATTATATGCATCCTGTGATTTCAACTGTGAAAAAACACAATTTCAGGAGGAAATAACCAGAAGGGAATATATGAAGATGAACTTATATGTATTTTCCTCATTTTTCAGTTGTCTGAAAGTTTATAATTTTCATTATTATATTTTTAATATAAAATGATACTATAAACATTATCCTACATGTAAGTTCTTTGTTTCTTTTGAATTATTTTTTTCAGGAGAAAATTCCCTGAGAAGAAATACCAGGCATTTCTACAGCTCATAAAATAATGTCAGAAAGTCCTCCATGAGGACTGAAACAGAATATAAAACCACTTTCCCCAAACTGTGTCAGCTTTGGATTTTATCATTTTTCTTTATGTTTGATCATTCAATTAATGTACAGTGGTACAGCTATTTCAATTTGCATTTATCTCTCCTAGAGAAGCCAAACATGTTCTAATGTTAGTTACTATTTGTGCTGTTCCCTTTCCCTTAGCGGGTATTCGATGTATTCACAAGGACGTCTGAAAACTCTATAGTTTTTGAGACACTGATCTGTCCTTTTTGCCCTTATGTTTTCCTTTAATCTGAGACGTGGAGCTTTTCATGAGCTTTTGATTTGCATATACTGTTCACTTTTCTGTATAATTTCTTGTACTATATACCAACATTCAAAGCGTATATTTTCTCCATACTTATGAGAAATAAGTATGTTTTCTTTGGGAGAGCAGATGATATCGTTACATTCTCTTCTTTCATTTGCCCAGTTTATCATGACACGCTACATTAGGGACTTAGCATCCAGGAATCTAGCCTTGTTACACATCATATACCAACAGAGTTGGGATATAATAAGGAGTTAAAAATGCAAGCTTTCAAATCATAAAAATTCAAGAAGAAAACATGAGTGAATATTTACTAACTGACCCAGATATGGGGAAATGCTTCATAAGCACAAGAATAACAGAAGAAATCACAGAGGTAAAGATAGAAAGATATTACTATCTTTGCTTAGAATGGCTGCACATAAACAAACAAACAATAAAATACAATACAATCAGAAGAACTGTTTGCAAGAAATACTATAGACAAAGGTTAATGTGTTCAATAGTTAAGGGACTCTTAATCACGAATAAACACTAATTCTAACAGATAAATGGCTTATCTGTTAGATAAGATTATGTAGATTTCTTATATTTCAGAAGAAATATAAAGTGGCCAATAATTTTTTTTTAATCTTATGAGAAATCAAAAAAGATAGGTACAGATAATATTTTTCCTCCTTCCCCCCACCAAATCAAATTAGCAGAACTCTAAAAGAAAATAACAGGGCATGATAGGGGTATAGTGAGTCAGGCATTCATGCACTGCTGGAGTTTATACCTGTAAAGGAATTCGGCCTTGTATCAAGGGTCTATGAAATGACCATGGCCCTTTGACCCAATAATCCCACTCCTGGAAACTGACCTTGGGAAATAATCAGAAATGGAATCAGCCATAAGGACTTTCCCTGCAGCTCTACCAGAGCCCTCTTGGCTCCCGCAATCATGACACTTGGGCACCTAGGCCTACACACACACTCCTGCCTTGGATAACTCCACCTCTCCCGACCTGCTGAGATCCCACTTGGGTTTCAGGTCTCGCCTCAGACATGACTAAGTGGGCTGCGGGCCTTTCCTTTGTCTCTCAGAGCACCGGGCACAGGCACTGTCATTACCCACTTACTTGTCTCTCTCCCCCAACAGACAAGAACAGAATTGTGTCAGCCTTGTCTGGCTGTATTCCCCTGAACCCTGCACACAACACACAAGCTAAGTGAAAAAACCCAGAAAGGCAGCATGCTCTGTATCAATGTCCTGACACTCCCTTGGGAGCACTCTGGCCTCCCAGACGGACAGAAGGCAGGACTTACCGACATGAAGTGGAACCTGAGGACGTTGTCGATCCCCAGCGCCTTCAGCTGCAGGATGACAGGGGCCAGATTGCTCCGCTGCATCTCAGGAACGGTGGATTGAGGCAGCTGGTCAAAGGCTTCCTCTGAGGATAAGAAATCAGAACTGTTTGGGATCAAACGTCACAATCAAATGCAATCATTATGCCAAAGGAACAGTTCTCCTTCTCTAACTTTAATGAGAGGCTCTAGGAGGCTAGTCTCAGATGCATATGATATTGTGATATAAAGTTGTTTCCTATTTAGGAAAGATCCTTCTATTTTTTAAATACCTTAGATAAATACATTTGAACAATATATCTTTATAAAAGTTTCTCCTTTTACTTTAGAATGCTTTTTAAAATGTGCTTCTTGGACTTCCCTGGTGGCGCAGTGGTTAAGAATCCGCCTGCCTATACAGGGGACACGGGTTCGAGCCCTGGTCCGGGAAGATCCCACATGCCGCGGAGCAACTAAGCCCATGCACCACAGCTACTGAGCCTGCGCTCTAGAGCCCACGAGCCACAACTACTGAGCCCGCATGCCACAACTACGGAAGCTGGCGTGCCTAGAGCCCGTGCTCTGCAACAAGATAAGCCACCGCAATGAGAAGCCCGCGCACCGCAACGAAGAGTAGCCCCCGTTCGCCACAACTAGAGAAGTCCCGCACGCAGCAACGAAGACCCAATGCAGCCAAAAATAAATAAATTAATTAAGTAATAAAAATAAAATAAAATAAAATGTGCTTCTTGTTAGCAAAACATTAAATCAAGGCAACAAGTATTTGCTGAATCACTATGGGTGGCCAATTCCCATTCCCTCTGCTTGGGATGGAGTAAGTCAAGCAGGCCAGAACTACACATAAAAGCAAAGAACAATTTCAAGATAAATCACCAAATATAACCAGAACATAAGCAAAGTATCTCCAAAATATAAAAAAAATGACCAAAGCTTATAAAGAGCAAAATTTGTCCGAATCTAACTTTCTAAATTGAGCCAGGCACACACGTCACTCCCAGAATCTGATGCTGGCCCAAACAGATTAATGAATGCTTACATGCACCATCAGGAACAAAAGGCGTCCTCAAACAGGAAAAAGCACCACCAGGTTCAGAGGTGCCAAGATGGGAGGGGCAGGAGAGGGGAGAGGGAGGAAAGAGACTCTGGGAAGCCTTTTTATAAAAGCTAGATAAAAAGGGTGGGGGAAAAAACAGGTAGGAAGAGATTAAATCCTTTTTGTGTATATTCACAAAGCTTAAGGATCATATAGAGGAGGATTATATACAAAATCCTCCCACATCAGTCAACACTTTTAACTGTGCACACCCTCTTTCACACAAAGGGGGCTCAACTTCCATTCAGATCATCAATCTTTAGTTAACTAGAGAAAAATCAGAACAAAACAAAAGGTGTCATGAAGAAATAGCACTACCACTGAAGGACTTCAGAAAGCTTTGAGAAAACAGACAATAAATACTCTGTGAACTGACTGATACAACTTGCCAAATGCTTGGGTCTACTTGGAAGGTTCTGGGTAACAGGCAACAGCAGGAAGTTCCAAATGGGATATTCCCTTCAGGTTTCAAGAGTGCTTGGGGGATAGCCTTTTGGTAGGATAACCACATTTGCCAAGCACACTGCTGACCAAGGCAGAAACAAAGTTATCAGATAAGAGGACGATCCTGCTGAGAAGACGCTCACGGGACGGGACGTAGGTGCTTCCTAAGGGTTCAATGACGCTCAATTAAACTCTACTGAGAACTCAGGTACACAAGGCATTGGGCCAAGAGCTGCAGGAGCTGTAGGCCAATGGCTCTTGAGAAGTTTCAGTGATTCAAAGGGGCCTGGGACCAAGATGAGGAACAGGCTAGGTCCCAGTGAGGGGTCCTCCCAAAGAGAAACGGAGGCAGAGGGAAGAAGGAAGGACAGCTGGTGGGAGAAGGCATTTGAGGGCACTGACACGTGAGAGAGGATTTCAAGGATAAGGAGGATCTGTTGGGCAGAGGAAACAGCCCATGGAAAGGTATCAAAGGTTTGAGAGGCGGATGTGGGAAAACAGAAGGTATGTCCAAGAAGAGTGCAGCTCAGCAGGGATGCAGTGTAGGGTGGGTGCTGGTGGACAACAGGAGAAGACAAGCTAGAAATAGTCCCGTAAGGCCCTGGGAAACTGTTAAGGGTCTGAGCAGGTAGCACCCTGCTCAGAGCTGCGTTTTCTGGAAGCAGGCTAGCGGAGAAAGCCTAGAGGCTGGACCTAACGTAGCCCATTACGTGGTCTCTCCTCAACCTCACCTCCACTAAAACTGCTCGTGCTAAGGGCTCCAGTGACCTTTCAACCAGATCCACTTGACAATCTTTAGTCCACAGTCTACTGTTTGATTTCTTTGGAGCATGAGATGATGCTGGCCATTTCCTCTTTAAAAGTAACCTGAGTTCCTCAAGTTAAACAAAGAATTACCATATGACCCCGCAATTCCACTCCTAGGTGTATACCCAAAGGAATTAAAAACAGGTACTCAAACAAGTACACGTACATGCTTGTTCATAGCAGCACTATCCACAATAGCCAGAAGGTGGAAACACCATCAACTAATGAATAAACAAATTGTGGTACATCCATACAATAGAATATTACTCAGCCACAAAAAGGAATGAAGTACTAATACAATGTAAGTGAACCTGGAAAACATTACGCTGAATGAAAGAAACCAGACGCAAAACATCATATTATATGATTTAATTTATATGAAATATCCAAAACAGATACAGTCTTCCCTTGGTATCCACAGGAGATTGGTTCCAGGACACCCCTCTCCCCCACTGCAGATACCAAAATCTGAGGATGCTGAAGTCCCTTATATAAAATGGCGTGGTATTTGCATATAACCTACACACATCCTCCTGAATGCTTTAAATCATCTCTAGATTACTTATAGTACCTAATACAATGTAAATGCTATGTAAACAGTTGCTGGTGTGCGGGCAAATTCAAGTTTTGCTTTCTGGAACTTTTTGGGATTTTCTTCCCAAATATTTTCAATCTGTAGTTGGTTGAATCTGCAGATACGGAGGGCCGACTGTCAATCCAGAAAGACAGAACAAAGACTGTTGGTTGTTGGTTGTCAGCGGCTGGGGGCAGGGAGAAATGGAGGAAAAACTGCTTAATGGGTTAGGAGTTTTACTTTGGAGTGATGACAATGTTTTGAAACCAGATAAAGGTGGTGGTTGCACACTGTGAACCATAATAAATGCCACTGAACTGTTCAAGTTAAAATGGTTAATTTCGTGTTATGTAAATTTCACCTTAATAAATTTTTTGTTTGTTTGTTTTCTTAAAACTTCATCCTCCCCGTATTTCAGTTCATCTTTTAGCCCTAGTTCTCCTCTTTGCACTTCCGTCATTCCTTCTTAGCACCTTCAGTAGAAGACCCTCACCTCTCTGGTTTCAGGCTCTGCCTTCCCCCTCCCTCCCATGACTCCTCCTTACCCGCTTCCTCCCCTCCAAGTACTGGTACATTCCACTCCCTCTGCCTGGTGTGCTGGAATCTAATCTCCACTGCTATCCCTTCACCTGGATTAACTACTGGGCTGCCAATAAGATTGGGCTTAATTACCGACTGTGGAGCCCTCTCCAACAGGATAACTCCCTGCTCTCTGCTTCCAAGGCTCATTCCATTAAGGTGACCCTATCACACCACAATATGCTGATCTGCTCATGAGCCTGTCTCCACCACCAAGCTGTCAGCCACGTGGCCACAGACCATGTCTCACCTGGCCCTAGATTTCCAAGCCTTGTCTCCATGCATGGCACAGAGCAGGTGCTCTGTAAACATTTGCTAAAAGAATAAATGATGTCAAGGACTGAACAAGGATGACGGTAACCGGAAAGCAATGAAGAGATAAGTGGTAAAACCCCCCGGATCTGGTACATGACTGCAGATGGATATTGGACAGAGGAGGGAATGAAAAATTATTTGAAAATTAAGTCTGGACAATTGAGAGAAACCTTGATACCATCGCCCACAAAAGAGAAGTACAAAGAAGGAAAGAGCAGCTCTGGGGACATCATTTTCTGTAGGTAAGGCTGTCATCTAGCTGGAGAGAAAGCTCCTTAAGGGCTGGGACAGTCTTTATTGTCATTTCATTTTGTTCCCTCAGAGCCTAGCATGGTGCATGGCACAGAGCAGGAGCTGACCAACTAACTGCTTTCTAACAATGAGTCTCAGGAGAGATCCTGCCAGTTTAGCTCTGCAAACATGCTCTGAACCACAGGTAAAGATGGAACCCAGCGGCGGGGGGGGGGGCCATGAATTGGGAGATTGGGATTGACATGTATATACTAATGTGTATAAAATGGATGACTAATATGAAAATAAATAAATAAACATTTAAAAAAAAAGATGGAACCCAATGCGAGGACCCACAGGATTCAAGGATCCCAGAACAAGAAAATGGCACACGAAGCTAAGGGAAAGGTAAGAAAGACAGGACCTGAGCCGCAGGGCCCAAGCTACACATCACATGGTTACAGAGAGGCTGAGGCACAGATATTAGGTTAGAAAGGAGATGTCAAATAACCGGTGATTCGTGGTCCAGCTTTGGCCAGCAGGGAACAGTAGCAAAGAAGTGCCACATTTGGAGTGAGGAAGGCGGTGGAGGCCAGGTTACCGCGGGCCTTGTGAGGGAAGTCTGGATCTTATGTTAAGTTCTGCCTATTACGGTAGATATCTGTAATATTCTCTGATGCCCAGGCTGAATATTAGAAAGTCAAAACCCTTTAAAAAAAAAAAAGCCAAACTTACCTGTATAAAGGCGGAAACATTTTCCTGAGCGGCTGCGGCCACCACGTCCTGCTCGCTGGCTGGCTGATGCCTGGGACACTGGGACCACCACCAAGCACTCAATAGCTGTCCTGGGGTTGTAGGCTCGGAGCTTCACAAAGCCACAGTCAATCACATACACAATCCCGCTGATTGTGATGGAGGTTTCTGCTACATTGGTGGCCACTATCACCTAGGCTCCCCACAGGAAGGAGAGTAAGGATAAAAGTTATTTGGTTCTTTTCACTCTGAATAAACTAATCAAAATCCTAAAAGATTTTAAGATATTTCTGACAGTGCAGAACCTGTGAGAGGCAGTTTGGTATCCTGGATAGAGCATGATGAGTTTTAGTGTCAGGGTGCCCTGGGTTTGAATTCTCCCTAAGTGTGGGACCTTGAACAAATTACTTAACCTCCTGAGCATGTTTCCTTGTCTCCATAAAAATATTTACCCTCTCCCGGGGTTCTTAAGGGGATTGAATGTGAAATATACATGAAGTGATGACAGCCTGGTACCTGGAGTACTTGGCCCAGAGTAACATTCAACAAATGGTAGTTTTTACCTTTTGTACAACTTAAGTAAATCACCACCTTGTACATGTCTGGTCATTTGCTCACTCACATTCTAACTGCTTTCTGAGGGTCTGCACGTTGCCAGGCACTCTTCAAGCTGCCAGGAATGTATGATGGACAAGAGTCTACATTCCAGTATGAGTGTTTGGGTAGAGAAATAATGAACATAAACAAGAGAGTGACTGGGAAGAAAATGCAACAGGGTAATACTCTAATATTATGTAGCATTCAATGTATACATCACATATTATAATATTATAATAATGGAGTGTGCTACTTCAGGTTAGATGGCCAGGGAAAGCCTCTCTAAAAGATGATTTTGAGCTGAGACCTGAGTAATAAGCAGCAGCCAGCCCTACATGGATCCAGGCAGAGGAAGCAGAAACAGCCAATGCAGCCAGAGACCAGAGTAAATAAACACAAGACGAGCTTAGGAGGGAGGCAGGGACCAGATCACGCACAGTCTCTGGGCCACGTGAGGGGTTTGCATTTTATTCTAAGGGCACTGGGCGCTGCCCCCGGAAGGTGTGAAGCAGCAGGAGACATGTGCAGATAGCACTTAGAACTTTTTTCAGGCACTTTTACATCGATCATTTTATAAAAAAATCTTCCTACCATTTTTACGTACTAGAGTCAGGATTTTATGCTATAAAACCATCTATCTAAAAGTTACTGTTATTCATGTTTTACAGCTGAGAAAACTGGGCCTCAGGGTTGAGTAACTCATCCCAGGGCACACGGTAACCCAGGCCTCCTGACTATTTGGCTGCAGGTCACGTTTGACTGGACAGACTTGAGCTGCTCCGTCCCAATGGCCAGGAGGCAGGGCGCCCTCTTGCAAGTGGCCTGAAGTTGGGAGGGGATCCTCAGACCTGTCATCCCTCACCTACTGTGTTCTCTGCCACCTGCTGATAAACAGCTACTCTAAGCTGACTTCGGGCCAGTTCTGTACCTTCCTCATCTGACGGAAGGGAAAACAGAGCAAGGCCCAGGGAGGTGATGAACAGGAAGCAGACTGGCTGCCTGCTGGCTCCCTTAAACCGATGCTTCTCACCACGCCCTTCCCCACCCCAATTTCAAGGCCAAGGATGTTTAAGCCACACCTTGAATTAACTGACTCAAACTTGGCTCTATAGGCAAACTGATGCTTCAGACAAATGATTTAGAAACCATTTTGTAGGAACCAATCTAGTGTTCTTGACTGAGCACGATCCCCCGAGACAGTCCTTTAAACCAAGGCGGTATCGCATGACGGGGCAAGATTAGGCAGGAAGAAAAGAAGCAAAGAGAAGTCACCTACTCCGATAATTACTAAACCTTCTGTGGGGCAGGTTTAGAAATCTTTGCAACACATTATTTATTGTGCACTTTTAGATCTCCTGCACAGAAACATGGTCTTTAAGTTCTTAAAGAGACCTTCCTATTTAGCAAGTTTTACTTCAATTTAAAATAAATCTTTCCATATACCCGGACAAAACTGTAATTCAAAAAGATACATGCACCCCTACGTTCACAGCAGCACTGTTCACAACAGCCAAAACATGGAAACAACCTGAATGTCCATCGACAGATGAATGGATAAAGAGGATGTGGTACATATATACAATGGAATACTACTCGGCCATAAAAAAAGAGTGAAATAATGCCATTTGCAGCAACATGGATGCAACTTGAGATTATCATACTAAGTGAAGTCAGTCAGAAAGAGAAAGACAAATACCGTATGATATCACTTATATGTGGAATCTAAAATATGGCACAAATGAACTTATCTAGGAAACAGAAACAGACTCATAGCCATAGAGATCAGACTTGTGGTTGCCAAGGGGGTGAGGGGAGGGAGAGGGATGGACTGGGAGTTTGGGGTTGGTAGATACAAACTATTACATTTAGAAGGGATAAACAACAAGGTCCTAATGCATAGCACAGGGAACTATATCCAGTCTCCTGGGATAAACCATAATGGAAAAGCATGTATGTATGTGTGTGGCTGAGTCACCTTGCTGTACAGCAGAGACTGGCACAACATTGTACATCAACTCTACTTCCATAAAAAAAAATTTTTTTAATAAAATAAAATAAATCTTTCTAGTGGATAGCAAAGGAGCACCAACGTGATCATAGTCCTTGGTCCTCGGGTTAGACTCACCTTTCTGACAGTGCGTGACACCCTTTCAAACACTTTCATTTGCTCAAAGGAAGGCAGTCCCGCATACATGGGGAGAACCCGGAGGTGCCTCTTCATCCCGGTCCGACCCAGTGCTCGAGCCTGCTCTATCAGCATAGACACAACAGTTTCTACCTCTTCCTAAAATCATCGAACCAGGAACCAAAGAAAATGAGATCAATTTGAAGCATGTCATTTTATCATACTGCAAGAAAATGAAAGTTGGGATGAGGATTTCAAATGTGGTCAGATTCATGACCGTCAGAGCCATCACGTTCCACGCTGGGGTGGTATTTAATCAAATGCTACCGAACAATGGTGCCGATGGGGGTGAAAATTTGCAACTGTCAGGTTAATCACTGAAATCTACACTATCTGCGGTCAATAGAAGAATTCCTGATACACCAAAACTATGACTTTCACTGAGGTTTTTTTTTATGCTCTGTGGCAAACAGCGTGGCATACATATGGACAAGTTGTGGCATACAAAATCACTATAAGCTTTCCCTAGAAAAGATCACTGAACCATGGAAAATGTTTGACAGTGGAAATGATTACAACTAGAAGGTAGCTCTGAACAGAGCTACAACCCTGCATGAGCATTCGGGCTTGTTCAGTTGTTTCTCCAGTGATGTGCCTACTTGTCCCCTTCAGGATGAGCTGCAAAGGTATCACTGGGAAAAGGGGCTGCAGCGACAACAAGCATGCACGAAATGTACCTCATGCAGTATTCAATTCTGGTATCACAATGGCCCACTGAACTCTCTAATTTACTCTGGAATTGGCCAATAAATTTAAAATACATTTAACCCTCTGCAGACAGAACAGGCAGGAACTAATGACTCTCTGGCAATTGAGTTAATAGATGAATGACATCAAACAATTTTTTATGCAATCAAGTAACCACCAAAATGCAATAAAACATGAAATCAGTGGCTAAGTAAAGTAACAGCCCTCTGTATAAATTTTGGTGCTGCCTTAACGTGTCTGCTCACCACAGAGAAAAGGTCCGATGGAATTACCTGGCCAGTGAGAAATGCTAATATGTCTCCATCTCCCTCTGTCTGGTGAATTTTCATCACGGTTTCTACAGTTGATTTGATATAATCTGGAACAGGACTGAAAAGATGTGTGAGATAAATTCATCACTAGAATATGCTCATTAATTATAGATCAATTACCCTAGTAATCTGGCAGCAAAGCCTCGTGAAAGTTAAGTTTGGGCCTGCCCAGCAGGTAATCAATATATGAATAATTATTGATAAAAAAAAAATTCATTCTTTTTTTTTTCTTTTTTTAAATGCGGCATTCAAAAACAATCCGTAATTACATGTAAACTATGATTTTTGGCTTTATTTGCAGAGACATAAAAGCAATAAACCCATGCAAATAGATGTCCCATCTTTAGCATGCAAGGATGCCTGGCCAGGGAAACTGGATCTATGGTCCCAGTGCTGAATTCCACACTCTATTTCCCCTCCTGACCACTGGCAGCATGTCTGACAGGAGCTAATGGGTGTCCTGTCCCACTAGAATCACTCAGAAGTCAAGCCCACAACTCTCTGCATTCATCTGCCACTGGCCCAGGCTCCTGGTCTTTGTCTGCCCAGTGAGTAGGGGCAGGAATTAGGATGACTCCTTCCTGTCCAAGGAGGCTTCTCCCGAAAATGTCTACCAGGCCTTCTTGCTAAGATGTAAAGAGCTGAGAACCAAATGATTCAAATCACTAATACTGCCCAAGCTGACAGACAGTCTTGTAAAGCCCAGTTCTGACAACTATAGAACCCTCCTCCCTGCGACACTGTTACCATTTTGCTCTTTCCAGCTGAGCCCACGGACCTGTACAGAGTCATAGAAACCTGCACATCAGTATGGAGAGTTTAAACTAAATCCAGCAGTGATACTGAGCAGGGTTCCAGAACACCCTATCAATGATGGGAGGTGCAAAACACGCCCGCCCCTCCTCAGCAGTCTGGCACATCGCCCTCAGAGCCGCAAGCAGATGCAATTGCTTCTCATCCCACAGAACAGGCCTAGTTTTCTAATCGCCCTCATTAAAAGTGCAAGGATCATCAAACCTTTGTAGATAAAAGATATCCACTGGAAATGTTCGTCCTTCTACTGTAAGGATCATGCACGTATCCCTGGCTGGGTCACTGGTGTCATTTTGATTAAAGAAATCCCAAAATTTCTAAAAGAAAAAAAAAAAACAATTCTTCATTCCTCTCAAAAGAAAAAAAGGTTCATAGTAACTCATGGAAAGTAAGAAAACAATATTAAACTGGCAGAGCAGGGGGTGGGGAGTAGGGATTGGATATATATAATACAGACTAGGGGTTACAAAATAATTATTAAAAATCATATTTTTATTATTGCAATTTTGGAGAACCGCATGTCAATGACAGACTCTTTATTGAAGACTTGATAGAAATGATAGAAGTTAGATTTCCAAACTGCATTCAGCAGTGCATCTGAGTCAACATGCAGCTGTGCTACTGATCTTAACCCTCCCACACCCGCCCCCCCCAACCCCCATATTTTGTTTAACAGAAAATTAGGTCAGAAGGTGTAACTCAAGTTAAATATGGAATAAATCAGGTTGATGTGTAGCTCTGATCTGGAAAGCACAGCTCTGATCACACAAGTTATCAGTGTATACAGGAAGCGTGTACATCTATGAACAGTAGATGTGTCCCTGGTAACACAGTTACAGATCTGCATGTACTCTATATGTACGGGGACAGAGTCCTCCCCATCTTTACGTGCCCCACAGGAAGTAGCACAACACTTTGTATGGGGCGGGTCGGCAAGCATTCACTTCTCTGATGCTCCCACAGGACCCTGTTGAGAAGAGTGGCTCTTGGCAATTCCTCCCGAATAGGTGGCCACGTCCTCTTCAGTGGCACTTGACCACCAGACCTGCAGTCTATAGGGAGGCCTGACGTGAGAGCGCTGGCCAACGATGGGGGAGGGAGACTCCACCGAAGATGCCCTCTTGGGGCATGTGACCCAAGACACACAGAGAAGTTGAGACCGAGAAGAACTGAGTGACCAAGCCGGCGGGCACGGAGTGCTGGAGGGGGGCTACTGTCTAGCTGCAGGGGCACAGGCATCCTGTAAGGTGGAGCACGCCATTATCTGACTCCCAGTGACCTTCCCGTTCCCCTGAGGCCTGGCCCGGCATCGCTTTCTCTTCTCCTAGGAGGCCTGGCCATGTGATCCCAAGGCCTGTCTTCTTTAGTTCCCAGGTATCTTCCCTAAACACACCCACGCCTGCTCCTGGGAACTGGGAGCCCAGGGGTGCCCTGAGGACCTGCATCGAGCACAGTGTGAAAGGGCTTGGAGGAGCACTTCTAAAAGAGTCCACTGGATTGAACTACAAAATAGCTGGATGCTGCATGTTAACCTCAAAGTTGTGTTTGAAAAGAGTAATAAGCACAGGCATAAAAAAACAAGCCTCAGGCCAACAAAAGAACTGCGCTGTGCTATGAAGAACCACACGGCACCACTCTCCACGCTTCTTTCGGGTAAATTCTCTGCAAGTGACTTCAGCCTTCCTGTGTCCTGTGGTGTGCACAGCATGGGCATGCTACAAGTGATGCACAAAAAAGGGAGAAGAGACTCCACCCCACTCCCCCGAAGAGTGAATAAGCCAGGGAGGAAGGCGTGCAAAGGACCAATCATAACATAAACCAAGGCCCAATGACTGGATGACCAGAAAAGAGCCGCGAGTTACAATTCGGGGAGGAAGAAAGACCAATAATGACTGGCTGTAGGGAGGGCTTCCTGGAGGCAGCAGTATCCCCTGGCTAAGCCTGAAAGGATGAGGACGATTACTACCAGCTAGGAAGGAGAAGAGGTACCCCCTTCCTAGGATGACAGCAGAGTGTAGACTAAGATGTAAAGGGGCCCCTGATGGAGGAGACAGCTCAAGGTCTAGGGCAGGCCCGTCTCATCTCTGAGTTGGTCATCTTGTTGACAAAACGGATGAACTGCTCTCTACACCCTGCAAGGCTGTTGCTCCTATAAAGTGTGTCTGACTGCACTTGGCACAGGTCTGGCCTCGAACAGTACTCAGTAAGTGATTGTAGTGATCATTCTGAAGTGGTCCAAATGTCATACTGCACAGGCACTTTATTAGATGGGCAAGACAAGGGCAGCAAAGATGGGTGTGAGGTGATCAGACCTGTTCTGCATCCCTGACTCTGGAGGCCATTCTGGAGAAGGGCAGGGGCGATAAGAGGTTGGAGCCCAGCCGACTAGTTAAGGAAGCTATTACAACAGCTCAGAGGACAAAGAATGAAAGCATGAACGGGGGCAGTGTGAAAGCAATGCATTCCAGAAGTGTGACAGATGGGACCTGGCCATTGTGAGTGTGAGGGCACACGTGCATGCTGGGGACGATGGAATTACTTCTTACTCCATCAGGGGTAAAAACTTCCTAAAGCTAAAAAAAAAAAACACACACACACACACACAAAAACACAGAAGAAGCAACTTCCTAAAGCAATGGATGTCCTGAGCCCAGATGACTATGACAATGAGAAAGGGACCGCCGTAGAGCCGCTGAGAGCCACGAGTTTGCAGGAGTCGCGGGTCTATGAGTTTCATGGTCTGTGACTAGCCCGCTGTCGGCAGCCCAGGATGGAGCGAAGGTGCCCAGTTAAGAGGCCAAAAGTGGAAGCATCCGCTGAACCAGGGGCCGTGAAGATGGACAGCCTGGAGAAGGAAGAGCAGCCAGCAAAGGAGCCTGGGGAAGCCATCAAGGAGGCGGAGAGAGGGGAGAAGGCGGAGCTCCAGAAGCTGCAGGCGGAAGAGGAAGATTTTTAAAAAGGCTTGGCAGACAGGCTTTTTGGACCAAAAAGGCAAGCAGAACGGGGAGGAGGATGAAGGCTTAACACTGTTGTGAGAGGAGACGGCTACACCTTCTCTGTTAAGGAATCTGTGGTGCTGAGGGGTAAAGACAGGGAGTTACTCCTTCAAGAAATCAAACTCAGCATTAAGTGAGAAGGCATGAGATTTTTATCCTTAAGATCTTTTACCTTTATTTGGAAATATAAAATATGGATTCGAAAGCAAATAAATATTGTATCAACAGTGTATGCATCTTGAGGCAGAATGAAGGACCAGGAGGAGTGAAATGGGTTCAACCCACCTAGAAAATAAGAGTTTAAGTCAAGTTTCAAAGACATGGGTCACACTGACACAGACACACGGTGAGAAACATAAAATGACATAGAGGAAGAGGCTCGTCTATGAAATGGAACGTAAACGACGTGGACGTCTGGTGCACTGCCCTCCCAGCTCACCAGCTTCCTCCCAGCAGCGGCTCTGATCTGACCCACAGGACTGGACCCCAACAGCCACGCCGACATGACCTGCCCACCCCTGGCCCATGCAGAATGGTCCCAAGTGGATTCCTGACCCCAGCAGACCCCAAATTCCTTCTCGAGGAATCTGGAAAGAGAAATTATTCTCTCTTCAAGCTGGACCTGTGACAAAAAACTGTGGGAGTTGTCAGTGATCCTATTTTCTGCCATGTGAATGGAAGCCAATAAAAGAAAAACAATACCACGTGATACAATGGTCAATAAATATTTCATTAATTATACCCGGTCATATTCTGTAATTGCTGACTTAATTAGGCTTACAAACAGCTAAACCAATCAAGGCGACTATTTGATCAGCTCCCGTCAAACTCCGCTTGCCTCTGCTTCCCAGCTGCTGTCACTGGTGTCCTCACCTGCAGGCTGGGCCACCCCAGACCCTGAGCGAAACCAGAGCGGGTGGTATCTATCCCTCCAGGCAGTGGAGCTTGGAATGAGTCCGTTGCCCACAGACCCAGCAGCCGGGGGACCGGGGATGAGCTCTGGCCCCCCTGGGCCTCCAGGGCAAAATGTTACCTGAGCCACGCCCACTCCCACGCCCACTCACTCCTCCTCTCTCATCCGCTTCAGCCCATTCCTTCCTCTTCCTCACTCTCTCTCACCTGGGAACACATTCCACGCCCCACGTGTACCCACACCCACCTGGGTCCCCCCTCACTCACACACAGACCTCACTCCCCCTCACTGGCCGAGCCAGGAAGGGATGAAGAAAAGGACGGCCCGAGCCCACCCAAGGACCCCGTGAATGCTGCTGACATCCCGGCAACCCCTGCGTCCTAGCGCACTCAAGGTGTGACACAACTCCTACATTCCACTTTCCCACCTAAAAAAATCACTTCCAGGAAGTCCGTCTCTATCAACGACAGTAGGCAGAAAAGAAAGAAGCTATGTTTTTAAATCTCCATGCCACACCAAAGGTGAAAAAAAAGTAAGCAAGAAATAAGTATTAACAATGATTCTAAAAAAAGACTTGGATGTTATAGATTTCAAGCACAATAAAAACTATTGGGAATAATTTTTAAAAGCGGGGTGGTGACGAACATAACGGGTAAAATAGAGAAGATGTTCTGGGCAACTTAGTCATGGAGGAGATAACAGGAGATGAGGTCAGGTACAGCCCTCAAAACAGCATTCCAGCCAGTATCATGGGTGAAGGGCGTAAGAATTCATTAAAGAGGGCAACAGAGAGCTTTAACCCAAGAGTTATGGTGGGCAGACCTAAGACAACAGAATCCTACAGCCCGTGAGAAGGTCCGAGAAACCGGCCAGGGCACGTGCAGGCATCTCTCTCAGCCATGCTGAGTTTTTTCTCCCGCCAAGTTGTTCTGCATCCGGAAGCCACAGGGATACCAAGAGCCAGGCCCTTTTCATCTCAGCTGCATTACAGAACTGCCCTCCTGACTGGGATCTCCACATCTGTCCTTATCTCTTCTACACAGCACCCAGAGAGATCTTTCTAGAACCCAAATACGATCAGGTCACTGCTATGCCTCATACTCTGCTGGGGCTCCTGCCCAGCAGGGCGAGTCCTTCCTCCTTCACGTGGCCTGTAAGCCCTCCCATCATCTGACCCCTACCAGCCTCTCCATTTGAATCTCCCATCGTTTTCCATTCAACTAAGACTCATTCAACCCAAAGTCCCTGCTCTGTTGTGCCAGACACTGTTTTAGATGAAAGGGGATAACATAGAGTAAGTCAGAGTCCCAGTCTTCATGGTGCTTACATTTTAGTGACGGAAGACATACAATAAACAAACACCCGGATATGCACATGTTAGCTAGTGAGAAGTGCTAAACAGAAAAAACGAGGAGAGTAAGAGAATGGAGAGCGACAGGGACACTGTTTTAGATGGTGGTCAGGAAAGGCTCTCTGGGAGCTAATATCTGATCAAGACTGGAATGAAATGAGTGCAAAGCCATGAGAACGTCTGGGGTAAGAGTGGTCTAGAAAGAGGGTTCCCCCCCACCAAGAGCAGAAGCATGCTTAGGTTTTTGTTTTTTTTTTTTTTTTTAAACATCTTTGCTTAGGTTTTTCTGAGGAACAGCAAGGTGAGGCAGGAGTGTAAGGAGCACTGAAGAAGCTGGAAGGAGGCAGAGAGGTGACTGGGGGCACATCACCCCCCGTAGGGGACCACAGGGCCCCTTGAACACATGGTTTCATGCCCCTGTGGTTCTGTGCATGTTTAGGATGCACTGCCCCACCCCTGCCCTTCTGGCGAACTTCTGTGCATCTTTCCAACCCAGGTGGGATGTCCCTCCTCTGCAAAAGCTTCTGGACAACCTCCAGATGACTAGCGAGTGAGCACCCCCTCCTTGGCTGTCTCAGCACCTTGAACAAAGTGAACCGCAAATGTCTATTCATGTGTCTGCTTCCTGGAGAAGTCAGGGAGTGTATGAATCACCTGTAGCCAGAATTGTGCGTGCGTGTGTGTGTGTGTGTGTGTGTGTGTGTGTGTGTGTGTAGCAAATGGTCAAAATTATGTGTTGAGTTGAACTGCTGTCTGAACTAAAATATTAGTCATTAAGAGAAAAATAAGGGGGGGGCGGTTTGAGGAGGGATGGAGTGGGAGGTTGGGGTTAGCAGATATAAATTTTTATATATAGAATGGATAAACACCGCCTGCCAACGCAGGGGACACGGGTTCGAGCCCTGGTCCAGGAAGATCCCACATGCTGCAGAGCAACTAAGCCCGTGCTCCACAACTACTGAGCCTGCGCTCTAGAGCCTGCAAGCCACAACTACTGAGCCCACGTGCCACAACTACTGAAGCCCACGTGCCTAGAGCCCGTGCTCGGCAACAAGAGAAGCCACCACAATGAGAAGCCCGCACACCACAACAAAGAGGAGCCCCTGCTTGCTGCAACTAGAGGAAGCCCGTGCACAGCGACGAAGATGCAATGCAGCCAAAAATAAGTAAATAAATAAATTTATTAAAAAAAAAAAGAACGGATAAACAACAAGGACCTACTGCATAGCACAGAGAACTATATTCAATATCCCATGATAAACCATAATGGGAAAGAATATTAAAAAGAAGAATATATAAATATTTTTATGTATAACTGAATCACTTTGCTGTACAGCAGAAATTAACACAACAGGGGCTTCCCTGGTGGCGCAGTGGTTGGGAATCTGCCTGCGAATGCTGGGGACACAGGTTCGAGCCCTGGTCCGGGAGAATCCCACGTGCCATGGAGCAACTAGGCCCGTGCGCCACAATTGCTGAGCCTGCGCTCTGAAGCCCATGAGCCACAACTACCGAGCCCGCGTGCCACAACTACTGAAACCTGCGCGCCTGGAGCCCGTGCTCTGCAACGGGGGAGGCCACCGCGGTGAGGGGCCCACGCGCCGCAGCGAGGAGTGGCCCCTGCTCACCGTGGCTAGAGGGAGCCCACGTGCAGCAGCGAGGACCCAATGCAGCCAAAAACAAATACATAAATAATTTATTTTTTTATAATCTTTAAAAAAAAAAGAAATTAACACAACATTGTAAATCAATTATACTTCAATTAAAATTTTTTTTAAAAAAAGAAAAATAATGTAAACTTAGCCATAAAAAATTATAGCATGGAAATTATTATATGTACAGGGAAAACTTCAACTGTACCCCCAGTATAAATGCTAAAGTCATAAATTCAAGAAATATAGGCTCCTACTAGAGTAATAAAAAGAAATTGCCTGTGTAGGGGAAAACATAGTATGTAGAGAAACAAGACAAATAGGTATAATTATGAACTCAATTAATTACAGGCTAGTTTCCACCCACAGGCTGAAAAGGAGTTTCCTCTGATCACATGGAATCTAGGACATCGGATGGTCCCATAAAGAAAGTAGGCCATCCTGCCAAGATAAGCTCTTGCTGCAGGTAGCTTCCCAAGGACAAGTCCAACAATCCCAGTGCTAACCGGGGACAGAGGGCGAGAGGGGGAAATGCTCATACCTCTGCATCCAAGGTGGCTGAAGCCACAATCAATCGAAGATCCCCTCGCTTTTTCTGAATCTAAAAAAGAAGACATAAAAAAAGACAATGATAATAGTGCGATACTTACAGATGAGATAATCTGATATCTGAAATTTATTACAAATAATCCAGTGTGTGTACTTTTTTGCGGGGGGCGGGGGGGGAGCTTAAAGATGAAACAAGACCAACCACAAATTGATAACTGTTAAGTCATAGGTGAAAAGGTGGCTCATTAGACTATTCTTTTTAACTGTGTAAGTGACAAAATTTTCCAAGATAAAAAGCTAAAAAAAAAAAATTGGATAGAGAGTATAAAGGAGCTTTAAAACCTGAATCTGAATTTACCAGAAGTAAAACCATTTTTTCCTGACACCTGGGTCTCTGGATAGTCAGAATCTATGTATATACAGTTCAAGTATGAACAAATACATCAAAAGCAAACAAACAATAAATGATAACACCAAGACAGAAATATGGACAAAAGATACTAACAGTTACTCAAAGAAACAGATGATCAACAGGCATAGGAGAAATGATCAAATAAATTATAGCAAAAATGTGTAACAACGAGATTATTTTTTCATCCTTCACATTGGCAAAGATTTATTTTCAGTGTTAGCAAAGATTCAGTGAAATAGGCCCCCTTGTTATACCATTCCTCAGAAGGCAATAACCTGGGGGGATAATTCCTCATAAGTATCAAAAAGTCTAAATCTTTGGCCAAGGAATAAATTAATAATGAAAATAACAATAACAACAGCAGCTAGCATATACTAAATTATGTGCTATTCCAGGGTCTCGGAGTACAGTTGTAGAGTATACGCACTGCACAAAGAGGCTAGGGGGCCTCTGAAATCCAGCCCACCTTCCCCTCACCCAGCTGTGGACATCCTCCCAATGGGAAAGTTACCTCATAGTCTATTTGTGGCCCTGTGTCAGGTGCCATCCTAATAATTTTACATTTTCTGAGTTTAACCTCACAACAGATTATGTCATAGGGCAGCTCTAAGAGAACAACACTCTTCAAAGACAGAGAGGTTCTGCCCAATGCAGTAGCCACTAGCTACATGTGGCTATAGAGCCCTTGGAATATAGCCAGTGTGACTAAAGAATTGAATTTTTTATTTTATTCTATTTCAACTAATTAAAATCTAAGGTGGCTAGTGGCTATCAGATAGGAAAGTAAACCAGCACAGAGAGGGAAACTTGTATCTGTCCCATTTTAGAGATGAATAAACTCAGCACAGTCAGATTTGAAGCCAGGCAGTCTGACCCAGAGTCCATGCTCTATCACCTCTTTCTAGACTCCTGTGATTGGGAATTTGTCCAAAGAAAACAACCAGCAAATACAGGAAGGGAGTAGAGGATGCAGGTAAGGTTGAAACAAAATTGGCTGTGGGCTATAACTGTTGAAGCCAGATGATGGGCACATGGGGGTCATTAAATCCTTCTCTCTACCCTGGGGTATGCTTGAAATCTTTTATAATAAATAGCGAAAGAATGAAAAGAAACAGAAATGCAACATATTTGACTACAAGGGTGCTCCTTGCAACATTATTTAAAATAACTTCAAACCTGGGAGCCATATAAATGCCTAACAGTAACGGACGAGTCAAATACTTTATGGTAGAGACGTGATTATAGAGCCACTAAAAATAATGTCTTCAAAGAATATTTAATCACACAGGAAAATGATCTTGATGTAACGTTAAGAGAAATACGCAAGAGACAACTTAGAACATACAATCCAATCCCCACTTTGCCAAAACAGACGCATGTACACACACAAAAAGATGCACAAATTAAAAAGAAGAGAAGGAAACATACCAACATTGTACCGGTGACCGTCTCTGAATGAACAGGACGACAGATGATTTTCATTTTTTTCCTCCGTATTTTGTTGGATTTTCTAAATTGCTACAATGACTTTCCTAATCAAACAACAAACAAAACAAAAACAAAAGCAGAGCTATACCTTTTTCAGCAGGCCAATGGCAATGTCGGTGTACAAGGTCCTCTCGTGGGCTTCATCCAGCATGATGGCACTAGAATCAGAGGGACAATCTCAGTAAGCATCAAACCAACCACTGCACAAGCCCATCCAGACCATCAAAGGGACTGCTGGGTATTCAGACCATCAAAGGGACTGCTGGGTATTCAGACCATCAAAGGGACTGCTGGGTATTTAGCCCCCATGCGATCACCTTGTAGCAAAAGTAACGCTAAATAACTCCTCTTTGACAAGGAGGTAACTCTTAAGCTAATAAAAATGATGACATCAACATATCTTGGTGAAGAAAATGGTGTATTTATTGCTACTTCTAAAGAGTTTTACCACCCACGCTGGATTCCAACAGGATCTAATACATGATTTTAAATTCTAATATAACATGTAACCCCACAGAGCACATAAAAATCGGGACACAGCCCACCCATCCAAAGGCTGTTAAACTGCAGAAAACAGCACGAAGAGGCACATGGTCTCAGCTGTGCCACGTGTGTACCAGTGAGTCAAATGTGATATCCTTTCCCAGAATACCACAGAGCCTGAGTGGGACCACTTTAACGCCATGAGCAATGGACAGAGACACACAAGGAAAGGGAAAGTATAAATAATTATTTGGACTCTGCATATTACATTCAACAAAATGCTGCCAGGTTCTGTGCTGTGCCTCTGCTGTCACCCTCCAGCAAGATAAAAACAAGTCAACAGACTGTTCAAATAACGACACGGATTTTAATGAGCCCAGTTTTGACTGTCTGTAAATTCTGAAAAGAACATCAAGGGTGGTAACAGCCAAAGTAAGGAGAAAAGCTTTGGGAAAGCTGAGCATGGTCGCGAATCCCATCTATTAACACAAATGCTTCTCAATCTACTTGTGTACTTTTGAAACTTTAGGAAACTTATCACAGGAAAAACACATTTACCTGTATTTTGTTAACAATGGATCAACCATCATTTCCCTGACCAGCATTCCATCGGTCAGAAACTAAAACACAGAAACACAAAGGTTTAGAAATAATCCAAGAAGTTCAAGTACAACCAAAACACACACAACCTCATCACCAGTGTGTGTACAAGACAATTCCCACCAAGGACTGTGAGAAAATGCCCCAACATTTTGGTTATCAAGCAATGGAATGGTTCACAAACAAGATTTCGAAGATGGGATCCTCAGCTGGGGCTTGCAAATCTTTTAGCAAAATTTCACATGCATTCACTCTGTGAGCATTGGCTAAGCCCCACTTCCTCTGAGCCTGTACCACTGGTACTGCTGCTGATGAACAGGCAGTGAAGACAAACCTGTGTCTGCCCAGGGGGATGCTGTGAGTCTGAGATCACCGTTCCTACAACATCCCCAAAGACCGTAGACTTGCAGCTCTTGAGGTTATTAACCTCAACTTCATTTGATATTATTTTAGGGAAGCTGGATGGGGTTGTGGTTAGGAACACAAGCTATTGTGTCAGGCTGCTGGGAGTTCCAATCTCGGCTCTACATCTTATTAGCTGTGTGAACCTTGGGCAAGTTACTTACCCACTCTGAGCCTGATTCCTCATTTGTAAAATGGAGAGAATAAAAGAATCCACCTCACAGGGTTATTGTGAGAATTGAGTGAGACAGTACATGTACAGCGCTTAGCACAGGCCCTAGCACACAGAGAGAGCTCAAGAATGGCAGCTATTACCATTTAAGCTTAATGAATGTTTATAAAATGCTTCAGAAAAATGCAGTAACAATTAGATGCTGTTATTCTCACCCAAAAACAGTTCAGTACTTTAACAAAGTTAAACATTTCCCTCACACACTGTATCTTCGCATTTTTACTTTTTGTTTTGTTTTTCAAAGCAGGGTGCATTTCCATCATATTTTTCTTGGACCTGATACGAGCTGCCACATACACACATAGGAGTGAAAATGAGAACTTGCCACCAATGACAGACCACCAGTCAAGAATTGGGTGCCCTGAAATTACTACCCAATGGAATACAAAACTTTTCATGAAAGACCCTCTAGAAAGAATCATTTGGTTATGCAGTCCACTGAAACTTATCTAAAAATTAGCTCGTGTAAATATATTTGATGGTATAGAAGAATAACCCCTTTACCTAGCAAAATGAATGTCCAAGGTAACAAAATACAGGAACTTAGAAAACAAGGCCCACATTTTTACAAATCACTACATTTAGATCATCTATTTTCAGCTTTCCTCTGTCGCAAGCTGAGGTAACTGAGTTTCTAACAACCAATATTCATTTCATCAGAGCATTTTCATTCATTGTTTACAGTACTGGGGAGACGCTGATTCGCACAGTGGTATACACAGTGGACACGGCTGAGTTGATTTACACTGATTACTATTGGTGCTAATTATTTTACTAGTAGCAATGAGGTCAAAGAACACACATATAAAATCCATGATCATGTGAAAATGGGAAAGTTCTAATTAGTGCAAATAACATTTGTGAATTCTACACTTTATCAATTTATACTATTGGGTGGGCCAAAAAGTGCCTTCGGTTTTTTAATAAAAATAAAAGACATATTTTTCATTTTCACCAAGAACTTTATTGAACAATGTATTCACCGTTTTGTTCCACTACCTTCTGCCATTTTACAGGCAACTTCATAATTCCATCTTCCCAAAACTTTTTATCTTTTTGAGCAAAGAACTATTCCAGGTGCCTTTTACAGTCTTTCAGGGAATTGAAATGTTTTCCATTAAGAGAATTTTGTAGGGACTTCCCTGGTGGCGCAGTGGTTAAGAGTCCACCTGCCAATGCAGGGGACACGGGTTCTAGCCCTGGTCAGGGGAGATCCCACATGCTGCAGAGCAACTAAGCCTACAAGCCACAACTACTGAAGCCTGCATGCCTAGAGCCCATGCTCCGCAATGAGAAGCCTGCGTGCCACAACAGAGTAGCCCCCGCTCGCCACAACTAGAGAAAGCCCGCGCCTAGTAACCAAGACCCAACGCAGCCAAAAATAAATAAATAAATAAATAAATTTATTAAAAAAGAACAAATTTTGTAAAGACCGAAATAAATGGAAATCCAAAGGTGCAATGTCTGGTGAATATGGCGGATGAATCAGAACTTCCCAGCCAAGCTGTAACAGTTTTTGCCTGGTCATCAAAGAAACACGCGGTCTTGCAGTATCCTGATGGAAGATTATGCATTTTCTGTTGACTAATTCCAGATGCTTTTCATCGAGTGCCGCTTTCAGTCAGTCTAATTGGGAGCAGTGCTTGTTGGAATTAACCGTTTGGTTTTCTGGAAGGAGCTCATAATAGAGGACTCCCTTCCAGTCCCACCATATACACAACATCACCTTCTTTGGATGAAGACCGGCCTTTGGTGTGGTTGGTGGTGGTTCATTTTGCTTGCCCCACGATCTCTTCCATTCCACACTGTTGTACAATATCCACTTTTCATTGTCTGTCACAATTTGTTCCAAAACCGCAACATTTTCATTACATTTAGGTAGAGAATCACATGCGGAAATATGGTCAAGAAGGTTTTTTTTCGCTTAACTTATGTGGAACCCAAACATCAAAGCTAGTCACATAACCAAGCTGGTGCAAATGATTTTCAACGCTTGATCTGGATATTTTGGGTACGTCAGCTATCTCCCGCATGGTATAACGCTGACTGTTCTCAATTATTGTTTCGATTTGATCGCTGTCAAGTTCAACTGGTCTACCCGACCGTGGAGCATCGTCCAGCGAGAAACCTCCAGCACGAAACTTCGCAAACCACTCTTGACACGTTCGATCAGTCACAGCACCTTCTCCATACACTGCACGAATCTTTTTTTTACGTTTTTACCTTTCTTGAAATAATGAAGCATAATATGCCAAAAGTGCTGCTTTCTTTTCTGCCATCTTCAATGTTAAAATGGCTATACAAAAATTCACCAATTTTGATGTCTTTTTAACACACGCTGATTATGATAGCTGTCACATACAATTTATCAAACTTGTCTCGAGTGAAGTTAAAGACAACTAAGTGCTACTAGAGCCATCTTGCGGAAAAAAATGAACAAACCTTTTGGCCCACCCGATATTTGTTCCTGTTTTTAAGTCTTTTACAGGTAAGTTTCTATATTTAGTGAGCTAGGTGGATTGGTGGGAAAACAATAAAACAAACATGAGAAAGGTCAGTTTTGAGTTCTGGTTCCATCACCAATGCGCACGTAATGTCAGGTAGGTCATTCAGCCTCCCAGGTCCTCAGCCTCTTCATCTGGAGAACCAAGGGGGCTTAACTCTACTTCCAAGGTCCTTTCTGGGCTAAGATGCGAGGACTCGGAAAGAGCTCTGCACCTCCCAGCAGATTAACTTCCCTGACGGCCAGGATGCTCTCATACACTTTCTGCCACAGTATCAGTGCCTCAGTCAGCAGCGATGGCTGCATGTTTTTATCTCCCCCCAAAGAATCTTCCTTATTCACAATAGGAAAAGCAGCTCCGCACCTCACCTTAATTCTCGTAGCCAGTGGGTTGGTGCAGTCATCAAAGCGGATGCAGTAGCCCACCTCGTGGCCCAGCACCGCACCCCTTTCCTCAGCCACTCTCCCTGCAACCTTTGGGAAGAAAGATCATGCTGAAAATAGAGACACAGAAATTACTGCCCAGAGCACATACTATGGAAAATCTAAAGGTCACTTATTCTTTAAATAGTATGTTGAACACAGTGGGAAATGAGAAGAGAAGGGGCAGGTTATTAGAAAACTAGTGTGATAAACTTTGCAGCTATCAACTTTATGTATCTCACCTCATTCTATAATCGACTTGAGGCAACTTATAAGAATAAAAATGGAATCATGTAAATATGTTACAGATCAGGATCAAAGAAATTACAGACAAAATTCAAAAGATCAAAGTCAATGAGAAAATTTTTAAAACACAGATATGCCTAAGTTATTTAAGTTGAGCCACAAATTCAGCTCTAGATTTCCTGGTGGGTGAAGCAAAAAGGGAAAAAGAAATTTCAAGATTCACCCTATTCCTAAAGCTTTCTTTAGCACACCAACTAGGGACAAATTTCCATGTCTTCATGCCTTGAAATAGAACAACTTCCACTAGACCATGAAGGCAAGGGAACAAGAACGATCAAATTCAATACTTGGCCATGTTCATTTCTCTTTGGAAGCAAAAGAATAACGTTTCCAGAGCAAGATAATCTAAAACAATTTGCAACAGCGTCCCAGCTACCGAAACTATTAAAAGGGGAAATAGAGACAAGAATGCAGGTTGAAAACTTTTCAAAAGGCAGATGAGAAGATTAACAAAGGATGCAAGTTAACGTAATAAAGTAAAAGTAGAAAACAAAATACATAATGTATTATGAAGACCATAAACTACAGATATATTTTTCACTTACCAATAGATGACAAATAAAAAGTGAGGGTAGGAAAGAGAAAAAAGAATCCAACCGCAAGATCTCCTACTACTACTACTACTACTCCAGGAGGCCATTCAAAGGCTATTAACTTATTAATAGAAAATATCCGAAATACTGAACAAACATAAAAGTGGAAGAACAATAATGCTTATAACTTAGTTTAGCTTGAAAGAAAAGAGAGTTTAATGCTCATTATGTAAACTATCTAACTAATAAAGAACGAAAGGGAAACAAAATTATAGAAGTTTCCTGGGGACCTCGCCCACCAACCAACCCCCATGCATCTCATCTCCTCCTTTCACAGGTGAGGCAACCTCCCCATGGAGTCCCTGCATCCTGAGTTTGGAACATGAGCTGACACAGGAGGTGTCCTGAGGCAGAGCTTCCAGCTACAGCCACCGGGCCGCAGCAGCCCCAGGCTCAGGAGCCCAGAGGCTCCCTGCACGCAGCTCTGCGAGCCTCGCACACTGGGCGTTATCTGACCATTGGTGTTTACGAAACTGTAGAGGAGATGAAGAGCGGAAGCGGTTCTGCCGGATGACTTGAAATTACAGATCTAAGAGGCCAAGACAGAATCCGTCATCGAGCAGCTGGTGAACACCATGCAATCTTTGAGAACATCTTATGAAACCAGAAATTCATCCTACACTGCTCTCCCTCTGCAGGTTATAGCTCCCAATAACCAGTGTTTCACAGGGACAGTTTTGTTATTGTTATTGTTTCAATTTCAACCCTACAGAACATTAAACCATCAATCTTGAAAAATGGTACAAACAGCGAATGTGTGCATAGAGATACTGGAGCTTATGGGGGAAACCGGCTCGTATGAATGAGCATAAATGAACCAACCTCTCCATAAAAATGTAATCGTTTTATGAAGCCAAACATATTTATTCTTATTACTTCACTATTTGTATACATTTGCTACAAAATGGATTTTAATTTCAAATTCCTTTTTAGAAATTTTATCCCGCATGATCACACCACTGGACATTTGAAAGGCCATATTCTGTTGGCTCTTTAATAGATTTTACCTCTACTGTTTAAGTTCTAGTCCCAATAACCTCATCAATTAGACTGGATAAACATATCTTTTTAATAGAAACAAACAGAAATAGGAAAAGGAGGTCAAAAGAAAAACGAGTCACCAATCACTGAGCACCTCCTATGTGCAGGTGCTGTGCTCCAAGCCTTCACAAATTTTATCTCATTAAACATGTACACAGTCCGTGAGGTGGGCAAGAGACCCTCTTTTTTACAAAGAAAGAAACTGAAATAAGACAGGCTTATAGCTTGTCCTGAATCATAGATCAAGGCAGGGCCTGGTCTTGAAGTCAAACCCAGACTATATGAGTCCAATGAACATACTCATTAAGGAACTGCCTCTCGCAGAGATCCGCCAATGGCTTGTGTAATCTGTTCTTAGGCTCTGAGACTGTTTCCAGATTTTAGTCCGCACACAAAGTACTTTCTGAGATGTAGCATTTCAAACTGGACAGCTCTATTAATACTGCACAGCTAATTTATATACTCTTTGTTCTTTAAGAGAGAGCATGTGGTTTCTTGGAAATTATCCATGGCTACAAATTTGGAGGAAAAATGCAAATTGATTAAGAGCTGGGATTCCAAACCACAAACAGAAAAAATTGTTCAAATGTTTTAAGTAAGTGAATCACCTTTCATGACATAAAAGGTTACGTCTAACATTGCAACCTAGTTGCCGAAACGTTATCTCCATTTTTACACACACACAGAAGACTTGGGAAATGTTTACCAATAATGTCTAACTTTGAAGACAATTAAAATGAACTTTGGGGAAAAAGAATTACACAATAATTAAAACTCAATAAGGAGTAAAAATAACTCAAGGAAATAGAATTAATTTCTTGTCCAGGTAGAGATGGCAAAATAAAGGCATCTTTGCCCCCATTTCCCTAAGAGCTAATTTAAAACAAAAAAATAAATAAATAAAACATATTATCAACCAAAACCTGCATCTCCAATGAAAGAAGGAAACTGGCACAAGCCCAAATAATAAACTAGGAAACACAGCTGCCAAATACTGTGAGGTCTGAATCTAGAAGAGAGGCCCAGGCCTCCTCACAACCAGAGCAGGCTGCTGGCTTCCTTAATGTAAGTGTCACCTCTTTAAAAGGCAGGGCTGACAAGCCTTGTATTAGGAAGACAAGAAGCAGTAGTGTGTTCAGACCCAGGAGACACAGGAAATGTCTCAGTGGAGACCCACTTTGACAGCAAAGAATCACAAAGGAGGGGGAGTTGAAGGAGAAGGTAGGCAATCCAATAGCAAGTATCAATCCCAAATCAGAGAGCCCAAAGAATCTTATCATGAGCTGCAACAGACCTCTCAAATCACTAAGGAGTGCTGGACCAGATCCTCATCCTCATCCCCCACGAGCAAAGGACAATAAGAGATTTGGTGACAGGCCATACCAGAACAACCTCACAATTCTGCAGCTAGCAAATGAGCCCACTCAAAGATAAGTAGTTATCATAAAAATACCAACACAGCCCACTGCATTAAAGCCAACTAAGAAAGAAAAAAGGAACATGAGCAAAAAAGCAGTTTAAAAAAGAAATTGCAAAAGTATTACCCAAAGGAACAGAAGTAGAATTCAGCCAAAGAAATCCAGTTTCAAAGAAAGCACAAGCTTAAGCTAAAACAACTTAAAGAAGAGACAAAGTCAAAGCACAGTTGAGGAGAAACAAGGTCTCAAATGTACAGGTCAGAAACCAATCTGTGGACATCCTCCAAATCTCACAGCCTGAACATGAAAGAAGTTACAGAGAGGCTTTTCCCAAATGTGAGAATAATCCCCCAAATTTACACAATGCTACAAAGCCAAAGGAGCTTCTCCACAGTATCAATAATAAAAAGCAAATCTAAATCACCCATGCCAGAGAAACATTAAAATACTGCTCTACTCTCTCTGAAGGAAAATAATGGGAAATCGTTGTCAAGTGAAGAGGTGGTCAGTGGGGACAGAGCCAAAAATTGCAGGAAAAAAGATTTAGAGAAATGTGTCAGTTAATAAAAATACTATGTTATTTTCTGGATTTTTAAAAAATGCTTGTGGTATTATCAGCTTTTAAAATTTGTAATGTATTGTAATATCTCCGCCCATTCTAAATATTCACTTCTCTAGCTAGTAAAGAAACAAAAAAGCATTCAAAGAAGTGATTATGAGACCCAGACAAAGATACAAAGGAATCAAAATAGAATAAATTTGTTTATTGTTAAATAAACAATCATGAACATTGTGGACAGGCTTGAAGAAATATCACAAAACAAACTGGAAAACAGATGATTCCAGAGAGGGTGATAAATACTAAAAAGAGACAAAGGGGACCTAATATACACTTAATTGGTGCTCTTAGAAAAGAGAAAAAAATAAATGGAACAGAAAAGTGTGCCAAGAAATAATGGATGAAAACCTGCCTGATATAATGAGATTGAGCCTGAAGATTAAAAGTTCTTCCACATTTAAGAAAAAATGAGACAGAACAATCAGCATCAAGACATATCCTGGTACAAAAACAAGCATGTTACAAGCATTCAAGCAGAAGAAGTAGGCCAGGAAGGTAGGGAGTGGAAAAACTCCACTGGACCTCAGACTATTTCTATACAGTGATCCTCCAGGCCAAAAGACAGCAGAGCAGTGTCTGCACAGCTCCTAGAGAGGATCAATCAAGAATTGTATATCAACAAAGACCACAATCAAACATTCTCAGGCATATAAAATTCAGCCAAGGGCTTCCCTGGTGGCGCAGTGGTTGAGAATCTGCCTGCCGATGCAGGAGACACGGGTTCGAGCCCTGGTCTGGGAGGATCCCACATGCCGCGGAGCAACTGGGCCCGTGAGCCACAGCTGCTGAGCCTGCGCGTCTGGAGCCTGTGCTCCGCAACAAGAGAGGCCGCATCAGTGAGAGGCCCGCGCACCGCGAGGAAGAGTGGCCCCCGCTTGCCGCAACTAGAGAAAGCCCTCACATAGAAACTAAGACCCAACACAGCCAAAAATAAAAAAATTAAATTAAAAACAAAAAAAAAAGAATTAGATTTAGAAAGGAAGTATTTAAAAAAAAAAAAAAAGAAAAAAAAAATTCAGCCAATCAAGAAATAAAGTGAAATGAGCAATTCAAAGTTGGCAAAACCTTGGAAAATTATTAGTGATTATTAAACTAGGATTAAAGTTAAATACCTGTGGGAGTTATGATTACAGAAAAGAATATATATTTATAAATCTTGAAATAAAAATTATAGCACTGCATTTATCACAAATGGAGGGAGGAACAGTAGAAAGAATCAGTGCGCTAATTTACTCTTGTGATAGGCAACTACCTATAACGTAGTTCCAAAAATAAGTAACACCCTAAAGCTTTTTGTAATCCTTTTTCTTAATTTTCAAGCTTTAATAAATTCTCTTGTAGAGAAAAATTATTTATCCAAAGTTCAGTAATTACTCCTATTTCACTGAAGTTTCCTCTTTTGTTAAATTCAACAAAAGCAAATATATGTCTATGAACCCATTTTTATAAAATCATTTCTATCCATCCAGCCAACCATTCATTTTTATGTGAACATAGAAGAGAAACTTGAAATGATGTTCACAAATGTTCACACTGTTTTTGCTGGGTGGTGAGATTTGGGTTTTGTTTTGTTTTGTTTTTAATTACTTTTTTCGTTTTGACTTCTGTACTTTATTACTACATAAAAATTCATAATGTACAGGTATCAATTTTACAAAAATAATCATAGTTCTTTTTCAAGTGAAGAATTAAATTCTTGAGGAGCTGCAAATCATATTCATTTGCAGCTTTTAGGAAACAAGGAAAAAGTCACTGAAACAGAAGACACAAACAGAGTCTTTACAACAAAAGAGAAACTCACTGTAACAGCAGCCACTCTTCGGGGCTGGGTCACTCCCACCACTCTTCCTTCGGCTGTCCAGCCAGCTTCTGCGAGGTACTACAAATAAAATCACGTTTCAGTATACACCTGACACCACTTCTCCAGAAACAATCTCCCCCAAGATGACCCTGGATTGTGTTAAAGTCACTGAGAAAAGAATTAACAGATGGTTCTTCTCCCAGCAGAGATTTAAAAAACTATTTTGCAAATGAGGCATCTGAGGTTTTGAAATGTTAGGTCATGTGTTTAAGTTCACAACAGAGGTGATAATCAGAAGAACTAAGGCATAAATTCAACATTCTGACTCCCCAGTCTTACAAAATTTCCCCGTACTACAGCTGTCTCAAGGAATAAAAAAACTATCCATGGGTCACTCAGAACAGTGCTAAATCTGTAGAACAAAGAATTTTAGAGTACACACAGAGACAACTCAGTAAATATCAACCATACAAAATATTTCAGTCAGAGTAAATAAAAATAAAAAAAAAAATAAAAAAGAATTTTTTTTGTTATTGCAAAAAAAATCAGACTTTATATACATGTATATATCCCATTACATTTTATTAGTATACATTAAATTTGATTATATGTATTACCTGATTTATTTCTGTATTTATTTGCCACATATACTTATTTCTTACATATTTATTTGATTATATGCTTTTTAAAATCCAAAATGGATAACAGGGGCTATCAGAGTTACCTGTTTTCATAATGTCTAAATTGTTTTACAATCAATATATATTACTTCTATAACAGAAAAAAGATTTAAAATGCTGTTACATACATGTATCTGCTCATTTGTTCAAAAGAAATAAAGGAAGGACAAACTAGAAACTAAAGAGAAGAGAATGGTTGACTACGGAGGCTTGGTAGGAAAGGAGTGGAAAAAGGGAGGAATGAAAACATGGCAGCAGGGACGAAGAGGGAGGGGCAATGCTTTAAGTAGAACTTTTTGTGTAGCTCTGACTCTCAGAACCACAGTCATGTTGCACGTACTCTTCACGTACCCAAATAAATACACAAAAACAACCAGGATGTGGAGGGAAACCAAAAGAAATGCAAACACTATCAAATGATCCTTTCTGTATTACAAGCGAATAACTGATCACACTGAAGGGGGTGGAGAAGAACCAACCTAAGTAACTGAAAACGGTATCTTGACTGAAGGCCAGAGGTGGAAAGAACTGTACCTAAATGCTGTAATCTACTCAGTAAATGTTAGGGGTATGGGTTAGCAATTCTGAAGCTATTTTATATGTCCGTTAGAATTTAACAAACAAATAAATACATTGTAGACAATGGAGTTTCTCACTGTTGAAGAAGAGTTACAAATAAGGAAAGGCTAGAATGAGCCCTATGATGTGGGATTGGAATCAACGAAGTATCAGAATAAATTCATGATTTTGAATATATATACAGATTGATACAGATATATAAGTGGGATTATGTAGGGATTTAGTATTCATATATATTTCCTAAATCTGCCCACTGAGACTTATAGCAATGTCACCTCAGTAACAATGAGCACCCTAGCACCCAAATCTTGATTTTTAAACACCATTCTCCAATAAAAGGAACCAGGGCTCCTTGGAGAAGTGGTTGATCCCAAGGCTAGTGCAGAAAAAACATAAGACAAGCCTGAAACAGTTTGTGTTACTAGAAAGTAAGGAAGTGTTCAAAAAAAATGAATGGAGGCTTTTAGAAAGAACCAAACTGAAAGAGCTCCTAATGACCAAAGGTGGACCATTCTGACCAACAAAATAAAATGGTAATATTGGATTTTAACCCATAGAACAAAATAAATATCCATGAATCCATACCGATACACATAAATAATTGAATAAATAAATAAATGAGGGAGAAAGGACAGTTCCTCCTTACAGAAGATTCCATTTAATAAATGTAAAAGGAAATAGGAATAGAGAAAATCATTCATTAGGGAAACACCTGAGTAACTGCTGCAGACAAGAGCTACTGAGGGATGCTAAAATTAGTAGGTGATCCTTTGAAAAGCAGCTTATTTGCAGTCTAAAAATATCTCCTCCAAGATATTTATCAACTACAAAGGGAAAGACAGTAACTTTACAGATGAAACCTGGCACCTTAACAAAGTGATCAAATTATCCTCACCAGTGGTAAGACCACCATGTCAACCCTCTTGATACGATGCACTAAGAAGGACACATCATTTCTATGGGATTCTTGCCAAAAATGCATGAGCTCATTCTAGTCATGAGAAAACGTCACACGAACCCAAACTGAGGGACATTCTATAAAATAAATGCCTGGTACGCTTCAAAAATGTCAAGGTCATAAAAGATGAAGAAAGAATGGGGAACTTTCATAGACTGGAGGAGACCAGGGAGAAGGATCCTGGATCTTCTGAGAAGGAACTTTGGTGGGGAAACTGATGAGCTTTAGATAAGATCTGTAGTCTGATTACTGGTATTGTTACTGTCCTGCTTTTGATTATTGTAGTAGGGGAAGCGGGGTAAGGGGTCTAAGGGAATTCTGTATTATTTTTGCAACTTTCCTGTTAGTCTAAAACTAGCTAAAAATAATAATTTTAAAAATGCCTGTAAGGAACAGAGTGTTTTAGATAATGTAGGTCTTTTGCTATCAAAACTATGAAATTTCTCTCTTGCACTGAATACATACACAAAATACTACCAACCACCCCAATCAACACAAATGCAGAAACAGAACTACAAGAATAATGGCTAAGATTCACCGAGTACATCACTAAGTGCCAGGAACTGTCTGGTATGCATAACCCCATTTAATCCTCACAACAAATCCAATGCGGAAGGCAACAGCATCAGCAGCAATTTAGAAATAAGGAAACAAAGAAGTCATATGCTTTGTCCGAGGACACAGGTAAAAATCTAAGAGCTAGGATTCAAGTTCAGCAAACCAAAGCCATATAACCAGGACACAGTTCTACCATCCAAAATAAAACACACACACTCTTGTAGTCAATCTCTTAGTACTAGTGTTAGGGGAAAGAAAAGCAATTTGCTTAATAATAAATCTGTCCATGAAGCCAGTCTCTCAATACACCTGGGGTTTAGACTTCTGCCTGCTTATGGTTGCTTACAGGTGGAAATTTAAAGATGCTGCAAAAGCAGGTATAGTGTTGACATCAAGAGTCAGTGGATGTGGCTTCCCTGGTGGCACAGTGGTTAAGAATCTGCCTGCCAATGCAGGGGACAAGGGTTCGAGCCCTGGTCCGGGAAAATCCCACATGCTGCGGAGCCACTAAGCCCGTGTGCCACAACTACTGAGCCTGTGCTCTAGAGTCCGCGAGCCACAACTACTGAAGCCCGCACGCCTGGAGCCTGTGCTCCGCAACAAGAGAAGCCACCGCAATGAGAAGCCCGCGCACCTCAACGAAGAGTAGCCCCCGCTCGCCGCAACTAGAGAAAGCCCGCGTGCAGCAGCGAAGACCCAACGCAGCCAAAACTAAATAAATAAAATAAATTAATTTTTTTAAAAAATCTATATTAAAAAAGGAAAGAAAAACCTGCAAGGACTCTTATCCCTGACCACTTAAATATCATTCTTCACCCTCCAAGTCGAAGCTCTTAAGACACACTTTGACTTCACCCTATCTTTCCACTCTTGACCTTACCTGTCCACTCTGTTGAGCCCCAAGCACTTCTCCACCCCAATATCTCTAACCACAATATTCACTGGATGAGGACATCTTCCCAGCCAACTGCCACTGATCATTCAAGGTCTATTTCTTCGTCTTTTTTTTCCTTTTTTTTAATATTTTTTCCCCCAATTTCAAATGTCATTTCTTTTATGAGTCCTTTCCTGATCCTTCTTTCCACTTCTATCCACACCAGATAAAATTTTGTCCTGTAAGAGAGGTTTCTTCCATAGCACTGCATAATTCTATAACAGTCAATCTTTATTCACAACTATAGCGGCATCCATCTTACACCACCTCTTTAACTGCAATTATTTGAGGACAAAAACTATGCATTACACCTCTTCAAATGAGTTCCCATTGTTCCTTTCAGAGTATGGCTATTCTATTATTATTTTAGAATTATAATAAATTGAAGATGACCATTACTTCTTCTAATCAAAGAAATTAAAAGTTTAATAAAAGTTCAAAAGTTTAATAAAAAACATCTAGTTGGGTTGACTATTTCTTCTCTGAGAGGAGATCTTAAAAATGCAAAAACATGGTAAAGAGAGTTCTCAAGTTACAAAATCCTTCCAATCAAATCTAAGTACAAAGACACATTTAAATGTACACACCTGTGGAATCTGCGTGCTTTTCCCACATCCTGTTTCTCCAACAATCACCACTGTTTGATAGTTTTCTATCAAGTACAATATATGATTCCTAAGCTGAAAAAATATAACCAAACATTGTAAATAGACATACATTTTCTCAAAAGACCTAAACAAAGATATTTAAACATTATGAAATGAGCTGTTTGCCAAAGGGAAGGAAATTTTAAAAAGAACTGTCAAAATATATTTCTAATATACATCAAAATATATTGCAGGTACTGTTGGTATCAGTACAAGGTGATAAAACTGAAACTGAGCGTAATAACTTATCAAAATATATAACACACATACCCTTTGATTCAAGATTTCCACTTATAAGAAGTTATACTACAGACATCCTAATACATGTGAACAAAGATGTATGTACAAGCATACTCATTGCAGCATTGTTTATAAGAGCCAAAAATTCAAACAGCCTAAATGTTCATCAACAGGGGAGTGGTTACACAGCTGTGAAACACTTCAATAATGGAATAATACACAGTTGTTAAAAAGAACAAATGTCTATTTGTACTGATGTGGAATGGTCAATCAGGTCTGCTATGGTAAGAAAGCAAAGTGCAGGATAGTGTGAATGATACACTACTATTTGTGTTTTTAAAGAAAGGGTAGGGACTTGCCTCGTGGTGCAATGGTTAAGAATCCGCCTGCTGGTTCAGGGGACGCGGGTTCAAGCCCTGGTCCGGGAAGATCCCACATGCCACGGGGCAACTGGGCCCGTGTGCCACAACTACTGAGCCTGCGCTCTAGAGCCTGCAAGCCACAACTACTGAGCCCGCATGCCACAGCTACTGAAGCCTGCCTGCCTGGAGCCCGTGCTCCGCGACAAGAGAAGCCACCACAAAGAGAAGCCCGCGCACCGCAATGAAGAGTAGCCTCTGCTCGCCGCAACTAGAAAAAGCCCATGCACAGCAACGAAGACCCAATGCAGTCAAAAATAAATAAATTTTAAAAAAAAAAGGGTAAATACATATATCCTTTATGTATAAGCTACTTTGAGGAAAAACAAAACAAGAAACTGGTAACTGTACTGTCTCCACCGAGCAGAAGAAAGTGGCCGGGGAGCAGGGGCGTGAAGGAGACCTCTGAATTTTGTTCAACATGCATGTATTACTTAATTTAATTTTTTTTCATTTATTAACTTGTGAAAACAAACAAAAAGAATATGCTTTCATCTCTACCTCTATGGCCAAGTTCACAATATAGCAACCATAGGTTACATCTATATTTCAACTGGGCCTTCCTTAACCCATTCAGTAGGAGCAGAAACACTGATTTGGCCACTGAAAAGTCACAGATAATTCCAAGATCCCATGTACTTAGCTTCAGAATGTATTTCTGTACCCACATTTGACTACAGACACACCCGACGATCTGGAAAGTCATAAAGGTATTCCATAAATTCCTGGTTTGGAATGAAGTAAAAACCTGCCAAATTCTCCCACTCTGATCACTGCTCAGCTCATCCGACTCCACACCAACAATGTGTTTGGTGAAGACTGGGAGAGACAGGATGCTGCCTTCCCAGCTAAATAAGGTATTGACTGTTTGGGGTTTTGAATTTAGCATTATTTAGGGTCTAAATATGTAGTTCTCAAATCTTAGTATAAAAATCTTTTAGGATATTTGTTAAAAATGAAGATTCCTAGCCCTACCCTCAGGGTTTCTGACTCAGTAGGGCTAGGGTGAAGCCCAGGAATCTGCATTTCTACAAACACCCAAAGGAGATTCTGCTGCAGGTACTCTGGGACTCGTCTAGATGCTTTCCTGTCGATTGCTTGGACTCTGTGCTTTCTCTTGTTTTGGGCAGGGAAAGGGGAAAGGTTTGGGCTCTTCACAGGTATTTTGTAAATGATATTTTGTAAATCCATCTGCTGGATGGATGGTTGAATGGATGGATGGATGGGTGGGTGTTCAGGGAAAACTTGAAAGAAAATTTGAATACAGAGAGAGACACACATGGTATTCCAGGAAAGGGAAATGACATAAGTAAAGGAAAGAAGATGGAGATAGGCAAACTATATGAACTCTATTTGAGGTGTGCTAGAAAATGCTCACGAAAGGCTCCAGGTTTGACTTGGAAATGAATTACAATAGGTGTAGTTAGGGCCGCACTGTGAAAGCCTTGAACGTAGAGCTAGCATCTGGACTTTAGCCAGGAGGCAGTCCATGCTATAAGTGTTCCAAGAAAATTGGGCAGCAATATACAAGAGTGATTTAAGCATGAAGAAACTGAAGGCATTAACTCATACTTCATGTGCTAAATACAAAGCATTGCAAATGGAGTCCGACGTGTGACAGTCAAGAGAGAGATGACAAAACTATTTCCAGTTTGGAGACTGGGAGAATGACGGTACCCCCGACAGGCACAGGCAGGGAAATCAAGGAGAGCTGGTGCAGAGGACCAGACTGAGCTTCAGCGAGGTTGAGTTTAAGGAAGTAAGAGGACAACCTTGCACAGCACTGTTCAGGGCCCAAAGAGAACGCCGGCCTACAGGAGGTAGCCAAGGGGAAGGCTGCCTTGAAATGGCATTGGGGTAAAGGGGGGTGAGCCTTCGATTTACTGCTGCTTTAGTTTCAACTTCTATTTTTAAAGCTATTTTCACTGGGACTTCCCTGGCGGTCCAGTGGTCAAGACTTCGCCTTCCGATGCAGGGGGTGCAGGTTCGATCCCTGGTCGGGGAGCTAAGATCCCACATGCCTCAAAACATAAAACAGAAGCAATATTGTAACAAATTCAATAAAGACTTTAAGAATGGTCCACATCAAATAAAATCTTTAAAAAAATTTTAAAAAGGAATTTTCACTTTTAGTTTTAATGGGGGCAGCGGTGGTGAATGGGTAACTTTTTATCCTTTTGGTCTCCTAGCTTTATCTTTAACATTTTATGAGATTGTAACTATGCTTAAGCTCTGCTTTGATTTTTATCAGTAACTTATACCCTTTTTCTTACCATTTTAATTTCAATATGTTATTAATACCTTCTTGCTTTCTTTTTTTTTTTTTTTTTTTAAAGATTTATTTATTTTTATTGATTGATTGCTATGTTGGGTCTTCGTTTCTGTGCTAGGGCTTTCTCTAGCTACGGCGAGCGGGGGCCACTCTTCATCGCGGTGCGCGGGCCTCTCACCATCGAGGCCTCTCCCGTTGCGGAGCACAGGCTCCAGACGCGCAGGCTCAGTAGCTGTGGCTCACGGGCCTAGTTGCTCCACGGCATGTGGGATCTTCCCAAACCAGGGCTCGAACCCATGTCCCCTGCATTAGCAGGCAGATTCTCAACCACTGCGCCACCAGGGAAGCCCCTCTTTTTTTTAATATTATTTCATTTATTATAAGTACAGCTGGAGGATGAAGAAGAGTCAAGAAAATTAAATACTCAGTAAACAATAATCATCCTTGTACTTCAACGTTTACTACATGTCAGGTATCTTACTAAATGCTCTATGTGGATTATCTCATCTGGTCCTCGTAACAATCCTATGAGGAAGGTACCATTAGTCCCATATGACAGATAAGTAAACAGAAGCTCAGGCAGTGAGCAAGGCCACACAGCACACAAATGATGAAGCCTGGGTTTGAACTCTGAAGTCCAGCTCGAGTCCAGACACTTCATCACGGCTCAAACTGTGTCCCTCAATGGTGAACCTATGATCTTATCTCCTGAGGGTCAAACTGGTTTACATTCACACGTAATGGATGAGGTTAATCTCCTGCAGAAGAAACCCAGCATCTATCAGTACAGGAGTAACTAAAACATTTGGGGCCACAGAAAAGTCTGATCGAGGTGACTTGGCGAAATTCAGAAGGCGGCTGTTTCATATCCATTTGGAGAAAGAACGTATTAATAGAAGAGGCATTATTAGCACAGTCTAGACAAAAAAACTCCCTAAGTGCAAGGACTCGGGCAGCTTTCACCCAACACTGTCCGGAAGAAAGAGAGACACAGGTGCTGGTGGCCCCACTTACTCGGGTCATTCCAGAGATATCATACAAGGCAGGGACAGTTCATCAACCTTCGTCAGAGGCTACAGGAAATAAATATCCTTCAACTACATCTAAACCGTCCTTGGCTCTGAGCCCACTTCCTAATTACAATTTGGCTTCCCATGTGGACTTGGCAACGGGGAGAAAAGTGTGTCCATGGACTGTATTATCTGTACTGGAGAACCACGGCTCACTGTAAACAAATATACTCTTAATTCTAGTTTATACTTTGGTCTCTTATGAGTATATGTCCATTTCATGAGATTAATAAAATCACGTGTCGGGATGTGCACATGGTATGTAATAACCATACCAAAATCCCATCACTATCTCAGTGGGAGTTAATCTCTTCAACAGAAACAACCTCGTATTTCTAATTAATCTTGGGTAAAGAAATATGCCTTTAAAAAGAAAGCTAAAATTGGCCACATGTTGGTAATTTGTTGAAGATGGATGCATAAGAGTTCGCTGTGCTGTTTTCTCTACTTTTCTGTATGTTTGAACTTGTCCATAACTGAAAGCAGAGAGGGGGAAAAAAGAATGTCATTTCATTTCTTCCAGTTTTTCCAATATGTTAGATCTAACCAAAAAAAACTGTAAGGACTTTCCAGACTTACAAAGTTAACTAACACACACATATTTTGAACAGACGATCCCTTCAGATAAGGGTATCTCTGAGCTCGCTGCATTCTAAAGGATCATTAAGAGTAAGAGGAGATTATTCACTTCAGTGCCAAGTATAAAGCTACTGCCGGGCACTTCCCTGCTGGTGCAGTGGTTGAGAATCTGCCTGCCAATGCAGGGGACACGGATTCGATCCCTGGTCCGGGAAGATCCCACATGCCATGGGGCAACTAAGCCCGTGCACCACAACTACTGAGCCTGTGCGCCTAGAGCCCATGCTCCACAACAAGAGAAGCCACCGCAATGAGAAGCCCGCGCGCCGCAATGAAGAGTAGCCCCCGCTCACCACAACTAGAGAAAGCCAGAGCACAGCAACGAAGACCCAACCCAGCCAAAAAAATAATTAATTTAAAAAAAAAAAAAAGCTACTGCAGGCTGCTTCAGGCCGACGACTGAACATACTTATTTAATGTACCTTGAACACCGGCAGCTTCTGCCTCTGCTGCTCTATAGAAAGGGCGGCATAAGGATTGTAAACAACAGTCGTTGCAGAGTTTTCAGCTAGACTTTGTCTCTCTTCAGAGATGCTGACACCCGGTCCCTCTGTACCTGCAACAGAAATGTTTTTTTCAGATTCTCTGGTATAAGGAACAGAAAAATTGTGTGAAAGTTACAAATTCAAAGATGAAGATATACAACAGAAGCACTGCATTTTAATCTCAAACTACCAAAAGGTATTAAACTGTAATTTCAGGAAAGCATCTAGAAAGGCGCCTACGAGACTACAGAAGAGCCTCACTGCGGTGTCAAGAACAAAGTAGATGGCACACCTATTGGGCTCCAAACTGGCCACACGCAACTGTACATTACAGAGGACAATGTATTGAGTTCTGTCCACCATGCTGCTATTATTACCAAACTCTTAATAAAAGTGGCAGAAACCTAGTGGGAATTAGCTGAGGCAAACGATGAATCCTATCACCGTAGGATGGCAGCAAGGTTCAGGGTCAACAGGCACCGACCGGGGACTCAAATGCTGCCTGGCCTTTTTCCTTCTCTCTCTGTCCCTCTCGACAAGCTCCTTTCAGTCCCTGGGGCTGGCTTCTCTACAGGAGCTGGAATTAAGGCTGCTTCCAGGGTCAGAGCTCAGGCTCACAGTTTCTCCACCAATCACTCACTCACTCACCCAGCAAGGATGGACGTGCCAGAGATACAGCAGTGAACACTACAGATGCCGGTATTACCCTGGTGCAGCTTACTTGCTTCTCTTATTCTTCCTCCCAAAGGAACATAACTTAGTGCATAAAGTGGTAATGAAGAAAGACCCAGTGAGGGGAACCGGGAGTCCCAGGTGTGTGTTGTCTGTTTGGGAGATGAGGAAGGCTCTTTTACCCCAGCTTAGGGCCGCTGCCCAGCCTGATCCAATCAACCATGGCCCTGGACTGGGGTACAATAAGTGGCAGCGCCTATCTGAATCACAGAATTGCAGTGGTTGGTTGGGAAGTGCTGGACCAAGAAGCCACCGTGCTGAGCAGATTAAACACCAGATACCCACCGTGGCTTCTTGGTAAAAACAACGAAAAACTGGGCCTCAGGGTGGTGAAGAATAGGGAAGCCATATCCCCCCATGAAAAGTTGTTCAACGTACAACTTTTAGCCTGAAAAGGAAAATGCCTTAGGAGGAACATGGGTTCAATTTTTATCATCAGCCTCTGTAACTTTTCACACCAAATCGTTCGTGCAGCCCAAGACAGAACTCAGAGTAATAAGTAAACGATACAGGGTTCAGAATTCAACTCAACATAAGGAAGTTATCTCTAAAAGTTAAGATTTGTTCAGTACAGGGGTATGCCACCTTTGTGAATCAATAACCACCCCCGCCAGAAGTTCACAGCCCTCTGTTAGGGGTGCTACAGGGATAATTACCCAATACTATCACCTCCCGGGTTTTCTGAACTCAGAATCTGTGATGCTATGTGAAAGTACAGAGGCTTTGTGATAAGAATATTTAGCCCAGTGATTTATTTTTACATTTTTGAGGGGTCCCAGATCCCTTTGACAATCTAATAAAGGCTATGAACTCCATCTCCTGAAAAACACACCAGAATGTAATTTATCAGAACACAAAATGCTGGAGGTCCAGAAACCCCCTAGAGCTAAATTTAGAATCACTGCTGTAGATCTCTGATCCCTTTTCCTTTCGTTTCTAGGAACATAGTTGTGTTCCGGAGGTCCAAGGTTGCCAAAAATCAGGTAAGTGGGGCACTGCTGTATTGTTTTGCCAAAATGTTGACCTTCCTTTCAACAAGATAAAAGATAGAACAGGACCTGGAATAAAGCCTGTGCTCAAAGAGGTGAGTTTCCTTTCCTTTCTACCCTTATTATCACTACCTCTGATTAACTCCTTGTAATCTTCACCCAAGAAAACTAGCGCAAAGAAATAGCTTATCCTCATCAGCTCTGTTTTTGTCCTGAATTCCCTCCTTTTCCAAACATTCTAAACCTTTACAGCATGTCTAGAATCTTTTATTTTTTTTTTTAATTTATATTTATTTTTGGCTGCATTGGGTCTTCGCTGCTGCGCGCGGGCTTTCTCTAGTTGCGGCGAGCGGGGGCTACTCTTCATTGTGGTGCGCGGGCTTCAGTAGTTGTGGCTCACAGGCTCTAGAGCACAGGCGCAGTAGTTGTGGCGCACGGGCTTAGTGGCTCCGCGGCATGTGGGATCTTCCCGGACCAGGGCTCGAACCCGTGTCACCTGCATTGGCAGATGGATTCTTAACCACTGCGCCACCAGGGAAGCCCCTACAGCATGTCTAGAATCCTTTAACATTGCTCCCGCAACGTCTCTTACTTCCTCCCACACCAAGGTTTAATCCATCCAGGTGTCTTCCTGACTACCCCATCCCTCCTGTCTCTAACCTACAGCCAAGTTCACCTCAGTACATTCAGTTATGAGGTCTTTTACGAGAACAGCTACTGTCAGTCAATGAGGAGCATGTCTCCTCCATACAGAAGACTTCATTCAACCAAACCAGGCTGACTTCCCCGCCATATATACATCCCACGGGCCATGCTGGCTGCCTATGGTTTGTTTTTTCCCTTGGGAACATTCTCAGTGGTTAAGCAAGTAACAAGTTTGTAATTCTTGTAATTCTTGTAAACCATTTCCCCATCTATCAAACAAGGCTGATAACAGCACCAGCCCCCACCAATCTAGCAGTCCCTCTAACCCAATTTTTCAGTTTGAGTGGTGACCCATTAATGGCTTAGGAAACTCATGTAGTGGGTCATGGCTAGCACTTTCTAAAGATGAACTAGAAATAGAATAGAAAGTACCAGAGTGCACCCCAAGAAGCAATATTGTTTTTGTACAACTCTTTTTAGTTGTGTGTGTGTATGTGTATGCACACACATGTGCATGCATGCTGAATCACAACACAATACATTATGTGCACCCATGCTGGGTCACAACACATTTCTTACTGTATTATCAGGTCAAAAAATCTTCAAAGCTGTTGTTATAAAGTGTTTGCCAGGCACGTTGTCAAACATTGATTTTATCATTAAATATTTGTTGAATGAAGGAAGGAAAAAGGCCAGGCCCTTCTGATCCACTTGTACTAGCAAATCAAGTCAAACTTTTTTCTACAAAAAACTCAGGCAGCTCATACAAAGATCTTAAGGCAGAGATCACAAACTGGTAGAGATCACAAACTAGTTACTCAAGGACCCCGAATATGCCACTGTTAAAATGTTTGAAATCATTCATTTAAAACATGTAAAAATTTCCCATTCTAATCTGGATATTGAGCCCGTATGACACCAACTGGGTGGAACCATGTACAGCTTCCTGCTTTAGATAGCATGTGTACGCTTCAGTGTAATCAATACTGTACACATATCAGTGTACACATGCTCTAGTTTGCCACAGTTCCCACCACTCCCTATTATTTCCACCCAGCACCTTCACTTATTTAGATTGTCCCAGGGCTTCCCTGGTGGTGCAGTGGTTGAGAATCTGCCTGCCAATGCAGGGGACACGGGTTCGAGCCCTGGTCTGGGAAGATCCCACATGCCGCGTAGCAACTAAGCCCGTGTGCCACAAGTACTGAGCCTGCGCATCTGGAGCCTGTGCTCCGCAACAAGAGAAGCCACCACAATGAGAACCCATGCACCGCAACGAGAAGTAGCCCCCGCTTGCCGCAACTAGAGAAAGCCCACACACAGCAACGAAGACCCAACGCAGCCAAAAATAAATTTAAAAAAAAAAATGTTTTTAAAGATATTGTTACTGCTTAATAAGATGACGTAAGTAAAAGTGACTAGCACAAAGGGCCCAGTAAGTGTGCACTAAATCCACTCCCATCTCAGTGAATGACAACAGTTTACCTAGAACAGTGGTTCCCAAACTTTGATGCACACGTGAATTACCTGGGGATCTTTAAAAAATACTGACGCCTGGTTCCTAGCCCCTCCGGACTTCTGATTTATTACCATGGGGTATGACTGAACAGCAGGAGTTTTAAAAGCTTCCCAAGTGATTCAACTATACAGCAAAATTTGAGAACCACTTACCAAGATAGTCACTGAACCCAGAAATCTGAGTCATTACCGACTTTACCTTCCCCTACATCTGCCTCTAAAATCTCTCCCATAAGGTCCCTCCCTACTGCTCACATGCCAGAACTGAGGTTTTCAATATCCCTTCTCGATTTTAGTAGCACCTTCTCATAAGGGTGTCCCTGACTCTAATTTCCTCCCCCAAGCATTCTGCTCACCAAGGTCAGAGTTATCTTCCAAAACTAAACCTCATTGTGTTACCTCCTGTTTAAAAACAGTGAAACCCAAATTCTTTAACTTGCATGGAGACTTCTCACGATGAGGCCCCTACTTACCTTTCTGGCTTCATCTCCTACTACGCCCCAAAATATACCCTGCCACTAAACACCACACTACTCAATTATTTTGGTGTTTTGGACACTGCTGAGGTACCATCCCACTTTGCCTCTGTTCATGCTACACCCTTTAGAGCTCCATTCTCCTACCTCTCTGCAGAACAAAGCCTCATTTGTGCTTCAACGTTCACCTCAAAAATATCACTGTCTTGATGAAGTATTTCTTATCCACACGTTCAAACTTTCCCCCTCTTCTAATACTTCCAAGTAATTATAATAGTTAGTATGTATCTAGTGCTAAGAGCTTGATGTGTATTCTCATTTAATCCTCAAAACAATCCTTTGGGTAGGTGTCATTCCCAATTTACAGGTGGGGTAACCGTGATTTTCCCAAATCACCAAGTTAGTAAATGATAGTCAGGATGGTCTCTACAGTCTGACCCTAGTAGAGCTCATCTTCCTTACCACCGCCTTGTTCTGCCTTACTTTAAAATCTCTTAAAGAGGATATCCGACTTCATATTATAATTGCGAGAGAGAGAGTATAAATCTTGAGAGCAGAGCAGAGCCCTAGTCATCCGTATTTGTCTCCTAACCACAAGGCGAGGTGTTCAGTAAGTATAACTTCAGCGAATGAACTAAATAATGGAATAGAACTCTTAGAATCATCCCATGTTCTTTAACCAAAAGAGTAGCTGGTCTGATTTTCAACAATTCATTTAGGCCTTTATTGTACTTAACACTTTGACCTGTTATTAAAGGCTTGAATAAATAAAATAGAGGATATCTCATTACCTAATGGGATCTTAGCTTTGGCTGCAAATAAAACTCAGAATGGATAATTGGCTGATGACTTAAATGCTGAATCATAAAATTATCGTTAGGGGACAAGCTACAGATTTTAAAAAAAGAATTAACACAACCCTTGCTTAGGTTTATCTTCATCATCATTGATAGGCACGTTCAGAATTTCTGGGAACCACTCTAAAATACCCTTTAAAAGCTTCCCTTATATTACCTTCTCTGCCTTATTTCATTTTTGCTGCAATATACAATACTGTGCACATCCAGACCTGCGGAGGTGCAAGTGGTGGGGAAAAAAACAAGCTGGTAACCCTTTAAGAAACTTTTGTTTTTCACAGGAAACTTATGGAAGAGGAGGAAGGGTCTGGCACGTAAACATGCAATAAAATCCTGACTAATGAGTAAATTCAAACAAAACAAGCAAATCATTTTGCGGCTGACAATGGTGTTAGCCTGCAAGAGGGGGAGTGGGTGACAGCCAATACGAAGGGGGGTGTTCACTTTCTGGCAGACACGTGGGGCGGACAGAAACCCAAAAACAGACTAAGATACTTTCCCTTTTAATGATCACTTCCTCTACATCAAACAATGCGTCGTGCTCGTTATTCCAGCCCACAGGATAGATGTTACTATTCTGCCCATCTCAGAGATAAGAAGACTAAGACTAAGAAGGGTTAAATGACTTGCCCAAAGGAACTCTGCTACTCTAAGGCAGAGCCGAGAATTCGAACCCAGGCAGTCTGATTTCCTAACATGAACTCCTAAACCCCGAGCAGCAGCCCCTCTCCGGCCCCAGCGTAGCCCCAGGGCGGTAACAGGACACGCGTGGGCGCTTTAGCGTTTCCCCATCGCACGGGTTGGGCAAGACAGGCATCAGGAGTGAGGAAAACGAGGCCTGGGGTGGCTGAGAGACTGGAACGAGGTCACACGGTGAACTTCTGCCCCGGCTGGGGGCGGATCCCTGAATCCCTCGGGACCACTGTGGGCGCCTAAGCCGCGGAGCCCACCAGCTCGGTGGCAGCGGTGGCCAGCTCGCTGAGGTCAGGCCTGCGAGCAGGGCCGCAGGCGCCAGGACGCCGGCCGCGGGGCCAAGACCGAAGTCAAGCTGCCGCATCGGCCCAGCGTTCCGCCAAGGGCCTTACCGGGTCTCCAGAACTTCACCGGTACCACGGGCGCAGCCATGCTGAGGTGAAAGGTCCCGAGGAAGGCTCCACCCCTCCTTTGCGCACGAGGCCCCGAAGGGGCCGCGAGGCGTGGCCCGTGAGGAGCCCGGGCCCGGGAGCTTCCGTGGTGTTACGGCCACGCCCCCGTGACTACCGCCCCCTCTGAGCCACGTGACGTGCGTTTCAGCCCCGCCGCGGGGCCCATGTGACCCGCCCCGCCATATTGGAGAAAAGGGTGCGCTTCTCCGCCTCTTTAGCGTGAGGGACCTGGGTTTTAAGTGGCCTCCCTAGGAGCATGGCGGTCCTTGGGTGGCGGCCGCACATCTCGGGAAGGGCGAGCTTTGGGAAGGGACCGCTGGCACGAGAGTTTGTCGCCGTCTGCGTCACTCGGTGGGCAAGGAGGCAGTGTATCCCAAATTAATGTTACGTTACAAGCTATCACAGCTGTACTATTTCTTTTTTCTTTTTCAAGAGTTGTCATATACAAGAGTAACTAAGGGAGTTCAGCACAGCCTTAAGGGGCAGAATTAGAACCAGAGGGTGGACATATTTTGGAGCTGCCTCCAGCAGTGAGTTTTCTAGCTCTGCAGGTGCGTGAGCATAGGCTGCAGACTACCTCTCAGGGCACCGGAGGCAGGATTCAAGCTGTTTGCAGAGTTAGAATAAATGTTGTCATTTTCAAACTTGAGACACTTCTATACTTACTAAATTTATTTTATTTATTTACTTATTTCTGGCTGCTTTGGGTCTTTGCTGTGCGCGGGCTTTCTTTAGTTGTGGCGAGCAGGGGCTACTCTTCGTTGAGGTACGCGGGCTTCTCATTGTGGTGGCTTCTCGTTGCGGAGCACGGGCTCTAGGTGCGCAGGCTTAAGTAGTTGTGGCGCGCAGGCTCAGTAGTTGTGGCGCACGGGCTTAGCTGCTCCGCGGCATGTCGGATCTAACCGGACCAGGGCTCGAACCCGTGTTCCCTGCATTGGCAGCCGGATCCTTAACCACTGCGCCACCAGCGAAGCCCTGTACTATTTCCTTTAGTCTCCAGATTTTCAGATTGGAGGATAATAATAGTAACTACCCCTAGGGTTTTCTGGTTCAGTAGATATTGGGCGCCTACCGTGCGCCCAGGTACTGCAGTTTCAGCCTCTTCTTTCACGGAGCTTGTGTCCAAGGCGGCGGGGTGTGGGGGGGAGGATGTCGTGGGAGTAATTGAGTAAATGCTCGATAAACAGTAGTGTCTATTATTACCAGTAAATAAAACAGTGGAAACAGTATGCAAGTCTTTAGGGACCTTGAGAGTAATGCTGAAAAGGGGAAGGGGGAATGGATTAAAATAAGAAACTTAGAAATGGGTAGATTTGTTAGGCTAGGACACTAGCCCAATGTTTCCTCTAGTTTGACTACTCATGATTCAAATGCTTGTGAAAAATACAGATTCTAGACCCCAATAAATCCCGAATCAGAATTTCCAGGGGCATGGCCTGGGAACCTGCATTTCGAGCCACTCCACAGATGATTCTTTCCAGCAACCAGTTTGAGAAAGATTCTACTAATCCAAATGAGAGCTAATAAGCTCGAGTAATAGGAAATGTTTAATGGATAGGCAACTAATTGGAAGGAAGTGAGAGGCTTCAGAATCTATGCGCTTTAGAGCTGTGAAGAAAATTCTGCATTCTTTTGAGAGAAATGGCATAGTCATGGAAATATCAAGGGTTTTGGAGACAAGTAGACATGATTTGGAATCCTAACTTTGCCATTTCCTAGCTCCTGGCTGTCATCCAATCTAAGTTGTAAAATGAGGTTTAAAAAGGTTGTATTAAATGAGAGAACACGTAAAGCCTTACTGTGTAAGACACAGCAGGCATTCAATGTTAGCTCCTGATAACTCAAATAGAGCAAATCCACCAGGGGAAAAATCAGACTTTACATACATACACCAATTTCCAAATATCCCTTTTGATTTAGTTCCATAATAATGAAAATAGGGTTCACTATTTTCAGTGATCATCACTGTGCCTAGAATTCTCCATCAATCCTTTAATATCCTTCTAAGAGTCAGCTCTAAGAAGACTTCTCTAAATTCACAATCCAACTTAAGTATTCTCCCTCTGCAGACCTGTGTGCTCACTTTTGTGATTTAACACTTATTTAGCTGAACTATACTTAATCTGCCTGCACTATTACACTGGGAGCTTCTTGAGAAGAAGCATCATATCATATTCTTATTATAGCCCAATAATAAAGTGACTATTGAGTAATGTATACATGAACACCATGCTTTATACTTAATTTTAATTCTTAATGACATTGATTCTTCCTTGTTTTATTTTTGTCTGATTTTCACTAAGGGCCCAAGTATACAAAACAGGGTTTATACATAAATACAAGGGAAAATTAAATAAATGCCACTTTTTACGATTCCTGTATTTTATAAATTACTCTATGACTTACATGAAGACTTCCTATTTACAAAGAGATAGTGTAGTAAGACATGCCCAAATTACTGGATCATAATCTTAAAGCTGGAGGAGACTTTAATTGTCTAGTCTAAATTCTCTGTTTTATAGAAGAAAAACCTGAGGCCCATGGAGGTCAAAAGGACTTCATCAGAATCAATGAGCTCATTTAGTATCAGAACTGAAACTAGAATTCAGGCTTTCTAATTCCCAGGCCAGTGGTTTTCAACCACATGGACCATTTAAAACCATTAGAGCTTAGCTCTCCTCAATGAGAATTAGTTCATCTAACTCGGAAAGTTCTGAGCCCAGCGGTCTCCAATGGATTGTTTTGCTTTCAAAGACTTCTACTAGGGAAAACACCTAAGTAATAACCTAGATGTTGATGATGTGGTTTTATTGCCGCAAACTAGGAATGGTCTCAATGGACTATCTTACCTTTCCTAATTAACTATTTTCAGAAAGAATGGCCTAAAATAACTACTCTAAAAATTAAAACCATTATTTCTTGAGATGGCATCCAGAATTTATTTAGCTCATTGCCAACAATTACATGAAAGTTTGATCATTGTGTTACATTTTGCAACTTCCAAATGATAGATTTTCCACAAAGATACTCCTCAGAATGTTCCATAGGTACATTTTAGAAGTTTTTCTCTGCCTATGGTGGTTAACTGGTACTTTCTGCTTTGAAGTATTTCCCATCCAACCGTCTTAGCCATGTTTAGGAGGCATAGGATTTAGGAGTTTTCATCTTTGTACCAGTTAAGGCTTTTATGTAACAAGTAGTAAAAAAACCCAATCCATTCTCTCATAGGCAAAAATGGCTCTTGTAATCTAAAAAGTCCAAGTAGTTCTGATTTGAGACACGGCTGCATTGGGACACATAGGACATAATCAGGGCTTGCTTCTGATCATCACATTCTGCCTTCTGCTGACCCAGGTGTCACATAGTAACTAGATGGCCATGTCAACTCACGTCACATCCTCTCAGCATCAAGACTCTTTCCAAAAATTCCCGGCAAAAGTATCTGGCTGGTCACATATCTATCCCTGAATCAATCACTAGGGCCAGGGAATATGGCGTACTGACTAGCTTAAACCTGGGTCATACACTCCTCCCCAAATCAGGTGTGCTCCGCTTCACCAGAACCACATGGACTGAGAGCTGGAAACAGAATGGTTCCTCAGAGGGATTTCTGAGAGTGAGATTATCAGAGGTCGAATGAATGAAGCAAAAATAATAGGTAGCCATCCATGTACTCACGTACAGTAAATCCCCTACATACGAATCTTCAAGTTGCAAACTTTCAAAGATGCGAACATGCGTTCACATATCCAATCTTAAGTTAGTTCACGTGTCTGGCATACATTGTCAAGTGCATGCATCCTCTACAAGTGGTTGTGCTTTTGTGTACTTTACAGTACTGTTGCTGTGCAACACGAGGAGCTTACTAATGAAGACCTGATGGAATTGGAAGCCCAGAGAAAAGGACGAAGAGAGACAAGAGGAAGAAGAAGTAACTGAAGAACCGAAGAGGTTCACGACGCAGGAAATGGCAAGGGGATTTTCTTTGTTTGAGGAGGCACTGTTAGTTTTTGAGGCACAGGACCTGAACATAGAACAGTACACAAAGGTTGCAGCAGCCGTTCAGAATGCAATACAGTGCTACCGTGTCATCAATGACAAAAAAAAAAGAGCTACTACCCAGACATCACTGGATCGTTTTTTCAAGAGGATAGAATTGAATCCAGCAAGGACCAGAACCTGAGCCATCAACGTCAGGCGTGAGTGAAATTGCAGCTTGCCCTCCGTCTCCTATTGCTGACGATCCTTCAGCTCTACCATCTCCCACCTCCTCTCCCTCCATTCAGTAACTCTTCTTGCCTGTTCACTCAATTCCAGCCCAGCCCCTGTATGCCAGCTGTTGTACTGTACTACCGTACTTTTCAAGGTACGGTACTGTAAGATTAAAAATGGTTTTATTTTTTGTTTTTTTATGTATTATTTCTGTGAAAAATATTATAAACCTATTACAGTACTGTACTATATAGCCGATTGTGTTAGTTGGGTACCTAGGCTAACTCTGTTGGACTTACAAATTGGACTTACGAACGCGCTCTAGGAATGGAACTCGTTCGTATGTAGGGGACTTACTCTTAACACTAGAACTCTTGGCTTCCTAAGAAAAATCCTAACTGCCCTTGGGTCTCCTCCATGAAGCCAGATCAGAGAGAGCTAGCTATCCCCCAGCCTGAAAAGAGGTAGTTCTTTGCAGAATTGCCTTTCCTGAATTGTACTACACGGGGATTTTCCACTGCATCTAAGGTGTAGCCCTCGGCAACTTGTACCATATGTAAACCTGTCTGGTTTGTTCACTTGCATACAAATGATCGGGTTCACACAAGTATTAGCAGAAGCAAAAGTGTTTACTCAGCTCCAAGGATTTGGGTACAGAGGTGTGGAGAATCCACTAGAAGAGACTCAGCTAAATACTAGGGAAGTCTCTATGATGTTGGCTTGAGGAATTTTGCTCATCTATGGAACTGGACAAGTTGGGGAGGGCAAGGTCTGCCAGGTGCTTTCTAGATAGGATGACTGTATGCTTGCTTTATTGTTCAAATTGGGATGCTTTGGAGAATGAAAGCGGGGAGTTCACGGGCATAAACTGGACCTCTGCCAGGCAAACTGGGGTATATTTCCAGGTCGTGTGGCACCAGGGAACCTAGAATAACAATGCCTCTGAACATACTCAACATAAGGTACGTATTCCATGCTCACGGAATACATCTGAATACATTCAACTCCTTTATAGCTTTAGACAACTGCCCTTGTGGGGTCTGGTGTTTGGGCATACCCCAGAACACCTGTCATTGTGTTTATTATCTGAACACTTCACAGTACCAATTTTATGAGAATCCTTGTGAGAAATTCTTACCTGATCTTAGAATTGTTCTTCCTGTACCTGGAGTTACTTTAATCTTATGGACACTGTGGATGGTGGATCTGACCAGTTTTCTCTTTCTGCCTTGGCTACTGAGAAGCTTAAAGTGTGTGGCCTGCCCAAAGTGAGTGTGTCGGTCATGGTGGCATGCACTGATAGCCTCCTTCCTGATTCTTTTTTTCATCCCCGCCCTCTGGTTTCTTTCACGTTAACTTTTCACTTACGTGATCTTGTACCTTAGGTTTTCTTGTTAGTTGCTTGAAGTCCTGTAAGTAGAAAACAGATACTCCCCAACCCAACGGCCCACAGAGGTGGGGTGGCCATCTCTTCAGCTGACTCCTTCAGTTTTTCAGGCATGTCGACCCTGACATCTGATTGGGTTGAACTTCAAACTGTATGGCTCTCTAATTCAAACTCATCAGGGAGAAAATCATGAGACAGCAGAGTCTGAACACTGACTATTTGATGATACCGAGAAATTTTTATCAAAGTTGTTTAGGTGTGATGGAGGTATTGTGGTTATGTTTTTTTATCTTTCAGACATATATACTGAAATCTTTACAGCCAAGTCTGTAATGGCCAAGTCTGACATTAAACAGATATGGACATATAATTCTCTCCCAGGGAGGGGCAACACATTTTTTATTTTAATGTAGGAGAAATACACTACTACTCAACCTCTACTGTAAGGCTGGCAGCCCTGAGAACTCCTTTTTTAATGTAGCATGTTATGCTGGAGCCCTGAGAACTCCTTTTTTAATGTAGCATGTTATGCTGGAGCCCTGAGAACTCCTTTTTTAATGTAGCATGTTATGCTGGAGCCCTGAGAGCTCCTTTTTTAATGTAGCATGTTATGGATGTATTCCTGCTTCCAAAGGAATGAGGAGCAGACATTTCCACATGCAAGACAATAACATATTTTTGAACCAAACAGTCTGCCATACTCACCCTCCCCTCCCCTGGAAGTAGGGCCAATAAGTCAACATTTTAAACAAGGACCCCAGCTGACTCTGATGTAGGTGGTCCTCAGATCTCACCTTGAGAAATTCCACCCTATAATGATATTCTTTCCACACTCAAGAGCCAGAAAAGCTTTGCTTACTCTGAGAGACCAGGCCATTTTCTTAGGATTCCACATACCTCTTTTTCTTATTTCTAATCGCTGGCAACACTTTCAGAAAATAATGGCTTTGCATCCTATTCCACAAAAAGAGGGCTCTGTAGTCGAGTCAGTTTGTAATAGGCCATATACCTGGCCTCCTCTTGAGAAAGCCACCGTGATAATTACCTCATTCCAAAGTCTGAGTAGTCCTGCAACAAAGAATCCTGTTTAAATTTATTTGATCCATTTCCCAAACTGAACGCAGAGACTTTTTTATGAATGCCTATTAAAAGCTCCACAGAAGCCAAAAAAAGGAACGAAATTGAGTCATTTGTTGAGACGTGGATGGATCTAGAGACTGTCATACAGAGTGAAGTAAGTCAGAAAGAGAAAACCAAATATCGTATATTAACGCATGTATGTGGAACCTAGAAAAATGGTACAGATGAACCGGTTTGCAGGGCAGAACTTGAGACGCAGATGTAGAGAACAAACGTATGGACACCAAGGGGGGAAAACCGCGGTGGGGTGGGGATGGTGGTATGCTGAATTGGGCGATTGGGATTGACATGTATACACTGATGTGTATAAAACTGATGACTGATTAAAAAAAAAAAAAAAAAAAAAAGCTCCACACAGCACACTGAGTTGAAATTTCAAACATACCTATATTTGTTAATGAGCTTAAGTTTTAATGTTTTCAATTCACCATTGCATTAACTGCCATCCCTCAAGGTACACCCAGGAATCTCCTGGCGGTCCAGTGGTTACAACTCCACGCTTTCACTGTCGAGGGTGCAGGTTCAATCCCTAGTCGGGGAACTAAGATCCTACAAGCCACGTGGCATGGCCAAAAAAAGTTTTTTAATTTAAAAAAAGGTACGCCCTCTGATGCCTCCATACTCCCTGTAGAGAAATAGTCACATCACAGAGCACTGAACTCAGAATCTGAAAACCTGTGGGTAAATGCTTGTGTCACCATTTACCAATCATGTGACCTTGAATATGCAACTTAATCTGAGCTTCAGTTCCTTCACCTGAAAACTGAGAATAACAGCTGTCCAATCACTGCACTGATGAGAGGGTCACAGATAGCACATAGGAAATTATCTAAAACTGTAAATGGTTTCAAATAACAATATGTTTATTTGAGGCTTGGGCCAGAATTGTTTACAACCAGACAGGAACCAGTTGTCCTGCCTGCTTCCCAGTCCAAATTATGACACTAACCCAGCAAATAACCTGGTGACTGGAAGGGAATCCTGGTGCACACATGGAAACCCACAGGAGGGCTCAGGATCTGGATGCATTAGCACGTGTCTATGTGGCAGACAACACCCTCCCCTATTACAATCTCTTCTACTCCAGTCAAATCAGAAGAAGGAGGAAGTCATCACCTCTCTTCCTTTCATCTGCACACACAAAGGAGACTAAACAAAAACAGGATTCCATAGGCATACCAATCCTGATTAGCAGGTATAGAAACCAGTCGCATTGCCTGCCACTGGACTAGGAATCTGGGATAATTGTCAGTGCCCTCTTTCGCCCCTACTCCAGGATATTAGATTGCTAAATCATGGTCAATACACCCATCTGATGAAATTAGGCTCGTGGGGCCACTACAGTTAATATCAGGGTGAATCCAGGAATGAACACTGAGGCCTCCTTCTCTGGCAGAGAAGAACAGAACTAAGATCCTTATCTAAATAGCTCAAGCTTTTTCTTTGAAAAAGACAAGCTAGAGCACATGAAGAAACCTGCGATTTCTGGCAGGTTTCCTCATTCAAACTATAGAGCTAGTGACATAAATATTCATATCGCTAAGGAAGGTATGACCCTGACGCTTGTTTTCTGTCATCTTTTATTTATTTATTTTTAATTTATGACTGTGTTGGGTCTTCGTTGCTGTGTGTGGGCTTTCTCTAGTTGCAGTGAGAGGGGGCTACTCTTCATTGCGGTGCGCGGGCTTCTCATTGTCATGGTTTCTCTTGTTGCGGAGCACGGGCTCTAGGCGCACAGGCTTCAGTAGTTGCGGCATGTGGGCTCAGTAGCTGTGGCTTGCGGGCTCTAAGCACAGGCTAAGTAGTTGCGGCACACGGACTTAGTTGCTCCGCGGCATGTGGGATCTTCCCGGACCAGGGCTTGAACCCGCGTCCCCTGCATTGGCAGGCGGATTCCTAACCACTGCGCCGCCAGGGAAGCCCCCATCTAACTTTTAAATGGATATTTTCTCTTTTATAATTTGGATCATCTACTCCTCCACCCCAAGACTATTTAAAAAAAAACAAACAAAAACTGCACAAATAGATATTAGGTGCATTTACTTGTAACACACTCCTACAGTTAAACAGAAAAGTGCCAGAGAGAAGAAAAAAACAAAAAAACGGACATGAGCAACCACCAAACAAGAGTTGTTTACATCTGTTTAATGCTAAGAACACAGATATCCTAAAGAAGAGATAAACACTTAAGAAACAGAGTTTTGAGTTTTTTCCTAAACAGGATTTTGATCATGAAAACTAGCGTTCCAAACCTCAAAAACAATAGGGCATACAAACCTAGAAAAATGCAACACATATTTTATCTCTTATCTGAACTACCTGAGAACCCTGAAACATTCTCTCGAAGAGAGATCAGTATTAAAATCGTGCAAAGAAACTGTACCGATAGTGTTGAAACCATAAAACCAAGACCTGGCTTATACATGATAAGAACAAAATAAAAATAAAGCATGTGAAATAATGTGCAGTTTACAGAATTCAAAGAAAATCAGGGTGAAAGAAAGGCAATTAGGACAGGAGACATTCTATAAAGCGGGAAGCTCCGACGATGTCTACTACAAGCCTGGGTGAAGCCAGGCGCCCTGAACGTGTGGAGCAGTCACTGATAGGAGGGATAAAGCGTGATTTCTCTAACAGCCAGCAAATTAGCTGATGATCTGGCAAAACTTCCAGAATTAAAACTGAGGTAGTTTTCAGTAAGGAACGTTCTCCTGGAAAGCATGGCCAGAACGTGGTTGAGCCGGGACCTGATTCCGGCAAAGTGAAACTGCCGCTCTTTATTCAACTTTCTGAATGAGTCCCTAGAGCACAGATCCAAGTGGGGGGTGCTCCAGTACTTGGGGTGTCCAGGTGTGACATCATTGGCTCTGAGGGAAGTCTGGGAGCCAGTGGAACTGGCCACAGAGCCTTGGGAGGACAGAGAGGCGGAAGACCTCAAACTGGAGGATCGTGACACAGACACCTTTGATGCTGCTGACGCCTCTTTAGCCTGGGTTCCCAGAAAGGAGAGAACATTCTCGTCCATGTCAGTCTGGGTGGTGGCTGACGTGGTCTGGACCGCGGTTTGGGAGCTCACCACCCTGGTAGCAACTGCAGTCTGGGTGCCAGTGCACGCCGTGGCCATGCTGGCCTGTGTCCCCACGTCACTCATGCCCACGGCGGGCATCTCCTCTCCCGGCTCTGTCTGAGTGGTGGCATCGGTCGCCCTCCCGCCCTCCGGCCTGTCTCTGCGGCTGCTGAAGCCGTCCTCCTCACTGATGGTGGAGGCCTCGGAGTCCTCGCGCCCGGCCTCTGCCTGGCCCTCCTCACAGCCCGGCTCGGCCTTCCTGGGGGTGCTCGAGAGCCTGGCCAGCCGTAGCCGCAGCAGGTTGCCCAACGTGAGCTCCTTGCACAGTGGCTTCTGGTCGATGAGATGGTCAAACCTACCGCTGATCCGGAAGCTGGACAGGAGTTTGGAGCTGATGGGCTTTGACTGTGCGTACAGGATTCGGAACTCCAGGTCAAAATGTTCAACCACTTGGCCGGACAGAATGACCAGGTTGCTGCTGTTTAATTTGCCGTCCGTCCATGTAAAACTTGAGGATTAAAAACAAACAAACGGAAGCTGGTAAGGATGAGCGATCTTCATTTACTTATTGTCAACCTGAATATAAAGCCCAGATATCCTGAGACGTAAGCCACAACTCTGGTGACAGCACACCTATCATGTAGTGTGAATGCAAGTTGCCTTTACACAGTACATAACCTAGGAATGCGTTAACACAAGAGTAAAAAGGCCACTGTTCAACCATCAGGCTAAAATTTACACTCCTCAGCCTCAGAGTTGCTAAAAACTAGAAGGGGCTCCTAAAGCACTTAGGCCAGCGCCCTTACTGTGAGAAGCGAGGAAGGTGCTTAGCAACGTCACAGGGGCAAGCTAGTGGCAGAGCCTAGACTTGGCCCCGGTCCCTCCTCCACGCTGCCGTTTTCACAAAGGGAGACAGGACTGTCATTCTAACGACACTGTTGCTCAGTGCACGTTTAGAGCTGACAAGTGGCCGTGCGCCCCTGCCTGTCCAGCGTACCTCCTCCTTCCCATGGTAACAGAGCCCTGCCCGCTCCCAGCCCAGACAGCTTCATGTATGCACCCTCTCCAGTCACAACAGAGGTGGGCAGGTGAGCCAGGCCGGCTGGAGTATCCTATCCCCTGGGAGGCGGGGATCCATGCAGGGTGGGCATGTGAGCTAGCGAGAGCCAGGCAATTTTGCCAGGACTGATACCAGTGCAGAGAGAAAAAGTCTCCCTCTTTGAGAAACAGCTACTAAAAGGCCACGTGAGGAAGCCTGGATCTTTGCCTGCAAATGGAGAGCCTGACAGAGCAAAAAGATCAACTAGAGAAAAGCAGAACCAGGAGACAGTGTTCTGATGAATGCATGGCCCCTACACGTCAAGGTGAGCTGAAAACAAATGGTACCTTTCTACACTTTCAAGTTATGTGAGCCAGTAAATTCCGTTTTGCATACAGTAGTTTGAGTTAGCTTTCTGCACTTGAAGTCACCGCACTGATACAGAAATTCGTATCAGGAGTAGGGTGTTTTACGTAAGAAATCATAAAACATAGTAGCAACTCTGTCTCTTGCAACCGAGAACCTAGGCTAATGCAAATTCACCTTGACAGCTGCCTTCAGAGCCTGAGAAGAAAGAAACCCTCAGTGAAATCATGTAAACAGGACACCTAACACCAGGATTTTAAAATGTCCTCAACAAATAGAAGCCATCCTCATCCTCATCCTCAATGGTAGCATATTTCATTTGTAGGGGGTAATTTTTATATTTTATATTTTAGAACAGCCAAAAAACCATTTGGAGCTAAGTTTGGGTAATACAGATAAATCTTACTTTGGGTGAAAATCTAGTTTCCTCCTGTTATTTCCAAACATCTTATGAAAGAAAGTCTCCAAGAAGAGTTCAGATTTTGTTCCAAGCAATGACAGTACTGTTTGAAAAGAAAGACACCAAGAGTTCCTTGATCTGCTGGCCTCACCTTGCACAAGCCTTTGCACACCCACCTTTACCCAGGGCTGACACATAGTTATCACTCAGGGATGCATGCTTCTTCAAAAATACGTTTTTCTATCCTTCTTTTTTTGGGGGGCGGGGGGGCCGTGCAGCATGCAGGATCTTAGCTCCCCAACCGGGGATCAAACCCATGATCCCTGCAGGGGAAGTGCGGAGTCTTAACCACTGGACCGCCAGGGAAGTCCCCGTTTTTCTTTTTTAAACTGTAGAGACACACTTCACGTATAACATCAGAATCTAACACAGAGGTGGCAAAACACACCACCATCAGAGAGACCTAAGTAAAAATGGTGTATCTTAACCTCTGGAGATCGGTGTTTACCACCCTTTATCTCCACCCTCCATTCAACTTCCCTGCTCTCTACCCTCAGGTGCCGTGCCAACGTGAGACTTCAAAGGTGGAGCCAGAAGCATGGATCAGTACTTTCTAGACTAAAGCACCAAATCACAAGGCTTGAAGCAAGGTGAAGGATTAAAGTAAGGGGGCAGCTTCAGCTGTGCCCTCCGCACTGAGGCTGATGCCTGCAACTGCCCTTCCCTTCAAGTGGGCAGGGACGAGGGGGGTCAAAGGTCCCAAGGAACAGGAGTTGAGACTGTTCCTGTCTCTGTTAAGCCCCAGTTCATCCACTGTAGCCCTGGCTGAGCCTTGAATCTAGGACTCCCTCACTGTTGGGTCTCCAGGCAAGTTTCAACCTCTGTACTTTAGGTTTGTGGACCACGAGGCAGGGGAGGGGATCCCAGCCCGACCACCTTCCAGAGGAGGAGGCTTTGATTAATAGGCTCACACACACAGATGCACACATAGCAAAAGGCTTGCCCATAGAGGCTCATACTGAGAGGAAGAAGCAGCTTTTACCTTTATATAGCACACTTCCTCTAAAAAGTTTAGATTAATAAGCATGGACGAGTCAGAAACTCACCTGTAGGAGCCTGTAGCCACACGAATGCCATCAATCAGTGTGAACTTTTCATGAACCTTCCCAACAATTTTAGTTCCTGACCTCGCATAGTAAATATTTCCTGTAATCGTCCGAACTGTCATCAGCTGTGGGTGGGGGAAGTGGGAGAAGAAGAAATGAATGATCCAGTGAGCACACGATAAAAGAAGCCTTAGTTTACAATTTCCAAACAGACAAGCTTACTAGCAGATCAGCGGTTCACGGTTACCATTCGGTAACAACGCCCACAGCACACAAGCCAGATGATTCTCAGGACTCAAGTAATGCTACTTCACATTTAGTTCATCTTCTTGCATGCTTTTTTATGCATGCATATTTATTTTTGAGACCTTCGGTTCATGTGGACATGTGCTCTAGAAGATTCACTTTTTGGAGACACTAAACAATAGAATCCAAGAAATGACTTTGAAACAAAATGTGGGGGGATAAAATCATCAAAGAAAACATGCCAGTGATAGATAACATTTTAACAAGGGTTTAAAGAAGCTAAGCTGATGTTTCTCCTCCTCTTTAGTTTAATAGCATTGCTAATAAATAATAGCCCAGGACTCCCCTGTGGCGCAGTGGTTAAGAATCCGCCTGTCAATGCAGGGGACACGGGTTCAATCCCTGGTCCGGGAAGATCCCACATGCTGTGGAGCAACTAAGCCCATGCACCACAACTACTGAGCCCCCGTGCCACAACTACTGAAGCCCGCACACCTAGAGCCAGAGCTCTGCAACAAGAGAAGCCACCGCAGTGAGAAGCCCGTGCACCACAACAAAGAGCAGCCCCTGCTCGACACAACTAGAGGAAGCCCGCGTGCAGCAACGAAGACCCAACACAGTCATAAATAAATTAATTTTTTAAAAAAGTAATGATTAAACACTATAGCAAGACATAACAACATCCAAAGAAGTGAAAACCTACATCTACACAAAAACCTATACACAAATATTCATAGCAACTTTATTCATAACAGTAAAAAACTGGAAACTACCCTAATGTCCTTCAATGGGTGAATGGTTAAAGAAACTATGGTTCAACCATACCATATGATACAGTTCAGCAATAAAAAGGAACAATCTATTGATACACACAACAATTTGGACAGATCTCAAGGGCATGAAAAAAAGCCAGCCTCAAAAGGTCACACGCTGTATAATTCTATTTACATAACATTCTCTAAATGACAAAATTACAGAGATGGGGAACAAATCAGTGGTTGCCAGGGGTGAAAGATGCAGGGGAGGGCACGGAGAGGGGAGTGAATGTGACTATAAAGATGTAGCATGAGGGAGATCTTTGTGGTGATTGAATGGCCCTGTATTCTGCTGGCAGTGGTGGGTACACATATGTATACATGTGATAAAATGGCACAAAACAATAGACACACATGGTACCCATGTCAATTTCCAGGTTCTGATATTATGCTGTACGTTACATTAGGTGTAACTATTGGGGGTAATTGGGTGAAGGATACATGGAAACCTCTATGTACTATCTTTGCAACTTCTGTGAATCTATCATTACTTCAAAATAAAAACAAAAGACAAAACAAAAAAATTAGGGCATAGCATAACATTGTTTCTGCGATATTCTTACCAAAATGCGTAATATGAATTTAACCATGGGGAAACATCAGATAAACCCAAATTCTACAGAAAACTGGCTAGTATTCTTCAGAAGCATCAAGACTCTAAAAGACAAAGAAAGAGAGGAACAGCTCCAGATGAGAGGAAGCTAAGGAGAAATGACAACTAAATGCAAGATATGGTCCCAGATTCGATCCTAGATAAGAAAACCAGCATTCATGGAATGATGAGTGAAATTTATCATGTCTACAGAGTAGATGGTAGTACTGTATCAAGTTTATTTCCTGATTTTGAAATTTGTACTGAAGTTTGTAAGATGTAAACTATTTAGAAAATTTGGGCAAAGAGTATTCAGGGATGCCTTATATTATTTTTCCAACTCCTTTGTAAATCAAATTATTTCAAATGAAAATTAAAACAGACAAACAAATCTAGAAACTTCCATAGAGGTGCACATGGAGCTGGCAGGGGAGGGCTTCCCGGACAATCCCTGAGCAGAGCTTCAAAGGGTCAACATATAATAACAAGCATAAAGAATATCACTGTGGGCAGATTTCAGTGTGGTTTTGTGCATCTTTCCCTTTGGAACTTATCTGAATGCTATGTAGGCCTCTGTGATTGTGGTCAAAGCGCTTTTTTTTTTTTTAAATTTTTAAAAATTTTTATTTTACATTGGAGTATAGTTGATTTACAATCAAAGCACTTTTGAGTGCCTGCACACAAACATGTGACCAAGCTCCTGCAGGCAGGACACCCAACATTCTGGACCAGCCGCAGCACCAGGGCAGAAGAAGTCACCCCTACTTCTTTCTTCCGGTGAAGAGCAGATTCACCAGCACACACAGGCCCTGGTGAGAGAAGCCACCATGGCAAAGTGGTGCTTCCCGAGGAAGAAGCTAAGACGTGATGAACATGGGTGAGGCCAAAAAGACAGATCTCCTTTTGACCCTTCCTAGAGGATCCAGACACCCACGAAGGCAGCAACCAAGTCAGCAGGCAACTGAGTCAGCAAATACTCCTAGATTTCTGCTGAGCGGATGAATGAGAGCCAGTCACTCGATCAAAGCCGTGGCCGGGCTATTCCGTGATGTTCCTGCTGCTTACACACAGCCTCAATTACAGCAAGAGCACCTTGAAATTAAACATCAACACCTTCAATTTCTTCACCAGGCTCTGCGGCAGAGCAGGCATGGACTGAACATCTGGTTAGATGACGATGCGCTTTCCAGGCCTGACTTGCATTTCCCTTGGGTCCACCTGACACATTTTTAAATTGACTGTCAGGTCACAGGGCTGACTGTTTCATTCCGTCTCCAAGCTCCAAGGCTTACCTCCATCATGGATTTGCTTTGAAGCACTAGTGACAAGTTAGTAGCTACCTAATTTAACCCAATCCTGTTTCCTCTTGAGGGAGAACAACCACCAAGAGCTCTCAAGAGAAGTTAAACAGTCAAAATTGTGTAAACCAAATTGCTTGATAATAACAAGGTGGTAAAAGTTCATGTCCCCTACGTGGTAGCCTATAGAACCAAAGTCCAACCTCTTCATTCACTTTGCTCACCACTTTGTTTCCAGTACCTGGAACAATGAGTAGCTCAGAGTAGGTACTCACATAGGTGAGAAACTAAGTTGATGAATTGAGGTGATGAACCAAGTCGATGAATTAAGTTCCGAAGCTCTTAAGTTGCTTAATGTTGAAAAAGTGAATGCGGTAATAAATGACTATTTTTCCTGCCTCTTTCTACTGAACAGAACAAGCTTGCTAAGTTACATGACCTTACATTTAAATACCTACGCTCAAATTACTTTCATGCTCAGAGCAAAGGACATAAGTCTAATTTTGTAATCATGAGAAACGAGAGGCAGCATGTGACAGTGATTTAAGAACACTGGGGCTGCAGGCAGGCCGACAGATGGGGAAACTCCATCCCACTGCTTTCTAGGTGTAGACACTGGGTTCTTGGTGTCACCACTTCCCAATATGAAACACAGGCATAACGCCGCTCACCTGATGGGGCTGCTGTGAGGATTTAAGTTGCGTAACACTGTCAAGAGCCTAGGACAGTGCCAAGGACCCAGCAGCACTCCGTAAACGGTGGTCCTTACGGTTAAAATTGGAGCCTACGAGTGCTGCAGTCAAAAGCAGCAGCTTCACATGTATAAAGTGATGTGTATAAAATTGATGACTGATTTTAAAAAAAAAAAAAAAAAAAAAAAAAAAAAGCAGCAGCTTCCAAGGCAGCCTCGTGCCATCAACAGACAAGCTCCCCGTTAAGAGGCATCGTGACGTGAGGGAGAGGCCAAGGTCTGAACCTGACTCTGTCTTTCTTTCCTGTGAGGCTTCAGGCGAACGACTTTTCTCACGGCCTCAGGTCCCTCCCTTACAACGGGGAGACCACCACCAACGGGGAGATCATGGATGCTCAGTCATTATTTGCTGACTGTGGTGAAACTAGAAACAGTGTAACACAAACCTTTTCCTCTTCAGGATGAACTTTCATATCCATGCACATATCCAAAAATTGAGAGAGCAGAGCCTGGTCCAGAAGGATGTAGACAGCAACTCCCTGTTTCCGACAGATTTCCTGCAGGTCTCGGAAGATGTCAATGTCCGTGAAAACATCCATAACCACTGCAATCACCTAGGGCGCAGGGCAGAGAGAAGAGCCAGCGGTCAACCCACAAGGACACCACCTTACAGCTCGTTGTCCGGACTCTGGACCCCGTCTCAGCGCTGGGAAAGGATCCCTGTCCTACAATACCCTTCCTTCCTTCTCCTTCTGCGGTCAGTTTTCCTCTCACCGTGGACTCTCGTCCGTCTCCAAAGACGCTCAGGCCACTGTATGCTACAAATCTGGACTTGACCCAGCCACTCGCCTCCACACTGCAAATTTCTCAAAACTATAGATTCATCCACTACTTTGACCTCCTATGAACTTGTTCCATTCAACTCTCTTCCTTTACTAAAACCCCCGTCTCACAAGCTCAGCTCAGACCAGCAAGATATCTAGGTTCTGCGGCTAACCCACCATCATTTTAGACACGTGACTTGTTGTCTATGTCTGTAAAACAGGTATGTAAAAACTTAAGAGTCTCTCTGAGGCCCCCCTTCTGGGTAGACCAGGCTCCAAGTCTGATTTTATTGTCTGATTTTGGATCGTAATATGATTTTCTATTATAATCTAGAAAGGGCCACCTGATCCACCACCAACTCATGGCTTGAAACTGATTGAACGAGGCAAGTCGATTCTCCCACCTCCTGCCTCTGCCGCTGCACATCACCTCTTCATGACGTCTGCTCCCTCCACCTGTCAGGATCGAACCAAATGGCTTCCAGAGCGCCAGCCCCTCCTCTGTAAAAGGTGGTCTCTGAAGTTCTCTGGTGTCTGTCCGCAGCGCAAGCCCGCAACAAGAGCACAGAAATATGTCCTAAGGATGCTGCCCTGCACCTTGGACCAGTCCTTTCTGCTCCCCAACGACCCGGCTCCATTTGTGCCTCCTAATCAATTTTCCCCACTCAGCACACACTACAGTTAAGGGCCACCTCAGCCACGTGGCCTTGGGCAGATTACAGCTGTTTCGAAAGTCTGTTTCCTCCGCTGCAAAACAGATTTGTTGTGAGCATTAAATGACTATGCTACATCAAGTGCCCAGTACAAGAGATCCCTCTGGTATCTGTTCATTGATTCGCTTGACCAGTCCAGAGCTTAAGCTGTCCAGACAGTTCAGCGCAGGGAAACATCTCCCAGCTCCTGGCTTTCCTGCTTAAAGAGAGGCCGCTCCAGCAGCAAAGCCTCTAATCACACCCTCTGCAGGTTTGAAAGCATGGCCGTCAGCTAATTCCTGGCAGGTCTGCGGGGGAACCAAAACATGCAGGTCTCATACAAGCCCCTGCATCGGGTCAGAGCCAGGGCTGTCACCTTAGGAAACCGCTCCCCGAAGCCAAGGTTTGGAGCTCTTCTGCAGGCTGGAGCTGCAATGTACCGCCCTCCTCGGAACCTCATCAGTAAAAACATGAGTCTCTTCCAATCACATTAACTCCTTTCCTGAACGTTAAGGTGACTGACTCACAGGTCTGTGAGAGCAGAGGCCCCTCAACGGGACTGATTCATCTCTGTGGGCCCAGAGGACTCAGGCCAGTACCCGAGAGTCACTACCCCTTAAGTATTTGGGTATCAAAGAAGTGCAGAGGGGCTTCCCTGGTGGCGCAGTGGTTAAGAATCCGCCTGCCAGTGCAGGGGACACGGGTTCGAGCCCTGGGCCGGGAAGATCCCACACGCCGCGGAGCACCTGGGCCCGTGCGCCACAACTACGGAGCCTGTGCTCTAGAGACCGCGAGCCACAACTACCGAACCCGCATGCCACAGCTACTGAGGTCCGCGCACCTAGAGCCCGTGCTCCACAAGAGAAGCCACTGCAATGAGAAGCCCGCGCACTGCAACGAAGAGTAGCCCCTGCTCGCCACAACTAGAGAAAGCCCGTGTGCAGCAACAAAGACCCAACGCAGCCCCCCAAAATAAATAAATAAATAAATTTATTTAAAATTTATTTTAAAAAAAGAAGTGCAGAGACAAAGAGACGATTTTACTGTCCATCTCTAACACCTCAGAGTCTTGTCCACCAGGAGGAGGGACCCAGAAATGCCAGCTCCCAGGAAGTCATTGCTGTGAGGGAGTCTGGGAAAGACAATTTATCTCTCTGGTTCCCTTTCTCCAATGTTGCCAAAGCCCCAGCTGTGAGCTATTCTTGGCAAAGGGTACAGCTAAACCCCACTGGAGACAGTGATTTGGAAAATAAAAAGTGTTCCTTCTAAATTGGTGGCATCTTCAGAAGTTTATATCCTCCAATGCATTTTTATACATCCTACTTGGAGATGTATCTATCCCACTAATTCAGGCCAAACAACTTACTGGCTAAAAGGCAGAAAGGCGTGGGCACAGATCCCAGCTCTGTGGCTTACTGCTGTGTGACTCTGGGCAAGTTGCTTAATCTCTCTGAGTCTCAGTTTCCTCCTCTGGAAGATACGGATAATATCATTTAGCATCTACATCAGAGGGCTGTTGTGAGGATTAAATGAGACAAAGCATGGAAAGGGCTTGGCTCAGGCATGAAATAGATGTTCAAATGCAGCCAGCACCTCAGAGTCTACTGTGGGCTGAACCCTGTGCTAGGTAGAAAGATGGCTATAAAGGCTTTGACATGCACCTGACTTACCCACAAAGAGAGGACACGGGCTGCAGGGAAGGAAAATGGTACGTACTGTAACAGGCAAGGAAATCAGGGGAACACTTTGGGGTAGGGAGAGACAGTAAAGCATCTCTCTTGCAGGCATAGACCCAACACAGGCCCTCAAATGTTTACCAAAGGAGAGAAAAGGAGGATTCCTGGAGGAGATGGCCTTTGAGTTGAATCACAAATCAGGACGATTTGGACAGGGGAGAAGCAAAGGGGAGGGCATCCGGCAGGAAGCCACATGATGACAGAGGAAGATGTAGGAAATGATGGGGTATGTCCCAGTCTGGCTGGAACGCAGAGTATGCATGAGAGGGAGCGACAGGACGTGACTGAGAGACAGGTGAGTGTGCAGGAGCATGGAAGGCCTTGGATGCCAACCAAGGTGTCAGGATCATACAGGCCACGGAGGGGAGGAGGTTTAGGATGAGTGATGAGTTCAGTGATGAACCCAACAGGACAAAAGAAGCTGATGCTGGAAGTGTTTCTTGGAGATGTGGCCCCCCTCCTGCAACATAGGGCCACATACCTAAGTACCTGAAACACAGCAGGCACTTAGGTAGCTTTTTAGGTTCAGCAAATGTTTAGGAGGACTAAAGACTGAAAGAATAAAAATCAGCGATAGAGGTTTCGACGGTGGGCCAGGCGGGAAGCTGTGAGGGTCACAGAGAAGGGAAAGGGGCCCGTGGGAAAGGTAAGCAATGTTCTCCCTGGGCTGAGGGAGGAGAGATGGGGGTGGAGAGAGGCTGATTCAGGTCCACACAAACAGGAAACAGAAACAGAAACAATCTTGAGAGAGAGAGAGAGGTTTTGAAACTGATTTTGAGGTGGCAGTAAAACCTCATAAAGGGGTTCTGAATACACACATGTGAGAATGAGAGTCAAGGTCATAAGAGAAAGTGAGAGAAAATCAATCCGGGGTCAGTCCCCGTCCTCAGGAGAGACAGGAGGTGAGCGCGACGGGGCCGATGGATGTGCACCCAGGTGCCACTGGGACAGAGCCTAGGAAGCGGGCCCAGCTGGCCGGGCTAGAGAGGGCTGGAGGGTTGCTGGAAGCAGGGCCCCAGGAGCGGGGCCCACAGCATAAGGCGCCTGCCAAACTGAATTTTGATTTATCATTTAACAAAACAATTGTGTGAACACCACCTTTGTTAGGTAGTGAGTCAGTATCTAATTTGCTGTTAGTTTCATTGTTTGGTTTTGAAGCTTCAACCTTTCCTGTGTGTTGAAAATAATTGGGTTTGAACGCCCACAGGGTACTTAGAGGGTAGATGGAGATGCTTCTCCTCTGACTCCCCCTGCACCCAACATCCCCTCCTCTTTCTAGAGCAGGACCCTTAAAAGACTTCTGGAGGAAGAACAGCCCTATGCATGGAAGCAGTCAGCAGGAAGGCCCTCCTTCCTTCCAGACCCCATCCCCGCTCCCCCTTACTCTCTGCCCTCAGCCCCGCCCCACCCCCGCCCCCATGCAACCAAGCCCGGCACAGCTGAACTAGACCTGGGGCTTCTCAAGTCTGTGAAGGGACAGACTCTTCTCTGAACTGAGCAATGACCTGGGCTCATTCGCTAGCCAGCTGAGTGTCTGCTTTGCAGGGCTGGCCACATCTCCTAGGTGTTGGCGTCCATGCTGCAGGCTGCTGGGCCCTAGAAGTGCACCTGGACTTGAAAGCGGTCATCACTCCCACTCTCCGAGTCATACTGCGGGATGGACAAAGGAGAGACACGTGGGCAGGCGGGCATCCCATGCCCATCAAGTGCCCACATGGTCACGGTGGGTATTGCCCTGTCCCAGCCTATGCTACAAAGAGCCTACCCGCTCTCTTAGAGCTGGAAAGCTCTGCAAGTGGTGGCTTTTGAGTGTCCGATCCAGGGTCAAAAGCCCATCTGCAACTCAGTGCACGTTGGTCCTAACATGACTCCTAAAGAGGAAACACCCAGCTGTCGGAGGCTGGATGGCTGGTCTGCCGCCAGTCCCCATGCTGTTCCTGCTCTTCTCCAGCCACATCTACAGCAGCCACTCCTGCATCAAGTCCCATGTCATCATCGCAGGTGACAAAACCTCAGGCCTTACCTCCCTCAGTCACTCCCAACCGTCCCTCGATGATTTATACCATGGGACCCGGTGATCCACGTGGTTACGGGTAGCAGTCCCTGGGGTATTCTGCACAGACCCTGTTTATGTTACTTTTCACGTGGAACTGGAATCTTTTCTGTTTGCCAGAAGCTCTAAAGAGGTATCTTGAGATTTGAAAACCCCATTAATTGTTATCTCCAATTTACTGATAAGAAAAATAAAGCGTGCAGAGGTTCGGTGACTTGTTCGAGGTGACACACTTAGGCAAACGCAGGAGCTGGAATTTCAGCCCAGCTGACCCCAGAGCTACCTATTAAAAAGTGTTAGATTGGGACTTCCCTGGCAGTCCAGTGGCTAAGACTCCGTGCTTCCAATGCAGGGGGCACAGGTTCGATCCCTGGTCAGGGAACTAAGATCCCACATGCTGCACGGTGCGGCCAAAAAAGAAAAAAAAAGTGTTAGATTAAACATTATCGCAAACAAATCTAACGTTCAGTCTTCAAATGACTGAAAGCTTACACTAAATCCTGGAAGGATCAGTAGAGTATTCCATAAAGTATGTGAGATTGAGCCCATCACAAAGGATGATCACTAAGAACACAAAATAACTTGCAGAGCAAACGTCAGGCAACTTGAAGTGCCCTAGGACAGCAGGCACTTCTTTCTGCGGGCGGTTTTGCTGACTAACTCTGAATTGACTAAATCGGGAAACCTTGGGAGGCAGAGATGCTACATGAACAGGCTACAGAGTTAGACCTGGACGTGGATGCAGGCTTCTCCACTTCTGATCACCGTGTACCCTCTAGCAAGTTACTTCCGTTCTGTTGGCTTCTACAACATGCAAATAATGCTACCCACCTTGTAGTGTTTGCAGTGGGTTTGGTCAAGAGAGAACACTTGACAGTTCCTGGCACACAGAAAGCCCTTATACGGCAGCTGTCATAGTCTTAGTCCTAATTCCGCCACCGACCCTGCCTATTCATATTTTTCGCCAGTGTATCTTTGGGACAGATACACAGACATGGAATTGCTAGGTCAATGGGTAAATACAACTGAAATTGTGCTGAATATTGCCAGATTCCCCTCCACAGGTTCTATCATTTGCATCCGGACTTTAAAAAAGCCAGGAGGCCTACTACTTTTCTTCCTGAGAGAACTTATCCTTTATCCATAAAGGAACCAGAGAATAATTCTGCAGCTTCTCTACTGCCCAATGGATGCCAGGTGAAAAGAATAAAGAAATGAAATGGCAGACAGAAAACAGAACAGTGGTTGCTGGGGGCTGAGAGGAGGAGGGAATGGGGAGTTATTGTTCAGTGGGAACAGAGGTTCCTCTTGGGAAGATGAACAAGTTCTGGACCTGGATGGTGGTGATGGTTGCATGTGGTGATGGTGAATGTCCTTAATCCACTGATCTGTACACTCTAAAAAAGTGCTAAATTTTGTTACATATATTTTGCCACAATTAAAAAGAAGAAAGAACTGAAATGGCGAAAGACTCCGAAATCCTTAACCTGACACATAGAACCAAGAGGAAGGGATAAAAAGCAGCCACACTTAGTCTGGCGGGCAGCATCTCACACATCGGTGAGATTTCCTAGGACAGTGGTTCTGAACCAAGGGCAATTTTGCCCCTCAGAGGACATTTGGCAATGTCTGGGGACACTTTTTAAAATTGTAAAATATATAACATATATAATACTGCCATCTTAACAATTCCTAAGCATACAATTCAGTGGCCTTAATTACATTTGCAATGTCGTCAGCCCTCACCACTATCTGTTTCCAAAACTTTTTTATCACCCCCAACTGAAACTCTAACCATTAAAGCAGTAACTCCTTCTTCCCCTGACCAGGGCCCTCCCCAGGGGAGACATTTTTGAACGTGATGACTATTTTTTGGCGGGGCCAGTGCTTCTGGCATCCACTGGGTGGAGGCCAGGGATACTACTCAGCATCCTACAATGCACAGGACAACCCCTCAGAACAAACAGCGTTATCCTGTCCGAAACGTCAAGAGTGATGAGGTTGAGAAAGCCTGCCCTGGGTTCCGAATAGGAACTGATCACACTGCACAGGTTCAATTGCAACTCAGAGGAGGATTGTGCAAGATCAGGAGGGCCTTAATTTGGATACATCCACGTGCACACCGGGGGGCCTCCAACAGAATCCTCAGCTGTTACTCCTCCTAGGAGGCAGGACTCTTTGTCAACACGATGACAGCTTTTTACAAATGCTCAGGTTATCAAAAGGATGCCCTAGGGTGAGGTCATAGCAAAAGTGCCCCTTTGGAACAAAAGCTCGTAGGGAATGGGCGGCTGCTAAGAGCGATGGCTCTGGCGAGTGCAGGACCTCCTAACAGGGTGAGCTTTGTCTGTGAGCTCCCATCCGGACACGAGGAATATCCCAAGAGCCTCGGCAACGGCACATCACCAAGGGAGGGCACACAGCACTTCCAGGCAAGGTCTCCACTCCCACCCGATTTGTGGGGGCCAGAGCCCAGCCCAACGCTGATTCACATGGCAACAGAGACAAAGAAATGAATGACTCATCAACAAATACAGTAGCACAGGGATAGATTCTAGAGTACGTGTGTGAGGGAGAAATCCTGTGTAGTTCAAAATTCTCCTAAGAGCAAACATCTCAGCTCTCAAGAAGTCCAAAGGGGGGGAAAAAAAAAAAAAAAAAAGTCCAAAACAGTACTTCCTCCAGCTTTGGTGAAGCTCAACTGAGCACCAAGTCAGCTTGCATTCAGAAGCCACGCTGTACATAAACCGTGTGTTTCCAGGTGCTGTACCTCCCTCAGCGCAGCAGACCCACGCTTTGAAAGGTGCGCAGGAACTGAGCCAACGGCAGAACTGGCATGTTCACAGCCCTGGTCCCACCCGCCCTGGGACAAGTCCTTGCAGAGCAGACAGGCAGGCAAACTCACTTGCTGAATGATCAAAGGTGCACGTGAGAGGTCTCCGCTGTACCTACTGAGCACTCTTCAGTGCCAGAGGCCCTACAAGCCTAAACGGCTCCAACAGCCAACATGAGTCCTGGATGAGGACCCATCCCAGAACCATCTGTTGAGGCCGCAGAGCCAGAATGAGACACCACCATTTACCAAGTGAGCCTGGCTTCTTGTGCCTGTACCCTGACCACTCCAGTCTCCTTCCTGCCAAGGGGAGATCTAGTCCTGTCATCGTCATTTTCCTTTTTCTTCAATATGCAACATGGAAATTAAAAGTTCAAATCTTAAGAAACCCTTAAAAACCCCCCAGCTTATTGAAAACTACCAAAGCACCAACCCTCCCTCATGGCAGGGGACCCTGCGGAGTGGTGAGTGGTCGAGAGCCCGGGCTCAGGGGCCAGGCAGACGGGCTCACGCCCAGCTCTGTCCCACACTAACCGTATCTTGAGGAAGCTACTTATCGTCTCTGTGCCTGGTCTCTGAATTGTGGCCTCCTCTTAGGTTGGGGAGGGTTAACTGAGAGAGTCCAGGTAAAGGGCTTAGCACAGAAACTGACCCTTTAAAAGTGCTCAATCACACCGTCAAGCGCTTTCGCCATCTGAACACAGACGCAGAATGGCTTCTCATCTCGTCCGGAAACAGCCTGAGACCTACATCTCCACAGTCCTCGCCGTCATAGGTACTGGACTTCAAAGGATGTATTCGGAGTGACACAGCCACTCCTGTGTACACAACCCACACCTCTACCTGGCGCAGCAGCGCTGGACCAGCCACCAGATTAGCTCTCTAACACCTGTCTCCTCCATAGATCTCCGTCCACCTGGGGACAGTGACGCCTCCTTATCTCCACATGGCACAAGGCAGAGCGTGGTGGCCGACAGCGGTTAAGAGATGCTGTGCCTCGGTTTGAGTCCCGGCTCTGTCATTCCCTGGCTGTGTGACCTCGGGGCAACTTAACTTCTCTATGCCTCAATTTCATCAGCCGCAAAATGGAGCTAATAATCGCACCTACCTTAGGGTTACTTGGAACAGTGCCTGGCAGAGAAAGCATTATGTTTTGGGTTTTTGCTTTTTTTTTTTTTTTTTTTTTTTTTACATAAAAGAGATAGATGGTGTCTGAGACCTCAAGTTTAGCGTGTCTCAAATCCCACTCATCTCCCCATCCCTACCCTCAGCCTCATTCTTCTCCTGTATTCTAATTTCGTAGCATCACCACTCACCCAAGCTAAAAAAACTCAATTCTTCCTATACCTTCTCCTTGGCCTTGCCTACTCTCCTGCCCCTTCACTCACTACCCTTCCGGTCCATCGAATGACCAAGTCCTGTCGATTCTACCTAAAATTCTTCCCCTGCCTAAGCCCCAGCACTGCCTTAGCACAGACCCTCTTCTCATATGTAGATCCCTATGCCCCTCCTTACAACCACCTCAACACCAGTCTCACCGCTCTCTAACCCATCCTCCTTCCTGCTCTCGCCAGGATTTACTGCTCAGGAACACCAATCTGATCAGCTCCTCTCCTCCCTCTAAACCTTCAATGGCTCCCCACTGCTCCTTCCAGTAGCGTGCAAAGCCCTCGACAGTCTGGCGTCAGTCTTTCCCTTCAGCCTCCTCTCCTACCATTAAACCCCCACATACTCTCTGCTCCAGCTGTGAGGAACTTGGCTGCCTCCAAAAATGCCAGGTGTTTTCACACTTTCGGGCCGGTCCCTATCCTCTGGTCCGGCAAGCCCCACCCATCCTCTTGGACCCAGCTCCAAGGTCACCATCACTCCTAAAGCTTTCTTTCTTCAGCCTGCAGCAACTTCCTCACTGCTTCCCACCAGCAGACTGCCAACTCTCAAGTGCAAGCAAGGATCATGTCCTTCACCTGTGGCCCCAGCCCCTGGGGCACAGTGTCCAATACACAGTAGGCTCTGAATAAGCAAGCAATCTGGCATATGGCAGAGACATTGAAAGTACTCATCAGATTTAAAGGTAACGTACCACCTTTCTCAGTTAAAACTGCCCAGGTTCCAAATACAGAATCTTGAACATATAAGTGTGTAGCTGGACTAGGGCACAGAGCAAGGCAGGAGGTTCTACCCAGGAATGCATTACAGAATGCCTGCAAGACAAAGGTGTCCGAGCATCAGCCTTGAGCCCCTTCTAAGGCCGGCGTGAGTTGATGGACAGTCTTCCCTCTGGTCTTAGCTCCAGTGCCCCTCCACTACCACTAAAAATTGGATGTAAGCAAGAGGCTAGGGCAATTCCTCTCTCTTTCATGGAGACCCGTTCATTACTTTTCTCAAGTTCCAAGTGCCCAAGTTCTCCCCCTAGACGTGATCGTTGGGAATGCACACTTATCCTAAAATGGTGTCTTTTTCCATCTGTTCAATCTTCCCGCTGAACCCACAAGTGTCTGTTGCATCAAAAGGACCCTCAGCACACCCAAAGCACCGCAGGACTGATAATAGCCCAGCTGGAGCCCACACCTACTCCCACAAAGGCAAGGCACTAGCCTACTGTACCCCCTACCCACTGCAACCCCACCATCAGGCAAAGAGCACCCGGCGCAGGAACACTGGTAAGTCAGGGCTTGTCCCTTCTTGGCTACTTCAACTGCCTTGATGCACAGATATCATAACCACAGTCTGACACACTCAGGTACGAGCCCTACCAAGTCTTACCGTGGCCTGGGGCTTTACCTGCCATGTCTCTGGCACAGGCAGACAGCCAGGAAGCTGGGCACTGCCAGTCAGCAAGTGAGGTGGCAGTTGATCATGGCTCTGGAGGAAGGTGTCTGCTGCCACACCCTACCCGCCCCTCCCACCTTCTGGGCCGCATTCTTCCTCCCAGACCCCTAGTACCCAGTACCCTGCTGCAGTCTCATCCTGGCTGGCAGGGAGACAAAACCTCCCACTGCACCCCAATACCTTGTCACACTAAGAGTCAGACAGCTGCACCAAAACCCACTGTGAAGAGAGAGATGACTTAACGCAGGGGTATCTGCATTTTCTTTTTTCCAGCCTATGGAAATGCAAACTCCCTTCCCCACCCATTCACTGAAGGAGCAACTTCCCCTCCAGGCCGGCAGGAGGGAAAAGGGTCGGGGCTCACTTTGCCACTCGGGTATGTATCTGCTTTCTACAACAAAAGACACGTGCAGGTGACTAGCAATGATAGATTCCTAATGCCCCGCAGTTGTCTCTGGGGACAACTTTCAGGAATTTTCCGCTAGGTTATGCGCTTCTTAGGTATTGCATCTCCTAAGAAGCTCCTGAAAGTGGGATCTAGAGTTGGCTGACAGCCAGTCTGACAACTGGTTTTAAGTGAAAGCTGGAACTAGCAGGATTTCCGATCACCCTCCCAGGGAATGTGAATGTTAGGAGTTGGAACTTGGGCACAATCCGCATTTTTGGGGACCGAGACTCCTCCCACTCTACCCTGCCACGAGGAGCGGCCAGGGAGGAGATCGGGGATCCGAGGGGATACACGCAGAGTGGGGCGAGTCGGGGACCCCGGGACCACCCGGCTCGCGCTCCTAGCAGACCTCAGTTTCCCATTTTTGAAGGGAGTATCCTGTCCGACCGGGGACCGAGGTGACCCGAGGAGCCGGGCCGCGGCGCTCACCTCTCGCGCCGAGCGGAGCTGCTGGCGCAGCGCGTCCTTGCAGCCATAGGGGCCGCGGGCGCCCGTGCCGCGGGGCTGGAAGTGCGCCTCGACGCGCGTGGCCCCGCGGTAGGCGCCCTGATAGAAGGAGGGCCAGCCGAGCTCCAGCAGCGGCGGCTCCAGGTCCGACTGCTCGGGGAAGTAGGTGCCGGAGGAGCAGTCGTGCGACGAGCCGAAGGAGTCCTCGGCCCCCGCTGCCGCGCCCTCCTCGCCGGGCCGCTCGGCCGCGCTGAGGATGGCGCGCACCTCGTCGGGGTTTAGGAAGCGGCCGAGGCGCTCGCGTCGCAGGAAGGCCGCGAAAGCGTCGGGGCCGCCCGCCACCAGCTCCTCGAGCGCCAAGCGCCGCTCCTCGCTGTACAGCTCGGCCGGGTTGGGCGGCCCGCACGGCGACAGGCAGGCTGCGGGCAGCTCGTCCAGGCCGTCGGACCGCAGAGCCATGGCGGCGCTCGGACACAAGCCGACTTGGGCCAGTATGGGCGTACAGGACGCTTTATAGGCACCTTTGAATCTAACCGGCCCGCGCCATTGGCCGCGCCGCCCCGCCCTGGCTCTCCCATTGGCTGCCTTGTTGTAACGGCAGTGTCCGGACGCAGTGCACGCCTCTATGACTCCGCCCCCTGACGTGCTATTGGCTGCCCCGCGGCCCGGCCCGGCCCCGCCCCGCAGCCCTGCCCCACCCAGCGCCTCCGCAGGGGCGCAGGACTGCGGCCGATACCACGTTCTTGCTCCGCGGTTGCTCCCCGGAATTTTATCTTGGCGACTAAGTTCCTGTTCCGAGGTAGCGTTTCTGCTCCGGTCCTGCGGGGAGCCGAGTTCATCAAGATCAACTAGAGAGCGGATGTCAGGCCTGAGTGGCCGTGGTACCCGGGGCGGTGGGGCAGGCAGGGAGCCCGAACTGAAGCCGGAGAGCCCGACCACAGCCATCCTCGCGCTCCCCACGCCGGCCGCCCCACAGCGCGGCCCTACAAGGCCCAGGGAGGTCAGGAATGTGAACTGGGAGGAGAGGCTGGGACCTGCTCGAGGCACACTGACCCACTGACCGTGCTTCTCCGGGTCTCTCAGAGCTTGGGTGAGGCCAGCCACTCCCCAGCATTGAAACCATTCATTCATTCGTTCAAAAATACCGGTCCGTCATAATAGCCACTCCTTTGATTACACTTTCAGGTAGCTTTCTCTTCTCTCACCTGATCGTTTTCTTTTAAGATTTTTTTTTTTTTTGATGTGGACCATTTTTAAAGTCTTTATTGAATTTGTTACAATACTGCTTCTGTTTTATGTTTTGGCTTTTTGGCCGCCAGGCATGTGGGATATTAGCTCCCCAACCAGGGATCAAACCCGCACCCCCTGCATTGGAAGGCGAAGTCTTAACCACAGGACTGCCAGGGAAGTCCCTCGCCTCCTCGTTTTTTTTTTGTTTTTTGTTTTTTTTTTAAATGACCCAAAGAACCAGATGCGGTAGATTTTTTTTAAACTTTTTTTTTTTATTTATTTATTATTTATTTATTATTTATTTTTGGCTGTGTTGGGTCTTCGTTTCTGTGGCAGGGCTTTCTCTAGTTGCGGCGAGCGGGGGCTACTCTTCATCGCGATGCGCGGGCCTCTCACTATCGCGGCCTCTCTTGTTGCGGAGCACAGGCTCCAGACGCGCAGGCTCAGTCGTTGTGGCTCACGGGCCTAGTTGCTCCACGGCATGTGGGATCTTCCCAGACCAGGGCTCGAACCCGTGTCCCCTGCATTGGCAGGCAGATTCTCAACCACTGCGCCACCAGGGAAGCCCGCCTCCTCGTTTTTTGCCTGGCAAAACCCCAAACCTGGTTAAACCCACTCTCCACCTACTTTCCTCCTGCACCCAGGCCGCCATACAGTGCAGGGGAAAAGAAAGACACAATCACGCCCACCAATTGTGCCTGAAATTCATGGTCTCAAGTGGGCCCTTAAGGTTGCCTGCTAGCCTCTATTTCCCTACTTCTCTCTACCTTTTCTTCTCTCATTCTTACTCTTAGAGTTTGCTTTCTATTTCACTGAGAAAATAATAGCAGTCAGAGAAGATAGTTCCACATGCTCCCACCACATCTTCTTACCTGTCTGCATCTCTGCCCACATACTGGGCCTTCCGTTACTATGGATGAACTCTGTGTGAGCCTATCTAATGCCAGTCCTTCCATTTGGGCAGTAGTTGCCAATCCCCCTACTACTAACCTATGTCTCTCCAGCAATTCCCTCCTCTTTCCTGGATCATCAATTTCCCTGCTTTACTGGTTCATTCCTATCAGCATACAAACATGCTGTAATATTTTTCATCCTGCAAACAACACTCTCATGACCCTACATCCCTCTAGAGCTTCCTCCCCATTTCTGTCACTTTTATAGCATAAAGCCCCAAACAAGTTGTCTATACTTGCCATCTTCAGCCTTCCTCCCATTCTGTCTTGAATCCTGTCCAATCAGGCTGATTCCTACACTGGCCAACCAAAACCTCTTGTCAAGATCATCGTGAGGGACCTCCCTGGCAGTCCAGTGGTTAAGACTTTGCCTTCCAATGCAGGGGTTGCAGGTTTGACCCCTGGTTGGGGAGCTAGGAACCCACATGCCTCGTGGCCAAAAAACCAAAACATAAAAAACAGAAGCAGTATTATAACAAGTTCAATAAAGACTTTAAAAATGGTCCACATCAAAAAAAAAATCTTAAAAAAATAAAAATATTGTCATGAGCTCCATGGTGTTAAATCTAATAGCCAATTTTCAGGCCTCATTTTCTTTGTGTAAATGAGAAGACATATATACAACTGTAAAGTGCTTCGTAAATGTGGGACGTTACCATCATCATGTATCAATATACTTTTTTAAAATAAATTTATTTATTTTATTTATTTTATTTTTGGCTGCGTTGGGTCTTCGTTGCTGCACGTGGGCCTTCTTTAGTTGCGGTGAGTAGGGGCTACTCTTTGTTGCGGTGCATGGGCTTCTCATTGCAGTGGCTTCTCTTGTTGCAGAGCACGGGCTGTAGGCACACGGGCTTCAGTAGTTGTGGCATGTGGGCTCCGTAGTTGTGGCTCGCGGGCTCTAGAGCACAGGCTCAGTAGTTGTGGCGCACGGGCTTAGTTGCTCCGTGGCATGTGGGATCTTCCCGGACCAGGGCTCGAACCTGTGTCCCCTGCATTGGCAGGCGGATTCTTAAGCACTGCGCCACCAGGGAAGTCCTCAATATACTTTTTTAAATGGATGAATGTCCGCTGCTACAAAGATACTTCTGTTCTTCCCCTCTCTCCCCATACCCAGCCTGTTTATGAAATTTTTCAAGCCCAAGTGTGGAGATTTCTGTGTGTCCCTGCTCTGGCAGCCAGCATCCGGAAGGGTCCAAGACGGCATCCTTTTTCATCCTCTTGCAAGACACCAACAAACTTCTGTATGTGATGAAAACAATGACCACTGCCTGGGGCTGTGCAACCATAGAGTTTGTCAATCTCTCTATTGCCTAAGGTCAGAAGTGAGAATAACCACGGTCTCACCTGCTGAATTGTTGTAATAATGTGAAGTAGTATGTAGTATTTTACTTCCCCACTATAAACTGTATGAGGAGAAGGACTGGGGTGGAGTGGGGAGAAGAGGATAGGACAGGTCAGTGCACTCCAAGAAGAGAACAGAAGAGAAGGGCAGCCCTGTTACATATAAATGTGTTATCAGACAACCATTTGAAAGTGTGGGGAAAATGTTATATGAGCTATTATAGGGCTCCATGTTAATTTCAAAAGAAGCATTTGACAGAGTGAAGCTCATTTTCAACCACCCTTCTTTTCTTGACTTCACCAGGTTTCACCTTCTTGCAGTCTAGAAAGATACCTCTCTGTATCTGAGCCCTCAGAGCTCCCTCTGATTCAGGGGCCAACTGGGAGAGCCCTCTGTGGTGGGATCAGGGACCTGGAACCCTCCCCTGCCCTTTATCCCGGGCACTACCGTTTTATGAATTCAGATCATTAGGGTTCAAGCAAGCTCATAGCAATGACCACAGCCACACTAAACAGGTGTTATTAAAAGGAATTTAATAATCTTAATTAAAAACTCTTAACAGCGAATTCTGTCACAGGCCTTGGCAGCTGGAAGCAACTCCAGGGGTGCGCCCCTCTGGGATGTGGTCGAGCCACAGTCTTGAACACGGGGCTCACCACTGCCGCATGGCGTGGTGCTACCTGGAAGTTACTTCAATACAATATCAAAGATCCACAAGGATTTTTTTTAAAAAAAGTTTTAAATATATTAGACTCTCTTGATTGCCATTTTTACACAAAGCTGCTGATACAGTATACAGAGTTTTAACTTTTTTTTTTTCACATAAAATACATTTTTCTTAAATGTTCTCTGTACATCAGTGGCTTCTGGTCTGGTGAATTATTGCGGAGGGCTGTGGGTCTGCAGACTTTTCCTGGGTGCACAAAGCCAGGCCCCGCACTGTGGCACTTGCAATGCCCATGGGAAGCAGGCCCTCCGGCCAACCGGCTAACAAGAGACTGTCAAGGAAAGCTTCTAGCAGAGGCGGTCACTTCTGCGGAGTCACCCACTGACCACATGACTCTTTGCTCTTACGTGCCCTGGGGGAGGGGAGGCTGTCCCCAGGCCACAATAGCAAGAGTTAAATACAGTCCTTCTGGGCATCCTGTAAGGAGCGCCCTTCTGGAAAGTGTCCCAGTATTCTGCTCTGGGAAAGCAAGTGGGAGGGAGAACTCAAGATCAAAAGATATCTGACACCAACAACCAAAATGGTCTCATGTTATTACAAGGCCAGCAAACTGGTGGGTAGGACAGGGGACACAGCTTTGTTAACTTTTCTAAGCCTATTGAAATTGATCAAACAGTACAGAGCAGTTTCACCAATGCTGCATATTTGATGGAGAATTACATCCTGAAGTCTTCAGAAGACCTGGGCTTAGGGTGCACTCAACTTCCTGGAGCTACTCTCAGGCCAGAAACTCACTCTCTGGTGATAGCCACCAATTTTCAGTTGTTTGGGGCATAAGGTGGGAGCAAGGGCCAGAGCTCACAGGGAGCCATGTGGCACATGCTTTAGAAGTAGCCTCCTTTAATCTGCCAGGAACTGCCACCAGACCTGGGTCTAAGCGGGAGCTGGGCATCTGGTCGACCTTGCCAGCTTTCTCCCTACTCCTTGATCCACACCTGCCAGGAATAGAGGCAGACTCCTGAGGAAAGTTTTCGATATTAAAGGAGAAGCTCCTTTTCCTCCCAATATCCATTGGTGGGGCAGGAGGACTAGGTAATAAATGAGCAAAAATGAGGAAGAGATGATGAGCTTAAGAACCTGAGATGCGTTTGGCAACAAATTCCAGACTCCTTGTTCTTCTAGACACTGACTTCAAACTGGTATTATACAGTGGCTGAAAGATGCTGGCCTAAAGGCAGTTATCCTTGAAAGTCCCAGGTGGACTTGGGATGGTATCTGCCTGGAACCCAAGATCCAGCATCTCCATTTAGTGGCAAATGTTATCCCGGGGTGGCGATGTCAGCAGCTTCCCAGCTAAAGGAATTCATACTCTAGGGATTCTAGGAGCGGAAAAGCAAAGGGTTGCTGGACTAGGAAGCAGCCTTTCTGTCTCAGGTGAATTGAATGGGGCTGCTGGTGCTCATGGTCCTCAAAGGATGGAAATGCAAAGAGCGATCTCCTCACTCCCTCATTCCTCCTTCATCCCCGGAACCTAATATAGTGCCTGGTGAGTCACAGCTACTCAATAAACTACATGAGTGAATAAATGAACGACCTTGGCCCCAGCTTGTCCCTCGACACCGAGGAGACCCACAGGGAAAGTTCCCCCGGGTACTTGAAGGGAATGGTTTAATCCCTGACTGAAAACATGAGCTAAAGCCCAAGAGTCTGCAGTTGGCTCCTGTTAGGGGACCAGCTGGGATTCCCAGCCTTCTGGGTGGGAGAGGAATGGCCCAGGAGGCAGGAAGCAAAGGAGGAAGGAGGGAATAGCCAGAAGGGCTCAGAGCGGGCAATAAATACCTTCAGTCTCTGGCCCCTGAGCAAACAGATCTGAAAACTTAACACAGCTCTCTCCTAGGAGCGTGTGTCTTCCCTCAGCACCTCCCAGCTCGCAGCTCAAGTCGGCTCAAGAGGAATTTCAGTGTCAGTCTGATCTGAACACTATTTTAAAGCCTAAAAGGTATGTGTGTTTTGAATCATCCCTACCCTGCTCCAGCCATAGGATGAGATGATGGAGAGTCAGCCCCAGACCCCAGGGATGTGGCAGGGGTCACGCACACGACCTGCCTTTCCACCCTGGCCTGGATCTGTCCTGGAGCTGGGGTGGGAGTGGCCTGGTGCTGTTACTCTCCCTGCATCCAGGAGCACCGTTCTCTGACCCAGCTGCCCCGCTCCTGGTAAAGCATCAGCAAGGCCCTTGGGATCCAGCTCTGCCTCTGGGCTATGGGAGCCGTGGCGGCCACAGTGGAGGACTGGGACAGACAGGCGACCTCATTACTAGGACTGTGGCACAAGGGGGCTCCTCCAGCCCCAGCCTCTGGCCCAGAGTCTCTCAGTGAGAATTTCTCATAAGCTCAGAAAGAAAAGGGTTAAAGGAAACCCAGATTTGTCCCCCAAATTCCAGAATCTGGACCTCAGGGGCCCCTTCAGATCTCTAAAGAGGTAGTTTTAGACAAGTAAAGGGTGCACAGAGCAGGAAACCAACCTGCAGTTAAGTAGTTATACCAGGAGGTTTTGGCTGAGCCCGTGGACAGCGCCCAACTCATGGGCAACAGTTTCAAAGGGGCTCATGAGAGAATGCAGTGGAGAGGTGGCAGGCAGCCTGTCCCTCCCCAGCATCAGAAAGACTGGGGCTATGAAATAGTAGAGCTGGGGCAAGACCCAACTCCAGCCCCACCACCGCTCTCCTGAATGCAGTGCAGGGTGTTGGACCATGTGCACCTTGGATTTTCAGCCTTGGGCTGTCACCACTCTGGCAGGAGCAGGATGGGAGCCCCCGAGCCAGACAGGAACTCACAAGGGCCAACTGGCAAACCCGTCTCACCAAGCATTCCAGAAAAAGCAAAGCTGGGCTGGGAGCGCTGAGCATTCACTCCGGGAGAGGCAGGGGCCCCAGCAGCCCCCCCACTGCTCACTCTGATGGCTTAGTCTGAGGAGGGCCGGCTGAGACAGGCTGGACTGAAATCAGCCAAATATTCACAAAGGTTGGCCAGGGCGCTGGGCTCTGTCATGGTTACCAGAGATGTCTGCAGAAATTAACAACATGAACTCGCCTCTCTCCCTGGAAAAGCCCTTCCAACTGAAGTTTCTCGCTTAGCTTCATTTGTCCAACACCAGTCAGTAAAACCTAGTGATCGTGATACTGTTCAGGAAAGAAAGCTAATTCAGTGGACCCCCTTCCCAACCTGGAGGTTTGTAGCCTAAAAGAATTCTTTTATCAAATGCACTTTTGGAAACACTACCTTTGTTCTCTCTCCCCTCCATTTTTTTGATGCTTCCATCCAAGAGCAAAATATGATTTGGATTATTCCAGGATTGGAATAGCCGGGTTTTCCATCTCGGCCCCTGGGCACTCACACAGCTGGCATTTGGCACAAGCAGGGCTGTGGGGAGCAGGTCTACGCCCATCTCATCCACGCCATGTGGGTGCATAGCTCCCTCTGGACGCAGAGAGGACCTCCTGCTCCTGCCGGATGTGGATGACGATACCAAACCCTGGTAGGGCTCTGGGCAGGATGACAGGTATCAGCTTAGCAGCCCTCCTCCCCTGCTAAAGCCATGTTGGCAGTGGCGACAAAACTCCTGAGTCTTAACTTCAATCCTCTTGGGAAGAGCCCACAAATTCTCAGTCCCACCTGCTTCCCATGAGCCCAGCTGTGTCATCCCTACACATGTTGATTGTGTGTGCGTGTGTGTGTGTGTATTGATATGTCACATGTGAGTACTGGTCCAGAGAAGCCTTTGCCAACAACAGAACTGGAATCCCAGCCCGCCCTCCCGAAATCTGACAGCAGGATGAGTCAGGAAGCCACTATGGGCCTTGTTTTTGATGGCAGACAATGCGGCAAGAAGCAGAACGGTGGGAAGTGGTGGTGCTATGGGCAGCTGGCTGAGAGGTGAGGTTAGCCTTCCTCTGGAAAGCAGAGCCCACCTCCCTCCAGCTGCCCTCTGAAGCCTCCCCAGCCAGGGCTGCTGGGCTGGCCTGGATTCCAGGGACCCTCTCCCCAAAGCATCCCTCTCCTCCATCCCTCAGGGTCTAGGAGATGCGGCAGCAGCCGTGGACCTTCTCCTCCATCTCCTCCATGGGGGCCTTGAACTTCAAGAGTGGGGGGTCTCCACTGGTGACTGTGTAATACACCGAGGTCCCATTGCTGCTGTACGGGGAAGTTCTGCCTCCGATCAAGGGGGCCTTGCCTTCGCTGCTGCCCTCACCCGTCCTGGCCATGCCGCTACCCAGATGGGTGCTCAGGAAGGGGTGGCTGAGCAGCTTGGCTGCAGCCCGCTGCCGCTTCAGCTCCAGAAGCGTCTGGGGGCTCTGTTCCTTGTAGCCACTCCAGGGCGGGGTGGCATCGGCCATGCCAGGGTTGCCATAGGCCATGTTGTAGTCCGGCACCTCATGCACTTTCCAGACGTCCCCGTTGGACAGCGCATACTGGTAGGTGCTGACCGGAGCCCGGAGACCGTTCTCAACAGGCACGTCCATTTCACTTCGTGGGATCTTGGTAGGAAACTCGGAGAGCAGCACGGGCTTCTCCAGCCTGGGGTTCTTGAGGGTGAGAAGGACAACGTTACCAGCTGGCTGGAAGATCTGAACCCATACCCCACTTGCGCCTCTGCTGAAAGCATGATTGTTTGGGCCTGTCCTCATCCGTTTTCCCTACCTGGGTAATAAGACCTCTATTTTCCTTTGGGGAACTCACCAATCTATGGGTTTTGATAGAGTTGACCAACTCCCATCTTTGCTCCCGGCGGAAGACCATGACCCCAGGCCTGGCCAATCAATAAACTCACTACAGGAATTGGTTCAGAGGTGGGTTCCCAGTTACATAAGCCAATGCATCTCTTTTTTGTGTAAGTCGATTTTAGTTGGGTTTTTGGTCACTTGTAATCCTTCCTCTTATCCCCTGGTATATCTCCACTACAAATGGAAGAGGCTCTTACCCAGAGATCTTTTATACCCAGAAATCCCTGGGTAATAAGAGCTTTAAAAGTAGCTGCAGCCTAAAAACTATGACTGAAAGGTAGATTCATCTGACAGTGACAAAAATATAAAGCATAGCAAAAATCACAAAGTCAAAAGACACATGAAAAACTAGAAATATATTTACAACCTATAAGACAGAAAAGGGACTAATTTCCAAATGTATAAAGAGCTCTTAAAAGTCCATTTGAAAAAGCCCAACTACCCAACAGAAAACACAGGCAAAGGACATTAATATGCAGATCACAGCAAAATGTAGATCTATATAGCATATAAATATAGGAAAAATATTCAATCTCACAAATAGTTAATGACATAAAAATTTAAACAACAAAATATCATTTTTACCCAGCACATTGACAAATTTTTTAAAAATATTTATTTATTTATTTATTTATTTTTGGCTGCATTGGGTCTTAGTCGCAGTACATGGGCTCAGTAGTTGTGGCAGGCGGGCTTAGTTGCCCGGATCCTGACCAGGGATCGAACCTCTGTCCCCTGCATCGGAAGGTGGATTCTTAACCACTGGACCATCATGTAAGTCCCAACAATTTTTTTTTTTTGGTTGGCGGGGAAGTGCACTGAGTGGCTTGTGGAACCTCAGTTCCCTGACCAGGGATCAAACCCGGGCCTTCGGCAGTGAAAGCGCAGAGTCCTAACCACTGGACTGCCAGAGAATTCCCGACAAATATTTTTAAAGTTTGTTATTATTCAGTGCTTGCAAGGGTGTGCAAAGTACACAGGAGTGTCAACTGCCACAACTTCTTTGGAGGACAATGTCACACCATCCACCAAAAAAAAAAATTTTTTTTGTTTTAAGAAAAATATATACTTTGCACAAGCAAGCCCATTTCTAGGACTTTGTTTCACAGATAGATTCCCTCAGGGGAGCATGGAAACCATCATTAGGCAGGTGGGAAATTATGGCAAGTACTTGTATTAGACTGTTCTGGAGCTGGTAGGAAAAAATGAAGGAAGTCTCTATGTGCTGACTTGTGATTCCAAGAATCTGATTTCTTGGAAAGATCTCCAAGAAATATATAATTAGATTAAAATATGGTAAGGAGAGGGATGCTTCCCATAGAAAGTTTCCATTTATGTGTGTGTTTCTTCTGTTTATTCAGTGGCTTCTTCTGAACTATGCAGGCAAACTGATGACATACGGGATGGGGGGATGCAGATTCTTGATGGTCTAAATCAGTGCTTCTCATACTTTCATGTGCATATGAGTCACCTGGGGCTTTTGTTAAAATGTATATTCTGATTCACTAGGTCTGGGTTGGGACCCAAATTTCAGCATTTCTAACAAGTTACTGCGAATAATTTGAGTAGCAGGGATGGAAGACACTCGTTCTCAGCCTTGAGTGCATATTGGAATCATCTCGGAGATTTTAAACACTTCTTATACAATGCTGATCTGAAAAGCAACATACTGTGTGATTCAATCAACATACTGTATGATTTTGGAAAAGGCAAAACTTTGGAGATGGTAAAAAGATCAGTGATTGCCTGGGGTTGGGAAGGGATGAATAGGGAGCATCAGGGATTTTTAGGGCAATGAAAATATTCTGTATGACACTTTAATAATGGACACATGACATTATATATTTGTTAAAATCCATAGAACGTACAACCAGAATAAGTGAACCCTAATGGAAACTATGGACTTTAGTTAATATAATGTATCAATACTGGCTCATCAATGATAACGTGTATACTACACTAAAGCAAGAGGTTAATAATAGTGGAAACAGGGGGGCATGATAACGAGGGTATATTGGAACTGTCTGTACTTCCCACTTATTTTTCTTATTTTTTTTTGGCTGCATTGCGGCGTGTGGGATCTTAGTTACCTGACCAGGAATCAAACCCATACCCCTGCAGTGGAAGCGTGGAGTCTTAACCATTGGACCACCAGGGAAGTCCCCCCGAACTTATTTTTCTGTAAACCTAAAACTACTCAAAAAATAAATAAATACATAAAGTCTATTCATTAAATAGATAAATAGGGACTTCCCTGGTGGCGCAGTGGTTAAGAATCCGCCTGCCAATGCAGGGGACAAGCGTTCAATCTTTGGTCCAGGAAGATCCCACATGCCGCGGAGCAACTAAGCCCGTGCACCACAACTACTGAGCCTGCGCCCTAGAGCCCGTGAGCCACAACTACTGAGCCCGCGTGCCACAACTACTGAAGCCCGCATGCCCATGCTCCACAACAAGAGAAGCCACCGCAATGAGAAGCCCACGCACTGCAGCCAAGAGTAGCCCCCGCTTGCCGCAACTAGAGAAAGCCTGCGCGCAACAATGAAGACCCAATGCAGCCAAAGAGAAATAGATAAATAAATAAATTAATTAATTAATACAATGCCTGAGTCCCAAGCCTGGAGATTCTGATTTAATCAGTTGGGACTGCAGCCTGGACATCAGGATTTTTAAAAACAAATACAAAACACCACCCCAAGGTGATTTTCTTGTACAGTTAAGATTGTGAACCACTGGTTGAAGAGACGGGGTTGTCTTATCACTGCTGTGCCTGCTATCAGTGAATCAGCTCTGCCAAAACTATGTACCCAAGCCAGCCCTGGGGGTTAACAGCACAGAGCCTTGGCAGCAACCTGACTTGGGAGTCAGGCTGAGAAAATACACCCTTAGATCAGTGGTTCTCAAATTCGTGCATGCATCATAATCCTCTGGAGGGCTGGTTAAAACACAGAGTGCTGGGCCCCAGCCCCAGGGATTATGATTTGGTACATCTGGGGTGGGGCCTGAGAATGTGCATTTCTAACAAGTTCCCAGGTGACACTGACACTGCTGGTCCAGGGACCACACTTTGAGAATCCCTACCTTATAGACTATCACGTCCTTGACAGCACCTAAGACCTTGAAAGGTAGTAGGAACAAAAAAGGAAGGAGCTTTGAGCTTTGTAGCTGTATCCTGTGATCTCCTTGTTCCCTCTGGGGCTGGGACAGGGACCCTGGACCCTGACAGTTTCCCTGGGACAGGACTTCTGAGCACCTGGGAGAGGACTGCCTGCTTCTGGCTATGCCATCTCTGTACCCACTCTTCTCCTCCCCGGTCTGAAACCCCAGCCCCTGAGGCCAAGTGGCCCATCTAATTGCCTTCACTCAACCCCAAACAAACCGGAGCCTTGATGAGGAATCCCCAGAAATTAACAACAACAAAAAACTCAGGCCTAACTCAGGCTGGTCTCCACCATCTATATCCCCCCACCCTATTCCCTACAGGGCTAATGGTTTATGAAACTACATCAATGAGCACTTCTGAGAGAATCCTGGGGCCTGTGAGATCTAAATAAACACAAGGAAAGAAGCAGGTGTGGAGAAGGAGGGGCGGTTGCTTCCCTGAGGGTTTCTTTAAGAATCTCAGTCTCTCCTATGAATCAATAAGGAAAAGATAAACAACCCATCAAAAAAGGGCTAAAGAACAGATGAAGCACAAAGAGATAACCAGTTGGCCAATAAGCACAAGAAAAGGTTCAACATCATCCACCATCAGGGAAAAACAAATTAAAAATTTGAGCTACACAGCAACCCCACCAGGATGGCTCACACGAAAAGAACTAACTATACCAACAGTTGGCAAGAAAGGTGCACTCACTGCTGAAGGGAGAGCAGACAGGTACAACTGCTTTGGAAAACTGCTTGGCAGGATCTATGAAAGGTACATATAGCCTACTCCGTGACTCATACCGCATTCCTGGGTAAATACCCTACAGAAAACAGTGCTTGTGTCCACCAAAAGACACATACAAGGATGTTTGGAGCAGCTCTATTCAAAATAGCCCAAGCTGGAAACAACCCAAATGTCCACCAACGGACGAATGGGCACATAAATTGTAGAATATGTAAATTACAGAATTTACGGAGCAATGAAAAAGAATGAACTGCTGCTGAATGCCACCACGCGGAGGAATCTCGGAGACACAAAAAAACCAAACACAAAGGACCATAGACTGCCTGGGTCCATTCATATGCAGATGCAGGTGCAAAACTAATCTTTAGTGCTCCAAGTTAAATAGTGGCTACCTTTGGGGCGGGAGAAGTCCTTGGAAAAGGGAACACGGGAGCCTTCTGGGATGACAAAAATGCTCTATACTTTCATCGGAAGGTATGCGTTTGTAAGTTTATTGAAAAATTCATTTAAGATTTGTGTACTTTACACAAGTTACACATCAATCACAAAGAAAAAATAATTAAAGCATAGCTGGGAGGCATTTGAAATGTGATTCGATTTTGATCTACAACTCTTTTCTCTCCCAACCCCCAAGCTTAGGGAAGAGGGAAGACAAAAGCTCCACGTGTGCCGGCTCCATCCCAGCCAGTGCTTTGATGGGGATTCTCTTGAGTAGGTGCCTTCTCTCCAGCTGGCAAGACAAGCCCTCATGTGACCTCCCTGTTCACGCAGGGAAGCAGGGTCCCACTGAGACGTTTTGCATCCCTCCAAAGCAACACTTGCTAGAAATGTTTTCAGCCGCTCATCGTGTAATGGAAGAACCACAAAGGCAGACCCCCACTGGTATGGTCAGCCTCTTCCTTCTTGTCCCCAGCAATTCTGCTCTGGTCCCAAACCTGCTCACTCCTCGCAGCAAGGCTGCAGCCATGCATGGACCTGAGTGTATCGGTACTGAGTCGAATAGTGTCCCCTCAAAACTCATACCCACCCCACATCTCTGAGTGTAACCTTATTTGGAAGTAGGGTCTTTGCAGGTGTAATCAGTTAAATTAAGATGAGGTCACATTGGATGAGACCTAGAGGGGTGGGATAGGGAGGGTGGGAGGGAGACGCAAGAGGGAGGAGATATGGGGATATATGTATATGTATAGCTGATTCACTTTGTTATACAGCAGAAACTAACACAACATTGTAAAGCAATTATACTCCAATAAAGATGTTAGGGAAAAAAAAAAAAAAAGATGAGGTCATACTGGATGAGGGTGGGCCCTAATCCAATGACTGGTATCTTTCTAAGAGAAAACAGAGATACACACACATATACAAGGAAGGCCATGTGAAGACAGAGGCAGTGACTGGAGGCCTGCTAGCAAAAAGCCAAGGAATGCCTGAGCCGTCAAAAGCTAGGAGAGAGGCATGGAACAGATTTCCCTTCTGAGACCCCAGAAGGAGCCAACCCTGTTGACACCTTTATTTTTAGACTTCTGGCCTCCAGAACTGGGAGAGAATACATTTCTGTTGCTTCAAGCCACCAAGTTTGCAGTAGTTCGTTACAGCAGCTCTCAGAAACTAATACAGCATCCTCTTAGGAAAGTGGTTTAATGCCCAGACCATTGGCTCCTCCTGGAGCCGGCTTCCTAGACGTCCTGCCAGCTCCTTACTATTTTTCAAAAATTTTCTTCCAACCTGATGTCTCAACACAATTCTCAACATCTTGTTATATTTCCCCCGAAGAAGTTGTAGTGCCCTCTCTCCCAGGGTGGCTGCCTTACTAAATCTCTCTTCTGGGAAGCCCAGAACTAAATCTCTCTTCTGCTGGAGCCCAAGCAGGCACATGGTGATCACTCACTCCCTGGCAATTATGAGTCCCTACTGTGTGCAAGTCTCCCAGCTCCGACACGAACACACCCTACCCTTGCCCCATTAACCACGGTAGCTGACCACATCAGACAGGATCCAGCTGGTTTAAGGGCACTGGCCAGCTGACCTCCCTCTGAAGGCTCTGAGATGAAGAAGCAACACCAGGCTGGGGCCCTGTCCCCCTCCCATGGCAGCGACCAAGACGGGGGCCGGGCAGGAGGCAGGCACTCACCGGGTCCTTATTCTCTTGGTCTGTCCTGGTCTCCCTGATGTCCCCATTGTAGGTGGAGGTCCGCTGATCCTCGGCTGCGCTCCTCTGCTGCCATAGTATGGCCTCTCCCTCATACTCCTTCCTGTACAGGTTGGTTCTGTCCGACAGGCTGGCTCGACGCACCACCTTCCTAAGGGGAGTTGGCGGGGGGGGGATGCTGAGAGGCTGCATCCAGGCGCCATGGGTGGGAGCATCCTCGGGCGCCCCAGCTGCCCTGCCCCTGACTCACCCGCGGCTGCCCGCACTGGACGTCCTCCTGCTCAAGGATGACTTGTGCCTCAATTGCGACTTCATGATCACGTCGTGCTTGTGTTTCAGCTCCAACAGCAGTACCTTGAACTCTTCCTCTTCACACAGGTCTGAAGGGGCAAAGGAGCCCATGGTGGGGGATAGTGCAGGGGGGCTGTGGCCCCTGAGGGCCCTCCAGACCAGAGAAGCTGCCACGCCAACCCACTGAAAACTCCCAGCATCTTTTGGGACATGGGAGGAGGGGAGAAAACAGTGCCAGCCTTATTTCCTGGGCTACGACTCAATCCTTAGAGGAGTGTAAGAAGAGGAAACCCACGTCCCATGTACAGTCCCAATTCCCAGTTATGACTGAAGGATTCAGACACCTCTGATAGCTTCCAAGAGGAGTCATTAATTCTCCACAAAAAGTATCAAGAGAAACAAGCAGGTACCCCACGTAGCCCAAGCAAGAACTTATGAAAAGATGCTGAAATCATACATCCCTACCCACTCAATCCACTTCATCCTTTAATTCAGCCATCTACCTATTCGCTGAACCAGTCATCCATCCATAGACTCATCCTCTACCCACCCATCCTCTTATTCATTCATACATACATTCATCCACTTATCCATCCATCCATCCATCCATCCCTCAATCTACCACCCATTAATTCATTCATTCATCCAACTATCCATCCACACACCAACCCACCATCTATCCAACCATATATTTAACCATTTATCCTCTATTCATCAAAAAATCGATGGATGCTTATGTATGCACCAAGTGTTGTCCTGAACTTACCTATTGGCATCTCATCCATGGACGTCCTAGCACTGAGACTGGCCCCATGTGACACCAATAGCTCTGCCATCTGCATCTGAAACACAGGAAGAAGCCCAGGTTCCCCCCTGCCCAGGGCTCAGAAAGCCTGGGCGGTGGAAAGAGTGTTCAAAGCTTCTTAGGATGTGATCCAAAGAATGGTGGGGCAAAGTTGACTCCCAGGGAAGGCTCTGCCCCCTAAAGCCAGGAATCCCAGCAAATGCAATTGGCTTGACACCTCATCCAGCATGTCTGGGCCATACCAAGGGACAGAAGAAGGAGTCAGCTATAACTCCAGAGCTGTCAGGTGTTTAAAGAGGAATGGTGAAAGTCACAGAGATTTCTATCTGGGAAACAAATGGAGAAACTATTCAAGGCAGACATGTGGGGAATTTTCTAGCAAATTGGATTGTCGTCTTGTTAGGACACAACTCGTCAATCATTTTTGCAAACTCCCTAGGTCTTTTCATATCCCACATACTAGCCGTAGCCAACACCCTAAGTGGGTCTTGTGTTCTTTTGAACCAACTTCCAGCCCAAAGGACAGCAGGTTGACCCTGTGCTGGCCTCCTTCACAGCCCTGTGGGTGACAACTACCTGTCCCCAGAAGGCAGCCGCGTGCAGGGGTTCCCAGCCATCCCAGTCCTTCACATCCACGCGCACCCCGTGGTCCAGGAGGAGCTCGGCTGCCCGCAGGTATCCATTGGCTCCAGCTATGTGCAGCTGAAGGAGAGGAAAGACGTGAGCATTCCCCATGGGGCTGGTCCCTCATTTGGAGGCAGGAGAGCCCGTTCCCTGACCCAAGTCCCAGATCATATTTGGGGCCAGAAGAATGGAATAGAATGAGGTGGAAATACCAGCCACGTTACAGAGCATTAGTAAGTCTGCAACGTGGAACTAGAAGGTAAGGCAGACAGGCAAGCCTTTCTCCCCTGTCTTCAAGCCCTATAGTTAAGGCAACAGCATTTACTGAGTCCCTACTCTGCATTGAGCCCTGTAGAAGGGGTCTCAGAGGTCCAATAGGGTGGTTTTAAAGTATGTCTACAAATTCTTTGACACATCTCTCTTTAAAAGATGAAGCTTAGGGAATTCCCTGTGGTCCAGTGGTTAGGACTCCGCGCTTTCACTGCCAAGGGCCTGGGTTCAATCCCTGGTAGGGGAGCTAAGATCCCGCAAGCCATGCAGTGCAGCCAAAAATAAAATTTTAAAAATTAAAAAAAAAAAAAAGATGAAGCTTAATGCCTCCCTCCTTGAATGTGGGCCAGACCAAGTGACTCACTTCTAACAGATAGGATGTGGTGAAGTGGTGGTGTGTGATTTCTGAGGTTATAAAAGTCATTGCTGCTTCCACCTTAGGCTGTCTTGCATCAGTCACTCTAGAGGGAGGCAGCCATCATGTTGTGAGGACCCTTAAGCAGCCCTAAGGAGAGAGCCTAAGAGATGAGAAACTGAGGCCTTCTGCCGACAGCCAGTGCTAACTTGCCGCCATGTGAGTGCACCATTTTGGAAGTGAGTCCTCCAGCCCCGGTCAAGCCTTCAGATGACTGCAGCCCTGGTTGACATCTTGACTGTAACCTCATGAGAGACTCCATGCCAGGGCCACCCAGCTAAGCTGCTCCCAGTTCCCTGACCTACAGAAACGATGTGAGATGATAAATATTTATTGTTGTTTTGAGATGCTACATGTTGTGTTAGTGTGTTATGCAGCAATAGATACCCAATACATCCAATAAGGGAAAGCTCATGTTGAGGCCCCATCGCTCCTACCTGGCACCATTTAAGGTCTCTGGTGATGGATACCACCTTGCAGACCTCAGTTGTCCACTTGCCCGATCTCCCAGAAAACACATAAAGTGCTTAGCACGTAACGAACCCTCAGTAAGTGATGAACATCCTTAGAGAGCCATAAGTGATGACAAGATGCACTGTGGGAATGGATGGAGGAGCGAGAAGGAGACGAGGCAAAGAGAAACCAAATGCCCAGCCAAGGTGGGAGACAGGTGAGAGCCCAAGGAGGCCAGCAGAAGCCAGGCTGGGAGGAAATCAGAGCGCTCTCCGGGGGGGCCAAGGTCTGGGGCAACAGAGCCCCAGCCAGTGGGATGGGGAAAGCATGGCCTTCAGAACAGAGCCCTGATGGCCAGATGCTGCATCATCCTGGGGTCAGGTTGCTGTAAGGTTCTGGCAAATGGAGGTTTTCCTTTATTGTTTAATTTGTAGAAAAAACTCAGGGTGTGATCTGGTAGAGGCACACGTGAAAGTTGGTATCATCATCTGATTTATAAATATCTGCTGCTTGCCAGTGGTTGAGAATGACACACAGCTGGCCAGCCAGACATTACAAGCTGTGGGGTCACATGCATGGCTAGGAATAAAAAGGTATGACTGGGAGAGCAATATTGGTGGTTTTTTGTTTTATTAAAGTACAGTTGATTTACAATGCTTCAGGTGTACAGCAAAGTCATTCAATTATACATATATATATATATATATATATATATATATATATATATATATATTCTTTTTCAGATTCTTCTCCATTATAGGTTATTACAAGATATTGAATATAGTTCCCTGTGCTATACAGTAGATCCTTGTTGTTTATCTATTTTATATACAGTAGAGTGATAATGTTAATAATAATAATGTGTTAATCATTAGCATCTATTGAGAGTTTACAGACTCTGTGCTGAGCGCCTACATGCAGAATCTCATTTAGTCCTCCCAACAATGCTTAAGGAAGGTAGTATTCATCTCCCCACTCTACTGGGAAGACCTGAGACCTAGTAGGTGCCCGGCCCATGTGCGTGAGCCACTATGAGGCTAGCCCAAGCGGAGCAGACCCCTGTATCTAGAGGGCTGAGCCACAGACCCAGAGGAGCTCCAGCTATGGTGGGCAACTCCCTGATACAGCCTGGCCATGATTTCATACAGCGTTCATGCAGCAGTGTTCAATCCAACTACCTGACTCTATCCTTGAGTTCTGGGCTGAGCAGGTGATCTGAGCAGGGACCTTGTTCATAGAAAAGGGCATGAGGTACATAAACCTAAAAATAGAACTACCATATGATACAGCAATTCCACTGCTGGGTATATATCTAAAGAAAATGAAAACACTAATTTGAAAAGATCCATGCACCCCAGTGTTCATAGCAGCATTATTTACAATTGCCAAGATATGGAAGCAACCTAAGTGTCCATCAAAGATGAATGAATAAAGAAGGTGTGGTATATAGAGACAATGGAATATTACTCAGCCATAAAAAAGAATGAAATTCTGCCATTTGCAGCAACGTGGATGGACCTAGAGGGTGTTATGCTTAAGTGACATAAGTCAGACAGAGAAAGACAAATATGTTATCACTTATATGTGGAATCTAAAAAATAAAACAAATGAATGTATATAACAAAACAGAAACAGACTCACAGATATAGAGAGGGACGGGGGAGGGGCAAGATGGGGTAGAGGATTGAGAGATACAAACTATTATGTATAAAATAAATAAGCAACAAAGATATATTGTACAATACAGGGAATATTGGCTATTGTTTTCTCAGAACTTTAAATGGAGTATAATCTATAAAAATATTGAATCACTATGTTATACGCCCAAAACTAATATAATATTGTAAATCAACTATAAAATAAATAAATAATTAATTAATTTTAAAATTAAAAAAACTTTAATTAAAAAAAAGAGAAAAGGGCATGAGGCAGAGGGTAGGGCTCAGGAACAGGTAGGAGAAGCCCAGTTGTCACACCTGGGCCACCAGGTCAGGCCTGAGGGTCGGTGAGGGAACTTGGTACTGCTGAGCTCTACCTGGTGAGCTGAAGATTCTGAAAGCCCTGAGTGCTCACAATCGCACAGACCACAAGCCTAGGGCAGGGCCCAGCCATGGGCACGGTTGGGGGTGGTGGGGTGGGCTTCCAAGGCCATGCTCCAATTTTCAGTTTAGAGGCTGCAGAAGCAGGCCTTCCGCAATACTGAGCTGTATCATGCTATGAAAGCCTATGAAGAAAGATCAAGAAGGTTTCCCAAGTCACTGACACTTGAGCTGAAAGGGTGAGTGGAGCTAACGAGGCAGATTAGAGAGAGAGAGAAGCTTCCATTGTTCTCCATCTCCAGGGTCTAGTACCGCATGCGGCATAGAGGACGTGGATGGGTGGGCGAACCGATGGACGGATGGGTGAACCAGTGATGAATGGGTGCCTGGGGGTGTCTGGGCTCTGAAGTCAGGGAACCCAGAGGAGAGGCTGTTGCAGTAACATCAGGGACAGCCAACGAGGCAAAGCACTGGAGTGGGAGAGGGGACACTAAGGCAGGGGCATGAACAGGGCAAAGCAAGATGACCTGGGTGAACAGATGAACATGGCACCAGTCCTTAAGCGGGAGACATCACAGGAGGAGGCGGAAATAATGAACTCAGGATGGACACCTGGAGCTTGAGGTAAAGGAGAAACTTAGAGACAGAAGAGGCGAATGGCAGAGCCAAGCCTCCCACCCAGGGCTCCCGACTCCCAGCCCCAGCTTCTCAAAGCGGCTGAGCCCCGCTCTACTAACTTCCCACATTCCAGGGGCACCCCTGGCCCCAAGAGGTGGGGGAGGTCCAAAGCCATGGACAGGCCCCAACTGTATAGGCTTGGCCTCCACCAGCACTGGCCCAGTTCAGTTCTAGCTGGTCTGGGTTCTGGTCCTGACCCCCCAGCCCAATCCAGCCTGGCCCCTCTCCTCACCAGTGTGGCACCCTGGGCATCTATCCAGTCAAGGTCCTGGCCGGCTGCAATCATACAGTGAATGTCCGAAATCATCTGCTGCTCAGGAGCTGCCCGCTTCTCATTGATTTTCTCTTGGGTGATGCCTGCAGTGGGGAAGGGGGGATTGAGTCAGCATTCCCAGGCAGAGAACCCAAGGGGGAGGGGAGGGGGGACAGATTGGGGAGGCATGGCTCCTGTCCCCCAGGGTCTGCCAGTCAAGGGGGTAGATAGATATGCTCAGAGATCATTTCTCCCAGGCCCAGTGAATACAAACACCACGTGTTGGGCCACAAACAAGGTCCATTCCTGCCTGATACCCAGTCGGCATTGTAGTAATATTGATTACTGTTACACACACAGTTATTCTACCCCTACCATCCACCTACCTGCCTCCAACTGCTCAAATACCTGGCTCCATCTCATCCTTTAGGTCCAGCCTGGACCACCTCCTCAGCTGGCCTCCCCTGACCACTCTATTTGACCAGGTCTCTGTTAATTTCTTCTATTTTGTCTACAGCTGTGTTTGCAGCACCAGGCACGATGCTCAATGAATCTTTATTACAGCAATGACTGAATTACTGAACATATAACTTTTGAATGGAGAGCTGAATAAATGTGTCCCTCGAGATTGAGGGACACAGAAGCACATTTTCAAGCCTGAATCTCTGGCTAAAAATTTAAGTGTTACTAGCAGCTGCTAATGGTATTTAAGGAGAGAGTGATTTGCTCTGAAAAAAAGGTCCATGAGATCAAGCATTCTTGGATAGAATTCAGGGGAGGTCTATAAACTTGAAAGGAGAAAAAGAATGACCTGTTTATTTTCATTAACATTTAAATGAAATGTAGCATTTCCTTCCATTAGAACGTTCGCCAAATTCACAGTAGAATTGGCAGTGCCTGTGACTTTGTCACCAACAGAAACTGTAGGTATTTTCATATCATGTTATCTTATTGTTTCATGAATCAATAACATTTCTATTTCACACATTTAAAAATATTTCGGAAGCTCTACTTTAATAGAAGTGGTTTCCTTTATAATCCTATGGCTTTGATAACTGCATTTAAAAATATTATTCTGAGAAGGGTCCATAGATTCACCAGACTGGCACAAAAATTGTTAGGAAGTTCTCCAGGTGAACAAGGAAAGTGCCAGGGCCAGGGAATGGGCAGGCCAAAAGGGCAGTTCCCGCAGCCATCTGGGAAGAAATGCAAGCGCAGAGCCCAGGCAGGACCTTGGACTGCAGTCCAGGGTCTGGATTTGAGATTTATTTCTAAAGAGGAGGTCCTTCAGGGGTATGCACTGGGGTGGCGGGTGTGGGCAGATCTCTCTGATTGCTGCATTCATTTCCTCTCTAAAGCTCATTTGTAAGCTGAGAACAGCCCACATCTTGTTTATCCAGGGTCCCTGGCAGCCCGCGTGGTGCCTGGCACAGAGCAGGCAGCCGCGAATGTTCTTGACTTTGTATTATTTTTCCCAAATGGGAATATATCTTTATTGTGAATGTTTCTTGAATTGAAATTGTCACAGCTGACGAAGAGACCCAGCCAGCTGAGGCCACCCGTGTGTGTGGTTGACACAGATGAGAGCAAAGTCCCCCTTGTGCACAGCACGTTTTCCAGGGTTGTTCTGTGTCCGCATCTTGCCCATCACATGGGTAACAACCATCGTGGGACCCCATCCCAGTTCCTGAGCACTGAGCAGGCGGTGGGCACATTGCTAGGTAACTCGTTCACCTGCATTGATGTGAGAGAGCCGCAGCCCCGCACTAAGCCCACTTCACGGCAGGCGGCCCCGCCCTTACCCTGGTACGCCATGCACGTCTCGATGACATCCAGGGTGGGCTCATCCTCGCAGAGGTCATAGGGCATGTTCCCATCAGAGTTGACGGCAAGCAAGTCGGCCCCACTGCAGAGAGAGGGCCAGGGTGAGGGCCAGGTATGTGCGCAGAGGGTTGGTCTGGATGCCTCTACCATCCAGCCTCTCACTCCCACCCCACTATGCACCCCAACATCCACAGCCCGACCACGGTGCAGCCCAGCAAGGATCGCATCTCCAGGATCTCAGGGGCCCCAGGTGGGAAGGGGCCAAAATCCCAGGAGAGCTGTGCCAGCAGACTTCCCCCAGCTTCCCGCTCTGTTGAACCAGCAGGCAGGCACTTGGGCACAGATGTCAAATAAGAAAATACAACATTAATGGCGGCAGCACTGCTTCCCAGGCATCTGCTTAGAGCCAGGCTTGATCTAAGCCCTTTACACTCATCATTTGATATAATCCTCATAATAGTCGTCTTGGTTCAGTATTATTGGCCCCATCTCACGCAAGGGAAACAAAGACTCAGACAGGTTCAGTCACTTGTCTGAGGTCACACAGCCAGGACGTGGGAGGGTCAAGACTCAAACCTGGCCCAGCTCTTTTCACTTCTCCTTGTCCTAGTTCAGTCTTGGACCAAGTGCAGAAGTACCCTCAGCTATCCCCCATCTCCTCCTCTAAGTCCCTGCCCAAAAGGCTGACCAGGATAGGGACAGGACAGAGCCTTGGGGCTCCATGGCAGAATCTGCCTTTTGGGCCACTGGTTCCTACGTGGATGGTTCTGGGACGCCCTGTGTCAGCATCACCCGGGCACCACTGAAATAAAATGCAGCTTCCTGGGCTCCACTCTGGACCTCCTGAAACAGAGTCTCTCGGGGGTGGGGTGGGTGGGGTTGAGGATTACATATTTTAAACCCATGATTCTGGTACACATCGGTGCTGGGCACCCACTGTGCCAGGCTGGCACCACTCCCTTCTCCTCTCGCACCACCCCAGATTGGACTGTGGCCACCTGATGCTCCTGCAGACTTAACCACACCCAGGCTCTCATCGGAGGTGTGGGCATGGGCCACCTGCCAGTCCTTTGGCCTAACAGCCCTCCACTGTGACCTCTCTGAGCTCCTGTGTGCCCTTGGGTAAGCTAATCCACCTCTCTGAGCCAGGGCAGCATCTCTATCCCCCCAGTAGCCACCTGATGGGCCCTGGCTGCTCTGCTGAGACCTCTGCCAAAGGTCACCTGCCCTCGGCCACTATTCCTGAATCCCTGCACTCAGATGCTCTCCTGGGACCCCAGCCCATGGGTCTCTCTCCGTCTTGGCTCTGGTACTGAAATCACCTGATTTCCTGTGTGGTTCCTCAGGACTTTAGCTTCCCTGAGTGCTCAGTGCCCAGCACAGGGCTTGGCCCAGCTTGAGTGCCCACCAATTATTAGATGAATTCAATTAAATACGCTTGAAATTGAATGGTGCCTTTTCTGTGTGTTTATAGAAACTAAGCAGACTAGAAGGAATTTCAGCATGGGAGAAGACTGTCAGAGCTCTATAGAGGGAAATGGCCTTATTCCTGGGAAAGGCATTGTTACATGGTGTCCCCCAAAGCACGTTCTGCCCCAAAGAAACGCAGGTGGACATGATTTGGGGGGGCAGGGGCAGAGCCAAGGAAGTATGCTTGCTTTTTTTTTATAGCAAGCAAAACAACAATGGCAACAACAGGGCTTCCCTGGTGGCGCAGTGGTTGAGAATCTGCCTGCCAATGCAGGGGACACGGGTTCGAGCCCTGGTCTGGGAAGATCCCACATGCCGCGGAGCAACTAGGCCCGTGAGCCACAACTACTGAGCCTGCGCGTCTGGAGCCTGTGCTCCGCAACAAGAGAGGCCGCGACAGTGAGAGGCCCGCGCACCGCGATGAAGAGTGGCCCCCGCTCGCCACAACTAGAGAAAGCCCACGCACAGAAACGAAGACCCAACACAGCCAAAAATAAATAAACAAATAAATAAATAAATTTTTTTTTTAAAACATGGCAACAACACATAAGCATGGAGGAGATGAATTCAGACTCATGGGGACAGACAGAGAAAAAGAGATTGAAAAAAGAAAATGATACCCTGATACAAAGACAGACGAAGACACTACAAGAAAACTACAGACTGATATCCCTTACGAACACTGATGCAAAAGTCCTCAAGAAAATACTAGCAGGGACTTCCCAGGTGGTGCAGTGGTTAAGAATCTGCCTGCCAACGTAGGGGACACAGTTTCGTTCCCTGGTCCAGGAAGATCCTACATGCCTCGGAGCAACTAAGCCTGCTAGCCACAACTACTGAGCCCGCGTGCCACAACTACCGAGCCCGTGTCCTACAATTACTGAAGCCCGCGCGCCTAGAGCCCATGCTCCGCAACAAGAGAAGCCACTGCAATGAGAAGCCCGTGCACTGCAACGAAGAGTAGCCCCTGCTCGCCGCAACTAGAGAAAGCCTGCACACAGCAATGAAGACCCAACACAGCCAAAAAACCCCAAAAAAACCAAAAAACCAGCAAACCAAATTCAGCAGCCTATTGGAAGGATTATACACTGTGACCAAATGGGATGTATGCCTGTAACACAAGGATGGTAAAATTTTTTTAAAAATAAATTTATTTATTTATTTTTGGCTGCATTGGGTCTTCGTTGCTGCACACAGGCTTTCTCTAGTTGCAGCGAGCAGGGGCTATTCTTCGTTGCGGTGCGCGGGCTTCTAACTGCGGTGGCTTCTCTTGTTGAGGAGCACAGGCTCTAGGCGTGCAGGCTCAGTAGTTGTGGCCCATGGGCTTAGTTGCTCCGTGGCATGTGGGATCTTCCCAGACTAGGGCTCGAACCCGTGTCCCCTGAATTGGCAGGAGGATTCTTAGCCACCGCACCACCAGGGAAGTCCCAAGGATGGTAAATTTTATGTTAGGTGTATTTTACCCAATAATATCGGGAGAAAGAAAGAGAATGAAAGGAGAGAGAGAGAGAATTAAAAGAGACACAGTGGAAAAGACAGAGTGAGACCAAGGAGGAAAGAGACAGAGATGGAGAGAAAACGAGAGAGAAAGACACAGGGATGGAAAGGGAATGTGGTGAGAAAGAGAAAGAGTGGCAGGCACCGAACGAGACAGAAAAAAAAAAGAGAGAGAGAGGAGATGAAAGTAAAAAAAAAAAAAAAAAAAATAGAAGTTGGAAAAAACCAAAGGCAGAGGGAAGGCTGTTCTTGGGGGAGAGAGGGGCACGTACTACTGAACGAGGATTTTCACCAGGTTGATGTGGCCGCAGGTGGCCGCGGCATGCAGGGGCGTCCACAGCTCGTTGTCCTTGGCGTTCACATTGGCACCGTGGGAAAGGAGCAACTTGACAATTTCCTCAAAGTTGTCAATGCAGCACTGCAAGGTGGACACAGGCAGGGTCAGCTCCCGGCAGGGCCCTGGGTCGTGACGAGGGCACACCAAGTTCCCCCCCCCGAGAGGCCACAAGAAGGACAGCAGAGCCAAGCTGCCTGAGTTTGAATCCAGCTCCATTACGTACATGCTGCGTGATCTTGGGCAAGCCACTTAACCTTTCTGAGTCTGTTTCCTTGTGAGTAAGTTAATAATATACAAGATAAAAATATAAATACAATCAAAAAATAAAGTCGGCTATAAGATGTTTTGCAAATGTGGGTGGAATGGGATGAAATTTGGAATGAGGCTTTAAAACCTTTTTAATTTCAGAAGGCTTCCTTCGAACAAAACTGTATGGAGAACTCTTAGATAACCAATCAATTCAAGCAGGGCTGCTTGGGCTGAAGCAGGGGCATGTGCTGGTTGGGTGGGGATGGGGGTGATGGGGGAGATCCCCCTTGACAGCAGTGACCTCCTAGATCACAGTTTGGAATCTCTGACTTAGGAATTTCTGACCCAGAAGCTAGTTCTTGGGGAAGTCCCAAGTGACCAAGCCTCGCCCCCAAAAACCAAGCACTGTGTGAGGCTCTAAGGGGCCCTAATACAGTCCCTGCGAGGAGACAGCCGTGTCTGTGCTCCTGCTTGTCCACACGTGGGGCAGCCCCAGGGAGAAGGCAGCCCCCGGAGAGATGCAGGGCTCCAACGGCCATTGGAGCTCCCAAACTCCAGGGACGGAGGGTGAAAGATTCCAAGGGGACAGAGGGGCCTCAAGCCAGGACCATGAGCAGCGAAAAGTGAGGACAGAGGAAGTAGAAGACAGGAAACCACTTTACAGACTACAGGATGCATCCCAGGTGACCTCTGGAGAAGCCAGCAGGGGACAAAGTGTTCGGCACTGCCCATCCAGGGAAGCGCTTACCCCTCGGTGCAATGGGAGATGTTGCAGAGTTATACTCAGAGGAGCAGAACAGTCAAGCTTGTTTTTTAAAAAATCCCTCCTCAAAAAAAAAAAAAAAAAAAAAAAAAAAATCCCTCCTCTGGCTGCATGTGGAGAAGAGATTGCGATCACAAGCTTTGCAGGGGAGAAGAGGCATAGTGAGGAGCTATGTTGAAATCACCCATTTAAGAGATAATGGTGGTCCAACCTACAGAAGTGACCATAGGCCTGTGGAGGAGTGACTGGATGCCAACAGAAGGAGCGGGGGCACCTGTGGGAGCCCACAGCCCCAGGTGGGTGTGGGGATGGGGATGAGGCTGGGGCGACACCACGACCTCCACCCCCATTCTCAGCAGAACCAGGGGTCAGTGCCAGAGGGACAGATGGGAAAGAAGCAGACATTTGCACAGATGGTGCCAAGGACCCAGGTTCTCTTTCTGCACCAGCCGATCTGGGGTTGGCTGGCTCTGGGGGCACCTCTCCGGACAGCAGGGGCATGTGTGACCCAGTGGAGCTGGGTGCTGCCTCAGGTAGTCGGGAGAACCATGCAGTGACACAGCACCGCCGGCAGAGGGCACCAAAGGCACCAGAGTGAGGCAGCGGGGAAAGGCGAGGGTCCCCAGGCTGTCACCGGGAGATGGGTTCGGGATGGCCCGGTCCACAGGCGGAGAAGCAGCCCAGCCCCTGGGATCGGGGGACAGGAGGGCCAGAGAGCCCACCCTGAGGGCTGCAGAAAACATGAGGATGGGCGGGGCGGTGGGTGGGCGGGGGGATTATGCACCCAGAATTGTAGTCGTGTGAAAAGGATGCCCATGGGCTGGGCCAGTCTGTACCTGAGCAAGGGCTGGGTTGGGACCCGGATGCAGGAGTGCAATGGGGGCTGGTACGTGATGGAGTGGGCCGGCCTCCTCTCCTGCATTCCACAAGGTGGGCAATGACACCTGGCATTGGATGACTCCTCCCACCCCGTCACTTCCCACGTCCAATCTATCACCAGGTGTGGATTCCATCTCCTGCATCGCTGTCCCCATCCCCACTGCCTTGGCTGAGGCTTCATCACCTCTCTCTGCCTCCCTGTCACTCTCCTTCCACACACCTCAGCCAGAGAGAGCTTCTTTGTTAATCCAGCCACGTTGCTCTCAGTTTACAAACCTCTGAAAGGCTCCCTGTTGCCAAGAGCAGAAAATCCACAGAAAGCTCTTCTTACTGTGCTCCTTCGTTGTATTGGAACAGTAGTGACAATAATGATGACACCAAAAACAACAGCCCCAGCAAGAGCAGTAATAATATGTCACATTGTCAATAATAAGAGCTAATGCTTTTTGAGAAGTTACTAGGGCCACGCATCTTGCTAGCCATGCATTGCCTCATTTGATCCTCAGAACAACACTTCCAGAGCTCCATAGCCATGTGGGGCTAGAGGCTACCGTACCGGGCAGTGTCGATACACAGAACATTCCATCACCATAAAGGTTCTATTGGACAGTGCTGCCCTGAACTCAGTTTCCTGAGCTGTAAAATGGGGATAATAATATTTCAAAGACTTGCTGTGATGATCAAACCACACTTCACATAAGTGAAGTGGCTTTGCCGAGAAGTGAACATGTGACAAATTCTAATAATAATAATAACTAATATTTACCCAGTGTCAAGTGATGCTTATAGGGTTTTTATGTGTATTTATTTAATCCTCACAACAACCCAACGAGATGGATACTTGTTGTTCCTCTTCTACAGATGAGGAAAGTGAGGCACAGAGAGCTTAAGTAACTTGCCCAAGGTCACACAGCTAGAATTTGTGGATGCATGAAGCCCTGCGGGACAGGAAGAGAAGCCAAGAGGACACATGGGGAGCCCCTGGGCTGATGGCTGAGGGTGGAGACTTGTCCCCAGGGCTTATGGGTAGGAGGGTGGCCAGTCTCTGCCCTCAGAGGGAGATGGAGAGGCTCTCCCCAGCCCAGGGTTCCAGTAGCCTGGCCTCCCAGCCACCAGGCTGCATTCAAGTCCACCTGATCAAAAACTTGGTCCAGAGCACAGGGAGGTTCAGTGAGTTCACTCGTTAACTCAGCACACACATATTGAGCACCTACTGTATGCCAGCATGGGGCGCAAGACTGGGATACACCGATGAGAAAGAGACATGGGCTCTGCTCTTGTGCAGCGCAGAGTCTGGGTAACGGGAGACCAGCATTAAATAGTCACGCTAATGGATGAAATGACAAAGGGATGCTCAGAAGAAAGGATATGGATATAACGGCAGAGCTCTCAGGCTCTTGCTGGGCACGCACCCGAGCGCTGGGTGAAGTGCGACGGGGAGCAGTACCTTGTGTGTGCAAGGGACCGAAAAGTCAAGTGGCTGGAGGCCAGGCAGCCAGAAAACATGGTGGGCTCAGCAGGGGCACAGGGGAGTTCCTTACCCCCAGCGTCATGGAAAGACACCAGAGCACTTTGAGTAGCATCAGCAGATGTTGGGTCTGAGCATCCCTGCAGCCACTGCTTGGAGGATGCATCAGGGCAGGGCTGCCTGAACGCTGGGGACTAGTTAGGGGGCTGTTGCAGCATCCAGGTGACAAATGACAGACAGCCAGAGCAGCCCCTCCCCAGCCAAAGGGGCCTGGGCCCATCTCGCTGCCCTAAAAAGGATGTGTGTTTTGATAGCACATGATTCCTGGCCGGAGTTCATGGCTGTGTGACCTTAGGAAGGTCACATAAGCCCCCTGTCAATCACTTTTGTCACGGGGGTGGATGGATGCCTTGGTGGGTGTGAACAAATGTGCTTCGTAAACTGTCAAGCTCCAGACAAACTTGCTTTGTTTGTCAAACCCTTTGCCAGGCAGTGAGGACGCAGTGTACAAAGGCTCCCTGTCCGCGGAGGCTGTGTGTGTGCCGTGCATGTGGGCACGGGGCTCTTTGGGCGTGTCTGTAACAGACACACTCGTCTCCAAAGCAGACAAGAGCCTTTCAGATGTGGCAGCTGCGGCTCCCCTCCCGCTCCTCCCTGAGGGCTCTGGGCAGGAAAAAGCAGGGAGATGGGGCACCTGTCCAGGTGGAGAGCAGGGGAGCAGGGGCCCCAGCAGGTCCTTACCTGGTGCAGGGCTGTGAGTCCATCCTCGTTGCACAAATCAGGGCTGACCTTATTCTTCAGGAAGTAGCGCACTGCAACAGAGGGGACAGGAGTGACTGTCCTGTCACACTTCAGGTGTGCAGGGATGCGGGGGACCCAGGTAAGACCCGCTCTCCCCCAGGTCCTGACACAAACAGTCTTGTTTACTCCTTACAACAGGGGTGAGAGGTAAGTGTCAAAACCTCCCCATTTCACAGATGAGGAAACTGAGGCACAGAACACAGATCTCTTGTCCAGGATTTCCAAGAGGTGGAGAGCACTGCCTGTCTTACTCTGCATAATAATGACAGGAGCTAACGGTTATTGAGCACTTCCTGTGCGCCAGGCACAGAGCTAAGCGATTTACATTTGTTGTCCAGAGGGAGCACATTCTAGTCGCTGAAAGCATACACTCTGATGACCAATGGCTTGGGTTCAAATTAAGTGCCGTTTTTATTGGCTGTGCAACCTCAGTCAAGACACTTCCCTCTCTGTGCCTCAGTTTTCTATTCTATAAAATGGGGATGATGTTAATCCCACCTCACCAGGACATCATGTGGAATAATTGAGGTGAGCTGTGGCAGGGTCTTAGCACGGTGTCTGGCACATGGTTTGAACGTCAGCACTTGTTATGGAGGTTGTTATTATTTTTATTAACACTGCAGGTCCCTGCACCCATAAGTGCCAAATGCCCCTTCTTTGGCCCTACTGAGCCTTGAGGCTTTAAAGCAGAGGCTTTAACTGCCCTCCATCCTGAGACCTTTGTCTAGTGTGTGTGTGTGGGTGTGTGTGTGTGAGTGTGTGTGTGTGTTTGTGTTTTCAGGGATGGTGGGAGGGGGGAGGGAGCTGGGGCGTGGGAGGGCAAAGTGAACTCTAGCCACAGCCTCCAATCCTTCTTGCTTAGGACCAGTTCCTCCCCTTTTCCACGGGGACCCTCCCTCGTTCTCCATCCTCCCCAACCCATTCAAGCCCTAGTTCCCATCCTGGACCCAAGGGCAAAGGGAAAGAGGGAGGGTCAGCACACACATACTGGTAGTACATCATCGTATCAATACATTCAAGTCCACCTGCCCAGAAACTTGGGCCAGAGCACAGGGAGTCTTCAGTGCGTTCATTCATTAAGTCAGTACACACATTTTAAGCACCTACTGTATGCCAGCATGCGGAATGACGCTGGGATACACCAAGGAGCAAGAGACATGGGCTCTGCCCTCGTGTGGCTCAGAGTCTGGGTAGCAGGAGACTGACATCAAACGAGCAAACCCACCAGCCCTGCAGGCACCTTCCCAGCCAGCAGCAGTAGCCCCTGCCATGGCCTCCAAGCTTTAGGATACCCATCTCTGGCCAGCCTCCAGCTGCACAGTGCCCATGGGGCCAATGGGATGAGTCCACTGAAGCCCATGGTTCCTCTTCTGGCCCATCGTACCCTTCCCTGTTCAAATGGCTCCAAGCCCGAAGGTAGGGCCTGCACAGGCCTCTTCCCCAGATCCACCTTCCCAAGGGTGGACCATGCAGTGGGAAAATACACCTCTAGGCTGAAGGGGTGACCAAGGGGTGGCCGTTTGCAGAGCAAATGGAGGAACTTGACTACACAAGCTGGCTTGTGTGTGAGGCCCTCATGATGCCAGGGACTGAGGCCTGGGTCCTGCAAATGGAAGGAGCAGGCTGGGCCTGGCCCCTCTGAGCCCCCTCCCACTCCCACCCAGTTTGGCTTCCTCAAAACACGAGCCAAACTGCACAGCCCCTAATGCCCGCTGGGGGTGCTATCTCCACACTACAGCCCACCACCCGCGTGATGGGGCAGGGACACAGTGGTTTCCTCCTAGATTTGCCTCTGCTGTGCAGTAACAAGCTTGAGTGACCTGTGAAGGGCAGAGGGAAGGCCATCCATTCTGCAGGCTGAATACCTGCTCGGCAGCCCCAGCGGGTGCTGGGGAAGAAGATGAGGTCTCTGGAGCAGCGGGGATGGGGGCCGTCTTCATTAGTCCCAGCTCCTGGACCCAAAGCCCCAGTGGCACCCTTGGCCTGAGTGTGAACAGAGCCCCCTGTGAAGGGGAGGTTGAGGCTTCCACCCAGCCTCCTGGCAAGAGGTGACATCTCCGGCAGACTTGCCCTAGATGCTTTCATTGCTGCTGGGGGTCAGAGTGACAGGAGTTTATACCAAATACAGTCAGGTCCTCTGGAACCACTAGCCACATCTAGCTCATATGGCTTTCAAATGTTAACTCATAAAAATTCAAAATTCACTTCCTCAGTCGCTCTGGCCACATTTCAAGTGGTCAACAGCCACAGGTGGCTACCATATCAGAAAGTGCAGAAATAGAACATTTCCATCTTCACAGCAAGTTCTATTGGACAGTGCTGCTTTGGGGCATTATACATGGAAATTAGCCCCATCACCAAGAACTAAAACCCTTCTGTGGCTCCCCATTGCTCTGGGAACAACGTCCAAAACTCTTACTATGGCATAGAAGGTCTGCACGATGTCTTCCCTGCCTGCAGGCCTCCATCTTGCACAATTCCAGGGGGAACCATTCACACTGTGGTCTGTGAGACTGGTACCCCCCAGCCCAGGGCAGAGCAGTGCACAGCTTGCTCAGCTGTACACAGGACTCCTAACCTACCTGCCTCTCCAGTCTCACTTCTTAAACTCCAAACACCTTCCACAATGGTCTTTTGTCAGCTACAGAGCCACCATACTTCCTTTGGCCTCTGAGTTTTGCATAGCCTGTTCCCATTGCCTGGAAGATGCAATCATCCATCCATCCATCCACCCATCCATCCACCCATCCATCCACCCATCCATCCATCCATCCACCCTCATCCATGCATCCATACATCCATCCACCCATCTACAATCCATCTACCCACCCTCATCCAATCATCCATCCACTCACCCACCCATCCACCAACCATCTATCCACCCACATCCATGCATCCATCTCTGATACACACACACACACACACACACACACACACACATACACACACACACCTGTCTCACTCCTCATCCTGTGCATCCCACCTCAAACTCTCCAGACGAAGCCACTCCCCCTGGTCTGCACGCCCAGAGCTTCTATACATCTCATACATAGCCTTATCACAACCATAATTACGTAACAATTTGAGTAATCATGGTAGACTTTGGGTCTGCCTCTGTAGGGCAGGACGGTGACCTGGCACTTGCTGCTCTTTCCTTAAGGCCTGGCACGTGGTAAATCCTCAACAACCTTTCCAGGACCCTGACCTAATTGGTAGCCCCTTAGCTCAGTCCAAGTACACGGCTTCTCCATCTCCGAGCACAGCAGACCACCCTGTATGTAGTGCTGACCCGTATGGCTCGCATCTGGAGTAGGCAGTGCTGCCCGCAGGGTCCTCCTACCAGGATGGTTGGTAGCTGCTCTCAGCCTCAAGTCCACGTTTGAAGACTATGGCAAAGCCACTGATCACCGTGGCCCAGCCTGTCCACGGGCTGGTGGGGTTGTCCTGGGCCTGACAGCTGGCCTTTGGGAGAGTAGAAGTGACCATGATGTCCCTGTGCAGGATGGGTTTCTGGAAGGTTCTCCATTGGGGGTGGGTGGTGGACCAGGCTTCTGGTCCAGGAGACACTCTTTGAGGCAAAAGTTAAGCATCAGCTGCCAAAAGCAGCCTTTGTGTGCAGTAATTATTAGGGTGTTCTCTGTGTGGCACGGGAGCCTAAGACATGTAATTAGTCCAATGTTGGGCAGTTATTTTCAGCCCAAGAAGTGGGACAAGTCATCCTCGTCTCTAAGGAGCTGTCGACAGTCATGAGCCAAGGCCCCCTCCGTGGTTCTACTAACGCTTTAGCTGGGAGCCTGGCTCTGGACACAACTCATTGGAGCAAAGACCCCACCACCCAGGGCCTGGCCAGGTTTTCCTGCCTCTGGGGTTCAGCAAGAAAAATGATTCTTCTATCAACAGTGTCTTCTTACTGGACGCCTCCTATGCACCCAGGTCAATGCAGAACCACTTTCTTTCATGGGTTCATGTCTAATTATTCCTCTTACGGAGAACAGGAGACAGAGGAGACAGAGGGTCAGGGAAGTGCAGCTCACAGCCACGTGCAACCGAGTGGAGGAAATCAGACCCTCTGATTTCTAAGCCCAAGCTCTTAGCCACAAGGCTGCTCTGTTCTGCCCCTGAGGCCAGGAATGTGAACCAGCATTGCTGGAGTAACCAGAGCCGGGCTGAGAGCTGGCATGGGGAGGAGGGGGAAAGGAGAGTGGACAGAGTGACCTCTGCTCTGCAAGCATCAGAGGCCCTCGAGTCCCAGGCCAAGCCTCTTCTTGCAGACAGAAGGGCTCAGTGATCCACAACCAGGACAGAAGAAACATGGCAGCCCCAGGGTCATGGTCAGACATCTCAGGGGCCAAATTAAACACAAAGTTGCCTTCTCTCACTCCCTCCTTAAAACCCTCTGGTGGTTCCACATTGCTCTTAGAATAGAGTTCAAAATCCTTCCTTGGCCTTCACTGGGGTCAGCAAACTATGGTGCAAGGGCCATATCTGGCAGGCAGCCTGTTTCCATAAATTAAAATTTTTTGGAACACATCCGCACTCATTGATTTACATATTGCCTGTGAATGCTTTTACCCTACAACACCAGAGTTGAGTAGTTACAGCAGAGATGTATGGCCCGCACAACGTAAAATATTTACTATCTGGCCCTTTACAGAAAAGATTTGATGACCCTGGTCTTCACGGTCCTGCATGGTGTGGTCCACCTACAGGGCTACCACCTTGCACAGTTCCGGGGGGCACTGTTCTCAGCATAGTCTATGGCAATGGCTAGCTCTGGAGTTGTGCAGTGTGCAGCCTGCTCAACCTGACCTAGCCATCCTATATCCCTAGTCCCCCAGGCTCTTCTCTTGCTCTCCAAGCACCTTGCACAATGGAGGTAACTGGCTTGGGGGGATCTGAGGGGTTGGCTGGGGCTCAGGGAGGACAAAGACAAGAAGGGCATGCTCTCCTCTCCAGCTGGGCATGTCCACCACTTCTCCTGATCGCCCACCCTCAGGTCTGCCCCCAAAGCACCAACACCAGGCCTGCCCATCAGTTTGTCCAAGTGACCCTCTGTCCTCACACATTTCTTTAGCTGTGGCTTTAGGCAAGTTATTCCTTCTCTCTGTGCCTCTGCGTCCTCATCTGTAAAATGGGGATCACGACAGCATCTTTTTTGAGGGGTTGCTGTGAGGATTAAGTAAGACAATGCCCGAAAGCTACTACTATCATTTGTATTAAAAATAAAAATAAAAAACAACCACTGAGCTCCTGCCTGGTCCCACCCTGTGCTGGGTGCTGGAGATGTAATCATGGATATCTGGCATTTCTCAAGAGCCCTTGACCTGGTCCTAAAAGACAGAGGTCATCTCTCTCCAGGGAACTCCGAGCATCTGCTGGTTCAAGGACCACAGTGAGGCCACAGCCAATGTCCCCACAACCCCCCATGAAGGCAAGACCCCACTGAGATGGCAAAGAGGTGGCTCCCGCCCTCCCCTCATGTATTCCTGCTCCTGGCGCCAACCCCGTCGCTCCGCCCACACCTCCCTGGCAATCTGGCTGGAATCTGGGCCAAGCAGGGCCATCTGTTCCCCTCCGTCTCCAGCTGTAGCGAGCGAGGCTGAACCAGCCCATCTCGGCAGGAAGCTGGTGGCGGCTGCCTTTGGGGAGAAATCACTGCTGACCAGCTTGTGTTTTCTTTGCCACCTGACCCACTCCACCCCACAGAGCAGACCTCCTGACCTCGGGCTGGTCAGTGACGTGCAACCACAGGTGTGGGTCCTGCACCTGCCCTGGGGGATGAGGGACAGCAAGGCAGAGGTGTCTGCTTACTGGAGGTGGACCTTGGACAATCTACATCTGCTGGGGGCGCCCTGGGGCTGAGCTGCTGTCGCCTGGCCACGTGACTTCCACTATCACATTCACAGGACACCCACTCACCAAGCCCTCCTCCCTTCCCGTCTCGCTTCCTTTCCCACCCAACACCCAGGAACGAAGCCTCATCCTCCCACTCCCTCCTAGGCGCTGACCTAGGAGGTCAGATCTAGTTTCTGACCCTCCACACCCCTACTTTCTCCCACCCCCCCAACCCCCCTCCCTGAAACCCTCACCAATAATTCAGTCACACTGGTTTCTTCCATTTCTTAAAGCAAAACAAAACAAAAACTGAGCTCCTCAAGGCCTTTACACACACAGTTTCCTGCACCTGGAGCCCTCTTTCTTCCCATACTTGGGCCAGCAAACTCCTCTTCTTCCTTCCAATTCCAGCTGAAATGTCACCTCCTCTGAGAGGCCTTCCGTGATCACCCCAATCTCAATCGAGTTGCCTGAGTTATTCTCTCCCATAATACCCTGCATTTCTGCTTCACAGTAGCTCCTATGGCAATTTATAATTATAGGGTCATTAGTTAGCATATGTTAATTATATAGTTCTTTGTTTAGTTTTGGGGGCTCCATGAGGGCAGGGCACCCCATTGACTGGTGTTCCCAGTGTCTAGCATGGAGCCTGGCTCAGAGCAGGGGCTCAAGAAATATCTATTGCAGTGAGAACACCTGAAATCTACTCTCTTAGCAAATTTCTAGTACTCAATACAGCACCATTATTAACTGTAATCATCATGCTTCACATTAGGTCTATAGATGTATTCATCCTACATAATGGCAACTTTGTACCCTTTAACCAATATCTCCCCCCCAAAAAAGTAACTATATGAGGACATGGATATGTTAATTAGCTTGACTATACTAATCTTTCTCTCTCTCTCTCTCTCTCTATACATATATATATATATAAATAAACATCACATTGTGTACCTTAAATATATACAATTTTTTAAAAATTTATTTTTATTTATTTATTTTTGCCTGCGTTGCGTCTTCGTTGCTGTGTGGGCTTTCTCTAGTTGCGGAGAGCGGGGGCTACTCTTTGTTGCGGTGCGTGGGCTTCTCATTGCAGTGGCTTCTCTTGTTGCGGAGCATGGGCTCTAGGCGCGGGCTTCAGTAGTTGTGGCACATGGGCTTCAGTAGTTGTGGCTCGCGGGCTCTAGAGCGCAGGCCCAGTAGTTGTGGCGCACGGGATTAGTTGCTCCACGGCATGTGGGATCTTTCCGGACCAGGGCTCGAACCCGTGTCCCCTGCATTGGCAGGCAGATTCCCAACCACTGTGCCACCAGGGAAGCCCAAATATATACAATTTTTATTTAAAAAAATCTATTGTGTGAATGAACAAAGGCAGGAAGGAATGGAGGGAGTGCGCAATGCTCTGGGGGTCCACAAAGCTGCTTGTTCAGGGGGGCCTTGGGATGGTGGGACATGGTCTCCCCCTGGGGACACGTGCATAGTCCTGCAGACACAACACAAAGAGTGTGACTTGAGGACTGAAAAGCAACAGGCATGGATTTTGCATAGAAATGAAGCAGCGAATACCCCTCCCCAAGCCTCCAGTGGCAATACAGCCAGACATGGCAGCTGACCGTAGGAGTCCATCAGCCCACCTCCAGGCCAGGCCCCAGGCACCATCATGACCCTCCCACCCAGGATCCCTGTCCTCACTCCCTCTGTCCTGCACCTTTGGTGTTCTTTCTACAATCCAGCACTGACTGTACACCAGGCACTTTGTCTATCAAATCCATTAGTCTTCCTAAGCCAGTTATGAGGACTAATGACCTGCTATTATAAATTAACTGCCTGGTATCATCACCCCAATTTACAAATGGGAAAACTGAGGCTCAGGCTTGAACATGTGAAATGACTTGCACCAGGGCACGTGTCTGGGAATGGCAGAGCTGGGATTTTAACCCGGATCTGGCCACCTCCAAAGGCTGAACACTTAACCACTTCGCTAAAATTGCGCCAAACAAGGACCCGGGGAAGGGAAGGTGGGCAGCAAAGAGATGTGTAAGATGGATGCAGACATTAGCGTGAAGAAAGCCATTGACAAAAAGCTAGACGAAAGGTCAAGACCACTGCCAATAGTTCAGTGTTCAGTACATGATAATAAAGACAATGATCGCTAACAGTCATCCCAGAACCTTCTTGTTAGAGCAGTTTGCAGACAGGACACTGGGGCAGGAGGTTAACACTTAGCCTGAGGTCCCGTGACAAATGAGTGGCAACTCGGGGGCTGACTCGAGCCTGAGCTCCACCACTTCCTCTGTTTGTCTTCCTGCTGCCTCTCCATTCTAGGCAGACCCCACCCCATCCCTGATGCCAAGAATCCTCATGGCCGGCCTCCGGCTGCTGCACCCCACCCACTAGGCTGCACCTCCTCCATGGAAAATCGTGCCCCCCGCTGGCCCTGTTTCCTCCCCTTCCTCACATCCCAGCTCTGCTTTGCTCAGTCTCATGGGGTCCAGCACCTGGGGCCTGGTCAAACCAGCTCCTCTGGCCCTCCCTCCCCCTCTGCCCCTCCTCAGGGTGCTGTCAGGGCTGCAGGGGGCCCAGCCTACTGCTTTAACCATGCCAGAAGGGCCAGCACTCTCAGCCTCTTTCCTCTCCTCCCAAGTCAAGGTTGTCTCGGGTCCTCAGTGCACTGCACCTCCCAAATCATTCCACCGAGCAGCTTCAACCTTTCTACCCACCACTGCTCATCCCTGGAGCAGAAAGAGCCAGAAATAGCTGCTTCTAGGGAAGCCCAGCCGCCTTGGGCTGGGGGTGGAGTCAAGTCTAATGGTTTCTGCAGGGACTGGTGCAGCCCATCCCACAGGCAGGAAGTTCACCCCCGGATCCCGGGCGATGACTCAGCCATGGTGGAGGGTGGGCTCAAAGTCACAGCCCCAGGCCCAGGCCCCAGGAGCCAGGCCTTGCTCTCCCTTAGGCAGCCCCCCTCCAGGGCCCATTCGAGAAGAGGGGTCAGACAATAACAAGTGTTGGCAAGGATGTGGGGACATCAGAACTCTCATGCATTGCTGGTGGGAATGTAAAATGGTGCAGCTGCTGTGGAAAACAGTCTGGCGGTTCCTCAGAATGTAAACATGGAGTTACCATATGACCCAGTGATTCCACGACTAGGTATAGACCCAAGAGGAATGAACACGTATGTCCACACAGAAACTTGTACACAGATTTTACAGTAGCATTATTTACAATAGCCCCAAAGTGGAAACAAGCCAAATATCCATCAATGGAGGAATGGATAAATGAAATATGGCATAGTCACACAGTGGAATATTATGTAGCCATAAAAAGGAATGAAATGCTGATATGTGCTACACCACGGATGTACCTTTGAAACATCATGCTAACTGAAAGAGGCCAGTAATGAAAGACCACCACATATTGTGTGATTCCGAACATTTACAGGAAATGTTCGGAATAGGCAAATCCATAAAGATAGAAAGTAGATTAGTGGTTGTCAGGGGCTGAAGGGAGCAGGGAATGAGGAATGACTGCTCATGAATACAGGGTATCCTTTTGATGAAATTTTTCTGGAATTAGTTAGTGGTGATTATTGTACAACCTTGTGAATGTACTAAAGACCACAAATTGCACACTTTTAAGAGGGAATTTTGTAGTATGTGAATGATACCTCAGTTTTAAAAGGAAAGCAAGGGGCTCCAAGCTGACCTTGAGCATCCTGCTGTAAGCTCATTCCCCTGCCAGCCTGGGAGATCTGTGAGGTCAGTACAGCACCTGTCGCATTCATCGCTGTACCCACAGGGCCGAGGATGGTAGCCAGTACACAGTAGGTATTCAATCTTTACTTAATGGAAGGGAAGGAAGGAGGAGGCCACTGGCCACTTGGGCTGTATATGATCTGGCCTCTGTTCACCTCTCCTGGCATCATCCGTCCTCACCGCCATGGACCCTTTCAGGACCACCCATGCACCACCCTCTCTCTTGCATTTGTAAGCCTTCTTGTGTGCTATTCCCTCTGTCTGTCTTTTTCTGCCCTCACTTCACTTGGCTAATTCTTAACCAGGTTTCAGCTTAAGTGTCACTTCCTACATGAAGCCTCCCCAGGCTGGGCCAGGTACCCTTCTCATGCGCTTTCTGTTACCTTCCCAAGAACACTTAACACCATAATGTAGTTGTGTATGGATTTGTCTGTGTTTTTACTAGACTATCAGCTCTGGAGGGGTAGAGGAGTAGGAACCACAAACTTTCTAGCTACTGTGACATAGGCTCCTGGTCAATATGTGATGATTACAGGGGTCAGGAGAGCCGGCCTGGCTTCTACTCAATCCTCAGAACTGGCCAGAGCATCCTCCCTTGGGATATTTTATGCTTTGTCCTCTGGACAACAAGGCTCCCAGGCTGGGCTGGGCCACAGACTTTTCCATCTCAGAGAGAATCTTCATCCCTTGGCTTATATAATACAAAGAGGCCAGTTTCTCTCTTAGCATCTCTGATGTCCACATGACTGTGAGGACAAGATGGCCAAGGGTGCACCAGACATGAAGCTATAATCTTCTCTTTTCTAGAGCCTCCATGCCCAGGGCACATGGCTGAGCTGGGCAGGAGTTTTTTTTTTGTTTTTTTTTTGGGGGGGGCAGGAGTTTTTGACAGAGACTCGTATCAGCTACCCAGATGTCTCTGGACATATGTAACTTATATCTAGTATTAGGTGTGTGCCAGAAAAATGATTTCAGACCCTTTAGAATATAAACTCTATGTGGGCAAATCTTGTTCGTCTTCTTATTTGGGGTATCCAGCACCTAGAGTAAGAGCTCAACAAATATTTGTTGAGAGAATGAACAAGAAAAATTGTTTTTCTTCCGTAAGAAGATAAAACTGAAGATACTAGGGAAATTTAACAAAATATGTACAAGATCTATATGAAGAAAACTACAAAACTCAGATGGATGGAATTTTAAAAACTAAATAAAAGGAGAGGTATTCCATTTTCATGGATAGGAAGACTCAATATTGCCAAGATGTCAGTTTTTCCCAACTGGATCTATAGATTCAATGCAACCCCAATCAGAAACGAGCTATTTTATGAATACTGACAAACTGATTCTAAAGTTTATATGGAGAGGCAAAAGATCCAGGATAGTCAACACAATATTGAAGGAGAAAAATAAAGTTGAAGGACTGACACCACCTGACTTTAAGACTTAGTATAAAGCTATAGTAATCAAGGCAGTGTGATATTGGTGAAATAATAGACAAATAGATCAATGGAATAGTATAGAGAGCCCAGAAATAGACCCACATAAATATAGAGAACTCTCATCCATTGCTGGTGGGAATGCAAGATGGTGTAGCCACTTTCGATGGTTTCTTACAAAACTAAACATACTCTTACCATACAATCCAACAATCACACTCCTTGGTATTTACCCAAAGGAGTTGAAAACTATGTCCACACAAAAACCCACATACAGATATTTATGGTAGCTTTATTTATAATCACCAAAACTGAGAAGTAACCAAGATGTCCTTCAGTAAGTAAATAGATGAACTGTGGTACATCCAGACAATGGAATATTATTCAATGCTAAAAATAAATAAGCTATCAAGTTTAAATGCCTATTACTAAGTGAAAGTGAAAAGCTACATACTGTATGATTCTAACTATATGACATTCTGGAAAAAGCAAAACTATGGAGACAGTAAAAGGATCCGTGGTTGCCAGGAGTTGGGGAGGGGAGAGGGATGAAGAGGCAGAGCACAGAGGATTTGGGAGGCACTGAAAATACTCTGTATGATATCTTTATGATGGATACATGTCATTATATATCTGTCCAAATCCATAGAACATACAACATAAGAGTGAACCCTAATGTAAACTATGGTCTTTGGATGATTGTGATGTGTCCTTGTAGGCTCATTAATGGTAACGAATGTACCACTGTGATGGGTGTTGTTGATAATGGGGGTGGGCTATGCATGTATGGGGCCAGGGGGTGTATGGGAAACCTCTGTACCTTCCCTCAATTTTGCTGTGAAACTACAACTGCTCTAAAAAGTGAAGAATAAGTAAATAACTAAGCAAACAAAAAGAAACCAGGGATAAGCTACAGTTAATCCTCTTGAAAAATGCATAGTCTTTCTGAAACGTGAGGGTGGGAAAGGAATCTCTTCATCATGTAGGAGCAGACATTTATGTACTAGATTTCCTCCAAGGGATGGAGAACTACATTTACCTCATCTAATGTGAAGAAGACATGGGTCTGCAAGGTTTCTCCATCGAAGCTCCAGACTGTGCCTGTGTACACTGCCCTCTGTCCCTCTCCCTTCCTCCCCTTCTGTCAGCTCTCTCACTCCATAGGTATCTTGTGGGCTCCCTGCCCTCCCATCCCCATAGTAATTTATCTCAGGGACTCAAGGCAAGGATACTGCTGGTCCAGAAGCACGACCCTGAACTTCCCCATTGCATTCATGAACACATCAGACCACAGCTGTGCCAGGTCCCTGTTCTTCATTAATTCTGCTTCCAGAATTCTCCCAGCAGCTCCTCCTGCAGCTTCCCTGCAGGCCCAGGAACCCCATCTCCCTTCCACCCTGCAGAGCCTGGCTGCCCAGGAACTCTCCAAGGTATTCGCTTTTATCCCAATTCCCCTCTCCCCAAACGCCCTGCACTCCTCTTTTTGAATTCCTGTTGCTTCCCCAACTCCATCTCTCTCACCTCATTGCTCTTTCTGCTTCTCCCTCCTTAATTTTTTTAAATAGCCCAATTATATCGTATCTCCAGGGAAGCAATAGATAAAAAATATTCCCAGGCCTGCAGGTAGGCACTGCATACACATAAACACTAAAATGGCTTCACAGCCATCATAACAATATCTAGCGTTTGTTGAATATTTTTCACGTGCGAGGCACTATGCTGAGACGTTACATGTCTCATCCCAGTTAATCCCCACAACAACCCTATGACTTAGGTGCTATTATCAACTGATTCAAAAGAAAACTATGATTTGCTCAAGCTCACTTAGCTAATAAGTGTTGAAACTCATTTCTGGTCTGGGTGATTCCAGGCACAACTGGTGGTTCCGGCACAACTAGTGACAAAAGATCCTCACCCAAATATAACCAAGAATAAAATCCATTCCTACCAATATTTAGGCAGAGAAAACAAGTTTCCTATGAAGGGAGAAATTCCTTTAGCTCCCATCTGCCCACTGTGAACCTTCCGTCTCGTTTCCCTGATCCCCCTCTGCTGTCCCAAAGCCCCCCACTTCCCATGCCTGTCTGCCCAGTTCCCAATTTCTTCCTAAAGATGCCGTGTCTTGCTTCTCTCCCTCAACACAGAGTTATACAGGACAGGGACAAATCCCAATCTGGGCTTCCTTCCGCCTGTCTGACCGAGGAAATTAAACAAGATCTTTGAACATTTTAAAGGTAACCACCGGAGAAATTAAAATCAGGATTTATATCTTCCAGATCAATGGAAAAGATAAAAGCAAATAAACGTAGTATTCCTGAAAGTCACAAAATGAAAGAAACAACAGAAACACAAATGCCACAAAGCATGAAACTAGATGACCAAAACACAAACATTGTAACAATAAACAAAATCATTTATCCTCCTCTATAAAGCAGTGGAGATTTGGTTGCCTAAAAGAAAAAACTTCAGCTATGTGCTGCTAACCAGAGATACATCCTAACAAAATAACAGACTGAAAATAAAAGGATGCTCAAATATAAAACAGGCAAATGCAAACACAAGGAATGAGGGGGTGGCAACATCACTGTGATACAGAATAGAATTCAGGGCAAGAAGAGGAGGTAATTAACTTTAGGTTGATTTTTTAAAAATACTTCAAAATAAAATCATAAACAGAAAGCAGATCAGTGGTTGCCCGGGGCTATTGATGAGGTGGGGAAAGCGAAGTTGTTAGCAGTTAGGAAAACTTATGAAATCATAATCAGTAAAGCAAAATTCAGTGCAACACAAATTATCAGTACATAAGTCAAAACCACAATTTTGACACCCTAAAGAAAAGATCAGGTGGGGGGCGGAAGGGGAAGACTTATTGACAAGGATGTTCACAGTAGCATTGTTTATATACACTGCTTATAATTGAGAAATATTGGAAGCAACCCAAATGTTTAAACATTTGAGACTGCTTAGGTAAAATATGGAACATCCATATAATGGAATATTCTGCAGCTGGTATCTTAAAGAATTTTTAATGACATAGGAAAATGCTTGATATATAACATAGAATGGAAAGACAAAAACCCAAAACTATACATTCAATGCAATCTCGATTGGAAAGGAAAAATGCATTGTGTCCACACAGACCCACACTTCTCATTGGGAAAAAAATTAAGATATTAACTGTGGCTATCAGTGACTTTTATTTTATGGTTGCCAGAATTTTCCAAACATTTAAAACCATGTATGGACTACCTTTATAATCAGGATTTTCTAATTTCACTATAAAACTAAAACCATACACAGAATGGTAGCCAAATGGTAAGCACTATATTTTTGCTAAGAGTTTCTAGGGCAGAAATGAGGTCTCAAGCTGGCTGACCCCATGAAGGAAATGCTGAAGCTGGGATTCCCGCGTTGGGTAGGAAGTTAAACAGCAGCCAACAATAATAATAACCCCTTTGTTGGTATTGCAAAGAGGTTCACAAACTATGGTCCAATGGCCAAATCTTGCCACTTTGAACAGTTTGCATGTTAGGAATGCTTTCTGTGTTTTTTAATAGTTGGGGGAAAAAAAAATCAAAGAAGAATATTTTTTGACTCATGAAAACTACATGACAGTCAAATATCAGGGTCCGTAAGTGAAATGTAACTGAAACACATACTCTATATATTGCCTATGGCTGCTTTCTCTGTGGTAACAGACTGTACCACCCACAGAACCTACAATATTTCTTATCTGGCCCTTTGCAAAAGAAGTTTGCTGATCTCTGGTGCAGCGCTTTTCCGCTAACAAAGCATGTTGAAAACCACAGTCACTTAATTCTCACAATAAAAGTCTCCGGTAGGAGAGGAAGAAATCAATGAATGTCCAAGGCGGACCGTGGGATCGTGGCCAGGAGGCACGTGAGCAGCTCAGGCTCAACATCTTCACCTGCCAAGGAATGAAGGGGGCACAAGCCCCCAAGAGCCAGCTGTCACTCACCTTTCTCCCCACCGTCTCACCTCCCAGCCCCAACTCAGTCGCCTCTGCCCTCCAAAAGCAGTCGCGTTTCCTGTCAAGAGCGTGACCTTCTGAAACCTGCAGAGTGGAGGCTGCAGCTGCAAAAAAGATGGTATTTTTATCCGGACCCTGCTTCCTGTTTGCTGGCTGGGGGTTTTATTTGCTGGTGTTCTGTTTTGTCACTTCTGATACAGACTCTCTCCCTTGTCACATCAGAACAGAGATGTCTGTCCTCAATAGGGTATGCTGCCTTCCACCAGGCCCACCTGCCCCCGGGTCCCTGGTCCTTTGTACTCTCCCCTCCTGATGCACCATCTCCTGTGATGTTGAGATACCCATCTTCTGCCTGCTCAGGAGCAGAAATCAGGGCAGCTGGATGGGCAGGGGGGAAACAGGAGCATTTCTGCTGCAGGAAATGGAAAAATCCACTCTCTTATCAGAGAAGAGCTGGCTGGGCTAGGAGGGGAACAAGTTTGCAGGTTTTCCAGAGCTTCTGGAACCCATAATTTTTTTAGCAAGGTCTGGTTGGGGAAGGACCAGGGCAGCTGCTGGAGGTAGTTAAGTTTGGGACTTGGGAGTCGTTTGCTGGGAATGTCCTCCCCTGGGACCTGGGGATCATTTGCTGGAGCTCCCAGCAATAGATAAAAAGGGACTGCCTTCAACCCTCCTGCCCCCGGGACTCAGCCAGATGGGAGAACAGAGAGCAGATACATCAGTGTCTAACAAGTCGGTGATGGCAGGAGCTCACATTATTGAGCCCTTACTGTGTGCCTAGCACCGTGCAGGAATTAGCTCACTGAAGCCCTACCACTGCCCTGGGCAGGAGGGAGGCAGCCGCTCTGATTGATGCTATTTTACAAACAGGGATACTGAGGCACAGTGAGTTTAATTACCTTGCCCTGAGCCACTCATCTAATAAGAGACTCCAGTAGCCCCACACTTGAACTCTGGGCTTGCTCTGCCATGATGATTTCATGTCTTAGAACTAAACGTGACCCTAGGTCTCAAGAGCTGGGGATCTGCAGCCTGGAGCATTCCTGTTCTGCCATCACACCCAGCACCAGGCTCTGAGCCAGACAGATAAAAGGGCTAGTCTGTCCTTTGCTACAATCACTCCTACCCCTGGAGAGAAGCCACCAAAATGTACCGCTGAGGGACAGGCAATCTACCTAAGCATTGCGCCTGGCATGAAAACACAGGTGGAGTGGCTAAGAATTCAGACCCCTTTTCCCAGTGATCTGACCTCAGGCATGTCACTGCCTCTATCTGAGCCTCAGTTCCCTCACCTGTAAAAGAGGAATTATAACCTCGTAAGGTTATCTGAGAAGTAGATTATAGAGTACTGATATAAATAACAATAGTAGTAGTAGTAGTATTTAGCTAGTTGGCTCTCCCCATCCCAGCAGTCATCCCATAGGAATGTGGAGCCCAGCCTTCAAGCTCCAAGGCACTGAATGGTGGCTCCAGGTGGTGGACATCTTTGGAGATCTTATGAGCTGACCACAAGGTAGAGCCAAAGGGCATCCCGGGTGTGGCATTCAGTCTCCAAGATGCATCCCTTCCTCCTAAGATTTCACACGCTTGTGCAGTTGCTTCCCACACTGAACAGGACTGACTGACATGGGTCATCATAGGATGGCATGTGACCTGTGAGGCTGGGTCACAGAAGACATTGCAGGTCCCATCTTGCTCCTTGGACCACTCACTCTAGAGAAGAAGCTGCCATGTTGTGAAGACACGTAAGCCGCCTTGGAAAAACCTCATCATGAGGAACTGAGGCCTCCTGCCAACAGCCATGTTGGAGCCATTGTGGAATCAGAGCTTCAAGCCACAGACAAGCCCTCAGATGATGGGAACCTGGGTTACATGTTGAAGACAACTTCGGGAGAGACCCTGAGTGGGAAACACTCAGCTACCCGCCCAGGCCTCCTAGATGCCCTAGAACCTGCTCCCTCTCCCCTCGGAGTCAGTCAAATTTCTGTTAACCAGGGAAATTCTTCGCTAAACCCTACAGCTGACTAAGGGTTTCTATTTCCGCCCACAGTGCTGATAACACGTCAGTCATCACCTGGGTCTCCTTCCTGTCCTAGGGGCACAACCCCATCTTCCCCACTGCGTGAGGATGGGACCAGGTCTCGAGGCACCTTCCTGAGCTGAGGGTACCAGGGACCTGGCTGGAGAGAGGTGGGGGAGGAGACAGCGGCCACATACAGCTCCCTAACTCACAGACCTGAATGTGCTTCTCTCCTGCTCAGAAATCTCTCATGGCTCCCCACTGCCTCCACGCTGTCAGAAGCCAGCCCAGTGGTTCTCACGGTGCGGTCCCAGCAGGAACAGCAGCACCTGGGAATTTGCTAGAAGCATAAATCCTGTGGCTCTACCTCAGAAATACTGAATCAGGGGTTGGAGGGGAAGGCCTGACAATCAATGGTTTAACACATGCTCGCGGTGACCCTGACGCCCCATCTCCTCTCCCTTCATTCCTTTCTGTGTCTCTGTGCTCTAGAAACACCCAACTTCTCTTCCCCCTCCCCACCCACAAATATTCACTGGGTCCCAACTCTGTGCCAGGTGTGAGCACACAGCAGTGAACAAGGCAGACACCAGCTCTGCTCTCCTCAAGCCGGCAATCTGCCCTGCTCTCAGTCTGGAATATTCTTCCCTTCTTCTCACCAGCCAGATCCCCACCCAGGCCCTCACGCCAGTGCAGGAGACGCTCAACAATCACGAGGCAAACATTAAATGAGCCGATGAATACGTGACTGAATGCACCACTTCCTTGACCCTGAATTAAGTGCCCTCAGCAGGCCGTGTGCACCTCAACCGGAGCGCCCGTCACCCTTCACGGGGGCCCATGGAACACTCGAGATGTGCACAACCCGGATTGAAATATTTGTGCTGCGAGTGTAACACACGCACTGGACTTGGAAGATTTAGTACCGAAAAAAGATGGGGAAAATGTCTCAATAATTTTTTGGACTGATTATATGTTGAAAGAATAGATTGAGTTAAAGAAAGTATACAAATTAATTTCACTGGTTTCTTTTCTACTTGAAGGTGCTACTAGAACATTTGAAATTAAGTATGCGGCTCACATTTGTTTTTCTATCGACCAGCACTGAGCGGGTTGTAAATATTTAGTCCCAGGACTACGGGCTCCTGGGGGTATTTCTGTCCATCTATCTTTCTTCCCTTCCTTCTGTCCGCCCTCCCTTCCTCCCTCTCTCCCTTCCTTCCTTCCTCGAATTCTAACCTCCACCTCCTCCTTTCCACAAACATTTATTGGACATCTGCTCTAGACTCCCACCATGAGACCTGCCACAAACTAGGTGCCAAGCCGTCTGCTGAATGAATAAGTCAATGCTCAGAATGCAGACTGACCAACAGGTGACCCTGGGGGAGTTTCTCTCCCATTTAATTCCCATACCTGCTTGTTTGGGTGTAGTTTTCCCATCTCATTTCAAAAGCAGCCAAATTCCAAAGATGTCATTATGTAACTCGGGGCTGGGGTCAGGTTTCCTCTTGCATTTGGGGCTCAGGTGCCCTCATGTCCCAGCGCCAGGACTCTGAGTGCAATACACTTTGTTCTTGAAGCTCCAGGAGGCTGGCCAGGGCAGGGATCTGGGCTTGGAGCTTTAGTGCCAAGTTCTCCAGTGAGGGGAGGGCAGCAGGCGGAGCCATGCACTGCACCCTGCCCAACCTCCACCGGCCCCCAGGGGCCTGGGAGGATGAGGGTACATGTGGGTCAGTGAGACCCAGGCTTCAAGCCTGCTTTGGACCCTGGACAAGAGTCACTGTGGAGGAGCTGCTCCTTGGAGCTGGGAAGGCAGCAAGAAGGCTGGCACGGTGCGTGGCCTTCCGTGTCCCCGGGACCCACTCGCAGCTAACACAAGGTCATGGCCATTGCACCATGGCCCAGCAGCCAGCAGCAACCTCCCTGACGCCTTCCCACTGGTTTCACACCCTTCCCAACCTCGCACTGAACCACTGGAGGCGTTCCCTGCCCCAGGGCCCTTGCTTATGCTATGATTTCTGCCTAGAATGCTCTCCTCTGGCTCAACCTCGATCGTTCCACATGGCTGGCTCCTTCTCATCCTTCAGGTCTCCTAAAGGTCGTCTCCTTGGAGAGAACTTCCCTGACTGTCCTTATTAAACACGTCACAGTCCTTTTTTCTTTACCAGAGCAACCTTACCTGTTCCTTCATAGCAGGGAATTTCACAGTAGGGGAGTGAATTGCCACCTTGGCCTTAAAGAATCTTATCTTCCCTTTTAATATACTCCATAGATCATGACAGGAATTTTCAGGCACTTAAACCGCACACCTCACGTCTCCTCATGTATAGGCTGAGAGCAAGAAGCCTCATACGCAAGAGTCCAGGCTGTGATTCCGTTTGCATGATGTTCTAGAACAAGCAAAACTAACCGTATACTTCACACCCACTAGGGTGGCTATAATCAAAAAGCAGACAGTAATAAGTGTTGACGAGGATGTGGAGGAATTGGAACCCTCATACAGTGCTGGTAGGAACAAAAAATGGTACAGCTGCTGTGGAAAACAGTCTGGTGGTTCCCCAAAAAGTTAAACATAGAATTACCATGTGACCTAGCTATTCCACTCCTAGGTATATACCCCAAATAATATACACCCCAAGAACTCAGACAAATATATGTACACTCATGTTCATAGCAGCACTCTTCGCAGTAGCCCAAAAAATAGCCAAAAGGTAGAAACAACCCCAGTGTGTACATACATTAGGTCACAGAAAGGAGTGAAGTACTGACACATGCTACAATGTGGATGAACCCTGAAAACAGGGTGCTAAGTGAAAGATGCCAGACTCGAAAGGTTACATATGGCATGACTCTACTTAGATGAAGTTTCCAGAAGAGGTAAGCCCATAGAGACAGAACGCAGATCTGCGGTCGCCAGGGGCTAGAAGGAGGGGAGAATGAGTGGTGACTGCTTCATGGGCATGGCGTTTCCTTTTGGGGGGATGAAAAGGGGTTGGAACTAGATAGAAGTGGCTGCAAAGCACGGTGAATGTACTAAATGCCACTGAATTGTTGACCTTAAAATGGTTCATTTTATGTTATGTGGATTTCACTTCAAAAAACCCCAAACCAAAACCAAAAATACAACTAACCTGTAGTGGTTAAAAAAAATCAGAACAGTAATTGCCTGGGAGGAGGTAGAGAACCAGCTGGGAAGGGGCATGAGAGAATTATCTGGAGTGATGGTAATGTTCTAGACCACCACTGTCCAGTAGAAATACAAGATGTGGGTCACATATGTAATTTTAAATTTTCTGGTAGCAACATTAAAAAAGAAACAAGTGAAATTTTGATAATATATTTTATTTAACCCACTCACTCCAAAATATTATCATTTCAACGTGTCATCAATATTTTAAAATTCTGTATCTTGACTGTGTGTGTAGCGGTCACACAAGTCTACATCGGTGATTTTAAGCGATTGCAGAGAGCTAAATACACACACGCGCACACACACACACACACATCAATGAGGGTATGAAAACTGGCAAAAACTGAGTCCGGTTGACTAATTGTATCAATGTCAATTTCCTGCTTGTGCTATTATAGTTTTGTAATATGTAGTTACCATTGGGGTAAACTGGGTGAAGGGTAGAAGGGATCTCTGTTATTTTTTCAGTCTGCATGTGAATTTAAAATTATTTCAGAATAACAAGACATGGGATCCACCCACTGGGGTGGGACCTTGGACTCCTGAGATCAGGGGCAGAAGTGCCTGGTCACAGGCACTTGCCAGATGTACATACTGGGCTGAGCCAAACCAGACCCAGCCCTTGCCTTGCTGAGGGTCACCAGGATGCATGGTAACCAGACAACCACTCAAATAGAGGGAACCATGCCATGAGGGTGAATGGCAGGGACCCAGCCCAGTCAGGGGCTCAGTACGGCCACAAGCCTGAGACTTTAGGGCTTAACGTCTCCCGATATAATTGAAGAATGATGACAGCTGAGAGCTGACATGTATTGGAGTCTTCCTCTGTGGTGGACATGTGCTAAAGCCAGGCTTCATTTAGTTCTCAGTACAACCCTTTTGAGTAGGTATTATTATTTCCATTTAACCAAAGGAAAAACTGAGGCACAAGAGGTTGAGTGATTTGCCCAAGGTCACCCAGAAAGCAGAGGAGACAGGATTTGAGCCCAGAACGTCTCGGTCCAGAGCCCCGCATCTGACCCATGCACTTCGGTGACTCTCAGGCTGGACCACACAGGAAGCTGGTCCTCTGTGCCTGGTGGATCTTTAACCATCCCCACCCCCCGGAACCACTTCCTCTGTCATCCCCATCAGCACCAGGTTGAATGTTTGAGCATTAATGCGCTGACGAGGCCAGAGGAGCTGTGACCACAGTGCACTTTGACCATCAGCCTTAGGGTGGGCTGCAGCCTGTGTGTGTGCATGCTTGTGTGTGTGTGTGCGTGTGTGTGTGTCTGGGCCCAGCCTTGCTCTCTCCTCAAGTCCCTTTTAAAAACAGCACTTTCTCCATCAAGTGATGAACAGATAAACAAAATATGGCATATCCATTCAATGGACTACTATCCAAAGATAAAATGGAATGAAGTGCTGACACACACTGCAACATGGACGAACCCTGAAAAGGTTATGCTAAGTGAATAAAGTCAGACACAAAAGCTCACGTATCATATGACTCCATTTACACGAAATGTCCAGTATAGGCAAATCCATAGAGACAGAACGCAGATTGGTGTTTGCCAGGGGCTGGGGGGAGGGGGGCGCAGAGGAGTAACTACTAACAGGTAAGAGGTTTTGAGGTGATGAAAATGTTCTGGAACTAGGTAGCACAACATTGTGACTGCACTAGATGTCACTGACTTGTACACTTTAAAATGGTTCATTTTAGGGGCTTCCCTGGTGGTCCAGTGGTTAAGACTCCACGCTTCCACTGCAGGGGGCCTGCGTTCGATCCCTGGTCTCGGAACTAAGATCCCACATGCCACGTGGCATGGCTCCCCAAAAATTTAAAAATAAAAATGGTTAATTTTATGTTGTATGAATTTTACTTCAATTTTTTAAAAAAGAAAAACAGTAGTTTCCAGACTGTGGGGAGCTATAACTCCACAACTTGTGCCCCGACTCCTGACATAACCAGGCAGAGCTGGGCTCTGGGTCGGGGAGGCCCACCCTCCATGCCAGGCCGCCCCCTGCATGCCCAGCTGTGCCCTCCCTGTGGGGAAAAGATGAGCCTTGGCCTGCACCTCAGACGTCCGTGGGGTGAGGGGAAAGCAGGCGGCTCCGCTTTGTGCCAGGTCCCCAGAAGCTCAGCATAAGAGCACTGGTGAGCCACTGCCTGTTTTGGGGACACTTACTAAGCGCAAGGCGCTGGGTATGTCACCTTGGTTAATCGTCACCAGAAGCCTGAGATATGTGCTGCTCTTACTCCGTTTTACAGAGGAGGGAGAGAGGCTCAGAGGAATCAAGTTCACTGCTGAAGTTCACCTAGCAAGTAAGTACTAGAACCCGCGGGCCCCTCCCTTCCCACTGCACACGCACTCGGCCGACAGAGGACCGCACACCCAGGATCTGAAACTTCCTCTCTTCCCCAGGGGCCCACAGCCTGAGTGATCACCCTCCCTCCAAAACCAGAAGCAGGAATCAAGCCTTCACAAGCTTCTGAAACACGAGTGCTGCTCTCAAAATACAGACAGGCTCTGCAGGGGCAGGTTGGGATTGCACTAGAAGCCAGGAGCCCTGGAGGGAAGAACACAGGCCCTGACTTCTGGCTGTGTGAATTCTGGGCAACGGACACCCTCTCTGATGAGTGTCAGTCTCCTCATCTGCGAAGTCAAAGGGCTTTGGTACCCAGGTGGTGCTGCAAAGGATGCAGCAGCGTGCAGGGCGGGGGTAGGTGTCTGTCAGAGGTCAGAGATCTGTGTCCCAGGGCAGGGAGCAGGCTGAGGGGCCTGGGGAGACAGGGTGTGCTGGGGCGAAGCTCCTACTTCTTCCCCCGGTCCCCTCACACCCCAGGACCCACGGCCGCCTCACACTTGCCGGGTTCAAGTAGGTGTTTCTCTGGGGTCATACAAGGGTAGAATTTGTCTCACGCTCCAAATCGGAAACTCGGGCCGTCCTGAATTCCAGCCTGGCTAAGGGGACAGAGCCTGAGAGACAGAGAGCCCCGAGGGACTGGGGCTGAGGCCACCGGCATGATTTCAGGCCAACCCAGCCCATTAAATGGTGCTTTCCCAGCCAGAAGGAGGCCAGGCTAATTAAGTGGAATGTGCCAGTCTGTAAATCGATTTCTGCGTGCCAGGAGCTCCCAAAGTGGGTCAGAGACTGTTAGTCCCTCAGAATCACTCGGAAACGCCCACTTCCTACCTGCATCTCAGAGCCTGGCTCTCTGCAGACACATCTAGGCGCCACACCCTCCCCACCCTGGTACCCGGGTTCAGGTCACTGACCGAGGTCTGACTCTCCAACTGCCCAGCCCACCCCAGTGGGCACTGCTTTCCTCTCCGGAGAGGCCGATCCCCCGGTTCTCCCCAAAAGGCTGGGCTCAGAGGTTCAGGGTGAGCTGTTTTTGTTTGTTTGTTTGTTTAATTTACTTTTATTTTTGGCTGCCTTGGATCTTCGTTGCTGCGCGTGGGCTTTTCTCTAGATGCGGCGAGTGGGGGCTACTCTTCGTTGCGGTGCGTGGGCTTCTCATTGCGGTGGCTTCTCTTGTTGTGGAGCACGGGCTCCAGGCGCGCGGGCTTCAGTAGTTGTGGCACTCGGGCTCAGTAGTTGTGGCTCGCGGGCTTAGTTGCTCCGCGGCATGTGGGATCTTCCCAGAGCAGGGCTCGAACCCGTGTCCCCTGCGTTGGCAGGCGGATTCTTAACCACTGCGCCACCAGGGAAGCCCTCAGGGTGAGTTCAAAGTCACAGCTGGTGGCGGGGCGGGGTAAGGTTTGGGGGGACATGGCCATGTGTCATGGACAGTTCAGGGTCAAGGCCTCAGGGGCTTCCAGCCCAGCTCATGGACAGGGCCCAGCAGAACCCACTGAGTTCACCAATGAGAAGAGAACAAACCAGCCTGAAACAAAGTCCAAAAGTGGCATCTTGGGGGCTAAAAATTACCAGCTGGAAGGTCCAGGCTGAGGGGCAGAGCTACACAAGGCCTTCAACAGAAGCCATCAACCATGGCCCAGATAAATGCTGGGGACATCCTAATAGTAATAAAAAATTCTGTTTATCAGGGATTGCTGTATGCCAGGAAGTGTGCCCACACACATGACATACATTTCCTTCTTCAAACCTCGCAGCTTCCTGTTAGTGTCCCCATTTTACAGATGGTGAAACTGAGGCTCAGAGAGATGGAGTGACTTGCCTGAGGCCACGGCAAAATCAGGATTGGACCCCAGGCCTGGCTGAATAGCAAATCCTCCCTCCATGTGCTGTCCTGCCTCTTGGCTCATGGGAATATCTCACAGTGCATCCTCGGTGGCCAACCAGGCTGCGGGGGCTTCACCAAGCCTTGGAGTCTGATGTGACTCTGAATTGAGTCGGTGTGGCGAGCCTCTGGGGTCAGCACTCAACACAGTCACGCTGCGGGAGCCTGTGGACATACCCTAAGGCTCAGGGCCCTGACCAGCGGGGATGCAACGAGGGTGGGCCTCATGGGCGTGGGCGTGTCCAAAGGAGACAGTGACAAGGAGTCAGGCTCCAAGGGGACTTGGAGGGCTTCATAAGTCAAAGGAACCTGGCTAAGCTGGAATTTTCAGTAGAGGGCAACCATCTGACCTGGGGGCAATGGTGGCTGTTTGGCCTGAGGGGGGTTGCGAGCTGAGGGTACAGGCTGGCTCTTCTTGGCCAGTTGGGGAGATTCTAAGAGGCTGCAGGTGGGAGGGGTGAGAACAAAAGTGAGAGCTGACTGCGAAGTCTGGGAGAGCGGGAGAGGGAAACTGGAGATGAATAACGGGCATCGCTCTGCTCAGGTGCTGCCTCCCCCCCTCCCCACAAAACCAGCAGTACAATCTGCATGTCTTCCCACCGAGAAAGCACAACAGCAACAGCAAAATGAGTGCGAGCTGATAGCCCCCCTGCACTGCTCCCAGGCCACAGCCCACCCAGAAGGTCCCTTGTGAGAGGTGTGCGGGAACCTGGAGGTCTTTCCAGGCTGAGGAGGGCCTGTGAACCCCTCTGTCATGCACAGTCTGACCTGGGATTGCTGCAAGAGGGGGGCAGCTTGGTGTGGCAATGAGGGCACACATCAGAATGCCTGCGTTCAGTCCCCAGACTACCTAGCTGTGTGACGTTGAGCAAGTTACTTTACCTCTCTGTGCTGCTGTTTCCACAACTGTGGAAACGGGGTGACGATACCTCTCCTAGATCGTTATGAGGATTCAATTGGTGAATAGTTATGAAGCACTTTAAGTTTCTGGCACAGAGCGAGTGCTGGTAAGTTTCTTTTTTCACCCCAACTTTTCATATTTAAATAGCTTTCTTGAGGTATAATTCACAGCCATACAATCCACCTATTTAGAAGGTACAATTCAATGATTTTTTTCCCCCTGTATCTACAGGGTTGTACAATCATCACCACAATCAATCTTAGAACATTTTATCACCCCAGAACGAAACCCCATACCCATTACAGCCACTCCCCATTCCCCACTGCCACCCCAAGCCCCAGGTAACCACTAATCTGCTTTCTGTCACTATAGACTTGCTTCTTCTGGGCATTTCCTACAAGTAGAATCATACAACATATGGCCTTTTGTGTCTGGCTTCTTTCACTTAGCATGTTTTCAAGGTTCATCCACGTGATAGCATGTATCATTTCTTTTTATGGCAGAATATTCCATTGTGTGCATAGGCCACATTTTGTTTATCCACTCATCAGTTGATGGACATTTGGCTTATTTCCACTTTGGGGCTATTATAAATACTGTGGCTATGAACGTTCATGCACAAGTATTAGTGTGGACATATGTTTTCAATTATCTTGGGTAAAAACCTGAGAGTGGAATTACTGGTTCTTTTTTTTTTTTTTATTAAATTTATTTATTTATTTAGTTTTGGCTGTGTTGTGTCTTCGTTTCTGTGCGAGGGCTTTCTCTAGTTGTGGCGAGCGGGGGCCACTCTTCATCGCGGTGCGCAGGCCTCTCACTATCGCGGCCTCTCTCGTTGCGGAGCACAGGCTCCAGACGCGCAGGCTCAGTAGTTGTGGCTCACGGGCCCAGTTGCTCCGCGGCATGTGGGATCTTCCCAGACCAGGGCTCGAACCCGTGTCCCCTGCATTAGCAGGCAGATTCTCAACCACTGCGCCACCAGGGAAGCCCAAATTACTGGTTCTTTATGGAAGAACAGCTGGATTTAACTCTCACAATTTCACTGAGAGAAACTTTATTATTATTATTATTATTATAGCCACCGTCTAGATGCAAAAACTGAGCTGTAGACAGGAAAGGCAACTTGCCCAGAGTCACACGCATAATGTATCGAGGAGACAGAACACGACAGAATGTGGAAAGCGTCTGGTTCTTTCCATCATCAGAGTGAAAGGGGGCATGGGGAGGGGGCCAGGGCTAGGGGGTGGGCAGGGAGACAGAAATGGAAGCGTGAGAAGCCCACGCCCTCACCTTCACCTGGAGCAGTGGGGCCTGCTCTGCAGGAGCCCACAGTCATGCAGGGAGTTGAACCTGTCAACAGGGACCTTTGGGCTGAGGCAGAAGGAAACCAGCCAAGGTCATGCTCTACAGACCAGAGGGGAAATAAGAGGCACATCGTTGCTCTGTGGTCAGACCAGGGTTGTCTCAGGACCAGGAAGTCAGGGAACTTCTCCTTTTCCACACCTTTTGTATTCTGTGCTGGGGTGGGGAAGGCCAAGAGGGGCAACTCACATCCAGGGAGACCCCTTGGTGGTGTGCCTTCCAGGGGGCCCCCGTGGCTAGCAGGCTCTAGTCCTCGGCCTCTTGAAGAGTCCAGAAACAGTCTCTATTTCATAACCCAGAGCCACGGCAGTCTCTAAGCCCCAGGGGACCAATGAGAGCCAGACACCCCTCTGGGTAAGTTAAGAGATTTGATGAACAAGCCCATTGCCCTCTCCATGGTTTTGTGGACCTGAATCACATCCCCCTCCTCAAAATCTCATGACCCAAAGAGGGTGTCAGCCACCAGGCCCATTCATTTGCCCAAGAAATTGGGTTTAAGTCTTTCCCTCTGACTGGGATTCTCCCCTCAAAATGGTACATCCTGAGTCTGCCGGGATCTAGGGACCCCAGAGCTCTCCCCATCAGCAGTGAGCTTTCTTCCAACATGGCCAGCCCTCTGGAACACCCACCGCCCAGCCTTGGGTGATTTCTGTGTCCTCGCCTTGGGAAATCCCTCCCAGCTTCTCCAGCATTGCAGGAATCCTCGGCAGCACCAAAGAAGCCAGCCCTCTGGCCTGACAACTTGAAAGTGCTTGCTATGGACTGAACTGTGTCCCCCCATCAAAGTCATACGTTGAAGCCCCAAGCCCCAACATGATGGTGTTTGGAGGTGGTGCCCTTGGGAGATGATTAGGTTTAGATGAGGTCATGTCATGATGAGATTAGTGCCCTTCCAAGAAGACACACCAGAGAGCTTGCTCTCTTCTTCTCCCTGCCATGTGAGGACACAGTGAGAAGGCAGCCGTCTGCAAGCCAGGAGGAGGATTCTCATCAGAAACCAACCATGCCGGCACCTTGATCTTGGACTTCCAAGCCTCTAGAACTTTGAGAAAATAAACTTTTGGTGTTTAAGCCATCCAGTCTATGGTATTGTGCTATGGCATCCTGAGCTGACAAGACAGAGTCCCCAAGCCACGGCCACCAGCAGACTGGGCTCAAATGACTTGGGGGATTTGAGACCCCCATCCACTATGCCCTGGGAGACACCCAGGTCAATGCCATGATCAGTCACTGAGTGCCATTAGTCAGAACACACCAAGACCAGAAACGGAGTTTGAAGAATTCTACAGAGTTATGTGGGCTTTAGGAATATATTTTCAGCTGCAGAGACAAAGATGGTATATTTGACATGTCCCCAAACTTACCTACCGATCTAGCTGTATAAAATCCAACCCCTTCCATTAATTAGAGCTTAACCTTAAGCTTGTTTTAGTGAAAAACAGTTTTACCAACGAAGAGCTTCCCAGAGTGAGTGGCCTATCTCGGAGACAGCAACAGGACACCATGTCATACATGACATGATTACATTCTTTCATGAAATAAGAACAGGTTCTTTAGGACCCAAATGTAGATTTTGAATTAAAGTTTTTTTCTGAGGCCTGAAATTATTGCCATATAATCTTTTCCAGGCACCTGGTGTCACAAAATGCTTTTGAAAACATCAGCTAGGTATGACCCTTGACAAGGTGTCTGTCTTGAGGTGTGCTAGAAAGGACAGAAGAGAGAAGGACAAACTTTCCATGCCCAGGAGCTTTCTCTTCCTATGTCTCATCCTATACAGATGATGGAAATTCACCAGGGACTATAAATGTCTCAGTGCAAATGAGGTCTGATTGCCAGTGGTGGGTGCGCCCTGGGAAAGACTGGTTCTTTTTTTTTTAATTAATTAATTAATTTATTTATTTATCTATGGCTGAGTTGGGTCTTCGTTGCTGCGCGTGGCCTCCCTCCAGTTGCGGCAAGCGGGGGCCACTCCCCATTGTGGTGCAGGGGCCTCTCATTGCGGGGGCCTCTCCTGTTGTGCAGCACGGGCTCTAGGCGCGCAGGCTTCAGCACCTGCAGCACACAGGCTCAGTAGTCGTGGCGTGCAGACTCTAGGGCACACAGGCTTCAGCAGTTGTCACGCGCAGGTTCTAGAGCACAGGCTCAGCAGTTGTGGCACACGGGCCCAGTTGCTCCGCGGCATGTGGGATCCTCCCGGACCAGAGATCGAACCTGTGTCCCCTGCATTGGCAGGAGGACTCTCAACCACTGTGCCACCAGGGAAGTCCCAAGACTGGTTCTTAATTGTGCCTTTATCTGACAGACCTTGTTAGGAATGAGTTTGGAACATGGCTGCTAGGCAGCTGCATCCACCCGCAGGTAGGGGCCATGGGCACTTGTTTTGTTTCTCAGTTTCCTTCCTCAAGCAGGGCGCTCTCCCTGAGGCCTCATTCCCGGCCCAGACCTTGCTAAGTGCTGTTAAATGGTGAAATGGGAGGACTAGCCTCTTGAAGAGGGATAAACGCTCCACAGGGGTGTGATCCATGATTGCAGGATAAGGCTTAGAGTGCAGGTGCTGATGTCAGACAGTCCTGGCTCTGCCTCTTACCCGGGCAAGTTACTAGACCTTTTTAAGCCTCAGTTTATCCATCTGTAAAATGGAACTACCAATAGTACTTGCTCCCACTCCAGGTCTGGGACTCTTCTATTGTCCCACTGCAGTAACTCCCACTTTGTACTTCACCTTCATTATCTCCTTACATCCTCCAGCTACTCCCTCCTCACTCAGTTACTCCCCTTCTCTCCCGCCACTTCCCCATTCCCTTAGCTGCTCCTTCATTATTCAACTCTCTGTCACTCACTCACATGGTCACTCATCCCACAGTTACTTTGCCACTCCCCAGCTTCTCTCTCACCCTCATATTATCTAGAGTTATATTTTTCTAACTTAACACAAGCTTGGAACAATCAAGGGAATCTTGGCTTTTGTTGGGACAAATCTGTCCTAGTCTATATATACTTATCTCTGCAGGAAACTGTCTCTTCCTGGACCAAGCAGCTGATGTTTAGAGATGGAATGTTTCCTGCCTATTATCTTAGAGGCCTTTGGTCTGGGTGACAGGGAGTGGGAAAGCAGAGCCCACATGGTACAAAGGCATGGAACATTGCCAGGCAGAGCCAGGAGTCCCCACCACATAGGAGGAACCTGGCGGGTTGGTTGGCATAGCCTTGGAGCAGCTCTGCTGGTTCCAGGTGGGATGCTGAGGCAAGAGGCTCCTCCCCGTCACCAGGGCCCTGCCCCTAACCATCCCTGCAGTGCAGGATGCTCTCTCCTAAAAGCTGGGAGAGCTTCATTATGGATCTGATTAAATCATAAGGAATCTCATCCCAAGCTTGCCAGAAAACAAGCTATTTTCAGCATCCGTGGGCAGCAAATGGAGAAGAGAGTCATGAGCTGGAAGAAATGACTGTGTAGAAACCGAGCCCATTCAGATGAAGATTGGCCACCATGCCTCCTTGACAAAACGTTAGATGCCAAATAACTCGGGAGAACTTTTGTGACATAATCTACAGGTTTTCGTCTTGTTTTGTTTTGTTTTAATGACAAGGGAACAGATCATGTTAACTCCTAAGCGTTAGGGAAAGCAATGTATAGAAGCCAATTAAGGCCCCTCCAAAGAGCTTTGTAATTATAGATGGGTTTTAAACATTTAAATGGCTCAAGCCAAGCAAAACGAATTAAGAGATGACACACGGAAACCAGGAAATCCTGGGCACCTTGAGTCCTATGGTTTCAGTCAATGGTCTGACAGAAGTTCTTCAGGGGGCAGGTCCTTTCGTTTTAGGGACTCTGAAAGGGCTCCCTCGTGTAGGCAGTTTTTAAGTGTTACATTATATGGGGTGGCCAAAGCCTTTCACTTTCCACTGGCTTACAATGAAAATTGATGTAAAAAAAAGTTTTAAACTCTTTTACACTAAAGTGTAAATGACTACAACCAGAATATTCTCATGTAAATCACTGATAAGAGGCTGGCACTGAGTAAACAGAGTTAGAGAAAATGAGAGTAATTATGGCAGTAAGGGTGAGCAGAAGAAAGATTAGAAAGAAAAAGGAAGAGATATTAACCTTGCCTCTGGTCCACTGTGAATGAAGCTAGTGGCAGATGATAGTAACAGCAACACTGACTACGTTCACTGTCCAACCTTTAATCTTCACAGCCCCATCACCACAGTCACTGTTCTCTCCACTTTACAGATGTGGAATTTGAGCACAAAGAGATTAAGTAACTCACCCAAGGTCACAAAATAGAGATTAAAACTTAGTTTTGTCTGACTCCTTGTTCTTAAGCTCCAAAAGCTCCAAAGTCTACCTACCTCTCTGCAAAACTTCCCAACTTTTCCACCAAGGCCCCCCATTTGATTCAGTTCCCCTATGCCATCCACAGTTTGAAATATTTTATCTACTGAGCACACTGTATTTGTGAACTAATAATTTGTTCCATCTGGTTGATGATTATTTTTCTGTTCCTGTTTCTGTTTCAACATTGATCCAAACTTTAATCCCAATTACTGGGGATTCAGCATAATATTATGAAATCACATAAATCAGTCATGGCTATGCAGCTAATAAGCAATAAAATTAAATAAGCATAAGCACTGTTCCCCAGCACTGAATTCTGACTGCCACATGGTTTTAGAGTCAATGTCAATCACATACTTGGCATACTCAACCCAGGACCCAGGGTTCCCAGATAGAGGACTCTGGTAACAGTGTTTGGTCCACCCAAAACATCCCAGACATTTCCAGGGAAATCAATAGCCAATCACAGTGTTTGATCCATGTCCAGGGTAATCACATTGTGTTGCTAGAATTCCAGTCTAGGGCAAAGCAAAGTCTAGAATGTGTATAGATTGTAACAGTAATGGCCCCCAATGAATCATGCCTTTTAGTACCCACACGCTGTATAGACTCCTCCCACAGTGACTCTGCGCTTGGCCATGTGACTTACTTTGGCCAATGAGACATCAGCAAACACGATGCAGGCCAAGGCTTGATAAATGCTTGTGTATCAGAGCTTGCCTTCTTGAAACCCTGACACCACCATGCTAGATGAAGTCCAGGTTGAAGCACCACATGGAGAGAGAAGCCCAGCCATCCCAGCTAAGCCCAAACACTAGTTTACCTGGCAGCTAACTGCAGCCTCATGAGTGAACCCAGCCAAGACTGGTGGAAGAACTGCCCAGTCAATCCAAAGAATCATTGAAAAATAAGAAGCTGTTTTAAGCCACTAGGTGGTTTGTTTCAGGATTTGTTATACAATAATAGGCAACCAACCAGTACAGCATAGTTCTTGATGATGACTCACCCAGAGGACTGCCATTACTATCTTCACGGTGCCCAGGGACCCGAAGGAGTCATTAAGCACAAAAGCCTGTATCCTAGGGTTTCTCTTGAGGGACTGGGAACCCTCACTCCTCCATCAAGATTTAGGTTTCATTTGGCTTTTCCCGTGTAAATGACAAAAGTTCCATTTCCCTCTCCTGGACTTAGTGGGTTCCGTATCTATCCTTTCTTAGTCTTCCCCTCTGCTCCGGACACAAATTCCTCCATCAAATATGGTAGACAGGATGGGCAATGAGACCAGCTCTATTTGTTGGCACAATCATGGGATGAAGGCACTGGACAATGCAATACTCTGAGCAGATTCTGGAACATTCTTCTATTTTTCAAACCCCAACCTGCTTCCCCATGGTTGATGACTTTGGCTTTGGTGATTGTTGAGGGGAGGGCTTAGGGTTTGTGCATTTTAAGAGTCTCTGAGTTTCTTTGACAGAAATACTGACCATTTTCTCACTCCATTAGAAAAGAAACAGTGGTTCCTAGAAGCCAAGCAAGAATAAATCATGCTAAAAATACCTCATTTATCTCCTCCACGGGGTCCCTAGACTGACAAATGCCAACGTTAGGAACTGTCTACACTTCAGTGAGCATTTGACAAGCCTCTCATATATCTCCATATCAACACCCAGCGAAATGCTGGTGTCATGGTGTGTCAGGTTTAAGAAGGTTCCAGGAGAGCACCAAATTGGTTGAATCCCCCAGAATGGCATCACTGTGGTTTATCTGTCTATTACAAGTGGTTTCTCCTCCCAAGAGTAATCTCACACTATCCAAGCATATAAGGCTATTGAATAAAACCACAATGCCAGTTTCACGTGAGAAAGAGAATTGTCTTGCACGTCAGAAATTCATTTAAGCATGATCGACTCATTCTGCATCTGTAGGCAGACCTGACTGGCACACCAAATTATAATCAGAGGGTTGCAAGGAGATACATAATCATCACATTTAACGGCATTACGTCAACATGGGTTGAAGTCTCCTTTTCCATAATCAGATTGTCCTTAGCAACGGGATGGTAATCTTCAAAGTTGTTGGTCACACTCTCCTCTCCCTTGTACAGTATTTAGATCTCACCGCTCATAAATGATCCCCTAGCCTCCTTTTTCTAGGCATCTGGTTTTTTTTTTAAATCCTAATGTTTATAATTGGATTCAATATACATAGAATTACACTTGAATAAATATAATCAAACTAACAATGGAGGGAAAAAGGAAAAAAGTACCAAACTGTACACATTGTTGAAAGTGTGTATATATGTTGATTTAAAAGATTCACTGTTATACTTAGAACTCGAGAAAGAATAGATAAATGTATATGTATAACTGAATCTCTTTGCTGTACACCTGAAACTAACACATTATTAATCAACGATACCCCAGTATAAAATTAAAATTTTACAAAAAGATTCACTGTTATACTTAGAACTTTTTGTCTTTTTGCAATTATAATAAAACAAAAAGTTATGAGCAGAATACTGATTCCCCATATTAAATGCCTATATACACTCTTTGAAAAAATAAACACTATTATATCTGTATTTAAAGCTTTTAATGTAAAAAATGAGCTTGCTTCTTGCTTATTAACATATCTACCTAAGTTGAATTGACACCAACAGTACTTGCAGGGCATAACTTTTACCTATGATGCTTCCTTGTTTTAATGGCATGCAGTATAGAAATCAGATTAACAGAGGTATGTTGAAGGGAATGGAATAAGAGCTTTCAAACTGGCTTCAGCAAACTCAGAAGCATATCAAGATCATAACTTCTTTCATAATTGTTGTAAAACTAAGGGAATATATTGTAACAATCTGTAGAAACTTCAGTTTTTGCTCTTCAATTTTTTTCTACCATTGAAAAACACATTGCATTCTCTCTTTGCATAGTATTGATATTATTAAAAATCAGACAAACAAACAAGTCTGTCTATCAAAGTGTACAAATTACATTTTTTAAAAGGTGAGAGAGGGACTTCCCTGGTGGTCCAGTGGTTAAGAATCCGCCTTCCAATTCAGGGGACTTGGGTTCGATCCCTAGTCTGGGAACTAAGATCCCACGTGCTGCAGGGCAACAAAGCCCACGCACTGCAACTACTGAGCCCATGCGCCACAACTAGAGAGCCCGCGTGCTGCAACTACAGAGCCCACATGCTCTGGAGTCCCCGTGCCACAACTAGAGAGGAGCCCGTGCATCGCAATGAAGAGCCCATGTGCTGCAACGAAAAGATCCCGCGTGCCGCAACTAAGACCCAACGCAGCCAAAAAGAAAAAGAAAGGAAGGAAGGAGGGAGGGAGGGGAAGGAGAAAGGAAGGGAGGGAGGAAGGGAGGGAGGAAGGGAGGGAGACGAACAGGGAGGAAGGAGGGGAGGAAGAAAGGAAGGGAGGGATGGAGGGAGGGAGGGAGGGAGAAATTCTGTAATTAAAAAAAAAACCTCTATAATCCTAATTCCCTGAGATAAATACCATTAAAAAAATTTAAAAATAAATAAATAAAAGGCGAGAGAAAACTGGTTTCTTTTTTTTTCTTCCCCCCATTTTCCCCATCTCACAGTCCCTAGTAATCACTCTTCTAGTCTTTGTTTCTATGAGTTTGGTTGTTTTAGATTCCACATATAAGTGATATCATACTGTATTTATCTTTCTCTGTCTGACTTATTTCACTTAGAATAATCTAGGCATCTGTTCTTGACAAGCTCTTTTTATAACATTATCTACTGTGAAGCATGTGAATACTGTGCTTTCTCCAAAATGACTTTGCTAGACTCAGCTCCAGCTTGGCCTGGCCTGGTCTCTTATTCACTATTGAACCACCAGTGCTGGTCTGAAGATGTCCAGACTGTGTTCCATGAATGTCTGTGCAAGAGTCTCTACTCTGATTCATGACATGTTTTGTTATAAGTTAATCCTCAGAGAGAACTCTTCTTTCAAGTTTCTGTAGAAAAGGAAGGTGTTCCCACATACCAACTACAAATAACAGTACAGTTAAGTTCATTTCAGTTGAACAAATATCCCCAGTGGGTAATGATTGCCTGTGATACCTTAATATGAAGGCGGTCTCTGGAGTTGTGCTCCCAAGCTCTTGTCTTTGGCCATGTTCAACATTTTTGTCAAGGATTTGAATGGTCAAGGCCTGTGGTGTCCTATACAGTAGCCTCCAGCCTAACCAAAGTTGACTACTTAAATTATTTTAAATTAAATAAAATCAAAATATTGGTTCCTTAGTCACCCTAGTCACGTTTTAAGTGTTCAATAGCCACATGTGACTAGCAGCTACCATACTGGACAATGCATTTCCATAATCAGAAAAAGTTCTACTGGACAATTCTGAACTAGAAGGCAAATGTTCATTGCATTTATGAACAACATGGAGCAGAAACTGTTGATGAATATTTCATTTGAAGTAGACATATTTAACTATGGCCTGGCCAGCATCCATTTTCCCTCCTTCTGGTAATAGCATCCCAATTTTCCTTGGGGTAGGTACAACATACTTGCAAGCACCAGTCCATGTATTTTGGGAGGAGCTGACTCCAAGGGTGGACATATGACTCAGATCAGACCAATCATAGCTTTGTACTCATGCTCTAGCCACTGTGATTGGCTGAGAGGTAAGTATATAGCCAATCTCAGCCAATGAGATTCAGTTCTGGGATTGTTGAACCTATGACATGATTAAGAGGAGAAATAATTCCTATTGGTGTTGCAAAAAACATAGGCTATATACTTCAAACTGCTGACAGTCATCTACTCAGAGACATTTTTTGGTAGTCCCCTGTATACACATGTGTTAGTTTGAGTTGGATTTCCTGTCACCAGTCTTAATTTATCATTCAAGACATCCAAATTATTTGAGCAGGGGGATAATGGGCTCAAAACTCAACAAGATTGCGACTTCCCTGGCAGTCCAGTGGTTAGGACCCTGCACTTTCACTGCTGAGGGCCTGGGTTCAATCCCTGGTCTGGGAACTAACATCCCACAAGCCGCACAACACAGCCAAAAAAACAAAACAAACAAAACAAAACTCAACAAGATAAATTTAGAGCCTCAACTTCAATGTTGAAAATCACCTGTGTGTCCAGGAAGGCTGCCGGGGTGCTGCTGATGTTCTGCCTCTTGATCTGAGTGCTGGTTGCATGGGGACCCTCAGCATATGAAAGTGCAACCAGTTTTTCCCCTTTCTGTATGAATAATACACTTCAACAAATAGTTATTTTTAAAAAAAGATCAACTGCATTAGGACCAGATGGGGAAGATGTAACTCCACTAATGGGACACTGACCCGAGAGCTTTAGTTTCTTATAAACTCAATATGAGTCAACAGTGGCTGCCCAAAAAGCCAATGGAAACTTAGTCATACTAATAGACACACTCAACCTGAACGAGGAAACTGACAGCGCCATTCACCCTAGGGTGGGCCAGATCAGACTTTGGGGAAAGATATAGACAAAGTAGAGCATGTTCACAAATCTCAAAGTCACATCTCATAAGAGTCACGGGGAGAAGAGATGGGAGGAGATGATACAGGCAGGACAGGCTGAATGAAACCCTGGAATGAACAGGGTTTGAATAAACAGACAACCCTACGATCTGCAAATAATGTTATTTTCTACACAGAAAACCCCCAAGGAACCTACTGAAAAGCTGAGACTCAGGCGCTCAGTGGTCTGATACAAAGTTAATATACAAAAACTTAAAGCCCTCCTTTTGAGAAATAAACAGAACTTACATGAAAATAAAAAACAAACCCTAGGGCTTCCCTGGTGGTGCAGTGGTTGAGAATCTGCCTGCCAATGCAGTAGACACGGGTTCGAGCCCTGGTCTGGGAAGATCCCACATGCCGCGGAGCAACTAGGCCCGTGAGCCACAACTACTGAGCCTGCGCGTCTGGAGCCTGTGCCCTGCAACAAGAGAGGCCGCGACAGCGAAAGGCCCGCGCACCGCGATGAAGAGTGGCCCCCGCTCGCCACAACTAGAGAAAGCCCTCGCACAGAAACGAAGACCTAACACAGCCAAAAATAAATAAATAAATAAATAAATAAAAATGAACAAAACAAAACAAAAACAAACCCTAGAGCCTTCCTAAAGGACATAAAAGAATACTTTCCCAATAGAGACATGTACTACTCACCTACTTAGAAAAACTCACTATGACAAAGATCAGCTTAGCCCAAATTAACTTTTTAAATTGTGGTAAAATATACATAACATAAAATTTACCATTTTAACAATTTTTTAGTGTCCAGTTCAGTGGTATTATGTACATTCACATTGTTGTGCAACCATCACCACCATCATCCATCTTCAGAACTTTTTTCATCTTCCCGAACTGAAACTCTGTACCCATTAGACAATAATGTCTCTTTCTCCCTTCCCATCAGTCCCTGGTTAAAATTTTTTTCAATTTTTGTTATCGTGGTAAAACACACATAACATAAAACTTACCATCTCACTATTTTAAAGTGTACAGTTCATTGGTATTAAATATATTCACCACCATCACCACCATCCACCTCCAGAACTCCTTTCATTTTGAAAAGCTGAAACCCTGTGTCCGTTTATAATACTGATCAATTTTGGAGGAATCTATTTTTGAGCTTTGCAGGGAAAACTAACCCAAAAGGTCTTAAATATTATGTGAACAGCTGAAAATAACCAGGAACATTTTGAAAAGGAAGAGCCATATGAAGAAGGACTTTTCTAACATACATTAAGCCACAATATAGAACTACAAGGATCAAAACAGTGCAAAACTGGCACAAAAACAGATTGTTAGAACAGAATAAACAGCTTGGAAAGTTACCCTTCTTCACAGATAAGGGTCTAGAGTATGAAGGTGGCATCACAAACTCACGGGGAAGGGAAAGATGCTGAACAATTGATAATTCTTTGGAAACAATATAGAGATAGACAGTTTTTTCAGTTATTACTTTATACTCAAATGAATTCCAGAAGGATTACATATTTAATTTATTTAAATAAGGCCCCAAAAATCTAGAACATAAAGGGTAATATACATCACTGGATGAGGAAACACTTTAGAGCAAGAGTCAGCAAACTTTTTCTGTAAAGGGCCAGAGAGTAAATATTTTCATCTTTGCAGGCCTTATGGTCTCTGTTGCACCTACTCAGCTCTGCCATTATGCTGTGAAAGCAGAGACAGTATGTCAACAAATGGCTGTGGCTGTGTGTCAATAAGACTTTATTTACAAAAACAGATGGTGGGAAGATCTGGCTTTCCAGCCATAGTTTTCTGACCCCTGTTTTAGAAGGATAAAAGCAAAGAACAAAATAATTGGGAAAAAAAGCAAATATCATTAGGTTTGGCTACATAAAAATTAAGGACTCCAGGGCATAAAAAATATATATGATAAACAAAATGTTAAAGCAAACACACACACACACACACACACACACACACACAATGCAGGAAATATTTGCACCATACATGACAACAGAGTTAACATCTCCCCCTCTGTTTTCATTCTTCCCCTTTCCTTCTCCCCCTCACACACAAACATATACAATCATTGAAATCAATAAGAAAAAGAAACACACTAGTAGAAAAAATGGACAAAAATCTAAACAGAGGAAGAAATGACCAGTACGCTTATAAATAGGTATTCAACCTCAAACATCTCAATTGTATGCATATTAGGACCACAGAACTATTTTTCATATATCAAATATATCAGCAAAGTGTGTTTTTAGTGCCACTGACCAGTGTTGATGGGGAAGGCAGAGGTCAGGCAGGCCTGGTACCCACTGCTGATTGGGGTGTAAACTGATGTAACCTTTCTGGTGACCAAATAAGCAGTTTATATTGAAGCTTTGCATATGTTATATCCTTGAGTCTATTGAGCCTCTGAGAATCTACTCTAAGTAAATCATCAAAGCTGTGGCCAAATACTTTTATACAATGATAATCACGATGGCATAATTTATAGTAGCAAAAATTAGAAACAACCTCAAAATCCAATAATATGGAAAGTGGTTCCATAAATTATGGTACACTCAGACAGAGCTGTATGAGGTTGTCATTTAAAATCTCTTTTCCAAAGACTATATAAAGACAATAAAATAGTCAACCTCTAAGCAACATTTGACTCAGCAGACAGACTTTTCTTCTAAAATCACCTCCTTCCCTAGGCTTCTGAGATGCCACACCATCCTAGTTTTCTTTCTTCCTCCCTGGCAGATGGTTCTTGGTCCCCATTGTTCTCTTCTTGGCTTAACATGTAGCTATTAAGGTGTCCCAGGGCTTTCTCTTGGGGCCCCTTCTTTGCTCTATCTTACTTCCTACATGATCTCAGACAGTCCCTTCACTTTAAAAAGGTTGCATTTGTAAGCTGATGACTCCCAAATTTTTAAATCCATCCCTGAGACCACCCCTTGGATGTTAAAAAGGCATGTCAACTTGGATGGCCCTGCAGAACTCTCGATTCTCTTCAAATTCCCACCTCCCTCCCACCCCAGTCTTTCCAGTCTCAAAATATGGCACCATCATCCACTTAGGTGCTCAAGTCAAAAACCAAGGGTCATCTCCAAGTCCTTCCCTTTGTCACCTGACACACAAGCCCTGGCGGCTCTACCTCTTCATTTCTCCATCTCCACGGCCAATTCTCAGGCTGTCACCTAAGCCTCTGAGATAGCTTGTGATAAGGCCTCCCTGTTCCCACTCATGCTCCCATAGGAATAGACTCCTACTGTCTCTTCTCCACTCAGCAGACAGCAAAGGCTTTTCACAATCTATGTCTCACCACATGCTTCCCCCTCTCAAAACCCACCAGTGGCTTTTCATCTCAACCCAATTAAATGTACACGTCCTACCACAGTCTTCAGGGGTCAATGTCCCCCAGGCTACCTCTCTGCCTCCATCTTCTTTCCATCCTCAAGTTCATTCCCATCCCATGCCTTCATCCCGTTCCTCCAGATTCCCACGTGGCTGCCTCTTTCTCCACATTCAAAGGTCAGCCCAAGTCACCCCCTCAGAGGCACTCTCCCTGGTGTCATAGCTTACAAATGGCCTCCCACCCCAGTCCTTATTTATACCACTACTTGGCTTAGGTTCTTCAAAGTACAGAGTAGATGACTAATTTTGTTGAACTGACAAATGTTAGGGTGAAAGTTATTTTGTAAATACACACACAGTCACTCTGTGTTTGAATGCGGATACCAAGAGTGAAGACAACTGGCATGAGTACACCCCGTGTGTGCCCCCCAGAACATGGACAAACAATGGTTATCAGTCTTTTTCTCTAAAAAGGACAAAGAGATCCTCTCACTGATAATGTTTATTGCCAATGATAGAATTTGAGCTTTCAGGCCAAAACTTGTATCACCACCATGACCTTATAGTTTCCCAGTACTTGGAAGAATTTTCTGGTGAGATTAGTGTTGAAAATATAAATTTTTTATTGAAGTATAGTTTATTTACTATATTGTATTAGTTTCTGGTGTACAGCACAGTGATTTAGTTTTGGGCTTTTTTTGCAGATTATATTCCATATAGGTTAGAAAGTATAAATTTTTTATATTGTATAATGAAATGTGTCAACATTTAGAAGATCTGTATAACTCAGTCAACCAATACTTTATTTTTTCCTCCAGGTTTACTGTGATATAATTGACATATAACATTGTGAAAGTTTAAGGTGTATAACGTGTTGATTTGATACGTATATATTGCAAAATCATTACCACAGTAAGGTTAGTTAACACCTCCATTGTCTCCGGTAATTAACCTTTTTGCATATGTGTGGTGAGAACATTTAAGATCTACTCTCCTAGCAATTCCAAATATATAATATATTATTGTTAACTATAGTCAGCCTGCTGTATGTTAGATCTCCAGAACTTATTCGTCTTATAACTGGAAGTTTATACCCTTTGACCCCCACCCTTACCAGGCCCTAGCAATAACCATTCTACTCTGTTTCTATGAGTTTGGCTATTTTACTTCTACATGTAAAGTGGTATCATACAATATTTGTCTTTCTCTGACATTTTGCTTAGCATAATGCCCTCGAGTTTCATCCATGTTGTCCTAAATGGCAGTATTTTCTTCTCTTTTATGGCCAAATAATATTCCATTTTGTGTGTGTGTGTGTGTGTGTGTGTGTATATATATATATATATATATATATATATATATATATATATATATACCACATTTTTTTTATCCATTCGTTCGTTGATGGACATTTAGGTTGTAGTGAATAATGCTACAATGAATATTGCAATGCAGATATCTCCACAATGTAGTGATTTCATTTCCTTTGGATATATACTCAAAAGTGGGATTGCTGGATCATATGGTAGTTCTATTTTTAATTCTTAAAGGAATCTCCATACTATTTTCCACAGTGGCTTCACCAATTTACATTCCCACCAACAGTGCACAGAGTTCCCTTTTCTCCACACCCTCACCAACACTTATTATCTCATCTTTTTGATTAATAGACAATCTAAAAGGTATGAGGTGATATCCCATTGTGGTTCTGACTGGCATTTCCCTGATGATGAGTGATGTTGAGCATCTTTTCATGTTCCTGTTGGCTATTTGTATATCTTCTTTGGAAAAATGTCTATTCAGGTCCTCTGTCCATTTTTTAATTGGATTATTTAGCTTTTTTGCTATTGAGTTGTATAAGTTCTTTATATACTTTGGATATCAACTCCTTATCTGATATATGGTTTTCAAATATTATCTCCCACTCTGTAGGTTGCCTCTTCATTTTATTAGTTGTTTCTTTTGCTGCACAGAAGCCTTTTAGTTTGATGTGGTCCTACTTGTTTACTTTTGCTTTTGTCGCTTTTGTTTGCTTTTGGTGTCATATCCAAAAAAGTGAACCAATATTTTCTAACAGACCAATACATTATGTTGAAAAAGTATGCATGTATAAAAGAGCCACTCAGAATGTAAGACAAACCAATGGATTTTAACGTAATAGCATAAGAAAGGCTAAAAATTGATCTAGTTTCAGATTCCACCCTGCAATTAACCTTCAAGAAACTAATACCTGTTGCATTTGATTGAGATTTCAAAGGATATCCACATTTATCTGAAAAAGCAATTAAAATATTTCCTCCCTTTTCCAACTATATATCTGTGTGAGGTAAGATTTTCTTCATTTACTTCAACCAAAATAACATATCACAACAGATTGAATTCAGAAGTGGATGAGAGAATCCAGCTGTCTTCTATTAAGCCAGACCTTTAAAAGATTTGCAAAAGCATAAAACAAGGCTACTCTTCTCACTATTTTTTTTCATTTTGAAAATATCATATCTTGATTATTTGTGAAAAAGTCTAATTTACTTTCCTATATGAATATTTAGTAGAATTTTAAAAATATTTTGATTAAAATTATATATTCAAAGTCTGAGTCAGTTTTAAGAAAACTTTGCCTTAAAATAAATGGATAATCCAGAAAAAAAAAGGAAAAAGAAAATATCATTTCTCATAAAAAGATTTATGTCAACATGTGTGGTGGTTTTCAAACATGTCCACAAATTCTCCTCCCTTCAAGAGGTAGAGCCTAATTCCCTTCCCCTTGAGTGTAGGTTGGACTCAGTGAATCATTTCTAATGGATAGAATATGGCAGAAGCAATGGTATGTGACTTAGAAGGCTAGGTCGTAAAAGGCACTGTGGTTCCCTCCTCGCTCTGTCTCTTGGGTCACCGGCTCTGCAGGAGGCCAGCTGCCATGTTGAGAGGATGCTCAAGCAGCCCTAGGGAGAGGCTCATATGGCAAGAAACTGAGGCCTCCTGCCAAGAGCCATGTGGGTGAGGCATCTTGGAAGTGGATTCTCCAGCCCCAGTTAAACCTTGAGGTGATTGCAAACTTATGAGAGACCCTGAGTTAGAATCACCCAAGCTAAGCTGCTCCAGGGTTCTTGAGACTCACAGAAATTGTGTAAGACAGTAAATATTTATTGTTTTAAGTTTCTAAATTCTGAGCTCATCTGCTATGCAACAATAGATAACTAGTACAACAGTTAATGAATTTATTTTTATGTTTTAGTCAGTGAATACACATTTATTTTAATTCCTCAGTTTTAATTTCCAATATGGTAAATATTGATATAGAACCCAGTTAAACAAAAGTTCTTAGGGGTTCTCAGTTTTTAATAATATAAAGGGGCTTTGAGACCAAAAAGTGTGAAGACTATTGTCCTAAACTCTGCAAATTGCTCCTTTATTAAGCTTTTCTCAAATTATCCCACGTGAGAGCAATTTCTGTTTCCGATCAGAGCTCTGACTGACAGAACGACACCAAAATATTATCAATGATTGTTGCTCTTCAGTAGGAGGACATGATTTTATCTTCTTCTTAATGTTTTCTTTTCTGTACTTTACATTTTTTCTACAAATGAGGATGCATTATTTTTATAATTAGGAGAAAAGAAACTTCCCTTTTCAAAATCATCAAAAGTGAAAGTTAGAGCTGTGTTTTCTTTAGATGAGTCAATGGTTGAAGCTTGGCTTGCAGAGCCCAGGTGTCCGCCAACGCACCTGGGAGTTGGGGAGAAGTTTATGGGGGTGGGGTGGGGGAGGGGAGATGGCTGAGGAGCCAGCACCCCCCGCCTACCTCAGCCAGAATAGTTCCTTCATGTGCTTTACATATTGGGTTTCTGCATAATATTGCATTTAAAGAAAAGTTTCCACTTAAAAAAAAAAAAGTTTGAAAACCTTTACCACGAGAATAACAGCTGAAGAGTTAAAATCAGGGTATAGAAGAATCACTCAAACTTCTTCCTCAATGTGAACAAAGTTTCCACAAAGGAAACCCTGCATATTCTGAGGGAAGAACAGAAGCCCTGACAACTTAATAAATGTTTGGTGGTGTCAAGAGAGGCTGGCTCATGTGGCCATGGAAAGAAGTTATAGGGATGAAGAGCTTATCCAGGGACCCCCCAGTACTAAGGGCCCAAGAGGCCAGCAGAAACATCAGGGTCCTTAAGGCCCACAGAGACACAGATCAGAACCACAAGTGAATGGTTCTCTTATTTTCTTTAAAAAAAAAAGCAGGAGGTACCAGGACCACCTGGTGGTTAAAAGCATGGGCTTCAGGGACAACAGATCTGGGTTCAAGTCCCAGGTCTGACACTTAAAACCTATGAGATCTTGGCAAGTGACATAGCCTCTCACAGCTTCAATGTAAGGGTACAATGTACAATTTCACCTGTAAAATGAAGTGTGAGAATGTAAAATTGTGAAGCCATTTTGCAAAACAGTTTAGCAGTTTCTTAAAAGTTAAACATAAATTTACCACGTGACCCAACAATTCCATTCCTAGGTAACTGCCCAAGACAAATGAAAACATATGTCCCCAAAAGGACTTGCATACAAATGTTCTTAGCAGCATTACTCATCATAATCCCAAATGGAAACCATCCAAATGTTCATCAACTGGTGAATGGGTCCCCAAAATGTGGCACATCAATACTGCAGAGTACTATAGGGCAATAAAAAGGAATAAAGTCCTGATGCATGCCACAGCCTAGATGCACCTTGAAAACATTATTCTAAATGAAAGTAGCCAATCACAAAAGATCACATAGTGTATAAGTCCATGTAAATGAGATGTCCAGAAAAGGCAAATATATAGAGGCAAAAAATAGATTTGTGGTTGCCTGGGGCAGGGGCTGGAGTAGAAACTGGGAATGACTACAAATGGACTCAAAGTTTCTTTTTGGGGCGATGGAATATTCTACAACTATGCTGTGGTGATGGATTCCCAACTTTGTAAATTTATTGAAAATCATTGAACTGTACACTTAAAATGGGCAAATTTGATGATATGTAAATTAAACCTCAACAGAGCTGTTTTTTAAAAATGGAGTTTGACTCTCTGCCTCAGAGGATTGCTGGAAAGATTAACTGAGATAATGCCTGTAAAGCAGGCAGCCTGGTACAAAGCAAGAACTTGGTAAATAATAATAATGATGACAATCAGAATATACACTAATAATAGATTATGTAAGTGTAGAATAACAGATAATGCAGGATAACAACAATTTATATCATATGTACTTCTCATTTAAATTTTTTAAATTAAAGTATAGTTAATTTACAATGTTGTGTTAGTTTCCGGTGTACAGCAAAGTGATTCAGTTATACATATATATGTTTTCATATTCTTTTCCATTATAGTTTATTACAAGATATTGAATATAGTTCCCTGTGCTATACAGTAAGACCTTGTTGTTTATCTATTTTATATACAGTAGTTTGCATCTGCTAACCCTAAACTCCTAATTTATCCCTCCGCCTCCCTTTTCCCCTTTGGCAACGATAAGTTTGTTTTCTATGTCTGTGGGTCTGTTTCTGTTCTGTAAATAAGTTCATCTGTGTCATATTTTAGATTCCACATAGAAGTGATATCATATGTATAGCATATGTACTTCTTACCATACCACTCCCACATGTGTCAACCCAATTTAATCCTACAGGATTAAATTAAGGCAAGTGTACTATATCATCCTTGTTTTTACAGATGGGGGAAACCGAGGCACCAAGAAATTAATGAACTTTCCCAGGTTGCGCAGCTAGTATATGGCAGAGCTGGGATGGGGAGTCCTGGATAACTAGCTCTGGAGACTATGCTTCTCTCCACGACACTGCACTGCCAAGGCCCCTGGACCTTGGACCCAAGTCAGCTGTGTACTGAGTTACTGCTCTACCTAGTGATGGGGGAAAGGGTACAGAAAAGGATCAGAGACAGCTCCCCAAGAAAGTACCACAGGACTTAAACCCGAAGGGTGTAGGACTTAGTCAGGGGAAGAGTGTTCCAGACAGAGGGAACCGCATATGCAAAGGTGGAAAGGTAAGAGAACGCAGGGCTTGGGCAGGAAGCCAGAGGAGGTGGAAGTGGCTGGAACTGATACCCAGCAGTGGGAACATGGGGCTCAGGCAAGTCCAAGGCCATGGAGGGTCCCTGGTGCCCGGACATTAGCCTGAGGCGATGCGGAGCCAGAGAAGGAAAGTCTGTGAGTTCCCCAGCACTGCCTTACTCCAGGAATGACTCACATCACCCTGGCAGGTGGAGGAGGTTGACTCAGCCACTGCTGTGAGCTCAGGGGAGCGGGGGAGCTGCTACCCCACGTTCCCATCCCACTGTCAGCTAACGCCCCAGCAGCTGCCCCGGCACCAGCTCCCCAGCATGCAGAAGCCGTCCTAGCCAGCTGGGAGCACCGGGCTTGGTCATGCTGCCAGGAAGCTGAACATAGTCTGGTGACAGCGCCTGCTGGCGGCTGGCAGCTTCCACACCCCCGCTCAAAACCCAGATAACTGTGGACCCCAGGGGCACCTCTCACCGCACTCCAACTGCCTGCCACGGGGCGCAGTGCTCTGGCCCTCCACTCTCACTTGGCTGTCAGGGGAACAGCCTGGGGGATCTATCACTTTTCTTATTCAGATTTAATATACAGATAAACATTTGCATGTGTGCACAAAACATTCACTGTGGCAAAAGCAAAACTACTGAAAACACTTATATGCCTAACAAAAAGGAAGTAGTTCAAAAATGCTGGTGAATCCATACTGCAGAATACTACGAAGCAATTAAAAAGGAGAATGCAAATCTATTATCCCATTGTACTGGCATGAAAACACCTCCAACATACACTGCTGGGTAAAAATAAAAACCTACAGAATAATGTATCGAGTATATTATCACTTACATAAAAACCAAAACAAACAAAAATCACAAACTAGCTCTTTATTTCGCCAAGTCTACAAATACGTAAGTAAGAAAAATGCCCAGAAGGAAGCACATCAAACTAAGAGCAGCAGTAATCACAGAAGGAAGGGAGGGAGGGAGGGAGGGAGGAAGGAAGGAAGGAAGGAAAGAAGGAAGGAAGGAAGGAAGGGAGGGAGGAAGGAAGGGAAGAGGGATGGACGGGACTTTTTACTCTTTACATTTCTAAGTAGTTTGATTTTTACCGGAAGCATGTATTTGGGTTCTTAAAAACATTAAAGTCTTAAAAAATAAAAATAAAAAAAACATAGGGAAAAGTGTGTTAAAATGATCACCATGCTGGTGCAGGGTTCAGAGTCACTTTTCAAAGAGCTGTGACATCCAGGATCTTGTCTAATTCTTGCTACACCCCCTTGAGGGCAAGCGTTCAAAACCCCTTTTACAGATTAAGAAACTGGAGCCGGAGAGGTGAAACAAGCCGTTGAAGGTCACATGCAGGGCCGAGGGGCCCCTGGACCTTGGACCCAAGCCCAGCACTCTTTCTAACCTGTACCCGTGGGAGCGCACCGCGGTGCGGGCCAGGGGGCGGGGGCCGGGGCTGGGGAAGCGGAAGGCTGGGGGGAGGCACGAATGCTCCGAAGCAGCCGGTCATCCAGCTCACAGAGCCTCTGAAAAGCCCCTTCAGCGAGGGGAAAGGGGCCTAAGGCAGGGGAGAAGGGGGTGGAATGGAAGGGGGATGAGTGTGAAAGGAGGGCTGATGCAGCGCCGCCCACGACAAAATCAGACGTCATGACGTGCCGCCCACTGAGTGGGAGGGACCCGACGCGTCACCCGGCAAATGACACGTGGGAAGTAGCCTCGCAGGGCCACGTCCCTGGAGCCTGAGATTTCACGCCTGTCTCACAGGGGCTGCTCACCCCGGCTCTGGCTGCGCATTTTGCAGCTGACTGGTTCCGGGAATGCCTCCCTACTCAGTTCCCAGAGCTCTCTGTAACCAGGGCAGAAAGGGAAGTGTGCTTCTCAGAGGGTTCTAGAACCTGAGGACCCTAATACTCTTGTAAACCCTAATACTCTTTGGAGTGGTAAATGCCTCCACCCTTCAGTTCTTTTATTGGCTGCTTTAGCACCAAGTGTCTGGGGGCGGGTGGGGGGGGGACGGGACGTGTGGAGACAGGAGGCCAGAGGGACCCAGGAAACATGGCTAGGTCCCTCCAAGGACAGGCAGAAGGGATTCATATACAGGGAGGGACCAGAGCCTGCTGAGGGGAACACGGGATGCATGGACACATCTCAGCTGCACAGTGAGCAGGCGTGACCCCTCAGAGCATGCTCAGAGAAGAGGGCTTTGGCCAAATCACCGATCCTCTGTTCACTCTTATAATGGGGAGCAAACCCACGAGGTCATGAAGCCAGGGACAAGAGCCTGGATCCTGGGAGTTCTGATTCCAGCTCTCCTCCCTTGGTCAAGTTCCTGAACCTTGCTGGGTCTCAGTTTCCCCATCTGTAAAATGGGTATTATTGTACCTGCCTCTTTGGTATCATGATATCTGGATCATAAGACACATAATGACAATAACTGAATAAAATATAACAAGTACAGGGTATCCATAAAATCTGGAAACAGATTATAGGAATGCATATATGTGTTCATATTTATTTATTCATCCGTTTTACAGAGTGAAAATGTCCTAGACAACACTGTGTACATTCGTCTCTGTTTCTAGACTTGCTGGACACTGTTTAAATAAATGTAATTTTATACAAGTATAATTTTATATAAATGTATATAAATATAATGTAATAAAATATAGTAACAATATAATAAACTAAAACATACTAATCACTTACACAGTAGGAGGGACCATGTCAAGGACTTGCAGGTATTCTCTATTTTAGTGTTCACAGCAAGCCCTGGAGGTGGATACTATTATTATCCCCATTTTACAGAGGCAGAAACTAAGGTACAGGGAGCTGAAGAGGCTTGGCAGGGTCACCCAGGGGATAATTCCCAAAACCAGCTTGAGACCTGGGTCATCTAACCTCAGAGCCTATGCTGTTCTCCACCCCTCTAAACCATCTACCTCGAAAGTGAAGACCGAATAAAAGGGACCAGCAGACAGTTCTGCCGTACAGAGGAGGAGCTTAGGAAATGCAATGTCCTGTGAGTACTGAGCTCCTCGAGGAGAGAAACCAAATCCAACTGGTTCACCACCATATCTGGAATAGTAATGCGCAAGATGTAGGTTGACCGTCAGTATTAGTGGGAGGAAAGGAAAATGAGTATTCATTAGCCAAAGGCTAGTATTCTTGTTTTCAAAAAGAAGTCTCAGATTTCAGAGCCCTTCCTAGGAGCATCCATCTCCTAAGATGTGTGGGGCTGCGCAAACGTGGGCGAGGGCCAGACCCACCCAGCCCTCCCCTCCACTGGCACAGAACCCAGAATCCAAGAGGCCCAGGGGGCCACCCACGAACCAGGACCAGGAGTGACCTACCTTCCTCGGCGTCGTTCCTAAGCGAGGCCTCCAGCAGGGCCACGCTGGCCTCGAAGGACACCTTCTTTCGCCGGCCGCCCGTGCTGCGCTTCCGTTCGTGCTTGCGCTTGCGATGCTGCAGGTCCTGCTCATACTGCGCCCACTTCTTCAGCTGCTGGGCCCGGCGCTTCTGGGCGGCGCGCAGCCGCTCCAACGTGGGCACCTTCTCCAGCAGCTGCAGCTCGGTCAGCAGGTCCACGTGGCTGGCCATGGCCTCCGCGCCTCCCCGCGCCCTGGCTGGAGGCTAGCACAGCGCGCCGGGGGCCGGGGCGGCATGGGGGCTCCTGCGGGGCTGGGGCCGCATGCTGGAGCCTGTGGCGGGGAAGGGGAGAGACACACATGGACATGCTTGTCAGGCTCAAAACTCCAATCTGATGATGTCCCCCGGCCCCATGTTCCATACGCTTCTTTCCCCCATCTTATTATTTTTCTTTTTTTTAAATTGAGATACAAATGACCTATGACGTTATGTAAGTTTCAAGTGTACAACATGTTGATTTGATATACTACAATATCATTACCACTGTTAGCTAACACCTCCATCATGGTCACATAATAATCCTTACTTTCGGGTGGTCATATTGTAATTTCATATAAGGTTGTTCTATTGTTATAACACATACGGGGGTTCTTTTTATAACATAGAAGGGGTTTATTGTTAGTTTTAAAGGAATGAGGATTATATTTTGAATGTCTCTGTATTAATTACAAAATAGGTTAATATTGACAGATATAATCCACATAAATGAAAGCTCTTTGGGAACCTTAATCTTAAGAGTATAAAGGGGTCCTAAGACCCACAAATAGCTGCTGAACTACTGGGACCTAGAAAACCTTAGTTGAAGTTTTCCTCTTTGGATGACTTTTTTAAAAAAATTCACACCTCTTGCTCTCATCAGTTCTTGGGCAACATGAAGTCAACAAAATTTCAGTGTGAAGCCAAGTGGGTGCTGTCTTCCTGTAAGCACAGACCCTATGGTCTCTCAGATGCAGAAGGAACAGGTCTTGCAACAACTTGAGCCTTTCTAAGCCTGTTTTCCCACCTGTAAAATTTTGTATCCACCTCCCAGAATTTACAGGATGTTCAAGGAAGAAAGAGCTGACCAAAAAAGTTATACCAAAGAGAAACAAGTTATAGCAAAGAGAAACAAGCTTGGAGGAAGAAAAGCAGGGACACGTAAACGCAGCACATCTGGGAACCCATGGGGGCAAGGCTGGTGGAAGATTGCAGGATGCTGGGTACAGGTCTACATTTATGTGCTGTGGAAATGCTCACTATCATAAAGGGGATCAGCATAGCACTGGCCTTCAGCAAGTGATTGTTAATCTCCTGGGTTCCCTGCTTCACTCTGGAGCTGCTGGTCCTCAGGAGGCTAAAGACCAGGATTCAGCCTTCGGCTGGACCCTCAGGAGCTCAGAATGTTCTTCAGGTCTCTCCCTGAAGAGACTGGAGCATACACAGGAGGAATGGGGAAGGGGTTGGCTTGGCAATATTCAGAGGGCAAAGGCTCCTGGGGTCTGAGTGGACCTGATCTCAAGGGTAAACATAAGCCAGGGACTTCCCTGGTGGCACAGTGGTTAAGAATCCGCCTGCCAATGCAGGGCACACGGGTTCGAGCCCTGGTCCAGGAAGATCCCACAAGCCATGGAGCAACGAAGCCCGTGCGCCACACCTACTGAGCCCGCACGCCACAACTACTGAAGCCCTCGCGCCTAAAGCCCGAGCTCCACAACAAGAGAAGCCACTGCAATGAGAAGCCCGCACACTGCAGCAAAGAGTAGCCCCCGTGTAGCAGTGAAGACCCAACGCAGCCAAAAATAAACAAGTAAATAAATTTATTTAAAAAAAAAAAAAAAAAAGGATAAACATAAGCCAATGGCAAGGCTCAGCAGGAAACAAGCAAACTGCCCTTGGTTGCCTTTTGTTTTGTTCTGAGTATCTTGCAATGCTTTTTCAATTAGTTAAACTTTTTATTTTGAGATAATTATAAATTTACATACGGTTGTAACAAATAATGTGGAACGATCCCGTGCAAACTTTACCTAGTTTATCCCAAAGGTAACATCTTGCAAAACTACAGTACAGTGTCAGAACCAAGAACCTGACATTGATACAACCTATCAATCTATTCAGATGTCCCCAGTTTTATATGTACTCATTTGTATGTGTGTGTGTTTAGTTTTAAGCAATTTTGTCACAAGTGTAGGCTTGTGTATCCACCACCACAGTCAAGATACAAACAGTTCCATCACACAAGGATCCCGTATCTCCCTCTCCCAATGCACTCCTGTCCTTGCCCTTGTCAATCACTAATCTATTCCCCATCTCTTGAATTCTGTCACTTCAAAAATGTTATATAAAAGAATCAGACAGTGGGTAACCTTTTGGGATTGACTTTTTTCACTCAACATCCCTTGAGATTCATCCAAGTTGTTTTGCGTAACAGTAGTTCATTCCTTTTTGGTTGCTGAGTGGTACCTCCACTTTATGGATGTGCCCCAGTTTGTTTATCCATTCACTCATTGAAGAGCATCAGGGTTGTTTCTAGTTTGGGGCTAATATATTCATGTACAGATTTTTGTGTGAACATAAGTTTTCAATTCTCTGGAGTAAATACCCAAGAGTACAAGTTTCATAAGAAATTGTCAAACTATTTTCCAAAGTGGCTGTACCATTTTTTCATTCCCACCAGCCATGTGTGAGTGATCCAGTTTCTCTGCCAGAATTTGGCGTGCTCAGTGTTTTTTAGTCATTTAGATAGATATTCCTTTTTAAAAGTAAGGCGCTCAGAAGAGTTGAATTCACAACCATGCTGTATCATCATGATGGTCAGAACTCACTGGGAGCTAGTGGACCACATATTTACTTTCCCCCACTTCTTCAAGGAATCAAACAATGAAACCTGCCCTGTGATGAGTTCTGGTTCAGAGATGGATTGAGGATCAGCTCCGCCTTCTAGGAAACCCAAGTCTGCCTGTCTGTCATCTATCTGTAAACTAATCTAATCCTTCTGATGACCTAATGAGATAGGTACTATTATCATCCCCATTTCACAGATAAGAAAACTGAGGCACAGAGAGATTAAGTAAACTACCCTACATCACACAGCTAGAAAATGGAAGGCCTTTTCTGCCTAAGGTTATCAGAAAAGGCTCTCCAGAGTAGAAGGCAACTGATTTGAAACTCCAAGGATGAGTAGTCCACCAGGTGAAGAGGGCAGACATGGGAGCTTGGCAATGTACAAAGGCATGGAGAGGGGCTGAACACCATGGAGGAAATTCTGGGAACCAACACGCACAAACATGGCTGGAAGTGGATGGGACTGCCCAGCCCAATGGGAACAGAAGTCTTGTGGGAAGCAGTGAGCAACCTGTGGTACAAGGCCAGACAACCAGAAAGTCCCCTGTGGTCCACATCATGTTTGTGTGTTTGCTTGGTTGGTTTTTGGCCCACACCATGATTTACAGTATTGTCATTCATTGCTAACTTTTAAAACTTGAAGATTTTATATCCAAAATCAGATTTTCAGCTTTTCTTAGAACATCTCCGTACCTGGCCACACTGGGCTTACGTGGCAATAATCAGCAGGTTTGGAGTAGGACTGTCCCCTTTAGATGGGGCCCATCTAATTTCCCATAGTCCCCACTACTTCCCCCCCCCCCCCATTACTCCCACCTGACCTCCTTCACTAATTGGCATCACTTGCTAGCTCCTATGGTCATTTCAGTTTGCAAGCCCTGCCTTAGGCGGAATGAGACAGCAGTCTCCAAATATCCACAAGTCCAATCTGCACAAGAAAGAGAAGATAGTCTGTGAGTCTCCCCAGTGCAGAACAGGACCAAGGCATAGGGGAACAGTGGTGTGCACCAAAAAAAACAGGCACCTGGCCTCCAGAGCTGTCCAACAAGCAATTGAACAAGGGCTTGTGGTCCAGTGGCTGTCTCTGGAGGTGGCAAATTCTCCGTCACTCACCGGAGAATACAATTTCTACTGATAACACATCAGCCTAAGTGTCTGTACAATTTCTTTCAGCCCTAAGATTCTGTACACAGATGGTTACTCATTTCTTCATTATTAAGTATTCACTGATCACCTACTAAGTGGTAGGTACCAAAAACATGCTAAGACTGAAGATAAGAATAATCATATCAATCACCCTGTTAAAGCCCTTAATCCTTTTCCAAGAACTTCCTCAGCCATCATCCCAGCCAGGTGTTTCCCTAAGTGTAGAAAGAGAACCCATACCGAAGGAATTTTCAAAAGTTCAGGACAAGACTTAATATAACATGGAATCAGAGACACCAAGTTACCTCCTTTTCATTTCTTTTTCAGTCTATCAGATTGTCTCCAGAAGAAAGTGCTAATAGTTCGTTGGTAATAGACATCTTTATAACCATGTTTATAACCATGTCAATTTCCCTCCTAAACAAAGAGAAAGCAGGCCTCAGGCTAATAGCCTTGGGCAAGAAATGGTATCTAAGACAGAATGTAATAACAATGATTTTTTTTTCCCCTGTGGATTTGGTTTCACAGTTAGTGTTTATTTATGGTAGTGAAATAAAATTTCCTTTAAAAATAAATCTACTTCAGTGGAAATCTTACAAGGTGGTAGCAAAGAAAAATTAAATAATGATGGTATTTCGTCCTGGCAAAAATCGTGATTGACATTTGGGAAACTGTCCTGGTCACTGATCTTCAGTGACAACAATCTTATAAAAGAAGCACTCATAGGAGCTCATTACTTTATCTGACAAATATTTATTGGCCATCTATCACATGGCCAGGACTGCACTGAGAGCTAGGTATACAGCAGGGTAAAGACAGGTACAGTCCCTACCCATTGGATGGATGACAAAACAGAGGCACAAGGGAGTGGAGGACACACTCACGGGATACAGAGACTGAGCAGTAACTTGAACCCTGGGCCCGACTCCCAGTATAGTGCTCCCTCCTTGGGCCTCAGGGTGGTGGGCCCCATGCAGACAGAAGGTACTCACTGCTGTGCCTTCCCTGGCTTGGACAGTTTGCTTGGGTAAAGGAATTAAGGGCAGTTGCCCAGCCCCCTGGAGAAAGGTGAGAACAATGCCTCCCAAGGGCCAAAAAAGGGGGCCAGAGCACATTTTCTCTGACCTTGCTCTCTCTGCCAGCTCCCACCCGGCTCGCCCCTCTGGGTTCCCTGGAGCTGGGGCTCCAGGACAGCTCCCTCTTGACTGCTGGCTTTCAGGTGACCTAGTTTCCCCCAATAGACCCACACACCTCCTCCCACCCCCGTCCAAGAAAACCCTGCTTGGTCTAATTAAAGAATTGCCATCAGTGCTGTTAACACAGCAGCTGGGCAGCCCCCAAGACAGGGCACTGGCCTGGGTGCTGGGGCAGCCCACAGAAGTCCTGGCTCCTATGAGCTGTGGACTGGCTCTGTCGTGAGACCCGGTGCCCCTGCCCATACTTCCAGGGATAGCCCTGGTTGGTGATGGGGACACAGCCCAAACTGCCAGGACCCAGGAGAGCAATGGCATTATCAACTCTTTATTTTTTCTCTCTCTCTCTTTTAAGGGTAGGGGAGTTTTTATTTATTTATTGGCCGCAGCGCGTGGCATGCGAGATCTTAGTTCCCCCACCAGGGATTGAACCCATGCCCCCTGCAGTGGAAGCGTCCTGGAGCCCTAACCACAGGACCACCAGAGAATTCCAGGCATCATTAACTGTTAAAGGAGATCCCCAAGGAGGACCTCACTGGAGGAAAACCAGCTCCACGGAGACATACTGAGCCCAGTGTGTTGTGGGAGCATCCAAATAGACCATCTTGAAGAGAACTGGGCACGATGTGGGCACGCGAGCTAATGGAATGGCTAGGCTAGAGACGCGGGTGGGGGAGGGGTCCGCAGAGGCCAGGTTGGGCTGAGGTTATCCAGGAAGTGTGTGCGCTGTGAAAAGAGGAATCAGAAGCAAGAGGAAAACAAAGTACGGTACTTGATAATTTTTCCAACCAGTGGCTCTGTCAGGTCTGGGTGGATGAACCAAAGTAGCCCGATTCTGGGCAGCCCCAAGTCTGAGGCCAACGCCCTTGACCCTCAGTGAGGCAGGAACAGGCAGTTGGAGTAAGCCTTGATTCAGCCTCTGACTGCTGTCTGACAAAGCCGAACTGGATTCCTGTTGGTGTATCCACTAACCCTCGCTGCCGCAGAAAAGGAAAAACAAGCAGCGTAGGGAAGGAGGGGCTGCGCTTGGGGACGAGGTGGAGGCGGGCTGGACAGCGTGCACTACAGAATCCCTCCCCTCCCCCAAAAATGAAAAGAAGCCTATTATAAGAGTGTTGTTTGGGGGATGATATGTCTCTGAGGAAACGAGAAGAAGAAAGGCATGGGCCCATTGAAATACACAGCTTGGTGATGGTCTGTGTAGTTCCCTCAGTATCACTCCGTGCTGATTGGCCAGAGTCCATGAGCAACAGCCTAAGCCCAGCCAGAGTGATTGGTTGGGGGGAGGCACATGACCTAAGCTGGACCAATCAGAAGCTGTCTCTTCCCATGCCCATAGACGAGAAGCATGAACCCCAGTTGCTGCTGGAAGCCGGGCTTTGGATAAGGCCAATACTCGGGAGTCAGAGGAGGGAAACAGGGTCCTTTAATTTAGGGACCTCTGGACTTTATCTCCTTTATTATTTAAGCCAGTTGAATTGATTTTGTTACTTGTAGCCAAGAGTACCCTAACAGACATTTACGCTACTTTTAGGGATGCAGGAATGGGAGCCCCAGAAGGAGATGTTGCCTGAATCAGAATGAGTGGTCTCTTGCTGGGGCATATCACCAGATACCTCCACTTCCCCTAGAATGGCCATCTTATGGCCCTCCAGGCCCAAGCTGGGGGCCAGCCTTGAAGAAGGGTGGGAAGGCCAAAGCCAGGTTTCCACGGCAGCCCCGCCCCCTGAGGTGGGGGAAGGGGACCCAGGCCTTGCGACGCCTCCATCCCAGAGGAGCGGCTGGTTGACACATCTTTGGACTCGAGCCCAGTGCCTTGAGAAAAACAACACGAAGGAAGGTGAATTCAAATTGAAGAGACTTTAAAACATGAGTCAGACAGTGCCTCAAAGTTCACACTGTTAACAGAAAACGTTAAGATTTTTTTTCTTGTTCTTCAGCTATTCTTCTCCAGGGAACCTTGGCAGCTCCCTGGAGGAAGGCCGTGAGTGCTTGCGCCTCGTACTTCCTGTACCATTGAGCACGAGGGAAAAAGCAAAACAAAACGCTGCACCGGCTTTCCCTGCTCCGAGCTCACTTGGGACCCACTTTCTCTCCTAAAGGATGCACACCTCCGCCCTCCCACAGCACGCTCCTTTGAATAATAGCGTCATTTCCCCTTTCCTGCTCACTCCCCACCCCCCAGTATAAAGATGCTTTACTCATGAACAAAGAGACTTCTGGGGCCCTAGGTGCTCCAAAATCTGAATTAGAAATTAGCCTTGTCCCCCCACCAACTCCATTCTCATGGGATTCTGTAGACTTTCTGTTCTACCCTTGCTGTAATGAACCTTCTAGATTTCATGCACAGGCATCCTAGACAGACATCCTGGTTTTAAATCTGCTGTGGGACTCGGGTCCCTGAGGGTCTGCTCCTTAACTCTGCCTCTCCCAGCTGTGCTCCTTCATTCAGACCTCTGAGTGGTGGCCCTGGGCTTGGCCTTGATTTGTCACTGTTCTCTGAAGCCCACTAACTATAACCTAATTTGGCAAGACCTTGGGGGGTGGGGGGCAGGGATGGAGGAGAGGGGAGGGTGGCAGGACTCGAAAACCACAAGTTCAACAAGAACAGAGCGATCGATCAAGCAACTAAAGCATCTTGAGCTCTCTCAGGAAAAGAATCACGTCCAACATTGAGATAATAGCCCAGATGACCTCTGTCTGAACTGGCTGGGCCATTTTGGTAATATAAGACCAGGCTTTAATGAAAGCCATGAATGAAAGGATTAGCTTTGTTCTCTAGAGGGCAGAGTTGGGATCATAAACAGGCAAAATGAAGAAGTAGGATCAGCCCCGCACTTTCCTGGCGGAAAGTGGTTAAGACTCCATGCTTCCACTGCAGGGGGCGTGGGTTCGATCCATGGTCAGGGAACTAAAGATCCTGCATGCTGCGTGGCACAGGGGAAAAAAAAAAAAAAAGTAGGATCAGCCTGGAATGAGGAAGAACTGTCTAACACTGGTGATTCAGAGCCCAGCCATGGTGTGATGCTGGGGTCCCCACCACCAGGAACTCCATGGTCACTCATGAGGTTGCAGAGAGAGAAGGTCCATATTGGGTTGGAGGTGGGACTGGCTCAGTGAACCCCAGTCCCAACCTGGCAGACAGATCATCTGTATTAGCAGTAAGACTCTATCATGTATATTTGCAGCCCAGCACTTGGTAACCACCAGGCTAGACAGTGTGGAAGAACCATTGCAAGTAGATATCGATTGACGATGTTTTAGATTCATTTCTACTTGTGAAGGTGAGGCAGCTGTCTCAGACTCAGCTCTGAGAAAACTTCAGAGGAAGCCACAGCTCGAAGGGGTGAAGGAAAACCCGTGAACACAACCATCTTCCATGCTGAGCTTCTCTCCTTGAACCTGAACCCACAGAGAGGCCCACCTACTTATGGGTAAGAATGCCACTGTGGAGGCGGCTGCAGGGGACAGAACAAAGGTGCCAAGGATGGGGCACATGCGAAGATGATATGATGTCTACGAACACATTAGTCAGTCACAGTCACGGTGCTAAGCCAGCCAGTCTTCTAAAGAAGCTTATGTAATAGCTAAGCACGGGGAAACGGGAGTCAAATTACACATACTGCTTCTCCAGGCTTGGGGGAGTGTGGTCCACCCCCTCCCTTGCAGAGAGATAAAAACTCCCTTTGCAGCTAGAGGGATCATTTTCCAAAGGAGGCCACGTGTGGCCACACAATGCCCTCCTGGTTTACGCATTTATTAAATAGGGGATGGCTATTCACACTGACTAAGGCTGGAGTGGCCTCTGCCACCTCTGCCTCCCTCTCTCAGCATGACATCCTTGGACGAGCTTTCCTCTGTTGTGCCAACTCTTAGGTTGGTGGTGGCTTCTTGGAGCACTTTGAGGACAGAGGTTATGAGGCCACATGTGATAAACAGGAGGAATGAGGGCTGTGATTGATTAGTAATGTCTGCCACAGATAAAGGAGTGGGAATTGGCTGCATGCATACTGAGCATGCAACTCTGTTCTACGTCACGCTTGCCTACTTGGATTTCAATACTTGCCTTTGCCCCGCAGTTCAAAATCCTCTAGTCTCAAACACAGACATCTGGAAAGTTATCAGATTGAGTGGAAGGGCCCCTCGATATCAATATATCATTCAACCAAGAACAAAAGTCACTGTGGCCTCAGTGGTAGACAGGAATCAAGAATATCTTAGGTTCTAGTAAGAATTTCTCCAATAACTTGCCCTAGGGGGTAGAATGAAGACCTGTCCTCCATGACTCCATCCCCTTAAATTGACTGGATCCTGGTTCTAGGAAGCAGTATGCTGAGCCAACTCAAGCAAAGGTTGGCAGCCCCTGTGCAATTGCCACCCCTCCCAACCCTGACCCTGGAAAGTAGGGAGGTAAGTGTCCTGCTGGTAACTGGATGGGGTTAAAGAGGGAGGGGCAGGGATCACTATCAGCCAGGGATCACTCTCTCATCCATCCTAGGCATCCTGGGTTTCACAGCATTAACCAACATAAAGGAGGAAGGGGACTGCGGTCTGCGGAAGCCCCTCTCTCCACTTCAGAGACCTCAAAGATATCCCTAGCGAGCTATCTCCTTCCCTTTAGCCAGGGGTGCTCTTAGCCAATTAGGAAGTAGCTGGGATGGGAATTTTAAAAAGCTTTTCATATCGTTTGTTCATGGAGGTTTGGAGAGTAATTCCAAGGAAACAAGGACAATAAAAAACAGAGAGTTGGACTCAAAGGAGAAAGTCCTACGCTGGAGGAAGAAAGAATGAGGAGACAAAGGGCTAAAGCAATGCAGACAATGGGTACCAATTAACTGCACAGCCAGTAAGTGGTGGAGCTGGGATCCGAACCCAGGTCTGTCTAATTCCATTGTCTACATATATTAAAGGAGAAGGAACCAGGAAAAAACTCTAAAAGAACCACAACTGCTTTAAAACATCTTCCTCATGAAACACAAGAAGATTTCAGAAAATCCAAGGTATTAATCATCAAGGAGATAAGAGGACATTTCGACTAACAAACCAGACAGATCAGCTGGTAATAAAGCAAATACTTGCTGAAATCAGTAGAGAGTAAAAACATATGCTTAATGAAACTAAACATAAGTGGGACTTCCCTGGCAGTCCAGTGGTTAAGACTCCTCGTTTCTAATGCAGGGGGCGTGGGTTCGATCCCTGGTCAGGGAACTAAGCTCCCACATGCTGCATAGTGGGGGCCAAAAAACAAAAAAAAAAGTAAAATAAGACCGATCCACTTAAAAAAAAAAAAAGCAAAACTAAAACATAAGCATCTCAGAACTTATAAAATATGTAGATGAAAGGAACCCAGAGATAAAGAATGCAGGGTAAAAATGGCAGCTTCTGTGCACAGCACATCTTCCATGGGTCAAATTCTTTACATGTAACATCTCTTGGAATCATTGTGCCAACTCTGCGGTAGGTGTTGTTCCCATTTCAAAGAGGAGAAAACTGAGAGTTAGAGAGGTTAAGGAACCCATAAGTAGCGCTATTCCAGTTGTCTATAGCTGGCATCTTTTCTGATTGCTCAATCATATGCCATGATGGTTAAGTATTTTTTATTATCTCCCCTGCTTGAAAATAGAGAAAATGTCAGACAGGAAAGATGGCCCACAAAAGCACGACTAGAAGCAAGAAGAGAACTCTTTGCAGGAAAATAAATGAAATCTATGCAGAGCGAGGATAATTGATTACAGTCATAACTTCCCTTACTATTGGAGCTGTCATCACCTTTGGAGGCTTAGGCAGGAAATATATGTATCTCATCCTAAATTTCATAAAACTGCCTTCCAAACCCTATGAGCTCAGCCCCCTATGACTACTGTTCCCTTTCTTGGTGAGCGCTTTCTCATTTTCACTTTACCCAACAGCTCCCAAACCAGATTCATAACAGCAACTGTCTTCTCTCCTCTACTCTCTGGGAGATGAAGCTGTCAGTAGAATAAATCAGGAAGTTTCCAGACACTCAGCATTTGGGTAAATGAAGTTTCCATCCAATACACAGGCTTTGAAGTCTCTCTGTATGGGATTTGTGACCTTCCAGGTCACCATGCAGAGAGAAGCAAGCCGTAGTAACCTGCCTTTACATTACTTTCGTTCCTCCCCTCTTTGATCTCCAGCCAAAGTCCCTTCACTTTGATTCCCTCCTCTTGGCTCCTCTTGGGTGTACAGAACTCCAAGCATACCTCTGCTTCCCCTCTGACCCCTTATTTCCATTGAAAATTCTCCATAAGCCATAGATTCAATCCCTTGAAAGTGATGTTACTGTCACAATTGAACTTATCTCCTCGTGTTGAAATCTCAGGTTCACTTTGTTAGAGACTTTGGTATACACTCAGAGCCCTAATATAATTTCAGTCCTCTCACTCATCATTTTCTCCAGCAAATTGCTAAACACTCTTTCTATTTTATGCTTGATGTCATCAACAAGTAACTAATTTCAGAATTTTCTTCTGGCAGTTTTCTCCTCTAATTCACTTCCACTTTTAATTTAAAGCTGCATTCATTTAACCAATCAACAAATATTTATTACCACCTACTATGTGCTAAGCCATAAAGCATGGGGGTCCTAAGGGTCCCTTAATGAACAAAACTATTGATCAGAAAAGTTCTGCTCTGGTAAGGGCAGAGTAGCTCTTATTGGACCCACCCCCTCACATATAACTATTGTGAACTCTACACACCACACACACACACACACACACACACATAACCTATTGGAAGGCACTAAATTTGTTCAACCACAAGCAGACAGAAGCCGGAGGGGAGTCAACACATGAAAGAAAGAAATTTGCACTAGGTGAATTCCATGTTTTTGTAGCTTTTTATCCGAGGGGAGGCCCCAGTCAGTGTTGTACCTGTTGGCTACAACCTGGATGAGAACCTTTGCTCTTACCGTTTGAGGAATTAAAGGACAGAGTCAGGTAACTACAGTTGGGAAGTGAAGAGAAGGCATCCCAGAAAAGAGTCACAGATGGCAGCCCCAAATGCTGAGTATAGATTCCGTCCAAATCTCTCTGAATGATGCATGTGCAGGGCAGGTTCCAAGCAGCCCAACTAAGGCTAAAAGAACTGAAGAAAGATTTCAGCTGCTGCCTACCCAGGGGGAAACTGAATTTAGAGTTTGTTTGGTCAAGTTAACTGACTGATTTTTTTTAAAAGTCATTACTGTTCTGAGGAACATAATAGAACCAAGAGTCTCTTCAAGTCTCATTCACGATGTTCAAGATGTAACCTAAAATTACTAGAAAAAAAAATTTTTTTTAAAGCAAACAGGAAAGGGACTTCCCTGGAGGTCCAGTGGTTAAGACTCCATGTATGGAGTGTAACATGAGGAGGGTTAAGACTCCACTGTATGGGGTGTGGGTTCAGTCCCTGGTCGGGGAACTACGCTCCACATGCCTCAGCGTGGCCAAAAACAAAAAAAACAAAAAAAAAAAAAACGGAAAATATGACTCAAACTCAAGAGGAAAGGCACAATAGAGATCTACCCGCAAAATGACCCCTTATTTCCTTTAAGGGTATAAAGGAAAGTATGCTTATAATAAATGAACAAATAGGAAATACCAGCCACAACACAGAAACCACAAAGAAGAGACGTGAAACTATTAATCAGATTAGCTAAATCCACGCCAACACCTTTCTCTGCATCCATGTGAGTTGTGCTTTTCACTAGAGCCAGTTACATAGTTCTAATATTGACTTCAATGACTTTTTTTTTTTTTTGGAACACCTTCCAAGTGCCAGGTCTTGGGCAAGCTTTGGGGAGCAAAAATACAACATAAAATATTAAATCCTGATCCCAAAGACCAGATATTTTCATCTGATGACATCTGTATAGACTACTTGTCACTTCTCATGTCCTCCCTTCTCTTTCAGGTCTTAAATTGGAAGAAGAGATTGAAGTCCTGTCATGGGCTCTTCCCAGCTTCCAGATCACTCCTGATGGAACCATTTGCCCACATAAAGCACACATGAATGAGGCACAGGCTGTCAGGTTTAATACACCTCTACATTCTCCTTCCACAGCAAAATCATCCTCCCCTGCTGATTAGACAGATCAAATCTATAAAAAACTCTGGGTACAGACGTCAAAGAGAGTCAATGGGGAGGCACTTGCCATTATAACACCTCTTTATACAGTTCCATTAATGCGTGTTTTGCTTTTTCAAAACCTGGCAGGAAAGAGGTTCTCAAACTTGGCTACAAAGTTGGAATCACCTGGAGATGCTGGGAACTTATATTAAGATCGCAGAGCATGACTACTATATATCCACCAGAGTGGCCTTTTTTTTTTAAAGACAGAAAGTACCAGTGGTTGGCAAGAATTCTTATAAACTGAGTGGGAATATAAATGGGTACAGCCACTTTAAAAAACTGCTCAAGCAATATCTTCTAAAGCTGAACATATGATGCCCTATAATCTAGCAATTTCATTCCTAGGAATATACTCAACAGAAATTTCTATATACATTTACCAAAAGGCATTTACAAGAATGTTGACAGCACTATTCGTAATAATCCCAAAGTGTAAACTATCCAAAATGCCCACCAGGAGTAGTTTGGAAAAAAAATTTTGGTGTACTCACACAATGGAACGGATGAGTAATATACAATTACACTTGCCAACTGGATCTCTCACATTGTTAACCAAAATAAGCCAAACACAAAAATGCATACTATATGATTCCACTTATGTAAAATTCAACAACAGGCAAAAGGAATCTATGTTGTTATCAATCAGAATGGTGGTTTTGGAGTGGGGGTGACTGGGAAGGGACTGAAGAATGGCTTCTCAAGTGCTGATAATATTCAGTTTTTTGAGCAGGATATGGCTTACCTGGGCATGTTCAATCTGTGACAATTCATTCACTTAGGATGTGGGTACTTTTCTGTGTTTGCTTTACCTTAATAAACCATTAAAATTTTTAAAATACGGGGTCCCATCTCAAGAGATTCCAGTTTAGTTGGTCTGGGGTGCAGCCAGGCATTGAAATTTTTAAAAAGCTCCCCAGGTGGGTCTAATATGCATCCAAGAACCACTGTGTTAGAACTTGGCAACCCTCTTGACTATTTATTTCTTGGAGCAGAAAGTGCTGCTGCTTCACCAGAAAGTTTCAAGCAGGATGTTTTCTGTGGATCACTGGTAGCTCCAGAGGAGGTTAACAGGTGTTACATGGAAAAAGGGTTCCGTGGTGAAATAAACAATTTTACAATTTTTAAGGATTAACTCTTATTGAACACTTACTACATTCCTGGAGCTAAGCTAGCTGCTTTATCTACACTATCTCATTTAATCCCACAATAAGCCTATGAGAAAGGCTACTATTAATCCTCATATTACAGAAGAGTAAACTAAAGTTCAGTGAAGTGAAGTAATTGCCCAAGGTCACACAGCCAGTAAGTGACAGGGTTAGGATTCAGATCCACATTGGCCTTGACGCTGAAGCCCATGCTCTGAACCACTGCCCTGATTTGCCTCTCCAGGCAGCACTTGTCTGCAGGACTTAACAGAGCTTCCACTTGGCTAATGCGAGCTGTGGGTTGTCAAGGCAGGAACGTGGGAGGCAACACTTCCCAAAATGGTCTGCTTGCCTCCATCTCTTACCTTCCAACCCACAATCCACACCACTGGCAGAGTTTTCATTCTGCACCCAAGTCTGATCCTGTATTTCCCTTGTAGGGAAGCATATAATGTCTCCCCAGTGCCTGTAAAGTCTAAACTTCTTAGCCTCAGAGACCAGACCATCCAGTATCTGGCCTTGACGTCTTTAGCTTTACCTCTGGTCGTCCTAACCTCCCTCCCACCCCCACCCCCCAAGTCCACTAAACACTCAATTTTCCAGCTACACTTAATAGGTCTGGTGGATTCACACTCCGACAATGGTACCCACCATTTGCTGAGACTCTGCTATGTGTCAGGTACTGCCCATAAATTAAGTTTAATCCCCACAAGGAGCCTTTAAAAACAGGTCTCATTATCTCCAGTAGATAGAGTAGGAAATGGAGGCTCACCTTGACATGCCCAAAGTCACAACTAGGGAGTGGCAGGCAGAACTAGGATTTGAACACAGATTTAGATTTCTCCTCTACAAAGCCCATGGAGTTTTCTCTCCGCCTCACTCCCCACCTCACCTTCATTCATGCTGTTCCAAGGAGTGGCAGTACCCTTCTTTCCCTCCACCTGGCAAGCTTTTCCTTGTTCTTTGAGAGCTAGCCCAAGTGCTGTAATGATAATATCTATCATCTCTTAAGTGCTTTCCAGGCACCGTGCTCAGCACTTGACTTGCCTCGTCTCATTTACACGATATTGTCTCCATGCTCCTTTTATTCCCTCCGAGTTGTTCTTTATCGGCCTTGTGCCAAACGGGTTTCTCTCTCCTCTTTAGTTCCAAAGCATTTGACCACATCTCTGTTGTGGCTCTCAACTAGTAATTGTTAGTTTCAGATCTGCCTCTTCCATTGGACTAGATGCTCTCGAAAGACAAGGAATAGATGTTATTCACCTTTTCATCCCACCCTAGAGTCAGCCAGCATGTGGTAGATTTTCAATAAATGGGAGAGGGTAGACAGGAGGGTGGGAGACCAAGAGACTGAAATTCACTGACATTATTCCATCAGTCGTATCATAGGGAGTGGTCCTCTGGCTTGGAACCAGAGCTATAGAATCAAACCAGACAAAACAGACCTGGCTGTTGGAGGAACGTGGGGGCCAGACCCAGGAGGTACCTTACCTGGCCCCTGCCTTGCCATCCATGGAAGGATGAGTTAGGACTGTCTCTGGCTCCACAGTCTTTTTTCAACTCTGCATGCTTTGCAATTGGCTCCAGAGATCCTGGCTTAGAAGCTTTGCTGTAAAGTGATGGTTAGTTTCATTCCACAGCACTGTTTCAGATATTCTCAGCTGCTCCTTGCCGTGTGTTGTTCTTAAGGTACTGCAGTGAATGAAGAGCTATCCAAGACAGGTAGCCCAAAGAAAATGCATAGCTAAGGCATGGCTCCCGCAGGTGGGACGATCAGGTGGTCATAACCCCTTTCTAAATGGATCTATTCTTTTTGAGTAGGAGGCCCTTTTACAAGACACAGACATCTCTGATGCTTACTCATTCATTGAACGCCCATTCTGTGCACCCAATCTACAGTGGGCACTGTTCAGAGCACACGTCCTTGTAACCCTTGGAGTAACGGCCAATTCATGCCACCCACATCCAACTTCTATGAGCTCCAAGGCTGTGGATTTTTTTTTTTTTTTTAATTTATTTTTGGCTGTGTTGGGTCTTCGTTTCTGTGCGAGGGCTTTCTCTAGTTGCGGCAAGCGGGGGCCACTCTTCATCGCGGCGCGCGGGCCTCTCACTATCGCGGCCTCTCTTGTCGCGGAGCACAGGCTCCAGATGCGCAGGCCCAGTAGTTGTGGCTCACGGGCCTAGTCGCTCCGCGGCATGTGGGATCTTCCCAGACCAGGGCTCGAACCCGTGTCCCCTGCATTGGCAGGCAGATTCTCAACCACTGCGCCACCAGGGAAGCCCAAGGCTGTGGATTTTTAAAGCCAGCCTTCTGTTCCTTTGCTCTTGCTCTTTCTGGACTAACATACACATTTGCCCAGGTAAGAGTGATTGGTAATCAGCACCAGCTGCAAACTCAGCTGGGTTTCTGCACAGCCTCCCTCAAACAAACCTCATTAGTAAACATGGAAACCACCAAAAAGTCTATTTCAAAATTACTTATCCCTTCCTAGCTGCCCACCTCTTCTGCTGCCACCACTAGGGGTAAGCAGCATGATTTTTCTGCTTCTAACAAGTCATTTTCTTCTGAGGATTTCAAGTATCCCCCCTCCCACCAGGACACAGTGTATGCTGTATTTTACAAATCCGTTTATGATAGTCATGTTTGATAGTTTATCAAACAGAACTTAGCTTATACATTTCTCTAGCACAGCTTTGTTCTTATGTTATTTGCCCACATGTCTGCTTCCTTCAGGAGACAGGGACCAACCTAAGGGCAGGAGCTGGTTTAATTTAATTTTATGTCTCTAATTCCAAGCATCAAGCCAAGTAAAATGTAGTTCTTGAATATTTAACAATCTTTATGTAGCCATGGTCTAAAGGGTCATAAAATCTGAAGTATTGTGGAACTTGACCTAGAAACATTCTTTCTATTTTATTCCTATCTGACTGGCAAAAATTAAAGTCACTCAGTGTTGGAGAAGGGGCTGGGGCAATAGGCATTCACACACATGGTCGAGGGAATAGAAATTGGTTTTCGGGACTTCCCTGGCGGTCCAGTGGTTGAGACGCCGTGCTTCCACTGCAGGGGGCATGGGTTTGATCCCTGGTCAGGGAACTAAGATCTTGCGTGCCGTGCCAAGAAAAAAAAAAGAAAAAAGAAATTGGTTTGGCCTCTTGGGAGGACAGTTTGACAATGTCATAGTTCAAACTGCAGGGAATTTTCCTTACAGATAAAATCATACCAGTGTACAAAGATACATGCTGGGTAAGCAAGGATGTCATAGCATCATACACTTGTAGTAGGAAAAAAACCAAAATAATCTTCACTGCCAGCAAGCGACTAGAAAACAAATTATGGTAAATCTTTATTACGGCAATATCATGTAGCCTTTAGGACTGAGGTATATCTATATGTGTTGACATATGCTAAGATAAATTAGCTGAAAAGAGAAGTTTCAGAGGAGGGTTGTACGGATGTGTTAAAAAGAAAAAAGGATAAACATGTAAATGCATGTGGATTTTCATATGCATAAGAAATTTATGGAAAGACATAAAACATTCAGGGATTTCTTCTGGGGAAAAAGAAATGAGTGGATGATGATTGGGGAAATTTCCCTTTCCATTTTCCACATTTCTGTACGGTTTGAATTTTAATAATGAGTTTGTCTTCTTTTTATAATTAAAAAGCATAAAATACAGCAATAAGAAAACAAAAGCTTGATTTCATACGTTAGAAAAAAAATGAAATTCTGGAGAAACTCTTCCCTGTTTCTTTATAAGGCAATAGGCAATGACTCTAATGCGTTTTTTCTCTGCCCAGTTCATGGGGGGGCCGATGATGACTACAGAGTTCCAGAAAGGAATCTGGGGACAGGAAAAGTCACCAAGAAGACCCAAGAGCCCTGAAGAAAGTAAGTGTGAGAAGGTGTGCCTTTTACTTGCTCTTGGATGACAGGAAATAAAGCCAGTTCTGACTGAGACTCTGAAACATTCTGGGAGCCAAGAAATTCTGAGAACTCACCAGGCTGGCATGGACACTGGGACCTGTAACCAGCGCCAAGAAGCAAAGGCTAGGAATGCCTAGGTAAGTAATAGACATAAGTAACCAGGGTGAACAAAACAACAGACCCAGTCCCCTGGGATGTAAGTGACACAGGGCTCTGCTCGCCTATCCCCTCTGCTCTGAAGCTATGACTCCCAGGGACTGACTTCACTGACACTAATGTAATAATTATTGTTAGTATGTATCGAGTACATCCTATGTGCCAGACACAGGGTAAATAATCATAGCCTCTCATACGATTATTATTCCTATTTTACACATTGGTAAACTGAGGCTCAGCAAAGTTAGCAAATAGCTTCTCAAGGTTACAGTTAAGTGGCAGAGGCAGGGATCCAACCGAGGTCTGACTCCAGAGCCAGCCAAGGTCACTGCTAGCCTTTCCCCCATCTGGGGAAGAACTAGAGAAAGGCACTCCCTCAGGGCAGGGACAGCTTACGAAGTGCAACAGCATTTTTTGCCCAGAGTCAGAGAGCGTCATGATTAAGTTAAAGGACTTGGAAGCTAGATGTCCTGGATTCAAATCCTAACTCCACCACTTACTGGCTGTGTGACAAGGGCAAGTCATTGAACCTCGCTTTCCTCAGTGGTAAAATCAGGGTCGTGGTGAGGTCACCTCTTAGAGTTGCTAGGAGGACTAAAAGTTAAATAGTGCTCGGCTCATAATAAGTGCTAAATGTTAACCATCATTATTAGTATTAAGAAAAAGATGCCCTTCCTTCCAGGTAGATGCAACCCTGCAGGGTACAGAGCTAGGCAAGAGGAGCGGGCTAGCTTTAGGTCCCTCCCTCAGCCGTGTGCCATCAGGCTATACACAATGCTACAACTTTACACCGGGCCTCCTGAGCAATTAACTTCCACGTGCTGCCAGCTCTTCCTCTTGGCTTCCCCTCTGCCAGCCTGGCTGTGAATCAGAATCACCTGGCACACTTTTTGAAAATACAGACTCCCAGGGTCCCACCTTGGCCGGTTCTGACTCAGGTTGGCTGGGCTAGGGCCAAGGGATCTGTGTGTTTAACAAGCCCCAGGTGACCAGGTGGCCCAGGGGTAGTGTGTCCCCTGACACACGTTTCTAGAAGCCCCTCACACCTGTTCTGGCTCTTTCCGTTGCTCCTTGCGGGCAAGCAGCCTTTCCTTCAGGCTTGGTCCCAGGTCTGGGCACACAGAGAAGGGGAGCAGTAAGTCCGCTCCCCTGCAAACCAGCCTGCAGAGCGGATGGCTGGGCGAACAGGCGCGACAGGCTGAATTTGCTTGAGTGGGTGATACCAGGGACTCCTCACCTGTAGACTTGGGGTTCCCCAGACCCTTGCTCCCCAAAGTGCAGTTCACAGACCAGCAGAATGGCTCCCCCTGGGAGCTTGTTATAAATGCAGATGCTCAGGCCCCAGACCTAATGCAGCGGATTCTGCATTTTACAGAAACCCGAAGACTGTGAGCAAGTTTGAGGCCTGTGCTCAAGATCCCCTCCCCCATCAGAATAAGCTCTAATCCATGTGCACCTCTAACCTGTCCCAACACCCTCGGGGGACAATCTTTTCTTTCAAACTCCCAGAGAGCCCTGGAAAAACAGCCTGGTCCTTTCAATAGCCCAGATCCAGGCTCAGCAGCCGGCCTGGGGCTCATGATGAACCTTTGCTTTAATGAATTATTTCAAAGTTCACATGAAAATAAACCTTCCCACTAAATTGAAAAAGAGACAACAACTCTGGCCTCTATGATTCTGGGGCGTAAAACATTCCCTTCTTTTGTATAGAGTCGTGACCCCTACTTCCCTGGCCAAAGCCATCCAAAGACATCAAATGCCCAAAGAAAACAAGCCATGTCTTCCTGTTGGCCAAGCTTCAACTTATCGGGCAGATTTCACACTGGAGCTTGACCTCATTAATCCAAGGCCTATCACATTGCTGTAAATGTCAGTGGAAAAATAGCCATTCAGTGGGTTTCCTTCATTCCACCAGAAAGGGAAAAAAACAGGAAGCTGACAGCAGCTGCGCCCCAGCTTGGCAAATCCCAAGGGCCCAGCTGACAGGGCGTTCCTTATGAGCACCTACATTCCCCTGCTCCAGCCTGCTTGTCCAGATAAAGGTGGGTCCTGTGTCTATATGAGCAAAATGCAGCAGTGATTGTGGCAACAATGCTGATAATTCGGGCCCCCTAGCACCTGCTCGGGAAGGAAAATAGCTTGGTCTGAATTTCTTTGGCCTGAATGACCAGTTGGCTGTTCATCATTCAAGTTCATCTGAATCACTTCTGTCCATTCAAAATGTCCTGCAAGCCAAACCTCTGGGACTCCAAGGGACATAAGGCCTTCCAAATACTCATTCATCCCTTTAATGCGTATTGATTGTCTCCTGTGTGCCGGCCATCATGCTGGGCAACTGCGGACACTGGGCTGAATGAATCAGACACAGTCACTGACCTTAGGGGCCTCATGTCCAGTGTAAGCTTTCTCAATTTTGGCACTATTGACATTTGGGATGGGACAATTCTTTGTTTCGGGGGTCTGCCCTGGGCACTGTAGGATATCTTGCAGCATTCCTGGCTTCGACCCACCAGATGCCAGTTGCTCCCCGCCCCCTCTGCACTTTCCCACTTGTGACAACCAAAAATGTCTCCAGACATTGCCAAATGTCCCCTGGGAGGCCAAACTGCCCCCAGTTGAGAACCACTGGCCTAGTGGGGGGAGACAGTAAAAGAATAATGACCACAAATAGCCATATAATCACAATTATGATAAGTACCATGGAGGAAAATTTTGTGGATGTTATACCAATATATTTATGATGTGGAAGTCAATTTTATGCATGATTACAAATCCTTATGACAACTCTGAATTGTATATATATACATATACATATATATGTATATGTGTGAATGTGTGTGTGTGTGTGTATGATCTGTATTTCCGGTTGAAGAAATTGAGGTGCAAGGAAGTGAAGAAACTGGCCAACGCCCAAAAGCTAGTGAAAGGCAGAGGCAGGATTTGAACCGTGGCCCTGAACTTTGCCTCCTGTAGAAAAGGAAATTTGAGCCTTTGTTTTGATGTCTTCTGTAAACAGGTAGGGTGTGTGGTCACGTGATGCTCTACCCAGCCATCCTAAAAGACTCATTCCTTCCTGGGGTCACCGTGGAGCTCAACTGCCACCTGCTACATCAATCAAACTGCAAACTGCCTGCATCCAGGCACGTCTGTGGGACCTAGCGGGCCAAGGAAGGACGTCCTAAATTCTGAGACGTCCAAGAACAGCCCCCCATCGCCAAGTGCCTGCACTCAGGGCCTTCCCAAAAATCAGGGTTGGGAGAGAATGGGGCAGTCCCCAGGTACCCAGAGCACACCCCACTGTGATCCATCTCCGAGATGCCTACAGCCCAGCATCCAGGGGTACTGCCAGACATTCTGCAGTCAGCTTTAGATATCTACCAAGGGCACGCGTGAGGTGGTACACATAGCACAGAGCAACTTCGGAGACCTCTAGACATGAGTTCCTGCCACTTATAAGCTGAGTGCCCTTTAGCAAATCACCTCATCCTCTGTGCCTCAGTTTTCCCTTCTGTTCAGTGGGGATAAATGCATCTACTTCGATAAATCAGTATGAGGATTCGATGGCAATACGAGCAAAGACCTTGGACAGTGACCAGCATCCAGAAGAGTACTTGGTACCTTATTATGGTCCATAAGGGAACGAGATTGTGACGCTTCCTCCACCCACATCCCCTTCCTTCAAGTGAGAAACGTCCCAGGAAGAGAGAAACAGGCGCAGAAGTAGCAAAAGCATCTCTGGAAGAAGGAGGGGACCTTTGCGCTTTCCAGGTAGAAGGAAGAGGAAAGGACAGTTAATGTACTGGCAAACGTGCACAGACCAGCCCTTCCTCGCCTGCAGAAGTTAACTCTAGACTGCAATCAGGCAGCTCCGTTAGCTGCAGGGCGCCTGCTTCGGGTGAGCGAGCAAGCGTTTATCATTCGGAGCCCCTTGGCAGGATGGCCTTGCTCCCTGGCCTTGCCTCCTGCCCCTCCCTAAGTCACACCCAAGGTAATGGTGCTCCAGCTGTAACTCCCGCTCACTGCTCTCCGAGACACCAAGCACTTTTAAGCCTCTGTGCCTTTGCACAAGCTGTTCTCTTGGCTCAGGCTGCCCACCCCCCTATTAGCCACCACCTGGAAAACTGTCTCTGAAGGGCTCAAATGTGCCCCTACTGCAAAATTTGCCCACCTGCAATTGGTCACTGCAGACTAATAATAATAGCAGCCAACATTTGCAAGCACTGATTAATATCTAGAAGGCTCTGAGCCGAGGTTTTTGCCCATGTGGTCTCACTTCTCTCCTCACATCACCACCCTAGAGGTAATGCATCTGTCCATCACCACCCAGCTACAAGGTGGCAGATTCAGGAATGAAACCTGGGTTCGTTAGCTGAGCCCCCCTGTTCATCCATCCCTCTACTCTTCATTCCTCTTCTTGCCAGTGAAGCTGGGTCCTCACTATCACCTTTTGCCTGTAGACTGAGAAGCCTGAGAGCTGCCTGATTCATCTTGAAATCCCTCGCTAAGCACAATAGCTAGAATGGAGTAAACATCTGTTGAATGCATCAACAGATCCTGCAAAATGGCAGCCAGATGAGAAAAGCTAAATGACAGACTTCCTAGAGACAGGCCCATGCTGGACTTGAATTCCCAGAAATCAGCACCACCCCCTCCAGGCTGAGGGGCTTTCCCTGTCCTGTTAGCTAGAGGCAGAAGAGTTCTGACTTCCCCCAGACTCGGGGGGTGGGGGAGTGAGGGTGAGAGGGGGGGAACCTGTGAGAGCCCAATGCAAAGGAGGAAATGGTGGTGATGGTGATGATAATCGTTTCCTGCATTCCTGCCCAAACCAGGTGCTGCACTAAGCACTTTCTGTGCATCACGGGCTCACAGAATCCTCACAACCCCACAGAGCAGGCATTACTATTACACCCATTTTACAGATGAGAAAACCAGGAGTCAGAGAGAGTAAATAATTTACCTAGGTCACAGAGCTTTTAAGTAGAGACCTGTAATTTGAACTAGGCCCATCTGACTCCCTTGCTCTTTAAATTTTGTGGCTTTCTGTAGGAGGCAGGTTTGTCCAAGTCCTCCTTAAATCCCAGTGTCTAGGATATACTCAGGATAAAGAAGGTCATCCTAGCCTCTGCTGGAAGAATGCCACTTGGGACCCACTGTACACCAAGTGCTTCAAGTCCTGGGTGCAGGGGGCATGGGGGTGGGGGTGGCTAGATTGGCAGAGGGGTCAAGGTTGAGTGAGGTTCCTAATGGTCCAAACACAGCACAGGAATCCGGGTATGTGCCTTCTGTGATCCATAAAACCATTCTGGCTGCAGTCTCTGTTGGTTAGAGAATGTTGACGCTGGGTATGGAGCAGGTTTTGAGAAGAACCTGGGGCCCTAGTTTCCAAAGAGTCCAAATGAATTCTGCAGAAGGCTACTGCCTTGGGGAAAAACCCACCTTTCTGCGTCAGCATCCTCTTAGCCCTGTGGCTCAGGCTCCCGAACAGACTTAACAGCTGGATTAGAAATTTAACCTCCCCTCCAGCATCAATCACCAAAGAGAACGAAGCCTGAGCATGCACTGGGTCTTGCCTGCCATGTCCCTCCACGCCAGGGACGATTCAGAGGGTGCAAGGATGCAAGGAGCCCCAACCCAGAGCCCGCCAATGAACGGCACAGAGGGAGGAGACCAAAAGAGGGCTAAGCAGGATCAAGCGGTCTTCCTGAAGGAAGACATTTCAGAGGCTGGCAAGAGCTGGGACCAGGAGAGGGGTCAGGAAGGTTCCAGGGAGGGGGATACTGTTGGGTAGACTCCAGTTCACAGAAGAGTACGAAGTTGAAGGTCCAAAGTGTCTGGTTGACATCTTCCCTCCAACATCCTGGCAGGTGGGAGATGAGGGGCTGGGGGGGGGGGTGAGGGAAAGCCCGGGAGCAGGCTGAGAGCTGAAAGGACTCACCAGCGCCCACCAGCCACCCGCAAGCTGCCTCTTTATGACAGAGTAGAGGGAGGAAGATGTGGAAACTCCCCCAGCCCCTGCAGAACCACCCACCAGGGCTCCACTTCAGCTCCTGCCTAAAAAGAGACACGCCCCACTCCAAACCGTTCTGAGAGGCGCTGGTATTAACATAGGAACGTTCCCGCTGCCGAGCTCCGCTGCACCCAGCACCTCACACGGTCCTCTCGCCATCCTCCCACGGCCTGATTAGCCCCATTTCCTAGAGGCAACTGAGGCTCCGAGGCCAAGGGCCTCGCTCTCGGGCAGAGAGCTAGTCACTGGCTGAGCTAAGAAGCTTTATGACCCGTCTCGGAGGAGGCCTCCCTGATGGAGGGTTTTCCTCCCGTGCTTCACCAGACACAGGAAATGGCAGGGCCCACAGGGAAGTACCCCCGCTGGCCGAGGTGGCTAACGGCAGACCCCTTCCCGGGGGCGCCCTGCGGGCAAGGGCGCCTGATACCTCGGGGGTCCGGGTCCTCCACAGAGGGCGATTCAGAGGCGGCACCTGGTGCCCGGGGCCGCTGAGAGCTGGTGGGCGCTTCTGACAGTGAGAACAGGGGCCCATTATGTGGAATCCAGTCACATGGGCGCGCAAGCAGCTCGGTTTTCGGTTCTGAGAAGCGCTTATGGAGCCGCGCCTCTCTCCTTGGGCTCCAGAGATGTCCGGGAGCACCGGGTCTCGGGCTTTTCGCGCCGCCCTCCCGGGAGGGCCACATTCAAAGCTCCAATTATCCGCCGGAGGCTGGGAGCTGCACCATCAGCATCTCCCGCTAAGCCGGTCCGGACTGGAGAAGGGGGAGGCGGGGAGTCGGCCTCAGGGAAGGAGGCGGGCAGAGAACGCCCCCCCCCCACCCCTGGCTCTCCACTCGGGACGGTCTGGGCAGTTCAGCCTGGGCGCTCCGGGTGACCTTGGGGAGACCCCTCTGCGCGACCTCTCCGGGGAGGGCTGCACAGTTTCTGCCCATCCTAGGCGCTCGGGGGCGCTCCTCCGGCAGGAGTCGATGCGCGGGACTCGGGAGGAGAGGAGCGCTCCAGGTGCGGGGGACCGAGCCGCGGGCGCACGGCTGCCCTTCGGAGAGGCCGGGAACAACCACGCGCGGGGTCTCCCCGGGGCCGCGGGGCGCTGTCAGCTGGATCCCGCAGGAGGCGGGTCTGCACGCGGGGGCGCCGGCCCTGGGGACCTTTCCCGCCCAGGCAGGAGTCCTCCCGGCGCCCTGCCACCGCCTGCGGGCACCAAGCGCCGCCACGCGAGGGGGCGGCGCCCCCGTGCCGGGCCCGAGGCTGGGCGCCGGGGCTGTCTGGTGCTGGTTGTGGCTCCTTCTGCCCGGCATCGCGCCCCCCGGCAGACGGCGGCCCAAGAGCCCAGAACCCGCGGAGGAGCCCCCTGCCCGCCCCAAGATCCGGCCACGGCGGCCCCAGCCAACAACCTGCCACTGCGCCCCGTACCCCGGCCTCATCTCTGGCGCGCAAGACCCGGGAGAACGCCCCCACCCCAGCCCGACTCTCGGGTCCTGCGCTCCCGGTACCCGCCTTTCCAGGCTCCCCCCCCACACCCCCCAAATTACCTTCTGCCGCCAGCCCTGAGCCAAAGCTCCCCACACACCCCCAGCCAGACCCTCAGAGGCTGGGGCCGCCTCCTCCCCGCGATCCTCATCCCCCGCCCTGTCGAGCTGCAGAACGCAGGGAAGCCGGCGGCGCCGCCGGGGAACTCACCCGCTCTCCTGAGCCCTGCCCCGGGCGGCTCCCGGCCGTGGCTCGGTCCGTCCGTCCCCGAGCCGCAGCTGCCAGTGCGGCGACAGAAGCCTGCTCCGCACGACCGCGAGCCTCCACCCCGCCCCTCGGCTCCTCCCCCGAGGCGGGGCCTGAGCTCGTGGGAAGGGAGTGGGCACGCTCTACTCTGCCTGGCCGACGAGGCAGCTCCAGGAAGGGTCGTCGCGTCTCCGGGTGCTCCCCACGCCTTCACCACCCTACCCTTTGAGCAGTTGGAAATTGAAGGCGGATGAGAAGCGACCAGGGTTCGGAAGAGTTTTCCTTACGGGCTTCCTCCCACCCTCCAACACTACTAGCTTGGAAAGGGGGAAGCCCAGGACTGGATTCTTGCTCCCATTTGATGGAAGGGCATCAGGAAGCCCAGAGAGCCACAGTAAACCACCCAAGGTCACACAGCATTAGTACAAGTGCCAGCAATTCAAGTCTCCTACCTTGAAGCCTGAGTCAGAAGGCTTCCTAGGACGTCAAGGAGCCCAACTAGGCCTTGCCCTGGGGGCAGGTTTGTGGGATCAGGTTCCCCAACTGAGGGGTGGGAGACGAGAGCCACACTAGTGGGAACATGGGGGCTGTGGCCTGCGACGTAGAATCGCATCATTTACTCTTTCCGGGAACAAAGGAAGTGAAGCGAAGGAGGAAGGAAGTGGTCGTACCTCCACTGACGTCTGCCACTGTTTGGGAGGTACAGGATCTAGAAAGGGGCTGCCTCCCTGAGATAAAAAGTAATACACACCCGGTGGCTTCTATCATTGAATTCAATCCTCTTTCCTGGGCTGAAGACCCCTCCACTCAGCACCATCTTTTCTTTACAGGACAATGGATTTAACTATCTTTAAGTTGCTGTTGAGAAGACCCTTCTCTCCACCCCACCTCCACCCCCCAGGAAGAGGAGAGAAAGTTAACAAACAAAAGGGAAAAAAATCCATCCCCAAACATTCTCTGGAATCCACACTCACTGAACACGGGCTTTAGAACAATAGAGTTCTCTTCTGCACAAAGGGCCTTGTTTCCTGAGCTTTCTCAGCCTCCAGACTAGAACCCTAGGCACCCCAGGGCCAGCCAGTGGGGCACAGAGAAGGTTTAAGTTTGGGGAGTTTCGGGGTGATACCCAATTAATTCAATTCAATTTCTTGTTCAAAGAAATCCCTTACTCATTATTATATGGCAACGTTCTTCTGAGGCTGACAGTATAACCTGAGTTTAGTGATTTCCTGTTTGCTGAGGAGACTCCGTGACCTTTCTTGGGGAAGTGAAAACCTCTGGATTGGGCTTATTCTGGGCCCCAACCTCCCCAGTTTCTCTGAAAGCTCCTCCCCAATTTGACCCCTGGCTTCCTCTCAGTTCATTAATAATCCAGTTGTGAATGACACCGTTTCAGAAGAGCAATTAGAGAGCAGGACAGGTAGGGAAGACTTAAAGTGATGTTTAAAACAACCCAAGGGGATCATTGTTTGCTGCAGAATGATTCCATTGATTTATCATGAAGAGCTGTGGGCTGAGAGGGCGGGAATCCGTCTCTCCAAGGCATGCGCAGAACTTGGAGCCTGCTTCCTGAAATGATGCCTTGAGTATGGGCCCAAATCCCCATGCTGTGCTGTTCATTTACACTGCTCGCAATGTTTGATATCCAAAGTTCAAGTATACTCAGAATCAGGTGGAAGACTCACATTTCCTGATTTCAAAACAAAGCTACAATGATCAAGACAGTGCAGTACGGTATAAGGATAGACATGGATCAATGGAATAAAACTGAGATTCCAGATATAAACCCTTATTTTTATGACTAATTGATTTTCAACAAAAGTGACAAGACAATTTAAAGAATAGTCTTTTCAACCAATGGTGCTGGGACAACTGGATTTCCATATGCAAAAGAATGAGGTTGGACCCCCTACCTCACACCATATACAAAAATTAAAACAGATAAGGCTGAAACATAAGAGCTAAAACCATGAAACTCGCAGAAGAAAACATAGACATAAGTTGTGACCCTGGATTAAGTTGTGGTTTCTTAACTATGACACCTAAAGCACCAGCAACAAAGGAAAAAATAGACAAGTCGGACTTCATTAAAATTAAAAACTTTTGTGTCTGAAAGGACACCATCAAGAAAGTGAAAAGATAACTGTAATGGGCTGAATTGTGTTCCCCCAAAATTCACATGCTGAAGTCCTAACCCTCAGTACCTCAGACTGTATCAATAATTCTGTTTGGAGATAAGGTCTTTAAAGAAGTGATTAAGTCAAACTAAGGCCCTGAGGGTGGGGCCCTAATCCAATATACCTAGTGTCCTTATAAGAAGAGGAAGAGACACAAGGGATGCTTGCACAGGGGCAAGGCCATGTGAGGACCCAGGAAGAAGACGGTCATCTACAAGTCCAAGAGAGAGGCCTCGGGAGAAACCAAATCTGCAGACACCTTGATCTTGGACTTCTAGCCTCCAGAACTGTGAGAAATAAATTTCTGTTGTTTAAGCCACCCAGTTTGTGACATTTTGATATGGCAGCCTTAGCAAACAAATACAATAACCCACAGAATGGGAGGAAATATTTGCAAAGCATTTATCTGATTGTATCTAGAATATATGAGGAACTCTTACAACTCAGTAATAAAAAGGCAAATAACAATTTTAAAAATGAGCAAGGAATCAGAATAAACATTTCTCCAAAGCAGATGTACAAATGGCCAATAAGTACATGAGAAGATGTTCAACATCATTAGCCATCAAGGAAATTCAAATCAAAACTGCAATGAGGGAATTCCCTGGGGGTCCAGTAGTTAGGATTTGGCACTTCCACTGCCGGGGCCGTGTTCAATCCCTGGTCAGGGAACTAAAATACCACAAGCCACGCGGCCAAACAAAAACAAAAACAAAACAGAAACAAAAAAAGCACAATGAGATACAATTTCAAACTCATCAGGATGGCTATAATCAAAAAGACAGGTAATAACAAATGTTGACAAGGATGTGGAGAAATTGGAAACTTCATACATTGCTGGTGGGAATCTAAAATAGTGTAGCTGCTTTGAAAAACAGTCTGGCAGTTCCCCCCAAATGTTAAACATAGAGTTTCTGGCTGACCCAGCAATTCCATTCCTAGGTATATACCCAAGAGAAGTGAAAACAATGTCCACACAAACTTGTACACAAATGTTCATGACAGCATTATCCATAATAGCCAAAAAAGGGAGACAGTACAAATCTCCATCAAATGATAAATGGATCTGGAAAACATAGTGTATCCATACAATGCAATGTTATTTGACAATGAAAAGGAGTGAAGTACCAATACGTGCCACAACATGAACCTCGAAAACATGCCAAGTGAAGGAAGCCAATCACAAGACCACATATTGTATGATACCATTTCTATGAAATGTCTAGAAGAGGCAAACCTATAAAGACAGAAAGTAGATTAGTAGTTGTCTAGAGTTGGGAGGGGGTACTGGGGGCAAATGGAGAGTGACTGATAATGAGCACTGGTTTTCTTTTTTTTTTTAAGTGAAATATAATTGACATATAACCAGCTTCTTTTTGGTGTGATGAAAATGTACTAAAATTGATTGGAGTGATAGTTACATGACTATGAACGTACTAAAAACCATTAAATTGTATACTTTAAATGGGTGAATTATATGGTATGTGAATTACATCTCAATAAAGTCAACACTGACCATGTCTAAACCTCTCTATTCTGTCCCAGGCAGGAAAGTTCCTCCTTTTATTTTGAGGCCATCTTTGGTCCATTAGACATTAGGGTACGGTCTAATGCCAACAAACATTCTAATAGACTATGGAAAATGTTGGAGGGCCTGAAAATAAATGAATTGGCTCCAACATATAAAATCTGAAACATTGATGTTTACAAATATAGAATTAAATATCTACACAACTTTGGGTCAACCAGTCAACTGCAACTCATGCCAACTCATAGTTACATATAAATTATACGGAAGGTAGAATTGGGGTGAATTATATGGTTGCTGTGATGTGATGCAAAGTCTCCAGAAGAAGGAAGGTCTAGAGATTTCTGAGTGTGAAAAAATGAGCTAATCCAGCCTCAAAGGGATTCACTTTAGTAGTTATTTGATCCACTGGTTCTTAATGTCAGCCGGTGGGCAGGTGCTGGGCTGGCTGCATTCATTCACTCAACAAATACTTAATCCAGTGGAGAACAGTATAGAGCTTCCTTAAAAAACTAAAAATAGAGTTACCATATGATCCAGCAATCCCACTCCTGGGTGTATATCTGGAAAAGACAAAAACTCTAATTCAAAAAGATGCATACGCCCCAGTATTCACAGCAGCACTATTTATTATAGCCAAGACATGGAAGCAACCTAAATGTCCATCAACAGATGAATAGATAGAGAAGATGTAGTACATATATACAATGGAATATTACTCAGCCATTAAAAAGAATGAAATAATGCCATTTGCAGCAACATGGATGGACCTAGAGATTAATACTAAGTGAAGACAGAGAAAGACAAATATCTTATGCTATCACTTTTATGTGGAATCTAAAACAATGATACATTGAACTTATTTACAAAACAGAAATAGACTGACAGACATAGAAAACAAACTTATGGTTACCAAAGGGGAAAGGGGAAAGTGGGGGAGGGATAAATTAGTTTGGGATTAACAGATACAAACCGCTCTATATAAAATCAATAAACAACAAGGACCTACGGTATAGCACAGGGAACTATATTCAATATCTTGTAATAACCTATAATGGAAAAGAATCTAAAAAGCAAAATGGGGACTTCCCTGGTGTCACAGTGGTTAAGAAGCCTCCTGCCAATGCAGGGGACACGGGTTCGAGCCCTGGTCCGGGAAGATCCCACGTGCCGGGGAGAAACTAAGCCCGTGCGCTACAACTCCTGAGCCTGCGCTCTAGAGCCCACACGCTGCAACTACTGAAGCCTGCGTGCCTAGGGCCCGTGCTCAGCAACAAGAGAAGCCACCGCAATGAGAAGCCCGCACACTGCAACTAGAGAAAGCCCCCGCGCACCGCGCAGAAACGAAGACCCGACGCAGCGAAAAATAATAAATAAATAAAAAGCAAAATGATTCTCATATATATATATATACACACAAACACACACACACACACACAACATTGTAAATCAACTATGCTTCAATTGTCCAGTGCCTGGCCCAGAGTAAGCCTGGATAAGTGGCTGATTCTGCTGGTGGAGATGTTGGCTCCAGGCCAGGCCCAACCAACAGAAGTGCAGGAAGTGCAGAGGATGCCCCACGGGCTCAAGCGAAGATGACCAGGTGGGAGAAAGGCATCCCGGGTAGGAGTCCGGGCTCTGCCGTGAACTCGCTGGGCAGTCATTTCCCCTTCCAGAGTGTCGGTTTCCTGGTCTGTGAAACTCCGATTGTACAATACTCGCTTGTCTTTGTGTGTGTCTTTTTTTCCCATGTCCCCGTGCTTTTGAGGGAAGTGACCTTTCTTTGACCTGTTTTGTAAGCGCCCCAAAGAAAGAGCGCATAAGTGGCGTAGAGAGAACACCAGATGTTTTCGGCTGGCAGGTGAGCTCAGTCCTGTGTTGCTGTGTGTTCAAGGGGAATGAGGAGCAGGGGAAGTAGGGTTTTCATTTTTATATTCCGTTTAGAGAGAACCGTCTTAGCCCAGCGGCTCTCAACTTGACAGCCCGTTGGAATCACTGAGGAAGCTTTTTTTTTCTTAAGAAATTTGTTTACTTAGCTTTAAAGTTAGGTTAACAATCCACACAGAATCAATTTCTTATATCACAGTGTGCAATTATTTTTTCTATAATGGCTAATCATGTACATTTATTCTTTTTTTAATTCAATTTTTTATTCTATATTGGAGTATAGTTGATTTCCAATGTTGTATCAGTTTCAGATGTACAGCAAAGTGATTCAGTTATCCATATATAAGGAAGCTTTTTAAAAATTTCGATGCCCAGGCTCTCCCCCAGGGGGTTTGAATCAGATTCTGGAGGTGGGGCTCTTTTAAACATACACACAGATCACAAATACTCCCCAGTGTTGTTAAAAATGCAATGTGCAGCCAGGCTAAGGATCACCCTCTAGGCCTGTGCTTCTCAAACTTTGGGGAGCACAGAATCACCCCACGGAAGGAAAGGAAGAGGGTGTTAAATGCTGATTCCTAGGCCTGTCCTTTGCACCCCTCTCTCCCTCTTGAGTTTAGGATGGGGCCTAGGAATGTGTATTTGATGGATTCTCATGACCAATTTGTCTTAGTCAAAGCCTCCAGTTGCCATGATAGCAACACCCCAGGGTTTCCCAAACTCCCTGAGTAGAATAGTTGCCTGGGGCACTTATTAAAAATACAGATGCGGGCTTCCCTGGTAGCGCAGTGGTTGAGAATCTGCCTGCCAATGCAGGGGACACGGGTTCGAGCCCTGGTCTCGGAAGATCCCACATGCCGCGGAGCAACTAGGCCCGTGAGCCACAACTACTGAGCCTGCGCGTCTGGAGCCTGTGCTCTGCAACAAGAGAGGCCGCGATAGTGAGAGGCCCGCGCACCGCGATGAAGAGTGGCCCCCGCTCGCCGCAACTAGAGAAAGCCCTCGCACAGAAACGAAGACCCAACACAGCCAAAAATAAATAAATAAATTAATTAATTAAAAAAAAATACAGATGCCATTTTACAACCACTTAATCATTGATTGAGGAGGCAATTCATCCACAAATGCTAGAGCCATTGGGTAGAAAGTTGGGTAACAGAATATTCACATGGTTCCAAAAATCAGATCATTTACTGATTAAAAAGGGGGAAAGTGTACCTTCACAATAGAAATACCCAGCAGTCTCCCCCTTAGCCAGTGATCAAACCCAGCATCGACCTGACATTGTGTGCCCCTTTGCGATGCAATAAGATGTACTTGACATCTTCTATGTCATATTCTTGCCAAAAATACTTAACCTGATTTTAATCATGAGGAAAATTTAGACAAATCTAGAATGTGGGGCATTCCACAAGCTTGGACTCTCTCTTAAAAAGCTAATATTTTCTAAGGTGGGGAGTTCTTCTAGATTAAAAGAGATGAAAGGGACATAACCAAAAACAGATATATAATGTGTGGACCTTGATTAGATCCTGGATTGAAAAAGTAAATAGCTATAAAAGAAATTTTCTGGACCACGGAGAATTGAACTGTTGTTTGTAGATTAGATGACATTTCTGAATTAATGTTAATATTCTGAGACATAATGGTATTGTGGTGACGGAGGAAAAGGTCCTTATCTTATTCTTAGGGGATGCCTGCTGAGGAGAGGGCGAAGGAGGGAGAAAGAAAAGCCTAAATGGGCCAAGGTGTTAACAATCTGTGAATCTAGGTGAAGGGTATTCAAGGGTTCCTTGTGCTTTTCTTTCAATTTCTCTGCAAGTGGGGTATCTTTTCAAAATAAAAAAATTCAGGGTGTGGGAAGGAATGCAGGTTCCTGAGCCCCTCCCCTTGGAGATTCTGGTTTAGTATCAATAGATCCAGAGTGAGGCCTGGCATCTGTATTTTTTAAGGTGGGCCGGGCATCGGGGGAGAGGATTTTTATCTGGCCCAAGGATTCACCATCCCAAGAGGTTCCCCCAGCAACCGCCTCCTCTAGCCGCCTTTCAGTTCCTCCAATGCCCCGCCGGGTGCTACCATCTCTTGGCACATTCTGTTCCCTCTGCCTGGCCTGCTGTCCCCTCGTTCTCTGCTTAACCTCCACCCTTTTTTCAGGTCTCAGCCCAAATGTCACTTCCTCAGAGGAGGCTTCCTAGAAGCCCCTCAGTCAAACCCCCTGGTTTTGGTTCTCACGGTCCCAGAAGCCACAGCTGTAATTGTTCACGTGATTGTGACTGTTGGGTTCCTGTCTGCTTCTCCCATCTGACAGTGTTATAGGCTGAATTGTGTCCCCACCCCATATGCAATCCATATGTTGCAGTCCTAACCCTCTGTACCTCAGCATGTGACCGTATTTGGAGATGGGGCCTTTAAAGAGGTGATGAAAGGGAAATAAAGTCCTCGAGTTGGGCTCTCACCCAGTATGACTGGTGTCCTTATAAGAAGAGGAGACTTGGGAGTTCCCTGGTGGCCTAGTGGTTAGGATTCTGGGCTTTCACTGCCGGCACCCGGGTTCAATCCCTGGTCGGGGGAACTGAGATCCCTCAAGCCATGTGGTGAAGACAAAAAAAAAAAAAAAAAAAAGATACTAGACACAGAGAAAAGACCACGTGAAGACAGTGGAAGAAGACGGTCATCTACAAGCCAAGAAAAAAGGCCTTAGAAAAAATCAACCCTGCTGATACCTTGATCTCAGACTTCTAACCTGCAGAATCATGAGAAAATAAGTTTCTGTTGTTGAAGCCCCCCAGTGTGTGGTCTTCCGTCATGGCAGCCCTAACAAGCTCATATATAGATGGTGAGCATCTCTGATCAGGAGCCATGTCTGTTTTGTTTACCGCTGAATTTCCGGGGCCTAACAAAGCTTGGCACACGGGAGGAGCACAGGAAGGACTTGTTGAATGAATGACGTGACCTTTTACAAGGCTGTTGAGGGAAAACATATTACGGGTTCTGGCTTACACTAGGGCTTCAGTAAACAGCACTTGAAAATGCAGCTAGATAATATTTTGTAAATTATAAACTCAGGTTTAGTTTGTCTTCCCTCAATTGTTGTTTTGTTACCCTTTGCCTCTGGGGAAGGACAGACACCACCCAAAGGGAAAAAAGTGGTTCCTCAGTACGGAATTGCAAAGAGAGTCTGTAATACTCACAACCCAGGTAGTCACTGGAAAGCCAATGCGCTTTTCACATGTTGCTGCCTCCGACAAGAGAGGAAAGATCTTTTGGAATTCTAGAAATCTGGGCTTGGAAGATAAAGACACAAAACCTGAGGAAGAAGGCAAGATGTTTATCCCCAAATGACAGATTGGTTGAAGAGATGCTCAACTTTAGAACGATTAGGGAAATGCAAAGAAAACATCCAGGAGAGAAAAGCTGACAGCTGTCAGAAATGGCCACAAAAAAGATCTTTCCATACTGGGACAGGTTAGGACTATGAAACAGGAACCTCTGGGGTTAAGAGACCAAACACTGGTACCACCGCCTTGGAGAGGAACTTAGCATTATTTAGGAAGGTTGGCCCAGCAACTCCACTTTTAGGGTACTCGGCCTGGAGAAAGCCTCCCACCTGTGTAAGAACAGGTATTTCTTGGCAGATTTGTCTGAAATCGCAAATGATTGGCAACGTTCTAAATGCCTGCCGATAAGGAAGTGGACACCAATGAATTAAGGGGTATTTTAATATGATGGAATTCTAAACAACAGAGAAAATGTTCTGAAATAAAGCTACCTGTATCAACATAGATAAATCTGGAAAACAAAATGTGAGTGGGAAAAAAAAAAGCAAGTTGCAAATGGATACTTTCAGTGTGATACTTTTATATTTTCAAAACAAAATAGCATCCAATTATGAAACTTACACAGACGGTAGAATGGCCGCTGCAGATCCATTCTCCATCCTTCACTCTGCTCTGCATCACTGGGGGTTAAGCTGTAGGGATTCCCTTGTATTCTGGCTTCTTTTAGGGTTTGGCCAAAGGGAGGCACCAGCAGGAGATCAGTGGGCAGAAGAAACGAGACCATCTGAGTTGGCTGTGTCCCTCTACTGAAGACCATGGCTCCTGGTGGTGGCCCCCTCCAAGATTTGGTAATTGCTCACTCCCCTTGCCTCAGTTTTTGCATTCATAAAATGGGCATGATAAAAAAATACCTACCTCCTAAGGTCTTTGTGTGGAGTTGGTGAGGGTAGGCTCCTGGCACAGTGCCTGGTAGGTTATAAACACTCAGCAAAAGTTAGCTTGGATTATTATTAATCACACTCTTTGTCCATTCCTTCAAAGAACATCTTCCCTCTTTCTTTTTTTTTCCCCCTCTTTTTTAAACATAAAATTCTCATGGCTTCCTTTAATATGACTTGAAATTTCAAAATACAGGTCCACAAGAAATCTCTCATCTGAAACCAAGGGAGCCAAATGTGCTTTGGAATTCAGAACTTTGGGGTTTTATAAATGTAATGTGTTGTATGTACTTTATATCAGTGATTCACATACTTGAACATGAATCAGAATCACCAGGAGGGTTCGGTGAAGCACAGAAGTCCCATCCCAGAAGTTTTTTTTTGTTTTTTTAGATTGATTGATTGATTGATTGATTGCTATGTTGGGTCTTCGTTTCTGCGCTAGGACTTTCTCTAGTTGCGGCAAGCGGGGGCCACTCTTCATCGCGGTGCGCGGGCCTCTCACTGTCGTGGCCTCTCTTGTTGCGGAGCACAGGCTCCAGACGCGCAGGCTCAGTAGTTGTGGCTCACGGGCCTAGTTGCTCCGCGACATGTGGGATCTTCCCAGACCAGGACGCGAACCCGTGTCCCCTGCATTGGCAGGCAGATTCTCAATCACTGCGCCACCAGGGAAGCCCCATCCCAGAAGTTTTGATTCCATAGGTCCGGGGTGGAGCCTGAGAATTCCTATGTTTTACAAGTTCCCAGGTGATGCTGCTGGCTGGCCTGGGGACCACACTTTGAGAACTAATGCGGTCTACTATATACCATCCCCGGGTCAGCACCCCATAACCAAACATTAATATTTCTGCTGTGAAATGTTAATGAAAGAATATAAATAGCCTTATGTCCGTTCAGATTAGGTTTAGCTACTCAGTGAGCTTTTGTAAACCGATGAAAAACCTTTCAGTTTTCAGAGAATTTTGGATTTTGGAAGAGAACATAAGGAATTGTGGAGTTAAAAATGAAATCTCATGACCAAAGATGAAAGCATACAAAAAACAGTAATGTTAGATTACGCTTTTTTAAAAAACTGCACTTGACCCACCACCAGCAGGAATTGTGAAATGTTTGTAGAATGAATGAATGAATGAATGAAAATGTTTCTCTTTAAAGAGAAAACAGTGCATGTTTTCTATTGGCCACCAGGTGGCAGCAATAGCTCTCTAGCACAGTTGGTGGCAGGGCTGGGGCGGTGGGTTGGCTTGTACTGGATGGAGAATGGTGCTCTTTGCTTTTATATGAGAAAGCCGGGCTGGTGGTAGCTGCTCTGGAAGAGTGTTTGGGAATTGCTGTTGCTGTGTTACACACTATCCCAAAATTTAGGGGGGTAAACAACCATTTTATCATACTCATGAATTCTGTGCCAAATTCCAAATTTGGAAAGGGCATGGCAGGGACAGCCTGTCTCTGTTCCATGTGTCTGGGGCATCAGCTGGAAGGACTCAACAGTTGGGAGCTGGAATCATCTGGAGGCATCTTCACTCACATGTCTCACGATTGGTGCTGGCTGTGAGCTAGGACCTCCGCTAGATGGTCAGCAGGAGCCCCTACATAGGCTCTCTCAATGCGGTCCCTCTGTGTGGGCTAGCTTGGGCTTCCTCACAGCATGACAGCTGGGTTCAAGCATGAATGTCTCCACCCAGCTTCAAGGGGTGAGGACATAGACCTCCACTGGATGGGAGGAATGTCAAGGTCACTGTATTAGTTTGCTAAGGCTGCCATTACAAAATACCGCTTAAACAATAGAAATTTATTTCTCACAGTTCTGGAGACTAAAAGTCCAAGAAAAGTTGCCGGCAGGTTTGCTTTCTCCTGAGGCCTCTCTCCTTGGCTTGCAGACGACTGCCCTCTTGCTGTGTCCTCACGTGGTCTTTCCCTTGTGCTCACACACCCTGTGTCTCTGTCTGTCCAAATTTCCTCCTCTTATAAGCACAACAATCAGATGGGTTTAGGGCTCTAATCCCTAATGGCCTCATTTTAACTTAATCACCTCTTTAAAACCCTATCTTCAATGCAGTCACTGAGGTACTGGGGTTAGGACTTCAGCATATGAATTTGGGGGACACAGTTCAGCCCATAACAGTCACACTGCCAGAAGATTATGTGGGGTCGGAGATGTTACTACAGGTGTCTTGGAGAAATGCAGTGTGCCCTGGCACCCCTCCTTCAGTTGCCCCATGCACTCTAATGGCATCAGAGTTTGTTAATCACATTGTACTCATCCTACCCCTATGCCTTTGAATACACTGTGTTCTCTGCCTGGGACACCCTCACCTGCCATTCTCTAATGGGCACTCTTATTCACCCATCCAGAGCATCCCTGACCCTGTCCCCAGTTGACCACCATTATCGTTACCACCAGCCTTGTCACACTGGTCACAACCACTGCCATTTATGGACTGCTTCTTTGTACCAGGCTAAGTTCTACTGATCTTATTTAATTCTTGCAGCCATCTGTGAGGTTGGTTTTACAGATGAAGAAACCAATGGCCGGAGTGAGGAAGTTATTAGCCCAGTGCCACAGATCAAGTAAGTGGCAGAGTCAAGAGTCAAACCCAGTTCTGCCTGCTCCAGAGCCTGTGTTTGTCACCTCTTTCCTTATTGGGCCTTTGATTACCTCCTCTGTGCCGCTCCCACCCCTGGTTCAACCCTCTCATCAAAGCATCAGTCCCCTGCAATAATTCACATCGCACCAGCTCTGGTCCCATCTGCTGGTCTCACCTGCTTATGCCTGGGCTGCTCCAGGGAAGGTCTGACCTGAGCTTATGAACAGGCTGAGGGCCAAGCATGCCTTGCACGTTACAGTGTATTTACATTACATGGTAACGCCATCATGCTAATGGTTCCCAAGGAACCACACCTCCCGATATCCACACCTTTGTGTAGCTCCCTCCCACATTGACTTGGGGTTTGTCTGTGTGACTCGCTGTGGTCAGTGGGACATCAGCAAATGTGATGAAAGCAGGAGCTTGAAAAGTGCTTGTGTACTGAGCCTGGCTCTCTTGGAACACTGCCACCTTGTGGACAAAACTGGGGTAGATTGAGGATGAGAGACCAAGCCCAGCGTGGCCACGCCTCCTGGTCCAGGAATCCCAGCTGAGGCCTACATGTCCCATGGTCTTAAGCCAGCGTGCATGTTTTGTCTTGTTTTTACAAGCCTGTGTTTTTATCACAGATTTGCCTTCTTCAATGGCCTCCCAATCTCACAGATTGCCTTCCTTTGCCCAAATTCATACAGCTTGTGAGTGGAGGCTCCAGAATTTCAACCCAGATCTGTCTAGAAAGCTATAATAATAACAACTACAACAACAATAATATTGTCATTATTAAATAATGTTATTTATTAATTATTATAAAATAATAATAATAATTATTTTACATTCTTGCTCTAACCCTGTACTGTATATCAAGGACGTTATAGATTTTAACTTTATTTTAATGTATTTTATAATTTTATCACCAAATTCTTTTCTATGTTTTTCATGATCGTAAACTATTCTTTAATTTCCTGGTTTTTCTCTTTTTGTTGGAACGGCCATGATGTTGCTTCTCTGCAGTCCAGTTCTCTGCTCTATTATATCAATATAGTATTTTGCATGTTTTCTTTTTTCTCTTGTTCTTTTGCTCTAGAGCCAGTCTTATGGTTAGTCTGTGCATGTTTGTAGCAGGTATAAGCCAGATCCATGAGGTCCAGCCTCAAAACACTGCTGTCATCATGCAAGCACAGTCCAGCCCACTCCACCCCCAAATGTTACAACTCGACTTTTTTTTCAAACACCATGAAGGGAAATACAAAATTCCCAGAAACTTATTTAAACCCTCTTTTCTGCCCTATCCACTTACTTCACATGCCCAAAGTCCTTGCCCCCTGCCCAGCTCCTGCCTCTCTCTCCTCTGACTCTCTCTCTGTCTCTCTCTTTTCCTTCCAACGTCTTCCACTTTCTTCCAGCGTCTGCACTTCTGTCTCCCTCTCCCCATTTCCTGAGTCACAAGACTTGCTTAATTACTTGTTGACCACATGACACTACACATGTCTGTGATTTTATACATTAAAAAATCCAGGGCTTCCCTGGTGGCGCAGTGGTTGGGAATCCGCCTGCCGATGCAGAGGACACGGGTTCGAGCTCTGGTCCAGGAAGATCCCACATGCCGCGGAGCAACTAAGCCTGTGCGCCACAACTACTGAGCCTGCGCTCTAGAGCCAGTGAGCACAACTACTGAGCCCATGCGCCACAGCTACTGAAGCCTGCGTGCCTAGAGCCTGTGCTCTGAAACAAGAGAAGCCACCACAATGAGAAGCCCGAGCACAGCAACAAAGACCCAACACAGCCAAAAAGAATAAGTGAATTAAAAAAAAAAAATCCAGTAGTGGGGCTTCTCTGGTGGTCCAGTGTGTAAGACTCTGCGCTCCCAATTCAGGGGGCCTGGGTTCAATCCCTGGTTGGGGAACTAGATCCCACATGCATGTCACAACTAAGAGTCTGCATGCCGCAACTAAGAAGTCCGCATGCCGCAACTAAGAAGTCCACATGCCGCAACTAAAAAGATCCCACAAGCTGCAACTTAACATGCCACAGTGAAGATCCCATGTGATGCAACTAAGACCTGGCACAGCTAAAATAAATTTGAAAAAAATCTTTTTAAAAAATCCAATAGATTCTCCATTCAGGTCATTAGAACTAATAAGAGTTCTTCAAGGTTGTTAGATACAACATCAATAAACAAACACCAATGATAAAAATCAATTATGTTCTTATATACCAGTAACAAACAATTAGAAAATGTCCTTTTACAAAAGATGCCATTTACAATAACAATAAAAGCTTACAAGGTGTCTAGGAATAAACCTGCATGATATCTTTATGGGGAAAATTAGAAAACTGTAATGTGAGACATTAAAAGAAACTTAAATGTTTCATAATTTAATAAAAGGAAAGTACACAAAATAAAGAACATATACAAAATCCATGTGAAGAAGATGTATATCCCATTATCAAACCAGGCAAAGGATGTGAATGGGGAATGTTCAAAAGAAATATAAATGACCAGAAATCAAAGAAGTATTCACTAAAGCCACAGTGTGATATAATTTACTGATTATTAGAAAGAGCACTTAAAATTGTAAATATGTAGGATTGGTCAAAGTGTGAAAAAATGGGTGGATACCTTTAGGGAGAGTGTAAATTGATATTGTTTTTGGACAGTGATTTGACAATATTTGTCAACATTTAAAATCTCCTTTGGTCTGGCAGTTTCACTTGTGGTAGTGTATCCTTCCTGAATATGTGTGTACGCAGGGATGTTTGTTGCAGCACTATTTGTAAGAGAATAATCTTGGAAACATTTATTAATATGCCATTCAAAAGTGGAATCATTAAATAAATTATGGCATGAAACATAATGGAATACTATTCAAATGTTTAAATGAATGGGTTGCTTCACAAAGAATGGAAACATATGAATGCAACTTTCGAAGTCTATTATGTGAATGAAGGAAAAAGGCACATTCCCATTTTTGGTTAGAAGATTCAATAAAGAAAAGATACCATCTTTCATCTTTCAATCTATAATTTTAATGGGATGCAAATAAGTATTCCGACAGGATTATTTTGGAACTTAACAAACTGACTCCAAAGATTATGCAGGAAAATCAAGAAAAGTCCTGGAGAGAGAGAGAGAAATTTGAAAAGATAAACTCTGCCACATCTCAAAATGTGTTATAAAGTGAGAGTAATAGTTCATTATGAATTCAGGAATAGACAGAGAGATGAATGGGACAGATGTGTGAGTCTGAAAGTAGACCGAAAAAATAAGGTCATTTAATAAATAAGAAAGATGGCATTTAAATCAGTGTAGAAAAGATGGATTACTCAATAAATACTGTTAGTACAATTGACTAGTCATCTGAAAAGAAATTCCACTGGAGCCCTACCACAAACCTGCACACAGATGAATTCCAACCAGATAAATAAATCATGGTACAAGCACACAACAAAATACTATACAGCAATGGGAATGAATGAACCATGGCTATGTGCAACATGGATGCATAGTAAAGACAATGTTTAGAGATGCATAATTGGGTGGTCAAACTATAAAGGGCATGGAAAGGAATACTATAGAAATTGGTATAGTGGTTTCCTACAAGGGGAAAGGAGATTTTGATCGAGAAAGATCATACTGGAGTGTCCTGGTGGGGAAGGCGAGTAGCAGTGTTCTGTTTCTCGACCATTGTGACTGCACAACTGTTCATTTTACAACTTGTTAGGTTGTCCATTTATGTTTATGCCATTATGTAGTTTATTTTTTACATAAAAATGTTTACAATAACTAAGTATATAGGAAGAAAAAGTAGGGCTTTGTTTTTGTTTTCGTTTTGTTTTTCGTTTTCTCAGTGTGAGCAAGGCTTTTCTAAGGATAACATGAAACCCAAAAGCAATTTTAAAAGATTGCTTGATTTGAGCCCATAACAAATTCTGCGTGGAAAAACACCTCCACAAAGTCAAACAACAAACACCCATTATGGGAAAACGTTTGCAATTATATCATATTTCTTAGTATAGAAGAGCAGAGAATTAGAGGGTGGTTTTTAAGAATCTTGTGAATGCATTATTCATTAAACAGAATATAAAAATCAAGACAGGAAAAAGAATGTGGCAGCTGTTTTTGTATTGATGTAGGGTGATCTCCAAGGTATACTGTTATATAGTGTGCTAATATCTGTGTAAAAAGTGTATGTATATGTGGATATCCTGGATGCATTCTCGTGGTGTTTTTTATCATGTTTGTGGCAGATATACACACATTTTTTTTTTTGCACATATGTTTTTAAAGGATGGAAGAGAAGCAACTCCACATACAGTGATATTGAGTGATGTCTACAACAAACCGCTACACGACAAACAAAAGAAGCTAGACAAGAGTAGTGTTACTTTTGTTTCTTTTAATGGAAAACTTCAAGCACACACAAAAAGTAGAGAGAGAAGTATAGTGCACCATTATGTACCTATCCCCCCTATTCATGATAAAAACCACATGGCTATTCTTGTTTCATCTACACCTCCCTCCCACTCCCCTCCACCCCACTTGATTATTTTGGAGCAAATCCCAGACATACCATTTCATCTGCAGATACTTCAGTATGTACCTCCATAAGCTCGCTCTCTCTCTCTCTCCATACCACTGTCATATCTAAAAATTAAAACCTATCAATAATTCTTTCATACAATCAAATATCCAGACACTATTCAGCCTTCCCAGATTTTGCCAGGAGTTGATCTTCTTTACCAGTTGATTTATTAGCACTGGGGTCTGCAGGTCTACACTTTGTATCTGTGTTACGGTTCAAATGTCTTTTAATACACAGGTCCCCTTCTTTTTATCCCCTTTGCAATTTATTTGTTAAGGGGAAAAATGTTTAATTTATAGGTTCTCCCACTTTGTCCCTTTCCTCCCTTCTGTGCAAGTAATTTGATGGAAGAAAAAAGAAGAAGAAGAGGAAGGTTGTTTATCCTGGCGAGTTCTCTGCATTCTGGATTTTGCTGATGGCAACCCTATGGTGTTATCATGTTTGTGACAGATTTTGCTCACTTGCCCCATTCAGGTCCACCTTCCACCCTTCTTCACATTGCTCTGCCCCAGTAGGCTTCATCATCCAGGCTTTCATGCCCTCTGGTTTCAGTTGGCTTTGGCCAATAGGGAGCCCTGGTAGGAGTGGGAGGGAGGGAGAAGAATGAGGTCAGAGTGTTTATTTCCCCGACTCCCTCTGTGAAAGGCCACCTTGGGTTGGCTGTGCTTCTTGACTGAAGGTAACTGTTCCTCTCAAGACAGCTGTTCCACACAACTGCCTCCCCTTCCAGGTTCTGGTAATTCCTCCCTCCTACTGGCAAAGGCTTCTCTGTCCCTCATTCCAGGATCCTGCGCTATCCTTCACATTCTGCCTTCACCTTTGCAATAAACCCACTTCTCATTTTCCTAACCTGAGTGCACCATCTGCATCCTGTTGGGACTCTAATTTATACAAGGTTTCTCTGTCTCCAGTATTTCCAATAAACTGGCAGTTAAGTCTGAAGCTTGATCAGATTCAGACTAAACATTTTTTTGTAAGAATACTTCACGGATGATGTTCAATATGCTACATCGTATCACATCGGAAGGCACACAATATCCATCCATTACAAAGATCCCCATCAGCTTTTTGCCAAATGGTTTTCAGCTGTCGTTGATCTCTGTCTCTTGCCATTATCAGGAGTTAGAAAATAATGGTATTCTATCACTCTTTCTTCATTCATTAGCTGGAAAAACTCTATAATGAAAAATTCCCTTACCATCTACATGGTTACCATGGGGTCCAGTTTGTACAGGAAAGGCAGGATCCATGCCTGCTTCTTTCCCTTCTTTCTCTTTATCAGTTTTCAAATGATGAGCTGGATCCTCCAAATGTAACCAATGATGAATTCATGGATTTCAATATTTGATGTTTTAACCCTTCATTTTTGTTCTTTCTGATGTTCAAGTTGTCCCATTTTTTGGCCAGTGGGTGGGAGCCACTGAGTTCTTTTGATGTGATCCCAGGAGTCTTCAGGAGTCTTTGATCATTTCCTCACTTTCTGATGCAACAAGATATTCCAGGCTCATCTTGTATATTTCCTGCCCCAGAACTGGAATCAGCCATTTCTCCAAGGAGCCCTGGTTCCTTTTAATGAGAAATGGTATTTGAGAAGCCACATGAGGGATATTCCTTGATACTGGGCCGTTCATTATTTCTAGATCATATTTCAGCTAAGAAATTAATACTTTTAGAGAGAAAATACATCATGTGCTCTTACTGATATTCGTGATTCAAATTTAGGATTACAGGACTTTAATTTTTTGATTTTATATTTTTATGCCTTGTAACTTATGCTGAAAATCTTGGTTCCCAAACACATTAACATAATTATTTACATATATATACATAAATATTTACATCTTCACAGTAACTATACCAATGCTATTACTAACAACAAAATTACTGAAAACAGTAAGATTTCTTTGCAGTTCTTTTTTGTTCTTAGAATATATCCCACTAAAGATGTACATTCAACTACTGGGTTTTTTTCTCTTTTTTCTAAAAGTCACTTAGTAAAGTCACCTAATTAAAGTCACCTAATTAAAGACTTAAAATAAGACCTCTCTGTGTGAGTAAGCTACCAGCTTGATATCTAATAGTTAGCTTCATTTGTTTTACTTTGCTTCTGATTTTTAAGGCTTGTGCTTTTATCTCGATTGAAATTGGTTTGTTTCATAATTGTGTATAACATATACATGATTACAGAGCCTAATATAGAAAGCATGCACTGTTCATTTAAAATCATAGTCATAGGAGAAAGAAGGAAATTGCAAAGCTCTTCTAGCCAATACAGACAACTTAAAAACAGCTGTACCTTCATTTTTAAAAACAGAGCTGTCAAATAAAATGTTATTACTAGGGCAACATATAATTAATCAAGGCTGCCAATTTTTTTTAAGATTTAAAAAATTTTATAGATATCAATTTTTTTAGGATTTTTTAAAAACAGTACATGATTACATTTCTCTAAAACCCAAGTGACTTAAAAGAATCCTTTGTTACATTTAACATTTGCAGCCAAATTCAGAACAGGATGAGAGCCCATATTTTATCAGAACAGGTTCTTTGGGCCAGTTTTCTACGGCTCTCAGGAGACTGCTTTTCCCAGCTGGCAGGGGAAGAGGGAACATCTTTCTCATCTGAGATACTCTTCACCAGGAATTGTCAATAAGGAGGACCTCCAGTCTCAAGGCCAAGCCCTGGAATCCCATTAAATAGCAGGAAGTGAAAAGAGCAAACTCAAACTCAGAATATGTGAAAGAAAAGGGCAGAGAGAAGTTTTAAGATTCTGCCTCCAGAATTCACAAAGAGCTAAAACCAAGTCATTTCAGGTTCCCAAGATACACCTCTGCTCTGACTTTCTTCATCCAACCAGATTTCTCTGGAAACTTTTAAAAATTTGGTCCTTCTCCAAAATCAGCCCCAATTCAGAAAAGAACCTTTGGGAAACTTTGCATGTGTCATTGTTCATGCTCCCCAGAAAGCTGCTAGTTGGTACCAAAGAATCTGTCCCATAACCCGTGCCTTGGCACACACAGAGGGGATGCTGGGATTAACTGGGTGTAGTTGGTAGGTCCCCAAATTTCCCAGTGTATCTCAATAATCTTGTAAGAGATTTCTACTGTCAGATCCAGAATGTGGGAAAAGCTGCCAAGAAAAGGGGAAGATCATCCTGCCCCGCACCCCGCCTGTCTTAGCATTTGGGCGTACCTTCTCACAATGGCTAAAGGACTGTCTATGACAAAAGCTGACAGGATCGCCATCAACAAAAGGATTAGTTCATACTCTTGGAATGCCCTTTACTATGAATAATGACCAGGGCACGGATACTGCTGGACTATAAAGCCTTACAGATTTAAAACAATGATGAAATCCAATCCAAATTACTGCTGAAGTGTCCCAAGCTGGGGAATGATCCAGCACGTAAAGAGGAGCTTTACCTCCCTCCACCATTAAAAGTAAAGAGTTTCCAGAAATCCGTCCAGGCTGGGGAATGCCCATCAACCCGACTCCCAGGCAATCCCCAGATGGTTGCCCCGGCTGGGAGAGGTCTGGCATGATAAGATATAGCCCACCCTCAGTCAGATGTTTATCAAAACGTTATGCAGGCTGGAGAGTGCCAAGGAGCTGAATTCATCCCCCAATTCTTGTTGTTCAGGTTGGGGAATGGCTGTCAGGAAAATCCCACTGCATTTCCTCTGGAACAGCTAGGCACCAGCCAGAGGCGAAGCCCCCTCCCCCATCCTGTTCCGCATTCCTGAGAAGAATGTGCAGGCTGAGATTAGTGGCCAAGGAAATGTCCTCCTCCTGTCCCAACTTTCCTGTCCCAGGAAGAGCTGACAAGGAGGTAAACGTAAAAGACCATCTTTTTAGATTTCTCCAAGACTATTGACTAAATAAAACAATATTAACAATGTAATGTGGAACATAAGTAATAGTAATATAAGTAATAGCAAAACATTAGTAATAGTAATAAGAACATAAGTAATAGTAAAACATAAGTAGAACATAAGTAATAGTAAAACACATGATACCGAAGGCAAATTCCCAAAGCGGCAAAAGGAGTTATACATGGTAACATTCTTACATTGTATGTGAAGTGTTACAGATTAATTCATGGCAGACTGTAACAAATTAAGAATGTAGACTGTAATCTTTGGAACAACTACCAAAAAAATAATATAGAGAGGCACAATTAGATAGAGATGAAATGGAATACTGAGAAATTACACGTGGCTAAATGATGTGCCTTGGTCAATGAAAGTTGAGTAGGTGTGACATGTGTTACTTCTGGGTGGAAGCATTTCGGAGCTGATACTTGACTCTGGAAGTTCTATTTTCTTGCTTTGTGTTGAGATGGCAGGATCCTAAGATGGTGTGTGCAGTGATTGTGCGCAACAATTCCCCCCAACCTACACACACGCTGACATTCACTGAACACACAACATAGGAAATAAACCTTGTGTTAAGCCTCTGAGATTTTTGATATTTGATGGATACACTTGCATTCCTGGAATAAAATCCATTTGGTCACCATATGGTATTTTTTTTAATGTGCTGGTAGATTCTGTTTGTAGATAATTTACTTGTGTTTACTTCATTGATATCTTTAAGTGAGATTGGGCTATGATTTTCTTTGTGTGTGTTTGTGGAACAGGGCGGGGGGGGGGGGGGCGGTAATCTATCAGATTTTGATAACAATGTTATACTCATTACATCAAAATAATTTAGATGGTTTCTTCTGTTTCCTGTGTTCTGAAAAAGTTTAAGGAACATTGGAAATATCTAGTCTTTAAAGGTTAATAGAATTCTGTGAACTTAATTGGACTTGGAGTTTTCTTTGAGGGGATAGCTTTGGGGTACCTTTCTTTAGTTCATCTACGGAAATAGGTCTGTTTGGACTTTATGTATCTCTATTAGGACCAACTACATTTTTCTAAAAAATTAACTATTTCACCTAGATTTTCAAATGTATTTGCTGAGACTTGTGCAAGGTAGTTGTACTTTTTTTCCTATTTTGATAATTGTTTCTTTTTTATTTTGTGTATTTGTGCTTTCTCTATTCTCTCTAGTAGTTTTAAAATTTTGTTGGTCTTTTCCTAGTAGGTTTTCTAGTAGTTCTTAAACTCTGTTGAATTAAAAAAAATAATAACAGCTGATTTATTTTACCATTTTTGTTTTTTAATTATTCGGTTTCTTTTATCAACTTTCTGGTCTTATACATTTCTGTTAGAGTTGGATGCCATTTAATTTTTCTTTATTGTGTAAGTCATCTTGTCTTTTTTTTCCTAGAGGCCAGAGGGTTTCTTTTTTTACCAGCACTTAGAGTTTGACATAATAATTTTGCTAGGATCTTTCTTAGTGTTAACACTTCTGAGTCAGTTTTCCCAACCATGCACATGGTGTGTCTTTACAGTATTTATATTCAGGGAGTTTTCCTTTCAGAGGGAGGAAAGTTTTACTGAATTACCATTTTATTTATTTTAATTTATTTAATTATTTATTTTTGGCTGCGTTGGGTCTTTGTTGCTGAGCGCGGGCTTTCTCTAGTTGCAGCGAGCGGGGGCTACTCTTCGTTGCGGTGCACGGGCTTCTCACTGAGGTGGCTTCTCTTGCTGCGGAGCACGGGCTCTAGGCGCACAGGCTTCGGTAGTTGTGGCACAGGGGCTCAGTAGTTGCGGCTCTCGGGCTTAGGTGCTCCACGGCATGTGGGATCTTCCTGGACCAGGGATCGAACCTGTGTCCCCTGCATTGGCAGGTGGATTCTTAACCACTGTGCCACCAGGAAAGTCCCTGAATTACCATTTTAAATATTAATTTTTTCCACTGTTTTTCTTCAATTCCTCTTCAATATAGGTCAATATAGTTGAATTTTCTTCTTTGACTATATTCAGTTTGATTCGATTTCCATTGCCTCTTTTCCTTACCTATAACTTTCTCTGATTTTCTTTCATTTTTTCCTTTCTTTTCAGTTGGATATCTTCACCCTTGTGCATCTTGAATTTAGGTTTATGAGATAATTTTTCCTTTTTATTCAGTTTCTTTGCTGAGTCCTGCCAGTTCCCGTTTCACATCTACCTCTGCTCAAAGTTTTTCATTTGCTTTGTGACTTCATTTGCATTGGCTTAATTTTTTTTTTAAGATTTTTTTTGATGTGGACCATTTTTAAAGTCTTCATTGAATTTATTACAATATTGCCTCTTTTCTATGTTTTGGTTTTTTTGGCCTGCGAGGCATGTGGGATCTTAGCTCCCTGACCAGGGATCAAACCCACACCCCCTGCATTGGAAGGCAAAGCCTTAACCACTGAACCGCCAAGGAATTCCCTGGCTTGTCTAATTTTAATTCATGCTGGAATGCTGCATTACAGTTTTCTTTTGCCTGTAGTGGCTATTTCTTTCTTTCTTTTTTTTTTTTGGTTCTATCTACTAAAAAGTATTGGTCTTTTCTTACTGTATCCCCATAAGAGTGCCGCAGTTTTATTAATGTTCATATTTGGGCATGTTAAATTTACCTAAAGGGCTATTAGCAGGAGGATGTGGACGAGGAGCGGGGCAGGGAGAGGGTTTGGGTTTTCTCAAGGGCTCCCCCTCCTGGTGCTATAGGGAGAGACAAATTCTTTACTATTTGGCACCTTTTTGTGGTCAGGCTTCCCCTGATCCAAACTTGCTTCAGTAAGTCTCGAACTGCCAGCCCCTTCTGTGCTTCCCTTCACGCCACCTCTGGCTTCCACGGTGCCTCCCTCACCCCCAGAAGGGGTGCCTTTCCAAGACTGTCAGCTCCGGTCCTGTGTACTTTCCAAGCCCCTCCCTTTCTTCTCCATCATTGCCAGCGCTTACCGGGGAATAAACCTTTGTTGTTATCCAGATTCTGATATTGTTAGGACTCCTCCCTCTTATGGGCAACTTATTTGCTTCTTTATGGCTTAACAACTTCCCATCCATACTCAGATTCATTCCCAGACTCAACCTGGCCATCTCTGTTAGTTTCCCAGGGAGGCCATAACAAATTATCACAAGCTTGGTGCCTAAAACAACAGAGACTTATTCTCTCACAGTTCTGGATACCAAATCAGGTGTCATCGGGCCACACTCTATGAAGGCTCTAGGGGAGAAGCCATCCTCACCTCTCCCAGGCTCCTGGTATTCTTTGACTTGTGACGGCGTTAACTCCCATGTCTGCCTCTGTCTTCACATGGCCTTTGTCCCTTTGTTGTCAAATCTCCCCCTCCTTCCTCTTATAAGGACACCATTCATTGGATCTGGGGCCCACCCTATATCCAGGATATCGTTATCAAGATCCTTAACTTAATTACATTTGCAAAGAGTCTATTTCCAAATAAGGTCACATTCACAGGCTTAGGGCCTTGACGTATCATCTGGGGGAAGAGGGGACACGGTTCAAACCACTACACACACCACCCTGACTCTCCCTATAGCACAGACTCATCTTGAACTCATGGTGACTTTGGTCAATGAAAATGTGGGAGACGTCTCCTGAGTCACCAGGACAATTCGATTCCACGGGGCTCCCTGGGCCGGAAAGGAAAAGGGGCAGATGGGCGAGGGGCAGTGAGAAGAGTGCCTGGGCCACGGTGGGTGCTCAGAACCAGAAGTTGAATTGGAGAATAGAGGAGAGGACTTTATGGAAGGAAGGGAACAGAAAGGGAAACACCAGAGTCTGTCTGTGTGACTTCCCAGGGCTCAGCTGTCTTAGTCGAGTTCTGATGCTCACCTGGCCTCCCTGACCTTGGCTTCTCCCCGAGGTGAGGCTCCTAGCCACCAAGCAGAGTGACAAGAGGACAGAGGTTTGCTGGGCAAGGGGAAATCCTGGGGCTGCCCTGGTTGCCAGGGGCTGCAGGTGGCTGAATGAGGGGAAGCAATGGAAAGAATGAAGTGGGGGGAAGAGGAAGGCTCAAGTCCCAGAAATCCCCAAGTTACCAGAATGCACTTGAGGGAATTATTTGCCTGTTTTTCCTATTGGGTTTTATCCAGCAACCTCTGCGTACGCCTGCTTCATAGGAATGATGCACAGGGTTTTGAGGGCCAGAGGGGCCAGCAGAGAGGCCAGAGGGAGAAGAGGAGGTAAACCTGTTGCTAGAGGATGAAAGGATGTGGCTTCCAGCTCAGGGTCCTCCCTTCCTCCTGAGCACAGCCATTCCGAAGACCATCAACCCCCATCCCAGCATTTCAGTGAGGCCAGTCCTTGGGAGGGTCCTAGGGAGAGGCTAGGAGTCCAGGTACAGCTGCCTAGCCTAACGTTCTCCTTTGCTCTGCCAAGGTACTGGACTTAGCCCAGAGCCTAGAAGTACCAGACCCAACCCATTCCTGGATCTCATCTTCATCACAGCTCCTAAATAATGATCTCCCAAAAGCCAGGCACTATTTGTCAATTTCACTTCATGATTCTGTCAATTTGTGCTTTATACACTTTGAGGCTGTTTTATCAGGGGCATATAGATTAGGTTCAGGCTCGTTCTTTTTGTGAATTGTTTATTACTAAGTAAAGTTTCTCTTTCTAATAATACTTTTTGCTCTAAAGACTATTTTCCTGATGTTACTATTGCTATAGCAGATAAGTTGCTCAGTGTTCATTTGCCTGGTTTACCTTCCATCCCTTTACCCTTTATCTTTGTATCATGTTTTCAAAGCATCTTTTGCAAACAGCTTACAACTATATGTGTATTTTAAAACCAATCTATTTCTTTTATTTCTTTTGATAGGCCCATTTATGATTAATACTTGAACTCATTTATACCATTTTATTTTGTACTTTTTATTAACTAGGCTACCTCTTCTCCCCACCCCACCCACTCCCAAACTTTCCTTCTACTACTGGATTTGGCTTTCCCTAATGTTTATATTTACTTGCTCTATTTCTAGTCTCGCTCAGGTTACCCTTGCTGCATTAGTATTATTTATTGAGGGAGTTTATCCCAGGTTCCTCATTTCATGCGGGCCCAGGCTACATATCTGGTCCCTGGTTAGGCATTTCAAAACTCGTGGTCCCTACCTGCCCTTAGGGCTTATTTCTCAAATAAGCCCTGAAACCTCAGGCTTGCCTCAGTGCCAACTTTTGGTTACCAATCTGGCTATGATTTTTTCTATTCATTTCTGATTTCCAAGGTTTTCTGTGATATCTATGATCCTAAGTTCAGCATTACAACTTTTTAAGTTCTACTTTATCCCCACTTTTTGCATAACTTTGTAGCAGATGCAAGGGGGTCTTTTTGGGTCAGCTTAGTCTGTCACTTTCCTGAAATCCTTAGGTGATTTCATTCATTATCTCATTTAATCTTACTACAGGATAAAAGGAATTATTCCCATTTCCTAAATGAGGGGATAACTATCTGTCACACTGTTCTCTTTGTTTCATATTATTATTATTTTTTTTAATAAGGGATTTTAATGGTTCTACAACTTTTATTTTTTTTTGGCTGTGTTGGGTCTTAGTTTCTGTGCAAGGGCTTTCTCTAGTTGTGGCAAGCGGAGGCCACTCTTCATCGCGGTGTGCGGGCCTCTCACTATCGTGGCCTCTCTTGTTGAGGAGCACAGGCTCCAGACGCGCAGGCTCAGTAGTTGTGGCGCACGGGCTTAGTTGCTCTGCGGCACGTGGGATCTTCCCAGACCAGGGCTCGAACCCGTGTCCTCTGCATTGGCAGGCAGATTCTCAACCACTGCGCCACCAGGGAAGCCCTGCTTCATATTCTTTTAAAAATTTTCCTCTTTAACAAATCCCCAATTAACAAGAAGTTAATGGGTTTTATTTTTATTTATTTTTAACCTACACTTTTAGTTAGAATAATGCTAACTGCTGTAACAGATTGGGCCAAAGCTCTCAGTGGCTTAACACAGTAAGTTTATTTCTCACGCACCGAAGAATCTGCAGGGTCTCTGCTCCAAGCAGTCATTTAAGGATTCGGCTCCCTCCATCTTGTGGCCCCGTGCTCCTCTTGGGCCTTAGACGGCTCTCTATTCAGCCACACAACATGGAAAGAGAGGCTCTCGTGGGAGGTTCATGGAAGCCAGCCCTGGAAATGGTGTAAATCTCTTCTGTCCATATCCTACTGGCCGGAAGTCAAGTGCCTACCTGTTTGACTGCAAGGGAGGCTGGGAAATGTAGTGCAGCTGTGCGCCCAAAGGAAAGGGAAATGGATTTAGTGAACAGCCAGTCTCTCTGCCTACGTTTTTTAATCCTCTGTTCTACCGGTTTTTAATTATCTGGAAATGATTTAATTACAAAGTTCTGTAATGATAAACTTCATCTTATTCATTTAATCCCTTAGGTAGGCATGAAATAATCTTTGCACATGGTATTTGTATGAATTCAGTTTCTCCATTTCTTGGTTTAGTGTTCTCTGCCTATATTTTAACACTTATATTACTCTTAACTTCTTTTCTTACCTTTTCGCCTTCTTTGTTGCTTTGGTAAAACTTTTTATTTCCAGAAATGCCAATGGAAGGCAGTGGGGGCAGAAGGAGGGACACCCCTACCACATCTTAGCCGGGGAGAGCGGCCCTATTCGTCCTAGGTGGCCACCCAACCTTCAGGGATGTTCTGACTCAAACCCAGAGCCGGGCTGACCCCCCATGCCAGACTCTCCCTCCCCTGGGCTATCTCCCCCTCCCACAACCCAGACAGAAGCCTGAAGCAGGGCTATGGGAATCTATTCCTTCATGGCTGCCCTCAGATCATTCAGCTACAGTCACACCCACCTTCTCTCCATGAACAGTCCTGGCAGGGTCACAGGGAAGACTTGAGATGTCTCAATGAGTAGGGCTCCCCAGCTAAGGGGAAAGCCCTCAGTGTGGACCCGATTTGTTCCTCTCAACAGAGTGGACGAGTTAGTCACAACTTGTCTTCGTTCACAGATTTAGTCATTCATTTATCTACACAACGAGTTGGTCATTCATTCAAAATCCTGTGAGCCCACAGCACCCTCCAGGCCTAGCACTAGGCTGTGGATACTCCAAGCTGAATGAAACACTCTTCCTGCTCTTGGGGAACGCTTTACAGTCTATAAGAGACCATCTGGGGGCAGAGAAAAAGCTCTCGGTACCGTGATGAGTGCTGCTGGTGGTCTGTGTGAGGAAGGGCTGAGAGGTGTCAGCAGAGGTCACGGCAAGCTCAGTGTGAGGGCTTAGAGATAAAGCGGGAGAGCTCAAGGTCCAGCCTCACCGCAGCCCCAAACCTCCTCAGTTCCAGGCTACGGGAACCCCGACTAGGCCCGGCTTCACACTTGTTGTTGGACTACGCTGTAGCCCAGCTTACCTGCCCACCCAAGGGTCCTTCCCCACCAAGGCTGGACTTCCAGGGCAATCCTTCCACCTCACCACTGCTGTTCGGGCTGTTTAAAATGTTGACTGTGGGAGAAAGACCCCTGTCTCCCCAGGCCTACGGCAGTTAGCACAACTCCTCTTCCCAGAAACGTGATATGGAAACCTCTCCCATGAGGCGGGTCCTGCCTTCTTAACATCTGTCCTTTCTTGGCAGCTCACGTTCACTCTCACCATCTCATCCGGCCTTGGGCCCAGCTGTGGATGGCCTGTGGCTCCCCGGCAGGGACGTGGGAGGTCCTGAGTCGGCCTGGATCTTCCGCTTCCTCCTCCACCACCACTGGCCCTTCCCGGTCTTCGGTATTGAAGCCCCAGAGAGCTGGCGACGCAGGTGACCATCCTTGGTGAACTGCAGCAGCAGACTGGTTCTGAGGTGGCCTCCTCAGAGGGGTGGGCCAGACATCCCATGGGATTTAAACGTACGGATTCTGTGACAAGGACGCTAGCAGCTCTGGAGCCTTCTGGGCTCAAGTACTGGGTGTGTTTGAGAGTTAAAATTCTCACCAAGCAATCTCTGTATAAGAGAGGGGTTATCTGTCTGTTTACGATGAGGCTGCAAAGGTCCAGGGGATGTGAGGCTGTGGCGAAACTGAAAAGGCTCCACGGCTCAGCTTTTCCAGTCTGTTTCTTTCTTCGGAAAGACCTGAAAAGTTAAGCAGCCAACACACTCACAGGAAGAGAAGTTTTAAAAACTGTAGGAAGGCCTCACGTCGTGGAAAAGTTTCCAGCAAAGAAAGTACGAACAAGAGTCGGGCCACCAGCCCCACACCTGCCCATTCAGAAGTGGGCACCGGGCAGGCCCTGACGGAGTGACTTCGTACTATCTGGTTCCCCTCTTTGGGGCCCCTTTTCCTTATTTCTAAGCAGAAATAGAAGAAGGAGGGAAATATTTCTAGCCCCTGAGAGTTCGTGGTTGATTGTTCTTAGGATATAAATGTTACCTTTTTACCTGTATGTGAAAGAACTCCACCTGCTGGGCATTCTCACAATTTTGGAATAAATTTAGAAGACTGTCTACACTGACAATATAAAATTTAAAGGATTTTTTAAAAAAAAACAAGAAAGGCTTTAAAATGTGGTAAGAAGGAAGCCTGTGCAGACTGCACACCTCCGTCCCCCACCCTGTCTTCATTCACCACTGCGGGAAGTGAAGGCCACGGCTCATCCATGGCTCAGCAAAGACAGCAGGCCACCTAAAGTCCCTTCACGGCCAACGCCCCCAAAAGAACACAGTTGCAGAGGGTAGCGCTAAACCCAGTGGCGCTAAACTGTTCTCCCCAGGAGAAATCCATCTTGCAGCCAAATGTTCCCAGCAGACTCGGGCTGGACACAGCTGGCAGAGTCACCGTCCTGTCACACTGGCCGCCGTGGCCCAAGGTCCCTGGAGGGGCCCCTGTGCTACGCCTGCTCGCCGGGCCCGCCTCCGCTGGCCGCCGAGCCTTTGCCGGATGCCTGGGCTTCCGTGGCGCGCGAAGCCTGCTTGGGCAGGCGGATGGGGACGTATACGTTGGAAGCACAGTGCTCCTTGAGGTAGCCTCCTCCTTTCTCTTCATATTCCTTCCTGGTGATCCAGACGTCCTCGTTGTCCAGGTGATCCAAGGCCCAGTCGCGAGCACCGTACCAGGCGTCCAGCACAGGGTTCGAGGCCAGCTGAACCTGAAACATGAGCAGAGCAGTCACTGGACGGGCGTCTCCCATCAGGGTCCGAGGACTGAATGTTCAGCAAGGCCAGCTACAGCCCCTACATTTTGTCCCCAGAAATACACACGCAGGAGGGCCCCCTTTAATTCCAAGACGGGGCAGGACTACCTCTGCACCCCTCAAACAGAGCTGAGTGAAATGCTCCAGACTCTTCAAGAAATCACGCAAACACGCAGAGCCCACCAGACACGACCTCACCGGATACGTGGTTATCAGCGACTTTACCAACACCAGACCTGCCACTCTGGGTGGGAGAGGCACCAGCTGCCCCGCCTCCTGCCCCATGCTGTAGACCACAAGCCGTCAGGTGGAGAGACCTGGAGGGAAGGCTTTCCTGGACTTGATCCCCTCTCTGCCAGCAGAGGGAAGCAGAGGCCGATGCGAGGTGGCTCTGGCCACGGGGGCAAAGGAGCCTCAGGGGAAATGAGAGCAGAGAGGCTGACCTGGGCTCCCCATGATGCTGCCAGCGCTCGGTTTCCACTGCTTATTAGGGGAGCGAGGCCGGGGTCAGCAGCCCTGTGACTGCCCCTCAACTAGGCGGAGCTGAGCACCGGGCGGACCGCTCTCCAACTCAGATTGGGCCTCCTCTTCTCTGCAGTCGCCTGTCTGACCTCCCACCTCCCTCTTCCCTGCCCCACCCATAGAAGTCCCAGGATGGAATGGTGGTTTGGGAACTTTCTGGAGTAAAGGGCAGGTGGAATCAGCACAGCTGGAGGAGGATGAGGCGAGACTTGCGAGAAGGGATCATCAGCAAAATCAGGGTCACAAAAGCCCCGACCGCTCTGGCTTAGAAAGTGTGGGTGACGTGACGAGTGTAAGGCGCTCACTCTACTCCCTGCACGGGGGAAGGGCTCACTGCGATAAATCACGAGGAGGACTACATGTTGAATCCTGTGAGTCCTTCTAGCGAATCGTGGAACCTGGAGTGTTCTTAGGGACCCTCAGCACAACAGCTGACGTCTGTTTATCATGAGCAGGCTCTGTGCTGAGCACCTGGCAGGCGAGGCGCGCTGCATGCTGGTAACAGGCACCAGGACGACCCCCTTCATACTGCGGAGAAAACTGAGGCCTGGCAAAATTCAGCGACGGCGGTGCCGGAGTCAGGACCGAAGCCCAGAGACCACCCCCTGAACACACAACACATCGTGCGGCACAGGGGGCCACAGCCGAGCCCCCAGCAGGACACAGAAGCTCTGCACCACGCGTGCCGTGCACACGGCCCTCCCCCGCTCCCCTGCACAGTCACGAGCTCCAGCCACACTCAGCTGCTCACCAACAAGCTTCCGGCCCGCGAGCCTTTGCTCCTGCTGGTCCCCGTCCGGAATGTTCTCTCCACCCCGCTCCCCTCCACGCTCCGCTCTCTACCTGGCAAACACCTCCTCACGCTCAGAAGACTCACCTCCAAGAAGCCTGCTCTAGGCGCCTACGTCTGTATGCCCCTCACGCTGTGGGCTATCCTGGCCTATTCATCTGACTGCTGCCCCCTCAGGCAGCAAGGTCCTTGGGGCCGGGGCATCTGGTGTCTAGGACGTCTCAGCATCCCAAGGTGCCTGGTCCACAACAGGAGCTCAGACTTGGTGATCGGGAATTTGGTAGATAAATTGTGGGACATCCACACCATACAGTCATTTTTTAAAGTATTTTAGAAGAATAATGACACGGGAAAACATTCACGACAGGTTAAGAAATTCAGGTTACAAAGCAGTATACACTCAAGTGTGCAGAAAATATGTGAAAGAAAAATCTCCCCAGCCAGTCTCCTAGAGAATGCCTTATTCTCAGTGCACACTCTTGTACTCTCTGAATTTTTACTATATGCAGGCTTTCGTCAATTAAAACAAAGAAGTACGTAAAATACGATTTCCATTCCGCTTTAAAAATTAAACATAGGGCTTCCCTGGTGGCTCAGTGGTTAAGAATCTGCCTGCCAATGCAGGGGACAGTTTTGATCCCTGGTCCGGGAAGATCCCACATGCCGCAGAGCAACTAAGCCCATCGCCACAACTACTGAAGCCCGTGCGCCTAGAGCCTGTGCTCCACAACAAGAGAAGCCACGGCAATGAGAAGCCTGCACACTGCAACGAAGAGCAGCCCCCACTCACCACAACTAGAGAAAGCCCGCAAGCAGCAACGAAGACCCAACGCAGCCAAAATTAAATAAATAAATACATAAATAAAAGTAAAAAAAAAAAAGAAAATTAAACATAGATTGAAGACCAGAAGGAAAGCCACAAACGTGTTAATAGTGGCTATCTCTGGATGATGGAATTATCAAGTAATTTTTCTCATTTACACTTTACTACTTTTGTAACCAGAAAACAAACAATTAAGGCTATTTTCAAAACAGCTGGTTACACGGACAATTGGTACCTGAAAGGAAGACTGAAAGGGTCTCATCTCCAACAGCTCCTTCTCGATTCTGACCTTCATCCCAGGATACATCATGTTCCCGCCAGTGAGGAAAACGTTCTGAACCAGCAACTCCTGAACATCCTTTGGGTACCTGGGGACAATACGATTCCTCTGCTCTAGTCCCTCCAACTTGAATATTGGAAGAGAATATGGATGTGGAAATGCAAGCTCTCAGTACAAAACAGAAAAGGTCTACGCAAAAAGTTAAAAAAAAAAAAAAAAAAGCCTTCCATTTTTCATTTGTGTCTTTACAGAATGCCAAATAGCTAGGCAAAACCTTAATTTGAATGGTCAATCCATTTCCTTAGCATGATTAAAATATTATGCCTTTCCAATACATGTTTTTGTAAAAAATTGACTTTATTGAGGATTACTTTAAATACATTTGGATGAAGTCTGACAAATTTATATACCCATCAACAGCAGTAACCATTACACAGTAACCATCACCACAACCAAGATACAGAACATTTCTATCACCCCCAGAAGTTCTGCCTCTCCTTTTGAGGACCCATCTCTCCATTTGTGCTTTTTTTTTTTTTTTACTACTAGTTTTATCTTATTTGTGTTTGCTCACTTTCCCACCCACTGCTAGACAAAACTCAAAGCCACTCTAAGTAGCTGCAATGGCTTTTCTTCCTTGCTAGGTGTAAGTTTCCACCCTGTTTTAACCAACAGCAACCACAGTACCACAAAATTGTGTTCCCTACTTGTCCAACTTGTATTAGGAAAACTCACACTGCAGGAAAATACCTGTATAAATGGGTGCGGGGGAGGCATGTTCTTGTAGAAATGCAAACTCTTAAATAAATAAAATGCAAGGTGGGGAAAAAAACTAAGTTCTGCACGTTTTTAGGGTGATTTACAATCACTAGTCTGCAATAATGTGAAGATTTATAGGAAAGCCAATGCACATATACCATGTTGCCCAAATTTTTCAAAGAAACTCTTAAAGCTCCTCAAATCAAGCATTTACACGTTGAGGATTTACACGTTGAGTATTTACATGTTCAGAAATGAATTAGAGAGCCCTAACTCTGTGCCATGCTTGGTGAGAGAGAAAGAATACCATCTGAGTGCAGCAAGTCAATGAAAAGGAGATGCCCGGCCATCAAATCCACTGTTCAATTCAAAATTCAAGGAAATGGTTCAGGAAAATAGAAGTAAAAGAAAGAAGTTTCAGTCTCACCTGTCCAGAATGTACTGGAGGGTCTCAGCTATGCCGGCCTGCTCCTCCCCGATGAGAGACGGCTGGAAGATAATTTCTGGAGCTCGAATTCTTTCTGTCCCAACAAACAGCTGATGATATGCTGCCAAGTTAAACACGGGCTTTAAAAACCCAAGGTTTAGAAGATATTTTTAGGCCATGAGAACAAACATCCCAGTTGCCAGTTTCTTCTAACTGCATTTCTTATTCCAACATAGCTTCTGTCCTTTGTGCCAGAATAACCTCTCCCCAACTCTCTTGATTTGATAATTCAATTTTCTACCTTCTTCAACCTTTGGATTATAAACCGCTACACATCTGCTTCATGAAATGGTCCCTGAGATGCAGGGAAAGAGACCTGGTGAAGAGCAGCTGAGAAAGGCTGGTACTGGAAGACCAAGTGCCTGGCTCAGTCCCCAGTGCCCGCAGAGCCAGGAAGGGCTTCTCCCAGGTGTGTCTCAGCCTCACGCCAGTCCACCTGGCTGCCATCGTAATGACAGAAACACAGACCCAAATGAGGATGAAGCATTATGACACTGGCTTAAATGTAAATAAAATCATTAAAAGCTGGTCTTCGGGTCTAAAGTCCCCAGTTAGTTGCCCAAATGCTTCCACCCAGGAGACTGTTTCTCACAGATGCACGGAGCTTAGTGCTGGAACCCCAAACAATCACCACGGGGGGGGGAAAAAAAACCCTGACTTTGGAAGTTTTCGGTACTAGTACTCTCCCTTCTAGAAAATACAACTGGTATTTTAGGGAAAAGTATTCCTAAAGAAGCAGACTAAACCTGACTGGTCATTTATGTTAAGCTTCAAAGCATAAGCAAGGTGGAGGCTACGGGAGGCCAACCTGGACCGTGGTCACCGGCTTCTCCACTTCGGGCGTTTCCTCCGAAAACAAGGGCTCGAAATCGTTGATGTTTTCCACGTCTTCCAGAGACGGTTCGAGCTGCCCCAGGTCAGGGGTCTGAGAAGAGAAGAAACACAAGTGGACAGAACCTGTAATTCAGCAAGCCTTAGTTCTATGAGTTCACTGTCACCAAAAAGAACTGGGATCTTGCCTAATGTCCTAAAAGTACATCCACACGTAAAAACTATGAAAAAGTTTCTAAACTGTTAAAAAAAAGGAACACACATGAACACAAGATTAAAAGACTAAAAAGCCAGGGATGAGCTTCGCTCTTATCTCTTACCCTTCCCACTGAGACAAGCCTCATCAACTCCCACCTTCTCTGAAGGGTTCTGAGGGGCAGCTCCAGCCTGGCGCCCCAGGGAGGACTGGCTGCCTGCACCTGTCACACCGCCACGCACAGAGCTCTGGGGGAGAGGGTGTGAGAGCTGGTGTCCTACAAAGCAGCTTAGACTACGGGCAAAATCAAGTCAATCTCTTAATAATTAATAAACATATGTGCCAACACTAACAGGCTTAGCAATCAGTCCCCTTGAGGGCAGGTCCACTGGGCTGGAGATGTGACTGAAGGCTCCAAGGCGGCCGAATGCCTCCCATCCATGGAGGCCTGGCAGAACAGGCTTTCCTCTTCCATGACAATGACCCTGGGCGGGGCCTAGACATGCCGGCAAGGTTCCGAATTGAGAGTTTAGGACACCTTTAATTTTGACCTGAACAAATGAAGTTGGGAGGGTGGGGGGATAGTTCTGGAGAAAGGCAGATGAGTTGTACCTTCTGGACTCAAAGGGGAGAAGTTTCAGGAAGGAACTCTGTTGCATTCCCTGGAAGGAGGCTCTAACAGTGACAGCTATTGTAGAAAGGACTATCTGATGAGACGGCGTCCTGGGAAGGTTCGAGCAGATTCAACACCAACCGCCAAGGTTGCCTGAGAGGAGAGTCCTCCTCACTCTCAGAATCTATGACGTACGTAAATTACCGACATAATTCAGAGTACTTAACTACACTTCTCTAGAACCTATTCATATCAGCTGCAAAGGTAAAATGCAAAGTCACTCTTAAATAAGGCAATGTCCCTTGACATACGCTCTCTGGCTCCTCCCTCTCGGGAGCTCCCTCCTGGAAGTCAGTGGCTGCGCTGAGAAGCCCCAAGCGCATGGGGAGGCCGCAGGTGGGTGCTCAGGTCTGTGGAGTCCAGCCTCTGAGTCATCCCAGCCCAGATGCCAGGGAAGTGAAAAAACCCTCCAGAGAGTTCAGTTCCCAACTGCCCAAGTCCTCCCAGCTGAGGTCCCAGAGACCCCCGCTCCACTCTGTCTGAACTCCTGACCCGTCACATTCATGAGCGCAATAACACGGTTGCTGCCTCACGCTGCCGAGTGTGGAGTGTTTTTTATGAAGCAGCAGATACGTCAAACAGGCTTCTGGTGAGGCAGGACTAGAGCGAGCCCCAGACAGCTACCAGGCCATCCCTTTGTCCCCGGTCAGCAGGTGTCTTAAACCTCTCCTTACACTCTTCCCTTCGGCTCCATCCAACCCCTCAGCAGTGGCCTTCCCCAGGCATTCTTCTTTTCCCACTCCCTGTGTGATTCTAGGTCCTTCCACAGCTGGGTCCTGGACAGTCCTGCCTGGTGTCCCACAGAGACTCCAGAGATGGGGGGCTCAGAACCCAGCTCATCGTCTCCCTAAGCTCGGTCCCCAGCGCCACCTCCCCCTGCTGCCTTTCAACCCAGCCTCAGTGACCGGAGACAATCTAGACCCGGACTGCTCGGGTCTCTCAGCTGCGCTGCTCCTAGCTGTGCAACCTTGGGCACGTTTCTTTCCTCGCCTCAATGTCAGTTTCCTTATTCATAAAATGGGAATGAAGACAGTACTCACGGAATTGTGAATATTAATCAAGATGATACTTGCACAAGTGCCCAGCACAGGGTCTGGCACATGTTCTGTTATCATCAGCAATTGACACTCCTGAACGACACCAGGATCTTTGGCTCCTACCTTGGAAGTGTGTCCTCCTCCACCTTCCACCCCAACAGCCACTGACAAACTTCAGGCCACTGACAAGGATCAGCTCTCTTCTGGATGACTACACACATTTTAATCCTGTCTTCCCACCTCCAGCCTTGCCTCTCCCTAAGGCCATCATCCTAACTGCCACCAGTTATTTTCCTAAAATAAAATCTCATCAGATTATTGCCTTGCTCAGCACACTCTGAAGGCTCTGCCTGAAGGACACTATCCGGGCCGATGGATAAAGACCTTAATAGGTGGCCATGGCCTCCCTTCCAGCTTCATCTCCCACGCTCTCTGTCCCCGATGTGCCCTGCTCCCCGCATGTGTGCTTCTTTCCATCTAAAATGTCCTTCCTTCCTAATTTGTTATCTGCTGAAATCAAATAATCTTTCAGGGCCCAGCTCAAACACCCCAATCCTTTCTCAAAACTCCTTCTGTATTCCCACACGCATCTACCACCACACTTGATAAGTTTTATTACAGCCTGAGTATGGTTCTATAGCCCTATTTTTTGAGGTACCAAGGAGGACAGGGATTGCATCTTAGTCACCTCTATACCCCTAGTCTCTGGCAACCCTCAAATTTCTCTAGAATAAAGAGGATTGCAGAATGTCTGGGCTTCAAAAGGCTTCTTCAGCTGTGACAAAACTATTACTATCCACCTTCATATCTAGCTATATTCAAAAGCATCTCACCTTAAAAATAAGATAACTTTTAGCTTCACTAAAAATGATAAAAAGATATTTTCCTTATCCCAATTCATATGATTCACAGAGAGGAACAAAGCTGGTAATTTCAATGCCGACAATACGCATCTAAGACAGAACATATTTCTCTACCATGGCTGCTTTCTCTCCCCCTAGGGTTTGCCAGGGTCTCCACGTGTACTGGGTGGCATGCGGGAACGTAAATATTCTGTTCTTTTGGAACTGAACAGAGCCAACAGTTTGCCAAAGTCCCTCAGGGAAGATGCAGCATGGTTCCCTGGAACAGCCTGGAGCAGCATAAAAACAAGCAAAGGGCAACTCTGATCTCGGCTCGTCAGGCCAGAGCACTTTCTGTATTTGGCCCATTGTCTTTTCCAACAAACAAGGGTGCTCGCAAGCTGTGCTCCCGCCTCCCATCCCCTTACGCTGCGCTCATAGCGATGCAAAATCAGCATCTTTTACTTTAAATACTTCATTAGGAGGTATTTTAAAGTATATTAAAAGTACTTAAAATTTTAAAAACGTTTAAAATATTTTAAAAGTATATTAAAAGTATTGGAAAGGAAGCCTACTCCTTTACAACATCCTCGTCGAATACCTGCAGAATACTGAGGGCTGGCATGGATTGGTCTGCAGGAAAAAATGGATTTTATTTTTATTTATTTATTTATTTGGCCGCACTGCGCATCATGTGGGATCTTAGTTCCCTGACCAGGGATCGAACCAACACCCCTTGCACTGGAAGTGCGGCGTCTTAACCACTGGACTGCCAGGGAAGTCCCCAAAAAATGGATTTTAGAAAACACTGGAAGTTAAAAAATTTAGCTGTATTAATCCAGTGCAGCCAGTACTGCTTAGATTGCATTTCAGTATGAACTGTGGTCCACATAAATCTGTTCTCTCCATTCTAAAAGAATTATATTGTTGGAAAATATAACAAATACTTTTTGAAAGGTAGAACTGGCTGGCCAGTGTCGTGGCCAAGTTTATTCCATGAATGTTACTGTAATCGATCTAATCTCTAACAATCACCCTGACCATTAAAGCTTTGGGGACAAATCGATTCATCAAATTTGTTGTACGTAAGGAAACCTTTTAAAGTACATTTCAAAATCACCCCAAGCCCAGAAAATTTGAGTATGTACCCTTAGAGCACAGAACAAAGTAGGGACTTAATAAGTATCTGCTGAATGAATAAACAGAGTGACTGAATCAGGGCATGTAACAAATGCAGAAAAATGAAAAAAGAAAAGGAAAAACTGGTTCCCCGACTGCTTGGGAATCACATCTTCACAGTTGCTTGGCTTTTTCTTTTTAAATCTGAAATCCCCCACGTGCATGTGGCTTAGTGGTCCATCTCTGATATAAAGATGCTGACGTCCTGTGGACATGTTGATAAGCATGATAAAACTGACTACAGATGAATAAACAACAAAGGCAACGTGGATCTGGATCCTAGGAAACAACAGCTCAAATCTGAAACACAGACCTGAAAAGGAGCAAACTAGACAAGGCACATTAGTCCTCTGGAAGCTGATCTGGGACGCTGTGCGAGAATAAGATGGCGGTCAAGGCACTTCTACCCTGGATCTCAGTGATCCAGGACGCTGTGCCGAGGCAGCCTGACTCAGGATCCGCTTCATCAGTCACGCATGCTCACGGCCAGTCACTATCCTCACGTGGTCTACAGCCTGTCGGAGAGGTGGGGAAGGTGAGGCTGAGAGCAGGAACCGAGAGCCAGCCTCCAGCTGAGACAGTCACTGCAAAGCAGGCAGCCTGCTGAGCCAAGGATGGCCCTGAGGTCCCTGGTAAGCACCACACTACACCCAGCAGCAAACTGGAGTCTTCCACAAGACTGTTTCTTTCTAAAAGTATAGGTAAAGTTGATTTAAAAACAAAAATCAAGTTGGACTGGCTAATCTTGCCCCACAAGTGTCATAAGGCAATGAACAAGTTCCTTTGTTTTAGCACTCTAGAGATGACAGATTCAGCAACAATGTGTCCACTTATTAACACTTTCGTCCAGTTCTAGAGACAGGAGCACCAACCAGTGACTTGGGGCTGAGGTGTGACCTGCAGGCAGCCCCTTCACCATGCGGGGCCCAGTGCTACGGTATGAATTACCCAGGATCCTATCTCAGCCCCGCCACCTGCCCCTTTGGCCACAGCAACACTAACAGCACACTGGAAGGGAAACGAAAAGGAGAGAGAAGATCAAAGAGTCAGTGTTTAGTAACTAACAAAAGGCTGATCTTAAATCAACCTACAAATATCTTAGTGAGCATGTCTATTAGCGGCTGTAAAAAATTCCTAAACTATACATGAAGCATGATCCCCTGTCCTTAGGGAGCACGGAGATGAAAAGGAGGTGCATGGAAGAGCAACCATGATATATTTAATAGAAGATCAGAAGAAAGTTAAGGGGGCATATGACTAACTGCCCAGGAACCATCAGAGGGGCAGGTTCAGGTTCAAGATGGGCCACACGATAGGCGTGTGTATGTTTTTCCTACTCTACTCACACACATCCCCTTCCCAGGGACCAGAGCTCTACCGGCTGAAACCCCTTGGGTCAGAACTTCAGTTGGTACAAGGTCAGTGCCATCCCTGCCCTCACCCGTGTCCCCGTGGATATCACACACCACTCTGCTCTCCTTCCCCCGAGTCTGGTCACAACCCCCTTGATGTCAGCCTTCTCCGGACACTCCTCCCGCCCTCCGAAAGGGCTGTTCTCTCTACACCAGCGGTCCCCAACCTTTCTGGCACCAGGGACCGGTTTCATGGAAGACAATTTTTCCACGGACGGTGGGGGGATGGTTCCAGTGGTAAGGCGAGCTACGGGGAGCGGCAGATGAAGCTTCACCCTCTCGCCCACTGCTCACCTCCTGCTCTGCGGCCCGGGGGCTGGGGACCCCTGCTCTACAGCACCCTGCGGGACCTCCCTCCCGAGGCCCTCAGTACCTCTGGCTTGCTGTCCACCACGTCCACCTCGAGGCTGGCTTCTGCTTGAAGGATCTTCTGCTTCGCCTGCTCCACTGCGGCACTGAGCTTCTGTATGTAGGACTGCAGCTCTTCCGGGGAGTCCATGTTCAGCTCTATCAGGGCCTTGTGAAACTGATCCATCTGGCCGTCCTCTAGGAGCTCCTGCAAGCAGAGCAGTCACAATCCATCCTCAAAGATGTGCATCGGGGCAATTGCGCACGGGAAGGAGAGATGGAACTTAGAAACTGGACAGAGAATGATGGCGGGAGAGGGCTCCCCGAGCTCCCTGAGCCTGCCCCCCCCGAAAGACCCCCCACCCCCGCCACCAAAGCTTCGCAACGAAGCCCTCCTCCCCAGCCATCTCTGGGCTCCCATGCATCAACATCTCAGCACCACCGGAGCAGGCAAAACTCATCTATGGGGACAGACGTCAGAAATGTTAGCTTCTGGGTGAGAAGAGATGGGAAAGTTACTAAGAGGAGGCTGAGGGAGGCTTCTGGGCTGCTGGTAATGCTCTGTTTCTTGGCCTGGATACATCATGTGTTTCAGTGGTGCAAATTCATTGAGCTGGACACTTAGGATTTGTGCGCTTTGCATCACGTGTGCTACAACATTTAAACCAGAAGTTAAAAATCAAACAAAGGGGACCACAAGGATAAAATAAATCAACAAGGCCAGGTCCACAGCTCTCAGGTCCTGCTGCTACACCGTCCTCTACACGCACGATCTCTACATGGATGACCCCCCCACCAGACCCCTTCTTGACCCCAGGTCAAAAAGATGCATGACGCATTTTATGGAGCGAGGCTGAGGTCCCGCCCTGGGGGGTCCACTGTCACCTGCACGTAGAGCAGCCGGTCCAGCCGCTCCTGATCCAGCTGCAGCTTCTCCTCCCGCCGCCGCGCGTTGAGCTCCTGCAGCCGCCGCAGTTGCTGCTGCCGCCTCTCCTGCTTCTCCTCGGAGGTCAGGGTGCTGCCCAGGAGCTTGCTGGAAAATGGGAGCTGCATCTTGTGGACATTGTTCTCATAGTAATCGGGGCACCGCCATTTCTGCAATTCTTCAACAGAATGATTTTGGAAGTTAGGAAATGGGAACACTATTAGCACTGAGATTAGAAAGTCGGCGCCAGGGTTCCAGGTGCGGGTAAGATGGAGGAAGCACACTCCCTCCCACCTCTGAAGCCACCCAATCGGCGAAACGCAGCTATAAGACCTGGACACGATGCCAACACACCTGCTCTGAGCGAATTGCTAAATAAAGTTCTTCAGACGGAAAGGATACCATCTAGAGCACCAGGAATGAAGGGAAAGCAACAGAAATGATGAAAATCTGATTAAACATAGTAATTAACCTCCTCTTGAGCTCCTTAAAATACATTGACAATTGGAAGTAAAAACCATGACGACGTCTGATGGGTTTCCAGTGTATGTAGATGCGACACAGAAGACAAGTCCGACATAAAGGAGGAAGGATAAAGGGGCTTCTGGGGACTTCCCTGGTGGCACAGTGGTTAAGAATCCGCCTGCCAACGCAGGGGACATGGGTTCGAGCCCTGGTCCGGGAAGATCCCACATGCTGCAGAGCAACTGAGCCCGTGCGCCACAACTACTGAGCCTGTGATCTGGAGCCCGCGAGCCACAACTACTGAGCCCGTGCACCACAACTACTGAAGCCCACGCGCCTAGAGCCTGTGCTCCATGACAGGAGAAGCCATCGCAATGAGAAGCCCGCGCACCGCAATGAAGAGTAGCCCCCGCTTGCCTCAACTAGAGAAAGCCTGCAAGCAGCAACGAAGACCCAACACAGCCAAAAATAAATTAAAAAAAAAAAAAAAAAAAAAAAAAGGGGGCCTCTGGCGTGCTGACATCTCTACGTTCCACTTGAACTGATAAAACAGAGATTCTGAGAAGACTGTGAAAAGCCTATTTACTGTCATCTCTAGAGCAACAGCTAAAAAAACCTACACGAGAAATATACAGTGAAAAACACAATAGACAAATTAAAATGGAATACCAAAAAAAAATTTTCAAGCGTTCAAATAACCCAAAGAAGGCAAGAGAGAGCAATAAGAACAACAAAGAGAAGGAATAACAGAAAACAAATAATCAAATGGTGGACCTAAACCCAAACATAAGAAGAATTAAATTAATTGGAAATGGTCTTAACATATCGATTAAAAGATAGAGACTGACAGAAGGGATCTTTTTTTTAAAAAAAGGACCCAACTATTAAGACACTTACTTTGAATATAATGATACAGGTAGATTAAAAGGCCGGAAAGACACACCAATCAAAAGAAAGTTGGAGTGGCTATGTTAATGTCCAAGCAGACTTCAAAGCAAAGAAAATTGCAAGGGATAAAAAGGACACTATAGAATGGTCAAAGAGCAATTGCCAAGAAGACGTAAGAATCCTCAATGTTTACCTAACAAAAGAGCTTCAGACACCTGTAAGCAAAAACTGACAGAACTGAGAGGAGAAATAGGAAAATTCACAATTGTCCCTGGAGATTTCAACACCCTTAATAATCAATATGGCTTGATGGAAAATGAAGAGGGGTATAGAAGAACTGAACAACACCATCAACCAATAGAACCTAAATGGCATCACAGAATACTCCACCCAACAACAGCAGGATACACATTCTTTGCAAGTGTATATGGAATATTCGCCAAAGCAGATCGTGCCTGGGTCCTAAAACAAATCTTCACAAGTTTAACTGACACCAGACAACATAAGTTCTTTGACCATAATGAAATTAAACTAGAAATCAACCACAGAAAGATAACAAGGAAGTCTCCAAACACTTGGATATAAAACAATATATTTCCAAATAATCAATGGTTCCAAATAAAAAAGGCTTGAGCGAAATTGGAAAATATGTGAAGTCAGTAAAAAAGAAAACATAACATACCAAAATCTGTGACATGTAGATAAAGCACTGCTGAGAGGGAAATTCAAGCTTTAAATGCCTATATTAAAAAGAAGTTATCATAATAATCTAAGCTTCTACCTTAAGAAACTAGAAAAAAAGAGCAAAATAAACCTCAAGCAAAAAAGAAGACACCAATGCAATCACCTAAATAGTCCTACTTCTATTAAAGAAACTGAATTCATTCAGAAAAAGAAATCCCCAGGCTCAAATGGTTCTACTGGAGAATTCTATCAAACATTTAAAGAAAAAAATAATATCAATTATTTACACAGTCTTTTCCAGAAAGTAGACGAGAACACTTTCTAGCTCATTTAATAAGACCAGCATTGCCATGATACCAAAACAAGACAAAGACAGTACAAGAAAAGTATAGATTAATATTCCCCATGAATATACACAAAAACCTCATAAAGTTTACCAAATTGAATCCAGCAATATATTAAAAAATAATATGAATAAGTGGGGTTTATCCCCCCAAATCAAGGCTAGTTCAATATTTGAAAAGCAATCATGATACTCTCCTATATGAACAGTCCAAAGCACAAACACCACAGGATCATATCAGATGCAGAAAAAGCATTTCACAAAATTCAAAATCCATTCATGATTAAAATGATCAGCAAAACTAGGCACAGAAAGGAACTTCCTCAATTTGATAAAGGATATCTGTAAAAAAACTAGAGGTTAAAAAAAAAAAAAAATAGAGGTAACATCATATAATTAATAGGGAAAGACTAAAGGCTTTCCCCACCACAAGATCAGCAATTAGGAACAAGGCAAAAATGTCCACTCTTACCACTCCTAAAGAAACAAAGGCAAACAGATTGGAAAGGAAGAAATTAAAATGTCCCTATTCCCAGATGACACGTGTACCTAGAAATTCCCAAGGAATCTCCAAAAACTAGAACTAGTAAATTTCACAAGGTCACAGGATACAAGGTAAACACATAAAAATTAATTGCATTTCTATACAATAGCAATGAGCAACTGAAAACTGAAATGAAAAAAAACAAGGAAAGAAATAATTAGGCATAAATCTAATAAAACATGTACAGGTCTATACACTGAAAATCATAAAATGCTGATGAAAGAAATCAATAAAGACCTAGATAAATGGAAAGACATACTATGTTCATGGATTAGAAGCCTCAACATAGTAAAAAAAAATGTCAATTCTTCCCAATCTGGATTTAACATTATATCTGAAACTACATTTAGAATGTTGCTGTTTTATATACAAACTGATCTACAGATTTAATGTTCTTTCAATCACAATCCCAACAGAACTTTTTTGTAGATATGGACAAACTGATCCTAATATTTATATGGAAAGGCAAAGGAACCAGAGTAGCCAAAACGATGTTGAAAAAGAACCTACATATGCAAGTTACCAATTAATTGAAAAAGTCTGTTAGGAAATACCAAAAAGGGAAGGGAATGCTAAAAAGTACTAAGAGTAAAAAAGTGAGCGAAAGAGTCACCCTGGGAACAATTTAAGGAACACCCCAAAGGTAGACAACATTCGAAAGCTGCAAGCAAACCTCCTCTTTGTACCTTCCACATAATCCTCAGCGATGTAGCTGTGCTCGTGCAGGATCTCCTCCATGCGGCTGAGAGTGATGGCTGCCAGGTGCCCAGGATACTTCAGCTGCAGGAGACGCTGGAGGTAGCCAGCTGCTTGGCTTCCTCCCAGGTTGATGCGTTTGCAGTTTTTAGCATCCAACCTACAACCGAGGGATGGAAACAGCACTGAAATTTCTGGCAATGTGGAGGAGAGAATATGGAGCACGTGCACTAGGGGAGAGGATAGTTTGATGTAGACTAATAAGGAAGCAACTGACCAGCTGGGGGAAATAAAACCTAACAGTTGGAAGGAACTTTAAAGTTGCCTTAGTGCAACCTCTTACCCAATGCAGGCCTTCCTAGACCACATCCAAACAGACACATGAACATCTAACTTCTGGCAAGCATCTCGGAAGGACTCATCTGCTCTGGGAAGGGCCTAGAAATATGCATTTTCCCCCAGGAATATGCATTTTGACAAGCTTCCCAAATCCCTCTAGTGTAGGCCAGAGTTTGAGTACCCCTCCCCTGGACACTCCACTTCTACTTATGCAAACACATTAAGTAATCACATACACATTGGCTTATTGTAATCTCCTAAGAGAACCAGGTCCCTCTGACATGAAGTGAAGGGGAGGAGAACCAGAGTACCTTTATTTTCTCAATGTGAGAAAGTTAGAGGAGCAGAGCACTAGGAACTTGCTGTGTACTAAAATGTCACTGCTGTATCACACCTCACCAGCAGATGCCAGCATAGAACATGATATGCCCCAATCTGATCATTTCTTAGCCTTTGGGTAAAATCACTTTCTCTCAATATAACATAACACAGAATAACAATATAATTTTTAATTTCTGCATATTCTGGTTACATAAGATAGAAAACTCTATAGCAGGAGTGTTTGGTAATGTGTAAGAATTACTTTTTTCTTCGTAAATTTTTGTAAGAACTTCAAGAGAAATTCCCACTATAGGGCTCAATAATTTCAACAGCATTTATTTTCACTTAAATATTCAGACTGTTTTACAAAGTGCCATCACCTACATTATCTCATTTTGTTCCCAAGGTAACCCTGAGAAACCAGTTTTTCCCAAGTTTATATGTTAGGAAACTAAGTAAAGAAGTTAAGTACTTCATCCTCAGCAGAGCTGCAAACCCAGGCTTTCAATTCCGAAGCCAGGCCTTCTCTCACTACTTACACACCCTCTCTATCTCTATGCAAAGAGAAACCTTCTCAGGAGAGCATGATGCTGGCCTAGTCTCTCTCTTTTTTTTTAATTTTTAATTTTTTATTGAAGTATAGTTAATTCACAGTGTTTCAGGTGTACAGCAAAGTGATTCAGTTATATATACCTTCTTTTTCAGTTTCTTTTCCATTATAGATTATTACAAGATATTGAATTCTGTGTGTATATAGTAAATCCTTGTTGTTTCTCTGTTTTATATATAGTAGTGTGCATCTGTTAATCCCAAATTCTCAATTTATCCCTCCCTCCCCGGCCTAGTCTCTTTATCAGACAACGAAAACCCAGCTATAAAACAAGATTTTAAACACGACAGAAACTACCCTCACTTTTTATAGAACTTGAAAACATCTACTAAGTACCTATTATGTACCAGGTACAGTAGTTAAAAAGAAAGGTCTAAATAATTGTCATTAAATAGCTTTAAATAAAAAAATAAAAAATCTCTTATTAAAAAGTGACTCCAGAACACAACAGTCTAAATTAAATCTATTTAAATAATTTACTCAGAACATTTTTATTGAGCACCTACTACCTACAGGTACGGTGTTAGCCATCTCACCATTAAGTCAGAACCATAAAGTTCTAGAATTATGGATTTGGACTTCAGGGACCATCTACCCCAACTCGATCCAGGAGGTCACAAAGGATGGACGATGAAGTGACATCTATACTCACACAGTGAGGGAGGTCAGAACTAAGCCCAGAGGCCAATTCATGGTCCTGTCCTTGCTCTTTCCACTCCACCTTTAAATCAGGTGCCCAATAAACGTTTTCTGAATGCTTCTCAAAACAGCACCCAAATGCCATAAGTGCAACTCACCTCCCTTCTAAGATGGGTAAAATATGTGTACACTGGTATCCAGATGAAATGATGAGCCCGCTGGAAATCAAGTTCTTTGGATTATTGTGGTAGAAACTGAAGAGGCTGTCTACTCCATAGGCAACCGTAGGAATCCCATAGCACTCAAAGAGAAGCTCGGACATCATCTGTCGTGAATACAATGGGTTGCACACGGCTTCTGTCAAAACTATGGGATGATCGACACAGCCCTACTTGGAAAGAAAAGAGTAAATTGGTAGGTGCTAAGAGAATACTCCTTTTAAAGCCTAAAAAGAAACAGAAATCCTTATTGCAAGGGCTCAACTAGCTTTTGGTCTCCAATCAAAAAACTGAATCAGAAGCAACTGTAAAACACCCATCTTTCCTGGAAGTTGCTTTGGAAAATATGAAAGTAGGGTCAACTTAAGTCAAGCCCCATCCAAACTGTCAGCCAATCATCTGGCTCCATCTTCAAAATATCTCCAGAATCCAACTGCTTCTTATCACATCCTCAACTCCTCCCTCATCTAAGTCACCATCATCCCTCACCTCCTAACTGCAACAGCCTTCTAACTGGTCTCCCTGTTTCTACCCTATGACCCCGGCCAGTCCATTCTCCATACAGCAGCTATGGTGATCCTTTTGGAACATAAGCCACGTCCCTCTTTTGTTCAACACCCTGCAACGGCTCCCCATTGCACTCAGCGTAGAAGCCTATAAGGTGTGTGACTTGTCCCCTCATTACCTCTCCGACTTCCTCTTCCACTGACTACCCTCCCCCTCACTCTGGCTGCCCTCAGTTAGGATTAGGGTACACTCCTGCCTCAGGGCCTTTTTACTGGCTGTGCCCTCTCTCCGGAATACTATTCCCTCAGATAGTCACAAGGATCGCTCCCTCAATCATCTCCTTTAGTTCTTGCTCAAACAACACCTTGTTCCCGAGTCCTCCCCCAACCATCTTATTGAAAACGTGCAACCCTCTCCTGTCCTTCTATCATGCGACAGAACATATTACTTAATTCTATCGTTTATTGTTTGTCTTTTCATACTAGAGTGACTTTCCACACCCGCTCCATAAGCACAGGAGATTTCGTGTCACGTTCACGGACGTATTTCAAACACCTAGAAAAGTGCCTGACACAGAGTAGATGCTCAATACATATCTGATAATAAATTAATGTATTAACCAACGAACCCGAATATGTGCTCCAAGAGAAAAGGGCGTTGTTTTTGCTCACTGCCATACCCCAAGCGCCTAGCACAGGACTTACACACGTTAGGCGCCTAATATTTGATCAACTGACTAAATCAATGACTAAATGACAATCAGAACTATTGGAATGACTATTATCCCTCGGAGAGCGGAGTGAGCGGGGACACGACCTCACCCCTCCCCTCAAGCCTAACCCCACCCCACCCTTCACCTGTGAGGAGACACCCAGATGCTGGAAGCTGTAGTCAAGCAGCAGCTCCTGCAGCTCCAGGTTCACCGGCACGTTGCGGTCGAAGGGCGATCGCAGCATCCAGCGCAGCGGCTCCAGGCTGCCCAGCGCGTTGCCTACCTGCGGACCCGCCCCGCCCCGAGCCCCGCCCCGCCCGCGGGCGCACACGGCGCGGAACTGCAGCCGGGGCTCGGGGCCCGGGTCCGGCCCGGGGCAAGCCCAGCCTGCGCGGGCCTGGAACGACCCGTTGTCCAGCACCAGAGGCACCGGCAGTGGCCCGTGCGCCACCGGACCGGCCTCCAACACCGGATCCGGCGCGGCGCGGGCATCGCGGAATGGGAACACGTTCGTAGGCGGCCCTGCCGCACTGGCCGCCGCCATCTTGGAGCGCGCGCGCTGGCCCCGCCCCTCGCCGCAGCGTCCGCCCAAACGCCGCGAAGCCCCGCCCCCGACGCAGCGCCCGCCCAGATCGCGCGAGACTCCGCCCCCGCACATCAGAGGGGGTTCTCCAAGCCTCCTCTGCTCTCTAAGCCCGGCCGGCCTTTCCACGTAACTCGCCACTGGTGGCCCAGGCCGCCTTCGGGATCGCTAGGCCCCGCCCTCCCTGGCTGTGGCTTAACCTCGCCCCCACCATCCAACCTGACCACGCCCTTTCGCTGTAGCCGGGACTCTGGGCCAGGAAGCCCCGCCCCGAGTGCGTAACGCCAAGGGCCCAGCCCCTTCCTGGCCTCCTGAACTGAGCTCCGCGGGGCTCCCTTTTCCGCTTAGCCACGCCCTATTGGCCGGGTATCATCTTCAACCGCCGTTGGCTCCGCCCCCACATAATTACGTCGCCCTTAGCCTTGCTGTCAAGGAACCAAACTCGGGGGTACCGACCGCTCAATTTCTTGACCAAGGAGCTCGCTACTCAGGCGTGTTCACTTTGTGAAAATTCATCAAACCGTCCTCTTTACGATTTGTGCACTTTTCTGCACGTGTGTTATATTTTATAATACAATATAAAGTTTTAAAATAGATTTATTTACTAAGACCTACAGACTGTACCCTCTCACAGACCTCAAACGCTGAGAAAAGGACTAACTGTTACCTACTACGTGCATATTCTCTTTCTTCCTTTTTGTGATATAATTCCCCTGCACGGTCATCTAGTTTGTTGTGATCATGTGACTCAGTTCTGGCCAATGAGGGTGGGAGTGGAGGTAATGTGACCGAGACCCGCCCTCTCCCCCCCCCACCCCCACCCGCCTTAGTTTTAGCTGTAAAAGGACTGGGCACGCTCTCCCCTGCCCTAGTTCCCTCTTTCCACCAGCCAAGGGGGTTGCAAGAATTAGAGCAGCTGCCTTGACTCTACCCTCCCAGCTCTGCAACACTTTGAGAGCTAAAAGCAGGTTAATTATAAAAGGTGGTTGTAAATAAACATCCTTAGCAAGAGATGAGACCCCAAAACGTTCTCAAGAAACTCTAGGAGCACTTCTAGGCCAAATAGGGAGCCAGTTAGTGGCAAAACCAGATTAAAGATGTTGCCTTTCAACACAAGCCATTTTCGCAGACATCTGAAGGAATCCATCATTAAACTGAGAAAGTGGGGAGGAGCAGAACACAGTAAAAATAAGTGAATGTAAGTTTAAGAACTACACCTAAGTATACTAATACGGAAGAATCTCCAAGATAAATATTTAAAAGAAATAAGGCAGTACAGTTTATAGGAAACTCCCTTTAAGAAAGGGGGTGGGGAGAAAATATATATGTTTTTGCTTGTATTTTCATGCAGATGGACAAGAAACTAAGAAAAGAGTTCGCCTGTAAAGGAAAGGGACAAGGTGACTGTGTCAGGTGTGGGAGACTTTTTCACTGCATGCTTTTTCATATACTTTTTATTTTTTAACCGTGTGAAAGTATTACCTTTTAAGGGGGGGAAAAAGCACTATGTATAGGCGATGTAGATCGGATTATTGTTCCCAGTTCTTCACTCCTCTATAATAGGATTATAGAGGAGTGAACATCCGTACCATCTGCCATGTAACTTTGTTGGACCTCTCTCACCGTAGACATTGATATTGGGCTTGGCCATGGGCCTCACTTTTAGCCAGTGGACTGTTAGCCAGATGTGATCTGAGCAGAGGCTTCAAATGTGCTTGTGTGGCTTAGACTGCCCTCTTACTCTCCTGCTGTTAGTCATGAGAAGAACATCCCCTGAGTCTAAAGAGGATGAGAGACACATGGAGAAAACCCAACACAAACTGTAGCCTGGAGCCAAGTCCTGCCAACCTGCCACCTAAAGCTGGGCTGTTCCATGGATACCAGAAATGTTTGTTTTTATAATCCACTGAAATTCTGGGGTTGCTATGCAACATTATTGCAGGAAAAAACTGACTGATACACTAGACCAATGGTGTTCAGTAGTTCTTTCTGTTTTGATGGGAATGTTCTATGATCTGCAATGTCTAATGCAGTAGCCACTAACCACATGTGACCACAGAGCACTTGAAATGTGAGCAGTGCGACTGAGGAATGGAATTTTTATTTAATTTTAATTTACGTTTAAGCTTAAATAGCCATATATGGCTAGTGGCTACTCCGTTGCACAATGTAGCACCAGACGAAATCCATGGTTGTATTTATTTGCCCATGGAAATGGCTAGAAGATAGATCAGAAGCCTACTGTGTTAGTTTCCTAGGGCTGCCATAACAGAGTACCACAAAGTGAAGTGGCTGAAAACAACAGAAATTTATTCTCTCACGGTCCTGGATGCTAGAAGTCCAAAATCAAGGTATCAGCAAACCCATGCTCTTTCTGAAAGCTCCAGGGGAGAATCTGTTCCTTGCCTTGCTCTCAGCTTCTGGTATTGCTGGCAGTCTTTGGCTTGTAGACCCAACCCTGCACTCTCTGCCTGCATTGTCATGTGGTGTTCTCCCTGTGTCTCTCTCTCTGTGTATCTCTTTTCCTCTTCTGATAAAGATACCAGTCATATTGCATTAAGGACCCACCCTACTTCAGTATGACCTCATCCTAACTAATTACATCTGTACCTCTGCAACAATCTTATTTCCAGATAAGATCACATTCACAGGTACAAGACATTAGGACTTCAACATATCTTTTTGAGGGGCACAATTGAACCTACAAGGTCAACACTAAGTTTTGAGGGAATTGTATTGTCAAGAAACCACAAGCCTGGACTCCAAAATTCTATATATATTTGACTTGTAAGGTAACCCTAGGATCCCAAACCTGCACCAGGAGGAAGCCGAGTGTCAAAGCTGTGCCACCCCAAGGAGGGGACACTCTCTGAGATCCCCAGGAGGTTCATGGATATGAAAGAACTTCTCAGAGGGCAAAGCCAAGAGCACTGAGAACAGTGGACAATGGAGTTCCCCCAGGAAAGGAGAGGCAGAGAGAGCTCTAACCCAGAAGTTACTCCACTGCCAGGGAAGGAAATCCATAAATTCCTGACCAGCACATTTTGATCATTGCTATCAACCTATGACTGCTGTGTGGGGAGCTTGCAAAAGTGCTAATGCCTGGGTCCCACCCCTAGAGATTCTGCTTTCATCCTATGTGGTGAGACCTGGGCATGGGGAGCTTTCTAATCTCCTCAGATGATGGTAGAAGGAAGCAACATTTGAGAATCAGTGCTCCAGGGCCTTGCACCTCCAAGTGTGGATTGCAGCCCAGCAGCCTCACCATCACCTGGGAGCTTGTTAGAAACGCAAAACCTCCAGCTCCACCAGAGATCCAGTGAATCAGGAACCTGAATTTTAAGAAGATCCCCAAATGATTCACATGCATATTAAAATTTGAGAAGCATGGGTCTGGACCTCTTACCAGCTCTGATTTTTATGTGAGAAGGAAATACAACTTCTGTTTTGCTTAAGGCACTCTCATGTTGGTCTCTGAACTCACACACACACAAACACACACACACACACACACACACACACCACTACATATACACACTGCACATTTAGGTGATCAGACAATGCATATGCTCTTATTCCTGAGGGAGTCTGCACAGCAAGACTCAGATGACAGAGCCATTAGAAAACTGTTCCAAGGAGATATGTGCCTCCCAGTCTGCCTGATGCTTGGCCAGGAGGGTGTGATGGGAACGGGCATCAAATTTGGCTGTTGAAGCTCAATATCAAAAAAACAAACAACCCAATCAAAAAATGGGCAGAAGGTCTAAAAAGACATTTCTCCAAAGAAGACAGATGGCCAAGAGGCACATGAAAAGATGCTCAACACCGCTAATTATTAGAGAAATGCAAATCAAAATTACAATGAGGTGTCACCTCACACCAGTCAGAATGACCATCATCGAAAAGTCTACAAACAGTAAATGCTGGAGAGTGTGTGGAGAAAAAGGAATCTTCCTACAGTGTTGGTGGGAATGTAAATTGGTGCAGCCACGATGGAGAACGGTATGGAGGTTCCTTAAAAATAAAGCTACCATATGATCCTGCCATCCCACTCTTGGGCATATTTCTGGAGAAAAACACAATTTGAAAAGATACACGCACCCCAATGTTCATTGAAGCACTATTTAGAATAGTCAAGACATGGAAGCTACCTAAGGGTCCATCGACAGATGAATAGATAAAGATGTGTTTTGTGTATATATATATATATATATATATATATATATATATATATATATTACTCAGCCATTAAAAAAGAATGAAATGATGCCATTTGCATCAACATGGATGGACCTAGAGATTATCATGCTACGTGAAGTAAGCCAGACAGAGGAAGACACATATCATATGATATCGCCTATATCTGGAATCTAAAAAAAGGATACAAATGAACTTATTTACAAAACAGAAATAGACTCACAGACATAGAACACAACCTTATGGTTACCAAAGGAAAGGTGGGGAGAGGGATAAGTTAGGAGTTTGGGATTAAAATATACACACTACTATATATAAAATAGATAACCAACAAGGGCCTACTGTATAGCACAGGGAATTATACTCAATATCTTGTATTAACCTATAATGGAATAGAATGTAAAAAAATACATATATTTATATATATGTATACCTGAATCACTTTACTGTACACCTGTAACTAACACAACATTATATATCAACTATATTTCAATAAAATTTTTTTTAAAAAAGGAAAAAAATTTGGCTGTTGAGCTGTGATTCATCATGGTGGACTAAGACCTTGTGCTCAGCCTGGCTCAGGGCTCCTTGAGCCCACTGCCTGGGAAAAGGAAGAGATATTATGTAGCTAAGGAGGCAAGCAGCAGACTTGGGCTAGAGACAAGGAACTTAGCACAGGGTTTCCAGCTTCTCCCCAGATTCTGCCAACGCACCAATAGGCTCATTGGATAGAGGAGATGCTGTGGCTTTTTTTGTTTTGTTTTTTTGGCCGCTGCACAGCTTGCGGGATCCTAGCTCCCTGACCAGGGATGGAACCCAGGCCCTCGGCAGTGAAAGCATGGCCTACCAACCACTGGGCTGCGGGGGAATTCCCTGCTGTGGGCTTTTAGTAGCCTGTCCCTTTGCACATACTGTTGACACAGCCTGAGATGCTCTACCCTGTATCACCTGCCCCTAGAATCCCACTCATTCTTCAAGGCCCAGTTCAAATGTTACCTTGGTCTTTCTTTGCTAGGGGACTGAGCAGAGCGTCCCATAAGATGCTTGCCATGGGCAGGTTCCCTTCACCACAGATGAGTGAGAGCCCTGATTGGTGGAAATGTGATAGGTAAGTCAGTGCTCTGTCTTCCACTCAGCCCTCAGAACAAGGCATTTGCTCCAGCTGAAATCCCTGGTAAAATGACAAAGCCCAGAAGAGAGAAATAGATAATAGGGTCTGGGAGATCAGCAGCCCCTTCAAGAGTTTCACAAGGGCTCAGGCAGCTTTGAGATTTTGAGGCTCCTTTCCATTACATAGGTCCTCTCACACTTAGATTTATCTGGTCTTGGGAAAACAGAGTTTAATCAAGATCAACATTTTTGTTGAGGGTGCCCTTGACCCTCAGCTAACATTGGAAGTCTCTTGAACTTGAGGCTTGGGCCAAATAACATTATTCTCATTTAAGTCTCCAAGACTTAAGACAAGGGCCCTGCAAAAGATACTGTTGGAGCCCTGGGCACTCCCAGCGCCCATGCACACCAGCCCACTGGCTTTTATGTAAGCTCTGTGCCTTGCTGTATGAGGGCTTTCTATGACTGTAGGAACATGCTGGGGTTGGCACAGAGCAGCCTAGAAATGCTTGCGAGTTGCCCCCATGAGCCGCCCTCCACCAGTAACTGATGGAAATTGGGGAAAAAATACCAATTAATTGAATTGAATTGAATTTATTATCCAATTGTGCACAGGGGCTTACTTGCCCATAAAGTTCCCTTAATTTGCTTTCTTCCTTTCCTTCTCTTCCCCCACTTCTCCACTGTGCTTCAGTACTTCCTGGTATCAGTTCCCACGTGAACTACTTGCATTCAAATTCTTGTGTCAGGGTCTGTTGCTGGGGAGACTCAACCCAAGGCCACCCTCTTTCAGTCCTCATCTTCATTGACCTGTTGTTGAGCTTCCTCTTTCTTCAGCTTCCCTTGGTCTGCCTTACTTACTGGTGTTCTTAGACATCCCTCTTTATACATCCCCCTTTAGAGTGGATCCTTCATTAGAACTGTTTCTCAGTCCTGGTCTCACTCTTCTTTGAAAAGCTTCTAGGTATGTTTCTTCTACTCCAAGCTCTGAGATTTAGAGACAAAAGATACCCACATCCCCATTCCTGGTCCAAATCAGATGCTATTTGTCCAGAGAAAGGAAACAAATTTTTGCCTTTCCTGCTTCTTACAACCTGTCCTTCTTCAACCCCAGAACGTCATTGTCTTTATTCTTCCCCTACCTCTCTGACTATTCTTTATCAGACTTGAATTCTCCTCTTCCTTACCCTCCTTTGCCTGAACTTGAAATATTGCTGTTCCCCAAGGTCCTTGACCCAGTGCTTTTCTTATTTTCATCCATCCTCCTGGTTGACCTCAGTTGGGCTGTATTCCGCAGGCCTGCAAGCCTTGTAAATGCCCCAGCCTTGAGACTAAAGAAAGAGCGCAGAGACAGCAACAGAGACAACAGTGTTTTATTGGATAGGGGATCTTACACATCTGAAGCAAAAGGTCCTGGAGTGATACCCCACCCCTTGTATGACAGACAGCAGGTAGGACATGGTGGCAATCTTCACTACTCGGGGGCGGGGGGTGAGGGCAGAGAGAAGGAGGCTATCATTTTTTTTAATTTAATTTTTATTTTATATTGGGGTATAGTTGATTTACATTGTTGTGTTAGTTTCGGGTGTACAGCAAAGTTGTTCAGTTAGACATATACATATATCCATTCTTTTTCAGATTCTTTTCCCATATAGGTTGTTAGAATATTGAGTAGAGTTCCCTGTGCTATACAGTAGGTCTTTGTTGACTGTCTATTTTATATATATTAGTATATATTAGTAGGGTGTATATTTTAATCCCAAACTCATAATTTATCCCTCCCTGCTACCTTTCCTCTTTGGTAACCATAAGTTTGTTTTTGAAGTCTGTGAGTCTGTTTCTGTTTTGTAAATAAGTTCATTTGTATCATCTTTTTAGATTCCACATATAAGTGATATCATATGATATTTGTCTTTGTCTGACTTACTTCACTTAGTATGATCATCTCTAGGTCCATGTTGCTGCAAAGGGCATTATTTCATTTCTTTTTTATGGCTGAGTAATATTCCATTGTATATATGTACCACTTCTTCTTTATCCATTCCTCTGTTGATGGACACTTATGTTGCTTCCATGTCTTGGCTGTTGTAAATAGTGCTGCTGTGAACATTTGGGTGCATGTATCTTTTCAAATTATGTTTTTCTCTGGATATATGCCCAGAAGAGGGATTGCAGAATCATATGGCAGCTCTATTTTTAGTTTTTTTAAGGAATCTCCATACTGTTCTCCATAGTGACTGTATCAGTTTACATTCCCACCAACACTGTAGGAGGGTTCTTTTTTCTCCACACCCTCTCCAGCATTTATTGTTTGTAGATTTTTTGATGATGGTCATTCTGACTGGTGTGAGGTGATACCTCATTGTACTTTTGATTTGCATTTCTCTAATAATTAGTGATGTTGAGCATTTTTTCATGCATGTTTTGCCCATCCATATGTCTTCTTTAGAGAAATGTCCTTTTAGCTCTTCTGCCCGTTTTTTGATGGGATTGTTCATTTTTTTTTATATTGAGCTGCATGAGTTGTTTGTATATTTTGGAGATTAATCCCTTGTTGATCGCTTCATTTGCAGATATTTTCTCCCATTCTGTGGGTTGTCTTTTTGTTTGTTTATGGTTTCCTTTGCTATGCAAAAGCTTTTAAGTTTAATTAGGTCCCATTTGTGTATTTTTGCTTTTATTTTCATTACTCTAGGAAGTGGATTAAAAAAATATTGCTGCAATTTATCTCGAAGAGTTTTCTGCCTATGTTTTCCTTTAAGAGTTTTATAGAATCTGGTCTTACATTTAGGTCTTTAATCCATTTTGAGTTTACTTTTGTGTATGGTGTTAGAGAATGTTCTAATTTCATTCTTGTACACGTAGCTGTTCAGTTTTCCCAGCACCACGTATTGAAGAGACTGTCTATTCTCCATTGTATATTCTTGCCTCCATTGGTGTAGATTAATTGACCACAGATGCAAGAGTTTATTTCTGAGCTTTCCCTTGATCTATACTTCTGTTTTTGTGCCAGTACCACACTGTTTTGATTACTGTAGCTTTGTAGTATAGTTTGAAGTCAGGGAGCCTGATTCCTCCAGCTCCGTTTTTCTTTCTCTGATTGCTTTAGCTATTTGGGGTCTTTTGTGTTTCCATACAAATTAAAAATTTTTTGTTCTAGTTCTGTGAAAAATGTCACTGGTAATTTGATAGGAATTGCACTGAATCTGTACATTGCCTTGGGTAGTATAGTCATTTTGACAACATTGGTTCTCCCAATCCAAGGACATGGTATATCTTTCCATCTGTTTGTGTCGTCTTTGATTTCTTTCATCAGCATCTTATAGTTTTCAGAGCACAGGTCTTTTGCCTCCTTAGGTAGGTTTATTCCTAGGTATTTTATTATTTTGGATGCAATTGTAAATGGAATTGTTTCCTTAAGGAGGCTACCATTTATAGGGGGAATTAACATCAGGTTGGCTCATCAGTTACCAGGGAAACCAGTGGCTGGGGCAGGGAGCAAGCACATAGGTAGTTACTGATTAAGCCCTATGATTAGGGTACAGGTGAAGCAAGGACTGGTCAAGCAGGGGATGTACAGAGAGCAAAAGAACAGCCATCTTGAATGGCATGACCATACAACCTCATACTTTCCTGTGACTCCAAAACTATTTATGTGTTGATGATCTTTTTGAAAAGAAATTACTTATTCATTTATTTGTTTGTTGAACAAAATGTATTAAGTACATTCTGCATATCAGATCCTGTGTTAGATAGTGGAGATACAGTAGGGAGCCCAGCAAAGACTATGCCCACTCTTGTGGCGCTTACTGTGCTTAAAGTTTGTTGCCATAGACCCATTTATCCTTCCCTCTTTTCTTCCTTTCACCTATTGATCCATCCACTGATCCACCTTTTCATCTGTTCATCCCCTGACCCATTCTTCTGTCTATCCATCTTTTCCTTCATCCACTGATCCATCTATTAGTCAATGGCTCATCTACCCAACCATTGACCTTCAAAGCACATACCCACTGACCCATCCATCTACTTGTTCATCCGTCAATCCATTGACCTAACTTTCTCTATATTAGTGATCCCAAACCAGTGGCACATCAGGAACTTAAAAATCTGAATCTAGGGGTGAAGGCAGGGAACAGGAATCTCTGAAAACCTCCCTATTTGATTCTATTCACCTTGCCTGGCACCTGTCTAAGGATGTATATTTGGGAATCACTGTCCGAGATTAAAAGCACTGTGAATACAGGAGCTGTCTTAGTTTAGCTTTCTTGGAAAGCAGACACTGAGACAAGGACTCAGTTGCAGTTAATCATTTGCAAGGCGATCCCAGAAAGGACAAGTGAGGTAGTAGGGAAAGGGAGACAGGGAAGGGGAGGGGAAGCCAAATAAAAGGCGCTTTGATGAGCTTGTGGACACAAGAGGTTCAATCCTGCTGGGAACCATCTGAGATACCTTGAGGAATAGACCACAAATAATCCCAATATAGGACAGGAGCCATTCATTTATTGCCAATTGACTGGGTGTTTGGGAGCTTTTAACTCCCCAGCAATTCCAAGTTGTTCTTCCAAGGTATTCTAGAAAGCCCTCGGGCAGAGGAGAGAGAGACAGATGGAGAGAGGCACTTTGTCATGGTTCGCTGTCAGGTTCCGGAGAAGTGTCCACAACTTCTGGTGAACTCAGATGCATCTAAGGACATAGGATAGGGCATTGACCCCTACCACAGAGGCCATGTCTATCTTGTTTATTGCTGCATCCCTAGGGACTAGAACAGTCCTTAGTCCAGTGGCCTATAGTAGGTGCTCAACAAGTATTTGATAAATAAATCCTGTGCACCTACCAGAATTTGTGCCAGGTACTTGGAAACAATTCCTTTAATTGTGCTCTCCCTTTGGACTGTACTTCCTTCTCCAATCTAGAGTCTGTACCATCCCCTCTGCATCCTCAATCTCTCTACCCTGTTTTCACCCCATCCACAGAAGGTTGCTGGGAGCTGCTGGAAGCTCATATGGTTGGGCCCTCAGCACTGCTGGATCATCCTGCTGGGTGTCCCTGGCCAGAGGACCCTCCTCACCTGGTCCCTCCTGGACCCCATAACTGGCAGAGGTGGTACCCACAGCATCACTGTAGCATCAACTGTAGCCAGACTCTTGAAAAGTCTCAGTCCAAACTTCCAGGGAGTAGAACTCATTTCCCAAGCCCTACCTCACACCCAGTGCTGGCACTAGTGTGAGAAAGTGAAGCATTTGTTTAGAGAGCAAAATATAAAAGGATGCCAAAAAATTCAATAATCAAGATCAAATTTTATACAATCTTTTTAAAAATCAAAATTCAAAAGTGAACCATGTGTTCAAAATAACACGATGAACGGATAATAAAATTTAAAGACAGGATTGTATTGCTGATATTTCCTTTTGCCTCAGACTCCATATGGCCGAGCTTTGTGCCACTACTGGTCCTGTGCTTATCTCAATGTCACGCTTACTGACCTTGCCTGCCTAAGTATTTGGGAGGGAAATATACTGAGGTCTTCAATTCTTCAAAGTTACATTAAAAAATGGATTATTGAATGGATCGATGGATAGATATAGGATAGATAATCCAGCACCATAAAATGTTAATTGTTCAAGTTAAGCTGTGGAATTCTTTCACCTTTTCTGTATGTTTGAACTATTTTTTTTTTTTTTTTGTAATTTTGGAGAAGAAAAAATAAAGAGCAGTGGGAAGGACCCCCGAGGCTGGCTCCCTGGGGTCAAACCAGCTCCACCCCCTTAACCCCTGGATGTCCAGGCCTGGCTTCCCCACCACACCTTAGCTTGCAGTGAGGACATAGCGGTCCAGCCAGCCTGCCCCTCCTTGACCTAAGCCTGTCTCTGGCTCTGCGTTTGAGATCCCTGCTCCCCACCAATAGAAAGGCCTGGATCCTCTCCACTTCCTGACTGGTGCCCCTGGAGTCCGGTTGACTCCCTCCTTCCCTCCAAGGTCCTTAAGTGGGGAACATATTAGTCCCTGGGGTAGGGTTTGTCACTTAACAAAACATGTCCTATGATATAGCATCCTTCTATGTTTGGGGGGAAGAAAACCCCATCGAAATGTCCATGAAATATGGAGGACCTGAAAGTAAAGCACTAGAAATAAGCAATCATTATCAACTGGGCGGGGAGGTGAGAGTGCAGGGTGGCAGGGAGGGAAGAAGCATTTAGAAATCTAAAAGTGGAGAACCTTCTCTCACCGCTGGGGAGCGAGGCAGGGCTGGCTCGGGACAGGGTGGCGGCTTCCTCCGGGATCTTGGTGGTTCCCAAAGCACAGAACTGGGTCAGGGTCCGAAGGGCGTGGAGCCAGGATTCGTCATAAGAACCGATAGGAACTGAGGGAACCCTGGTGGGCGGGGGGAGGGGAAGGGTGGGGTCCTGAGGTGGATTCCCTCCCTCCTCAATTCCTTCACTGAATGAACCTTGCCGGCCCTATCTGCCTCCCTCGAATTCGGATTGCGAACTCACAGCGGACCCGAGGAGAGCTCAGGAGTTCTTTTCAACTTCTAGCCATGCACTTTGGTGTTGGCGGGTAGGTGTGGGAGATGCAGAGATGGGTCGCATCTTCTCCTGCTGCCTATTTCTCCCGTCGGCCTGAATGCGAGTCTGGGGATGGGTGTATTGCCCACGAGGGGGCAGGGTTTCCCTTGGGGCGCCTAGGAGCTTGGCTCTCCCGCCTCTGCCTTTCTGGGCCCGCGCAGGGTGACGGGTGGGGGACCCGGGCTCCAGGGAGCTGAGCACAAAGCCGGGAGCTAAGATGCAGTGCAGCGGCTCCAGGCGAGTCCGCGGAGATGGCAGCCGCTGTCCGGGGCCTGCCTGGTGTCTCATTTGTCCTTTTAAAGATGGGAAGGACGGAGCTGGTGCAGCGTGGCGCTCCGTCCTTCCCTTCCACTGCAGAAGTCAGGGCTTTTTCTGAAGGCTACAGACCGAGCTCCGACTCAGATCGTACCCGAGGCTGGGTGGACCTGCCGAGGAGCAGCGCAGGCGGGGCAAGGGCGATGAACGGTCAGTTCTCCCGGCCTGGGAGGCATCAGAGGGCGCAGAGGGGCGGGAAACTGAGAATCCTCTGGTCAGCTCTGGATCCTGACTCGAGACAATAGTGACAAAGGGGCATCAGGTGGATGACAGCGGACATCTCAAATGGCCCATTCAAATCGTCAGAGCCGCAGGCGGCCGAGGGGACCGAACTTTATCCCCCTTGAGCTTCCACACTTGTTGGATGGCTGCAGAAGCAGAGCGGTGCAAGGTCACCTCTGTCGCAGGCACGCGCTCAGGGATGCTCTGCACACACGCATTATCAAAGCAAGCACACGCATTCATCAAAGCTCTCACAAGACACAGATACAGCCTCCCACCCCCAGCCCCGCACATCTTCGTGTAGGCGCGCTCTCTCACACAAGCACACACTCACCCACGCCATGGCAGCGGGCAGGGAGAAATGGCCACCGTGCATAGGCATTCTCCCCGTTCTTTCCTGTGCGCCCATTGCGCCTGGAGAAATCGTTCCAAACGAGGCCTCTGCCTTGGTGGGAGAGATCAAGAACCTCCCACCGTGGCTTCTCTCCCAGTGAGAACGGCCTCGCCTTCCTGAGCTCCCAGATTCCATCTGGAGAGTCTGACCGTGATCCATTCCACTGGGCCCAGGACTGGCGCCCCTGGAAGCAACACGAGGGCTGCCCTTGCAGTAGGATCTGCATAAAAAAGGACAGGGTCCTCTGGGTAATGTAAGCAAACACATTCTCAAACAGGCTGCTCAAGAAAAGGGGAGGATAGGGCATAAATCTAAACAGCCAGATCTCTTCACTGTGGCTGTGTAAACCCCACCTTGGACTTGAGGGGGGTTCTCCAGGGTGAGAGATGACTGGGATGCTAGGTTGGCAAACCCTGGGAAATACACAACGGCCCTGCTGACTTCCTTTATAGCTCTCTTCACAGCCGGCAGTCATACTGTGGATTGCAGAGTCCCGATCTATTGCCTGTCTCTCCTCTACTAGACTGTAAGCTCCAGGAGGGCAGGGCTGAGTTTGTTTCTCCTGGCAGCCAGCACGGTCCCAGCCCTGGTGGGCTGTCTATAAATATTTGTTGAACAACTCTGTAGGGCTTTTGTACATAAGCAAAACTTTGTTTTCCTTCTTTATTTTAGGATTGGAGTTCGAGAGCGTCCACCAGATTCTCAGATGGCTCCAACCCCTGGGGAAAGATTTGGGAAAAAAAAAAAAAAAGCCTAGTCCTGGCGGCTGGGGAGCCAAGGCCACACTGAAACCGTGGGCGCACCACATGCTCCTTTGCCTGAGTCCCCCAGGCACTCAGAAAGCCTCCCCTTGGTGCTGACCACCCCTCACGTTCCCCGGAGCTCTCCAGGGACCCTTTAACTACAGCTGCTTCTCCATCCCCACTTGCTTCACGGGGCGGGCCAGAGTCGGTTCCCTCGCCAACCAGCGCCAGCATTCCAGCGGGTGCGAAAATGCAGAACTGAGACAGGGCCGCGAGCGCCTTTGTTTCTTCTTTATTTGCGGATATAATTATGCACCGCACTCTAAATTAGAGATAGATTTTTTTTTCTGATATACATTTCATCTTATTCACCACGAGCACACCACACGCACAGTAGAACAGTTCCACAACCTGATAAATTGCACGAGATGAGTTTGGATTCCTGAAAACCGGAAGGCAAGCCGGCCCCGCCGGGGCTTCTCGCCTCCCCGCTTCGGCGAAGGAAATCGCCCACCCGAAACGGATTTCCCGGCCAGCCTTTCCCGCTGAAGGGTTGAAATGTCTCCGGAATGGGAATCGTTCTTGCTGGAAATGGCTAGACGCTGCAGATTCCAAGCACTGATGGCTGTGAAATGTGCCCGCAAGGTCAAGTTTCTACGCCTGCGAGTTGCGCCCCCTCTCCCTCCCTTCCCACCCCCCCCTCGGTGACAGGGACCAAAGTGTCGGGGCCCCTCCTGAAAGGACAGAAAACCCTGCCCACAGATGCGCCCCCGCCTCCCCCGAAACCAGGGTGTTGTGGAAAAGAAAGGACAACAGAAACGCAGACGCGATGAATTGTGGATCCCTATCCCCTCCCGCCCCCAACCCCCAAAATCAGAGACGGGGAACCAGAGGTGTTTAAAGCTTGGCTTCCCAAGCGCGGCGGCAGGGCGCACGGGTTTGTTGGGGGAGGGGTGAATGGGGAGTGGGGAGAGCGCGGGAGGGCGGCCGGGGCTGGCCCTAGCGCCCTAGTCCTCCGCGTTGGTTCGGTAGGCCTCAATGAGGCCCTCCAGCGAGTGCACGAAGCCGGACACGCTGCAGATGCCGCCGATGACGAAGATGGCGACGTCGAAGAAGACCTGGTGCCACAGCAGCTTGCGCCAGAGCAGGCGCAGGTGGAAGAGGCTGGGCAGCAGGAAGCAGAGGCCGGCGCCCGTGAGGCTGCCGGTGAGGCCCATAAGCAGCGCGAAGTGCGGCACGTAGATGGCCATGAGCAGCGTGAAGACGACCAGCGCGCAGCGCAGCGTCAGGCCCCACGACTTGAGGCGCCCGTCGCCGCCGTAGCAGGCGGGAAAGAAGGCGCGGCTGCCTTCCTGGAAGAGCGACTTCTCCAGCACCTCGACAGCAGCGAAGAAGGGCAACGGGTAGGACAACAGTGCCTTGGCCACCAGGAAGATGTTGACCACGGCGCGGATGGAACCGGGCAGGTTATCCGTGATGACCTCCTTGGTCTCATCGGCCCAGGTGAGGTAGGCGACGAGCGCGAAGAGGCCTTTGAGCACGCAGGCGGCGATGTGCGTCCAGTTCATCATGCAGTGGAACTCGCTGGGCTGCTGCATATTGCCCTCCAGCGAAGGCAGGAAGATCTGCGACGTGTAGCTGAACACGATGATGCCAATGGAGATGGGAAACTTCTTGACGTCGATATAGAACTTGACCTTCTCCCAGGCCCAATCGCGCGCCCTCGATAAGCAGTAGGCAATGACCAGAATGTTGATGACGAAGTGGGCCAAAGTGCACAGCAGGCTGAACTTGGACACCGCCTTGAGGTTCTTAAGGAAGGCGCAGGGCAGCAGCACCGCCGTGGCGATGATGGACCAGGACTTCTGCGACACGGGCAGCCCTGGGAAGCTGTTGTACATGAGGTTGCCGCTCACCACCACATACAGTATGCAAGTCATCACCAGCTCGATGATCTGCGCCACGTTCACTACGCGGCCGCCCAGCGTGGGGAAGCGCGGAGCGCAGCAAGCGTTGGCGATGGCCACATACGAGTCCCGCACGCGTACCACCTCGCCGTCCTCGTTCTCCTCGTACAGGCATGCGATGAGGATCTTGCCAGTGTAGCAGCACACCACGGCGGCGAAGATGATGAGGAACAATCCCAGGTAGCCGCCGTGCAGGATGGCGTAGGGCAGGCCCAGCACGAACATGCCCTGCGGAACGAAAAGGCAACCAGACCCGGGAGCTCAGTGGATGCGGTATCCGAATACGGGGTCTGGGAGAGTGACTTAAGGGTGTAGCCGGAAGGGGGCGCTAAGTGCGAACTGGGCCTAAGCCACTGGGAGGAGAGGGTAAGGATAGGCTGGAGTGGAGGTGTAGAGCGGTCTAATGGGGAGCCTGGGTATTGAGTCAGAGGTGGAGAGGGGGGTGTTGAAGGACAAAACTGAGAGGGAGAGGTGTGCTTAATGGCTGGGAGGTAGGGAGGGGGCTGAGTAAGGGGTCAGGCCGCAAAGAGGGAAGGGGTACGAGGAGATACCTGGGGGTGGTTCGGAAAAAGATGAGAAGGGGCTGGAGGGGGTTGACCGGAAAAGGACGAGGAGAAAGGTAGAGAGCTGGGCCTGAGCCACTAGGAAAAGGGGACACAGAATCTAAGATGGGGCTGGAATGGGGTGCAAGGAAGCCAATGAGGGAAATGCAGGTGCCTAAGGGCCGAACTGGAGAAGGAAACTGTCGTAAGCGGCAGCGCGAGAGAAAGGAGACAGGGTAGGGAGGAAGGGGGGCTGAGCGTGGGGCAAGCGGCAGGGAGGCAAGAACAGAGGGAACGTGGGGTTTGCTGGCGAAGTGCTTTGGGTGGGGTGAGGCCAGAGGCGTGGGGACGGGGAGACAGGGTTGGGCAGTCTTAGGGCCAGGCCGAAACTGGGGCGGAGAGACCGATCCCTAAGGAAGGGGAATAAGTGGTAGAGGCGAGCAGGATTAGGGGCCTACGGGGAAAGCGCAAGCGCTTTGTGAACGGCGAACTCAAGCGGGAGTCAACAACCAGAACCTGCGGGATCGGGCGGGCAGAGCTGTGGAAGAAGGGTTTAGAATCCACATAGGGAAGCAAAGCTAACGAAATCCAGGGTTCCCGAGGCTTGCAGGCCTCCAGCCTTGCACACTGGCCTCCATCAAGGCCTACGGAACGGGGCCTTTAAAGATGCCCCAGATGAAGGTGGGGGCGGCAACCGAAGCTGGTGCTCTCTCCCCGGTCCCTGGTTGCGCATGGCCGTCCGGCCCGGCCCTGGAGCGGAAGGCGCCTCGGGTCGGGTCACTTACTGAGCAGGGCCCCGAGGAGCCCTGCGGAGCCCGGGTCCCGGGACAACCCCATCTCGGCCTCCAGCTCCCGGGAAACCCACGTTCTGCGCCCCAACGACCTGTGCGCTCCGGGGACGCCGAGGGTGGGAGATGGGAGGCAAGCCGCAGGGCCCGGGGACTCGTGGGGCGGAGGCCCTCTCTGCCCCTCGAGCTGCGGACTGCTCGCCTTCTCCAGCTCCCGGGGTCATTGTGCAGGTTCCAAACCCGCTCCCGGCGGAGTCCGGCGCCGCCTGGTGGGGACTGAGGGTTGAGAGTAGGGGTGACAGGGTGGCGGGCCTGGAGACCAGAGGCTGTTCAGAGCATCTGGAGGCGGCTTTGCCAGGGTCACACGCGGAGGAGCTTTTTGCGGTGTAGCTGGGATTTCGAGCGAGAGGTGTGTCTGTGCGCAGGTAGCGCTGAGGTACCAGGGACCATATTGTGCTTGTGTGGTCATACGTATGTCTGTGTGTGTGCATGTTTGTGTATACCTGTTTGTCCCCGACAGGGCTGCACCTGAGAGAGCGGGTGGATCCTGTGTGCATGAGTCTGTGCATGTGTGCGTGTGTTACGTTCAGACGGGTTTATGTGTGTGCCCTTGGTATGTACAGGTGTTTCTGTGTGGGGGAGGTGTAGGGGTGTATGAAGGTGCATTTGAGGATAATTCTGTGGTCTATATATAGATGTATGTCGTGTGCACCTGTGACCGGTGTTTCTTCGGGGGAGGGGGGCTGTGGGCATGTGTGCCTGCCTATGTACATGCGCGCTGTCTATGCGTGTGTGTCTTGTGTGTCGGGGGAGAAGACTCCCAGCTCAGCTCTTTCCCCCTCTCCTTTTCTGCCGAAAATGCAGCTGTGAATCCATTCCGGAGCCCCAGGCCATACTGTTCCCTCCAATCCTGATTTTCTTTCTCCCTCACCCCTCCCCACTCCCCCTCCTCCTGTTTCCCTCGCTTCGGCAGGGTCTCCGGAAAGCTTCTCTGACCGAACCTCAGCCTAGCTGTCCGGCGGCCCGGGATACGGGAGGGGGCCGGATGGGGTGGGGGGAGACACCACATGGGGCCGTAGATCCCCGCGCAGGGCTGGAAGGGATGGGGGCAGGCGAGATTCCTGGTACAGGAAGGGGTCTTGAGGCTGAGATCTCCAGGGGACTCTACTTCGAGTAGAGCCTGGTGCGCAGATCTGTGGTGGGGGTGGGGGGAGGCAGAGCTGGGAATCCCGCGCTCACCTGGATAGCGTTGGTCACGTTCCAGCCCGCCTCCCACGCCGTGATCTTGGGCTTGTCGTGGCCCCCGAACTCGCCACCAGCTCCCAGGGCCTGGTCCTTGGAGCCCGAGGGCGGCAGGGGCGCGCCGCCGCCTCGCTGGTAATGGATGTCTCCCTCGACGGGCGGTTCAGCGCCCTCGTCCCCGCAGGGCTCGCCCTCGGTTTTCAGGATGTCCATCTGCAGGCCCTGACGGTGCTCAAAGTCGAGGTCGTCGCAGTGCGCGAAGCCCACCGCCTCCTCGTCGGTGGCCGCCTGAAAACCCATCCTGGCGAACATGCCGCTCACCTTGGCCTGGGACTTGTTGGACACGGACGTGGCCACGTTGGACAGCTTGCTGCGGAGCAGGGTGGCCATGGCGGCAGCGGGGCCCGAGAAAAGGACGGAAGGGGCTGGGGACGCGGGGGACGCACGGCAAGGCGGTGAGGGCCACGGGGGCGTGAGACCGCTATCTTCGCTCACTTTCCCCGCGGTGCCCCGGGGCGCTCTGTCTCATGACCCCCTCGGCTGGCGTCTGAGGCTCGCTCAAGGCCGACCCGGCGGGCGGGCAGCGGGGCTGGCGGAGCGGCGGTGGCGAGTGCACTGCGGAGCTGCCGCGGGGCGCGGGCTGGGCTGCGGAGGGCGGCGGCGGCGGCGTCAGAGCAGCTACGCGAAGCTGGCGCGGCGCCCCCAACCGCGCGCAGCCCAAAGCGCTCCCGCCCCTCGGAATCGGGCGGGGGCGGAGGGGCTGGGGAGGGAGAAACTCCGGGAGGTAGGAGAAGAGAAAGGGGGCACCAAGGGACTCCGGAGAACCGAGATGGGGACAGGAGAAGGGCGCCCACGGAAGGGAGCAGGAGGGAGCGCGCGAAGGAGGGGTGTGGAGGGCGGGGTGGGGGCCGGAGTGCTGCATTTCTGGAGGAGGTGCTAAACTCCGATCCTGGCCCTTCCCACCTCGCCGCCGCAGGAAGGGAGGGGGCCCGAGCGGGCAGATCCTCTTGGTCCCCAGTCCCTGGCTACCCCCTCCAGAGTTCGCGAGCCTTTCAGCCCCAGATCCTCTGGCCAAGGACTGGTCTAGACGCCCAGAAAGGCAGCAGGACAGTTACCTGTCTCCGGCGGCCCAGGCCGTCTGGGCATCGCTCTGTCTCCCTGGCACCCATCACCAGCACTTCAACCTGGTCGCGAGCCCCCCTTGAAGGCAGAAGTGTCCGGCAGAAGTGGAGGAACGCTCTCAAGAAGGCTCAGCCCCGGTCTCGGTCACTGGGGCTGTCTCCTTCCGTCCAGGGACGCCGAGATGGAAGTGATTCTGCGGGATGTTCGCCACCAACCGTTCTCCAAACGTGTGCATAATGAGGGCGAAAGGTTGGCTGTTCGCTTTCTTTTCGTTTGGGGGTCTGGATGGAGGAAGGACTGAAGGCACCTGTCAACAGCCTCGAGGCGGGTCTGCGAGTGCCCGCGCCGCGGAGGGGCGCAGCTGGTGCCTGGCACAGAGGAAGGAAGGGCTCGCGGCGGGCCCAGGGTGGGGAGGCGCGCTGTGCGCTCCGGCCCTGCTAGCCCGGCGGCTGCCGGGGGCTGTGCAAACCTACACTGTTTCTGTTGAGTGGGTTGCGTGTAGCTCGAGAGCAGGAGAAAGACCCAGAGACAAAGACCGACACTGTACCAGGTATTGCTACGGGCTGGAGCTGAGCGGACTCCGAGGGTGAGATTTGGTAACCATGTTTATTCTGTAAATGCATAGTTTTGCGCGCATTTGTGCCTGTGTGTGCGCAGAGCTTGTGTGCTGGATTGGATGTGTATATGTATTCCTGAATGGGTTGCTTGCGGTTTTGCCTGTAGGAGTCCTTTTGTAGTTGTGCCTCCGTGCGGGTCCGCGGCTCAGTGTGTTCCCAGCTGGACTCCTGCCCCGGGCTCTTAGGCAGTAAACAGCAGCGTCGGCGACCTGGCCGTCCCAGCCTAGGTGCAGGAGGACTAATGGCTGTGACTGGGGGTGGAATGGGGAGAATCTGAAGGAAAGGAAAAGAAAGGGGCTCCCAGTGACCCCCTTCCCAAGACCCAGTCTCTCTGAGAACCCCAGTCTCCTCCTCCCCTGCTGTATTTCTAGATTAGCTCAGGTCAGCGCACAAGTAGGACGGCCTGAGGGCTTTGACCATCAAGTTGGAGCTGCCAGGAGAAGACAGGCTTCCCCTCTACCTCCTACCCCTCCCTGCCCACACCCCCAGCACCTCACAGTCTCTGAGAAACTCCTCTCCGGATACGGAACCTCCACCACATTGGGCAGAGATGCTAGTAATCGCTCCCAGGTACCCCCTTAAATTCCCCCAAGAGCCTGCCTGCCAGAAACGAAAACAGAAACCCTCTGCCCTAGCGTGAAGCATTCCCCACCACCACTATGACAAGAAAACCTCTCCATTGAGCCTTCTCCCAAACACAGACCCTCCAAATCATGATAGGACTCAGAACAAAGACAGGACAGAGATCCTTCCCCCAAACACAGAGATTCACTCCTCCAAAGAGGCTTTGAAAAAAACAAAACAAAACAAAATAACTGATCTCCCATCCCGGAGATTTGCCCTAGAGACAGACCCTCCCCACCCCAAACCCCAGATGCTAGGGAGAGAGAGCCTTTTCCCTACAGATTTCTATAGACAAAGATCTCTATCTCCTAATCCTCATCCCTCCCCTTCTGTTCTTGGTGAAATTCTTTAGTTGCACAGGAGATAATCTGGGCAGAGACGAGAGTTCCCTAGGGCTCCCTTCTACCCCATACATACCCAGACCTGAAGATGGTCATTGATGCCTCCTTTGACAAGTGATTCAATAACACATATGTATCAGTTGGTCATTGCCAATTCGTGTGTGGATTTTATGAGGGTCCGGAGTGCTTATCCTCTCTTTCCTTTTCCCTACTGGTGTTCACTGTTGTAGGACCCAAGGTGGGCTGTGAAGTTCTCGTAGTATTGAGAAATGAGGTCATTCATTCACTCATTTCTTCATTCATTCAGCAAAATTTCTCAAAGCTTATTCTGTGTGTGACTCTCTTTTGGCTGAAGATGACACAAGCACGGTCCCTGTTTCTGCTTCTCACCCCAATTCTTGGGACTGCGGGTGGGGACCCCAGAGAGCACTCAGGCCAATCACCCTCTCTGCAATGCTTCAACCATCCCTAAAACATCCCAACAGAGCCTCACTTGCATTCCCATTGCGCAGAGAAGCAAACCCAGGCCCAGCGGGAAGGTGTCCTGCGCAAGGTCACGCAGAGTCCAGGGTAGAGCTGGGCTACCCTGAAGGAACCTTGATGCTCCTCCAGTGTGCCTTCGCCTCCATGACCTCATCTTGCAAAGTCCTGCTCCATCATGTACTAACTGTGTGCCATTGGATGACTCACTTAACATGTCCTAGCTTCCATTTCCTCATCACTAAAATGTGAAAATAACAACAGACTCCTGGAGTTCTTGAGGGGATTCAACGAGATTGTGTATATCAAATTCTTAGCATGGGCTAAGGGTCCCAATACATGGTAGCAATTATTTTATTATTATTGTTGTTATCGCTATAACCCAATGGCCATTTTTCTTTGTTTGGGGGAAAGTGAGCGTACGAGAAAAAGCCTGTGATCGGGGCTGAGAGTCGAAGTGAGTTGAATGCACACTCTCTGGCTTTGCCGCATCTCCCTGTCCTCACCCCTTCCAGTCCTGGGCTGACCTGGAGGGAAAAGAATGAAGGGCAGGAGGAGCGCAGAGGGCAGGGGGCCTGGCAGGCAGCCCCAGGAGACGACCAGGACAACCTACCTATCTGGGATCGAGCTGGGCTGTGCTCTAGTGAAGCCATCAACTTCTGAATTCTCCTACTTGCTCCCCTCAGGAGGGGAATTTGCAGCTGCTTGGCCCCCTGAGTTGAAACACAACATGAGCATACACACGTCCACTCACACACAGATAATGACAAGCCAGTTGACAGATGCACAAAGAAATGAGGACCAACACACAGATTCAAGTACATTAGCAGATTCACACAGCTTAACAGAGCAACACACACAGGTCAGAGACAGGCCAGCACATACACACACTGACAGACACCCAGACACAGGAACACACACACACACACACACAGATTCACAATGAGACCAATCATCAGGCACCCACAAAAGCAAGAATACCCCTATGTGATCACGAAAGGGAAAAGAGGAGAGAACAAAGAGAGGAAAGGGGCAGAGGAGACATAAAAATGAACATGCTAGAAGAGGCAGCAGGGAGACAGAGCGGGACGTGCCAGACAGAGACAGCAGCCGGGGGGCACAGAAGAGACAGAGTTGCCACAGCCTTACACTTGGCCGACGTCAGAACCCAGAGCTGTGACTAAGATAATGTGGATGGCGGGTGAGAGGGCAGGAGCTGCCCCTGCTGCCTGTCCTGGGAGTGGGGACGGGGGTTCTCCTCCCAGGGCCACACAAAGTCCCACCCTCCTGGGGGACCTGGGCTGCCTGAGAGGGAGCAGTGATGGACTCCCAGGACTCCTGCCAAGTCCCATGAAGCTAAACCCGTATTCTGGATTGGTCCTGCCACCCGGACCAGGGTCAGGGGCGGGGGGCGGTGGGTGTCCCTCTTCCAAATGAGATTATTCTATTTTTGATGCCTTCAGTAGCCAAAGGGTTAAACACCTGGCTCGCAGAGATGGAGGACACTTTGGGGGAATAAATAGGGTTAAATAGAACTGGGCTTATCTCCCAGAGCAGGCAGCACCATGGGGGTGGGGCATGGAGCCCTCGAATTAATGGCCTGGAAAGCCAACATCATGAGCATCGTTTCGGGGCTGAATGATCACAGACAGACCCCGCCCCCCCTTCCTTTTCCCGAGCATATTCTGTCCGTGAGCCTTTTCCTGCTACGGGGACAGGCGCTGGCTCTATAAATCACCCTTCCCCCATCAAGCTAGTGCATTGGCTTGAGAATGTCATGCCCATCTTGCCTCAAACCAGAACCCAATTTCCTGATGCTGAGTCCATGGGCACAAGGGCGGGGAGGGGGCAGCAATCCATGCCCGGAACAAAGACCCTGATCCTTCTCCCTTTGGTGAGACAAATCAGGGGGCACCATGGATGGTGAAGAGGCTGCCTCTGCTAGCTCAGGGTGAAACATATTAAAATGTATTAATGACTTGGTACATATTAGCAGTTTTCCTTGTTGAAATAGAGAGCATGCCATCTCTGGAGGCATGCAGGCAAAAGCTGGATGTCCTCTCAGAGATCATGTGGTGGAGTCCTGCCTCAGGGCAAGGGAGGCTGGATTTCACGAGTTCTGGGCTTCTAGGCTCACGCCTTTGTGTGCATGGCTTTGAGAAGAGACCAGGGAGCAGGGGACATTGGGGACCCAGGCCTGGCCCTTGGCAGCCTTTGAAACCAGAGGAAGCTGCCTGGAACTGAAGCAAGAGCCCTGGACTGAACCCTTAGACCAAGGGTTCCTGCCTTTATGAGAACACAGCCTCCTATTACACTGGGAAGCAGGGAGAATGACGACCTCATTCCCCACTGGGTCCCTAGCACACAGTAGACACTGAATAAACATTTGTGGGTTGGATTAAATCCATATCACAAAACCATTTCCCCCCGTGAACTTTTAGTATAATTGGTTGAGGAAACACACATAGGCAATGGCCAGAATTTAGCTCTGAATTCTGAATTCTGTAGCTCTTCTAAACTGATTCATCTTTAATGCTCACATTACCTTCGACATAGTAGGAAGCCAGTCATACATACATGTGTGAGATGTGATTTTTGTTCAGAGAGGGCTTGGGGTACACACCCAGATTCAAAGACTCCTTGCAAGACCTCTCAGCAACCCTTAGGAATCTGTGGGTCACCAGTTATAACTGGGAGAGATAGCTGTGGTGGAGGCTCTGACTCCAATGAGCCCTGCTGCAAGGCCCCTGAACTCCAGGAGTGCAAAGGTGCTGTGGGTCTGACCTCCTGGACCTTCAAACCTGTTGGTGCAGAGCTAACCTTTATTGAGTGCTCTTTGTGTGCCAGGCATTGTTGAAAGCACTCTGGGGATTGCCTCCTTAAATTCCCACAATCCTTAGGTTAGGCTACTGTCAGCTTCAGAGGCTGCAGGCGGGGACTGGGGGAGATGGTGCTGGATGGGCACAAGCAGGGAAAAGGGGAAGGTTGGAAGGATTATGCAAAGTGAGAGATGTTAGATTTGGAGGGCCAGGGGAACTGGAGGTGATCCTTGCTTAGAAGGGTTAAGGGCTAGCCTCTGCTGGTCAAAACTTTCACTCACCCAGATAGCCTACCTTCCTGAGTGATATGGATCAAATTGTGTCCACTCAAAATTCACTATGTTGAAGCCCTAACCCCCAATGTGACTATTTGGAGATAGACCCTCTATGGAAGTAACTAAGGTTAAATGAGGTCATAAGGGAGGGGCCCTGATCCAATAGGATTAGTGTCCTTATAAGAGGCACCAGATCTTGCTTGCTCTCTCCGCTATGTGAGTACACAGTGAGAAGGTGGCCATCTATGGACCAGGAAGAGAGTCCTCACCAGAAATCAACACTGCCACATCTTAATCTGGGACTTCTAGCATCCAGTACTGTGAGAAAATAAATGCCTGTTGTGTAAGCCACCCAGTCTGTTGTATTTTGTTATGTTGCTCAAGCTAAGACACTGAGTGATCTGCCAACCCCTGACCAGCACTACCTCAGTGGCCTAAGATTTTTCTAGGTCACAACCTCTTTGAACATCTAATGAGGCTGAAGATCCTCCTTCCACAAACACACACAAAATGTCACACAGAGTTTCAAATCCTCTATTGTCCACTCATGATAACTCTATGGCCTCCAGTCTAAGGGCTAACTCTAGAAGTTTCTTTCTCTCCCAATTCTGCTGAGAGCTGGAGTCAGGTGAGATATCAATCAGGTGAGATATCAACATTAATATTTAACAAATGCTTATTCTATGCCGGGTTCTAGAGTAAGTGCTTTGTCTGTGTTCTCTCACTATTGCCTTAGAGCATCTCTCTGAGCTTGCGTTGGTTTCATGTCCATTACAGATGAGGACTCTGGCATACAGAGAAGTTAAGTAACTTGTCCAAGATCTCACAGCTAGGAAGTGGAGGATCCAGTATTCAAACCCAGGATCAGAGCTGACCTTATAACCTCCACACTCTAGGTGAGTCTGCCAGGAAGAGCTTAGGCCTTGGACTCCAGGGAGGGGCTGAAGTCCAGATCTGGCTCCCACTGGCGAAACAGATCTCCATGTCTGCTCTTGGGCATTCTTCCTGCACTGAGAGGTATATATGTCTACTCTGGTCACCCTCATCTTCCTCCTGACCACACAGGCAACTCCTCTGGGACAGGAGGTTGGGAGGCACAGGGACAGGCATACAGTAGGTGCTCAGAAGAGCTTGTGGATTTCACTAAAGTCTGGGTGGCCTTTGAGGGCCAGGCCCTGTACCCTGGGCTTTCCAGCCTCAAGAGCACATGGCTCTTCCCCATGGGATGGCTTAGCCTAGTACAGCTGATAAAGGCTCCTGGGACATTGACTGTTTCTTAACTTGGGGTGTATGAACTCTCGCCCAGAACTGGTTAATTTTATGTTGTATCATTTTATATCTAAAGTATCTACCAGCAAATTCTAGATCCCCTGGATGACCAAATACTGCTTTAATTGTTGTGGGCCTTATGACAGAAGAACAGAGGGGGGCTAAATGCTGAAGCATACAGCACAATACTCACTGTGCAAGTGGCGATTTAATTTCAGCGACACATCATCCATCACATTAAATTAATCGTGTCATTTTGAAATTTCTGATTTTGTAGCTTTGTTTGTATCATGTGGGTACATTGTGTTTGCTTTTCCAGTTGTATAAAGCTAAAAGGATACGAATTTATACTTAGCTTTACGTTTGTACATATTTCAGTAAAATCATAATAAAGATAATTTGTCAGTTGTAGGGAGGGGGCTGTGATTTTTTCCCCTTTGAAAAGCAGCTCGTGTATTAGTCAAGTGTGAGAAGCACGCGTTTAATTCATTCTGACCAAGTAGAAAATAAGCTTCACACATTGGTGCCCCCCACACACAGCCCCTGCCACCTGCATGGGTCCCCATCCTCCGTTCGGCTCCCCCACTGCTGCCTTGGAGGGGAAATATGACAGCGTAATGAACAGTTGTACGACGTGCTATAAAAAGGCAATTAAGGGAACTATTGGACTGGGACAAGCCAGCGTGACCTGGTTAATAGCTCTGAGCAGAGCTGGGCCGTGGGGAGGGGGAGGGGAAGGGGGGAAGGGGGCTTGCTGCTTTACAGTGAGGAGTTGAGCTGATCCGCCGCCCACTGCCTGCTAGGTACTGAGGGCACCCGGGCTGGCCTCACGACTAACGGGTCCAGGGGCAGCCTGAGGGGGATGTTGGTTCAGAGCTCAGCTCCAGAGTCTACTCTGCCACTCCTGGTTGAGTGACCCGGGCCGGTGACTCAGGGTCTCTTAGTTTTAGTTTACTCATCTGTTAAATGGGAATAAAAATGGTTGTCCTAGAATGATGTCCTGGCAGTGGGAGGAAGGAGTGGGTCATTCATTATTTAACTGGTCAGTGCTCAGAGCTGCCTAGGGAGTCCAAAGGAAGATTTGGAAGAGGCTTTTACTTTGTGTTTAAGTAGGATCTTCGATACAACACAGTCCGTGTGTGTGTGTGTGTGTGTGTGTGTGTGTGTGTGTGTGTGTGTGTATTGTGGTCAGCTCACCCAGGCTCTCCACCCTACATGGGATGTGAGTTCTTTGATTGGATCTCCTGGAGTCACCCATGTGGTCATGCATTGTGCGGTCACCCCTCCCCTTTGGACCCTCTCTCATCTCCTCAGCCCTTCAGTCTCTGTGCTCCCCACATGCCCCTATTTCTGAACCATCTTTGGCATATACCAACCTTTAGGATGGAGACAGAAACACTTCCTGCCCCATCCAAGCACGTCCTTGACCCTACTTCACTGTGTTGGTGGAAGGATTAATGAGACAGCACTTGAAAAGTAGGTAGCGAAGCACCTGGCACATAGTACGTGCTCAATAAAAGCAAGCTACTCTCATAAATCAACTATATTTCAATAAGAATTAAAAAGAAAAGCTTAGCTATAAAAAGCGAGCTATTCTTGTGGTCACAATGAGAAAAGCTCTGGGTTTATATTTAACACTTAGTGCAGTGCCTGACACATAGTAGGTGCTGAATAAATGTTTGTAGACTGAATTAATGAATGAAACCCCACTTGGTCCCATTATCTACTATCTGTGACTGTACATTAACCCCTCTCTGAGCCTCAGTTACTCATTAGTCAAATAGGGATGTGATCCTGCCCCCTGGTCAGAGAGACGCCTTGCAAACTGTAAAGTCCTGCCCACTGTGGGAACCGGTTCTATTCACCTCCACACCCACCCCCACTCATCTGTGCCTGGCACCTGGATTTCTGAGAGCCCGGGGCCTCAGCCCCGCAGCACACGCATTTATCCTAAAATAGGAAACCGGCACACACATTGGCTGCATGGCCCCCTCCCCCTCCCCACAGCCTCAAATGGAAGTGAAGCTGACAGGCAGCCAGCGACAAAGGAGCAATCAGGAGTCATTATGGCTTATTTAGGGTGGGCTTGGTGATTGGCTGAGAAGGCCCGCTCGCTCCTCACTCAAGAGGAAGAGGGTCTGAGCAAGGCAGCTGGAAACCAGTCCCTCGGCTACTTCTCTCCAGCGCCCAGCCCCAAGGGGGGCTGTGAGAGGCAGGTGGGTCCCAGAAAGAGACCCTGTCTTCCAGGGAGGTGGTGGCACTCCAGGCCTAGGCACCGACGTCCCCAGCCACTGAAGGCTAATCTGTGGGCCTGATGCTGACTTGGTAGAGTTCTGAAGCCAAGTCTGGCCATCTCTGTCACCCAACTGCACTCACGATGAAGTGCAAACTCCCTCCCCTGCCTGCGCAGCTTATAGGACCCCGTGTGTCCTGACCCCCGCCTGCCTCAACAGCTTCCTGTCCAGCAGTAAAACTGGATCTTCGTTTTCAGAGAGTGACCTTCTTCCTACCCCCACTCCCACTTACTCTCATTTCTGTGGCTGAGAACCCACACTGAAAGGCAGGCAGGGCCGCCTTCAAATAGAATTTCCACCACTTTGTAACTGTGTGGTCAGGAGACTCACTCCACCTAACAGAACCTCAGTAACCTTATCTGTCAATGAGGATAATCAGATCTCCCTCCCAGGGTGGCAGAGAGGATTACATTAAAGGAGATAAAGCAGCTAAAATATCTCACATGGGGACTTCCCTGGTGGTCCAGTGGTAAAGAATCCGCCTTACAATGCAGGGGACGCGGGTTTGATCCCTGATCTGGGAACCACGATCCTACAGATTCCTACAGATTCCTACATGCCGCAGGGCAACTAAGCCTGTGCGCGCCACACCTACTGAGCTCGTGCGCCTCAAGTAGAGAGCCCGTGTGCAGCAACTACAGAGCCCACATGCTCTGGAACCTGCACGCCACAACTAGAGAGAAAACCGCGCACCGCAACTAAGACCCAACACAGCCAAAAACAAAAATAAATAAATAAAATTAAAATATCTCACCCTTCATGAATATTAGCTTGTATTATTATGCATTCTTAGGTCACTGCTTAGATGCCACCTCCTCCAGGAAGCCTTCTTCGATTCCCCAAGTCTGGGGTTTGCCCCTCCTAAGTATTCCAACCACCCTCTGTGCTTTGCCCTGCCCTGTGGCAGGTACAGACAGGTGTGGCCTGTGTCTTACTCGTCCTTGTATTCTGGAGCTCAGCACAGAGCCTGCCACGGAGGAGGCTCTCCATGGGCCTCTGGACAAACCACTGTCCTGACAGCCAGGACCAGGTGGGGGGATGCCAAGAACCCCTGGCCCCCAAGCCCTGAGCCAGGGGGAGGTGGGGCTGAGTCCGCAAGCCACCAGTCTATGCTTCAGTGGGACCTGTCTCCTCATCCCAGCCCCTGGACCATTATCCAGACTGTACTCCCTGCTGGGATGCCTTTCACCCTCCTCTTGGCCTCCAAAGCCTGTCTTGCCCAAGGGACTTTCCAGGACCACCGACCACAAAGTACTGCGTAGAAAATAGAATTTGCCTGTCTGCCCCACACAGATGGATTGCCTCTCAGGGTGTGTATTTGAGCTAGGTCTGTGCTCTTTTCATAATAGTAATAGCAGCTACCACTTACTGAAGTCTTACTTTATCCATCTAATGTGCTAAATGCATTATCTCATTAAATGTAGCATCTCATTAAATGTAGTATCTCATTTATCCTCAACCTCAGCCACTAGCTTAGTCTAAAGGGACGTTGCTGGAAGGATGCTGGGGTCTCAGGTAATTATGGGAGGACAGGAAGCAGCATGGCCTCAGGGGATCTGGGACCAGGGACCCCACCCCCCCGCCCCCGTTCCTTACTTCTGTTTCCTTAATATGTCACCTTTGTTTTCTTCTGCTGCAAACTGACTGTTTCCATGTCGAGGGAACATGACTGCCCAATAGCTCCCAAGCCTCCCATGTCATAGCTGTCATCACCAGAGGGAGACTAGCCATCTGCCAGCTCAGGTCGAGCGTCTGCCCTGCTGGCAGGGTTGTTGCGAGGATTAAATGAGATCATGTGCATTAAAGTCTCGTGCCTTGTAGTAAACGCTCAGTAAATGGTGGCTGTGATTAATATTGTGGTGGTTGTTATTATTATTACCAGCTTTGATCATATTCAGCTTAGGAGGATGTGACACTCATAGGCGGGGATGTGAGGTTGGAACCCATGAGATTTGGGTCTGTTCATCCTTGAAACAGACCCTGTTCTGAAAAGGGCATTTGCTCACACTAGAGACCATGCCCCAGACCCAGCCTGTCGCCTCACCAGGGGGGTGACCAGGCCCTAGGGCAGGGCTCAAAGGACGGGGCTCTCTCCAAGCCTGCCGGAGGTCTCCCTTTGACCTTGATCCTGGCAGCTGCAGACCAAAACTGGGGCTGTCCTCTTAGGGACTCGCAGCCTGGGCTACTTTGTCTGTTAAATGAAGGTCACCGAAAGGCAAGGAGGCCTCTTCCATGCAAAGATGTAAAAGCCAAATGAATGCGCTCTCCAAAGGGCCTCCTATAGAGGGTGTCCCTCGATGTCAGAAATTCACAGGCCATAGGCCTGCTTGAGGCAGGAGGTCCTCTCTGTGGGGTCTCTGGGTCTAGATCCCATAGACAGGGAGAAATCCTTGTACCTGAACAGCACCCAAGGCCCTCGGAGTGGGACCAGTCAGATCCAGCCCTGGCCTCCTCTCTCTGACTCCAGAATCAACTCTGCCCTCAGGTGCAGGTGCTGCAGGCTATGCTCCATCCCACCCTCCCTTCCCCCCACCAACATCCCACCACCACTCTGTTCTCCCAGCTGGGCCTTCAATGTTCAATGCTGGGTAAAAAGCATTGGTGCAACCTCCATATTGGGCTATTATAAATGTAACACTGATTTCAGGGGATGCTCCCTGACCCTGGAGATCGGAGAGGGTGCCCACCTGATTCCACGGCTGGCAGAAGTCTCTCTCCAAGATATTGGATCTTCCGATGTTTCTCAGCAGGTGGGTCTGCGGGGAGGGGCAATGAGGCAAGGACGACAAGGTTTCCTTCTTTTTGCTCCTTGGCCCTTTGTATTTATGCTCTTCTCCTCTTCCCCTCTCTCCCCCTCCTCCAAGATGGCCTCTGATTCCCCCCAAGAGTTCTCTCCTGCCATCCGTAGCTACTACCATCATGTTGGGTGCAGAGGCTACAACAAGAGAGATGTGGAATTTAGGGAAACAATTCTGGAAAGCTCAGGGCTCCTGGGAATTCACCTAATGCTATCTGGTCCAAGATCAATAGGTGAGGAGATCTCCAAACCCTTAACTAAGCTAAGTCCTTGAGAAGACGAGCTGTAACTAGGTATTAACTAAGCATTCTTTTCCCTCCAAACAAGGGAGTGACTTATTCAGCATTTTCTTGGAGCAGATATTTCCTCTTTCTGTTGTTTTGCTCTCCTTTCTTGATTTACTTTTCGTTTTACATGGTTGCGAAGAAATATATATAAAATGTATATAGTGAAAAGTCTCCCTCTGACTTCTATTTCCCATCCGCCTACCTTCTGATTCTCCCCAGCCACTGTTACTGGCTTCTTTCCATTTGCCTGTACAACAAATATAAATATGCAAACAAGTACAAATATATATTCTTATTGTCCTTTTCCTTTTTTAGTCACACAAAAGGTGGCACAGTCTACTCCCTGTTATGCTTTTGGGGTTAATTTTTTGCCCAATTTATCTTTGGAGATCTTTCACATCAGAATATAGAAATTACTCAGCATTCTAAAGGAGCTGAGGATAGCATTCTCTAATTATTTTTCCTTCCTTCTTTTCTTTATATTCTACCGCTTCCCCCAAATAGATATGCCATTCATTCATTCATCCGTTTATTCAGCGTTCACCAATCGTCTGCTCTGTGCAGGGTGCTGGGGCAGCAGAAATGAATTAGCCCAGGCCCCCTTCCTCAGGGCTCAGAGGCTGGTGGGAGCCAAGTCACCCCCAGCAAGCTGTGAGTGGGGAGGGGGCAGTCCCGGGTTTACTCTAGTCATGAGTGACTTGTCTTTTGTAGGCCACTGGTCTGGACTGGGTTTTTCTCTTTCTTACCTTTACTACACCATGGCCACACACCCGCCAATCTGGCTTTCTGGATGGCCAGAGGAGTCAATTTCCCCTATTCTGGGGCAAGGATTTTTCAACTAGGTTTGGGGCGGGGCGGGTATTTCTAAGAATCTCTAGCAGGGGTGTATGTGTCTGAGTTTCAAATTTATTTATTTATTTTTGGCTGCGTTGTGTCTTCACTGCTGTGCGCAGGCTTTCTCTAGTTGCAGTGAGCGGGGGCTACTCTTTGTTGTGGTGTGCGGGCTTCTCATTGTGGTGGCTTCTCTTGTTGTGGAGCACGGGCTCTAGGCGTGCGGGCTTCAGTAGTTGTGGCGCGCAGGCTTCACAGCACAGGCTCAGTAGTGCACGGGCTTAGCTGCTCCGCGGCATGTGGGATCTTACTGGACCAGGGATCAAACCCGTGTCCCCTGCATTGGCAGGCGGATTCTTAACCACAGCACCACCAGGGAAGTCCCTGCCTGAGTTTTAGAAAAGCAAATTCATCATCAGCATTTACATGGCTCCTCTGGAAACAAACAAAAATTCCCATAGTGTTCTTAACACAAAGCACAGAAAATAATACCCGACTGCGGTGTTGGCAGGTGAAGGATACAGAAGGCAGAGTGTGAAGATTCAGAATGCGCCTGAAATTTTGTGAATGAACAGTTCCTTAGTTCCTTGTGGTGTTTGTCATGTGCCTGGGGTGCAAATCGTATGTATTATGATCCACTTTATGCCTCTGGTGCATTTACTATTTTAACGTTATTATAGAACGAGGATATAATAGCAGCTACCTTCTAAAGTCACATGGCTGCCGTTTATTATTAAATGCTTCACATGGCACACTGTCCTAGCAACCCTGTGAGGTGAATATAACCATCATCGCCGTGTCAGACGAGGAAACTGAGGAACAGAGAAGTTAAGTAACTTCCCTGGACCGAATGAGTAGTAAGGGACATAAGCGGGGCTGTACTCCAACCACTACATTATCCCATTCCCTGAGAGCCCATTTCACTTCTCTGGGCCTCACCTTTTCTCATCTGTAAAATGGGGATAAAAAATTACATCAAAGGGCTGACCTGAGGATTTTAAGGGATCATGTCTGCAAAGTATGTAGGACACTCCCCAACACACTGCGATGAATATCACCTAAGATGAATGTCTACGGTACTCCTATACTCAGGCTGCCAGGAAGGACTTACTTCTGAGCAGGGCCTTGAGAAGATGGTATTGCAGCCAAGAGTCAGGGAAAGGTGAGGGATGAGGTGCCCAATGAAGCTCATTGATTTAATAAACTCACCTCTGCATCTCAGCCCCCTTCCCCGGGTCCCCTGGAGCTCATCCTCTGCTGAGAGGGCCAGGGTCCCTCTGGGCAGGGAAGTCTGTTTTGGTCCCATTTCCATTACACACTTGGCTGAGCAGAGGGGGAGAGGAACCAGCGGCTGCCAGGCAGTAATTAATTGCCTATTTGGACTCCTGCTGTCACCTAGATGGAGGATACAGGACAGCTCCTGCCTGGGCCTGGGCCTGAGCTGGCTGATGGCTGGGAGGGGAGTGTCCCTCCACGTCTTGCCTCCACTGTCCTCTCTGAATCCATGCCCAGGCCATCTGGGGAGGAACTATGGCAGAATAAAGGCAACTTCTGTCCACTTTGACAAAAAGACCTTGTGGTTCTGGCCAGCGGTACTTGAGACCACTGCAGGGTGCTCTGTCTCGGGTACTTTCTCGAAGGCATTAAGGGTCACTTTGCTTTAGCCTCTGAGAAGCGGCTCTTGTGAAGGGAAGAGCATCCAAGACCCAGAGTTTTAGGACCCTGTGTTCTCATCCTGGCTTTTCCATCCACTGGCTGTGTGACTTTGGACAAGGCACTTGCCGTCTCTGAGCAATCCACTTTCCTCCTCTGGAAAAAGGAGTGGAGGAGGAGGCAATCATACTCCTGTGGACTTGTGCTTTTTTCTGCCTCCAGAATCCATTCTCTTGGAGAATCACCTGCCCTGCCCCCATTTCATAATAATCCTCCTTGGTGCCTATGGTATGGGTGGGGTCAACGCTGCAGGTCCCAGGGACAGAGATGTGACCCAGGGAATTTTCTTCGAGCACGTTTGAGAAAAAATCCTCTTCCTTACAACCTAAAGAGGCCTGAATGATACAATTACCTATCCTTGAGTGTTATAGGGGTAAACTGTGGAAGTAATGTAGTTGATAGTACTTTGCAAGCCTCAAGGCACAAGGTGCATCTGCGAATAAAATCATCATCATCACCATTGTCAACATCATCAACATCATTGTCATTAACATCATTATCATTGCTATCACTTGGGCCCCGAAGACCTTAGCTAGAATGAAATGGGTTTCCTAATCATTTGGCAGTGGCTTGCAGGAGACTTGGATTCGGAGGCTCACTGGATCTCAGTGGGAAGGATTATCTGATCAATTAGTGTTGTCTGCCCTGAGCGTAGCAGGGGATAGTGCTCTGTGTTTGGTCATTCTTTATTCACCTCTCCTGGGTTGGAGATGAACACTCAAGGTTAAGTGACATTTCTGGAATTATAAGCAAAAGCAAGTCCTCAAACTAGAGACCAGACAGGGGCCCATAGGATACAGGGGTGAGTTCAGCCAGTCAAAGCCAGAGCTTATTTATGGGAGGCTTTCCTGCACCAAAAGTTTGGAGATTGGCCTGCACATGAGAAGAGAATGAAAGGAGTGATCCTAGGCAGAAGAAGCGGCAGGAAGCTCAAAGCGGACAAGGGGAGGTATGTAGGCTGGGGGTCTGCAGTTGAGCCCCCTCTGGCCTGGGTACTACTCTGCCTACCCGGCCACTGTTGGTTGGTGGATGTCTCATCCTGCATCCTCATTTTGGAGTTTGTGTTTGGGTCAAGACTTATGGACTAAACATTCTGCCTCTAAGAAGAGCTCTGATGAGGACACCCACGGGAAAGGCTACAGCTGGAGGCTTCCCCTCTGCAACCCTGCAGCTAAGATTCCCATGACCCCCTCAGCCTCATCACCTCCAGGGTTTCCATGACCCAGGTTCTCAACACAAATTCCTGAACTGGCTTGTCCTGAGCCCCCCCCCACCCCCACCCCATGGCTGGGTCTTGGGGAATCCTGAGTCTTTACAAATCAAGCACAGTCAGGTCTGAGCAAAAAGTCCACTCCTGGCCACTGCTCTGGCTGGAAAAGTGGCAGAGGTTTTCTAATTGATTTGTCTCATGGTAATTATGTTTACAATGCTCTGACTATATATATCAGGCATAAGCAAAGCATTTCCTGCTCATTACTTCAATGGACTCTCACAGCAGCCCTGCCAAGCAGGTATTAATACTTCCATTTTACAAAGGAGACAGCGAAGACGTAGAGAGTTGAAGTGCTTTGCCCAAGGTCACAGAGCTAGTATGTGGCAAATCTGAGTTTCCACCCCAGGGCTGTCAAACCCCACATTTCTAAGGAGCCCAGGGGCAGCGCCAGCCTCACCTCGCTCCTGTGCATGTGCCTCAGTTCTCATCCCCCAGCGTCTGAACGTCCAGCCACCCTTCTCTGTACCAGGCCCATGCTGAGGTGGCAACTGGGGGCATGCTGGGCCACTTCTTGTCCACTGACCTGGGAAAGCTCCGGGCAAGGTCTAGGAACAGGGAATGTCAAGTGTGGAGGGAGTTAGGGAGCAGAGAAAACAAATTGGAAAGATAGAGCTGCAAGGCGGGATGTAATCACATTGTGTTCTAAATATCAGGAATCAGGAAGCCATTGACCGTGACCTGCAACAAGGTCATAGAGTGGGGCTCACCTTAGGTAGCTTAGCTGTAGAGTAATGTGGGGGAGAGGTCCCCCGAAGAAACAGTCTCGTGACCAGAAGAACAAGGTGGGAAAAGGGACGTCCTAGCTTAAGGGTGCTCTCAGAAGCGTTCCAGAAAGAGGTGACACCTGGGTTGAGCCCTGCGGGCCTAGAAGGAGTTGTCCAGGTGAAGAGGGCGTGGGGAGGGCGATATAACAAGGCTCAGATGTGGCAATAGGTGCGTTTGGGAAATTGCAAGTATTTCATTGGCTGGACCAGGGAACACACAAGGAAAGGACACAGGGCCTTCAGTACATAAGGGAGGGTCAAGCAGCTTAGGCTGGTGAAGAAGAGGAGGGATTGGAGAGCTGACCTGGTACAGAGCCAGACGCCTCCAGTCAGAGGGGACTGATGGGCTGGGGCTCTGGGCGGGGTGAGGATGACAGCAGGGAGGGGCAATGTTGTGACCCCACCACATGGGGTGGGCCAGAGCTGGGGGCCAAAGGAAGCAGCCTCTAGGGAAAGAGGGGACCTGGAGAGGGCTGGGCTGATGGGCTTGTGGGCAAGGATCCAGACCCAGTAGCGTCCTGGAGGGCAGATGCCGGAGGGAAGCACGGGGGACCGAGGGAATACCTAACACGGCCCAAGGGGAGAGGGTTGCGGAAGACTTCCTGGAGAAGGAGAGATCCAAGAGTTTTGCAAGATTAAAAGTTGAGGGCTCTCTGGTACAAGTTTACCAACTTGTATACTGGCGCACTCTCGGGGCAAGGCTGTGGCTCAGTGGGTAGGTGTGAACAATTCAGGCAGTAGATATGATGCCTTTCCATCGAGGTCAGAATTAGCCCCTTGCACGGCGGAGGGGGACTGACTACAGCCGCCGGGACCTGGGGGAAGCAGGGGTTGACACCAGCGGTTGGGCAGGGTGGCTTTGAGGAGGAAAGGAGACCAGTGAGGAGGCAGGTACAAGAATCCAGGTGAGAGGCAATGAAGTCGGACCTTGGGAGATGGCAGAGGGCAAGGGAAGGAGGTGCCCTCCATGCTGGAGACTGTCCCGTCACTGAAACCGGTCTGCTTTCATGGAACTTGTGATCTAACGGGGGAGCCAGACGTTTGGTCAGAAAATCAAACAAATAGCCCTGGGCTGTGGTGTGCGATGAAAGAGAGATTCCGGAGCTGTAACAGCCGTTGGGAAGGGGATGTAACTCATTCTAGGAAGTAGGAGGTGAAGACAGTGCTCCCGGAAGAAGAGCTGACCCTACATCATGGATGTGGAGTACAAGGAATCATGCGCATCCTTAAAGCTCAGCCCATCATGTTAGCTTTTCCAGAAAGCCTTCGCTGGCCTCCTCGTGCAGAGACACATGCTTCCCTCCCCACGCTCCCCCTGTCCTGCATTACTTAGGACATCACTGACACTTAGGTGTCCAACAGCCCCAACAGACTGGGCCCTTCCAAGGCTGTGATTCTGCCCCATTTGCCTCTGTCCGCCTCCCCATCCCCAGCTCCCGGCGCTGGCAGAGAGTTGATGCCACTAAATGTAGGTGTCACAGCCCCATTACAGGTTGGGGCGGGGGATGCATTTGTCATCACTCTTGTCTTAGTTCGGGTTCCCCCCAAAGCGAGAACTTGGGTGCAAGTGGTTTAGTTGTGAGGTGATCCTAGGGAACTCAGTGAGGGAGTGGGAAGGGAGAAAGCCGAGGAAGGAAAGGGGTACTGACAACTGGGTTGCCGCTGTGGACCACTGGGGCGCCATCACGTTGGAGACCCTCAGAGGAAGCGTGTGGAACGTGTCTCAGAATTTTCCCACCAAGAGACAAAGTGGAGTATTAGTCCATTGATACCCAGCACCGCCCTTGCAATCCCCAGTACTTCCAAGGTGCCCTGTGAGTGGGCTGGACCAACTCTCATGGCACCAGAGAAAGCCTTCAGGCTGAGGACAAAAGTGAACCAGCACTTGAGATGGGAAGCCGCCAGGGAGCCCTGGAACTGTCCACCAAGGCTGGAAATGAGCTTGGAGGTGGCCAAGGGAATGTAGGGCGGGGGGCATCAACAGTCTGCTACCATTGTCCACTCCAGGCTCCAAGCCATCACCAAGCCACTCCGCAGTCATCTTCTGAGTTCAGACACAGCTTCGGAATCCTCACCATGGTGCCCTGGGCAGCCACCCATTCATCAGGGGAGCATTCGAAATGAAACATATTTGCTGTTCTAGTGAAGATGCATGGACCCACGGATCAGACCCAGAGCCCCCAGTTTCCAGCGCTGGGGGAAAGGCTGGAACAGTGCTGTGTAGACTGAGAGGTGCTGGGAGTTTGTCAGCGAGGGTCATTGAAATGACCTCAGAACAAAGTCCAAAGTCTCTGCTCACTGGGGCTGACCTTTGGGCAGCTGGGTCTCATCCTAGAGTGGTCTTTTTTTTTTTCATGCAGTACATTCCTGCAGGAAATTTCCAAAGCAGATGGTGGGGCTACCCAAGGGAGGCGGGCTGGGTCTACCAGAGAGCGGCAGCATCTGACAGCACAGGCAGCGCTTCTGAACCGTCTGAGCAGAGGCATTCCATCCAGATGGAGCAGGAAGGAGGCCTCCAGAACTGGAGCTGCTGGAGGTTTCAGCAGATCCTGCCCAGGCCTCCTGCTGTCTCCCCAGGCCAGGAGCTAAGAGGGTGGCCCTGGAAGATGTCTTTGAGTGGAACTGCCAGGCCTGGGGATCTTACCCTGTGGCCTCAAGAACAACGTTTTGGAGGTGGAGACTTCTAAGTATCCATCAAATTGATCAGAAACCGCAAAGACCAGATCGGAAACAGGTATAATGACATAACCTTCTCTACTTAGTCCTTGGGATCGTGAGCAGGCCACTGTAGCCCCTCCCTCCAAAGCAGGGGAGGGTCTAAAACAGCCAGTGGGAGGGGAAGCCTGGGACTCCCCACCCCACTTGTTCTTCCAGTGGGTCAGCTCCACCCAGCACCCCTTGACTCTTCACACTGAGGAGATTTGGGGTTCCTTTCCCTTACCTGTCTTTGGCTGGGCCCCCGAGAGGCCAACTCTGAGACAAGGATGTGGGTGCTGGGAGTTTAGATGGCGGGTGATTCCAGGAACATCAGTAGGAGAGCAAGCAAGAGAGGGAAGGGAAGAGAGGTAAGAAACAAATGGGAGGGGGTTACTGAGCAGGTTTTGCTGAGGGCAGCTGGGGACCCAGCTGGGGACCCCTGGGAGACAGCACAGAACACACCTGTGCTGCCCGAGGAATGAGGGATCAGGACACTTATTCCCCATCATCCACTGAGGGCAGCTCGGTGCAGGGGATGGACTCCCAGGCATTCCGGGCTGCCCCAGGCACCAGCTCACGGGAAGAGCCCATAGGACACAGCGCAAACTGGGATGGGGATTTCTCATGAGATGTGAGCAGGTACCGATGACACCTGCTATATCACCCTTCTCCATCTTTCCTCCCCTTTCTCCTTTTTTCCCCTCTCTTCTTTCCTCCTTTCACCTTGAGATCCTTACCGTGCCTCATGTTCTCAGCACCTTTTCCAAGAGTTCCTGGAATCTAATGTTTCTTAAAGTGTGGTCCCCTCGATACCTGGGATTTTTGTTAAAAATGCAGATAGCAGGGCCTCAGCCCTACTAAACCAGTACCTTTGATTACGGGCCTAGGAACCTGCATTTAAACAAATATCCCAAGGGAATCTGATACATGTGGATGTTGCTAGCCTAACCCCATTACAGCAAGGTGACAGCAGGGAATTTCCGGTCAGTTATGGAATCTCCAGGCCCTGCCTTTGCCCCCACCCGACCACCTGACTTCTTGGGCTTGGATTCCACAGTCTGACTCCCTCCCTTCTCTCCAGGCTGCTTCTCTCGACCACCCATTGGGATGGCTGCATCTTGGGTGTTGCCTCTGCCCTTGATGGGTCCTTTGTAGGATTTAGGGCTTGGACCTTCATTCAGCAGTTGAGAGGTGGTGCCCCACCCCATCTACCATCCAGTCACATCTGCCACATCTGGCCAGATGCTCCTGAGGGTATCCCTGGTCCACGGGGAAAGAAATCAGATGGAGGTCCTTCTGTTCACACCAGCAGTCACAACAAGGCGTCCTACTAAAACACACTGTGCCCCAGAGTGACCCACGACTTCAATGTATGTAGCAAAATCCCCAATTCCAGGAGTGTCACACAGGCTGACCGCTGTTCATGTACCTTTGTACACAACCAGATGGCATAATATAGCCATGTACAAACTCAGGGACAATTTTACACTGTGTGTGCACACAACACACACAGAGGAGAAATCTCACAGCAAACCACCAAATCACCCATAGTAGCACACCATCTCACAATAACATGTGGCACACAAATTGTCACAGCATGAAAAAAACACTTTAGAGTCTGTGGTGACATAGCCACACACCACATAATATAGTGGCACAGCAAGATGGTGTCACAAACACACACACACACAAACACACACACACAGAGTAACTCAGGCACAGCAGCAAACACAGACACTTACATACAGGCAAAAAGAAACCCACACAGAGCACAGCCTCAGAGAAGCACATGGTCACGGTCACGGTCTTAATGTAACATCACACTCTGTTGAAAGAATAGACCATCTTACAGCCTGGGGCACGGAGAGGCAGCAACACACAACCCAACTCGACTGACTCGGCCACAGTCAGACGGAGCAGGGCAGACACGGGGTGCAGTGGAGACTGATGGTGAGGGGAAAGGTTGCCTTTATTTGAACAGATGTCTACTAAAGGAGCAGGGGTGTTATTTAGCTGCTTTGATGAGCTAATGGATTCCAGTAGCTGTGAGCCTGGGGGATTCATTACTGGCCCCAGGAGCAATTGCTGCGCCTACACACGCTTCCACCCTCACTGATTTCTCACTTCCTTGCTAGCGTAGCCAGCCTCAATCCCCAAAGCCAAAGCCCTATTTGAACAAGAAGGGCAGAAGCCGAGCAAATATTTGTGTCTTCAGGCCTCGCTTGGCACTCACTGGGATGAGGTTTCCTTCTGGGATCAAGAATAAATTTTGCCAGACAGATTCTGCTCGACTTGGCCTGGGTGGGAGGCAGGGGCTCAGGCTGAGCTCTGTCCTGCACCCCTCAGGTCATGCTGGGATGTCTCTTTCCCCTCTCTCCCTGCACTCACCTTGCTGCCTCTCTCTTCATTCACAGCCAGCCTCCCTCCCCTAGAGGGGTCTATATCCACTGCTTTACCTCCCATCCACTCCCAGCCCACTGTAATCTGGGACCCACTCACCATTCTTCCAAACTGCTGCATCTGGAGCCTCTAACGTCATCCTCATTCTCCTTGACAACTCGGTGGCCTGTGCAGCTTTTGGCCAAATTCTATCCCCTCACATCTGATTCCCAGTGAACACCCATCTCCTGCTTCTTTCTTACCTCTTACTTTGCCCCTTCCCATCTCCTTCCCAAGCTCTTCCTTGGCTGCTGCCCTGATGTGTTGGTGCTTTCAAGCTCCCAGTCACTGAACCCCTCTGAATGCTTCCAGGGGAACTTGGAAACCGCCCATGTCTCATGCAATCTATTACCCCTTCTGCTAGTGGTCAAGTGTGCAATGGTTAAGAGCACTACCCCCTAGATTTCCTTGGTTCAAATCCTTGCTTTGACACTTGATGGCTATGTGGCCTTGGGGAAGTTACTTTGCTTTTCTGTGCCTCAGTTTTCTCATCTGTAAAATGGGGACAATGATAACTTCTGCCTCATAGAGTTTTTTGATGGTCAAACGAGTTAATATATGTAAATTGCTTAGGACGCACCCAGCACATAGTAACTGCTACATCAGAGTTGGCTGTTATCATTACCTGCGACATGGTGATAATTTACACACCTGCATTTGTAACGAAAGAGAAATATGTTTTGTTAGTTGGTCTCACGGAGCTTGAATGCAAAGGGAGATAAACAATGAAAGACTAACAGATATCCCCCAAAGCACAGGCAGATATGACTGAGAGTCTCTGAATTTATGAACAAGCAGGTGGTTTCACCCTTGGGAACATCTCCCACTGTGGAAGCCAGCTTCCAGGATGGCCCCTAGTGATTCTCACCTCCTAGAATTCATGCCCTGGTGCAGTTCCCTTTTATAGTGGGTAGGGCAGTTAAACCATCTGGAGGAAACTCTGTCCCTCTGCCACCCCACACACACTCCACTCCCTCAGCAGCCTCTGTGGGGCAGGGAGGTGGGAAGGAAACCTCTATTCTGTTATCATCCTTTAACACTTGTGCTCTAGAAATAACATGATTAAGTCCAGAGAACAAGGATTGGAAAAGTAGGTGCATAATGGGGGCCAAGGATCCCTGGGTGACAGGAGAGAACTCTGGGGGCCTGCTGAGAAGAGTGAGCTGTGGCGAGGCGTAGGGGTCAGAGACAAGCTTCACTTGCTGCTGCTTTGCCCTGTAGGCTCTCTGAGGACCCCTCCCTAGGTGGAGAGGTTGCTCATATTTCCCTTATCTCTGTGAGCCAGTGACAGCCTGTCCGCCAAGGCCACTGATCTCATGGCGTTGTTATCATCCTGTGCCTGTCACCAGCCAGGGCTGTGGGGCTGTCGATTTCTGATGAACAGCACCTGAGCGCCAAAGGGACTCTGTTCTTGGCCTTATCTCCGGCCTGTGTATCCTGCTTGGGCTCCACGTTCACGGTCCCAGTGGAGCCATCACTGTACCAGTAGCAGCCCCTGGGGTACCCAGATAAGGCACTAGCTGTCTGTACCCTGAGCTCTGAAGTCAATGGCTGTGGGGAGGGGGTAACACCCAGACTGGCGTCTCCAGGCCGGGTCAGTATCTCCAGGCATCTTTCCGGGGGCACTGTGGCAGTTCTGGCCATGCCAAAGGCACAGAACTAAGCTTGGGGAATGTCCCCAGCTTCAGCATTCACTAGCTGTGTGGAATTACACATCTTTTCACTTAGGTACAATTTCCTTCCCCAGCTGAGCAAGGGAGGAAAAAGAGTCAGCACCAAGGACAGCGCGTTGCAAGGCTTTCCACGAAAAGGTGGAAGGAAGAAAAGGGGGGAGGGAGGGAGGGAGGGAAGGAGGAAAGGAAAGAGGGAGGGGGGAGGGACGAGGCAGAGAATGGTGAGGGAAGGGGAAGGAGAATTCTTTTGCAGGCCAAATAATGGTGTGTTATTTTGGGGTCTGTACTTTTCAACTTGCTCAGTGGTTGAAGAAAAGGTTGACTGTTTGGCCAAGGCAGAATGAGTGAGGCTAAGTCTTTCGGATGTTAGATAGGAAGGACTTGGGGCAGTTAGAGATTCCACATCAATATCGGCCAAAGAAGGAACTTGAGGGAAATGACAACAATAATCAGTTAGTTTACTGTGTCATGCTCTCTGCTAAGTTCTATATGTGCTGCGACTCATGTAATCCACCCACCAACCTTGTGATATAGGTGCTATCATATCCCTCATATTACAAATGAGGAAACAGAATATAAGTGAGGCTTAATAACTAGACTGAAGTCACACTATAGAAGATGGCAATGCCTGGGACTAGGGGAGAAATCCCTGCTTATCTTCCCCTCCATTCCACCCCTTCCGGATCACCCTCCATCCTCTTTGAGTGTCTTGTATCTCTTTGAACTTTCAATACAAAACTGGTCTCTCCTTAACTCATTGGCTCACGTATCCTCATGTTTGCAGAAGGGGAGTTATGTTTTCCATCGTGTAACTTAAAAAGCTCTTTTAGATTTTCCTGGGCTGGAATCAGCCAGTGCATTGTTTGGTTCCCTATGTTCTGCAGCAGGGAGTTTGCTGATCAGGGAAGGCCCCAAGGTCTGACTTGCAGTCACTCTGTGGCTGATTCCCAAGGAGGGGTGATGTAAATGGACTTTTGACAGCATCAAATATAAGGTTATCTCAGGAAAGCTCCATGTGCCTTTGGCTGATCCAATGTGAAAGGAATAGCTAGGTGAAAAGCAGTATATACCCAAGGTCAAACTTTAGCTTTGCTGTCAACCTTCAGTGATTTTGAGCAAAACACCGCTTCTCTCCATAAATCATGGAGGCCCCACAATTTCAAACAGGGCAGATACTTGGCACATGCTACTGAATAGGTGTGAGTTTTCTCCATCTAATTTTCTTTGTAAAGTCAAGACGGGCTTCACTGCCTTGTAGCATAGCCCCATCTCTGTGTCTGAGGCTGTGTTCTACACTGAGGATGAAACTGGAGGTGGAGATGTGAGGGGGAGCACCTGCTAGTGGGAGCTTAACCTTGGGCAAGTTGGGAGTAGGTGAACAGCAGATGGAAAAAGGTTTGGGTAGCCTGGATAAATGAGAGTTGTCACACACTCTAACTCTTTGGGGAAGCTCAGAAATCCTCCCTCATGCACATAGGAATCTCCAGGGACATAATTCCTGGTGATCTGGTAGATCTGACTTATAAAACTTCTAAGATCTTATCTGATATCTGGCTTAGTAAGCCAGAGAATGTAGAGGGATATTTTGAAGGGTGAATCAGTTAATAGACAGATAATGCATGCCCAAGAATTCAAGCTTTGCAGACAAAGATCCAGGTTCAGATTCTGGCTCGGTGACTCCCTAGCTGTTTGACCTAGGGAAAGTCACTTAGTGTCTTCATCTGTCTGAGGACAGTTAAATTCAAGAGATCTGTTTAACCCCTAAGTTGACAGGTCAAGTAGACCATTGGATAAATAGGGCTGGACCTCAGAAGCGAGGATGGGGCTGGAAAAATTAACATGGCAGCCATTGTCTAAAGATGATATTAAAAGCTATGAGAATGAGTGAATTCCCTGCAGGAGGTTGGGAGAGAGATGAGTTACTTTGAACAAGTTGCTCAACCTTTCCGTGTCTGTTTCTTCATCATCAAAATGGGGATGATGTTAGTACCTTCCTCATTGGATTGTTCTGAGGGTAGGATTTAGAAAACTCTTGGTCAAGCATTTAGGGTCTGGTATATGTTCAATATGGAGACTAATGTTATTAATCTTCACCCATCCCTTCAAGACAGGTGTAATCATCCCCATTTTACAGACAAGGAGACTGAGGCTCAGAGAGTCTAATGTTTCATGGCAAGTGTGCAACAAATCAATGTCTACATGCAAAGTCCATGCCACACTGCTTCTAGCCTCTGGGGGAATAACCTATGAACACATTAAAAAAAATTGAAGGGGTGAGTTTATGAGTCTTGCCAGAAAGGACAAGGCTGACCCTCCAAGTGGCAGTGGTAGGAGACTCTGGGCTTGGAAGAAGGTGTGATTGGGTGGAAACTACCATAGTCTTTAGGATGAATTCCCAAGACAAAACCCCAAGTTATGTGCACACTCAGTTTCCCATTTCACACGTGTGAATGCTTCCTTGGCAGTCAGTGTTTTCAGTGATTCCAGCTCCTCCCAGTTCCAGAAGCCAATGAAGCAATGTCCCTGCAAGGAGTGACTTAAAGCCAGTCCCATTTGCCTTCTCAGATGAGTCAGTGAGGCAAAAAATTTAGACAATAAAGAGAGTGAATGACAGGCCTCCCCAGCTGGCTGAGCTGGCCCTTGGGGAGAAGGAGTCAATGAGCTCCTGTCGCAGCTGTGCTGGCTCCTCAATTTCTCCATCTTCTCGCTCCTGCACAGCCCCTTTCCCTGCCTTGCTTGCTGCCTTGGACACTGATTGCAGCAACTCAAGCAGCGAAATGAGACCATGCAGGCTCTGGGGCATCTCTAGGTCAGTGGCGTGAGAGGAGGGGTGGAGGGAGGAGGCAACTTGGTTCTCTTCGCAAATGATTGCACAACTTTCCTAGCTCCTCAAAAGAGGAACTTCCTCGGGAATACCATGGAGATGACATACAAACAGGATCCCTGGAACTCACGGTTAATAATACCATTAAAAATAACTAACACTGGGGGGGGGGTGTCATTATGTCAGGCACTGGACCAAGTGTATTACATGCAGTACCTCATTTAGTTCTTACAACAGCCTTCCAATGCTGGTACTATTAGTATTCCCATTTTGCAGATGAGGAGACTGAGCTCAGAGAAGTGACATTTTCCTAAGGTCATACAACATGTACTTGGTAGATTTGGCTTTCTTTTCTTTTTAAATTAATTAATTAATTTATTTATTTTTGGCTGCATTGGGTCTTCGTTGCTGCGCACGGGCTTTCTCTAGTTGCGGTGAGGGGGGCTGCTCTTTGTTGCAGTGCGCGGGCTTCTCATTGCGGTGGCTTCTCTTGTTGCAGAGCACGGGCTCTAGCCGCGCGGGCTTCAGTAGTTGAGGCACACGGGCTCAGTAGTTGTGGCTCACGGGCTCTATCTAGAGCACAGGCTCAGTAGTTGTGGCACACAGGCTTAGTTGCTTCGAGGCATGTGAGATCTTCCCGCACCAAGGATTGAACCCATGTCCCCTGCATTGGCAGGGGGGATTCTTAACCACTGAGCCACCAGGGAACTCCTTGGTATTCCTTTTTTAAATTTGTTTTTTATTGAAGTATAGTTGAATTACAATGTTGTGTTATTACTGCTATATAGTATCAGTTATATATATTCTTTTTCATATTCTTTTCCGTTATGGCTTATCACAGGATATTGAATATAGTTCCCTGTGCTATACAGTAGGACCTTGTTGTCTAACCATTCTGTATATACTAGTTTGCATTTGCTAATCCTAAACTCCCATCCCAACCCTCTCCCACCCCCTTCCCCCTTGGCAACCACCAGTCTATTCTCTATGTCCCTGATTCTGTTTCTTTTTCATAGATACGTTCATTTGTGTCATATTTTAGATTCCACATATAAGTGATATCCTATGGTATTTGTCTTTCTCTTTGTGACTTACTTCACTTGTACTTGCTATATTTGGGATTCAAACTCCAAAGTTCAGGCTGGATTGCCTCTCTCCTTACACTTTGTCATGTAGAACAATAAGTCAGTTTCACTAATTTATTCAAAAATTAGCCAGTCTGGTGTGGTAATGGTCACTAAACCAGGTGTCTATTATTCCCTTATTGGCCCTATGTTTTTACCAGTAAAACCTTGGGTTGTGCATTTTCTTGATACTGGCTCAACCACCTGGTTGACATTCTTGTGTTTGCGGTCAACTAGAACCTTCAAATCTTTCTCATATGAACTGGGACTGAGTCAGTATTGTCCGGCCTGAATTCATACAAAACACAATGATCTCAAGAGATTTTACTGCCATAGGGAATTGGTTTCCTTCCCCTAAGTAGTCCAAAACAGGGGTATTACATTTAGATTGGATTTTACTTTTTCCTGTTTTTTTTTTTTTAAATCAAGGTATAACTAACACACAATAAAGTGTTCTAATCTCAAGTATACATCCTGCTTGGTGAATTTTCACCCAGATCAAAATAGAGAATATTTCCCCTATAGGATTCCCAGTCAATACCTCTACCCCAGAAGTGATCACTATGGGTTTCACTTTTAAATTTAAAACACCCACAATTACAAATTACAGCTTTTGCAAAATGAGATTTAAAAGTGTAATAGAATCCTTCTATCCTGGAAATTAAAATTGTTCAACTTTCCTTTTCCTCAGCTGCTTCTAAGCTTTGAAAATCTATTTTCCTCCTGAGATTTGACAACTTTTCAATGTCATGTCTTCTATTTAAAAAATACTTTATATGTTTGTATGGTTTGTATTTAAGTATTTAATTCATTTGGAATTTATTTGATTAGTCGTCTGATGTGAAGGTCGAAACATATTTTTTTTCCTAACCAATTAACCTTATGCTATTTATTGACTGTTTCTCTCTAAATTGATCTTTGAAAGTTCTTTTATTATAAATTAAATAATTATATGTAACACATTTCCCATCCCCAAATTAGAATGCTAATGATACCCCCCTCACAAAATGAGACTGAACATCAGATTATGTGGAGTAAATTAAGTATAGGATCTGGCACAGTCACAGTTCTGGCACATAGTGGGTTCTCAACAAGTGGTAATTCCATCGCCTCTCACCCACTCCCGTAGACACTCTCCTCCTCCATGTTTAAGGCTCTGTAACTATGGAAAGAGGAAAAAATTTCTTACGAGACTGCCCAACAGGCTAACCTGGAGGTCAGATGTGCACCTAGAAGGTAGAAGACCTCTGATTTGGATGTTTATAGAGATACTATTTATTTCCTGAGGGCCTAGATGTTGACCTGATTTGGATGTTTATAGAGATACTATTTATTTCCTGAGGGCCTAGATGTTGGATCAATTACTCCCAACTGACAGTTTTGAAAATGATGCCAGTGCATGATAAAATTTTCTGTGGCTCTTAGTGAAATGATTAAGATAAGTACAATGAAGGGAGTTTTTATAAATTCATTTTAACTAACTGTATTTTAGTCTGAGATTATGACCCTCCTACCTTTTCAGTTTTTAAATGTGCTGATTTTTATTAAAAGATGGAGAGAGTAGGTGATAGTTGATGTTCTTAAATGTCTTTTACTTGGAATTGTCCTTGATCATTTTTAACTTTACTGGTTCACAAAATCCTTAAATCTTGGAATAATATCAACTTTGAGGTTCATTGCCACATCTGCAAAACAGAATTCAATGATTCTGGGTTGACATTTTTTCCATTCCTCAGAGCACCACCCACTATACATAGTAGGTAATCAGTAACTTTTGCAGACTTACTGAATGAATAATATTGTAGTATAACATCTGGCTGTGTGTTTATCATTGACTGGAAAGAAACTGTTGAAAGAGGCCAAACTTGGTGGACTGAGAAGTATGCACCAGGCATTTACCTCTGACAAGCTTTCCTCTCATATCCAGCCGTCAGCACCTCGGACAGCTCAGCTACAATTACACGGGTCTCCGAGGAAACCTATCTAAACACAGACAAAGGCATTTTTACATCATCTTTTCTCTACTTCATTATTTAAACAAGAATCTCTTGTTCATACACAAGCTTTCCTCTTTGCTCGTTTAAACCTCCCTCTCAGATTGTTTGCCTCATGATCTGCAATTCCCCAGCAAAACGGCCAGCTTCAAATCTGAGCTTCAGAAATGCCAATTTTAATTAAAAGTGCAATTTTCAAATCCACCTAGAGCTCAGATAGATACGGCACACTTGCTGCCCTGTGATCTTTCTGGCTTCTTTGTTGATTAAAATGGGTGCTGCTCTAAGTGCTTTGTCAAATCTTCACAAAAACGAGAAGAAATTGACACTTACACCTTTATACCAGCAAGAAAGTGATATATTAGATTCACCCCTATTGCCACAAAAGCTTGCTTTTGGCTTAAAGACAGCAAGAGGCCAAGAGGTCCCTAGTGATAACTCTGTTTCGATGCTTCAGCCTTAAAGGCTTTCTCTCCAGCTGGTGGTGGTGTAGGGGAGAGTTACTATGCCATTATCCCATTGACTTCTCCACCCCTGTCTTCCTAGACAGTTCCCTTTGTGCCTATGCAAGGACTTTGAGCTTTTAGGGTAATGGTTCTCTAACTTTAGTGAATATAAGAAAAGCATTAAAAGCTCTCTTAGCAGATTCATTGGCTCTACTTCCTAGAGATTCTGATTCAATAGGATTTGGGTATGACTCCAGAATCTGAATTTTAATGAAGCACCAGATGATTCTGATGAAGGAAGATCATACTCTGAGAAAATTTGTTCTAGCAATTCCCAGAAAATTTACCACAAGGATCTAAGCTGTAAAGTGGGTGAGAAACCCTGTGTAGGGAATCTAGAGGTGTGACCCTGTCCAGCTCTGATATTTGCATTCGGGTGTTCTTGAGCAACTCATTTCCCCTCTGTGTTACCATTTCTCTATCTTTATAGATGAAGGATGTTGGCTTCAGTTCCTGAGACCACCTCCAGCCCTCCCATCAGCATGCTGGGCTTCTCATGGACATGACCAGAGTAGAGACCCCTCATTGAGGCTACAATGATATTTTCTTTTTCTGCCCCTTTTTAACAAAAATTATGAAATATGCCACACATCTAGAAAAACTTATGACATAAATGTACACGGTTATTTAATAATTCTAAAGTAGACATCGGTGTAACTACCACTCAAATTAAAGAATGGAAAATTGCCTGAAACCACCCATGTGATCCTTTACAATCATGCCCCCATCCTTCCCGTAGAATAAGTCACTATTCCATTTGCTACGGTCATTTATTTCCTTGCTTTCTTTTATAGTTTTACCACATTTGCATGCATCCCAAAACAGTATCTTAGTTTTGCCTACTATGAATTTAATAAAAATGGACTCCTGTTGTACGTATTCTTTGGTGTCAATATAAGAAAGATTTATCCATGTTGCTATGCATGGCTATAGTTCATTCATTTTCACTGATGTATAGTATTCTATTGTATGATTACACCACAATTAATTATTCTACTGTTGATGGGTATTTGGGTTGGTTCCAGTTACTAGCCATTACAAACCATGCTGCTATGATCATTGTGTATGAATCTTCTAATGTTATGTACATAACTGTCTCTGGAAAGTAATGGAATTGCTGGGTGATAGGGCTTGCATATCTCCAACTTTGCTAGATAATGCCCAACTGTTTTATAAAATGTACCAACTTGCACTCCCACTAGCAATGACTGAGAATTTGTGGTACTCCTCCTTCTCTCCAGAATTCTATGGATACTCTCTCTTTTCAGAGTCTTTGAACATGCTGATCCTTCTTTTTAGAGCATTCTCTTTCCATATTTTCTTATTTATCTTGCTAAGTCTAGGCAGTCATTAAGGACTCTTAATCCTGGCAGCCTTCTCTGACTCCTCAGATCTGGGTTATGTGCCCCCCATACTCCCATAGCCCCCTCCATTGTCCTCTCCATAGTATGTATCACATGTATTGTAACTTCCTATTCACTCACCTGTCTTAACCAACCCCCCACCCTCCCACTCATACACCAGACTGAAGGATCCATGAAGGCAGGGGGTGTATCTTGATCTAATGCAGTGCCTAGCACACAGCTCAATACATGACTGTTGAATGAGTAGAATCCATTTCTGCCCTCAACTCACGGCTCCCCTCAACCATTGAGAAGCCAGGTGAGCATTAAGGCTTTTCATAGAATTGTTGCCAAAACAACATAATAACTCTGGGGAAATTAATTGTTAGATCTGGCTCTTTCATTAGTAGCTCATCAAAGGACTGTGAGCCCCCAGGGGGACTCTTAAAAATAAGTAACCGATCAGCATGGAAGAAAGGGCATCCTCTTCCCAGCACATCCCCCCACTGCCACCACCACGAACACACAAACAGACACACCTCCTGCGAATTGCTGGGCCTGGCCATTTAACACAGTTATTACCAACACCCACTTAGTGAATTATGAGAAACAGCCTCGAGAGAGCTTTCAAAGATCTTCAAATGGATGTTTAAAAGCCTGCAGTTTCTCAGACAGGCTCAGCTAATGGCATTTATTACTTGGAGGATAGGGTATTTACATAAAGCTGGATTTTTATTATAACGGTCAGGTGGTTCCCGAGAGGGAGGGTGGAAGGGAGAAGGGAAGGTGAGGATACAAACCTTCTACTTAAATTTGATTTGGACAGATGCTGTCAAACTTAGGGCAGGGGTTGAGTGGGGTGATCCTGGGGCAGGAGAGGCCAGGTATGGAGAACAAGAGAGTCAGCACGCTGGACAGCTCAAGGTGTCTGCCATTGATCTATTGGCACACTCTCAGACAGCTCTTTCCTACTAGGGTCCTTCCATGGATGATTTATGGATGTCCCTCATTTATCCCAGCTATAGTCTGGAGTGAAGATAATCCAGGGTATTCACTATCTCCTGGCTTCACCAGTGGTTCTAGGGATTCCTATGTACTCGTCTGCATGACAGTGGTGATGAAGACGAATTAAAGCCAGTTGTTGCTGACTTCAAGGAGCTTGAATTAATTGTCTATTTCTGGGTAATAAACCACCCCCAAAACTTTGAGGCATAACACAACAATTATTTATTGTGATTCTGCTGATTGGGTGATTCTTTTACTGGCCTTTCCTGGGTAACTTACACAACTGTAACGAGCAAGTGGATCCTTTGGGGCTGGGGGATAAGACAGCGAGTACAAATTTAATGAAGGTGATTCCAAGAATGAGTCTGGAAGATGTGTCTTCCAGGTGGCCAGCACTGAGAAGAACATTTTAGGAAGAAGAATCGGCATGTAAGCAAAGGCCTGAACTGGCTGGGGGCTGTTTGGGAGCCATAGAGATTGGGAAGTGGTTCTGAACGGCCAGGTCATAAAAGGGAGAATGATTTCAGATGACTCTGGGGAGGTGAGTAAGGCACTGGATACCATGTAAGGAACTTGGCCATTATCTTGTAGATTTTGAGGAGACCTGGAGTGACAAATATTATTTAAAAGAATAATTACCAAATATCAGGCACATTACTGAGCATTGGAAATACAGCATTTAATCCTTGCTATTATCGTCATTTTACACATGAATAAAGCGAGTCTTACCCAGGTAAGTGGTAATTACCCAGGTAATAAGTGGTGAGGATGTGATTCAGAACCAAGAACCTGGCTTTAGAACTGGGTATTTTCATCGCTATATTCCATAGTTCTTCTGGGGGACCTTGGAGTTTGGAGTGTGACAGGTAATGAGAAATGAGGCAAAATTAAATTTTCATTTCAGCAAAATGGGGGAAGATTCCATAATTAAATAAATATGGAGGGCTTCCCTGGTGGCAGAGTGATTAAGAATCCACCTGCCAGCACAGGGGACACGGGTTCGAGCCCTGGTCCGGGAAGATCCCACATGCCGCGGAGCAACTAAGCCCGTGCTCCACAACTACTGAGTCTGTGCTCTAGAGCCCGCAAGCCACAGCTACTGAGCTCCTGTGCCACAACTAGTGAAGCCCGCGTGCCTGGAGCCTGTGCTCCGCAACAAGAGAAGCCACCGTAATGAGAAGCCCATGCACCCTAACGAAGAGTAGCCTCCCCTCGCCACAACTAGAGAAAGCTCGCGCGCAGCAACAAAGACCCAACGCAGCCAAAAAATAATAAAATAAAAATAAATAAATAAATATGGAGAACGCTGGATCAAACAAAATTTATCAAGTTTCTTTACTGCTGGCCTCAGAGCCTAACGTGAGATACAAATATGCGCTAGACAGTAAGCTCCATGAGTGCAGGGATTTTTTTCCTCTCTTACTGACAGCTCTTTCAATCCCCAACACCCAGAATGGTGCCAGACATATAGTAGACGCTCAATAAATGTGCACTGAATTAATTAATATTGGGACTCTCCAAGGGCTTCCATATTCCAAAATTATTTAACTGTAGAATAGTCCTTTACCATGACTTATTTTTTCTATTGAGTCTTCAAGGAACAATAATGCTTTTAGAACACAATTGAGAAATTTAGCCTGAGAGTACATGAAAATTAAATCTAATTTTTATTGTGTACCCACTGTGTTTCAGACACTTTCCTTTTTTCATCCACTCATCCATGCCTCCAGGAAACACAAACTAAGAGCTTGCCACTCATCAAGTCCCCTACAAAGTACTAGGGGACAAAGATAAGAAGACATGTCTCATGCCCTCAGGAAGAATCCAGTCAGAGGGCATTTTCTCATTTTACATAGGATTTAATTTTATGGAATTTGCAACAATCTTGTGCAGTTTTCTAACTAATTAAGAGACCTGAGGCTCAGAGAGGTGAAATGACTTTCCTAAGGTCTTAGCACAGCCAGGTGAAAATGGCTGGCCCTTGCATGATGGACATCCCTCTCTTACTCACTGGTGGAGGAGAGAAGCAGTGGATGGCTTGGACGATACCACTCCATCTACACCATAGAATCCTGGACAGTCTGGGGCCAGGGCTGCACTGTTTCTTCAAACAGGTGAACTGAGGTTGTCACTGTTTTTTCCTGATGTGGGAATAACCTGCTTCTCAGTGGTTGGACCATGAAGGAGAATTCTGAGGCAGAGAAGCAGCTGACCCCAGATTGTGACTAGGACCTCCTGGGCCACCCAGTAGGTGAATCCTTGCTGCAGAAGCCCATTCCTTAGCCAACACACATCTTCTTGCTGTGGGAGCAGGTGAGGTATGAGGAAGTTCCTCCCATCACCAAAGGGTCCCACCTCCCGTGGTCACACAGGCACACACATATATGACTGTGCACACATATGCAGAGACAGCCACAAACATGTGCATAAAGACTAAAGCACAGAGGCACATGCACATGCACACCCATAACAGGGCACAAAAGTGCATGCATACAAAGAGCACACCCGTATAGATGCACACACGGGGGTCTGCACATGCATGCACAGTCACGTACCTAATAGCCATCTCTCCCTCTGGGGGACTCCATGCTGAAGTCCCTCCCTGGAAGGAGGAGGTGACGGGGGATGAGATGAGGCAGGGAACCAAGGCAGAGTGGGCCCATGGGAGTAGGTGACATGTTGTCCCTAGACAAGGCAGCTCTAGCCCAGGCTGGCTGCTTTCAAAATCTCTCCTTTCAGCCACAGGTTGCCCACTGGTTGTGAGGCCTCAGGACACCTGGCCTCTTGGAGATGCCAGCTCTTATAACAAAGCAATCACCTTGACAAGGGGAAGAACTTAAAAGAGGTTCCCAGGATCAGGGGTACTTGTGCAACCCCATTTAACAACCCTGAAATAAGTTGAATTAACTCCATCGTTTTGGGAGTCAGAATTGTCACATCACTTATTTCCTAAAATTAAATGTGATCAGTTTCAAATCCGCATCCAGCTGGCCAAGAAGAAAATTCAACTAGTCATATTGAGCTTTCTCCACCTCACCTCCGCCTCTGCCAGTTGAATTGAGGTCATAAGGGTTTACTCAGAGCAGGTCGCTTGGGGAGAATCCTCTTGTTCTCCATTCCCACTGGTTGCTATTGAAATGCTCATTGTTCAAACTCATATACAGTCATCTCTCTGTGTCTGTGGTGGACTGGTTCCAGGACCACCACCACCCTGGTCCACCCCAGGATAACAAAATCTGCAGATGCTCAACTGCCTTGTATAAAATGGTGTAGTACAGTCGGCCTTCTGTATCCACAGGTTCTGTATCCGCGGGTTCTGCATCCGCGGACTCAAACAACCTGCGGATACCGAGGGCTGACTGTAGTCCTTGAAGACATGTGGTTCTGAGGTCTGAATGTCAACCATGTACACAGGGACCCTTGCTGGGTCTGAAAACCCTGATGCCCTTCGTAGAGACAGGCTCCCAGGTGGCCTTCCTTAGCATTCTAGAGCTCTAGAAAGTCGGTATGCAAATTGTCACATACAAAAACTCCCTGAATGAGACTCACAATAGTGTCCTGGAGAACAATCAGTTAAAAGGAAGGGAACCACTGAAATATGTCTTCCTTTATCAGCCCGATTCTCCAACAAAATTGATCGACTCCACCACGCTTAATTCAAATGAAATGCACGTTCTCAGCGCTATAAAAATAACTTTATCACAGTCAAGAAGAGAACGATTAAACGAAATGAATATGTGGGTGATTGAATACAGGATGTCCAGTGACAGGGGATGGAGGATGAGGATTGCTATCTCGGTTCAGCCTCAGCTGGGCTTATGATGCTCCCAGGGGCTGCCCCATCCCTGAGCAGAGACAGGATGGCCACAGGGTAAATGCTGCCCCAGACATACCTGGCAGCCATCGCCTGGCACACCGACTGGTTGGCTGGGCTGGCCCGGCCTCACCCGGCCTCCCACTGCTGTCAGCGCAGAGAAAGCAAGATTGTGGTACCTGGGGTCAGACTGACAGGGTTTGGACGCCAGCTCTCCCACGTGATAGCTGTGCAGCCTTAGGTAAGCTGGCTAACCCCACTATGCCCCCCTTTCTCCTTCTGGAAAACTGGGATAATGATAACAATGGGGGCTTCATTGAGTTTGCTGTGAAGATTAAATGTTGTAACACACCTAAAGTAGAGTGACAGTCCCAGTGGAGGCCAGGGCCAGCTGACTCAGTGCTGGTGTTTCCACTCACTCAGATCTGTGCGGCACTGGGCCTGGCTGGGGGCAACGTGGAGGCTCTGATCCCTTGGGAAGGGGATCATCTTAGCTGGGAAGAGCCTTGCATGTGGCTGGGAGGATGCTTTCACCCTTTCCAACAAGCCAGAGCATTTACCTACTGTGCTGTGACGTGGTAATAGTTCAGCTTCTGGAGCCAACTTCTTGGGTTCAGATCCTGGTCCTGCCACTTACTAGCTATGTGAATTTGGACGTGTTATTCCACCTCTCTGAGCCTCAGTTTCCTCATCTGCATAATGGGGGCACCAACAATCCTTGGTTCATGGGGTTGATGCAAGGACTAAATGAGGTAACTCATTGCCCTGGGGTGAAGGAGGCACTCAATAAACATAGCTATTACTCATCTATTATTGCGGTGGTATCTCATGGCACCACTTCTCACATTCTGCCTCTAGAGTTTGTCTGCTAGGTGTTGAAGTGACCATTTATTCATTCATGGATTTCTAGAAGAAACTGCTATTGAGGGCTGGGCCTGGGATTCAGTGACAAACCAGCAAGGCCTGGTCCCTGCACTGCCTCTTTCATTCATTCAACAAATATCAGCCAGTGCTGCTCCAAGACCTGGGAATGCCACAGAGAACAGAAGGAAACCCCTGCCCTCAAGGAGTTCACAGCCTAGTGGGGGAGACAGACAAGAAACCAATGGACAAATCCAAATACAACTTCAGGTGGTCATTACTGTGGATAAAGAGTGGGCAGGGGCAGGGCAGGGGGAGCCATGCGGAAGGTTCTGCTGAATCCAGCAACATTCCCTCCTTCCCTGCTTCTCAGGAGTGGTGCCACCTTCCACGCGGTCACCGAAGTCACAATCCGGAGGTGTCCTCAGCTCCTCCTCCCTCTCTCCCTAAATATAACCAGTCACTAGCTCGGTAGATTTTACTTCCTAAATAGCTCTTCATGTCTTCTCTCTGTCCCCGTGACCCACCTCTCCCAGGTTTCACAACACCCTCTCCTGCCAGAACAACAGCAGCGTCCTGGTTCCTGGTGCCCTGGACTCCAGTCTCCCCGCCCCATCCCTCCAGCCCCCAAAGCCAGAGGGATCTTTCTAGAACACAAATGTGATCAAGACCCACTACCCACCCCAACCTCGTTTCCCTGCAGATCCTGTTGCCCTCAGTTACAGCCCCATGTCCTTTGCCTGGAATTCAAGGCCCTCCAAGACAAAACCCCATCCACCCCGGCTCCGGGCATGTGGACTCGCCTCCTCCAGGAGGCCTTCCCAGATCTCACAGGTGAGTTTGGGGTCCCTGCTCTGGCGCTCCCAGAGTGCCTGAGAATACCTCCCACATCTTAAATAGGGATATCCGCGCTGAATGAAGAAGCGGGAGAGCTCTGGGCTAGGAGTGCGGAGACCCGGGTCCCGCGACTTGGCGTAGGACTGATCAGAACTCACTCGCAAACTCCCTTCCCACCCGCCACCCCAGTCTGAAAAACGGGCTGGGCGGGAGCGGGGGCGCTCCCAGTCGGCGACCACGTGCCGCCCCCAGTGCAGCCGGCCCCCCAGGCGTCCGCCCCCGGGAGCCGGAGAACAAAGAGGCGGACGCCCGCGCACTTGCCGGAGCCCGAGAGCCTCCACCCCGGCCCCCAACCCCGAGGCCGGCGCGCTCTGCGCCTGCGCGGGGCGGGCGCTCGCCACAGGCCGGGCTACTGAGGTCGGAGGTCGGGTCTGGCGCTGGTTCTCCGGTCCAGAAGTGGGATCTGGGGGAGGACCGGGGGCGGGCCTGGACGCGAGATAAGGAGGTGCTCGCTCGCTCGCTCGCTTCGCCGCCATCCGTGGACGAGTAAAAAGCCCTGCTTTGCTTTTGCTGTTCCGCTTGGAGCCGTGCGGAAAATTGTTTGTTGCCGGGAAAATGAGAGCCCTGTGATTAAACAACGGCAGGAGGGGCGAGGACGCCGCTCGGGGGGGGTCTTTAGCGTCCCCTCCCTCCCCGCCCTGGGAGAATTGGGGGCGGAGAGAGAGAGGAGCTAAGGCTGGGGCCCCCAGCGGCTGCGGGGCCTGCCAGACTGGGCCCAACCTCGAGTGTTTCCGGACATACAGCGTCCTATCAGGGCACTGGGGTGGACCATCCTTTCTGACTCCCAGGGTTGAGTAAATCCTGACTCCTCACCATGGTGACGAGACCGTGTGGGATCGGCCCCCCCACCCCCGCCCCGCTGCAGCCCATGCCCACCATGGTGCCCTTTAATGTGCCCCACACATCAGTGTCCTTTCTGTTTCCTGGACAAGCCAATCGCTTTCGTGTCCTCGGGTCTTTGCACGTGTTCTTCCCACTGCCTGGAAAGCTGTTGACCCACTCTGCTTGGCGGGCTCCTTCCCTCTCGGCTGACTGTCACCTCCTCCAGAAGCCCTCCCTGAACATCCTTTAGGAAGTAGAATCCCACACTTCTGTTAGTCCCTATACCACCCTGTTGATTTTCTTCACTTTCAAGGCATGGCAAATTTTGTAATTAGACACTGATTGATTTAAAGCTTCATCAAAGCGGGACAGCCTCTTTCTCCCTCACTACCCCTTTCTCAAGTACCCAGCTGAGTGCCTGGCCTGTCTTAGGTTCTTCTCTTTTTCCTTCTCCTCCTCTTCTCGCCTTTCTCCTCCCCCTCCCCCTCCTTCTTCCTGAGAAGTAAAGGCTCAAGGGAGCTATGATGGAAGAGAAGGTGGCAGGGTGGTGGACAGATCAAAGAGCGCATCTCCTTGGCAGGTCAGGTCAGGAAAGGCGGGTGCTCATGGTGGGCGGGGCCTTCTCTGACCTGACTCCCGAGGCCCCCATGGCCAATCCAGCCTCAGACTCTGAGAACCTGGCGCTGAAAGGCTGCACTGCCGCGTACAGGAGCGGCAAGCCACATGGCTACTGGCCACATGAAAGGTGATGCGTTCCACTGGAGATGTGGAGCAAACATAAAATGCAGACGGAACTTTGAAGCCTTAGTGTGAAGGAAAGTATGTAAAATAGCTCATTAATAACTTTTTATATTGATTCTATGTTGAAATGATACTATTTTGGATCCATTAAGTTAAATGAAATATATTCCTAAAATTAACTTCACCTGTCTTGTTATTTTTTAAAAATATGGCTACTAAAACATGTAAAATGATATATGTGGCTTACATTTATGGCTTGCAGTATATTTCCTTTGGACAGTGCTGGACAGAGTGTCTGATTTACTCCGTAGGCCTGCGCCTCGGCCCCTAGCCAGCAATATTCAAGGGGAGGGGAATAAACTCTACCTCTTGACAGTGAGTGTGCAAGAGTTTGGGGGCAAGTTTTAAAGCCACCACAGTATCCTTTGGCTCTCTACCAGCCAAGTAAAAACACTCTGGGATCAGGAAGATCTGGGTCCAGTTGGCTCCACCATGCATCTACTCGGTGCCCCTGGACAAGTCACTTCACCTCTCTGAACCTCAGTTTCCCCATCTGTGAAACATGGGTAATATTATTTGTCTCACAGTTTTTTGGAGGATTAAATGACGTGTGGATGGCTCTTGACACAGTGAGCCCTCATAGATAGCTGTTGGCATCATTATATTATTTAAAACACTCTGAAGGTCATCTCGGGAGATGACCTCTGTCCCCTCCCACCCCCTCCCACCCTCAATCTCTGGGCTCCCAGCGGAACTTCAACAAACACAATGGAAACTGAATGAGGACAAATGGGAGCTGGGGACAACGCCTGCACCCACAAACCCCAAGCAGAGCACAGGTGGTGTCTTGGCTAGCCTGAGACCCTCTCAGAAGCGACAAAGATTCTCTCCTTGACCAAACTCCAGCTGCTTTCCTGAGCCCTCTTCTCAGCCAGGCCGCAACCTTGGCCTATAAAGACTTGAACAAACACTAACATAGTTTCTAACAGCTCAAGGCCACTTCCCTAGGATACCTTAAGCCCCCCCTTAAAGTGCCTGCCTGAGAAAACTCAAGGCTGCCTAATGAATTGACCGTTTCTTCCAACCAACACCTGAAAATGGGCCGCTGTCTCCCTGCCTCTTCGGGAGGGTGGGAGCAAACCCAGATGGGTTTCACATGGATCAACTCCCAATTCCCACTTCTTGTAAGTTTTCACTGACTCCACTGAGCCCCTGTTCACCAACCCCATCCCCTCATTCTCCCTTTGACACGACCAGTCACCTCTGTACAAATCAGGGTTGAGTTCAGTTCACACTGGACCCTCTTCCTTATTGCAGTAGTACGTTACTGATTAAAAACCATCCTTACCACGTTCAGCCAGCGTCCAGCTTTGTTTATCTTTGACAGATGACACTAGGGGAAGTATGCAGTGGCCTGGCTGATCCCAGTTCTGGGTTCCATGGCTCCAAGGGCTACCCACAGCCCCCAGTCTCCTCCAGGCCTCTTTCTGAATGCTCAGGCTTCTTACCCTCCGGATTAAGGCAGAGTTGCCTGCTTTATTTATTTATTTTTTAATATTTTATTTATTTATTTTTGGCTGTGTCGGGTCTTAGTTGTGGCATGAGGGCTCTTCATTGCGGCGTGTGGGCTCAGTAGTTGCTGCGCACAGGCTTAGTTGCCCTGAGGCATGTGGGATCTTAGTTCCCTGACCAGGGATTGAACCCGCGTCCCCTACATTGGAAGCCAGATTCTTAACCACTGGACCACCAGGGAAGTCCCAGAGTTCCCTGTTTTAATCATCTACAAATCACCACCAAAAGTTATGTGTTGTCTGTATACCATCTGTACTATTAATTATTTACTTAATATTTTTCTTTAAATTGACTCAACTGGTACTATTTTCAACTATTTTACTAAATTTCAACTATTGCTGTTTGCTATTTTTACATTTATTTAATAGGGAATTCATATTACTGCCATAAATGGAAAACCAGTATCTCTGGCCATAAATGTAAAATAACCTATAAATACAATGAAGCACCACAATGCTACAAATCTCAAATCAGACAAGGCTGCTTGCTTTCCCCTTAAAAAAAGGAGATTGGAAGCGCTAGGCAGGTGTTAAAGACACACCAGCACCAAGCTGCTACTTTCTTCTCTGCCCAAGCAAAACTGAAATATGACTAATGAGGGCATGTCCTTCTCACAACAGGATTTACCTATTTGAAGCCAGGACATAGCACTAAACTGTGCAGGTGGTTTAAAATCCAGGCGTGGAAGTGGCGTATCGGGTGAGTTCATTAAGGGCTGATCTTCAGAGCTAAATAATAACAGGACTAGTCACAATAATAGAGATTACTCATTGTGCACTTATGTGCCTTACACCGTGCTGGTCACTATAAATATTAGTTTGTTTAATCCTCGCATCAACCTCAGTTTATCAGTGCTTTTAACCACTGCGTGGTATCTTGCCTCTCACACTGAAGAAGGATCTAGCATTTGCATCCAACATGGAGATGCTGGTGACAGGGGCTGCCGGGAGGGCTGAGAAGATGCAGGGCCTGCTGTGGGCCATGGCCACTTGGCTCCCAGCACCAGTGGCTTGATTGCATTCAAAACCAGGCTTCCCATTTACAAGTTGTGTGACCTCGGGTAAGTCATTTAACCTTCCTGAGCCTCAGTTTTCCCATCTGTTAATGGGGCCAGCTTGAGGGTCTCCCCTCCTGGCCTGACTCAGATTCAAGTGGAAACTAAAGGCAAGAAAGCCCTTTGTCTGTGGTCCATGTGTTGGTGACTGGCCTAAGAACATCTTGCTGAAGATCACTGCAGAAACTCCCTCCCCAAAAATGCAATATAGAAGCCATACAAGCGAGTAAAAGAAAAGACGCCTAATAAGTAATAAGGGCAAGCACCTAGTACTTACTATATCTTAGCACTATTCTAGGTACTGCACACATATTGACGGATTGCTACCTCACAACAATCCTACAGGGGACGTGTTTGTTATTTTCATCCTCGTTTTGTAGAGTGGGAAACTGAAGCACGGAGAGGTTAAGCAACTGGCCCAAGGTCACCCTGTGGGAAGTGGCAGAACTGGATTTGAACCCAGGCAGCTGGGCTTAACCACGACTCTGCTGCATCTTCACGTTTACAGTAGACAAACTAGATGATCCAGTAGCCAACACAGTTGGGGTAAATCCCCTGTCTTAATTAAGCCCTGATTGGTTTATAGTAAAAAAAAATCTTCTAATTATGATGAGAAAGGGGAATATCTTTAGGCAAGTCTTGTTGACTCTCCGCTCATGTGATTGCAAGTCCTCTAGTCGTGGTTGGCAGGGAAAGATGAAGACTGATACAGCGGCGCAGGAAGAGCCCTGAGCTCCTTGCAGAGAAAACCTGAGTGCTACCGACTTGCAAATGTTTGCCCTCCCTGGGTCTCCAAACACAACAACAACAGCGACAACAAGCGTTCCCAGGTGTCAGGAACTGTGCCAGGCATTTTCCATGCCTCACAATGGGCTTCTGAGGTTTGGCTCATCACCTTCACTTAGGGGCTGGAGCAACTGAAGCTCCCTTCTTGGGAGGGTGGGCAGGGGGTGTTCCTGGCCAGAGAGGGAGGCCCAGGCATTCCCTGGGTAGGGAGGGGGAGGGGCGGGGCCAGCCTGGTCTCTTTCACATCTATGAATAGTTAAAAGGCAATTACGATGCTAATTTGCAGAGCTAATGGCTACAGTCCCCAGTGAGGGGGAGCTGGGAGGTACTATCTGCCAGAGCTGCCAGCCAGAGCCCTGCAGGGACAGTTCCCTTGAGATCCCTGGACCATGACCGAGTCTAGGCAGAGACACTGGCTCCTTGTCCCCAAAATGTAGTGGCCCCTGGTCCCAGACAAGACTCAGGTCTGCCAGGTCCTTCCTCAGTGTCCCTCAGAATGAAAGCAGTGCTGCTTGGACTTCAGGCCAGCAGTCAGGAAAGAGCTGCAGACTCCAGGGGCCATGAAGATGCTCAGGAAATTTTTTTCATCTTCCCCCTCACTGGAACGAAAACAAAAAGAACAATAATACTCACAAAACAAGATGTCGTTATCTATTGGAGGCAGGCTGCCTGTGACTCACTAGCCGTATGACTTTGGGGAATGTATTTTATTCCTGTTCCTCGGTTTCCTCATCTGTAAAATGGGGATGAAAAAAATGCCCATCTCATAAGGCAGGTATCAAGTTTAAATGACACAATGCCCATAAAGCCCTTGGCGTGACACTGGAACTGGAATGGAGGTGACTGTGGGCAGGGTCCTGGGGATGTCACGTTGAGTAAGATGCACAAGATCCCAGCCTTGTGGTGGAGAAAGAGACAGTTAAACAAGTGATCAGAGAACAGCATGAAAGGTGCTACAGTGGGGAAGGTCGAGGGGGCTGTAGGCTCATAGTGATGGAGGGGCATAATCCAGATGGTGGTGGGGAGTGGCAGGCAGGGAGGGCTTCATGGAAGAGGGGGCATCCCAGGAAGGCCAGGTGTGGGAATCAGTTAGTAGGTCAAAGACTGGGGTGAAGGAGTGGAGGATGCTTCCAGGGGATTCCTTCTCCATCACTATCCCATCAGCAAATCCATCAGTGCTTGGCGGAGCCCTCTCCAGGCCTCACACACATGAAGTTGGCTCAGAAGTCACATTTCACTTGGAAGTCAGGGCTCGAGGACTGAACTGTAGGAGTGGTTGATATGATACTTGCACACATCATGGACATATCAGAGTAAGGGAATTACCCACAGTTACCCGTGATGACATCATTGTGACTGATGCTGGAATACATGACAAAAGTGTCCCTCGAGTGGGAGAGAGAGACAAGGACAGGGGCTGCCAAAAGAGAGTGAGGAAATTGCTTCTTCCACTGAGCTCTTGTCAAGGGGTGTCCAAGAAGGAGGAAAACTCTGGAGGCAGCAAGGGGGAAGTCCTAGACCTGCAAACCACCCGGAATCCCTCCATGTCACACAGAAGACCCTCCATGGCTCTTCCCTCTGCTCTTCCTAACCCAGGGCTTCTCAAATGTAAGCGTGCACCAGAACCATCTGAAGGGGTTGTTAAAACAGCCTCTGGCCCCAGCCCCAGGGTTTCTGATTTAGTAGGTTTGGGGAAAGGCCTAAGAATTTGCATTTCCAAGTTCCCAGGCTGCCGATGCTGCTGGTCAGTGGATCACACTTTGAGAACCCAGGTCTCCAGCCACATCTCCTCCCATTCCATCCCACACCCTCTACACACCACAGCTTTGCCCCACCCCATGCCTGTTGGCCATGATCAGCGGCTTTTTGTTTTGTTTGTTTTTTAATCTTTTGGCTGCGTGGCATGTAGGATCTTAATTCCCTGACCAGGGATCAAACCCATGCCCCCTGCATTGGAAGCGCAGAGTCTTAACCACTGGACTGCCAGGGAAGTCCCAGTCAGTGGTTTTGATGTGTGGTAGGGGTCAAGAAAATCTGACCCAACCTCACAGAATGAGACAATGGAATTTTGAAATGAATTGAATACAAGACATGAACAAGACAAAACAAAAACTAAGCTAAAATGAACCCTCTGAAGCTGCCCTGCTAGTTTATGTGGAGCTCTGAAACTCCGGGTCTCAAAGTATGAGTGCACACGTGGGGTCCTCTGCTCCAGCCCTCCTGAAACCTGCCTGAACACCCTGCTTTCCAGCCTCCCTCCACACCCAAGCAGGCCAAGGAGAGTTAGTCACTGAGGCCAGCAGACAGTGTGGGCTCAAGAGGCATATGTATGACACATATGTCTCTACTCTCCTTGCCTACCCACTGCAGACATCACTAATCAATCACAGCTCTCTGGAACTGACTTAGCTTCAGAATGTTTCCCAATATGGTCCAGACACCCACTTCCAAATAAGCAGAGCTGGTACCCAAATTTAAAACTATGTGGTCCGGTCAGGAACCAAGATTGCCTTCCTCACCTCCTTTTTTGACCCCTCTAATTACAAATGACTTCTAGTCATTATCTGCTTCTGTCTCAGCTCCTGGTTCTATTCTCTTGTGTCTCTGCCATCTCTTGATACCCCTCAGCACTCCAGCATTTTGGACTTCAGCTCTCTTGGGTGGCATTTTGCTTTGGCGCTTAGCACAGGGCCCAGCAACATCAGGTACCTAAGCCATGTTGTTGATATCTGGGAATCTATGAATGAAAAAAGTAAGTTTTCCTGGTGTCTCGGTTATTATTGCCTAACAAGCTGCTCCAAAGCTTACTAGCTTTCGGAGAAAACCATACTCTGAAAAGATACGTGCTCCCCAATGTTCACTGCAGCACTATTTACAATAGCCAAGACATGGAAGCAACCTAGATGTCTATCAACAGAAGATACGGTACATATATACAATGGAATATTACTCAGCCATAAGAAAATGAAATAATGCCATTTGCAGCAATGTGGATGGACCTAGAGATAATCATACTAAGTGAAGTAAGTCAGGCAAAGACAAATATCATATGATATCACTTATATGTGGAATCTAAAAAGAGGATACAAATGAACTTCTTTACAGAACAGAAACAGACTCACAGACTTCAAAAACAAACTTATGGTTACCAAAGGGGAAAAGTAGGGGGGAGGGATAAATTACGAGTTTGGGATTAACAGATACACACTACTATATATAAGATAGATAATCAACAGTAGATAGGACCTATGTATAGCACAGGGAACTCTACTCAATATTCTGTAATAACCTATGTGGGAAAAGAATCTGAAAAAGAATGGATATATGTATATGTATAACTGAATCACTTTTCTGTACACCTGAAATTAACCCAACATTGTAAATCAACTACACCCCAATATAAAATAAAAATTAATTTAAAAAAACTTACTAGCTTAAAGCGAGAATAATTTTATTTGCTTGTGAGTCTGTGGGTCAAGGATTTGGTAGGGTTCAACTGGATGATTTTTCTGCTTCACATGCCATCATGTGACTTTCTCATATGGCAAATGATACAGATTTCAGGAGAGCCTTTCCACATGGCTGCTTGAGCTTCCTCACATCATGGTGGCTGGGTTCCAGGAAGGGGTATTTCAAGTGACAAAGGCAGAAGCTGCTGATCTCTTAGGACCCAGTTTCAGATTACACAGTGTCACTACTGTCCCATTCTACTGGTCAAACAGGCCACAGAACCAGCCCTGATTTAAGAGGAAGGGAAATAGACTACACTTGTCCATGAGAGGGGTGGCAAAGAATTTGCAGCCACCTTTAAGCCACCAAATCTGGGGAGTTTAGGGTTATGGCATCCGGTATGTGCTCAATAAATATTTCTTCATGAATGAAGAAATCAATGCCATTGCCAGCACTGGCCGGGGCTCCCACAGTTCACACCCTATCACCCAGATCCCCGGCCTGCCCAGCATTCCTCTGCACAAACCCAGACTCAGCTCCTGGCCCAGCTGCATGCTACTGTGATTGGTGGATTCCTACACCCAGCCTGGTATGTGGGAGGCAAGAGGGAGGTGCAGGCCTTAAGAGTGGGAACCCCACCAAGGGGTATGGGTAGAAGCTCCCTGGAAATTAGTCACACTCGGGGGCAGGGAGTCAGAGCTGCCCCGGGTCCGTTTCCATCACACTGATGTGGAATTGGAGAAAATGCTGATTTTTTTTTTTTTTTCTTTTTGAGCACTGGAGACAGAGAGCAATCTGGGTTGCTATGCAACCAGCGCCTGTGCCCAGCTGATAACACCAGAGGAATTAACTGTCCTTGTCCTGCTCAGGCTCTGGAGGAGGGGGCTGATGCTGCTTCCCAGCGCCTCGGCCTCAGCCCCCGCCAGCTCAGTGTCTGGCCCAGCTATGGATGGGGGAGTCCGGAGGCAGGTCCCGGCCTCTCTCTTACTTCACGAAGAGCACCCAAGGGAGAGTCCCTTGCCTTGTGCCCAGGGCGGCACCTCACAGAGTATGAGGAGGGGGCTGCCTGAGGGACTCTTGGACACAAGGTATCTCTACTTCTTTCATCTGCTAATGAGCTGTGAATTAAAGACAAACAGAAACTCAGAGGGAGGCTGGAAAGAGGGCAAGGCTGATGAGGGGTTGGCCCAGAGTGAGGATAAGATGGGCAGAATGAGGCCAAATCCTGGGGCCGCAGAAGAGCACGGATACTGCCGCAGCCGGGGGCCCAGCCAGCTTTGCCCGTACAACAAGCCCCCCAAGGCCTAAGGAGGCAGGCCAGGCAGGGGTAGGATGTCCTGGTGGGCAAGGGAGCCGGGGTCAGGCGTGGTAGGGCCTCAGCATCCTCAGAAGACCAAGGACTCTCATATCCAGGGTCTAAAGAGCAGAGGGCAGCCTGTCTGGGGACTCAGGGGAGATCCTCAGGGGGACCCAGGGAGGCATACTTAATGTGTTCATCTCCCCACTAGACTGGCTCTTTTTTTTTTTTTTAACTTTATTTATTTATTTATTTTTGGTTGTGTTGGGTCTTCAATTCTGTGCGAGGACTTTCTCTAGTTGCGGCAAGCAGGGGCCACTCTTCATCGCGGTGCGCGGGCCTCTCACTATCGCAGCCTCTCTTGTTGCGGAGCACAGGCTCCAGACGCGCAGGCTCAGTAATTGTGGCTCACGGGCCCAGTTGCTCCGCGGCATGTGGGATCTTCCCAAACCAGGGCTTGAACCTGTGTCCCCTGCATTGGCAGGCAGATTCTCAACCACTGCGCCACCAGGGAAGCCCCTAGAATGGCTCTCTAAGGGCAAGGAACATGTAATATAAGGGTTTCAGAGTCAGACCTGCATTCAAATCCGGTCACTTATAGCTGTGGGGCCTTGGGCCAGCCACTTCACCTTCCCAAACATCACTCTTCTCAGCCACAAAAAGGAGAATAACAATATCTCCTCTACAGAGGATGGAACGTGATCATGTATCTGGTTGAACCACAGTAAGCTGCTGTTTTTGGGAGTGAAAACCTGTCAAACATCTGCTCTTTCGTTTGGTTCAACCTAAAATGTCCAGCGCTGAGCAGTGTCCCGCACCCAAAACGCACTCAGTAAATACAAGCAGCTATTGATGCCTTTTGATGTACTGGGTAGTGGTCCAGTGTGTATGTTCAGTGGAGGAATGAATGAATGAATGAATGAAGAAAAGCAGGCTGGGGACAGAGCAGGGGCTGAGTTGTGGGTGGCTGGTCCCCGGGGCCCAGAAGATGCTGACAGGTGATGGGGGTTCCTCCCCTGGGTCAGCAGGGAGCGATGATCCCAGGGAACCAAGTTCACAGCCCCTGCTTGTCTGCTCTTCCTCTCCCCTCATCCCCCTCCCCCTCCCCTCCCATGTGTGCCCTCTGTGTTTATTTCTCTCTCTTGCCCCACTTATTGAGCAAAAGTTTTGTTTTCCGGTTACCATGGTTACCATTTACTTACTCTGTGCCAGACTCCAATCTAAGCATTTTGCAGGCATTAGCTCATCTACTCTGAACAACCACCTAACTTGAACCTTATTTTTAACCCTTTGAGGTAGGGTTTTTAATTTGTTGTTTTACTGAGGCATAATTGTACATAGAATAAAACGCACCCATTTTCAGTGTACAGTTCAGTGAGTTTTGGCAAATGTATACATCCATACAGACACCACCCCAATCAAGAGGCAACATTTTCATCACCCAGAAGGTTCCCTCTTGCCCCTTTGCAGTCAAACCCCTCACTGACTCTCCCACCCATCCCTCCAGCCCCAGCTGCCACAGATGTGCTTTCCATGACTATAGACTTGTTTTGACCTTTCTAGCATTTCGTATCATGGGAATCACACAGTGTATACATTTTGTGTCTGGCTTCTCTTATTTATCATTAATTTCTTCCTTTTAATTTCTGAGTAGTTGTTATGGATTAAATTGTGTCCACAAGCGTTGCCCCCAAATTTCAGAGGTTGAAGCCCTAACCCCCAATGTGACTGGATTTGGAGATAGGGCCTCTAAGGGGGTAATTAAGGTTAAATTAGATCATAAAGGTCTGAGGTCCTTGTAAGAAGAGGAAGAGACACCGGGGATGCACACGCACGGAGGAAAGGCCATGTGAGGACGCAGCAAAAAGGCAGCCACCTGCAAGGCAAGGAGAGAGACCTCAGGAGGAACCAAACCTGCTTCATCTTGATCTTGGACTTCCAACTTCCAGAACTGTGGGAACTGATGCCTCAGCTGGAGCCCAGTGGTCCATGCCAGGTGGAAGGAAGCAAGTCAGGGGGAGGTGCCCTGGGAGGTTCCTGCAAAGCCGCAGTGTCTTTGCCCTCAGACACCAGGATGCACTGACCTTCAGCAGGAGCCCAGCTGGAGGAGTGGTCAGTGCCCCACAGGCTGAGGAAAACTGGAGACTGGAGAGAAGATCCACAGAGGGAGACTGTCCAGTGAAAGACCTTGCTGAGAACTCAGTAGGGCTGGCACGGGACTGGCTCTGCCTCACTAAACCTCAGTCTGCTTGTCAGTAAAATGGACATGATAATTCTCTTACTGATCTCACACATAGGGAAGGAAAATGAGAGGAAGAGAGTCCCATCTTGCCATGCCAATGAAGTGGGAAGGGGGGACTGATCATCCCCATTTCACAAATGAGAAACCTGAGACCTAGGGAAGAGAAGGGACACCAGGGTCCGGGCCAGCCCACCAAGAAGCATCCCTGCTGCGGGCTGAGACACTGCGTCTAGGTCTGGGCTCTGAGAATGGCTCTGGGCCTTTAATGCCTCCGAGGCCTGCCTCCCCTCCAGGCTGTAAGCCCTGGAGTCTGGGATTGTGTCCAGTTTCCTCATCATTATATCCCCGGAATCTAGTAGGATCCCTGACACAGGGTACCCAGCCAATATTTGCAGAATTAGTAAATAAATGAATGAACGATAGCCATGCTTTTCAAAGGGGTATATGAGTAGTCTGGCAGAGTACCAGAGGGTGCCCCTTCTTGGAATGTCCATTTTATTCAGCATCTGGGGGAAATAATCATGTAACAGTTAACATCATTTTGGGGGGTATTTTAAAATTGTGGTAAAATATATATATACCAGTATGATGGTTTCTTAAAAAATTAAACATAGAATAACTGTATGATTCAGCAATTCCACTTCTGGGTCTATACCCAAAAGAATTGAAAGCAGGGACTCAAACAGATACTTTACACCCCTGTTCATTGCAGTATTATTCACAATAACCGAAAGGCGGAAACAACCAAATGTCCATCAATGGACGAACAAATAAACAAAATGTGGTCTATACGTACCAGGGAACATTATTCAGCCTTTAAAAGGAATGAAATTCTGACACATGCTACAACATGGATGAACCATGAAGACATCCTGCTAAGTGAAATAAGCCAGACACTAAAGAACAAATGTTGTATGATTCCACTTACACGAGGTACCTAGAGTAGTCAAATTCATAGAGACGAAAATAGAACGGTGGTTACTGGTAGAGGCTGGAGGGAGAGGGGAATGGGGAGTTACTATTTAATGGGTACGGAGTTTCTGGTTGGGAAGATGAAAACATTCTGAAGATGGATGGTGGCTATGGTTGTACAACAATGAGAATGTACTTAATGCCACTGAACTGCACACCTAAAAACGGTTAAAATGGCAAATTTTATGTTATGTATACATTTTGAGTAGTGGTAAAATATACACAACTACACAGCATTGAAATCATCTTCATGAGTGATCAGGGTCACCCTTCTGTCTAAGTGGGTGGGCCCGGGGGGGTCATGGTCATCTTGCACTCTGAGTGAGCCCTACCAGGAGCTCCAGGCCCCAAAGTCCAGGCTGTAAGCTGGATGGAGAAGGGAGGGAGGAGATGGGGTGATTTAAGGGGGCCTGACCAGTAAGGTGATTTTCCCAGTAACCCACCAAACCTGCCAGCCTCATACTTCATTTCCTTCACCAAGTATCTCTTATGTGCCAAGAGCAGATTTACCAGGTGCGACAGGGCTGAGGGGCACAGAAGCAAACCACGCCCAGGGTCTGGCGTCGGGAGCATCTAAGCCAAGAGGAAAGGCACAACGCCCACGTCTGTAAAACTGGAGTAAACCTGCTCAATGAGGTTGGAAGGGATGAAAGTTGAAAAGCTCTTTGCACAGGGCTTGGCCCTCAGCGAGAGCGTATGAGATGCCAGCTGCTTTTGTTTTGTTTTATTTTGTTTCGTTTCTTTTAACTCTCATAGGAGGTAAAGACAAACAAAGTCAGTTGGCCATGGGGTGCAGGGTTCTGTGAAAGGAGAAGCCAGAGGGAGGGTTTTTTAAAAATTTTCTTTCCAATAGAGGAGAAAAATCTCACTGAGGCAGCAAAGCAGGGTCTTGGCTAATCATGATTTCTCTGCATTTCCCCACCCCCACCCCAATCAAGAGCCTGGTCTAACATCAACCGCTGCCCCCTCCTACACTTTGTGCCCCCAACCCCATGACTCACACTCCTCAGAAGTGATTGTTCACCGGCCTCCTCAGTCCAAAGCTCTTGATGGATTTGGTAATTGGAGTAATTACGGTAATTTTACCTTAAAGACAGGCAGCTGCAGACTTCCCTATTGAGGACCCCCCCCCCCTCCCTGGGCCTCCTGCCAGCCAACGTTCAGGGACAATGAAAGTGGCTCCCCTTCCCCTCTCCCAGAACGCAAAGTGGCTGGTGTGGAAAGAGGGGTTCTCAATAGAAGGCATCTCCCACCCTCTGAGCAGCCCGAGGAGGGGGCAGGGGGCAGCAGGATGGGTTTGCCAGGAATCGTTTTTCGTTTCTACCACCCTAGCCATGGTTCCAGGGACTTGCAAAGCACAGCAGTGGACCTTGGCTTGTTCCCCATCTAGACTTGAAAATCAGGACAGGAGACCACCCCTCCCGCCACCCGCACTCTATGGACGAAGTCCCTTATAGATCGCAATTGCACGTATCCTACAGAATCCAGGTGTGAGGAGCAGGCAGCGGTGTGGATCCCAGGACGTGCAGGGGGAGAGTCACCTGCCCACAGCCAGGTACCAGGCAGCACCCTCCCGCCCTCACCCCCCGCAGAGCCTGGGCTGCCCTTCCCCCGGCGGCAGCCAGAGGAATGTTCACCTTCACACCAGTGCCCCTAAGAGCCAAGGGCCAAGTGCGGGGAGGACGTGGGAGGCGAGATCTCTTCTGATTTCAAGGTTAGAAGGCTTCTCCAAGAGGAGGGACTTGAATGAAGGCCTCGAAGAATATACGAGACCCCTTGGGAGGGCCTGGGGCAGTGAGGGGCACCAACCAGAGCCCAGAGCAGACCAACAGACAGTCCCATGCGAGGGCGTTTGGGGCCATATTTAGTTTTGCTAAGAGCAAACCTGGGGGCAGTCTCAGAATTCCCAGGCCGGTGGTTTGGTAGATTTAAACCCTTCCAGTCTTCCCAAACTTCTTTGGATCCATTTCCAGCCCCTGCCCAGTCTGCCCACTGCCCCCTTGCCCTCTCTCAACTCCAGCCACGCCAGCCTTTCAGTGTCTCCTCCACGCTCTGTTCCTCTGCTCAGAGGCTAACACGTTCTGTTCCTCCTGCCCAGAGGGCCCTTCCACCTCTCACCTGTTCATCTTTCAAGTTCAGCCTCCTGGGAAACTTCAGACCTAGTCCACTTCCCCTCTCTTTCGTTTCACTCCCCACAACTGTAATTAGCAATACAATGGTAAGTAGCAAATAGCAATTTGTGGGATGAGTTATTTTAACATCGTTCTTCCTTCCCTAGATGGTAAACTCTGAAAGGAAGGTGTTGTGTTGATTCAACGCTCCATCCCCAGTGCCTGGCTCTCAGTAGAAATTTTTGCTGATTGCGTGTTGGAAATTTTCAGCAGGCAGAAATGGGGTGGAAGTGCATTCTCAGAAGAGGGAAAAGCACAAGCTAAGGCTCTGAGGCCAGAGAAGACAGAGTAAGTTCAGAAAATGTGGTGCCAACATGGGGAGCAGAGGAGGAGCAAGGGGACAGGTGTGGAGTGACTCTGCTGTAGGTGGGGACAAAGGGTGGGAGGAGCCTGGATGAAGGGGGGGGGAGGGTTGGGGAATCTCAGGGAGGGAGCCTGATCCACCCCTTAGCCCAGCTGCCCCAGACAACCTCTCTGCCCCGGCACGTGATGGCTCCAGCAACTACGGCCATAGCTGAGTCCTTTCTGTTCCCTCTATCTGCAAACCTCTTCTCCCAGCTCTTCTGATGGCTGGCCCCTTCTCATTTCGGTGTCAGTTCCATTGTCACCTCCTCAGAGAGGTGTTCCGTAGCAGACACTCCGTGCACATTGGCTCCACGCATGCCCCTTCGCACCTACCACCATAACAAAACAAGGCTCCTTAAAAGAAACATGATCTCGGCCCAAGTCCAGACGGCAAAGAGCCTGCAGAAGCTGGGCACCCACTGTGAGCTATGCTAACCCAGCAGCAGGGCTGGTGTGAGATCATCCGTCACCATGACGCCACAGGGTGGGAAAAGGTGAGCCCTCGGACAGCGCTGAAGATGAATGGGGAAACCAACATGCGATTAAACTCGGCTCCTCCGCTGATGGCTGACGGCCCTCTCTGAGTACAAAGTTAGCACAGCCAGGCCTGGGCTCCCAGCACCCACCAAGGCACATGCTCCTCCTCCTGCTAAGGTTAAAGGATTGTCCCTCCAACCACACAGCTCCCTGGGATCCCAGCCCTGTTAATGAGGGGGTGAGGCATGCCATGGGACCAGAGCAGGTGCTGAGAACCATGGGGGAGATAATATCGTTACTCACCATTTCAGGCCGCCTGGCTCTTGTTGATAATTAATAATAATAATGACAGCCCTGAATGAGCACTTGCTATAGGTCATTTCCTCATTTTCACACATCAAACCAGGGAGGAAAAGTCAGGTAGTGAGGACAACAGTTTCTGGAGGAAATAGAGGAGCAGACAGGGATTCATGTATCTGTTCATTCATCCAGTGGATTTTTACTGAGCACCTACTATGCACCATTATATCCACAAAGGTGAGCAAAGTCCCACATGGTCTCTGCTTTCATGGGGCTACATATTAGTCAGGGTCACAGATGGGGAAAAACTAATTAAATATGATAATTTCAGGTAATGATAAATTCTAGGAAGAAAATTAATTAAGGTGATGAGAGAGAGAGAGGAAGAGAGGAAGCAACTTCAAACAGTTCAAAGAGGATGGTCAGAGAAGGCCTCTGGAAGGAAGGGACATGTGAGCTGAGACCAGGAGGTGAAAGAAGCTGGCTGTGAGAGTAGCTGAGGGGGGAATGTTCTGGGCAGAGAGAACAGCACGTGCAAATGCCCCAAAGCAGGAATGAACCTGGTATGTCTGAGGAATGGAAAGGAGGCTCATGTGGCTGGCTCTGCAAAGCGACAGGCAGGGTGGGTGAAGTGTCATCAGAGACAGTGGATGGACCTCATAGGCCAGGGTAAGGAGTTGGGATACTACTTTAAGTGGTGTGGGATCCCTCTGGAAGGTTTTCAGTAAGAGGGCTTTTAATAGAATTGAATTTTTGTTTTACAAGGGTCACTATGGCTGCCGTACAGAGGATAGATAGGAGGGCAAGGAGAGAGAGTAGTTAAAAGGCATGGAAGCCACTGAGACTTTGTACCATCACCACCACCACCACCACTGCCATCAACATCACCACCATCATCATCACCACCACCATCATCATCACCACCATCACCACCACCATCATCACCACCATCACCATCACCACCACCATCATCACCAACATCACCACCACCACCATCATCACCACCACCATCATCACCACCATCATCATCATCACCATCACCGCCACCATCATCAGCATCACCATCACCACCACCATCATCATCACCACCATCATCATCATCATCACCATCACCACCATCATCATCACCATCATCATCATCATCGTCAAAGGCATCTAGATGACAGAGGCTTGGACTAGGATGACAGTAGGAGCAAAGGAGTGAAGTGGGGGGATTGGGATATATTTTGGTGGGAGGTCCAGCAGGGCTTGGAGGTGGTCTGTAGGGGGCAGGGAGGAATTGGGGAACAGAAGCAGCAACTCTAGCTGAACCCAATATGGAAAATCTACCCAATCTCCGTACTTCTGCTCTCGACTGTCCTCTCTCACTAGCACCTACCAGGTCCTTTTCCTGCTTCAGGCAATCGTGGTGTGGCTGAAGGAGCACTGGATTTGGAATCGGGCATCCAAGATTCTCACTCTCAGTGTGACTTTAGACACACGGTTTAGCCTCTCTGAACTTCAGTTCCTTCATACGTAAAATGGGACCATGGTAATACCTATTTCATAGGACTTTGGGGCTACTGCTGGGCTAAACTCATGCTTCATCCAGTCTATGCTCTTCGGATGGGGCTGCTGGGGAAACTGAGACCGCTTAAAGGCTTGTAACCTGCTACAATCTCCACATGCCCCGCCAGGCAGTTCTAGGATTAATGTCGATCCCTCCTCACTAAGTTTTCTTGGTTCCCTCTTTCTGCTTCTGAGGGTGTTTGCATTGTGGGAGGTGGGGAGAGAGAAGGGGAGACTGACAAAGTGATTATCATGAAAATATTTTAAAATATAGATATTTAAGGCAAAATAGTGTGGATTTGTAGTCTAAAATAGTTAAGAGCTTGCATCTTGACACCAGACTAACCTGCATTGGTATTGAATCCTGTCATTTATTGGCCATAATAATATTGTGTTTCAGAAGATTGTTGTGAGGATTAAAGGAGTTAACATATGTAAAGTACCTGGTACGTACTTAGTGCTTAGTGACCATTAGCTGCCGTCATCACATCCTCACTCAAACTAAAACACTGGATTATGGTGAAGATTAAGTTTATAAAACTCTCGGTATCGTCACTATCATCAGCATCACCATCATCATTATCATCATCACTACTATCCGCAGCTGCAGCAGAAGTACCAGCATCACCATCATCACCATCACCATCGCCATGATGATCACCAACATCACCATCACACTCATTCTCATCACCATCATCATCATCACCTTGCAGGGTCAAGCAGGTACTATCAATGCACCAGCAATATCCTTTCATCACCTACCATTTCAGTGTCCAGTGGTTAACTTCTAATTGCCAGCATCTACATCCCTTTGCCTGAGGGCTATCTCTGGCTACCGGAGCAAACTATGCCTGTGCTCATGCTGGCTGGAAGTGCCAGGGAACGAAATGCCCACCCTTGTCAGGAGGAGCCCTCAGCCAATCACTCACAGGAGCTGATGAATAAATACCCAGCTCCCTTGCCCTCTGGGTGTGGATAACTGATGAGTATCTTCTCCATTGTTTCTCAGAGTTCTCCAGGAGAATTAAGCTCTGGTGCCCACAGTGGTAACTTGCTTGATGATGAATCCTTTTATGGGCTGCCTCCCCTTCTTAACTTCCCACTCCCTTGTGTTTCCTGGGATCACTCTGTGCACTTGAATCACTGTTTCAGGGTCTGCTTCTGGGGGAACACAAATGAAGACCTGGATTACTGTAAAGATTAAACTTATAAAGCTCTTGGTATATATTAAGGGCTTAATAAATTCATTGTTGAATGAATGAGGCTTCACCTGTCCCAAGGAGACAGACCCAGGGTAGGGGAAAGAGGAGGAAGAGACCTGGGACCATAGGAGAGGGGTGGGACATGATCCCAGAGAAGCTGCCCCTGAAGGCCCCCGCCCTTCAACAATTGTCGTCATGACTCCAACCCTCCCCCTCTGATTCTCTTCCTGGCCCCTCTGTGTGGCTGCAGGTTCAAGGTGTGGACAGACCACGTTGAGAAACACAGCAAGACGTCCTCGTCACCAAGCTCCCATGTTAGCTCACTGGAAGGACAACACCCACTGAGAGCTAGACTGGGGAGAAAAAAACTTGAATGAAGTAAAAGTGACATTTAACTTATGCCCTTAATGTTCAAACAGAACTTAAATACCATTTTACAAAATGACGTGATTGTCCAAAGCAATATTTAAAATATGGGCACTGTGAAGGGAGAGGTTTTTCCTCTTTCCAGTCCCCTCTGGGGCTGTTCCTGGCCACAGTGCCTGCTCCCCTTCACTGAGGCCCAATCCTCTCATCTTTCACAAGGGCTCAGAAAGGGCAAGAGGCTTGCCCAAGGCCACAGAGCTCTCCTGGCTTCTTCTCCAGTTCTGCCCACTATACATCATAGGGCCACTCTCAAAGCAATTTTTTCCTGGAAAAAAAGAAAAACCTGCCCCTTGATAGGGGTGCTATATTTTTTATTCTCCTCAGGGCTGGGAATCACAGACAAAAATCCATGCAAGTCTAAGTCCCCAAGAGGTGTTGGCATACAGCAAGCGTGGTGTAGGAGCCCACCCTGGAGTGAGGGCTCAATGTGTGTGGTTCTGCGGGGTCCTTTGTGGGTTCTGAGAGGCATTTCAGAGACGAAGGTCGCCTTGGAGGACAATCTAGACCTTCTCCCTAAGTAGCTGTGCTCCCACGCCGAGTACACCCAGCCCGTAGCGGCAGGGATGTGGCATCCAGGCTGCTCCTTTGAGTCCAGGGGCTTAGGTGGGGTTCTGTTTGATGACCCCCACTCGCCATGGGGGTTGGTGCGGTACAGATCTAAAAGGTGAGCATCTGGGTCCAGGCGATGCTCACCTGTGGGAAGCAGGGGTGAAGGAGGTTGAGGTAGGAAAGACCAGCCTCCCTCCCCGCAGCCAAAGGGAACCACTCTGATGCAATTTGTGCTCCAGAGCCCCCTTGTGGCCATGGCTGGACATCACCCCTTCTCCTCCTTCCCTCCCTCCCTCCCTTGGAAGGCTTTGCCTGAGGACACTCCCTCAAAGCATCACTACACCCTAAGCCTTGTCTTTTAGCCTCTGCTCCTTAGCTGGTGGCTCTCAAAGTGTGGTCCTTGCGTTAGCAGGACCTGGAAACTTGTTAGAAATGCAGATTCTCAGGGCCCAGCCACCTGTGTCTTAAGAGCCCTCTGGGTGATTCTGATGCACCACTCAAGTTTGAGAATCACTGCTCCAGAGAATGCAACTGAGGACAGATGCCCATCCTCGGTCCCCACAAAGCTGGGGACTCTCAGAGCTGGACACATGTTTACAGAATTCCTTAAGGAATCCATGGTCACTGGCCCGGGAGGAGGTCCACTTCAGCTAGGCTGGCCCAGAAGCATCAATTTCACTGGAGGTACGGACAACTGTCACACTAAACAAAAAATTCTGCCCGCTCCGTGTCTGATGCCAGCTCCAGGCAAAACTCCAAACTCCAGGATGGAATCCTAAGGCGTGCACAAGCTGACCCTTGACCTCACAGCAGGGTTCCACTTGGTTTCACGGGAGACAGAGGCCTGAGGGGGAGATTCATCTCAGGGTGGACTCTGGCCTCCCCCAGAGGGGTCCAGTGAGCCCTCAAGGTCAAAGAGCTCCCAGTGACCTGGGCTCAGACTCATTCCCCACAGGGAAACTCACTGATATTCCCTCCGACTTCGTGGAGGAGGATGTCGGCTGACTTCGTGGACCTGTTGCTGTAAGACAGAGAGAAGCAAGCCACTGGCTCTTCTAGAGGCAGCAAGACCAACCACTGCGTATGGAGCCCAGGACTGGAAGGGGCGGCCTCACTGATTTTTGGTCACAGGTGGGAGATGAGACATATGGACCCTCCTGAGAGAGCCGGAGCTCAGGAAGGAGCCCAGCACCCAGAGGCAGGGAAGAGGCAGCTGGACGGCACTAGGGGAGGGCCAGCCATGGGTCCCCTGCCACAAGGCCCCTTCCTGCTGGGCATCAGAATGGAAGCTATGGGAGTGGTGGGATGAGGAGTGACAGATGAGGACAAGAGCCTGCAGTGAGGGGCAAATTCCGAGTCAAGATGGATTATGAATGTTGTAGGAGTATGTATGTTAATTATAATTAGTATATAAGTATCATATAATTATCATATGATAATTATGGATATCCTGAGCTCAATTCCAAAGTCTGTCCCCAATTTGCTGTGGGGCTCTGGGCAAAGCCCTTTCCCTCTCTGGGCCTCAGTGTTCCCACCTGTACAAGGAGGAACTGGACTAGACACTTGCTAAGGACCAACAGTCCAAGAGTCCTTTGTGCCAATTCCATCAAGGAGGCTCCTGAGAGTTCAAGCTATTTCTTACATCTTGGAGTGACAGCTGCAGATCGTCCCCATGGATCCTCTTCCAGCTCTTTGGCCACACTGACTCAGGACCTTTGCACATGCAGTTTTTGGTGCCTAGATGCCTTACCTCATTTCCCACACTATACCAGGTGCCTTGTTTTACATTCACATTGTTCCCTGTATTTCTTATACAACCTAATACAGCTTGTAACTTGATATTTACTTTGTGGCTATTTGACTCATGTCTATGTCTTCCACAGGGCTGTGAGCTTGTAGGTCCAGGGCCCCTGTCTGTTCTTTTTCTTGTGATTCTAGCATTCCACATTGTACCTGGTCTAGAGTAGGCATTCATTAAATACCTGTGAAATGAATGAATGAATAAATGAATGAATCATGGCTATTACCATTACGATTTGGAGCCAAGAAGTTCTCTGAGAAGGCTGGAGAACCCAGCTCTGACCACCCCAGAAAGGGAAAGGTCAACAGCAGGCACAACTCCCCTCAATGGCCTTCAGCTCCGAGGGGCTGACCTCTCCCTGCACCAGCACCCTCTTTCCTGCAGGGGAGAGGCTCCTGTAACAGGGGGAGGTGGCCCGCACTCAGAATACTGGATGTACACACACAACACACCCACACCAGCTGCTTGGGCACGGATCATATGTCCACATACACAATGTCCCCTAAAGCGTGCATACATAAACACAGGCTATAGAAACATGTGTGCACATGCGTTCACCCTCACACACAACAGGAGCTCGTGCAGGGCACCTCCAGACGCACCTCCTCTAGGTTTACATAAATACACATGATGCACAAGGCGACACTGCCAACGTCCCCATTCTGGACTCCTCCTGGAAACACTCAGTATTCTTAGAAGTCCCTTCTCTTCTACTGCCCCCCTCCCCACCCCAATCACTCGACACCCCACAAAGCAAACCCCACTTTCCCAACCCTTGGCAAAGCACACAAGTGCTGCCTAAAAATGAGGCAGGGGTGATAGCTTCCAGAAGACCCCGCACCGCCCCACCGTTTCCTCCTTGCTCAGCCGCGTCACCTCCCTCGTTTCTAAGACCCCGCCTCCTCTCTCGCTGCGACGGGCCCGGGACGCCCCCTGGTGGCCACAGTCGGCAGCGCCGTTCCTGGCAGCCCGGTCGTGAGTCCCGGCTGATGCAGAGGATGCGAAGGCACGGCCACCAGGTGCCCTCCCGCCACCCCTTGCCCCTTTCTTCTTCCACCTGTGGGGGCGGGGCGGTGGTGCAGGGCTCACTTACCAACTCGGGGCCGTCCATCGCCTCGTTCCTGTCTGCGTGCATCCTTCGCAGCCAGGTCTTGAGTCCCTCATCTCAGAGCTGGGGGCACCGGCGAATGCTGTCGTTCAGTTTTCACACCTGGGCCACCAAGAAAGGCAACCTGGCCAGAAAGAATCAAGTCTTAGCAGGGGGGTCGGGCTGCTGGGGTGAGAAGCAGAGCCGCCAGGGTCCCTGGGGCCTCTTCCCTGTCCCAGCGTCCCAAACAGAGCTTGGCAATATGTATCTGTTGAACTTGGGGCTGAAGCACTAGTTTGATGGGAGGAGGGGGGCCATTTAGTCCCTAAAGGGGGCCATGGAGTAGGGGACTCTGAGAGCAGAGCCCACCCTTGGGCTTCCTGACAGGGATCTCCCAAGACAGAGGCTGGAGGGTACTGCACCTGCTGTGGGACAGGTGCTCATTGTCTTACCCAAGCAGGGGTGTCCCCAAGAACACACCTGCAGTGGACTAAGGCTTTGAGAACCCCAGCCAGCCCTCACTGGCGGATCCCCAAAGACCCCCGGATCGACCCATACCCCTCTGTCGAATCAGAACCCAGCAGACAGTCAGGAGAATCCAGACTCCATGGACCCTGATAATAAAGGGCATGTGCCCTGGGCTCTGACAGAACTGGGTTCCATTCTGGGCTCCTCTGTTTACTGGCTGTGTGACACCCAAACAAGGTGACACGTATGAGAGGGAGAGGAAGAGGATTCTTCTATTTTACTTTATCTACATCTGTGTTGCCTGAAAGTTTTACAAGAAGTCATTAAGGTATTTCTTGAATTTAAAAAACTGCATACAATAAAAAGTGTTTTAGTAGTCCCATCAGGCCAGATAGCTGAAAGATCACAGAGAAGAAAGGCGCTCTGGGCGTGTAGGAGGGTACCTGTGTGGGGGAAGGGTGGGAGTTCTCAGCAGAAGAGTTGACTCTTGAACTGGGTCTTGAAGAATCAGCAGAGGGTACCAGCTTTCTGCTGTTTCTAAAATGGAAGGGAATTCCAGGCAGAGTGAACTACCTAAGCAAAAACGCAGAGGCATGCAGTGCAGGATGAGTTTGGAGAATGAGCTGGCATTTGGTGCATTTAGAACAGAAAAGATTGCCTGAGTTTGGAGGGGGGAGAAACTGGAAACAGTCAGAAAGCTTCACTTGTGGGTTTCTGGAATTAAAAAAAAAAAAACTATCTTATGACTTTACAGATGAAGGGAAGGATAGGAGGGAGGAAGGGAGAGAGGGAGAGAGTGAGAGAGGGAAGGTGAGAGAGAGAAAGGGAGGGGGGAAAGGTGAGTGGATGGATGGATGGATGGATGGATGGATGAATGCGTGGAGAGGTGGATGGATGGGTGGGTGGATGGATGCCTGGATTGGGGGGTGGCTGGGTGGGTGGATGGACTGATGGATGGAGGTGTATGGATGGGTGACTGGATGAAAGGACGAATGGAGAGATGGATGGAGGAGGCTGCATGTCTAAGTGAAGTGGCCTGACAAGCAGCGGTGGCGGTGCTACCTTGCGCTCATGGGAGTGCCGGCCGGGTCTTCTCTGTGCTCCCGCTCCACCCTCAACTTCCACGGGCCTTGGCATGTGACCACAGATAGACCACAGAGGGGTCTCTCTCCCCACTGTTGCCCCTCCCTCTTGCTCTGGATTGTCACTCAGGGCAAGGCTCATGGTGGGGCGGGGGTGTCCTGGTCCTCTGACTCCGGCCTCGGCAGCCCCTGTGCTCCTGAGCCTCAGGGGTGGGGCTTTCTCAGCATCATTAACGCTTTGATGTGAAGGAATCTTTGCGGGGGCTCAGAGAACACCCATAACCTGGGGTACATCAGACGGCAGTGGACTGACTGAGGTGTGGCAGTGGAGACAGAAAGTGTCGACCCCTCTTGGATGCGAAGGCAGGGGGAGGAAGAAGACTCTGGCCTACACATAGGATGCAGCAAAGGTCCCACAAGAGACACAACTAGGGATTTGAAAGGACAGCACCCACAATCCTGGAGGGCAGGGGCATCAGGACAGCTGTACCTGGAGGAAGACGGGGCCTGTCCCTGCTACCTGGGTGGACGAGCCATCCCCTCCATTCGTGGTGGACCACAGCACTCACCGTCCAGGGCAGATCCTGGTATTGCTCTCTCATCCGCACCACCTCAGCTGCCCCCTCTGCCAGCTGCTTCTCTCTGCCCCTGGGGAGTTTGGGGGGCCCCCCTCGGTGCTGGAAGAGATGAGGGGCCATCTCCGTGGAAACACTCCACAACATTATCTTGTTGCTCGGCTCCCGGGCCACTGGGAAGAATTCCAGGAGTGCCTGGAGGGGGACACAGAGCCTCCCTCAAATCTCAGCACATCCCTGGTGCTCCCTACCTTCCCCAGAACATCATGCTGCACGACCTGGGGACACCTGGAAAGAGCCAGGGACTGGAATAGGGGTTTTGGTTTCAGCTTTGCCATCAGCCCATCCCACAACCCGCGTCTCAGTTTCCTGTTCCTCAAAAAGTGGCCAAAACCCTCCCACTTCCCTGCTCCCCCAGATGTTACTGAGACATCTGGGTCAGACCACAGCTCCCAGGCAGGAAAGGACCACAACTCCAGGAAGTGGGTCTTTTCCTGGAGAGCCTCACGTCAGCTCCTTTTTCTGAAGTCTGGATCTGCCCAGGATGCAAAGGAAAGAATAGGGAAGCAGAGACAATGGGAAGAAAAGGGGAAGATGAAAACAGCTACAATGTATTAAGTATTCTTTGTACTCATGGCCCCTTTGTTAGCACCTTACATACTTTTATCTTCTCACTTAATCCTCACAACAACTCTATAAAGTGGATTCTATTATTGTACCCATTTTGCAGAGAAGGAAACTGTGGTTTGGAGAATGTGCCCAAGGCCACATAGCCAGTAAGGCTGAAGGGAAGGAGGAAGGAATGGAAGGATGGAAAGATGGATGGATGGATGGATGGATGGTGGATGAGGATGGATGATGGAAGGCAGAAAGGATGGAAAGAAGGAAGGGCAAATACTGAAAAGTATTACATCTTCTACTCTATGATTCCTCAGGTGTTAGCTCTTGTAATTCCCCAATCACACAAGATGCTATTATTATCCTCAGTGTACTGAAAAAGGAACAGAAATTCCAAGAGGCTGTCTCTGTAACCAAAGCTAAGGCATAAGGAGAGGAGGTCCCTTGAGCCCAGCACTACCTGCTTACAAAGACCTCTCGGGGGCTCCTAGGTTTACACCAGACAAGGATTCCAGTAGACCAGGTGTCTCCTCACAGCCTCACGCTCAAGGTGCATCTTGAGTTCGACCCAAGGACAGCCAAGAGAGTGCTGGGAGCTAAGTGAAGCCTACATCCAGCCCCAGCCCCCAGTGCTGAGCGCCCACTCTCATAACACACAGTGGGAGCTCCTTAAGACTGTTTCCCAAACGAGTGCCCCAGAGAATACCAGTGCCATGCAATGTCTTCCACAACAAAAGAGGTCCGTGAACAACTAAGTGTGAAAAATGCTATATTCTCTAGTCCCACTTGGAATTTCAGGAAGTCTTAGCATATCAAAGGCTCTGAGAAGTCTTGTAGGAAAGAATGATCCTTAACTTTGTTTCATTAACTCAATGTTTACCCATCTTATTTGGATACAGAGCCCCTTTTCCCAGTGACACCTGTTAACACCACGTAACACTAATGTTCGCAGTGCCCACTCCGGGAAGCACCATTTCCTTCCAAGACCCATCTGCTTTCTTTAGGGAAAAAGTCTCAGGAAAGACTTGGCGGGACTTCCCTGGTGGTGCAGTGGTTAAGAATCCGCCTGCCAGTGCAGGGGACACGGGTTTGAGCCCTGGTCCGGGAAGATCCCACATGCCGCGGAGCAACTAATCCCGTGTGCCACAACTACTCCACCCGCACTCTAGAGCCCACGTGCCACAACTACTGAAGCCTGCGCGCCTAGAACCTGTGCTCCACACCAAGAGAAGCCACTGCAATGAGAAGCCCGCGCACCGCAACGAAGAGTAGCCCCCGCTCGCCGCAACTAGAGAAAGCCTGCGCGCAGCAACGAAGACCCAATGCAGCCAAAAATAAATAAATAAATACATTTATTTTTTAAAAAAAACGCACAGAGGAGGGTGCTGGGAGACTCAGCCTCAAAGAAGTGGGGAAGCCAAACCATAACTTTGACCCTGGCACCCTGAGAATGCCCGATGTGTCCAGCCCTCTCTCTTCCAAACAGGACAGCAGCTATGGGAGAAAGAAACCAATGTTTAAACCAGCAACCACTGGAAAGCGGGATTCAAACATGTATGTTTGTCTCCCATGAAAACCAGGAAGAAGAGAGAGTTTGGAGGAGGTTTCCCTCAAAATGAGAAGAACAGCTTTCTTGGCTGCTGCCATGAGCCAGGGATTGTTCTGAGAGCTTTACGTGCATTTATCTCATTTCATCCGTAATAAAAGGAGCATGCTGTTATTCTAAACCTTCCTCTGTAGATACTAAAAGAAAGGCTCATAGAGGTTTAAAAATTCATCCCATGGCTGACTATAAGTTACACATGGACTAACCTCCATGCTGTTCAAGGGTCAACCGTAATAATTTGACTCTCTTCCAAGTGAATGTTAAATTCTGTTATTTGATTGTGCAAAAATTTTTTAAGTTTAAGACATTATTAAAGACTCCTATGATAAAAATTCAAAAAAAATTCATCCCAAGTTTCTCAGCTACCAAATGTCAGAGACCAAATTTGAACCCAAGTCTCCCGATTCTATAGTCCACACTCTTATCTCCCAGGCTAGACGTATCCCAATAATGGCTCCAGAGCCAGCCTCTCATGGGCTAAATGAGCCCAATCTGGGGATAACTTCCAGCTTGAAGGACCAGCGGGACCTGGGTGCTGGGGAGGGATCTGCGGTCGGCTTCCAGCAAGGTGTCGAGGGACACGCTGAAAAGGCAAGTTTCTGCGGAAGTCAAAGAGCAGAAGGGGCATTTCACTTCCTGGAATGACAACTGGGCTCCAACCTGCGAGATCTCGTGGGTAACTAGAATCAGACTCTTTTCCCTGCATGAGGACTGAGCTCTCTGGAGGATGGTTGAGCTCAAAATTCTCCACATCTCTCCAACAGAACTTTTGGCCTCAGTGATCATGAAAACGTTAGGTGCACCACAGAGCAGAAAATCTCAGCTGGATAAAGAGGTGTTCAAAGGAAAAGGTGCTGCAGCCCCAGGGAGTGCTGGGTATGACATGTGACAATGGCCTGGGGTAGAGGGTCTAGGTCTGCAAGGACAGGCTGAGTTCTGAAGAAATGTATTTCGCATCCTGCCTTGCAGTCTTCTTGGGCAAATTCCTCCTTCCCAATCTTCTCTAATTTCCTTCCTTCTCCCTTCAACCACCATCGTGTTTCTCTGCGAAACCCCTACCCCTGGCCTTTCTTATCCCCCATCCTCTTGTCTCTGAAGAAGCAAACAAAAAAAATCACAGTGTGTAATGTTGACAGTGATGCAGTGAGATGAACACTCTCATACACTACTGAAGGCTAACATACACCAAGAACTGAATAAGTATATTCTAAAATAATCTAAATAAGATGCATTCAAAGTTGTGTGTGCAGCCATAGTGATTGTGTTTTATAATAGAAAATCATGAAATAATAAATGTCCACTAATAAGAAATGGTTAAATAAATCACATCCACAAGGAGGGAAATAGTGCCCTGATTAAAAATCGTGTTTTCAAAGACTGTTTAATAGTCGTGGTAAATGATAATACTGTTCCAAGCTCATTACCCCTCCTTGTATCCATATCCTTTGCCATGTGAATTTGCAACCCTTCCCATGAAAGAAGCAGGAAGTACTTTCCCACTCCTTGCTGGTCAGTCAGCTGATAGCTTTGGCCAGTGGAACAGTAGATGCTGTGATGCACACAGAGGTTTAAAATGCGTGGTGTGGTAGGCTTCGCCCTCTCGTGCCCTCTTGCCCTAAGGACAGGCTCCAGATAGCCTGCTGGTCCCAGGAGAATGAGAGAAATATGAAGCAGACCCAGACCCTGCCAACAGCCTAGATCAGCCAACTGACCCCCAGTTCACCCCCCAAACAGAGTAAATAATTGTTTTAAGTCATGACTTTTGGGGTTCTTATTATGTAGCATTACTGTGACAATAGCTGAATGATACAGTGACTAGGAAGTGTCCATAATTCTAGAATATTTAGTGAAAAAAGGCTATACACACACATGAAAAACAAAAAGGAAGATGATACCCTGAAAGTTAATAGAGCTTATACCTGAATTGCATTTTTCGTTTTTGTATTTTTGCTCTATTTCCCAAATGTCCTACAACGAGCAGGAATTGTTTTCACATGCAAAATTTTATATATATAAGAAATATCGCAGCTAAGCATGTTTTGGTGGAACATTCCCCAGGCAGCTCCCTCGATGAGGAAGCTGGGACTTTAGCCTCAGGGTTTTTGATGCGCTGGGACCGCTGACCTGTCGCCTTCCGTTTGCCGGCCTTGCTCTTTTTCAGGTCCAAGCCCAGGAGGTCACAGAGCGTGGTCAGCTCGATAAGGGCTAAGGCAGGGACCTTCTGATATCCTGTAAGGACAAGTCTCCTACCCTAGTCAGGCCAAGTCTGCCCTGGGGGATCCTAAATTTCTAGGGAGAAAAGGAAAAACACTCGTTCAAGCCATGCAGCAGTATGTGCGTTGAGGCTCCCCCGTCCGCCCAGGCAACCAGGAAGAGGAAGCGCAGAGTGGAGAAGAGCAGGGGCTCAGGACTGCATCCCAGGTTCAAGTCCAAGCTCTACCTCTGACTGATGGGGTCACATTCTGAGCCTCTAATTCCCCGTTTGTAATCATAAAATTGTGCCTACCTTGTGAGGTTTTTGTGATGGTAAAATGGGCTAAGGGGTGTAAAGCGCTTCGGGTGCCAGAGGCCCCAGTGAATGGAAGATGCTTTTACTACCTGCATTCCAACAGGAGGGGCGGGAAGAAACGGGTCACCCCACAGGCCTCTCCTCATTGTGTCTATTCAGGTCCTTTGTTGCTCTCTCTCTCACCCAATCTGTCCCTACGCTTGGCCGTGTCACCCACAGCTCCGATGCTCCTCTTCCGCACTCTGCGTAACGACAGAATATTAATTGAAAAATAAATTATGTTAGACTGCGCCATCTAGAGGCAATAGTGGGGATCTGCAGGCATTCCTGCTATCAGAGGTGAAAAATGCCGAGGGGGGGGGGACAGATTTCTTTAGTATTACCAGAAGACTTAACCAGAATATTCCCCAGTGCCCCATCAGAGTGCTCTAAGAAGGGAAAGGAATCATGCTGTGGTTGTCGGTAATAATGCTGTGGCTATAATACAGCCTAGTGCTCGTTGTATGGGCTATGGAGTCACACCCACTGGGCTCGGATTCTGACTTTACCTGTGAGTTTGGGTAATTTTACCCTATTGTGAGTCAAGTTTCTCATCTGTAAAATGGGGCTAATAATAGCATCTACTTCACAAGGTTGTTGGGGATGTTAAATTGGATAAAGCATATAAAACACAGTTCCTGAGGGAATTCCCTCGCGGTCCAGTGGTTGGGACTCTGCACTTTTGCTGCTGAGGGCCAGGGTTCAATTCCTGGTGGAGGAACTAAGATCCCCAAAGCCACGCGGCCAAAAAACACAGCACCTGACATATACTGAGTACTCAGTCATTATAGCTATTACCATTTCTTAGTTTATTTATAGATAATTACTGTCAACATAACAGAATGAAATTCAATCACGTATATAAAGTACTTGGTCTAATAACTGATCCACGGTAAAAGGTCAGCAATATGTGGTACCCTTTAGCATTAATTATTATCATCATTCATAGCTGAGTGGGGAAAATCAAATTACCAAGATGAGAAGATAAGATAATTTTGAACATTAATTATCTCCGATGCTTTAGGAATAGAAAGTCATTATTTAAATATTTTATTTGATGAACTGTGGTTAAATAAGATATTAACACTGGAAGAAAGTAGGTGAAGAATACATGGGAACTCTGTACTATTTTTGCAACTTCTTGTGAGTCTAAGATTATTTCAAAACAAAAGGTTTAAAAGAAGATTTCATTCGAGGGAAAGACAGTGCTTTCACATTGGAGTGGGGTTCTTGCGGGGGTGGAGGGCAAATTTCTTAAGCAAGAGGGAGTAATGGTCAATCTGCAAGGCTGTGGGTCAGGCTGCTGGGGGCTCAGTTAGCTCCATCACTTCCCTCTGAGCTTCACTTCTCTTTTTTCTGTCTATAAAGTGGGAGTACAATGACAGCACCCATCTCGTAGGGTGAGGTAAGAAAACAAGCCAGTGCATGTGAACGATGCCTCTGGAACAACTCCTGGGGCAGGGAAACCCTCAGTAAAATGTTACCTAGGATTATCCAGCCACATCAAAATATGATCAACGAAGAACCTCTTCCTTCAGCAGCACGAGGACCTGGGAAAGACTCTTCCTGATGAGAGATCAGACGCCTGGTTACCCTGGGGGGAGGGGGGATTAACTGGGAAAGGACATGGGGGAGGCTTGGGGTGATAGGAGTGTTCCATATCTTGATCTGGTGGTAGTTACACAGGTACACACATCAAGATGTGCAAGGTAAATATCTGTGCACTTTACTGGGAGTCTGGGACTGTACTGGGACAACTGAACATTTGGAAAAGAAAAAAACTAAGAAGTTGGGTCTCTCACACCAGACACCAAAATTAATTTTAAAAACACAACTAGAAAAACACATGTAGGTGGATAGTTAGTTTGCTGGATGAGGGAGGACTTTCAACGCATAAAAGCAAAGAAGAAAAGGATAAATGAAAATAGAGAAGAGCATAACTGACTGTAGTTCCCTGCTTCCCAGTAAATATTTGTTGAATGAACTAAAAGAATGCGTGATTCAACAACTGTCTGCTGGGTGCCCAGCAGCATGGAAAGGGGGAGGAGGGAGGCACAGGATGTGCTGGTGCGTAAAGGCAGGGCCTAGCCACCAGCCCTCTGGGCAGCAACATCACCGGCACAGGTGCAGGTGCCTCCGGGGCCCCCCTGCCTCTCTGCAGAAGCAGCACAGCTTGTTCGGAGTAAGCGGAGTCCATGATGAAGGTTTCCCCCGCCAGCCTGCACCTGCAGCCCTTCAGACTCTGCTGCTGTGGGGAAACAGAACAGAGAGGCTGTCAGGACCGATGGGTCCCTATCTCCTCCAAGCCCAGAGCCCCAGGAAGTGATTTCCCAGGCTTGTGCCCATGCTCAGGCCCAGGAACCTCAGTAACAGTTGCCTAGGATACGGGGGCTGAGATCGTGACTCAGGGAAGCAAGTTCTTAGGCTGAGGACTGAGGCCTTTTGGCCCAAGAAGTGATTTCCAGGCTCAAGCTCAAAGCCCCAGGATCGAATAAAAAAGCTTAGAGCTCAGAACCATTGCCCCAGGAAGTCGTTTCCTAGCTAAGGCCCTTGCCCCAGGAAGTAATTTCTTAGCTAAGTCCCTTGCCCCAGGATGTGGTTTCCTAGCTAAGGTTCATTGCCCAGGAAGTGATTTTCCAGGCTGAAGCCCATGGGCCTGATGGGAAAAGTCCACTCAAGGGCCCAAGTTTTCCCCTCAGGGTCCCTTCCTACTGCCCTCAAGCTGGAAAGGCAGACAGACAGAAATGCCCAGAAGTATGCATGTTCTCTCACTTCACGGAGCAGCCCCTCTATGAAGCCTGGAGGATTCCCAGGGCCCTGGAGAGTGAAGGCCCCTTATGTGGAGGAGGCTCAAAAGCCCCGGAACTGAGGTGGCTCCGTTTCACACCCAAGTCCCCATTCTCTGGAGACATTTCCTTTGCAAATTACAGACAGCTTCCAGTTAGTCATGTGGGAAGCAGATGGTACTCACACACCCCAGGGAAATAGGAGCCACTCACTACCCTTTCTTCATAGATGGAGTGGCTGAAGCTCAGAGATCTTCCCAAGATCCCGTGACTGCTAAGTGGGAGAGTGGGCATTGGGACCTAGGTCTTTCTGCTTTCAGTGGCTATCATTTCAATCACTGGGTTATGCCACGTCAAATCTATTCCAAGAAAGAAGATGCCCACAACCTATCAGGTTTCAAGTGCCAGCAGGATATATAAATGACAATAAAAAGTATGAGAGTTGCACTGACAATGGCTATAGAGAGAGAGAACCTAAGCTTTCAGGCCACCCAAGGACGCACAGTGGCAACGGGCATATACATATTGGCCTACACAGCTGACGAAGACCTAATGTAAAATGGGGACATAGCACATGCAAGCTATGCAGTTAAAGAAACCTCAGCTAGAATTGGAGACGGAACAGGCCTGTAGGGGGAGCTCTCACACCCTGCCATGCATCACCAATTGCTCCGAACAGGAAGAGACCTATGCCTACAACTCCAACAGGAAGGGGCCTCTACTTAATATCCGTCAGGAAGAAGAAAATTTCTCTCAGCTCAGCCAAAGACTGTAGCAGCCCAAGCAATAAGAAGCCTCCATACTTTGGTCTTCCGGCTTCCTCTAATGGGCTCTTCGGTTATCACACCCTTTCCCAATTTCCAACTTTTCCCTATAAAAGCAATTTTCCTTTCCTTGTTCTCTGGATTTGCCTGTGGTCCCCCATAGTTGTGTATGCTTGGTCTGTTCTAGGCACTGAGGTTACAGCAGTGAGAAGGACAGGCAATGTCCCTGGCCTCATGACTTTACATTCTAGTGGAGGACATCAACAAATGCACAAATAAATGCACTATGTGATGTCAGGTGGTGATAAATGCTCTAACAATAAATAAAGCAGGTCAAGGGGCTAGTGAGTGACAGGGCAGGGGTGCTGTTGGTGACAGCTTTCCAAGGAGGTGACGTTTGAGCCCAGTTCTGGTTGGAGAGAAGACGCCAGGCAGATCCCCAGGGGAAGAGCATTCCAAGTAGCAGCAGCAGTGAGGACAAAGGCCCTGAGGCAGGAGTGGTCCAGGAACTACTTCATGGTCCAGGAACAAAAAGGAGGCCTGAGTGGCAGAAGTGGGGAGATGAGGAGGGGGGGTGGGAGGAGAGGAGGCAGAGCGGGGCACAGGGCCAATTCTGCAAAGCCTGGTAAGCTGTGATGTGGTGGTTTTACATGTCCCCAGATTCTTTGACTTTCACCCCATTAAGAGATGGGGGTCTAATTCCCCTCCCCTCGAATATGGGCTGGATGTAGGGAAATAGGTTGTGGTAGAGTGATGCTGTCTTTCTTCCAAAGCTGGGTCATACACGGCAAGACAGCTTCTGTCTGGTTCTCTCTTTCTCCCCTGCCCGCCCCCTCCCCCAAACTCTTGTTCTTAGAACCCAGTCACCACGCTGTGAGGAAACTCAGGCCACACACAGAGGCCTAGAGTAGGCTTTCCAGGCGATGGTTCCAGGTGAGGCCCAGCTGATGGTCACATCCCCCACCAGACACAAGAGTGAGAAGTCCTTTGAGGCGACTCCAGCCTCAGCCACCATCTGACTAACTGCATGAGGGTCCTGGAGTGAGAACTGCCTAGCTGAGCCCTGTCAACCCCCATAACAGTGAGATATAATAATAATAGTTGCTTTACACTGCTAAGTTGCTAAATTTGGGGTGCTTTGTTATGCATAATACGTAATGGGAACCTACAGTTGTCTATTATTCTGAAAGAGATGAAGACACATTTGGGAATTTGAGCCTAGGTCTGAGAATTCCACTGGAATGTTCGCTCCACAGGGGAGACTTTGGTTTGTGTTCATACACACAGGAATATTATTCAACCATAAAAAAGAGGAAATCCTGCCATTTGTGACAACATGGGTGGACCTTGAGGGTATTATGCTAAGTGAAATAATTCAGACAAAGCCAAATACTGTATGATGGAATCTAAAACAGCTCACAGAAACAGAACTCATAGAAACAGAGAGTGGAACGGTGGTTGCTAGGGGTTGGTGGGGGCAATGGGGAGATGCTGGTCAAAGGGTAACTCCTAGTTGTACAACGTGTAAGTTCTGGGGATCCAATGATTAGCATGGCGACTACAGTTAAAATACTTACACATTGCTAACAGAGTAGATCTTAAATGTTCTCACCACACACAAGTGCTAATTCTGTGAGGTGATAAAGATCTTAATAACCTTTTGTGGTAATCATCTCACAAAATGTATGTGTATCAAATCATCACATGGAATACCTTAAACTTACACAATGTTATATGTCAATTATATCTCAATAAAGCTGGGGAAAACACACGTAATGTAAAAGAACAAAAGTTAAAAGTAAAAAAGATGGGCCAAATATTGGGTAAATGTTAACACAACGGACGAGATATCAATAGCACTTTCAGATCGAGAAGCATTCTAAAGAGGGAAAAAGAGTAAATCCACAAAGAACCTATGACCGTGAGGAACCTTTATGCGCTTCATAGCACAGCAAGAAAAATAAACAAGAACAGCTAGAAATGTGAGATTGACAGAAACACGTGGGCCTCATCATTTGCCATTTCCCCACGTGAACGTTGCTTTCCAGTTATGAGTTGGCAAGTTCTCCAGTTTCTCTTAGACCTCTGTGTCTTTGCATAATTTGTTCCCCCAGCCAGGGCTGGGTTTCCCCAATCCTGGCCACCGTATCCCTTTTACATGAGATCTGGCCCACTCTTACTGCACTAAAGGCAGTCTTACAACAAGAGCTTGGCGAGGTAAGGAAGGCATATCGCAGGAGGCCGTCAGCATCTCGGGGCCAGACGAGGACAAAGGGACATCACAACGTCACGAGTGAGTGGAGCACAGATGTGGTGGGCCTTGTGACTGCCTCCCAGCATCCTTTCCACGCATCCCCCGTGATAGCAGCTGTGACCCCCCCCCCCCCAAGCCTAGTCACAGACGCAGGTCCAGGTAAGCTTGAATTAAGAACTGTTGTGTGAGTGCCTGCCGATAGGTACAGCGTTTTTTTAAGGGGATGAAAATGTTCTAAGATCGATTGTGATGAGGGTTACACAACTCTAGGAATAGACTGAAGACGGTTGGATTGTGTACTTTATAATGGGTGAATTATATGATATGTGAATTATAGTTCAATAAAGCTATTGTTTAAAAAAAAAACAAAAACAGAAAAGAAAAGAACCATTGCGTGCATTCCTCCAGCCACAGGAATTGTTTCAAGAAGATAAAGCTCAGGACTTCCGTTGGGAATTCTGAGATGTAGACAACTTGCTGAAGACATGTGCGGAAAATAAGCCGCCTCCAGGTGCTGGCAGTCACCCAGCGGGGATCCGGGCTTGGAACAAAGTGGATACCACGCACAGCAATAAAAAGAAATTTTAGAAGCGGGGCCTTAGATAATATCTTGAGCAGTCAAATCATAAGAAGTTCACCCGCAGAGTGCATTTTATTTGAAATAGCCTTACCTGGGGAGGTAGCTTGGTTTTTTAATCCATGCCCTTTTGACAGATGCTTGGATTGCTTCCATTGGGTCCAGATCATGAGTAAAAAGCATCCTCATATTTATTACCTTGTACCTTTGCGCAGAGGTGACAGTGGAAGAGAGTTGAAAGTAGAATTGCGGAATCAAAGGGTTTGTATAACATTTGGACACTTCCTGCCAAATTGCCTCTCCCCCGGAATTGTTCTATTGGATTTTTCTCTGTTTGTTGTTGTCGTAGTTGTTATAGCCTGGAACAGGGGGCCAATTTTGCTCCTGCTGTCTACCTGGCCTCTGCCTCGTGGGGTCCTGTGCCCTGGAGTCTCTGAGGCTGTATTTTGCCCTCAGCCTGACACCTCACCCATGGATGTCCCCCCAACTTCTGGAGGTGTGATCCAGTACCTAGGACCAGCATCACAGGTGTGTGACTTGGGTAGTCCCACAGGATCCCAGGCTTAGGAGGAGCCCATGCTGGGTTTAGTGCTCTGCTATCACCATCTTGAAATTCTTAATAATTTTTGAACAAAGGCCCCCATGCTCATTTTGCACGTGGCCTGTCCCGCCAGCACCTTACCCACAGGCCCTGGCTTGTGCCTTTCCCCCAGGTGTCCTGTCTACACACTGAGCTCCACCCTCCCATCCTGAAACATCCTTGAAAGTGGTAAAGCAAAGCAATCTCAGGTCTGCCATTGCCCGAAGGAAGAGGCAGAGCACCAGCTCTCCCTGGGCAACCTCTTGGCCAATTTCACCAAGCAGAAGCTTAACTGGAGACTGATTCCCAGTTAATTATAAAATTGGCCGTTTAGCTTGATTTATGCTTTTCGAGAAAACTGCCAGTCCGGGAACCTCCTGTGTCCGTTTGGAAACCCCTGCTGGTGCACAGCACGATTTCTTTAGTTGCTTTGTGATTTGCTTGGAAATTACCGGTCTCTGGGTGCTTTTGTGACAATTTGAAAACTGCGGTGACTAAACCAAAACAAAAGTCGTTACCTTTGTCCCCGTTTTGACAGCTAAGCAGGGAGAGGGGAGTGATCATTTCTTTGGGTGAACTTTTTGAGGAGGTCAGATGGGACGCAGGAAGGGACAGAAATGAAAAAAAACCCTAACAGTTCCAATGGCGTCACTGTCCCAAGGTCACGTGACGCAGTGCTGCAGTGAGTCCCCCGTTTCACCGGAGAACAAGGGCACTCAGCACATCCACAAAATATGTTCTGAACATCACTAACAGCCGATTTTTTTGTTTGTTTTATTTTCAGTGTTTTACTGATGTACAGTATATGCAGAAAAGTGCACAGATCCTCCGTGTAGAGCATGAATAACTGTCTCCTGTTGTCATTTTGTTTCCAGTGTTTCCTGAGCACTTACTACATGCCCAGCACCAGACACGCACAGGCATCAGTTTAATATTCACGGGTGGGTGCTATTGTCCCCAGTTTACAGATGAGGAAACAGACCCAGGAGTAGATGGCCCACTCGTACATACCCAGCTGGCAAGCAGCAGAGCCAGGATTCGAACCCACGTTGCAAGCCCCAGCTCCAGTGCTCTCAACTGGTATGCGCTGTGGTTTCAGGAAGCCCTTAGGTATGAAGGAAGTGATCTGAACCCATTCTTTCCCCACCATAAACTCTGATTCCCCTTCTGAATTCCTGGTCTCGCCAGGTGTTACCTTCAAGCGCGCTGAGGGTCACTCCTGAAAAATGCTTTCTTGTAATTCCCCACATTCAATTAACCACTAATTGATTCGGCCCTTCATACATCTCTTGCATCCACCCACTTCCCCCCATTCCCACAGCCGCCATCTTGGTTCAGGCTACCCTCCCCTCTTGCCTGGACCACAGCCTCATCACAGTCTTCCTACATGGCTTCTAGGTACCCTTATCTGGTTCAGAAAGATCTCCCAAGCTCTCGAAGCTGACTTATCAGTCTCCTGCTTGAGAGTACCCTGAGGATAAAATCCAGATACCTTAAGATGGCTTGGGTCTGGCCTGACTCCCTTTCCAACCTCATCCCCCGTCCTCTCTTCCTCCCTCTGCCTGGAGTGGCCTTCCCTCATCTGTCAGTTCTTCCTCAGGTCCATGCCTGAAAGTCACTTTCTCAAAAAGACCTTCTCAGATCCCTTACCTGGATTAGGTCTCTGCTATTTTGATTTTGGATAACACTCATTCATTCTTCCTGGAAATATCGATGGATTGTCTTCTCTAGTCACTGCTGTCTCCCCAGTGCCTAGAACACTGCTGGCAATTAGTAGGTGTAGTGTATATAGTATACGGTCCCCGAGTTCTTTGACACCCTGCCTATGGAGAGGTGGAGTCTACGTCTGCTGCCTTTGAAACTGGCAGACTTGCAACCGCTGCAACCGACAGAACACAGCAGAAGTCAAGCTCTGTGACTTCTGAGTCGGGTCATAAAAGCCCCTACCTGGCTCTCTCCCTCTGCTTGCTCCTTCTCGGTGGCAATGCTGAGAAGCCCAGGTAAGGTACGAGGTCACCCCTAAGCACTCTGGGTAACAGAGCCAGCCAAACCATGCCTTTGAGTCATTTTGGTCTAGGTTTCTGACATATGAGTAGAGAAGCTTCTAGATGTTTCCAGTCCCCAGCTGTGAAGTCACCTGCAGCTGGTCAATCTTCCCAGCCAAGGCCCCGGAAATCATGGAGCTGAGACCAGCCATCCCCACTTGCCCTGCCCCAATCCTGACCCACAGAATCCATGAACAGAATCACATATTTGTTGTTTTATGCCACTAAACATATTTTACAGTGTTTGAAAAGTTCTCCCAACAGAGTCCTAGGTGTGCAGCTTATGTTGTCCCTCTGTCATTTAAGTTAATACCGGATAAACCAAATTATTGTTATCAATTCATTACCCTTCCCTCTACTTAAGGCATCGGTCATTCCTGCAACAGAGGCAGGGGCTACTGTCCCCTTGACCCATCCACTGACTTGAGCTTTGGGTGCGTGATGTGCCTTGGTCAGTGGAATGGTAGCAGACTTGAGGCTGTGTGGTGGGGCTGGCCCTCTTGCACCTCCCATCACCATGGGAAGTGCTATCCCTGGATGGCTGCAGCCTGGGTCCCAGAATGAACTCATGTGGCACAGGCCAGAGCCCAGTGAGCACTCACAGCTCGAGCCTAGGGCCAGATCAGCCAACCCTCAGCCGACCATCAACACATGGCGTGAATAAGTGTTGCTTTAATAAATGGTTGCTGGTGAGTTTGGGATCATTTGTTACACTGTCATAGCTGACACATACAGTGTATTATGGAACAACCCTAACAGCTTGCCCAGAGGAGCAGAGGACCCACTCTCTCCCACTCACACACATTCCTAGATGCTAGATGACACACACCCACACCATGTCCCACCCTATCCCCAACCCCCAGATGAAATTACACATCAGGTTCTGAGTCATGTGAAGGGTGAGAATCAAGCCTCTGAGAGCAGAGGTTGAAAAGTCAGTCTCAGGGCAGGGCGTAGCCAAGTGCACATGCGTGTGCCAGGGAATGTGTAGGTCCATACTCTCCCATGAACGTGTATGTGGTCATGTGTGCCAATAGGAGCTTATGAAGGAGGATCTCTCCTCTGCTGCTTTAGGACTTTCCAGGAAGTCTGGATTCTCCATGCCCACACAGGTACTCTCACATAACTTAGTATATGACTATGATGTGGATGGTGCCCCTTTGGATGGAACATCTTTATGCAGTACACAACCTGAACAACAGTACACAGCAACACTGCCATCTATGAAGCAATCCCTGTGGGGACCGTGTGGGGGCCAGACAGGAATGAGATCTTATAAAAGGCAAATCCTCAGTTAACATTTTGAGTATCATCTTAACTGAGCCCCTAAAACCCCTATAAGGCAACAACTTTCCCCTTAAGACAAGAAGGTTTATTCCAAGCAGTGTGCTCATTCTTTGAATTGTCCAGTGATTCTCTCCACCTTTCTTCCACGAAGTAATTCTTCTAGAGTTGATGTCTGGGTTGTAAAATTTTCAAACATGACTATTTTATGTTATAGAAGACAAGAATGAAAACATCTTGAAATAGAATCAATATAATTTAGCTTCTTGAATCCGATCTGAGGCTGGGCCAGGAGACAGAGAAAGGCACAGCTGTGGGTGTTCCCTTCAGCTGGTCAAGGCAGGTGAGAGCCAGAGAAACAGGAGACCTGCCGGGCCAAGAAGCCGCATTCTAGGTGTGGAGACCAGACCCACAGACCAGCGGTTCTCAACCCTGACTGTGCACTGGAATCACCCAGGCGGGCTTTCAAAGTCCCAATGCCCAGGCAACACTCCAGACCAATTGCACCAAAGCCACTGGAAATGGGACATGGGCACCTGTATTATTTGAAGCTGCCCACTTGATTCCATTGTGCAGCCAAGGCTGGGGAGCAGTGCTGGAAGCATCATTATGCCACTTGGGTTCAGAGAATTGCACAGAAGTTTTCAAGAGTCGGGTGAAACGGATGGATTGCATCAAAATTCTCACATAGCACTTCTGGGAGGAGCCACCTGCATTTTTGAGATGGCTGGGGGAGATTACGGTACTGCCTGTGACCTCTGAGATGACAAATGTTCCCAAGCAGAAGATCAGGATCGAACAATCTCCATTCGAAGTAGCAGAGTGGCTACTACCCCCACTGGATGTTAACACATTTAATATAGCTTGCCCTCGTTTGAACATAGGGAGGTGTCTCATTTAAAAATCCTCTAGCTCCAATTCTCTCCAAAAAAAATCAAAAGAGAGGATAATCCTGGGGCCCCACCCCTGAAGGACGACAATTTGCTAAAGCTGAGCAGTGGCTGCCCCTTCAATGGGCTTCCCTGCAGGGCTTGCCAGAGAGGTTCTGGAAGTTCCCCAGGGGGTTGGGGCTTGCCCTGATCCTTCCTTTGACCAAGGTCATAGACACTAGCCTGTCCCTGCCTGAGTCACTTAATCAGGCTATTTTCTATGCTGTGTTGGCCAGTGCAGTAGCCACTAACCACGTGTGACTACTGAGCCCTTGAAATGTGGTTGGTATGACTGAGAAAATGAATTTTTATTTAATCTTAACTAATTTAAATTTAAAACTGGATGCTTGAAAACTTGGATATGCGAATCTACTCTGCCAATTCTCAGTCTTTGCCCGAGAATTATTGAATTAGAAACTCTGGTTGGGGGCAGCAATCTGGTCCTCAGGTGGAAATGAGGAAAGCAACGGGGCTCCCTTGATGCAGGCATGTTCTGAGCTACAGCATTTTTTGGAGGGCAATTGGGCAGGAACTATCAAGATTCTAACTGTTCCTTTAAAACCTACAATTACCCTTCTAGGAATGAGTTTTACCCACACAAATCCCCAAAGATGTTCATTAGAATGAACATGGTTAGAATGGTTGCTTAGAATGGTTAAAAATTGGAGCCAATCTATATGTCTAAATTAGCCAGGAACTAATTAACGAAAGGATACCCATAAAAGTGGATTCTGGGAGACCATTAAAATGAATGAGTTAGATCGTTATGTTACTGACATGTAAAGATGTCCATAACATCAATTAAGGGTTGAAAGGAAGCGTAAAGGCACAACCACTACCATGATCGTATTTGCATAGAATTATATAGGTACAGCTTTATATATGTCACAACATTCTCCCAAGGTATATGTCTAAACCTTAACAGTAGTAGGTTCTGGGAAATAGGCGCATATACTTCTGTACTGTTTGAATTTCTGTCAGAATCACATTGTTTGTAATATGCTGTAATCGCAGTCGAGGAGAAAGGACGTTTTAAAAACTCTGATCTGGGCAATTCCCTAGTGGTCCGGTGGTTAAGACACCGTGCTTCCATTGCAGCGGGCATGGATTCAACATGCAGTCAAAAAAAACACAAAAAAATGAAACGCACTCCACCCCTTGGCGGTAACCGTGGGCCATTTACTTGACCTCCCAGAGCGTCTGTTTCCTCATCTGTAGGATGAGAGGGGAATTCTTGCTTCACAAGTGTGTGGTGAGGATGAAGTGAGAAGAAGCACGCCCCCAGCACATATGGGTCCTCAACTTGGTCCCCTCGCCCCTCGGGCTTGGCCCTGAGACGCCAGTGGCCCAAACCTTCCGTCTCCTCTCCTGGGATTCCTGTACCTGCAGCCCAGGCCTGCCCAGCGCCAGGCACAGCGCCCCAGCCGCCTGGCGATGAGGGCCCGTGGGATCTGGGGACACGGTGAAGCCAGGGCCACCAGGGCCATCTGGGCAGCAGGGAGAAGGACACACACACACACACACACACACACACATACACACACACACCCCTCCTGCCTTACCAGACAAAATGCCAGAAAGGGGGCCTCAATCCATCCCCTCAGAGGCCTGGGGTCTCAGCCTCCCACCCAAGCAGGGAGGGCATCTTTCCACAGACAACCCGTACACACACAGCCAACAATCCTCCGGAGCTGCTAGCCTTCCAGGGGCCCCAGGGAGCTGTCTGCCCCGCCTTCTGCTGCAGGCGCCCCCGCTCCCGCTCCCTCCCGCTCCCGGGAGCACAAGCGGACGTTCTTCCCGCAGAGCCAGGCTGCGCCCGCCCCAGGAAGCTCCTCCAGAATGGCTGGGGGCGGGTGGCGGACGGGGTGGGGCTTGGTGGCTTTTCTGGGTCGGCAGGAAGCCGAACGATGCCCCAGCAGCCCCCTACAGACAGCAAAGGGGCAGTGGCACTAAACGGTACGTGGCACTCCAGGGAGCAGGGCAGTTGGAGAAAATGTCAGACAAAGCCGGGGGCGGGGGTGGGGTGGGGGGGGAAGCTTCAGCCAAAGGGGAGGTTTGTTATTAAAAGTGTTTATTCGATGCCAGGAAACCCTCCAGAAAGCACAGCACTGACAGAAGCTCGTGACAAAGCATGTGTGGAGAAAGGGGCGTGTGTGTGTGTGTGTGTGTGTGTGTGTGTGTGTGTGTGAGAGAGACACACACACACACACACATACACACACAGAGACAGACAGAGAGAGACACACACACACACACACAGAGAGAGAGGGAGAAAGATAGGGGTGGTGGGGAGAGACATGTTCCGATTTGTGTTTTGGATGGATTGTTCTAATAGGGCAGAAAAAAGCAGAGCCAGAGAGAACAAAGTCCAGGAGACCAGCTAATAATTCAGGTGCTAATAATTCAGACTCATTCTCTTGCCTTTGTTTAGAAGTCTTATGGTGGCTGGTGGGATGTGGGGTGAGAGAGAAAGAGGGGACACAAAGATGACACCCAGGTGATCCCTGAGAGGGCCTGTCCCCTTCTCCAGCCCATCAACCCTGCTGCTTTCCCGTAGCGGGGTTACAAGGACAGGGGGTTTCTTGAAAGGTCAGAACATTGTGTCTCCTCCATATTCTCCTCCAACACCCCAACCTGGAGAAGAACTGGCACAGTGGATCGGGGACCAGGCGCTAGAGTCAGGGTCCAGGTTCAAATCCCAACCCGACCGGTGTGACGCTGAGCAAGTTGCTTGACCACTCTGTGCCCCAGTTTCCCCATCTGTAAACCAGGAATAACCAAAGACCCTACCTCACAGAATGCTTGTGAGGGTTAAAAACCATCACGTGGGACTTCCCTGGTGGCACAGTGGTTAAGAATCAGCCTGCCAATGCAGGGGACATGGGTTCGAGCCCTGGTCTGGGAAGATCCCACATGCTGCGGAGCAACTAAGCCCGTATGCCACAACTACCGAGCCTGCGCTCTAGAGCCCGCGAGTCACAACTACTGAAGCCCACGCACCTAGAGCCCGTGCTCCACAACAAGAGAAGCCACTGCAATGAGAAGCCCGTGCACCGCAACGAAGTGTAGCCCGCGCTCGCCGCAACTAGAGAAAGCCCGTGCGGAGCAACGAAGACCCAACGCGGCAAAAAAAGAAAAAGAAAAAAAATCATGTGTATAAAAAATGCATAGTGAAGCACCTGGCACACAGTAAGCACCCACTAAAGGTGAGCTCTTCCTATTGTAACTAGGCAAATGGTAGACAATGTACATAGTTATAAAATGAACATTTGTTATTAAAATCAACCTGAAGACTAATCAAGGAGTGAGTTTGAGGGAATTCCCTGGTGGTCCAGTGGTTAGGACTTGGCACTTTCACTGCCGGGGACCCGGGGTTCGATCCCTGGTCAGGGAACTAAGATCCTGCAAGTTGCGTGGCATGCAAAAAAAAAAAAAAAAAAAAAAAAAGGATGAGTGATTTTGAGCTTGATTTCACATACAGTGAGTTTGAAATTAGAGAACAGAAGTTCAGAGCAAGATCCCCAGCCCTTTGAACAGGTGGGAAAGAGATTCCCAAAGGTCAGGATGGCTCAAGGTGGTGCCAGGGCTGGGCCCGGGCTGCACAGCTTGTCAGAAGAGTGGACTTGGTCAGGCCCAGCAGGTTTCTCAGGGGCCTGTCCTCACAGGCCTCTGAGTTCAGTCGGCAGCTTCTCCCCAAGGGCCGGCTTATACTGTCTTCACAGGCTCAGGCTCCTCCCTGGGGGGACTGGGAGGTGGTCTGTAACGGAGAAGAGCCGGGTCTCTGGAGGCGTTCGTGTGTCCATCAGTGGAGGAGAGGAGTCGGGGGTCCCTGGGGAGCACCTCACTCGCCAAAGTCCTCTCCCCTCCCCAGCGAGTCTCCCATCCACCTCGGCCGCTGCCGCAGCCCCGCTGACTCTGGGAAAACCAGGCTGGGAAGCAGTGGAACATTGGACCTAGGGTGACAATGAGATGAAAGAGTAAGAGGGAGACAGACCCACTATGGGGCAGGAAGGGCTCTATATCAGCGTCCGAATATCTCCTTTTCTTACCCCATTAATTGTACGCAAACAGGACGGGCTATGTGATTTGTGGGGCTCATTAAAAAAATGAACAATGTGGGTCCCCTTGTTCAAAAACTAAGAATTTCAAGGGAATTCCCTTGTGGTTCAGTGGTTAGGACTCTGGGCTTTCACTGCCGAGGGCCAGGGTTCGATCCCTGGTCATGGAACTAAGATCCCACAAACCACGTGGCACAGCCAAAAGAAAAAAAAAAAAATTAAGACTTTCAAGACAGCGACAGCAGAACATTAAACAAAGCATGAGGCTCTTCTGAACATGTGACCTTGTGGGACTGCACAGGTGACAACCTGTGAACCTGGCCCTGAGCACAAAACTTTGAGTGCGTGTCCAAGCGTGTGTTTTCTGGGGAAAGGGCTCTTAACTGTCAAGGTCATGACCTGACAAGGTCAGTGTGACTGAGGTTAAGTGAGGGTCCCTGCTTCTCGCCACCACCTCCTTTCTCCACTCGGACAGGCAGGGGCTCCAAGAGTGAGACGTACGGGCAGACCTTGGGGTACGGCAGGCCATGGTGGCCCTGGGGACAGAGAGAAGTGGACGCATGAGAGATGGCATTTAGGACTTGCTGATGGACTGGACGTGGGTGGGAGGAAAAGAAAGGCATGACGGCTGACTCCCGGGCTTGTGGCTCAAGCAACTAGATCAACCAACGGCAGTGATGTTCATGGAGATGGGGACCAGCTGGCAGAAGATCGGGTGCTGTGTTTTGCTTTGTTGGGTAGCAAAGGGAATTAAGAATCCCATTCTAGCCATGAAAAGGCATCGAGGGGACAAATAATAGAGCTCAGAAGGGAGATTAGAGTGAGATACATTTGGAGTCACTGGCATAGAAATGGCATTTAATCCCGTTGGGATGGATGAGGTATCCTCGCTGTTCAGTGAGGGTAGAGCTCTGATACTTGGGCACATTATTTAACTGCACTGACGCTCTGAATTCCCATTTGTAAAATGAAGATAAGAATAATATCTTCTCCGTAGGACTTCCGTAAATGAGCTTGCGAATGTTTGGCGCGGGCTCTGGTACCTATTAAACACTCAATGGATATCAGCCATTATTATTACTATTACTATTGTTATCATGTCTTTCTCCTTCCTTTTACAAATATCTGTGGAGCCTCCATTGTGTGTCAGGCATTGCTATGGCTGCTTTGGAGACATCAATTATCGAGCATGTCAGGGGTAATAAGTGCTATGGTAAAAGAAAACATAGAGCAGAGTCAGAGTGGGGAAGAGATTATAGTATTAAGGAGGGTGGTTGTCACTGAAAAAGTGACATCTGAGCAGAACCCTTCGAGGTGAGGCATGTGTGGGGAGAAGAGTTTCAGGCAGAGGGAACAGCCAGTGCAAAGACCCTAAGGAGGGTGATGGGAGGTGAGGTCCTAGAGATAATGGGTAGGGGGGCCTTTGTAAAGAAACTCTTCACGGCAGAGGTGACTGGTCCTCTAACGTGGCAAAAACAGGTCTCCCACACAGTTAAGGCAGAAGGTTCTCTGACATGGCAGAGACAGCAAGATTTCCAACATGGTAGAGGGAGCAGAGCTCCAACATGGCAGCCGCCCTAGGCTTTGGGCAGGCCCTGAGGCTCCTGTTTCCAGCCCCCCACCTCTTAGAGGGGCCTCACCTGGCAGAATAGGCTCACTAGCAGGGCCTCTCCTCCTCTTGGCTATGGCGCGTCTTCTGGCAAAACTTGGCGGGGCCTTTGCTCCAGGGCTCCCAATCAAAGCAAACATCTGAGTCATTTTCCTCTGAATCTGTGGAGGGACAAGACAAGACCTCTTCGGTGGTCACATCCTAGCTCCTATTTTCGATGCTAAAGGAGCCCCCTGCCGGGCCTGGGCATCCCCTGCAGCCTTATCTGAGGCCAGGGTGCCAAGGCAGAATCCTGGCAGGTGAGACAGCCCCAAGACCTCAGGAAGACTTTAGGGCCTTGAATGGTGACCAGGGACCAAGAAAGAAGGTTGGCCCATGACACATCCACCTTCTAGAAGAGGAAGGACCCTAGGGGTGAGCAAATGACCTACCTGTATTGAGCATGGTCCAGGAGGGGACACTGAGGAGACACAAGCCCACCCACCCACCTGTTCATCCATCCGTCCACCAGTTCATTCATTAACAAATGTCTGAGTATTATGTGTCCAATGGTTTCCCGTACAGCACTGTTTTATGGTGAAACACACACACGCGCACACACACACTAAAACACCCTGGAAACCGTGTGTGTGTTTCCACACGAGAGGTCTGGGTGATGAAGTGTGGCACACTCACGTGTGGCATGTCATGAGGCTTTTAAAACACTCGCATTAGATCTGTATCTTTTAACTTGCTGGATGTCTATGGTATATTACAAGAAAGTTGCAGAGAAGTATATGGTAGAATCCCTTTTTTAAAAAAAAGAACGCCCCCTTCCCCACCCCAAACCCCCCCCACCAGGGATCAAACCCAGGACCCGGTGGTGAAAGCACCGAATCCTAACCACTAGACCACCAGGAAACTCCCTCGGCCTTTTCTTGGTCTGAAATCTGAGGGGCTGTCTTCAACCTCCTCTACTTCTCTGTAACCAGTGAAACAACTTGAGTATACTCAGAAAAATAATAATCTCCCCCTTCCCCCTCTTTTCTCACCTTGCCTTCCCGAGATATGCCGTGTTAGCAAGCTCAGGTACCCATCTAACAACACGTGTAGGTTTTCCTGCCGCTGGGAGGTGGCAGCGCTGGACGCAAAAGCAGGTCCTGGCTCCACAGTCCCGTGCGGTTCCATGGGGGCCCTTGTCCAAAGGCAGGGAATTCGGAGGCTTCATCGTCCCCTCCTATGTCAGGCTGGGGACCAGCATCGACCTCCCTGGCCGGCTTCTCCAGGGCTCAGCTGCCAACCATCTTTTCTTGCCTCTGCACCCATCTCACCAGGCAGCTCCCTCCTCCTCCCCACTTGCTCCAGCCTCCACTTGGAAAAGCTCATTGGCATCCTCACATCCTCGTGGGCCACGTGGCACTTGCTGCTCAACCTTCTGCCTTCTGGGCTCTGAAACCGCCCTGCTGAGCCAGGCCTGGTGGGGGTGGGGAGAGGGGAATCAGAGCTCCTCTTGACGGCTGTTCATACTGGATTCCAGGCCAGACTGATTCCAATCAAGAGATCCACGGCAGAATAGAAAACCCCAGGCCAGGGTGTCCCGAGCCCCAGCCCCGCAAACCCTGGCAGGTCCAGACCCTGGGTTTGAGCCAATTCTCAGCACAAAGACAGAACACAGTAATACTGAGATTTCCAAGAAGACGGGGACCCTGAGGGAGGGCTGCTTGCCTCACTTCAAGGACAGTTTCTCTTCAATGCAAAATCAACAAAAGGACCTGTTTCAAACCGCCGCGTGAGACGTCGGTGGGTAAACAGCCTCTCAGGAGAAAGTCTGAGAGGGGGGTCGGACAGGGCAGGTTGTGGATGGCTTAGAGATGGGCCTCCAAGGAGAACGAATTGCTGGAGGAGATTAGTGCCTTGGACCTCAGGGAAGGTGTCCCACCTTCCGGAAAAGCCATCCAAAGCCACGCCTACACTTCCTCCTACCTTGATAAAACCGACACTGCCTGAATTATTTCTCAGCTTCCAAGCACCTGCTATGTGCCGTGTGTGTACAGGTACTCTGCCCCTGACATGCATCTCTCCACAGCCCCAAAGGGTAGGGACCGTTATTATCTCCATTTTGTAGGTGAGAAAACTGGGGCTCAGAGAGGATTTGCCCCAAGTCACACAGCTGGTAGGTGTCAGAGCCCAGGTGAGACACTGGACAGTCGGCACTCTTAAGGGTGTGGCCCTGGACAGGTAACTTCTCTCCAAACCTCAGTTTCCTCACTTGTACGATAAGGATTATTTCACAGGGTTAGTCTGAGGATTAAATGAAATAAGGTACACCAAGTGTTTAGCACAAGGCCTAGCACAGTGTTCAAAAAAGCTATTGCTATGAATGATTAAGGGGCAAAGCTGAAACCCGGCCCACATCCCCTAGACTCTGGAGAAACGGGATTTTATAGCCACTGCAGGCAAGGGCTCTGCCTCCTACCCAACACTGGCCCTCAGGGAGGGCTGCCGTCCACCCTGGGAACAGAAGGAGAACACACTTTAAACAAACATTTTCTGGAAGCTCTCGCCAGGAACTCCTAACAATTGCACAATTGCCAGCCCCTACATGTGAGATCATGGGGCAAGTTGGGGGTGAACTGCTCAGCTTGTCTGAGCACCATCTGAGCAGAGCTGGCAGCACACTCAGTGCCCTCCCTGCCCAGGTGGTCAAAGGTCATGGGGCTGCTGAGCAGGAGGTGGGAGGTCAAGCAGTCCCCAGGAGGAGGGCCCTAGGTGACGAGAGTGCCGGGGGAGACGGGACACCTGAGGAGCAGAGTGTCATTCCTGCCACGTGGCCAGGCTGTCCCCCGTCCCCACCGGCCCACCGCTTCCAGCCTCTCTCAGGCCTGCTTCGCCCTGCCTCCCACTCCTCTGGGTGGCATGCTGAGTTCAGGACAGATGTCGGTCAGCTTCCGTGATCCTGTGTCCCACAGAAACCCAGATCCTCCCTGATGTGTGGTCTGGGCAGGAAACTGTGTGAGTGGTCTCTGGGCACCTGCTAAATGCTGAAGGCTGCTGTACCCATCGAACTGGTTGTTGACTGCAAAAGCACAGGGCTGAGGGCCGAGAGGGGCTGAAAGCCAGCCCATGGTCTGCTCACTGAGCCTTGTGCCCTGGCTGCATTCACAGGAAGGGACATCTTTTACTAATTCATCTGCCCAGAGGGGCCACCTCTTTCTGATTTGTACCAAAGACCTTATGTGCCAGCTGTGGCCCTGAAGGGACACCTTTTTGTGTGTGTATTTATTTATTTGTTTATTTATTTATTATAAAGATTCAATTCCTTCTAAATTAATGATTGGTCACAAAAACAGAAAGCATTTACTGCCATGCTGAAACATACATTTTACATTTGACACCATATTTCACACAAAAATTATAGTTCCATTATTCTGTGTATATATATATATATATATATATATATATATATATATAGTTTACATACACATTTTGATAATAATAGCTTCTATTACCGGTGGTACATGACTACTGCTTCTTCAGAAATAGTATGAATTCTGTATACACGATAACCAATTCCAAGTACATTTCTGCTCCAAGTTTATTTTACCACAAATATATTTATATTATAGTGCAAAAGTAATAAATTGTTTTATCTTCTATCTAGAATATCTTAACTAAATTCGCAATCACATTCACAATAATTTCATATGTACCAAAGACCTTATATGCTAGCAGTGGCCCTGAAGGGACAGATGTGCACACATACATATTGTTTTCCAAACTCAGGATTCACTCTGGGACTCCAGGTTAAGAAACGCTAAACTACCAAGTCAATGCTTTCTCTTGCAGGTGACTGCTTGTCAACTCGGAGCCAGCAGGAAACCCCTCTGCCTGAAGGACAACCCTCTCTCGGCAGTTGTTTTGGGACTCCCACCCTATCCCAAGTCCTGCCCAGCCTCCAGGATTAGGGCCCGACCTGGGCAGCTCACCTTGGCTGAGTAAGAAGTGTAGCCAGACGATCAGCAAGAACAACAGCAAAGCCACGGGCAGACAGAGCCAGAACACCAGGAAAGAAAACGTCAGCTCGTTCACCAGCGGCACCAGAGGGTACTTCATGGTGTGTGTGTGGCTAGGCCAGGCCGGCCTGGGCTGGGCTGGCAGGGATGCCCTGGGGACCTGGCGGGCCGAGCCACGCTCCGCTCTCAGCCCAATTGTGACTGAACGGGTGGCGTAATAAGGAAACCACAAGGTCCTTCAGGCAGCTGAAGAGAGAGCTGTTTTGGACGAGTGGGCAGAAGCAGGGGTAGTGGGACAATCTGACTGAGAACAAAAGCCCAGGCTTCCAGGCCTGGGTTTGAATCCTCATAAGATGCTGTGGGTTCACGTGACACCTCCCCGACCCTCTTGCAGAATGGAAATAATCCTTACCTCACCAAGCTGCTAAAAGTTAGAAAAGGGGATACAAATTGCCCCCAGGTGGGTGTTCATATATCTGAGGTCACGTATTCCTTCTGGAGCCAGCAAGGCCCTCAGTAAATGACTGTTACTTAATCTGGAAGCTTCTGCATCTCTCCTTATTAGGGTTTTCAGTGAAGAGCTTCTAAGACTTTAACCTTGTTCCTTTATCTCCCAAGTGGGCAAGACACCCCCAAATGCTGAGCTTCTCTCTCCCCCTCGCCTCTGTCATTCCTTCATTATGGAGTAGTCAGTAAATCTCCACATCAGGTCCCACGACAGGAAGGAGGCGCTGGACCTCCCAGGGCCTGAGAGCCCCTAAGCTGGAGGGAGACTCTGGCCAGGCTGGGAGCCTGGTGGGTGCGGGAAGTCCACACGAAGAGCGGCTGCTGCTTGTGGAGGGCAGGAAGGCAGAAGCGTGGTATTCTCCAGCTGGCCCACCTGCCTCAGCCACTGCCGGCAGAGGGGCGGAGGGGGCTGGACGGTACTTATGAGACATGCCAATTGGCATGCTCACCCTGCTCTGCTGAATCAGAACCTCCAGGGGGTGAGGCGCGGACTCCACACATCAATGGGCAACCAGTCTGAGGTCGACTTGCTTTTGAGACCACGGCATCTCGTGGAGCATAGGTTGGAAGGTCAGGCAGACCCCGTTCCAGGCTGGGGGAGCAGCTGTAGGAAGTGGGTGGTAGACCTAGGGGAGACATGGAGTGGAAGGACCCCCTTAGAGGAAGACTCTGGCCCAGGGAGAAGGGTAAGAGGGGTCCAGCCACAGTAAAAATGGGGGCGGGGACAGCTGGGGTTTGCAGGGCCAGTGTGTTTAAAGGGAGTCTTAGCCCAGCTGTGGAATGACCTGAGTCCCCAGCAGAGGAGGGTCAGGGCAGATGGTATTAGAATGTGCATCCATGAAACACGGTAGCCTGGCAAGCTGTGCCACTCAGGGCCCAGGGGCCAAGACCAAGAGCTGGGTGGTCTGGGTTGGGGTGATTTCTTGGCACTGTTGTTTGTTTGTTCGTTTTTGGCTGTGCCAGTCGTAAATGTGGCCCGCAGGATCTTTAGTTGCAGCATGCGAACTCTTTGTTGGGGCATGCAGGATCCATTTCCCTGACCAGGGATCGAACCTGAGCCCATGCATTGGGAGCACGGAGTCTTAGCCACTGGACCACCAGGGAAGTCCCTTGGCACTGGGTTCTGAAGGGGCTGGGGTCAGAAAGAGCTGAGCAGCGCAGCTGAGAAAGGCTCGAACACACATATCCTTGCCAGACCCCAAAACAGGGCCACCGTGCAGTCAGCCCAGGGCTAAGCCCCCCTGGCCACCAGAACCCAGCAGCAGGTCCTGTGGTGAGGAGGCAAGCAGGTGTGGACACACACCTGCAGGGGAGGCAACTCGCAGCCCTGGCTTCCAGTTGCAGTTTGGGGGGTCACGCATTGTCACGTGGAGTCAGTGCCAGGCTGGAGGGGTGGCTCTGGGCAGAGTCATGCACCACAGCTGTTTGCTCAAGTGGTACCACCACCCCCCCCCCACCAACGTGTGACCTAGGCATTAGGTGTTAATCTGGCCCCATGGAACCTTCTGCAGCCAAGACCCTACTCAAAGGGCCAGTGGGCAGCGGGAGGACCTCCCCCTGCATCTCTGCTTTCCTGACTGGCCAGCCCTGGCAGAGCTCAGATCTTCTGCAGGCAGGGAGCTCAGCTGGCATTTCTGTTCCCAGGACACAGAGCGCCAGCCAGCCACTCAGCAATTGCTAGCCTCTGTAAGGTGGGTCTCTGCTGGCAGTGCTTTAGTTACACAAGCTCCTTCCAGCCTAGAAGGCCAAATAATTTTCTTTTTAAATTTATCAAATTTTGAGTATTTCATGATACTCTACAAAACCAGGGTGAAAACCTACTGATCTAAATTATGAAGCACACCCAGGCCAGAGGCAAACGAAAAGCACACATGACATTTTTAGATAAGAATCTCCTTAAAATTTAATTGACTAAATGTATTACATTCAATATTCCATGGGTTTCTTCTGGACAAAGGGGCTGCATAAATACAAACAAGCCTCTGGGCCTTCTTCCCTAACTGACGAAGAGGAAACACAGGAGGCGAGGGTACACAGGACACCTTCATATTTACATTTCGCCTTTACTTTACAGTTCAGTGCCAGAAATATTTACAGAAAATACAATAAGAAAAAGATCATGTCTTGGCAACATACCAAAATTCATACAAATTGTGTATATGATTTCAAGCAAATAATGATACTGCTTATTTTTTAGCCACAACTGCCAAGCCCTTCAGAGGAGAAAGATGTTCTTGGTCACTGCAAGAGACAAGGACTTGGGAAACTTGGTTTGCTTCAACAAATATTTATTGGGCGCCTACTGTATGCAAGGCACTGTGGAATCCCAAATTATACCTTTCCCTCACCATTAAAAAAAGAAAAGCATCTGAAAAACATGAGTTGATACTCCGAGAAAAACACTATACAGTACATGGCTTCTTTAGCTACTGAGAACCCACAGTTTGATTCCACATTGAACGGGTGGATTACCTCCAATCTCTCCATCTCGGGAAAAGAGGCTGTCATGGAAATCCCTAAAACAGACCACCTAACGCAACTTACCATTTCATGTAAACATATAAATCAATTCTTTTTAGGAAGATATAACCTGAACGGGTTTTAAAATGCTGAATGGAGAACTACCAGCAGGAGTGTCAAATTACCTCCGATACATTTTTTACCACCTACATGTCTTTGAGCAAGGCTGACTCCCACTTTCTTTGGGTAAAATTCCACCTTCCAATATAAATAAATACTCTTGAAGACACTGCTTCTCTAAAAATCACTCTGCAGAGTCTGACAAATGCTTCCTCAGTGTATACAGGAAGTAACCACTCATGAAGGCCTCACACACACAACCTGTAGGGAAATGACATTACTGGCCAAAGATGTAGGTATTTTGTTTTTATAAATGAGTCCAGAGGAGAATGGGCGGCCTCAGGGGACCTGAAGACCTGGAAATGGAGGACAGCAATGCATGCATGTTGTGTATATATTGCCAGGACGGGAGGGGGGTCAAACCACCATGTAACTATCCAGGTCAAAGGGCCAACGGACAGGAGGGGGTCTTAGGAGGAAGCACGGGACAAAAGAGAGCCGGCCGAACAGGAAAAGGCGAAAGCCCTCCTCTCTGTCCTCAGTGCTCCCAGTCAGAGAGGGGGAGAGAGCCCCTACCCCCCAAATGTGAGAAGGGACTACGAGGGGCTACCTGCCTCTGTCCCCTGGGTAATGCTTTCCTTGTCAACAAATGTCACACTCATCCACACCCTGGTGCACCTGTCACATGCAGCAACTAAACTGTTTAAGCCAAAGACCAAAGTGGTCCTGGCTTCCCCCCAAAGGTTCTGAACCTATGTTAGCAAATTTATCAAGTGGACTACTAAAGATTATTATTAGGGACTAAATATGCTCCTCTGGCATTACTGTACTCAACGTGACTTTTACAAAGGCAGTTGAGAGAACTTAGTGACCATGAACTCAAACCCACACTAGTGAAAGGTCCAAGGGTCCTCACCACACTCCCTTTTTAGGTAGATGTGGTTTTGAGCAGAAGGAGTCAGCACCTGACGAGGTACGTGTACCCCACACTCTGTGCCGTACACACTGGGGTTTCATGCCTTTGGGAGCAGCACAGTCCTAAATCCATCCCTCCTTCCTTGGGGGACCACAAAGTCTTCCAGATCATAAATGCATTCAACATGGTTGTTCACTGACTTATCAAAGCCATTAGAATTACAAAGAGTTGTCAGAAATTAGAGCAAACTGAAGCAACAGGAAGGCCACCCCAACACACACACCACCGTACATTTTGCTGACAGCAGAACTATGCCAAAGGTAAAAGTGTTATCTGAAGAGTCACACTGAAGAGGTACACCTACATCAGTTATTTTTAACCTCTGGAATGTTATAAGTTGCACATTAATTTATAGCCTTCTTTGTCCACATCCATCAGAACAAGGGCCTATTTTTTCCCATGAAATGTCAATCTGGAATTTCCACGAAAGTTGTTAAACCTCACTTTACACCTGCTGAGCTACTAAAACATTTTTAGGGTAGAACGTGCTAATCATACAACCCCCTCCCCCATGCTACCATTTGGAAACATCAATTTATTGCCCAGATTAAAAAGAAAATCAATTACTGAATAATATTATACCCTGAATGGAAACTGGAGTCATAGAAGGAGGAGGTTACTTTTACCTGAGCTTAAAACAAACATGAAGAAAAAGGTACGGCAAACTTAAAACCAAGAGCTGCTATGCCGTTTCTTGCTCACAGACATCAACATGTACTTCTGGAATAGAAATATCTGCACAGGGAATTAGGTCCTATACTATTCCCCACCCTCTAATTAAACTACCAAAACATCAAGCCAAACAGACCATTGTAGGCCTGACCTACAGAATCTACTGACATCAGAGTTCAAGTGGGAAATCACCCCTTATACAACTGTGATCACTCCTCTTTGGACTTTTAAATGTCACTTATTTTCTTAACATAAAATAATCTTAATAAAGAAGAAAGCACACAAGAATAGGAGAAATGAGCAGTGTATATGCTAGCACTGTAACAGGAATCCTTGTAAGGAGGTTCTGGGTCTGGCCACCTCAAAACATTTATCCCTGGCAGAAAAGTAGCAGCAAGGTAACAGAAGTATTTCAAAAACCCGGGCAGGGATTTGTTGTGCCTTCAGCCAGCAAAGTCCAGAAAATATGACAACAGCCATTTCTAAAAGCAAGCCACCCAAGGAGGTGGTCACTAATGTTTGTCAATTATGATGAAATCTAGTAGCTCTCTGGGAGAGATCTGAATTAGTAGCGTTGAGAGGCTATTTCCTGAACCCCAAATTAGAATCCTTCATGAACTACTGCAGTTTCCTGCTTGGTCCTGAAATAAGAGACAATGGATGAAACCAAATAATGTTTAACCTTTGCTGTGAATTTATATTTCTTAATATTTAACCAAGAAATTACCAAGGAATTACAAATGGTTAACCTGTCATAATGTCACGGAGCTAGACAATAACGGAGAGAGTGGAGGCATCAAAGCTGTCTTCTAACTTAACTCCACAAACTCCATTTGTATCCTCATTAAAGGACTGGGCCATGCTTCCATTTTAGATCTGTTCCTGGGCCGCCCAGAAACTGAGGCCTTCAGACAGACCTTTGCAGTGATGAGAGTAACTTTTTGAAATGTGGAGAGAGACTATGAAATATTTTAATCTCAGACTTCTTATCTGAGCAAAAAACACTTAAGTTCTTTCCCGTCAGTATGACATTTGGATGACAGCTGGATGACAAATGGACCTACGAGTGAGCAGAAAGTTGAGGTTTCCTTCCTTCTCCTCCATGCTATCAACACGAGTCTTTAAATGTCCTGGAAGATTCTGAGACAGATTTTACTTTTGAGCACAACCTCCTAAAAAGTGAGGTATAAAACTATCTTCAACTTCTAATTTGCAAATTTGAAACTACCAATGCACATGTTTAACTGAGATGCATAAAAGCCTTTCTCCTCAAAAGGCTTATATTTAACTAAAATTGCCACTTTTAAAAGAAAGTTTATGGCTAAAACGTATATCATCATTACCAGCAGGAATATGATTGTGTCTGGGAGCCCATTTCACTAAAAAGCCGAAAAGTCTTCTCTCAGATGGGTTTATAATGTGTCTCTTCTATTCCGGTGATTAAACAGTAAGCTCTTGGGGAGTGATTTGTTTTATTGTTACAGTGATCACCTATCAAACTGTTTTGCTTTGATATTATAGCTCCAAACTAGAGTTCAATAGTCCTAGACAGACAGTGGTCTAAGAACTACAGTTCTTGAGTCCAACCTCCTGAAAAAGTGAAGTATAAAACTCTGGCTCCAACTGCTTGTTCCGGTACTTGTTGACAATGTCGGTGATCTTCTGTTTCCGGCGGACATGTGGTGGACTGTAGGAGTCACTTTCCAGTCTCTTTCTTCTACAAATGTTAATTACAGTCTGCCTCACCAGAAAACCTTGAAAACAGAGGGTGTTAGTCAGCTAGGTGAACTATCAGTATTCAAGTGAACTATTCTCTGCAAACTCAAACTATTTCATTCCATTTGCAAAACTCCTTGTCCCCAGAGAGACAGAGCTCTACTAAGATAAAACTGTCAGAAGAAACACACAATGACATGGAAAAACAAAATCAAAATCTAGCCTGACAACCCATTTCCTGCCCTGGACTGTAAACAACTATGCTCGTTTTCCAGGACTGGAAGTTTGTGAATTATAGTTGTGCTCGTACTTAGCAGATTAAGCACACTTCAAAACAGAACCAAACATGCTTCCTTTTAACAAGAGCCACAGGATTTTCTACACGCGGGACCTACTAAGTAATATCACCATTTCCTTATTTATACTTCTTTTTGGTTCATGAAAATGTTAAATAAAAAAAAAAAAAAAAGAAAAAAAAATAGAAAACTCAATGGGACTTCCCTGGTGGCGTAGTGGTTAAGAATACGCCTGCCAATGCAGGGGACACGAGTTTGATCCCTGGTCCGGGAAGATCCCACATGCCGCGGAGCAACTAAGCCCGTGCGCCACAACTACTGAGCCTGTGCTCTAGAGCCCGTGTGCCACAACTACTGAAGCCCGCGCGCCTATAGCCTGTGCTCTGCAACAAGAGAAGCCACTGCAGTGAGAAACCCACTCACTACAACAAAGAGTGGCCCCTGCTTGCTGCAACTAGAGAAAGCCCACGCACAGCAACGAAGACCCAACACAGCCAAAAATAAATAAATAAATAAATTTATTTTAAAAAAAGAAATGAAAAGAAAATTCAATCCTTCAGCCACATATGAAGCTTACCGAGTGCTCGCCTACTGACAATCATCCCATCCACAAGAGGGATGACCATGTTAAATTTTCCAGTGGCTCCTTGAATTTTAATCCGGAATAATCCAGTGTTTAAAGGGTGGATGAAGATGACAGGAACTTCTTTTTCAAGAGCAGTAGATCTTAAGAAAAGAAAAAACTCTTTTTACCCCAGATATTCAAGAGCTGAAGTCCCCCATGTGTAATATAAGAATACCAAGGGGACTTACTGCCAGGCAGTATTTGAGAAGAGACAAGTGATCAGTCTGCTCAGAATCTTCTTTCTGGGAGCCCATGGTGAAGCTCCCCACACCAACACCTGACCCTAATTACCTATCACTGGGGTTGGCCTTTTGAAGCTGACCAAAAAAGGGGCTAAAAATTGTGCTTAGAAAACCACTGGGGACACGGGGTGGAAGGAAAGGCCAGAAAAATGTATGGTGGGGAACCATCAATAGCAACCAGCCATGGGACTTTTACTTAGTTCCTCCTTCTTGTAGGGAACAAAAGTGCGGCTGGCCAGAGGGCAGGGAATTCCACCACAGTCAGTGCTGGCACCTCAGAGCAGAAGTGGGAATACAGTTTAGGCTCACTATGGGAATCCCTGATATGATTTTTTTTTAGGGGCTGGGGAAAGAGGTCGGGAGGACCTTAGCCTGGGTCAGTTGCAAGTGTCCTCCTCAGCAGAGGTGATAAATGGCTGAATCTTATCACAGTCAAAGCCCTCAAAGTCTCTGAACAGGTAACACAGCTGCCAAGGTCAGCAACCGTACCTTTAGAAGACTGAATTACACATCATGTGTCGGGGCTATGCCAATGCATCTAGAGGTACCCATGTTACTCTTCGATGCTATATGCCAGGGTTTTGGTTTGTTTTTGTTTTGCAACACAATGAGCTTTCTTTCTAAAGTGATTTTGGCCAAAGGGACAGTGAGTCAATATTTTAAGACATTTAATAAAAACCAATCCTATACTAATTCTGTCCCCAAGACAAATTCTAAACTTTGCTAAACTACTAGTAAAACACAAATTTTACAGTCCAATCATATTACAACTTTTGACCTAAAAAGATTAAAACAACAACAAACAGTACAAGAGACTTAAAAGTTCTCTTCCAAACCAGTTCTAGAAAAGTACCCCTCATGAAATCTATCCTGGTCTCTTCAGCAAGTCACTGTCATGGACGAAAAAAAGAAAAACAGGACTGTTCTGTATTAAGAGAGACTGCAGGAATTAACACCAGATGGATGAAATGGATGCTGGTTTAAACAAACCAGCTATAAAGACTATTTTAGGGAAAATGGAGAAATTTGAATGTGAGCTGGCTACTAGATGAAATTAAGGAATTGCTACTAACTTTATTACTGTGATAATGTTATCTTTATCTATTTGAAAAGTGTTCTTAATCTTCAGAGGTGCATATTTAGAATGTTAGAAAATCTGTAATTTGCTTTAAAATACTTTAGCATAAAAAACATGGGGACTTCCCTGGCAGTCCAGTGGTTAAGACTCCATGCTTCCACTGCCGGGAGCACGGGTTCCGATCCTCGGTCGCGGAACTGTCAATAAGATCCCGCATGCCACGCGGTGTGGCCAAAAAAAACCAAAACAAACATGGAAGTTTTAAGAATGACTTGCCCTATTCTAGAAATTTAATATGATAATGTTAAAATAAACCACCTTTACTGACTTCATTTCTACAACAGTAATCTAAATTCATCTCACGTGCAATACAAACCAGATCATGGAAACAGAAGGAACTTATTCAAAGTTAAAATATCAAGTTTAGCTTGATACAAATTATTTGTTTAAACCAAAGACAAACAAGCAAAAAGCTTTGAAACAGTAAAAGCTGCACAGATACATTCTTACTATTCTTAGAATCATATTATTCTGTTTTTATCCTTTTTGTGCATGAAAAGTTAAAATAAAAATCTTAATATTATAATAAAGTTAGTATTATGTTTTACTTAGAAATATTTTCCCATTAAATAGCTCCTATGTGATGAGGATATTTTAACTGCTATCTATCCAGAATGTTTTGACCAATTTAATTCCATTATTTCTATCTAATATTGCTCCTCTATTATCAGCCTTGATTAATACTTAATTGCCTCCACTTCTCCATCTTTCTTTTTGCCTCAGATAAATTTAAACAGCAATTAATTATGCCATTTAAAAATTCTTGCTAATTTGATCACCTTGTGCATTAATCTACAAACTTCTCTCTGATTCTTTTCCCCTAATTATGTTTACTTCTTACTGCCTTCATCCCTTTTGTTTCATTAAAGTCTTTATCTCTTAATTAAACTGCAATCAACATATTGTAAAAAATAGGTTTCTCTACGCTTAAACACAATGCTGATAAACTTCAAGCAAGTAAAGAGCGTACCTCAGAGAAGTGCTACTATTTGCAGTAGTTTCCACACCAGTACTGATTTCTGTCATCAGGTCTGAGAGGGGAAAGTTTTCTGGAAGAAAATCATAGCATTACAATTAATATCTCCCTCCTAGGAAACCTATTTTCCTGATCTCTTCACATAGCGGGCAACAAATATATGGACTGCGCTATCCTAAAATGTATAATCCTAACTATTCTTCACAAATTAAAAAAAAAAAATTCTCCCTTAAGACATATTTTAGGTAAGTTCATCTAAAGCAGAGAGTTTTTACAGAACATAATCTATAGTCTCGGAGGGCTTGGAAATAGCTTTAGAAGTTCTGGAAAGCAACTATCACAACTTTCTTATAAACTCTGAGCTGGATGAGATTCTAGGATAAATACACATTTCTAATGTTCTTATGCAGCTTACATAAAAATCATGAGAAACATATCTATAGCAGAATCCCTAAGGACAAATTAGTCTTTACACTGAAATAAGACAGTAGGGTCTGTGGAAAGAGGGTGAGGGAGGTGTTCCCCCTTCTCCTTTCCAGAGGTTCTGGGGGTAACTGGGGGCTACATGCAGTGGGACCAAGTGGCCACAAACCAGTAACTGTCATACCAAGAAGAGCTAAAGGCTTTTTGTAACCATGAGTCTCATCAAATCTTCACAACTATGAAATAAGTGCTGGATCACTCATTTAACAGATGAGTGACCTAAGGCTTAATGAAATCCAGGCTTGCTGAACTCCAGTCCCAGCTCTTGGCCACCATATAGGGCCTATGCTGCCACTCCCTTTAGACATTTAACAAGTCATCGTCATCCTATTATAATCTTATTTATGGACAAAGTCCTTACACAGTACCTATATCATCATAGCGTTCCACCCAGACTACAGAAACTCTTGTCTCAGGTCCAAGGGGAGGCACAGGGCGCCCCTGAGGCAGCTTCTTCATTCTGGAACTGGGACTGAGCTATATGAGGCAGAGAAAAGCAGAAGAGGGGAAGAAAAACAAACAAATAAAAAACACTGGCTTAATAAAACTACAACCACACATTCATCAAGCTACCCAGTGAAATAAGGATCACGTCATGGGAAGTCACTTCTGGAAAAAAGTATAAAATATGTTTGCAGAAAAGCCCTTCTTTGGTTCCTCTGTTTATCAAGTCTCAAACTAGAACAAGGAAATGAAGGTCTAGAAACTTCAAATGAAAAAAAGATAAGGAACACTAAACAATTATAGTTATAAAAATAAAATTTGATGCAATGTCTTAATGAGTGCTTAAAAAGGATCTGAGTCTATTTCTATGGTCAGAAAGCAGTGCGATTTTTCCATCATAGCAACATCACTGATTTGCCTGGGGATCCTTTCAGTGTTGAATTCTTGTCAACAGCTTTTCCTGTATCTACTGATATAATGATATGATTTTTCTTTCCTTAAGTTTGTTAGTAGTCTGCAAAGTATGTGGTATATAAAAACATGGTGCTTTAAGAGTTGTCATTCTTTGGATTTTAAGAAATAACCAAGCTTTATGTGTTTTATTTCTTTTTCTTATTTCCCTGCATAAAACCTCTACTATCTTGTGAATAGAAGTAGTGAGAGCAAACATCCTTGCCTCCATCTGGGGGGAAAGCTTTCAGAATAATGTGTAAGTATAATGTTAGCTGCAGGTTTCTAGTAGAGTTCTGTTTCAGGTTGAGGAAGTTCCCTTCTGATCGTAACCACGCTGGCATTCAGAAAATGAGTAGCAATCCCTGACTATTAGATCTGACTAAAATTCTGCATTACCTGACTTGTTCTTCTCCAAACTGTGTTCTGTGAAACCTTTTTAAAGGTAGCAACTCATGATTTTCAAAATCAGTCTACTTCAGAGAGTTTTACATAAGTTAACTTTTTTTCCTACATCAATTTTAAAGGTGAACCTCTCCCATATTCTTTTAAGCAAATATTTACGTTAAAAATAATTTTAAGTGTAGAAAGAGCCAAATTAAACCCCTTTACAATGGAAGAAGGGCTTCAGAAAAGTTTACACTACACTTCGTCTTTTTTATTATTTGTTCTAAATCAATTTTCTTACACCTGTAAACTGATCCTGTACTCTTGTTATCACTTACTTGGTCACCTTCCAGTAAGGATTAAGACATAACATGAGGGGAGGACACAGATAAGACATAACATCTGATAAGGTAAGAAACAAGGATAAAAGTAAAATGCTGCCTTCTTGTAGTAGCTGCTGTGTTGCCTCACTCAGTGCATTTATTCAAACACTGGGTGATTCTTCAAAATGCTATCATCTGTATGTTGTCAGACTTAAGTTGAATTTTGCATGATTAATGCTATGAAATGTATAGTAACTGTTGTACCATTAGTGGATATTTTAGGGACCAAATAAAAACCTAGGCTTGAGACGGAATGGGTGAAAGAACCGAGCATGGAACTGAAATGGCTAAATCAAGGAAAACAACAAAGGCTGAATTAAAATTAAATATTTGTTGCAAGCTGAAAAAAAGAAAATCATAAGAATTTGATTAAAAAAAATTAAGATACTAATGAATCAGTACTGCTATAATTACTCTCTGGGTTAAAGTTAAAAGCTTTTCAGGTGCGATTCTATAATTACTTCCATTTCAGTACAAATTTTTGGAGGTTTATCAACAAAGTGACTTACCCTCTGTGAGGAATTAAGATTGTCTGTGTGATTAGGGAAAAGCTCAAGCGTCAGGGATGGCTGTTTCAGAATTCCTGGCATAAGATCCATATTTGAATCACTATCTTGGTCTGAGATGTTACTTTCCAACGAATCAGCTATAGCGTAAAGAAAAAAAATAATTATAATACCTACTACTTCTTTAGAGCAAACGTGTTTATTAAACTAGTTATGCTAACACTCCAACCTAAGTCACTTAAGCAAAGCATTGCTTCTACAGCAAGGGTTGGCAAAGTTTTTCTGCAAAGGATCAGGTAATAAATATTTCAGGCTTTGCTGGCTATACAGGTCTCTACTGCATATTCTTCTTTGTATTTTATTTACAACCCTTTAAAAATGTAAATACCATTCTTAGTGTTCTGAATTTTGCCTGTGTGCCGTAATTTGCTGGCTCTGGCTCTACTGAGTTGGTGCAAACACGCTGGGCCAGAGACACCAGGCAGGGACTCAGTTCATAGAGGACAGATGGGGCCTGGCTTCTGGAATTCAGGTGGTAGATCACAGCCTTGACATGAAGGCAAACAGCTGCTAAGACACTGACCTAGGCCATGGAAGGCCCCTCCTGCCAGGGACACAACTGGCCCCAGAGTAAGAGACAGAGAGGGGCCTAGAGTGCAAAATTAAGGGTCCAAATACAAAGGTTAGGAGGCTGCCTAGGTAGGCTAGGGTACACAAAAGTCATCAGCCTAGAGATGAGATCATCCAAGTGTGATGTGCAGCATCCTATCCTATGGATGGTCTCAATGAAGAAGCTGAAGTTTTCCACCTACTGCCTGGTCAGGCACAAAGAAATGAGTTTAATTTGCAGGAAGCAAAGGTTCTAGGCAAAATAAGACTAAGAATTCAGACTGAGAAGTAATGATCACTCCTGATCCTTGAGAAGAACAGGCTTAATCACCACCTCTTCTAGGCTGAAGTTTCTCCTCCTCAGTGTTAGAAGATCAGCCAGATGCCATCATGAGAGCCTTCCAATTGCAGTATTCTCTGGGGTTCCATATAAAGGCTCTCACATGGAAACAAGGAAGCAGGTGAGGGCTTACTCATAATTAGAGAAAGAAATGAATAAACTGGAAAATAGGGCTTCTATGTATTAATCAGATTAAAACAAGTTAAAAAATGGGCCAAAGTGGATCTCCTTTATTTAAAAATTAGTATTAGAGGGCCAGTCTTCTTGTTTTTAACTACTTTCCTTTAGTTAAGAGGGGATAACATCCTGTACCTCTGCATAATCTAAAAGCTATCATGCCTTCGAAGCTGAAGAATGTCTTAGATGACTTCAGAATCTCCCCCAATGCAATACTACTGCACAAACCAGTGAATACAAAAATAGTTCCATACAAAAAATTGCCCTTACTTAAGGACTCCACAGAAGAAGGAACCACAAAAGCTATTTCCGTAAGGGCATCAGCATAATACAGCACCTTCTTCTGTCCGTTGAAAATGCTAGCCCCAGCATCTTCAGAGGAAATCACTTCATCTAGGAATGAGAAACACTACATTACTGCTCTAAAAAGTGGGGAAAACCAATATCATCCTGCTTCATGAAATTTTAACTGGTTAATAAAGTGATAATAAATAGAAGGTACATTTTCAACATGAACCAATTAATGTGTAAGAAGAATAAACCATAAATGTTCATTAAATGTCTTTATACTAACTTTATTTATTTATTTTTTAAATTAGAAGTTGTATTTTTTGAAAATTTATTTTATTTATTCATTTTTGGCTGCGCTGGGTCTTCGTTGCTGCGTGCGGGCTTTCTCTAGTTGCAGCGAGCGGGGGCTACTCTTCGTTGCAGTGCACGGGCTTCTCATTGTGGTGGCTTCCCTTTGTTGTGGAGCACGGGCTCTAGGCGTACGGGCTTCAGTAGTTGTGGCACACGGGCTCAGTAGTTGTGGCGTGCAGGCTCAGTAGTTGTGGTGCATGTACACTAACTTTAAATCATAAAATCTTAATTTCATACTTTCTGAAACTACTCTAAATCAGACCACTTTTGATTAGCAGGACCTTTAGCTCATCTGTATAAGGCGGATTTAGGGAACAGTCTTTTTGGAAGAGGTAACAGTAATCAAAAGGGAGAAGACTACCACAGTCCCTCTGAAGGGAAGGGGGACAGATGCCTGCGTGTGTGTACTCTTGCTTTCAAGGCATTTCCTGTCCCTGGTCTCTCTCTACTGCTCCTCAGCTTTGCTTCTGTTCCACTTTCTCCAGTGATCAGTGATATAATATGAAAGTGTACAGGCAGTTTAGTAATAGTATCTGCTCTAAGCCAGCAAGATTGAATTAACAAAAGTAACACTCCTGAGAGCTAGTATAGTTTTCATTTAAAATGAACACAATGCCCTGCCCGTAATACATAAAAGATCAACAACCTGACAAAAAACTGGGAAGAGGAAATGAACAAGTAGTTCTCAGGTAAGAAATAAAAATATGAGAAGATGCTGAAACTCAATCATAATTAAAAATAGAAAATTCCTCACCTAACAGACCGGAAGACACCTAAATTGGTGAGGATGTGGCAAACAGAAGTTTAGACCAGAGGTTAGCAAACTTTTTCTGCAAAGGATCAGATAGTAAATAAGGCTTTGCATGCCACATGGTCTCTGTCACGACTACTTAAGTCTGCCGTTGTAGCATGAAAGCAGTCAGATTAATACATAAAGAAGCGTGGCTGAGATCCAGTAAAACTTTATTTACAAAAACAGGCATGGGCTGTAGTTGCTGACTCCCGGTTTAGATGCTGGGCAGGCACTTGTGTCTACTGCAGTACACACTGTGGTTACTGCCCCAACATCCACTCCACCCTCCCCTCTTCTACCTTGTTTATTTCTATCAGGATCATTCCATCTCTCTTGCCACAGCGACAGGCTCAGGGTGGTCCAATCACTGCGTATCTCAGGATTTGGGGAGAAGGGAGGTTCTGAGACTCAGCTAATCTCTCCTCTTCAGACTAGTGTGGTATGTGAATGTAAAGCCTAGAACTGCCTTATTTGCACTATGAGGAAAGCCAGGCTGGGACAAAGCCAACACATGGAAAACAGAGCTAAAGGAAAACTGCTGAGAAATAGAACAGGACTGCTGATCAAATGGCAACAAAAAATGTACACTAATCTCTGGAATTTTCAGTTATATGAGGCAATAAATGACCTTCAAAATCTAAGCCAATTTGGGTCGGGTTTTCCATTACCTGCAACCTTAAGCATCCAACTGATACATTTATCAAACTAAATCCTTTATCAATTCTACTTATGAGAACTTAGTCTATAAATACACTCAAGCACATATTAAAGGTTATGTGGCAATTAAAATTAGAGCATATCCTCAAATACTTTGATTCAACCTTGGTTGAAAGTAGAAAAAATTACAAGTCACAAGTCACAATGATATTCAATGGGAAACCTTGAGAGAGTATGATCTTGTTGACAGAAAAACTCTGCTAATTCAAAGCACGGACACAGGCATTACCCACTTGAGAAAGGTATTATTAACTTTCCAGTGATTTCAAGGGCCCCCAGAACAAAAAGCACTAGCCAGGTGGGGCAAAGGCCTTAAGTTTAAACTTATACTTGCTCTGGTACTTGTTATCCTGATTACAGTTCCTCAGGAGGATTTGCAGAGATGGGCATGAACCTCTCAGAGATAGTCAGCTGTTTACTACAAAGATTTTTATATAATATCCCAAGAATGTAACTTAAATGACAGCCACAAAGTCTAAAAAACACACCTCTTAATAGAAAACTATACTTATTAGACAAAATACACTTGTTAGGAAACTGTACTTTTGCTATAATCTATTATAATATTGTTATAGAAAATGGAATTTGTTCACTCACACTCCAAAAAAGGAACTTACTAACCTTGTGATAATTAGGCCATTAATTTTATATTAATTAACTCTGTCATTACATATGTATATAACATATACATTCATTTATATATCCATATACATAAGTATTCCCCATATTAACAGAAAATGTCTGGAAGACTATACAATTATTAAGTGACCTCCTGTGAGGATTAGAGGAAAGAGGCTTTTCCATTCTATACCTCTGCTTGTTTTTTTTAATAAGACTACAAACTAATAGTAAAGGGGGAAAAGTCAAGAGTAACAAAACAAGAAAAAACAAATCAACATATGAGTTTTACCTTGTTCAGGTCCTTCACCATCATCGCAACTGTTAATAGACCAACTGGTGGAAACATGCCCAGTCCAGCCAGGGTGTCTGCCCACATCTACCGCCCAGCCAAGGGAGAGCAAAAATTCTAGGAAATGTGGCTGAACATTTCTGGAAGATTCCACATTCTTTAAAATCTGAAATACATACCAATCATCAGGTATAATGAAGGAAACAAAAGAGCGTATCAAAATAAGCTTCATAAAAATCGATTCACTTTGAAGTGTCTGATAAATCAAGCCCAAGCTTAGAATAAACTGGGGACTATATATATCACTGCAGTTAAAAATGCATGCTTCCAAGTTAGATAGATTTGGGTTCAAATCCTGGCTGGGCCTTGGGCAAGTTTCTTAACCCCACTGCTTCAGTTTCTTCATCTATAAAGTGAGTAATAATGATGGTTGTGAAGATTAGGTGAGATAATACAAGAAAATCCTTTAGCTCCCTCCCTAGCAAAATAATTATTGAGCTAGACATATTTACTAAAAGTAAACAAAAAACACTAAGTCCCCGCCTTCACAGAGTCTGATTAGTGAAAAACATTACATAGGTATGTGATTGTTTACTTACAAATCTTGACAAATGCTATAAAAAGGATAAACCTATTAAAAATTCAATAATTAATGAGTGGGAAAACATCCTTCTCTTAGTCCAAAGAAGAGAATGCAACCATTCCAGAAAAAAATGAAGTGACCAGAAGGGTCTCTCCTCTTTACCAAGTACCAAACTTAATTCCTAGGCCTCAGAAAGAAAAGTCCCTTGTTCTAAAACAGTGGTTCTCATGGGGGTGATTTTGCTCTCCAGGGGACATGTGGCAATGTCTGGAGACATTTTTGATATCACAACTGGTGGGGCACCGCTGGGACCTAGTGAGTAGAGGCCAAAGATGCTGCTATATGTCCTATTCTATAGAACAGCTCCCATAACAAGGAATTATCCAGCCCAAAATAGCAACAGTGCTTCTGTTGAAAACCCAATGCTAGAGGAAGAAAAAGGAGAAATCCTCTACAAATTAAAAATGAGATGGGGAGAGGGGTAGTGTATCAACATCACCTGGGGAATCTCTTAAAACATAAGATTCTCTTAGCCTACTCCAGAACTTCTCTATCAGTTCAGCAGAGATAAGATCCTGGAATTACTGCTTTTAAAAGCTCTCCCAAGTAACTTTTGATGCAGCCAGTCCACAGATCACTGATGTAGTTCATACAATGTTAATCAATGGCAAGACCATCTGGAGGCCTAATAAAGTCAAAATATGTGGTGTGTTACGTCGAATACTTCTCAATCCACTGGGCACCGTTGCCAGGCCATTATCTCTTAAACATATCATCTCTTAAACACATCATCTCCTTAGAAGTGTACCTGTTTAGTTCACCCATATCCCTTCATGTTCTTCTAAGTGCCAGGAAACTGATTTGACAGCCAGTTCTCGTTCTCTTCAAATTAAAAATTTTTTTCAGAAGTGAAACTTTTCAATAAACAACTTGAAAATTTAGTCAAGATGCAATAAGTTAAGTCAAATTCAACTTGCAGGCCACTGGCTGGCAGCTGGAAATTAATCTAAATCTTCCCTGTGGCTAGGGAAGGCAGGTCTCAGCCATTCTAAAGGAGGCCTCAGAGAATCTTATTGTTTTCTAGTCACACTCAGTCCCTAGAAAGCTAAGGAAACTCAACCAGTTTAAGAATTACCTCAAGGGTTTATAAAATTTACAGCATAAAAATTTACCCCCAAAATCCAGAAATCTTACCTCCTGGTTTGTTTTCTGACCTGGCTTCATATAGAAAATAAAAACTGTGTCGAAGGGACGACATGGCAAGAGATCCAGATACCCAATGTCATCAAAAAATCCAGGTATCATGGAGTCAAGTGCAATAAGGTGAGGAGGTAGACGACTATTTGCAGGTTCCTATCGCCAAAGGAAGAAAGGAGAAATTATTATCTCTCTTCATCATTCTAATTATAAAAGCAATACTTGCTCATGTTTTAATAAACATTAAGTAAAAAAAAAAAAAAAATAAAGTGGCAGCAATAAGCACAACCATAATCCCAAACTACAGAAACTATTTAACATGCTTGTGTACTTCCTTCCAGTTCTCTTATTTGCCTTTTTCTGTTGAAAGACAGTTGAAATCTTAATATGTGTATAATTTAAAATCCTATTTTCTCTATAAAATATCAAGCTTTCTAGAAAAAAATTTTATATGTATTTTATTCTTATTCATTGCCCGTGTTAATGCAAAATGGTACAGCCATGCTGGGAGGCAATTTGGCAGTTTCTTGCAAAGCTAAACATAGTCTTACCATACAGTGAAGCAATTACATAACTTGGTATTTTCCCATATGAATTAAAAACATGTCTACACAAAAACCTGCACACAAATGTTTACAGCAGCTTTATTCATAATGGCCAAAACTTGCAAGCAACCAAGGTGTCTTTCTGTAGGTGAATGGATACGTAGACTGTGATACATCCACACAATGGAATATTATTCAATGATAAAAAGAAATGTGCTATCAAGTCACAAAAAGACATGGAGGAAACTTAAATGCAAATTGCTAAGTGAAAGAAGCCAATCTGAAGAGGCTACATACTATATGATTCCAACTATATGACATTCTGGAAAAGGTAAAACTGTAGAGACAGTAAAAACTCAGGGGTTGGGTGGGGGAAGGAGGAGGAAATATGACTAAGAAGATTACACTGGACTTTTAGGGCAGTGAAACTATTCTGTATAATGCTATAATGATGGACACGTTATTACGCATTTGTCAAAACCCACAGAATTGTACAACACAGAGTGAACTCTAATGTAAACTATGGACTTCAGTTAATAATCCACCCCATACTGGTTCATCACTTGTTACAGATGTGTCACAACAATGCAAGATGTTACAATACGAGAAACTATGTGTGTGGAGGAAGAGAGGTTATATGGGAAGTCTCTCTACTTTCTACTCAATTGTTCTGCAAACCTAAAACTGCTTTAAAAAATAGTCTATTAATTTTTTAAGGCATTTTTTGTTTTGTTTCCCCCCATCCCTTATCTTCTTTGAGACCCTGATCTTGCCCAGCAGGTTGGGCCATCCACGATATTTTTCAGGAAAGCATCCCCCAGAGATGACAAGGATTACTCTCTTCTACAATAGCAAGGATCGTGAGCCTGGTCTTCTAGTCCATTATGTAACATTCTTAACAGGGGTTGAGGCAACACCCTATCATCAAAAACATTACTATTTTTGCAGTCAAACAGAAGAGTATTCACACTATGAAATAAGTAAGACTACAAATAGCCTTGCATCAATTCAGGTCAGATTTTTCCACTAAGTGAATTTTATACAAACATACAAAACAACTTCTAGTTTTCATTTTTCACTTTGAAATCATGGATAAGGAACTGTAGACCTGCAGCATGCTATGATACACCTTATAGGACAAAGGGTCTTCATTCTTTCTTTTTTAAATAAGCTGTCTCATCAGCTTGTTCTTCTGGATGATCTTCTGATTCAGGAATATAACATGCATATGTTTTATATCTCTTAACTCTTAATAACTTTATTTAAAGTTCTTCCCTCTAGGTCGGTGTTTTAATACATTTTCTTAGAATAACTTTTGTCAATATCGCAGTTGTAACTGAGGTATTTTGGCATCATATTTCTAACTGGATATTAGAGCCACAGTCATTAATATCTGTACTTTGTGTGTAGTGATCTTAATTCTCATTTACTTTAAACATTCTATTGATTCTCTTATGGCTGTCTAATTAGAAATCATATTACCTGGGAACTGTCTTTTCCTTTCCAATGGTTTTTTTCCTCTTATTTAGTTTCTTTTAATATTTCACTGACTTTCCTGGTTTTGATACTATACTGTAGTTATGTAAGATGTTACCCATTGGGCGAACCTCCCTGCACATTTTAAAAAAATTTTTCTGTTAATCTATAATTATTTAAAAATTAAAATAGGGACTTCCCTGGTGGTGCAGTGGTTAAGAATTCGCCTGGGGCTTCCCTGGTGGCGCAGTGGTTGAGAATCTGCCTGCCAATGCAGGGGACACGGGTTCGAGCCCTAGTCTGGGAAGATCCCACATGCCGCGGAGCAACTGGGCTCATGAGCCACAACTACTGAGCCTGCGCGTCTGGAGCCTGTGCTCTGCAACAAGAGAGGCCGCGATAGTGAGAGGCCTGCACACCACGATGAAGAGTGGCCCCCGCTTGCCGCAACTAGAGAAAGCCCTCACACAGAAACGAAGACCCAACACAGCCAAAAATAAAATAAATAAATAAATAAATAAATAAATAATTTTTTTAAAAAGAGTTACTTCTTCTCCAGTTATTAAAAAAAAAAAAAAAAAAAAAAAGAATTCGCCTGCACATGCAGGGGACACGGGTTCAATCCCTGGTCCGGGAAGACCCCACATGCCACGGAGCAACTAAGCCCACTCGCTGCAACTACTGAGCCTACGTGCCTCAACTACTGAAGCCTGCATGCTCTAGGGCCCGCATGCCACAACTACTGAGCCCGCGTGCTGCAACAACTGAAGCCCACGCACCTAGAGCCCGTGCTCCGCAACAAGAGAAGCCACCGCAATGAGAAACCCGCGCACCTCAATGAAGAGTAGCCCCCACTCGCCACAACTAGAAAAAGCCCACATGCAGCAATGAAGACCCAACACACCCAAAAAAAAAATTTTTTTTTTTAATTAAAAATAAAATAAAAATAACTTTCCATTAACTAAAAAACTCTCAGTGTTAAACAGTGGCCAAGGTAGACATCCTTTACCTCTGATTTTTAACAAAGGGTGGTTCTAGTTTCCTCATTCCCCATCTCGTTTCCTAAACAGGCTGCCATTTACTGAGGTCTACATTACTACATTACTGGCCCTGGCTAAGTTTCTGTTTTTTTGTTTATTCATTTTTTAAAAATCAGACTGAATATTATTCTACTGAATACTGACTGTTTTATTGACTGATCTGCTAAAATAGGATCAAATTATTTTCTTAATAACTTTACTAATATTTACCAATAACTGACTCTCCTTGAGTTCCTAGGATAAACCTTACTTGGTTGTAGAAGTTAATTTGTTTAACACGCTGCTGAATTCAGTTTTACTAGCATTCTCCTTAACACTTTTGCACATATATTCATAAGTAAAGACTGGTTTATAGCTTTTTCATATGTGTGTGCTGTCCGGTTTAAGTTATTAGAGATAAGCTAAGATTCATAAAATAAACCAGTTTACTTTCTGACTTTTTCCTATGTTCTCTCTCTTTTTTTTAAAAATATTTATTTGGCTGTGCTGGGTCTTAGTTGCAGCACGCGGGATCTTCATCGCAGCATGCAGGCTCTTAGTTGCGGCATGTGGGATCTAATTCCCGGGATCGAACCTGGGCCCCCTGCACTGGAAGTGCGGAGTCTTAACCACTGGACCACCAGGGAAGTCCCTTTTTCCTATGTTCTGAACCAGGTGAGAAAGCATGAGAATTATTTCCTTGAAAGCTTAAAAATTTCAAGCAGAATAGATAACATGAAAGGAAAACTGCAATCTCAGAGACAGGGCTGTTAAGGCTCTTCTTGTCTCCCTTCAGTCCACAGAATGTAGTATTTTCTTCTAGTATATTTTTATTTACTGCTTCCACTCTGTTCAATTTTCTCCGCTAGGAATACCACTAATCATTTGTAGATTGCATCTTTGTTCCTGGCCTTCCACAGTTACCGCTGTATTTCTCATTATTTTCCTCTTTCTGTTGTTTTCTTCTGTGTTTTAAGAGTTTTTTGCTTTTTACTCTCCACCACTAACTCAATTTTCTACAACATAAAATATTTTTCATCTACATGCTGAAATCCAAACTCAGTCAGCAATGTTCCCCTCTGCTTTCCTTAAAAGTTAAATGGCCTTTAACCAAGTAGCTGCTGGAGAGTAAGGGCAGGGGGCAACTTATGCAATAAGCCACTTCTTGCCTGGCAATCTTCAGTTGTGCTTTTCAAAACAAACAGGCCTTAGTACAAACTCTAAATCCACATTCAGGGAAGCCATTTCACATTTCTGAGGCCCTGTTTCCACATCTGTGAAATAGAGATACCATTACTTTCCTTGTAAAATGGTTTTAATGGAATTAAGAGTAATGACATTATTTACCTTACAGGCTGGTTGACTTTGTACTACGTACTACATGAAGCACCTGACACGATGATAATGAGATGGATACCCTTATCACCCCTATTTTATTTATCTATTTATTTATTTTTGGCTGCACTGGGTCTTTGTTGCTGTGCACGGGCTTTCTCTAGTTGCGGCGAGCGAGGGCTACTCTTTGTTGCCGTGCGCGGGCTTTTCATTGCAGTGGCTTCTCTTGTTGCAGAGCACGGGCTCTAGGTGCGCGGGTTTCAGTAGCTGTGGCTCGCAGCCTCAGCAGTTGCAGCGCACGAGCTCTAGAACGCAGGCTCAGTAGTTGTGGTGCAAGGGCTTAGTTGCTCCGTGGCATGTGGGATCCTCCAGACCAGGGCTCGAACCCGTGTCCCCTGCATTGGCAGGAGGATTCTTAACCACTGCACCACCGGGGAAGCCCACCCCTATTTTATAGATGAGGAACTAAGACTCAGAAAAGTTGGGCAACTTGCCCAAGATCACATAGCTGGCAAGTAGTGATGCCAGGACATAAACCTAGACAGTCTGATCTCAGGAACTGCACAACATAAGAAGTGCTTATACTTGCTCCTTTTTAAAAGTGGCATAAAAGAGCAGAGTAAATTGTAGCCCATACTTTCAGTAATAAAGTTTACTGGGGAAGAGTTTTAACATTCTTTTTTCTAATTATCTATAGATTTCATTAATATGTGTGATATGAGTCCTACATTACCCAGGAAAATTCAGAGGCGCATATATTATTATATTATAAGCAGTCCCCTCAGACAGAACTCTAAATACATTCATGGGAAAACTGTCTTGGAGCTCATATTATAACCTACAGCATCACAGAATTTCATTTCCTGGTATGAAGGGTAAGGTTTTAAACAGTTTTTGGTTTTTAAAATTCCTTCTATCTTCATAAAAATGTTTTAGCTATCAGCAGCTGAATGTTAATTTACGAATATATTTACTCATAAAAGTTTATAGAAATTACCTTCAATGCTTCTAAGGACAAAAATCCAAAGTGTGAAAGGAAAAGGCGTGCTGTTTGGAATTCCTGGGCAGGAGGTGGGGGCTTACAATCTGTAATCGGATCAGGAAAACTTCTCTTCTGCAATTCCTCCTCACTTTGTTGTTCAAGGTGTATTTCATAAGCAATCTGCTGGGCCATGCCATTCCTTAATTTTTCATGTCTCTCTTCTAACTGAAATAAACCGAACATTTCATTTTTTTGGAATTATCATAAAAGTAATAGAATTAATCTTAAGTTTTAAATGAAAATAAAGCTACAAGCAACAAAATAAATGAAGACAATTTTCCGTGATCAACACTGAGTTTCAATTCAGTACAACCAAGAGCATGCAATCAAGCAAATATGTTACAAGGTTAAAACAAATACCCAAAACATGTCCCTACAGCCTCGAAAACTGCTCCTTCATCTCTTCGCTGTAACTGAAACCACTCTGTCTCTGCTTCCCTTCACAGCGGCAAGACAGGGGGCAGAGCTGCTGCTCTCTGCCAGATCCCTGTCCATCTTCATCCTGCAGTGATCCCCTCATGTTTTGAAGTCCACAACCATATGCATTAGTTGCTATACTCTTGGAGTTATCTCTGCTTCCCTTCTGATCCATCCTATTTAAAATTCCATCCCCTGTGGCGAACAGCCTGGCTTATATTCCTACAATCTCCTCAACCTTCACAACTCTGGCCATCCATGACACGCTTTGCACCTCAGATGTGCTGTACTTTCAAGAGCTACAATCCTGAAATTCCTTTCCTACAGCTCACCCATACCCCTGCTCCCCCTTTACTGTCACTGAGCGGCGAACAACCCCGCCCCATATTTCCCCAAGCCATTAGCATCCTTCTGGCTTCATCCACCTCCCAACCAAAACTAAATCCCCAAATGTGACATAAATTTAATACCCTCTTCTAAGCATATAACACGGCTATGTTGTTCCTTATTCTTCCTTATTCACCCAGCCAATCTCCACACCATTCAAATTTTTTACTTATGCCTCTGGATACCAAGGACTTTTGAAGAAAGTCAGCAGAGTGCATTAGGTAACTTCACTACAGATGATGCTACTTAAACCTAGCTGGGCTGCCTGGAAATTTTAAGAATCATCTTTGTTCCCCTATTTCATTGCTAAGAACTAAGATTACAATTTACATAAGCTGCTTCAATTTTCCTCCTTTCCACCTCTAAATGTCTCTGAACCTTCACTGACCCTCTCCTCTCCTGTCTGACCAGAAGTGTCCCTTTTCTAGACTCAATCACAGACTCTTGACCCTACTGCCTCCAGGGCTTTACTCTGTTACTTATCACTTTCCCAGCCCACCTTACAGTGTTAGCAGGTGCAGACCCTTTTCCACTGGCTCCTTCCACCTCTAATTCTTCTTGAATTAAAAAAAAGAAAAAGAAAAAGAAAAACTAGCCCTGCCTTTCCTTAGCTAAGGCTATTTCCTCACACTATTCTTCACTCTGTACCCTTCCCTTTACTGCTAACAGTAACAGTGTAGTTTATATTCACTGCCTTTTCTTTCCTCTTTAACCATTCATTCCCCAGACCCTTACACTTTAATACTCCTTTGAACTTGCTCTCAAAGGTCACCAACATTTCATGACAAAATCCAGGGGCCTCTTCTTAGTGCTCCTTCTGCTTGATCTCTCTAGCATTTGAAACTGCAGGCAGCCTCCATTCCTACCCTTATATTCTCTCATGCCCTGACATACCTGTCTTCCATTTCTTAAAACTCTTCTCTCTTGACCTAAGCGACCAATTACTTAATCTAGTTAAGTCTCTAAATTAATATAAAACCAAATAAATTTTTCCCATTTTCCCAAACCTGTCCTCTTCCTAATGTCTATATTTCTATAAATGGCACTGTTATCTTTGTCACTCAAGCCTGAAATCTAAAGTTCTTCGGCTCTTTTCCTTCCCTCGTCAATCCAAGACTGTCTGGATCCACCTCTACAAGACATGCCATATATTTAAACTTCCACTATCAATGAGGTAGTCCTTCCCATCCCCTGCCTAGATTGTCATAACTGTCTCTGAATTGGGCTCCCTTCTCCAAATATCCTCCACTAGGGTCTGATCATATCAGAACACTATTGAAACCACAGACCAGCCCAGGCAGCCCAGTGCCACCCCTCTATAAGATATGTCCAGTTCCTTTCAATCAGCCACAATCTATATTTGTCTTACTACATGGTAACCTCCTGGATGACAAATACCCAGGTCATCTTATGAATCACCTCCAGGAATACCAAAGACAGGCAGTGTCTTGACCACAGAAGTTGTTGAAGAATGTTAATAGTCATTCTCTTAACAACAGCTGATAATAATTTATCTTACTTCTTCAGTGACGATTTCATGCAAATCTGGAATGCTCAGATCTGCTTTCACAAAAGGAATCTTGTCCACCTCTTCAGGAAATGGTCGATGTTTCACAGTATATTTAAATCCAACATCATTTTTAGGAACTGGACGAGGTTCAGGCACAAAAAGCTGTTAAAACAAATAACATTATGTTTATTACATTTGGGTGCCATCTGAAATGACATGTATTTCCTTGGTCTCTTAGATGCCTGCGTTTCCCTAGGATTGCATAACACAGAAATTCAGTAAGAATCTGCAAATACTACTGCTAATGGTAAAGGTACCAATGTACTCTATTTTATTTTTATAAGAATGTTCATCAACTTATGACAGATTTTTGTGACTGATAAATGGGTTACGGACCTCCACGGCACCAGGCCTGAATCTTCCATATTCAGTGGTAAGCCAATAGGTAAGCCATTTCAGAGCTTAAGGCTCAAACTTCCTTCTTCCCTAAGGGCTCTCAAATCATTCCATATAATAAGGTACAAGTTTACATCCACTGGGCATCTCTAGACAGTGAGTTCAATAATTAGAACCTCAGCATGGCTTAACTGAAAAGATATGGCACCGAATCTAGGTCTTCATGGCGCCAAATCCCTGCTTTAATATATATTAGCTGTGACTTCCGTTTTCACACCTGAGAAATGGAAATAATCCACCACAAGACTGTCATAAGGATTAAACAAAAAAATATATGGCACATATTAAACTATCAAACAGTTTTAGTGCCTTTCCTGATCTCCTTCTTCCTCAGTCTTTAATGGCATTCAGTGGCTTATATAGTGCTGCTGACAGAATGTGATTGGCGTGACGCCACCAGGAGCAAATAGGGGTGTGCTCCTCACAGCAAACACATCTCATCTAACAGAGATATCTGGAATGTTCAATTGTTTTAGGCATTTGCTCCAATTTTGTGAGCGTCTCTCTTAAATGCTGGTTAAAATTTTATTAAGTTATGTTTTAAAGAATTTTTAGTAACATAAGTAAAAGCTTACAGTGTGATAAGTGAAAAGAGCAGTATACAAAAATGACTAAAATTCTATTTAAGTGTTATGTACAGAAAGGAACAAAAAGATCGGAAGGAAATCCACTAAAATATTAACAGTGGCTATCTACTTCTGGAGAGTAAGAGTACAGGTGATTTAAAATTTCTTCTTTATTATTTGAATTTTCCAACTTTCTCCCGTGAGCAAATTTTATTCACATAATTACAACTGTTATAAAGAAAACAAACTGTGCCACAGCAAAGAAAGATTTCATTAAATTATACAGCACATTAAAAAATTACAGAGCTGTTGCCAGAGACATCAAGGCTCTGGCAAAATTTTTTTCATAATGGCATGTACCTAAATTTTATTATATTAAACACTGCATGAAAAAAATTCGGGCCACTGTTCAGAACAGTAGTTCTTAATCATAAGTGGATGTCAGGGTCACCCGGAAAGCTTTCTGAAAATACACCTGCCTTGAAGACGTCTTTAAAGAGTATTTCAGTGGACCTGGAATTCTAGGCTGCTAAGATGATTCTGATGTGAACTCACTGACTGAGAATCTGGCTAGGATCAAAAATATTTATCTGTGATTTTTGTCGTAATATTATTTAACCTTTAAATCACAACACACACAAACACGTGCACACACACACTCACTCCTAGTCACTTCCCTGTAACTTCTGATGGATACCTTCTGATTTGCTTTTGCTCCTCTGGGTAAAAGGCAAAGTTGTTGTGCCCAAGCAAGTCTTCCAGACATTCCCCGGACCAGCACAGTGACAGAGGGGAAAAAATCATCTAGAATAAAATGTTGGTGGAAAAGTTTTTATTTCTGACAACATATAAAATACATCTATTGTCAATTTTAGAGCCTCTAATAATCAAAGCCCTAGCACAGTGCTTCCCTAACTTATATCCTTTGTGAACCATCTCTGTGGATTCTGCCATATTCAAGTACCGTCATTACTATTTAAATTTAAACTTAAAATTTTTGAAGGAAATGATATATTTCTACCTTAAAAGGAAAACCATGAATTTTGGTGTGCTAATTATATATTTTTAAAACACATGTTTAAAAATACATAAAATAATGTTCACCGATATATCAACCAACATCATCTCACATACCTCCAGCAATACACATACACATTTTTGGGTAACACTATCCTAGCAAATACTCTTAACTTTCAGTGTTGGGAATGACCTAAGTGCAGAAGACAGGCTGGGTGCCTGCGGTGCTGATGTTACATTCACCCATGCCTTTGTGCACCACGGCCCACCACAGGCAGGCACTGTTTCATCCCAACACAAGTTCAGGGGCAGGAAGAAGGGAGGTAAAGAACTCAGGATGGACTTCCTGAGTACCCAGATCCTTCTTCCTATTCCCTTCTTTTGTCTCTGGTGTAGGAGTCAAACTTGTTCAAACTTCTCTCTCTTACTTCTGTTATTAACTATTACAATGAACCATTAAAATATCCTGTACTTCTATAAAATCCCAATTGTTTATGTTTTTGGTAGACTTCTAATGCAATGAAATTGCTTAGAATGAGAGTAATAGAAACCTAAAAAATCTGGAAAAGGGTTGACATTTACCCCTCAGGCCAGGAAACCTGGAGAGGATACTGGGATTTTATAGACTCTTTAGCAGGTGGCTTGGGAGTGGGAAACTGGAGGAATCATGAATAATTGGCACAAACCAGGGAAGAAAGTCAAGCAACACCCAGGTCTGAGGTAGAGAAGGATGAGGTGCCTTAGGAAGGAAAGACTTGGGACCAGTGCTTCTGGAGTTGGGCAACGATTAAAGCCTCCAGCCACTTCATATTAAAGTCACTGTATCTTACCACAAGAGGAAGGAAACCTGTGATGGTATTCACTTGTCCCTGAACTACTGGGAAACGTCTCATTTCATTTTATGGATTTATGAGATCCTACCTATATATACTCAACAGAATTTGCATGGGACTCTAAGATCCTTTTCACATTTGCAAAAGTAAGAAGGTAAGTGTTTAATCACTGAGGAAATCCTATCACTGTGGGGCAACAATAACAAAGAGACAGTATGAGGTTCAGAAAATTTGGACTCTAGTCCTGGTCATACCATACACTTCTCAAGTAACCCTGGACAAGTCACATATCCTCTCTGAGCCCCCGTTTCTTAACCTGTAAATGAGGGAATTGCACGCTAGGTGATTCCCTGTATGCCCAACGATTCTGTAACCTTCACTTTCCTTTACCTTCCCAGCAATAAGGGTCTCTCTAAGAACATGCTTCCTTTACATACTGGCTGATTCCAATTACCATCAGAAAAAAATGTACTTTGAGTAGTCTGCGTTGCAGTGGTAATCACACACCTTGAGATGGTTTATAATTGGGGGAAAGAGGGGAAGAAAACAGCACATGTTTTGTCAATGGAAAATCACTGAAGAATTTTCAGGAGGGCACTGGCATGGTCAGATCTGCATTTGAGGATGAATGCAATGGTGGCAGCAAGTAGGATGGAGGTAACGGTAACAAATTTTGGAACTGGAAGGAGGAAGAATCAGATCAGGTAGGAAGCAACTGCAATAATCCAGGTAAGAAATAATAAAGTCCTGCATTTGGCTGTACTGGGAGGAATGCAGAGAAAAGAAGATTGCAAAGTCACCAGGGGGGTAGAAACTTGGAAACCAACTACATAAGGGAGTAACAGGAAGGAGCAGGCAAAGATGACTCCTCCAATTTCCAGCCTGTTTGGGTGGCACCAATAACTGAAAAAGAACAATGTGGAGTGAAGGGCGGGAAAGGAGAGGGGCAGGGTCCAAAGTTCAAGAAGGACGGAAGAGTACTAATGATTTTTATACACAGTAAACAACAGAAATATCCCACCAAAGTAAACTTTTTATAAAATTATGGAGCTCTTTTCTAATAGATATAAAGAGCCTCTAAAAGATTCTATTTAATATGTATATTGTATTTTCTGACCCTCTATTTTTTAGTTGCTATTATCTCATCAGCTAGAAGGCTTTCTGACAAATGCAAAATTACTTAGAATTTGCAGTCTTTCCTTCCCCGATCCTGGAAACAGCTTGCTAATACTGATGAACATGTTGATTTAGCAGTGGAAAAAGCCCAAAGTGCTGAAACTTACTCTGTTCATTTCCAAGAGGTTGCTCCAGCATTGCCAGGATGACACTGTTATCCAAGACAAAGTACCGGAAACTATGCTTGTTTATGGTTGGCAGTCTGGAGTATTTAATCAAAGTGGTCTCATTCACCAGACTACAAGGAGAGGCAGGACCACTGGGTGAAGGAAATGCGCCAAGCAACTGCATAATACTACGGAGAATGCAAAAGATAACAGTTAATCCCCAAAGGGAAATCTTAAGTTCACCTCATGCATCAATCTGTCCTTCTGTTCTTTTGGATTTATTGGACCACAGCCACGTTTCCTCTTTGAGAGTCAGATTACTCCCTGTGGCGGATGCTGTGGTGTACTGTCCAGATTTCCCTCTCCAAGACTGAAAGACCCTGTCCCCCAGATGCAGGGAGATGGCGGCCATCGCTTTCAGCTGAGTCCTGGAGAGGCCAATGAGAACCACTTCACTCAAGATCACAGCTTCCTCCTGGGACAGTTCTCGTCCAATGAACTGTTAATGCAGGGGTATAAAGTCCCAGCCCCCCGGCCCCAACATGAGAGAATCCTGAAGGGCCAGGCCAGCTCCAGAGCTCTTTGTTGCAAATGCATCACAGTTTATGTCTTCCCTCTGCTCAGTCCTACTTCCTTCATTCCCTCATAAGGGTTGATCCTGAGGGCACTTTCCTATAAACTTCCTGCAAGCAAATTTCTCTCTCTCGAAGTCTGCTACCCAGGGAACCTGACTAATCATACTTCCAAATCATGAAGCTCCTAGAGATATATTTTAAAAAATGTGTGTGCTCCAGGTTTCAGGATAATGCTAAAGCATTCTAGACCTAGAAAAGGATCCAAAGATCAGCCAAGCCCCCTCAATTTTTCAGACGGGGAAACCCAGGCTCAGAAGAGATAAGTGATCATCAAGAGACCAGAAACCAGGGCCTACTGCCTTCTCACTGTGTGGCCATGAACAGATAACATCATTTTACAGATAAGGAACTTGATGCACTAGTAGTTACATCACACAGAACCACTGTAATGATTAAATGAGAATATATAAGAAAAAATGCTTTATAAACTGGAATTCAACTGATCAAGTCTTACCATTCTGACATGTTTATATCCACAGAGATTTCTGCATACCTTCAATGCATAATAGTAATAACTTACATATACCACTTACCATGTGCCAGGCACTGGGTCTAAGTACTTTACACATTTTATTTAGTTATCATAACAACCCTATGAGATAGGTATCATTATTATTACCATTTTATAATTAAGAAACTGAAACACAGAAAGAACCTTGTTAAGAAAACTTAAAGATTTTATCTTGTGGTCCTAATATCACCTGATCCTTCATATGTAACTCATTTGAAAATTAGTATTCCCCAACACCATTGCAATCCTCTCCCTTTCTCTTTCATTCTAATGCTTGAAACCCAAATCTCTCTGATAATAGAAGGCAACACTGCTCAACAGATACTTTCCTTCCATTTTCTCTCCTCCTAGGAGGAGGACTATCTAAGAATTTCAAGGACCAGGAGAATTTCATGATGAGTTCAGACCTAAGGATTTATGGAAAACCAAGAGACGAGTAATGGGAAAATATGGGTTTTCTAATATGGGACAGAGATGGTTGTCACAAAGCATATGGACCATGTGAGCTTATGTTCCATGCAAGATTCTAAGACATTATCAAATAGGTTGCTGGCAAGGGTACAGGTCACACCAGCCTAACCACGTTTTCTCTTCTTGATGATTACTAGACTGGAAAGGCAGAGAAATATCTCTGAAATCAAGACATGCAAGTATTTGGCAGTGTATCGTTATAAACTTATAGACAAGATTTAAAAACCTCTGTGAACCTGAAGGGAAACCTCTTATCATGTGCTTTGTGAGTCTTTCTCTGTTCAATATATATATATATATATATATATTTATATTTTAAAGAACTAACCATTTATTTATTTTTTTGGCCACGCCGTGTGGCACGCAGGATCTTCCCCGACCGACCAGGGATAGAACCTGTGCCCCCTGCAATGGAAGCGGAGTCTTAACCACTGGACCACCAGGGAAGTCCCTGTTCAATATTTTTCTCAGTATCTATGATTAGGACACACAGGGCAGGCTCATTAAATCTGCAGTTGGGGACTTCCCTGGTGGCACAGTGGCTAAGAATCCGCCTACCAATGCAGGGGACATGGGTTCGAGCCCTGGTCCAGGAAGATCCTACATGCCGCAGAGCAACTAAGCCCGTGCGCCACAACTACTGAGCCTGTGCTCTAGAGCCCACGAGCCACAACTACTGAGCCCGCTCGCCTAGAGCCTGTGCTCTGCAACAAGAGAAGCCACCGCAATGAGAAGCCTGCGCACCACAACGAAGAGTAGCCCCCGCTCGCTGCAACTAAAAGAAAGCCCGCACACAGCAACAAAGACCGAACACAGCCAAAAATAAATAAGAAATAAATAAATAAATTTTAAAATAATAAATAAATAAAATAAATCTGCAGTTGACCAAAAGTTGAGCTGCAGAGTTAATATATCAGAGTAAGAGCTGGGATCCAAAAGAATCTTAAAAGATTAATAATAATGAGGTAAGTCTTACATAAAGAAATTTCAAGTTTAAATGTAAAACTCTGTACATTACATATTACATCCAAATACCCCCCCAAAAAATAAGTATAGGATGAGAAAGACAAAAGGTAAATGCGTTAAAAAAAGCCTCTTAGATTTTAGTTGACTTAGTACAAACCACCAGGTTCTCAAAAACCCAATGCAGTCTCTAAGTACACTTTAATGAAAATATAATATTCTACAATTTAAAGGTCACTGACCTTTAAAGAGGTACACAGCCAAACCTGCGCCATTGAAAGGAAAAAGATGAGGATGATAAAGGCACTCTAAATCCCTGTCATATGAGAAACAGTTGAAGGTACTGGCAGAAACGAATCAGAAAGAACATGAGCATTGTCTTCGGATATCACCACTCCTCGGAAAAAAGGGTTTCATTATTAAAAGTCTGAATCAGAACCAATGGGTAGAAGTTAAAGCGGGAGAGATTTCAGCTCAGTGTAAACTTCAAGGTTTTAACAATTAAAATGAAATGGGCAAACTTGGGGGTTAAAGTATCCCAAAATTAGAGGCTAAATAACTTGCTAAATAAGTCTTAAAGGTGACTAAGCAGAGGGGCCGCTGAAATGTCTTCCAAGCGTCCTAATGTATATTATACAACAAGGGGAAAAACACCAACCAGCTGATCTGCATTCCGTAACTATCTCCTGTGTGCTCAGCACTGTGAGGGGTGTGAAGAGGGAAATGTGGCCTTTACCCAGGTTGGGGAGGTAACACTAGCATGTTATCAAATATAACCAGGTGTGATCATGACACTGTAGAATTCATGCAGTGTGGTAAGGTCAGACTAATTGAGCACAGAGGTGTGGAAAAGAAGCAGAATGACCAAAGAAGGTCCATGGAAGTAGTGGATATGATGTGAGCACCGAACAATGGAGGATGTGGCCAAGAGGAGAAGAGGGAAGTCCTGAAACCCAGGGGAAGTATACAGACAGGTATGAACATGTGCACTTCACGGCCACAAGTGGCCTGCCAGCTGTAGCAGAAGGGATGTGCTGGGAAAGATCAGACAGTTTGAGTGGGGGACTCAAGGAGGGCCTTGAAAACGAGACCAAAAATTTCACACCATATGGCAGTAAACAGCAATCTATTCAGTTTTCAATCACTCAAGCAGCAGAATAAGCACAGTACCTAAGATGATGAGTTCAGCAACAGAATGCAAAATGAAAAGTGTGAGAGACTGAAAACAGGGAAATCAGGCAAGAAGTGATAAGGGCCTGGACTGGGAATGCTATCTGAGGTCAGAGCAAATGGAGGAAATACTTTCAAAAGTAAAGTCTACTGGACTCAGTCACTGGCTTCATATGGGGAATAATAGATAAAGCAGAGATAAATGAGAAAATGCGTCAAAGTTTTGTGTTTGCATAACTGGAAAACAGCAATGATACTGACATAAAGCTGTAATTGTGAGGGAACAGAGAAAACGTGATTTGGATATGTTTCATGATGACTCTTCAGGGCCCTCTTCAAGACTTAAAACTGAAGATGCCTTTTGTAGAGCTGCCAGCAGAGATAAGACAGATGAGCCACCTGGATTAACTACTGGCTAGTCCTGGAAGCATCCCAGGACTCTCTACTTATTCCGAGCTCATATCCAATCCTCACTGCCAATCATATTCTCAATGGAATGTCCCATCCAGCCTAGGATGGAGCAAACTGACTTTTATATAATGCAGAGTCCCAGTGAGAAATGTCCTTCCCCCTTTCTCCATATTCCTTACTCTTCAAGGTACACACATCAAGTCTTAGTTTTTTAATAATGCTTTTAAGTCCGCCCCAGCCCACACATGGTCTTCTCTCCGGAATTTTATTATTTCTAGTACTCAATCGCATTTTTCTAATTTTCTAGTTATTAGCCAAACCTCCACAAAGTCAATGAAAGCCCATCATTAGCATAGTGAGCAGGACTGAACTAAAGCAAGTGCGCTTCTAAAACTTTACTGAATGACCTAAGCCCGTGAGGAACTGAAATAAACCCAACTTTATTGTGCACACTTTACTGTGAAGCTTTCAATGGGTCACAGAACTCAGAAAAGATTCTGGGATCTTGGTAAGGGCTGATTTACATACAAATCTACAAGCTGTCTTACCTACCACTTTACCAAGAAGACCAAGATGAGCCAACCCAGACTGACTTGACATTCCTCCTTCCTGTTTTTATGTTGTTCTGGGGTCTCATCCACATTTACCCTCTCATAAGCCTCATCTTTCCATCTGTACCAATTCCACCTAATCTTCTCCACCTACCTCGTCCTTTCAGTTGATAAACTGCCTTTCTTCCCTCTTTCTACTCTGCTCACTAACTGGCCAAACACACTCTTTCAATTCTCTAATACTTTTTCAAGATACCAACCTGTCTCTGTCCCTTCACTACCAAACTGCTCGACACAGGAGTCTTCTCTTGCTGCCTAACCACCCTGCAACCTGACTTACAGCTCAAACTTCATCCATTCTCTAAGAGTCAGGTCAATGTCATTTTCCTTAGGAATCTTATTTTGATTTCCCCGAATCTGGAAGTATTCATTTCCTCCTTCCAACACCCCGGCATTTCATTTGTACCTCTTCTCTTGGAGCATTTAATCTAACTAGCATTATAGATATTTGTGTTCACATCTTATCTTCCCTACTGGACAAGAAGCTCTTTGAGGGTGATAACTGAATCTGATTTATCTTTACAATCCTATTACCAGTTCATAAGAGGAAGTTTATAAATCTTGCTGAATGAACCTATAACATGTAATATAAATGGTATAGCAGAGAATACAAACCACTGAGCTGGCAAGGAGGAGACCTAATGGTGTGACCACGGACATACCCTGTCTCTGGACTCAGCCATCAAAGTGAGGGGGTGGGTAAGGCTCTCCAAGATCCTTTCCAGCTCTAAAATGATATGACTTGAATTAACTGACAACCAGTATAGAAGAACAAGGACCCAAACTCTCAGCCCCAAGTTCCTGGTTTCCTTTGGTCCAAAAAACAAGACATTTTCTTTTCCATTTTATTTCTGGAGAAAAAGTATCCTAAACGGGGTTGTGTCACTTAATGCTGAACAACTGGGGAGGAGATGAAACAACATAGGATCACATCTAATCCCATCTAACTCTTAGGCACAATCCCTGTGCAGTCACTTTCATACCATGTTAGGGTGGCTTCAGCAGCATCCTTTACCCTCATAGATGCAGGGTTTGGCTCCTTATCTCCTTTGTACTTGACCTCTTGCTCACTGTTCTTGGACTTGCTTCCTGAAATACCCAGTTCCACAATCTCCAGCACTTCCTTAAGACAGTCCTAGAAAAAGGAAAAGCAGATTAGCTTTTGTAATACACCTATCTTATGAGACGACAAGGAAATACATGAAATTGTCAATATGGGTGTGTTTTGGTGGTGGAACTCTAATTTCTCATTTTCTTGAATAGGTATATATTAACTGCATAATAATTTATTAAAATAAACTTGTCCCCCCCCCCCCAATTTCTCTTTAAAACACTAAATTTGAGTGTTAAGAGATTTAGATAATAAGTAATGATAAATTCAATTCAATTTTATGAGTCACAATTCTTGTAAAATTACCATGGACTGTAAATCGTGAAAGGCCGAGTGAAAGAGATGTAACAGTAATTCAGTTAAACCTAGATGGTGTAAAACATGTTACATTATCCAAAGGGAAGCTCATAGGTTAGTGACATTTTAAAGCAATTTCTGGTATGATAACTTTACAAGTCATCATGAAAATGACTAAGAATTAATCAACAGTATTACTTTTTAAAAACTATATAAAGCTCTCTATAATTTTCCAATAAACCTGGTATCTCTTCTTTTATTTACACTGTGAATTCTTTATAACTGTCTGCCTTCCCATAAGAAAAGTATTACATGGAACAATGGTAGAGAAAGCAGCCTAGATATCTGTGTCTACTTGAAAAGAAAGACACGTGTGTGAAATGAAATTTTTAGATACAAGCAACCTTTATGAACAAGCAGTGCTCTAGGTTTGCAGCCTGGCTATCAACTGCCCTTCTTGGTTTGATGACAGGTGACCAAAGTACCTACTGGCCATCTCTTGACAGTTCACAGATAAATTATTCAAAGCCCCGTCTTTGAAAAGAACTTCTCTATGGGTTAATTTGCAACCAAATACAGCTGACCCTTGAACAACATGGGGGTTAGAGGTGTTGACCCTCAGTTCAGTCGAAAATCCACATGTATAGTCAGCCATCCATATATGCGGTTCCTCCTTATCCACAGTTCCACATTCACGGGTTCAACCAATCAGGAATCATGTAATAGTGTAGTATTTACTATTTTTAAAAATTTGCATATAAGTGGACCCACACAGTTCAACCTCATATTGTTCAAGGGTCAACTATATAAGTACGATGACAGTTTTTGAATTATGCTCACTAGGACAAGTGTTCTCCTGAAATATAAAAAGTATATTCAGTTTAAAGTATGCAATGTTGTATTTACATTTAGATATTCTCTTTCAAAAGACATTTTCCCAACATACATTTTTGTTTCTATTTACTGGTTTAAGATCTAGTAGACTAACCTTTTCATCAAGCATATCAGGGTGCTCTGTCAGCCAGACACAGAGACACTGAAAAGCTGCCACTATCATGGAGTGAAGATCCCGGGAGTGAAGAGGAGCTGGCCGACTACACTGGTACACAATGTAGCTGCACACGGAACTGATGGCTCGCTTCCGGTCACCTGAGTCAACCATCACCTTCACCTGAGCGTATTCGTACGGTGAACACAGTTAGCCAGGAACCACTGTACCAATGTCAAAGCCTCAATACTGAGGCCCAGCCTTTCTGAGACTATGACACACCACAGGAAGCCTTGCTTTTTAAAGTATTATTTATATAGAAGAACATAACATTTCAGATGTATTATCATATACTACTCTATAAAAATAGAGGGCATTTTTCAAACCCTAAAACAGTATTTCACTTTAGCATACTTTTTCATGCTCTAAAACCTAAACTCCTGGGGTGCAGCTACTCATCACTGCCACAAATCACAAGAATAGCTGGCAATGGCACATGTGTACATTTTTTAAGCCCCTTAACCCAACCCCACAGTAATGCTCTATGGGCTACAAAGTTCTGTGCAGCTGCCCAGAGGTATAATTAACATATAGTAAACTACACATATTTAAAGTGTAAAATTTGATAAATTTTAGCCTAAGTATGCACCTGTGAACTATCACAACAATCAAGACGGTGGATATATTCATCACCCCTCAAAATCTCATGCACCTTTGTGATCCTTCCTCTCACTCCTTTCTGCCCCCTCCCTAGGTTACTGCTGATTTGCTGTCACTATAGGTTAACTTGCATTTTCTAGAGTTCTATATAAATAAAATCACAGAGTACTGCACTATTTGGCGGGGGTCGGGGAGAGAGTCTGGCTTCTTTCACTCAGCACAATTATTTTGACATTCATCCACATTTTTGTGTGTATCAGTTGTTCATTCCTTTTTATTGCTGCGTAGTATTCCATTATATGTATTATACCACAATTAATTTATACAGTCACCTGTTGCATTTGGATTGTTTCCAGCTTCTGAATATTACAAATAAAGCTGCTATAAACATTCATGTACGAGTCTTTGTACATGTACATGCTCTTTTATTTTCTAGGAGTGGACTGATTGAATCATATGATAGATGCATGTTTATTTTTCTAAGGACCTGCCAAGCTGTTTTCTAAAATGGCTGCACCATTTAACATTCCCTTCAACAGTATATGAGAGCTCCAATTCTTCTGTATCAACACCAAACATTTGGTATGGTCAGTCTTTTAAATTTTAACCATCCTAAAAGGTATGGAGTGGTATCTCACTGTGATTTTAATTACATTTCCCTAGTAAGTAATGATAATGAGCATCTTTTCATGTGCTTATTTGCCATCAGTATATCTTCTTTGGAGAAGTATTTGTCCAATCTTTTGCCCATTTTAAAATTGGGTTCTTTGTTGTATTATTGAGGGCTTTTGCTGTCATTGTGATACTGTCTTTTTAAGAGATTGTATTAAAGGTCCTTACAAAGCAACATCCAGACTCCAGATCCAGGTGCCAAGAAGACCATGTTATGCAGTGGGGACTGGCTCGAGCATGGCAGGTAGCTCTGGCGTCCTATCCTTCTGTCCCCAGATGGAAATGGTGGATAATATCTCACCCTTAGAGTCCACAATGTTCATGTGGTCAGAAAGGGGCTTCTTAGGGCCAGTCTTACCACTTGGATCCCAGGACAAGATGATCTTCACTCTGATGCCCAGCACAACACTGACACACAGGGGTATCAAAATAGTAGTTAACGGGGTCCCCACTGTGGATCATCACACCATCCAGAAACTTCATGGATTCAGCCCTCTGTCCTTGGAGTTTCCCTGACATCCATGACCCTATAGCCCTTGGCCCCCCTCTCCATGATGAACTGCAGCACCCCACAGCAGGCTCTCTGCAGAGCAAGCCCTCCTAGCAGTTTGTAATGCAGAGATTCTGTCTGGGCAATGGCACACAGACCTCGTGTGGCCACCTCTTCAGCACAAAGCTCTACATAGCCCTCAGGGAATCCACACTTCTTCTGAACTACATCAGTCAATTCCTGGATTCTTCTCACCAAGAACGTTCTGCTCCTGAAGGCCAAGGCAATGATTTCTGTCCTGGTTGGTATAATTCAGACCTCAATTCCAGAGCAGTCATCTTCAGCCAGCCTCTGAGTGAGGAACTCATTCAGTTTAATTCTAAAAAAGCCATCAACAACAAACGTCCTGTTCTTGGAAATTTTCACCACCATATTACTACTGCACACACCAAAACGAAAGGCTATTACTGAGTTTTGAGAATTCTTTATATGATCTGGATACAGGTCCCTCACCACATACATACTCTGTAAAGATTTTCTCCCAATCTGTGACTTGTCATCTCATTCTCTTAACAGTATTTTTTGAAGAATGGTAGTTTTTAATTTTAATAAAGTCCAATTTAATAGTTTGTTCCTCTGTGGTGTAATATCTAAGAAATCTTTGTATAACCCAAATCTCTGTACAACCAATAAAGATTTTTCTCCCATTGTTTCTTCTAGAAGTTTAGAGTTTAGGTTTTATATTTAGGTCTACAATCCATTATGAGGTAATTTTTGTACATAGTACAAAGTATGAATCAAAGTTCTTTTTTCTTTTTGGTATATGAATATCTGATTGTTCCAGCACCATTTGTTGAAAACACTATCCTTTCTCCTTTGAATTGTCATGGCACCTTTGTCAAAAATCAGATGTCCATACATGTGTGGATCTATTTCTGGACTCCCTATATACTACGCTGTTGATCTAGTTGTCTAACCCTATACCAATACCAGACTGTTTTGATTACCATAGCTTTATACAGCAAGTCTTGAAATCACGTAGTGTTAGCCCTTTATGGTTTGTTAGGTCCAGAGAGCACTCCATCTAGGACTAATTATTCCTTACCACTGCAAGTGTACTGAAGGTCACAGGCAACAGTACCTTGCTCTCAAAGACAGTGTGGTCCTGCATGTCTCACAAATGGCTATTCTTACCTTCTGCATCAATACTGCTCCTCACAAAACTATGGCCATTTCATCTATCCTTGAGAATCTCTGAGGTAAAGGTAAGCTCTAAGTGGTGGTGAGAACATCTCAGGTTTTCTTGCCTATTTTGTCTCTCATAACTTAGGTAAGTCACACCCTCTGTTTACCTGTCCCCTCATCTGTAAAACGAGGGCTTAAATTTTATCTCAGACAATATCACCTTATGTGTGTACATCACCTTTGTGTTTACAAAGTGTTCTATATATTTCATTTCATTTCATCCTCACATCACCAGGTGTTATACAGAAGATAATCCTGCCCATTTTACAGATAAGAAAACATTTAGATGTTAGTGAAGATGTGGAGAAATTGGAACCCTCCTATATCACTGGCGGAAACGTAAAGTGATTCAGTCGCTGTGGACAACAGTTTGGCAGCTCCTCAAAAAGTTAAATATAGAATTACCATACGACCCAGCAATTCCACTCCTAGGTATATACCCAAAACAACTGAAAATTGGTATTCAAATAAACACATGTATGTCCATGTTCATAGCAGCACTATTCACAATAGCCAAAAGGTAGAAACAGCCCAAATGTGCAACAGAGGAACGGACAAATTGGTACATAAATATACTGGAATATCATTCCACCATAAAATGGAATGAAGTTGTGACAGACTCTACAACATAAATCAACCTCAAAAACATATTAGGTGAAGGAAGCCATACATAAAAGGTCATAGGTTGTATGACTTAATTTATAAGAAATATCCAAAATAGGTAAATCCATAGAGACAGAATGCAGATTGGTGGTTGTTAGGGATTAGGGGAAACGGAGACCAGGAAACAACCACTTAATGGGTACAGGGTTCTTTTTGGGGTTATAAATAAAACTCTATCTAGTTTTGGAACTAGATAGAGGTGGTGGTTGCACAACACGGTGAAAGTACTAATAGGCACTGAATTGTTCACTTTAAAAGGATAATTTTATGTTATGTGAATTTTACCTCAGTAAAAAAAAAAGAAAATACTTAGAGAAATGCAAATGGACACCCAGCTCTAAGGTTCCACAAAACTGAAAAAGAGCTATGAAAGAAATTTGCAAACATAGCCAATTTTCACTTATCTCTGATAATGGAAGATGGAAGAATCACAGGTAGTCCCAAATGGCATATTTTAGGATAAGCTTTTCTTTTGTTGCCAAATCTGCATTTGTTCATTGAAGTTAGATGATCTTATAATGGCACAAAATGTTGTTGAAAATTTAAGGGTATTATAAGCAAATACAAAATCAACAGGTATAAATCAACAGGTATTCTATTATTATGTACAAATGAATAGCAAGCATCGAAATGTTTCCAGTAATTTAACAGCAAAAAATATCATTCACACTCTTTGAACCTATTAAACAAAATACTAAAGATCATTTTGTAAAATCTCACTTGGAGGCTCATTTCTGCACACCTTGATATCAACTGCATTGAATATAACCAACACCGCAATACCCCAAGAAGGGGTCAGGAGGTACAGAAAAAAGAGCCATAGTCCAAGGCCGCTGGGCTAAAATAAAAGGATTGTCCTTCTCACCTTCGCCAGGCCAGAGAGGAGCTCTAGAGCTGCCAGTGATATGCTCATGTCTTGCCGCCACTGGGAATTGAGTCTTTGGGTGACGAGATGAATGCTGCGAATCAGGAGCCCGGCAGCTGAATCTGTATTAAGAGCTAGGATATAACCCCAATGCCACATCCCACAGGGAGGGAAAACAACTAAGCATTAGTAACGAGAAGCACAGCATTCCACTAGGCACAGACCACAGCAGCCACAGTGAGCACGATGGGCACCCACACAGCACTATGCTCCCCGCCCCACTGGCCTGAGCGTCAAGCCTGACTGAACAACAGTGCACAGGGCATACATACACACTGGACCAGAGCAGCTTCTAGCTCCCAGCTCAGGTACTTTCATACAGACATCCACTGGGATTTGAAAGTTTCAATATCATTCTTATAACAATGTAAATCTTAAAACTTCTAAATTAAATCACAGAGTTACATTTAAAAAACAAAAAAGCAAAACAATGAAAAGGCTATCAATTATTTCCTTGGAATTTTATAGAGGAAAGAATTCAAATTTTAGAATCTCCTCAGATGCTGGGAATTACCCTAAAGCATCTACTGAAATTATTTTCAGGGTTTAAACCACCAAAAGTTACATGCAATCCCTTTTCAAACAAATTTTAACACTGAATTCTCTAAGACAACTTTAATACTTCTAAAAAAATTAAATAACCAAGTTATTGTGTTTTTATTTAGCCTCCAATTCTATATTTAAAAGTAATTACTACTTAGTTAATAATAAATTAGGACAAATTAAATTGAATTTATAAAGGAAGCTTTAGGGACATTATACCTGTCGATCCTATCAGAAAGAGGGCAGTGACAACAAAAAAAGGAATGATCATTAAAGAGAGACATTCATGCAACACTAACACAAATCTGGATTTCTTAGGAAAAATACTTTATGACATTACAAGCAGAACTCACTAACACCAGTTCAAAATACTGAAACAAACAATAACCACTTCAAACATTTATATTAGAACACATATAATAACGCGAAAATTTCTTTAGTTTAAAAGTGTCTTAGAAACATGAAAAATAAAACAAATTTTCACCTACACTTAAATCCACAAGCATAATGAGTAAGACAGCAATTTAAATAACTTCTTCATAAATGCAATATTTAAATGTGTTTAAGAGCCACATAATGACCTTATGTATCTGACATGCTGAAGGATACTTAAAACAAACTTAAATCACTGAAATATGCCTGGACTCCTGGGCTCATGAACTCTCCAAATGATTAAAAAAATTAAGCTCATATCTAAGGAGCTAGATTGCATCCCAATCTAGCTGGATTAATACAGATTCAATACACCATTAGTATTTATGTGTAAAAACATAAAGGCACCCATAAACTCACAGAACCCATAAAGTAACTGCCCAGGATAAAGGACATTATTGAATAGGATGCTCTAATGGCAAGTGTTTCCTTACTCTTTCTTACATTTTGTGACTGAAGAATCTAACCAGATATAGTAGGGTATATAGCCTTCAAACACAAAGACAGACTCTCCTCTGGGTTGCCATCTAATGCATAAACCATCACCCACCCTTACCACACTGCAAAAACTGATATACTGGCTGACTCTGCCATTAGACTCTGAGGCAGAGCGTAAATCCTATTTGACTCTGTACTACTAGCGCTTGGTACAGAATTCAGAAATGTTTCCTAACCACACATTATAATCACTTATAAAATCTAAGAAACCACCCCAAATCTAACTACTAAAAGCTACAGAGCTAAATGTTTTCTTGTTCTTAATGTTTTGGACTAATAGCCACTCTGTTACACTTAGATACATAAAAGTCATGAACTTAAAATCTGGTTTAAAGTTTCTTCGCTTGTTTTGTATATCTGTGCATTAAAAGTTATTCTATAAACTTTAGATTTCAAAAAAAAACAAACATGGATTACCATAATCTCTTAGGAGAGCCTGAGCAGGTCTTTCACTGTCAGGAGTTGTGGGCTCCGTGCTTCCACCACTTGCTGAACTAATACCACTATTCGTGCGACTATGACTCTTCAAGTTATTTTCTCCACCACCCTAGTCAAATAAAAATGAATCAAATATTTGACAGCTAGACCCATAGTTTACAAGTATAGACAGAAGTCAATCACTAAAGCCATGTTGATAAAATGGAATGTGCCAGCTAAACAGCACAAACTGATACACAGATAAAAATTGACAAAGGATTAAAACTGCTGTGGTGTTTTCACATAAACACCACCTATTGGAGGTATCAAGGGTCTGATGATTAGAGGGTACCCATTCTGGGGTTTTCTTTGCTGCTGTTTAAAAGGGCCAGACCTTTCCCATCTTCACTAGACTTCACTAGCTAATGACTCTGGGTCCTTAAAGACATACCCTAGTGCCTCCCAAGCAAAACATCAGAACAGGAATACAATCTTAAAAAAACAAAACACAAATAAACAAACAACTTTCAAATGTAGTTATATGATAAAACACAAACAATAAAACATATGATTAACTCCTGTATGTATAGGGGCTAACAAAGGTATCTGTTAAAGACATTCCTCATTTTCTTCCCCTACAAACACAATTCCTTTTATCCAGATAAGGTGACTGTTATTAGCCACCTACTGGGACATGAACATAATTTCCTTAATAATAACTTGACCACCCATCCAACATCCACCCATCTCACTCCAGTATACTCTATTAATTCCCCACCCACCCACCGCCCCACCTCTACTCCAGGTAGAGGGATCACATATCTTGAAGACAGAAGCAGGGGGAACTGGGAGTCTCTGGAAAGTTTTTTTGATTTAGAAGCATTGGTGCTTTGGGGGGATCTTCAAACTTTGGTCTAGAGGGGCCAGAAAGAGCTGATGAGATAGAAAAGAATAAACTAGATGCTGTTTACAGCCAACACTAGATCTACAAGGGATACAAGGAATTATGCAGTAGGGGGCTTTTTCTAGATTATTCAAGCCAATTCACCAACACAGCAAAAGAAGTAAGAGCTTTAAGTAAACACTGTCCACGAATAAAGACAGTGTTTAGCTGGAATTTCTCTCATGCCGAATCTCTCAGGGACCTGATGAGGCACTGAAAGGTAAGAAACCTCAAAATAGATATTTTAAAAAGGATCCTTTCTGAATCAGTGAGCTGAATTTACAAACAAATGCCTTTAAAAAACACAAGGACAGACATTTTGGAATATAATTTACATAAAAACAGAAGTTGATATTCTCTGACAAATTACATGTTGTATGCTTCTTACCATCTCCATCTGGCAACCAATGGCTTCTAAAAGTGCTGAATCTTGAACAATATTTAACATTGCCCCTGAAACAACAAAAAAATACATTTAAATACATGACAAGAATACTAAAATGGCTAAAACATCTCCATTAATACAGAGATAAGAATATTACTTTAGCTGAGTATTCCTGAAGGTTCCATAAAATTACTAATAAATCCATTGGTTGGTCAGAAAAGATATTCTTTAGAAATGACCTAATCTCCTGATCTCACCCCCAAATTTTAAAATGACGTTTTCCTAAAATAAATCTGAAGGTCAAAAAAAAAAAAAAACTCTGAAGGTCAAACTTTGCTTTACATAAAAAAATGACCGTTTTCAGAGGAGGAACCAAGATGGCGGAGTAGAAGGACGTGCTCTCACTCCCTCTTGCGAGAACACCAGAATCACAACTAGCTGCTGGACAATCATCGACAGGAAGACACTGGAACTCACCAAAAAAGATACCCCACATCCAAAGACAAAGGAGAAGCCACAGTGAGATGGTAGGAGGGGCGCAATCAGAGTAAAATCAAATCCCATAACTGGTGGGTGGGTGACTCACAGACTGGCGAACACTTATACCACAGAAGTCCACCCACTGGAGTGAAGATTCTGAGCCCCACGTCAAGCTTCCCAACCTGGGGGTCCGACAACGGGAGGAGGAATTCATAGAGAACAGACTTTGAAGCCTAGTGGGAATTGATTGCAGGACTTCGACAGGATTGGGGGAAACAGAGACCCCACTCTTGGAGGGCGCACACAAAATAGCGTGCGCATCGGGACCCAGGGGAAGGAGCAGTGACCCCGGGGGAGACTGAACTAGACCTACCTGCTAGTGTTGGAAGATCTTCTGCAGAGGCGGGGGGGGGGGGGGGCGGGGGGGGCGGGTGGCCCTGTTTCACCGTGGGGACAAGGACACCGGCAGCAGAAGTTCTGGGAAGCACTCCTTGGCGAGAGCCCTCCCAGAGTCTGTCATTAGCCCCACCAAAGAGCCCAGGTAGGCTCCAGTGTTGTGTTGCCTCAGGCAAAACAACCAACAGGGAGGGAACCCAGCCCCACCCATCAACAGTCAAGTGGATTAAAGTTTTACTGAGCTCTGGCCGCCACAGAAACAGTCAGCTCTACCCACCACCAGAGCCTCCCATCAAGCCTCTTAGATAGCCTCAACCACCAGAGGACAGACAGCAGAAGAAGAACTACAATCCTGCAGCCTGTGGAACAAAAACCACATTCACAGAAAGACAGACAAGATGAAAAGGCAGAGGGCTATATACCAGATGAAGGAACAAGAAAAAACCCCAGAAAAACAACTAAATGAAGTGGAAATAGGCAACCTTCCAGAAAAAGAATTCAGAATAATGATAGTGAAGATGATCCAGGACCTTGGAATAAGAATGGAGGCAAAGATCGAGAAGATGCAAGAAATGATTAACAAAGACCTAGAAGAATTAAAGAACAAACAAACAGAGATGACCAATACAATAACTGAAATGAAAACTACACTAGAAGGAATCAAGAGCAGAATAACTGAGGCAGAAGAACGGATAAGTGACCTGGAAGACAGAATGGTGGAATTCACTGTGGCGGAACAGACTAAAGAAAAAAGAATGAAAAGAAACGAAGACAGCCTAAGAGACCTCTGGGACAACATTAAATGCAACAACATTCGCATTATAGGGGTCCCAGAAGGAGAAGAGAGAGAGAAAGGACCAGAGAAAATATTTGAAGAGATTATAGTCAAAAACTTTTCTAACATGGGAAAGGAAATAGTCACCCAAGTCCTGGAAGCGCAGAGAGTCCCATACAGGATAAACCCAAGGAGAAACACGCCGAGACACACAGTAATCAAATTGGCAAAAATTAAAGACAAAGAAAAATTATTGAAAGCAGCAAGGGAAAAACGACAAATAACATACAACAGAACTCCCATAAGGTTAACAGCTGATTCCTCAGCAGAAACTCTACAAGCCAGAGGGGAGTGCCATGATATACTTAAAGTTATGAAAGGAAAGAACCTACAACCAAGATTACTCTACCCAGCAAGGATCTCATTCAGATTCCATGGAGAAATCAAAAGCTTTACAGACAAGCTAAAGCTAAGAGAATTCAGCACCACCAAACCAGCTCTACAACAAATGCTAAAGGAACTTCTCTAAGTGGGAAACACAAGAGAAGAAAAGGACCTACAAAAACAAACCCAAAACAATTAAGAAAATGGTCATAGGAATATACATATCGATAATTACCTTAAACGTGAATGGATTAAATGCTCCAACCAAAAGACACAGGCTTGCAGAATGGATACAAAAACAAGACCCATATATATACTGTCTACAAGAGACCCACTTCAGACCTAGGGACATGTACAGACTGAAAGTAAGGGGATGGAAAAAGATATTCCATGCAAATGGAAATCAAAAGAAAGCTGGAGTAGCAATACTCATATCAGATAAAATAGACTTTAACATAAAGAATGTTACAAGAGACAAGGAAGGACACTACATAATGATCAAGGGATCAATCCAAGAAGAAGATATAATAATTATAAATATATATGCACCCAACATAGGAGCACCTCAATACATAAGGCAACTGCTAACAGCTATAAAAGATGAAAAGCTTTAAATGACACAATAGACCAGATAGATTTAATTGATATTTATAGGACATTCCATCCAAAGACAGCAGATTACACGTTCTTCTCAAGTGCGCACGGAACATTCTCCAGGATAGATCACGTCTTGGGTCACAAATCAAGCCTCAGTAAATTTAAGAAAATCGAAATCATATCAAGCATCTTTTCTGACCACAACGCTATGAGATTAGGAGTCAATTACAGGGAAAAAAATGTAAAAAACACAAACACATGGAGGCTAAACAGTACGTTACTAAAAAACCAAGAGATCACTGAAGAAATCAAAGAGGAAATCAAAAAATACTTAGAGACAAATGACAATGAAAATACGATGATCCAAAACCTATGGGATGCAGCAAAAGCAGTTCTAAGAGGGAAGTTTATAGCTATACAAGCCTACCTAAGAAACAAGAAAAATCTCAAATAAACAATCTAACCTTACACCTAAAGGAACTACAGAAAGAAGAACAAACAAAACCCAAAGTTAGCAGAAGGAAAGAAATCATAAAGATCAGAGCAGAAATAAATGAAATAGAAACAAAGAAAACAATAGCAAAGATCGATAAAACTAAAAGCTGGTTCTTTGAGAAGATCAACAAAATTGATAAGCCATTAGCCAGACTCATCAAGAAAAAGAGGGAGAGGACTCAAATCAATAAAATCAGAAATGAAAAAGGAGAAGTTACAACAGACACCGCAGAAATACAAAGCATCCTAAGAGACTACTACAAGCAACTCTATGCCAGTAAAATGGACAACCTGGAAGAAATGGACAAATTCTTAGAAAGGTATAACCTTCCAAGACTGAACCAGGAAGAAACAGAAAATATGAACAGACCAATCACAAGTAATGAAATTGAAACTGTGATTAAAAATCTTCCAACAAACAAAAGTCCAGGACCAGATGGCTTCACAGGTGAATTCTACCAAACATTTAGAGAAGAGCTAACACCCATCCTTCTCAAACTCTTCCAAAAAATTGCAGAGGAAGGAACACTCCCAAACTCATTCTATGAGGCCACCATCACCCTGATACCAAAACCGGACAAAGATACTACAAAAAAAGAAAATTACAGACCAATATCACTGATTATTTTTTTGAATAGAGATGCAAAAATCCTCAACAAAATACTAGCAGACAGAATCCAACAACACATTAAAAGGATCACACACCATGATCAAGTGGGATTTATCCCAGGGATGCAAGGATTCTTCAATATACGCAAATCAATCAATGTGATACACCATATTAACAAACTGAAGGATAAAAACCATATGATCATCTCAATAGATGCAGAAAAAGCTTCTGACAAAATTCAACACCCACTTATGATAAAAACTCTCCAGAAAGTGGGCATAGAGGGAACCTACCTCAACATAATAAAGGCCATATATGACAAACCCACAGCAAACATCATTCTCAATGGTGAAAAACTGAAAGCATTTCCTCTAAGATCAGGAATGAGACAAGGATGTCCACTCTCACCACTATTATTCAACATAGTTCTGGAAGTCCTAGCCATGGCAATCAGAGAAGAAAAAGAAATAAAAGGAATACAACTTGGAAAAGAAGAAGTAAAACTGTCACTGTTTGCAGATGACATGATACTATAGATAGAGAATCCTAAAGATGCTACCAGAAAACTACTAGAGCTAATTAATGAATTTGGTAAAGTTGCAGGATACAAAATTAATGCACAGAAATCTCTTGCATTCCTATACACTAATGATGAAAACTCTGAAAGAGAAATTATGGAAACACTCCCATTTACCATTGCAACAAAAAGAATAAAATACTTAGGAAAAAACCTACCTAGGGAGACAAAAGACCTGTATGCAGAAAACTATAAGACACTGATGAAAGAAATTAAAGCTGATACCAAGAGATGGAGAGATATACCATGATCTTGGATTGGAAGAATCAATATTGTGAAAATGACTATACTACCCCAAGCAATCTACAGATTCAATGCAATCCCTATCAAATTACCAATGGCATTTTTTACGGAACTAGAACAAATCATCTTAAAATTTGTATGGAGACACAAAAGACCCCGAATAGCCAAAGCAGTCTTGAGGGAAAAAAACGGAGCTGGAGGAATCAGACTCCCTGACTTCAGACTCTACTACAAAGCTACAGCAATCAAGACAATATGGTACTGGCACAAAAACAGAAACATAGATCAATGGAACAAGATAGAAAGCCCAGAGGTAAACCCACGCACCTATGGTCATCTAATCTATGACAAAGGAGGCAAAGATATACAATGGAGAAAAGACAGTCTCTTCAATAAGTGGTGCTGGGAAAACTGGACAGCTACATGTAAAAGAATGAAATTAGAATACTCCCTAACACCATACACAAAAATAAACTCAAAATGGATTAGAGACCTAAATGTAAGACCGGACACTATAAAACTCTTAGAGGAAAACATAGGAAGAACACTCCATGACATAAATCACAGCCAAGATCTTTTTTGATCCACCTCCTAGAGTAATAGAAATAAAAACAAAAATAAACAAATGGGACCTAAAGAAACTTCAAAGCTTTTGCACAGCAAAGGAAACCATAAACAAGACGAAAAGACAACCCTCAGAATGGGAGAAGATATTTGCAAACGAATCAACGGACAAAGGATTAATCTCCAAAATATATAAACAGCTCATTCAGCTCAATATTAAAGAAACAAACAACCCAATCCAAAAATGGGCAGAAGACCCAAATAGACATTTCTACAAAGAAGACATACAGATGGCCAGGAAGCACATGAAAAGATGCTCAACATCACTAATTATTAGAGAAATGCAAATCAAAACTACAATGAGGTATCACCTCACACCAGTTAGAATGGGCATCATCAGAAAATCTACAAACAACAAATGCTGGAGAGGGTGTGGAGAAAAGGGAACCCTCTTGCACTGTTGGTGGGAATGTAAATTGATACAGCCACTATGGAGAACAATATGGAGGTTCCTTAAAAAACTAAAAGTAGAATTACCATATGACCCAGCAATCCCACTACTGGGCATATACCCAGAGAAAACCGTAATTCAAAAAGACACATGTACCCCAATGTTCATTGCAGCACTATTTACAATAGCCAGGTCATGGAAGCAACCTGAATGCCCATCGACAGATGAATGGATAATGAAGTTGTGGTACATATATACAATGGAATATTACTCAGCCATAAAAAGGAACGAAATTGAGTCATTTGTTGAGATGTGGATGGATCTAGAGACTGTCATACAGAGTGAAGTAAGTCAGAAAGAGCAAAACAAATATCGTATATTAACACATGTATGTGGAACCTTGAAAAATGGTACAGATGAACCGGGTTGCAGGGCAGAAGTTGAGACACAGATGTAGAGAACCAATGTACGGACACCAAGGGGGAAAACTGCGGTGGGGTGGGGATGGTGGTGTGCTGAATTGGGCGATTGGGATTGACATGTATACAGTGATGTGTATAAAATTGATGAATGATTAAAAGAAAAAAAAAGGAAAAAAAATAGTTAAAATGGTAAAAAAAAAAAAAAAAAAAAAAAAAAAGACCGTTTTCAGGTATTTTTTAATTGGTGTGAAAGACCAGATGTAAACACCTCAATTTCGAGGGTAATATAAACTAAGAAAAATATTATGTAATACTTTCAAAACCAGATTCTGATCTTTCCTCTTTTTTAAATAAATTTATTTATTTTTTAAATTTATTTTTGGCTGCACTGGGTCTTTGTTGCTGCGCGCGGGCCTTCTCTAGTTGCGGTGAGCGGGGGCTACTCTTCCTTGCGGTGCGCGGGCTTCTCATTGCGGTGGCTTCTCTTGTGGCAGAGCACGGGCTCTAGGCATGCAGCCTTCAGTAGCTGTAGCATGCGGGCTCAGTAGTTGTGGTGCGCAGGCTCAGTAGTTATGGCACACGGGCTTAGTTGCTCCGTGGCATGTGGGATCTTCCCGGATCAGGGCTTGAACCCATGTCCCCTGCGTTGGCAGGCAGATTCTTAACCACTGTGCCACCAGGGAAGCCCTGATCTTTTCAATATAAAATAACAAAATAGAAATCACAGCTATATCTTTCTGACCAACTGCTTTTTACGAATGGTTTAGGGCTCGCCCATGGCTGCATATTCTGAAGGCAAGCTGTATGTATTTATTACCAAGGAACTCATAGCCCTAGAAAGACTAGGACAGAAACAAGATAGTGAGCCTAGCACACTGCTTCTCATCCCAGTGGGGGAGTGCTCTTGTGCACTATGGATAAAGAGAGGACAGACACAGCTTTGCCAATCTATGGCAAGACCGACAATTGATTCTTCCTTGGAACACACATAGGAGCTTCTTCAGAAAAAGGATAAAGTGGAACTAAATACTCTATCAACTGTAGAAATTATCTGATTTCAAGTGATGTTATTTGAATAACCTAAAAAAGTATAATTTGGAGGCTCTCTCACATCGAGATTTAACCTCTGTTCCTTCAACTCCTTTCCAAAATGAAAGGATTTACTCTTCCCTGTTTATTCCCCTCTCTTGCTGCATAACATACTATACTTCCTGAGTACCCACTCCAACCACTACTGCCACCACCAATTCTCTGGCCTTGTCCTCTCCTCTCCTGGAATGAAATCCTAACCTCACTGGCACCTATTCAAATCTTGCCCTACAAGATGCAATTTAACTTCCACTTCCCTCTATGAAGTTTCCTTGCTCTTTTGGTTTCTTCTTTCTCAACCCTGAAGACACTCAACATGACACGCAATCAGCACTGCCTTCTGCTGTTATCTGAGTACTCTGTGAAGGTGTTCCAATCTCTGCAATGAGACTTGCTCAAGGATAAAAGCCATGCCATTCTCTTCTTTCTCCTTGGAGTACCTGCACATAGGACCATGCCCTTGGCTTTGATAAAAAACCAGAAGTACAGTAAGAGACAGCTGCAGTAACCAAGCTGAGAGGTGATAAGGGTTTAAAATATGTAAGTGGCAATAATAATAAGGAGCCACTTAAGACAGAGAGTCAGTATGATTAGAAAACCAACAGGAAATAAGAAGGAAAAAGGGAGGAGGCACAGCAACAGCTACTCCTCAATCTCCTCTTGGCTGTTCAAACATGGCTTCCAGAATTACACCCAACTCCAAACATTTTCACATGTATGTAACAGGCAGGAGGAAGAGGCAGAGGCAGAAGTAATGAGGGCAGAAAGGAAAGAGAAGAGAGGGAAGGGGAGAAGAAGGGGAGGCAAGGGGAGAGAAGGAGAGAGGAAGGGCAAGAGGGAACGAGAAAAATAAAGAACACAAATAAAACTAAGCCAACATGACCTACCAAGGCAACTAGGATGCTTTCCTTCCCTCATCTCACCCCTTCAAAATTTTTCACATATAAAAGCAAACAAATTCTGCCTCTGATTCAGAACAAGTAGGGCTATATTATGCTTAGGTTCCCATCCCTGACCCCTGCCTCCTCAACATGCCTGAGGTCAACATACCTGGGTTTTCACTTACTTACAAAAAAACATGTGAACACAAACCTAGTATCATTTGAGTGTTGTTGGGGTCTGTCTCCGTTTGCAAGGCACCTATTAGTATATTCACAAGTCTCAACTTCAGTGACAAAAAAGTTATTGGTTTATCATAAGAAGAGCTGTCATCATTACTAAATTTTCCTTCCAGGACCACCTACGGAAGAAACAAATAACATTTAACATCGTCTGCTGTGGTACGCTATGCCCATGTAGGAACTGCTACAGTGGACACACAGATCAGTCTAACAAGCAAGGCTTTCAGTCTGACTAACATTAGCCACTGTGCTAAGTGTGTCACTAACTCACACAACATATGAGATCAGACATCACTAGCTCATCACCGCTTGAAATGGTAGGCCAAGGGCGTGCTGGCTCACTGACAGAAGAAATACCTCAACAAATCAACTTTGTTGATTCACCTGAAATAATTTGAAAAATTTTTTAAAAGCTCCTGTTCCATTTTTAAAAATTCAATTTGACTTGAATTAACACACAAAAGAGAATACAGAATATAAAAAACTTTAATAAAACTTTACCTCGGATTTGACTGTGCCAAAGTGATGTGGGAGGGGCAACAAAGAAAGCAGGATATTAATGGAAGATCTTCTTAATTCTGTTGGATTTACATAGCTTTTGAATTTTGAGAGTTCTCTGCCAAAAAAAAATAATAATAAAGACAGCTATTAGTATTTCTGAAGTAAAGTATGTTTTTAGCTATTGCCAAATATACATTATGCCAATTTTTCACAATACACGTACTGGGTTTGGTTTTATAAAGAATGCAGTAATTACTTTCCACTGAGTTTATATTCTGCAATTTGTGTGTGTGTGTGTGAGAGAGAATCTCTATGTTAAACTGTTATGGAATTAAACTAGAATCTGATTGATTGATTGATTTTAAATGTAAGGCCTATTCCACAAAAGACCTCTGGGCTGGGGCTGTTCTTACCCCTCTAGACCAGACCAAGAAGGATTCAACACGCCTATGGACAAAGAGAACTGAAAGAGTTCAGGGACGAGATAGGCCTGGATGTTCTGCACTCAATTAATATGGCCTGAGTTCCCTTGGGCCATGAAGACAACTGGACAGGATAAATTGGGAAACTGGGGAGGAAGCACCAAAACAGACCAGGCCAAAACCGACAACTGACATACTAGTACAGAATGAAAGCTTACCTGTCAGGCAAAATGGTTTCAAGAGCTGAAATAAAGTAAGGAACCACAACATCAATCCCTTTCAAGTCACAGCAGAACAAAGGAGGGGAGTTTAGAATAACGCTGGCCAAGACAGGATGGCACACATAATCATTTATCTGCAAACCTTGAATTAAAAGCATGTAAAATCTAGGAAAGCAAGAAAAAAATTTTAAACAAACTGCTGATCAATTATTTTCATAATTATTAATATTTTCTACACAGTCATCTTAAAGTCTATTTCCAATCTTCACTACTTCTATCCTTTAAAAGGTATTACTGGAGTTAGAACAAATCAGAATTAAATACACTAAGAACCAAGTTATATTTCCTAATCAAAAGAAAAAAAAGATTCATGTCTATTACACTTTCTTGAAGTTTTAAGCCTTGCAACTCAGTTACAGGTGCCTGCAAATGAAGTAAGTATTGATAAAAACAAAAGGCTGCAGTAATTATCAATAAACTGGAGGAATTACTGAATTGATTTCCATGTCAGTAAAATTTTGTAGCGTTTCACAATTCCTGAAAAAAAGTGTGTTGTGTCCCTTTCCCCCTCCCCCATTATTTTTGGGGGCACAGTGAAAGAAAGAAACCTCATTCGACCCTGTATTCCCCACGATATGAAGGTCACTCTGAATAAGAATCCTTTTAGGAATGTACTTGAACATACCTTACTTTCAACATCCTCCCCTAACCCCCAATGAACTAAGCATTCAATCTTCCATCATTCAAGAGCAACTACACTAGTATACTCTTCTGCTACTGTAAGGTACCTTTCCCCACAAACCTCCTCAGAAACAACTTCCTCACCGCCTGGTCACTGCTCAACCCATTTCAATCTATCTTCTCTTTCTAGAACTCAACTAAAACCATGTTATAGAAAATAACCAATGGCCTCTCAATTGCTAAATCCAAAAGACATGTCTAAGTCTTAACTTTGCCTTTTTAAAGCATTCAACCCTTTGATTACTCCCTTCTGCTCTTAATTCTTCTCTGGCTTCTATGGCTAGTTCCTTTAACAGATCTTCTTACTCCACGTGCCTCCTAACACTGGTGTTCCTCAGGCTGCCAACCTCAGTTCTCTAAGCTATCTCTTCTACTAGCCTGGTTTTAAACACTACTTAAGCCACCAAACATAATCAGATCAGTCTCTAGCTCCAGATCTACTAGCCAAAAGCATACTGGAGACCTGAGGGCAGGACATGTCTACTGATTACTCTAGTACTCCCTGTGCACAGCGACTGGCACAAAGTAGGAACTTAATAAATATTTGTTGATAAATAGCCCGCAGGCACCTCAAATTCAACAGGTTCAACACTAACCCCATCCTTGGCCCCCTCACAAATCCCTTCTTCGGTCACACTACCACCCACCCAATCTTATGGGCCAGATGGAAGGCTCGTGTTCACAGCCTTCTCCCTTACTGCTATCGATACCGTTTGGAGTATCGCCCCAACCCATCGTCTCCCTCCTAAGAAATGTGCCCCCACCACATGGGGTGCCAGTATCCAATGGGACCCACCTTCACAGCTGTAGCTGATTAGACCAGAGGTAGACACCTGATTAATCAGATCCTCTTTCTCAGGAATCTGAAATTAGGATTCAGAATGCTAATTGGCCCTGCTGGTCACCTAGACAAAGGTCACGGAAATTTGAACTTAGAAGCATACTACAATATAAAAACATGATCTGCAGGTAAGAGAAGAACGAAGCAGTTCTGGGAGACCATGATGACAGAGAAACAAAAAGGAGGAAGGTTGTTTTGGTCCCTGAACACTTTCTAGCTCCTGGTTCCTGCCCTTCGTGAGACCCTGCTGCATGTCCTGACCTTAGAAAGTATTCAATAGCGTGAGTTTCTCATAACTCATTCCCCTTTTGCTTAAGTCACATTGAAAGAGTTTTCTGTTACTTAAAGTCAAGTGCCTATTAAGATACTGCTTACTTCCTTGCATGTACCATTCTGTTTCATATCTGTATTCTTCTACACTTTTTCCTTCTGAGTCAGTTTAATCCTCTCTCCTGAGAACCTAGTATGTACAGACACCTGAATGTTCTTATTAATATAAGTATCACTTCAGCAGCTGTGTGAATGATCAGTTGAGGAGGGCAAAAGACAGTCAAGAAAAATAGGAGGCCATTACAAGTTAATTTAGCAAAAAAGTGACAAGGCCTGAAGTGTCATGGTGGGGACAGAGTGGAGAGATTTTCGAGGGTTAAGTAGCAGAAAGGCAAGAGTCGGTTGACCATCTAAAGATACAGAGGGAGAGAAGAGAAGCCTAAAGACTCCTAGTTTCTGGCATAAGCAACTGAATGGATGGCAGAGCCATTCAAAAAGACTGGTTGAAGTCATAAATTTGGATAGGATGACCCTACCCAACTTGCTAACATAGTCTAAATACTAGTCATCTTTTATAAGTCCAGCACAATCATCCAATCCTCTGTAACTCTCTCCTGAACCCCCAGGGCAAGTGTATGCTGCTGCTTCCTCTGAATGCCTATAGCACTTTTTCTGTGTCTCTCTCTTACCAGCTTCCTATTGCTATTGGATTGGTGTTACTTGTGTACATGGCTTTGCTCACTTGAGAAAATAAGCTCCTTAGAGGCAGGATTGACAGCTAACATTTCTGGACCATCTATAGTGTCTAGTACTGTGGTAAAAATGTATTAAAAATTTAGTGTGGCCCTTCAAATCTCTCTGTAATTAACAAACATCATGTAAGATGGAATTAACAATACATCTAAAATAAAAAGGGTGTTAGGGGTCCTCACCAAATCTGGTAAGGCAGGTAAAAAGGAAGAATTCAAGCAAAAAATTTCAGTTACTTACATACATTTGCAGGTATTCCAAACCAACGTTTACTTAACAATTCAACCTACTAAGCCATGCTATAATAGTTTCACTATCACAACTATATAAATGGAAAAATAAACAAAAAAAATTCTAAGACCTGGATAAATAAGCTGGCAGAATCTCTTCTCCAGTCTTCTTGCTACAAAAAATCCTACACAGTGTCCCACAAGCCTCAGCTCTTCCTGCTTCATAGTTATCAGGAAATTCACTTGCATCAAACATAGGATTGGAAACCATGGTGTCTGTGGACATTTGTGACCCTTTCCGTCGAAACTCCATGCTAGCTTGTGTTGTAATGGCTGGGGAGAAAAAAGGAGGGTTTTATTATATTTGTTGATATGTAAATAGGCTCATGGGACCCTGGACACAAAGATCAAATGTTGGTGTCATTAAATAGCTACTTGAATAGAATCCAATAATGCTTTTGTTTAGCAATTATGTCTTAATTTTTTTTTTTTTTTTTTAAAAAGGGCTCTCTGAAATCTTCTTTGAAAAGGGGTAACAATTTACAGTGGTACTGTCAGTTTAACAGATTCTACAAGATGCATTTTTCAACTGAATTTCTGATTAGCAGAGTACATTTGTATATATCTGTATTCACATACATACAGATATATAACACAGAATTTGGCCTTTCTATTATTTATTCTGTTTTTTTCCTCTCCCTAAAAAATGATGCTTAAACATTGAGAAAAATAGGTACTGCAAATTTACACATTACCCCAGACAGACATCATAATTGAATGGGTAATCCCATGCCAGGCTGTATACTTTAGGGAGAGGGCAAGGTAAGGATAAGAAATGGGTAGGGAGGAAGAGAGAGCATTCCCACCACCCACCCAACTCTAAAACACACACCAAAGAATCGCCCAACCAAGCAAAATGAGAATGAATTTTAACAACCACAGACAGCAGCTAACTTGAGGTTGATAAATCAGAAAATTGGATTGGTAAGAAAGATTATCATGGTCATTCGTTGTCACTGAAACAGAAGCCCTTCGAAAGTTGCTTTTATTTTTAACTAAAGATTTCACAGTGTATTGAAAATCACTCTGAAATCTTTTATCACTCTACATGAAATGTTTAAATTATTTGTAATAACAGATTTAACAGAATGCAGAGTCAAGCATAAATCTTTATGCAACTTCCCATGAGCCATTTTTAGTCCTGAATAAGCTATCCAGCAATAATACATTTGAAAAACACTACATGCAGAATGCATACAAATCAAACACTAAATCTGTATAAAAATACGCTTAAAGCTTTAAATTAAAAAAAAAAAAAAAAAAAGCCAAAACACAGTTAGTGCAAAATCCTGGAATTCATGACATGACCAGACTAGTGTACGAAAATAATGGGACTGATTCAGGCAGATTAATTTGCTTTTGCCAACAATCTTCCCCATTCAAAACACAGAAAAGTATTTTTCTTCCCAAGTGCAAAAACTACAAGAGACAATGACAATCAAAATTTTTAATGGAATTATGAAAAAAATAAAAACATGACTGCAATTAAGGAGAAGCTTCTGGTTCCTACTTACAAGATTTATAAGAAAGAAGAATTTGGATAAAAGATGCTGCAAGATAATAGAAATAAATGGAAACAAATCAAAGGACAGTAGTAATTATAAAATACTTTAAAGATGGTGAAATTTTACAGTAAGTTAAGAAGCTTTTTAGCTTTTTAAAAGTTAGATTAAAAGCTTTATGATACCACAAGCTAGTTCAAAAACAGGAAATTGTGCATTCAGATCCAAAATTATGATTTTTGTATCATGCAAAACAATGAACGAAGAAAATTACACAACTACAAAAAATTGAGGTTTTGAACTGCCCATAACGTGCATTAAAATTTTAGTTCATTAACCCTTCCCAGCTCAATGTTACAATTACAAAGCACAGTGTACTGTCATGTAACTCTAAAGCTAACCAGTTCACAGAAGCAAACATTTTAAGTTAGAGGTGAACTACATGGCAGAATTCCTTGATGGCAGCCAGTACTTAGAGAACAGACTAACAGAGTCAGTATTCTCAAACTTCCCACCACCCCCAAGACCGCAAGAGTAGCACCCAACAGCACTCTAACCCATTCAGCTATCCGGACACCTCCTATCTCCTGGGTAATAAATACAACAGCCTTTCTCATCTCTGAACACAAGGTGGGGGAAGAAGAGCTTCTATCTTTTCCCCACCAAAGAAAATGGTAAGAGTTAAAAGTAGGAATTTGTAGCCCACACATGATTTGAATTCTAGTTTCTATCTTTTGGCACAAGAGGGTGAGAAAAGCTGTTAAAAACTCCCTAGAGAGTGGGAAGATCTATAAATTCCCTTTAAGCAAGCCCACCAAGGAAGCAGCAGGTTGAACCACTCTGGATTCAGGGATTTTAGTGTCAACAGCTTGATACCCAAAAGTTACACTGTAAAGAATTGTATCTTAATAAAAATAAAAAATAAAAATATGACTAACTCAATCTAGAATATACAATACAAATTAATAAATATAAACATGGGTCATAAAACTCAAAATATAAGGCACATGAACGTAAGAAAACATAAGCCAAAATGTTTTTTAAATGTTTTCATTTAGTCATCAAATAAGTACATTTACTTATCCGTAAGTCAAACTTGCAAATAAAATAGGGAAATGGTAGAATATAAAGTGTCTGAATTTGAACAAAATAAACAAAGGAATCCCTAAACTCAATCATGCAATCTCAAATGATACTCCTGAAAATGCCTTTATATGCACTACTTTTCTAAATTATTTAAAGATTTGTAAGGACAACCAAAATAATTTACATGTATATAATGCTAACAGTCATAGACCCTTAGTTCCGAGATGATACATAATAAGAATGCATTTCTGAGAGAAAGCAGAGACCCTTATGACCATTTTATTAGTTTTATCCTTGAAATTAACACTCTCCCTAGAGATGCATAATCTAATGCAATTAGGCATCCTTTTATCTCAAGTTATTTCCAACCCCAGTGGAAAAGTGCTTCTCTTACCAACCAACCAATATTAATTATATTATTACATAAAGCACAGTTAATTCATAAAGCATAGTACCTGGCACAGAGTAACTGCAGATCAATAAGTGCTAGCCATTTTTATTGTTCAGCTCTATAAAACAGTCATAAATATTCAGTATATTCTGCAGTACCCCAGCCTTCCATCCTGCACCCTATGCCACTACTTCCATGTATAATGGTAAGATGACAAAAATCAATCAGATTTAGATAGAATTTCATTTCTGTAATAAAATCTAAATGAAGATATCAGGGTTGAGTTATTAATTCTTCACCAGCCTTATTTACTTACAGAGAAAATATATTTTTCAAAGTGTGCCCTTGAAATAAAGTTCTCTAGACTAAAACCTAAAAGGTTAGAGTCTTCTGGGAAGCAGAAATTTTCTGATATTTATATGTAGTAATGAGTGAATGGCTGTCAAAATCTAAGAAAACACTTCTTATGAATAAATTTCTGGTCAATTATGTTTAATTCTTTATATCAATATTATTATCCTGGCTGACATGAAGGGAACTTCCAGGTCACCTACTGAAAGGAATCTGGTTTAACAAAAAGTGGCTAACCTGAAGTGTTAGACAAAAGCCAGACAAAAGCCAAACCTCATAGAACAAACATAAAAAGGACAAGTAGGGAAACTTTCAAAATTACTTCAGCTGGAAGGGGTTAAGCACAAGACACTGCTTGGTCAGAGACAGAGAGCTTTTTAAGATACATATTAATCTTGCAGGTAGGAAAGATTAAAAAGAAAAAAAAGAAAAGAAAAAAATGACAACGTATTTCTTGAGCAATATTTACCAGTCATGCTGCTGTCTCTGTTTATCCCATTATGAAGTTTACAGTGAACAAATGCTGCATCAAATAACCATGATCCAAAGAGATTCAAGATGCTGTTAACCTTTGGTCTCTGTGGGGCAGGCAGTGGCCGGGGTTCTGAACTAGTCTGATTTGGACTTGACAGAGGAGAGGTGGAGGATGTCTGGTGCTGAACTTTTGAGGCGTGAGCAGTACTAACCTATTAGAAGAACACAAGAATATAGCCACACTCATGAAAAGTTTGAGAAAACAGCAGAATTTTTTAAAAGGAGGGCAGATTAAAAAGCCCATTTTATACAGTATAACAATGGTCATGAAAACTTACTGTGCTTGTCTTCATGGTGGCCTTATTCACAGTAACAGCCCGGTGCCTCCGGTTATGTGGTGGGGTGGTATTGACAGCAGTGCTTTGAGGCATACTCAATCTATTCACGGGTGTTGGAGGAGCACTGTCTGATCGGGGTCTAGAAATGCCTTTAAAGAAAGATAAATGGAGTTACTCTTCATAGTTCAAAATATGTGGTCAGTAAATCTTCCTCGAGCAACACCAGTGAAGGCTCACAACAGCCTACAGCAGGGACTGCTAGCTGCCTCCCAATATCAATTTGTCCTTTCTTCCTGAGTTACAAAACACAAATTTTAGCTAGGCATGGCTACCCAGAATAAACAACTGCCTTTTGAAGGCTCCCTTACAGCCAGATGTGGCCATGTTCTGACCATAGAGAAGTGGGCAATTATTGGGTGGGTCTTCCCCAAGAAATCTCCTTAAAAGAACCAATCAAAGGTAGATGCTCCTTCCTTCCCAATTCCTGAACAGGATAGCTGGAACTCTTTCAGCCATCATGGCCCATGAGAGTGTGTACAACGGATGAAGAGCCAGAAGATGGAAGGGCCTTGGGTCTCTGACAATGGTGGAACTGCTATAGCAGCCCTGTATACAGCTTAGTCCTGCACTTAACACGTGTGAAAGTAAACTACCTTGTTTAAACCACTAGTACTTTTGGCTAGGTGGCAGCCAAAGTTAACTGAACTAATATATTACCTCTGTAATATATTAATTGCACATAACAAAACGTTTTTGAAAATGATAGGTATTAAATATCGCTGCCTTTTAACAGGTTAAAAAAATTCTGACTTTTCATGTGAAAAACAGTTTAAAACAACGGTTCACAAAAAGTATAAACTGCTTCCTAATGATTCACATAAGAATGATACCTAATGCATTTTAATCTGTATTTTCTTGGATTACTACTGAGAATGAACACTTTTCTCTTTTGCAAATTATTTACTCATAGTCTTTGTCCATTTATCTACCAGGTCTCATTCTTTTTCTTTGCATTATTTGATCTATTTATATAATAATAACAAAAACCCTCTAGCTATCACACTCGTTGCAAATAATTTTTCCCAGGTTATTATTTGTAATCAACTCTGTTCATCTTTTGCTTTGGGCTGTCCACAAAAGTTTCTAAAACTAGACTCTAGAGTTATCTTCAAACATCTAGCAACATACGCAAAATTCACCTAAGAATGCATCCACCAGACAGCTGATTCCACGCATGGCACGAAAAAATATTTGAGGCAGATGTTTAAGGCAGGGATACTGATTCAATTCTTGCGGCATTCCGCTCACATTTAAGAACTGTTCCTGAAATTTGGGAGTAGAGCTTATAATGGCTGGGTTACTCAAATCCACGGGATTACTATCAAAAGAGAGAGCAAGAATTAATTATACATTTAGAAATTTCTTTAGCAATAAAATGCATGCAATCTAATTTAAGAACAGGCTGTTTGTGCCTATTTCTTTGATTCAGAGAGGAGATTAATCTGTATTTAATAAGCTAGGGACTCAAACATCAACACTACTTTACAGAAGACCTGCAGTGTGCTTACATGAACTTACTTTGCCTATTCAGAGAATGAGAATCAAAATAAGACTAGTTTTTAATTTTTTTAACGTATACATGGATATTTTGTAATATGTTTGGAATTAAGCAATGGAATGGTAAAACTATAAATAAATCAACAAGAAGCCCAAGGAGAAAAATCTTACTTTAATATTAACATTTCCAATTTTTTAAAAACTATGTGAAAATTGGGATTAGTGTTTGTGTTCACGTGCACATACTAAAGCCATACATTTCAATGTATTTATTTTTTTTTCTGTTCCATATTTTTAAAATTTATTTATTTATTTTAACATCTTTATTGGAGTATAACTGCTTTACAATGTTGTGTTAGTTTCTGCTGTACAACAAACTGAATCAGTCCCATGCCTCTAGGTGGTTACAAAACACCAAGCTGATCTCCCTGTGCTATGCAGCTGCTTCCCACTAGCTATCTATTTTACATTTGGTAGTGTATATATGTCCATGCTACTCTCTCACTTCGTCCCAGCTTACCCTTCCCTCCCCACCCCCGTGTCCTCAAGTCCATTCTCTACGTCTGCATCTTTATTCCTGTCCTGCCCCTAGGTTCATCATATCCATTTTTTTTAGATTCCAAATATATGTGTCAGCATACGGTATTTGTTTTCCTCTTTCTGACTTACTTCATTCACTCTGTATGACAGACTCTAGGTCCATCAACCTCACTACAAATAACTCAATTTCGTTTCTTTTATGGCTGTATATATATGCCACATCTTCTTTATCCATTCATCTGTCGATGGACACTTAGGTTGATTCCATGTCCTGGCTATTGTAAATAGTGCTGCAATGAACATTGTGGGACATGGCACTTTTGGAATTATGGTTTTCTCAGGGTATATGCTCAGTAGTGGGATTGCTGGGTCGTATGGTAGTTCCATTTTTAGTTTTTTAAGGAACCTCCATACTGTTCTCCATAGTGGCTGTATCAATTTACATTCCCAATAACAGTGCAAGAGGGTTCCCTTTTCTCCACACCCTCTCCAGCATTTATTGTTTCTAGATTTTTTGATGATGGCCATTCTGACCAGTGTAAAGTGATACCTCATTGTAGTTTTGACTTGCATTTCTCTAATGATTAGTGATGTTGAGCATCCTTTCATGTGTTTGTTGGCAATCTGTATATCTTCTTTGGAGAAATGTCTATTTAGGTCTTCCACCCATTTTTGGATTGGGTTGTTTGTTTTTTTGATATTGAGCTGCATGAACTGCTTGTATATTTTGGAGATTAATCCTTTGTCAGTTGCTTCGTTTGCAAATATTTTCTCCCATTCTGAGGGTTGTCTTTTCATCTTGCTTATGGTTTCCTTTGCTGTGCAAAAGCTTTTAAGTTTCATTAGGTCCCATTTGTTTTTTTTTTTTTTTTTACTTCCATTTCTCCAGGAGGTGGATCAAAAAAGATCTTGCTGTGATTTATGTCAAAGAGTGTTCTGCCTATGTTTTCCTCTAAGAGTTTTATAGTGTCTGGCCTTACATTTAAGTCTTTAATCCATTTTGAGTTTATTTTTGTGTATGGTGTTAGGGAGTGTTCTAATTTCATTCTTTTACATGTAGCTGTCCAGTTTTCCCAGCACCACTTGTTGAAGAGGCTGTCTTTTCTCCATTGTATATTCTTGCCTCCTTTATCAAAGATGAGGTGACCGTATGTGTGTGGGTTCATCTCTGGGCTTTCTATCCTGTTCCAGTCATCTGTATGTCTGTTTTTTGTGCCAGTACCATACTGTCTTGATTACTGTAGCTTCATAGTAGAGTCTGAAGTCAGGGAGCCTGATTCCTCCAGCTCCGTTTTTCTTTCTCAAGATTGCTTTGGCTATTTGGGGTCTTTGTGTTACCATACAAATTGCAAAACTTTTTGTTCTAGTTCTGTGAAAAATGCCATTGGTAGTTTGATAAGTATTGCATTGAATCTGTAGATTGCTTTGGGTAGTACAGTCATTTTCACAATGTTGATTCTTCCAGTCCAAGAATATGGTATATCTCTCCACCTGTTTATATCGTCTTTAATTTCTTTCATCAGTGTCTTATAGTTTTCTGCATTCAGGTCTTTTGTCTCCTTAGGTAGGTTTATTCCTAAGTATTTTATTCTTTTTGTTGCAGTGGTAAATGGGAGTGTTTCCTTAACTTCTCGTCCAGATTTTTCATCATTAGTGTACAGGAATGCAAGAGGTTTCTGTGCATTAATTTTGTATCCTGCTACTTTACCAAATTCACTGATTAGCTCTAGTAGTTTTCTGGTAGCATCATTAGGATTCTCTATGTATAGTATCATGTCATCTGCAAACAGTGACAGTTTTACTTCTTTTCCGATTTGGATTCCTTTTATGTCTTTTTCTTCTCTGATTGCTGTGGCTAAAACTTCCAAAACTATGTTGAATAATAGTGGTGAGAGTGGGCAACCTTGTCTTGTTCCTGATCTTAGAGGAAATGGTTTCAGTTTTTCACCATTGAGAACGATGTTGGCTGTGGGTTTGTCATATAAGGCCTTTATCATGTTGAGGTAGGTTCCCTCTATGCCTGCTTTCTGGAGAGTTTTTATCATAAATGGGTGTTGATTTTGTCGAAAGCTTTTTCTGCATCTGTTGAGATGATCATATGGTTTTTACCCTTCAATCTGTTAGTATGGTATATCACATTGATTGATTCGCATATACTGAAGAATCCTTGCATTCCTGGGATAAACCCCACTTGATCATGGTGTATGATCCTTTTAATGTGCTGTTGGATTCTGTCTGCTAGTATTTTGTTGAGGATGTTTGCATCTATGTTCATCAGTAATACTGGCATGTAGTTTTCTTTTTTTGTGACATCTTTGGTTTTGGCATCAGGGTGATGGTGGCCTCGTAGAACGAGTTTGGGAGCGCTCCTCCCTCTGCTATATTTTGGAAGAGTTTGAGAAGGATAGGTGTTAGGTCTTCTCTAAATGTTTGATACAATTCACCCGTGAAGCCACCTGGTCCTGGGCTTTTGTTTGTTGGAAGATTTTTAATCACAGTTTTCAATTTCAGTGATTGTGATTGGTCTGTTTATATTTTCAATTTCTTCCTGGTTCAGTCTTAGAAGGTTGTGCTTTTCTAAGAATTTGTCCATTCCTTCCAGGTTGTCCATTTTATTGGCATACAGTTGCTTGTAGTAATCTCTCATGATCGTTTGTATTTCTGCAGTGTCAGTTGTTACTTCTCCTTTTTCATTTCTAATTCTGTTGATTTGAGTCTTCTCCCTTTTTTTCTTGATGAGTCTGGCAGGTGGTTTATCAATTTTGTTTATCTTCTCAAAGAACCAGCTTTTTGTTTTATTGACCTTTGCTATTGTTTCCTTCATTTCTTTTTCATTTATTTCTGATCTGATCTTTATGATTTCTTTCCTTCTGCTAACTTTGGGGTTTATTTTGTTCTTCTTTCTCTAACTGCTTTAGGTGTAAGGTTAGGTTGTTTATCTGAGATTTGTCTTGTTTCTTGAGGTAGGACTGTATTGCTATAAACTTCCCTTTTAGAACTGCTTTTGCTGCATTCCATAGGTTTTGGGTCGTCGTGTTTTCATTGTCATTTGTTTCTAGGTATTTTTTTATTTCCTCTTGGATTTCTTCAGTGATCTGTTGGTTATTTAGCAACGTACTGTTTAGCCTCCATGTGTTTGTATTTTTTAGTTTTTTTCCTGTAAATGATATCTAGTCTCATAGCGTTGTGGTCAGAAAAGATACTTGATACAATTCCAACTTTCTTAAATTTACCAAGGCTTGATTTGTGACTCAAGATATGATCTATCCTGGAGAATGTTCTATGAGCACTTGAGAAGAAAGTGTATTCTGTTGTTTTTGGATGGAATGTCCTATAAATATCAATTAAGTCCATCTTGCCTAATGTGTCATTTCAAGCTTGTGTTTCCTTATTTATTTTCATTTTGGATGATCTGTCCATTTGTGAAAGTGGGGTGTTCAAGTCCCCTACTATGATTGTGTTACTGTCAATTTCCCCTTTTATGGCTGTTAGCATTTGCCTTATGTATTGAGGTGCTCCTATGTTGGGTGCATAAATATTTACAATTGTTATATCTTCTTCTTGGATTGATCCCTTGGTCATTATGTACTGTCGTTCTTTGTCTCTTGTAACAGTCTTTATTTTAAAGTCTATTTTGTCTGATATGAGAATTGCTACTCCAGTCTTCTTTTGATTTCCATTTGCATGGAACATCTTTTTCCACCCCCTCACTTTCAGTCTGTACATGTCCCTAGGTCTGAAGTCGGTCTCTTGTAGACAGCATATATATGGGTCTTGTTTTTGTATCCATTCAGCCAGTCTATGTCTTTTGGTTGGAGTATTTAATCCATTTACATTTAAGGTAATTATCGATATGTATGTTCCTATTACAATTTTCTTTGTTGTTTTGGGTTTGTTTTTGTAGGTCTCTTCCTTCTCTTGTGTTTCCTGCCTAGAGAAGTTCCTTTAGCATTTGCTGTAAAGCTGGTTTGGTGGTGCTGAATTCTCTTAACTTTTGCTTGTCTATAAAGGTTTTAATTTCTCTGTCGAATCTGAATGAGATCCTTGCTGGGTAATCTTGGTTGTAGGTTTTTCTCTTTCATCACTTTAAATATGTCCTGCCACTCCCTTCTGGCTTGCAGAGTTTCTGCTGAAAGATCAGTTGTTAACCTTATGGGGATTCCCTTGTATGTTATTTGTTGCTTTTCCCTTGCTGCTTTTAATATTTTTTCTTTGTATTTAATTTTTGATAGTTTGATTAATATGTGTCTTGGCATGTTTCTCCTTGGATTTATCCTGTATGGGACTCTGCGCTTCCTGGACTTGATTGACTCTTTCCTTTCCCATATTAGGGAAGTTTTCAACTACTATCTCTTCGAAGATTTTCTCAGACCCTTTCTTTTTCTCTTCTTCTTCTGAGACCCACATAATTCAAATGTTGGTGTGTTTAATGTTGTCCCAGAGGTCTCTGAGACTGTCCTCAATTCTTTTCATTCTTTTTTCCTTATTCTGCTCTGCAGTAGTTATTTCCACTGTTTTATCTTCTAGGTCACTTATCTGTTCTTCTGCCTCAGTTATTCTGCTATTGATTCCTTCTAGAGAATTTTTAATCTCATTTATTGTGTTATTCATCATTGTTTATTTGCTCTTCAGTTCTTCTAGGTCCTTGTTAAACATTTCTTGTATTTTCTCCATTCTATTTTCAAGATTTTGGATCCTCTTTACTATCATTACTCTGAATTCTTTTTCAGGTAGACTGCCTATTTCCTCTTCATTTGTTTGGTCTGGTGGGTTTTTACCTTGCTCCTTCACCTGGTGCATATTTCTCTGTCTTCTCATTTTGTTTAACTTACTGTGTTTGGAGTCTCCCTTTCGCAGGCTGCAGGTTCGTAGTTCCCGTTGTTTTTGGTGTCTGCCCCAGTGGGTGAGGTTGGTTCAGTGGCTTGTGTAGGATTCCTAGTGGAGGGAACTGGTGCCTGTGTTCTGGTGGGTGGGGCTGGATCTTGTCTTTCTGGTGGGCAGGGCTGCGTCCGGTGGTGGGTGTGTTTTGGGGTGTCTGTGAACTTAGTATGATTTTAGGCAGCCTCTCTGCTAACGCATGGGGTTGTGTTCCTGTCTTGCTAGTTGTTTGGTATGGCGTCCAGCCAAGCTGGAGCTTGCTGGCCGTTGGGTGGAGCTGGGTCTTAGCACTGAGATGGAGATCTCTGGGAGAGCTCTTGCCGACTGATATTACGTGGGACCGGGAGGTCTCTGGTGGTCCAATGTCCTGGACTTGGCTTTCCCACCTTGGAGGCTCAGGCCTGACACCAGGCCAGAGCACCACGACCCTGTCAGCCACACGGATGTCTGAAGTAAGGTCCTGGAGCAACACCCCAGCATGTGTGGCAGACAGGTAGGATAGGGCAGCAGACCCACTTCAATGTATTTAAAACAATGGGCTTGAGGTATATTTTATATATAAATAATTTTAAACATTTCCATTAAAAAATAGATTTAGGCTTCCACTCAAAATAGTCTGCTTAACTGTCCATTAAACAGCCTTTCCAACCCAAAGTAATATTGTTAGTCAACCTACAGCCAGCACCTGGAAAGAACTTCCACTAGCTTCAAGACGAAAAGAACTAGGCTGAGAAACATAAATCAGTGGTTTATAGATGCCCTGAGCCTTTGAAACCTTTCTCCATCTACTCAGACTCTGAATTTCACATAACTGCAAGTGGGGACAGGGGCGTGTGTGTGCATGTATGGAAAAGGGGCTTCTAGTGTTAGTACGCTGTATCCAAAGAACTGTGGTCCACTATGTGGCATAGAGAAGATAAGAAGTCTCTAGAAGCAGTACCTACTGGGGATTATAGTTCTATGTTCAAAAATTAGAAAAATAAGCAATAAGCTTGGAATGGACTACACCTCAGTCCAGCAGAGCTCTGCTAAATTCGTATCTGTTTGATACCGAAAACCGGGGAGGAAGAAACAGGGGTTCAGGGGGAGCCTGCCAGAGAAAGACAGCAGTGCATATGCCCAAGAGGAGCAAAAATGCCAAGAGACAGACAATAGAGCAGCCTGTCCCAAGGCTGCCTTGATCCCTCCCTATCATGATTGAATGTTCACTGCTTCTTGGAGCCCAGTGAGACCTCTCTATCACCACACAATAACGCCTCTTTTTCACCTGCATTTGTTTAAGTAAGTTCCTATTCTGTATATCAAAAAAAACCCTGACTAAAATACTAAAATCTTTCAGCTCAAGAAGAAAGAGAGAGCCTGAAGAGATCAATTAATAGTGAAGGAATAGGAAAAGATTATCCAAGAACTACAAACTCTTAAGAAATATATAACTTTCATGCAACAGAGCATAGAAAAAGATAGGTAGTTTCCTATTTAAGTTACCAAAATACAAATTAGTCAAAAAATAGAAACGGAGATAATCTGGGAAAACATTAAAATAGCATTCCATAACCAAGCAGAAGTTTTCTCTAAAGAATGAAGGATGATTCAATAGAACAGCATTCCATAACCAAGCAGAATTTTTCTCTAAACAATGAAGGATGATTCAGTACTGGGGGAAAATTAACATACTATCAATAGGTAAAAGAAAAAACATTTAATTGTTTAAATGGATGCCAAAATATGATTTGAAAATAATTCAGTACTATTTCTGATTTTACTTATATTTTTAAATTTAAAATTTTTTTTTTTAAACAGTTTTTTTCTTTTTTTAATTATTATTTATTTATTTATTTATTTATTTATTTTTGGCTGTGTTGGGTCTTCGTTTCTGTGCGAGGGCTTCCTCTAGCTGCGGCAAGTGGGGGCCACTCTTCATCGCGGTGCGCGGGCCTCACTATCGTGGCCTTTCGTTGCGGAGCACAGGCTCCAGACGCGCAGGCTCAGTAGTTGTGGCTCACGGGCCTAGTTGCCCTGCGGCATGTGGGATCTTCCCAGACCAGGGCTCGAACCCGTGTTCCCTGCATTAGCAGGCAGATTCTCAACCACTGCGCCACCAGGGAAGCCCTAAAATTTTTTAATTGCTTAGGAAATCAGGAACATAAAAAAGAATAACTATCTAATATCAACAACCAATATCCCACTCAAAATTTCACGCAATAGAGGCATTCCAATGAAAATCAGAATGAAAGAAGGATGCCAAAACAGTATCATTTTAACTCAACAATGTACTAGAAATTCTGCCTAATGTAGTAAAACACATACAAAAATAATTATAACAACAATGGCAACTTTTCAAGCATTAGACGTACTGTTTTACATACTTTATCTTCAATACTTATAACAAGATGGATACTATTATTATCCCCATTGTATAGATTAAAAAGAGACTGAGACTCAGAGAGACTAAACTGCTTGCTCAAGTTCACAAAGAAAAAAGTAGCAGAACATGAACTCATATACAGATCTTACTGCAATCAAAGCACTTATAATTAATTACCACAGATTCGAGTATGAATTACTAGAAAGGAGACATTTATTTGCAGATATGTGTTCATTATATCTAGAAATTTAAAAAGAATCAGTGAAATACTCAGAGCATTTTAAAATCCCAAACATATAAAAAATATACAAAAATAAAATAAGCAAAACACTTTCTTTACAGCAGCAATAGCCACTTACAAGATTTAACAGTAGAAAAAAAGTTAGCCTTTCACAACATCAGCAATAAATACATAGGAATAATGGTAAAAAGAAAAAAATTATGCAGATCTCTGTGAAGAAAACTACAAAACACTTCTGCAAGATATTTAAGATTCTAGGGGCTTCCCTGGTGGTGCAGTGGTTAAGAACCCGCCTGCCAATGTAGGGGACATGGGTTCAATCCCTGGCCCGGGAAGATCCCACATGCTGCAGTGCAACTAAACCCATGTGCCACAACTACTGAGCCTGCGCTCTAGAGCCTGTGCTCTGCAACAAGAGAAGCCATGACAATGAGAAGCCTGCACACCGCAATGAAGAGTAGCCCCCGCTTGCCTCAACTAGAGAAAGCCCATGCACAGCAACAAAGACCCAACACAACCTAAATAAATAAATAAATAAATTAATTAATTAAGATTCTAAAAAAGAAAAATACCTACTCTTAGAAAAGCAAACACAATATATTAAGATGTCAGCTGTTCCTAAATATAAATACAAGCTTAATGCAATTCTCCTCTTTGGCAGAGTCTGGTTAGATGTTCACTAGCTTCTCTTTTCCTCCTATGTTCTCTTGCAATTAAGTGTGGCATATGTCTGAGTTCCAGCCAATGGAATATGGGTAGCAGTGATTTACATCACACTTCAGGAGCTGGTCCATGAAAACCTTCCACACAATTTTCCTGCTCTCTCTCTTTTCCATCTTCTAGCCAGATACAGAGGCACCTGCCTACAAAGTTAAGGCCCTAATAAAGCCACATGTTGAAGATGGCAGAGACTCTGCCAGCCTGGGTCCCTGAACAACTACCTAAGCAGAGCTGCTCCTTACCCAAGACTTTATGAAACATACTGTAGTAAGCCACTAAGATTTTCAGGTTCATCTGCTAAAGGAGGACATGTTCCTTACCCTAATTAACACACACTCCAAACCCCAAAAGGTTTTGTGAGGTTCTTCTGTTCACTTGTGTTTTGTAACATGTCAAACAGATTCTAAAATTCATCTAAAATGTTAAACAGGCAAGAAGAGATTTTAAAAAATATTCCAAGAAATGTTTTAGGGAAAAAGATATTAGTCCCACCAAATATCAATAACTATTATAAGGTTAAAATAATTAAAAGTACTAATCTCCTATAAGAATGAATTAAAAGATCAATGGAATAATATGTGACCCAAAGACAAAACCCATATATATAAAGGAACTTAATGGCACAAAGGAAACAAAGTCAGAAGAAATCATAGGTGAATATCTATCTGATCAAAGAACACAAAGACTTTCTAATCTTAAAGGAAACAGAAAATAATCACAGAAAAAGACAGATTTAAAAAAATAAACTAAAATCACTGAAAGATGAAAAACACACAATACAAACTGAAAAAAAATGATAGAAAGTGGTTAAGATCCCTAACTTATAAACAGGTCATACAGAGTAATTTAGAATCACTAATACACAAATAGAAAAATGAGGCTCGTCAAACCAGAAAGAAAAGATATGCAAGGAAAAAGTTTACAAATCAAGACAGTATACAACAGAACCAAAGTTCCACAGAGCACAAGGATGGGGCTAGTAGAGAGAAAGGTAGGAAGCAATGAAATTGAATTGAATAGAATTACTATAAAAAAAGAAAGAGCATGAAGTATTACTTTTAGCAATTTGTCCCTCTGTGAAATTTTATGGGGTACCCTCAGTGAAATTTTAAACAACGCTACTGGAGGAGAGGTCCTGAGAGCCAGACTGACCAGTCAGTGCTGGTCATAGAGAGGAACAAGCTAGTCTCCAGTCCCCACAGAATGTGACAAAGTCCTGGGAGAGAGATCATCATCCAAGCTGCACCAACAGGCAAGAGAACAAATGCTGCAACTACTGTAGGGAACAAGCCTCTAGAGAGTGTGGCCCAAGAACAGCTGAGGACAGCCTGACCCTGCTGGGACGGGGAGAGCAGGGGCACATGATGTAGATGTGTGTGCTGTCCAATTTGGCTCCATCTGATGACTGGGCTTAACAGCCACACTGTGAACTCCAACAAGGAGTTATAGCACCGTTCCAGAGCTGCTCCTCTGTTCCAAGCCCTAAGACACTCACTGCGTAAAGACCACATGAAATACAACAACAACAGTACCTTAACATATGTAAAAAGCGAAACCATGTCTGTGCAACACACTCATTGTCCATTTCAGGAGGGATCAGACTGGCATCTTCATCGGGAACTTTAAATGGAGGAAATGAAGGACCATATGTAAAGCGTAGCAATCTAGAAAATAAAAAAAATCACACCACCAAGTTCATTTTGTAACAGAATGGAAAATACATTCAAGCATTAAAATATACTAAGAGAAATATGATAAGAGAAAATAGATGAAACTTGTATTATACCTCATTGAAGTGAATAAAATAAATGAAAACCCTTGTTTATAAAATAGACAAACTGGAAGAGGATTTCCAGTTTTGTAAAGGATTTTTTAAAACATGTATTTCTTTTTTTAAATAATTAATGTTATTTATAATTTAGTTCATATATTTTTAAGTTATATAATTTATAAGTTTATTTTATTTACTTATAAAATTTCTTTATAATTTTATAAATTTATGTATTTAATTGTAAGTTTATTTTACTTATATGATTTTATTATAATTATCAAATAAGTGATTTTATAAATTAAATATTATATCTCATATACATTTTATAATACATCTTGTATATAACATTATAATATGTATAACATGTAACATACAATGGTGTATATAATATAATTATACATAATATAATTTTATAATATATACTATAACATAAATTACAAATTAAATATTACTTTATAAAATTAAAAATTACCTAAAAGTTTACTTTAAAATTGCAAATAACAAATCATATAATCATAATACACAATTATGCTCATGTTGATTATATAATTAGTCATGTAATATAAATAATAAATTCTTTAAATTACTTTTAAAAGATTCATCACACTGCAAATGCCTTCAACACAACTAAGCTATAATTTGTTCATAATAACTGCTACATAACTTTAAATGAAGTTTAGAATTTATGGTCTGTGTGCCATAAAATGAATTTGACAATTCAATTATTTAACTAAATAGTAATATTCCAAATGTATTAAAACTGTTCAAAGCCCTCTGACCCAATTATTAACCTATTATAATTAGAATAGATTATAATCTATTATAGTTATATAATCTAAAGATTATGTCTTAATAAAATAACCAGAATATACACAAAGACTACGTATAAAGTACTCACATATCAACAATATTTTTTAAATAAAACACAGGGAAAAACTTAAATATCAAAACAGCAAGGAAATTATTAAATGAATTATAATTCCATTTATAAAATGAAAAACTATAAAGCCATTAAAAAATGATCTTGAGATTTATTTAAGAAGAAAAAAGGCACATGTAATTACTGGGACAAGAATCAGACAACAGATTAAAAAAAGAAGATAATACTATATCAAATAATCTCAAATTGATTTTTTAAAAAAGAGAAAACAGAAGAAATACATTCAAACTTTGGTTATTTGTAAGTGATGGACATTTCCCCCTACATCTTCCAAATTTTCTCTTATAAGCATGTATTGCTTTTATAATCAAGATAAAAGGATGTATTATTTAAAAATAGACTCATAATATTGACATTCACAAAGATATACCAGAATCGATAGAATATTCCAAACCTTCATCTTAGTTTAAACGATGATAAAGAGATAAACATTTATTAACTCTCAAAACGACCAGTCTACCTTCTGATACATGACACCACCTACGAATGATCTGTTCTCACCTCCACCACTACCCCACCCCCAATCAAATCTGAATCAGATCAAGTCTCTAGATCTAACCACCAGTGGACAGGAAATACAGGGGACAGAGGAACATGCTAATTAACACAACTAGGACATAATCAGAAACATCCAAAATGTGAAGCATTCTATAAGACAAACAATCCAGTTCAACAAAAAAACTGCAAGGAAATAAAAATGAGAGAACAGTAACCTACAGTTTAAAATAGGCTTAAGAAACATGTCAACTAAATACAATGTCCAAACCTTGTTTGTTTTCTGATTCAATGGAATCAACTATAAAAAAAATTGAGACATGCAGGGACATCTGAACACTCAACAGCTAACCAATATTAACAAACTATTAACATTTTGTTTAGGTGTGGTAAGTGGTATTGTGATTATGTTTAAAAAAGAATGCTCAGCTTTTAGAGTCATATTAAAAGAAATGAAGAAAACAAGTCTGAAAAAAATGAAGCCTAACAGTTTACTCACAGAATAGTGATGGCATTACATATAAATGGTAAAAAAAAAAAAAAAAAAGTTAAATTACTATAATAAAATACTGCCTACTTTGGTTACACAGGAGAACATTATAGCATGGTCCTATTTCTGTAAAATTATGTATAAACATATATAATAGGACTTCTGGTGAACTTAACTCTTTCTGTTATACCTTTCTTTGGTTTGTTTTTTTAAAATAATGATCATGAATATTTTAATAATCAGAATAAGAGTGGGATTTTGGGGGTGGGAGTGGTAGGGCTCAGAATTTATCTGCCTCTCCAAAATACTTGCTTAATCTAAAATGTTTTGGATTAGACAGGCACTAGCCAAACTGACACATCTATTTTTAAAAAGTGGTTTGATTCTCTATCTAAAGTACAGTAATAAGAGACACAGAATAGAGACTTTTTACCATGTACTCTGTGACTCCCAGAAAGACACAGAACTAGGGGAAAGCTACCCAAGGCCAGACGGATGAAGGAAGGCAAGTGGATGATGGTAACTTACCTGGAAGTGAGCGCACAGATGACCTTGCTCCACTGCTCCACCACTGCCGGGTGGTGCCTCCAGTTAGCCACCATCTCCTTGGCTGTTTTCCAGTAAGGAGGTGTTGGGAAGCACCGAGTACAAGCTAGTAACCAAACCTCAAAGAGAACACCAATCAACTTCTCTGCTAGATTCTCAGCAATGCCACCTTACCAACAAAAAGAAAACATCTTTGGCATACTTATTTGTAAAGCAGAATCTTTAATTCACTGACTTGGGAGAACTGTCAAAAAATTAAAATAACTGCAATGTTAAGTTTTGACTTTCAAATAACCACTTAACAGTGAGAACAAAAAACTATTCTTAGAAGCTCCTATGAAGGAAATCATGGATACATCAACCCATTATCACTTTGAAAGTTTTCAAGTGGCCCTGCTCGATTCGTATTGAACGTCTTAATCTTCCAGCAGTGGGACAAGGAGTACAGAGGGAAGAAGGGAAAGGATGAGTGTCTATAATGAACGACTGCTATAAGTCAGTTTCTGTGCACACAGCTCATACACATTAATTCTGCAGGATAGGTGTTTATAGTATCTCTTACCAATTATCGATTATACCCATTTTGAAGATGAGAAAACAGGTTCAGGAAATGTAAGTAACTTGCCCAAGTTCACACAGCCAATAAGTAAAGGAATCAGAACAAATACCCAAGACTTTTTACCTCTAAACTCTGCTATAAAATGCTTCAGGTGTTTGAAAGCTACCCTTCAAGGGAGAGGGAGACAAAGAAGGGAGCCGAAGGACTGGTGCTGGGCAGGACAGAGCCTCAACCATGAAAACAGAGCTGCTGCTCTGTTCCAAGCCCCGGAACTAGGAAGAACAGCAGTGGTCTGTACTCTGCATAGCTCCAAAGGCAAACTTGGGACGAGAAGGAAAAGTTCTAAGAATTCCTATTTCAAATGTGCAAAAATGAAGTTTCAACAATAATAAGCCCCAGAAGTGGATGGATTGCCTGCCTCATGGTGCTGAAATCCCTGGCATGGGGAGTGTGTAGCAGAGAGACACACTATCTGTGTCTGGCCAGCTATCATCAATACCAGAGAGGGCATTCCTATTATGGGGTCCCTTGCAACACTAAAATTCTAGTTTTTTTTTAAGATATCTTCCTGGACACTGCATTTGTGTGAGAGCACAAGCACACTCACATGTGTTAGTAAAGAGACTGCACAGATGAATAAACAACAAGGGAACTTGGATCTAGAATATCAACTTATTGTCTGTGTATACTGTGCATACAAAGCAGGATGTCTAAAATACGCTCTAAAATCTTATAAAGTTGGAGGCTTTTTAATGGCTAGGCAATGAATGACATACTGTCATACTTCCAAATAGAACACTTTAAGATTCTGTAGGGTTCATCTGCTAAACAAAATATCATCTAGCTATCAAGTTTTCAGAGTCTACCTGGATAACTACTTTGTAATCAGGTGCATTAGTTGTTTCGTATATAGGCTCTATCTTAATATACTGAACAAGCTACTGTTACTGTCATCATCAAACATGCATTAATTCACTGAGTCCCTCCCTATATTAGCAAAATCATCACTGAAGGTAACATAACTTTGCATTGTGCCTTTGAGGGTTTTCCATTCTAAGAACTGTTCATCTTGGTTTGTCAACTGTAGTGCCAAAATTTAAATCCCCACAGAGTCTACTACTCATTGAGACTAAAAGTAAACAGCATTTGGAGCTCAGAAATAAATTAGAAAAAAAATTAACAAACCTGGAACGGTTGGTGGTGCTAGAAGTATGTCATTAATCTGCAGAAGAAACAACAGTAAGACTTCCCAGGTTTCTCGGGCCATAATGGATGACTCACGGGCCAGTTTCTGAATGGCTCTCAGGACCTGTAAGCATAGTCGGATCTGACTGGAGCCCTGTTCCTGTCTGAAGAAGACAGACAGACATCACTGACAAGCCTTGAGGAGGGAATGCAACAGTTAAGGACAGGCGACTTTTGGACACAGCAAGCAATGATCCAATGATACTCCCTAACAGCATCAGCAGACAGAATTAGGTGCACCCTCTTCAGTTCAAAGCTACTTCCTCGTCATACAGTTTGGCCCTCTGGGATCTCAGCCTACCACTCTTAAAGAGCTTGAAGAGCTCCTGGAGAGATAGAGGATAATACAAAATAAACTTCACCTCTAGATTTTCCAAGTCTGAAATGTGCCTGGCACATACAACAGATACACAATAGGTTTCTGCTGAATGAATGAGTAAATACCCACAGCCACTTCTGCTGCTCACACAGCAGAATGGCCTTTATATTCTTTTTAAAAATTTTAAACATACATTTACAAGAATCCTGCACGTGATTTCATAGTGCTCACAGTCCCTCTGAAGCTAATGTCTGCTAGAGAAGAGCCTACAGAACGGAATATCCTAACAGGTCCCCAAAACTGACGAGATATAGAGGCAATTGCCTCAGAAATGAGCACCTGCTACTGCTGCTCTACAAAAAAAAAAGGTAACATAACCCAAGATGGGGGCTCCAAAGGTACCCAAGATACTCCCGAAGAACAGTTTTATAACGCTTTTTAGTCCACAGGACCATTTTTCCCCAACAGAATTAGATCAATATATCAGGTCCAAGCTCCAGCCCTTATCCCCACTGTCCAAAGTGGATCACCGTGAGAATTTCAAGAATCGTAGTAAACCCACTGCATCGGCAAATGCTGAACTGCCCTCTGGAGTTCCCATGTGAAACCCAAGAGAAGTAACTAATACTACTGAAATAAATCTTGAGGCCAAGTTTCTATATATTATGACTCATGTTACAAAAATTCATAAAACATGTCTGAATCAGAGTAGGGAATCACAGAGCTGCCTCAAGAAATCCAGAAAATGAAGTGAGTGCCCTTAGAACTCCCATTACAACCTTAGAATAAAGATTCTCAGATTCTGGGCCATGACCCAGAAAACCAGAAACTTACACTGGAGTTGCCAAAAAATGACAACCTTAAGTTTTCCCTAAAGAAGTCACATCTAAAGTAAAATGATGAGACATTCACTTAGGCAAAGCCAAGAGTCCCCAAGAGCAGGAAGATGTCCCATGTTCAGTTTGATCTGAATCCAGTCCATGGGAAGCCATGAGGCTCAAGTTTGTGTCTGTTGCTCTGGCTACTAAAGAAGAGTAAGAAATACATAACAGCCCCAAACCTCATGTAGCCATGTAAGAGGAAACCCAGAATAAGAAAAATACCACTAGCAGTCCTGGGGGTGACACTCTTGCAAGATAGCAATGACACTAGAAGCCTTCCAAATGGTAACCCAGGCCTACCCACCCTTTCTAGGTACTACCTGCCCAGTGGCAGAAAAGGAAACATCTGCTCCTCAGGAACTGTAGCCTCACTCAGACAGCCTAAATTTAAGAGCAGTGTCCAAGTTTCTACAGCTAGGAGAAACAAGGTAATCTTTACTGAAAAATAAACAGAAAGGTCTAAACACCAAAGATGTTCCTTTCCCCTTAATATTTTCAAAAGCAACTTGTGAACTTCAGAAAACTGTTCTAGAACATGGGGTGGTGAACTATGTATGGCCAATGGGTCAAATCTGGCCTGCTGTTTTTATAAATAAAGTTTTACTGGAACACAACCATGCTCATTTATTTATATATCATCTATGGCTGCTTCTCTACACCAGCAGAGTTGAATAGTTGTGACAGACACCGTATGGCCCACAAAGGCTAAAATATTTGCTATATGATTCTTCACAAAAAGTTTGCTGACCACTGCTTTAGAAGAACATCACATTTTCTAAAGAAGTTTATTTGAGCAATGAAAACACTAAATTTTAAACGATGGGTCACTCTTCACTCAATTACGCAAAAAAAAACCCCAAAAAACTGAAAGGCAAAAGAGAAAGGTTACATCCACTCTGACTTAATCTCTAGCAAAGTAGTAGAGGCTGTTTCCTCTATTCTGAGTGTTAGTTTTCATAAAAACAACTAATTAAGTAAACTTGACGACAATTTTGTGAACTATCTGAATCAAAAAAAAAAAAATGAGGGCTTCCCTGGTGGCGCAGTGGTTAAGAATCCGCCTGCCTATGCAGGGGACACAGGTTCGAGCCCTGGTCCGGGAAAATCCCACATGCTGTGGAGCAACAAACCCATGCGCCACAACTACTGAGCCTGCACTCTACAGCCCGCGAGCCCCAACTACTGAGCCTGCATGCCACAGCTACTGAAGGCTGCACGCCTAGAGCCTGTTCTCTGCTACAAGAGAAGCCACCGCAATAAGAAGCCCGCGCACCGCAATGAAGAGTAGCCCCCGCTCGCCGCAACTAGAGAAAGCCTGCACTGCGCAGCAAGACCCAACACAGCCAAAAATAAATAAATAAATAAATTAAAAAAAAAAAAAAAAAAAGAAACTTCCAGTAATAGGAGATGAGATCACAACTCCCAATATTTAGCACTGAAAATATTCAGCTCCCTAAGACATTACTGGCCATGAGAACTCTAATACTCAGTTCAGCACCCACTCAGAAGTATGCACACACACACACTTTTGAGAAAATAAGCTAATTACCAAACAGTAAGATGAACAATTTATAAGGTAGTCATGTTTCTCAAAAGAGAAAAGCCAAAGCAAAATCCTAATTAACTCAAATGCCACTGATTTTTCTCATCAATACAAACTAACTGAGCACTGAGAGTTGGTAAGAGTACAAAGAGGAAAGAAACACAGTGGCTGTACTATCCATGAGACTGTCCCACGCACTAAGAAAAAGCCTAGTAAATTAGTCTCCTAAAGGGGATGACAAGAAAGCATTAGAAGTATTATATTATTTTAGAAGAACCTGCTTAGCCACAAACAATATGCCACTTACTTCCCATCATTTCCTGTTATAATTCTATTTGAAATCAATAAATATAAGCAACCAGCATTTTATTCTCCCTAATGTAATACCAGTACTGCTCTAGGTACTGAGGAAGTCCAAACTACATATAACCTAGTTCCTACCCTCAAGTTGGTTAGATGGGGAAATGAGACATACACATTTTAAAAGATAAGCAATAAAACTGGAGAGATACAAGAAGTACACAGGAAGTACCCTACAGGGTCAAAGAAGGTGTGATCACTATGGGCCTGGATGATCAGGTAAGGCTGAATTTAAGATGAACCATCAAGAGAGAGATGTGGACAACTAGGACAGGGAGAGGAGGATGAGGATGGCAAAAGAGTAGGTAATGATGGGGAAGATCTTTTAGGAGTCTTGGGAGAATGTTTAATTTATGAGTCTGACCAAAGAGCAGGGCTCACGCAGAATTAGCAGCAGCTAACCTGGTTAGGGGCCAGATTACAGCAGGCATTTCACACAATATAAGGAGTTTACAGGCATACCTCATTGTATTGCACTTCATTCCGTTGCACTTCACAGATACTGCAGTTTTTTTACAAACTGAAAACTTGTGGCAATCCTGCACTGACTGAGCAAGTCTATCGGCACCATTTTTGCAACTGCATTTGCTCACTTTGTGTCTCTGTGCCACATTTGGATAATTCTCGCAATATTTTCATTATTATATCTGTTATGGTGATCTATGATCAGTGATCTTTGATGTTACTATTGTAATTGTTTTGGGGCACTACAAACCACGCCCATATAAGACAGCGAACTTAACTGATAAATGTTGTGTGTGTTCTGACTGCTCCACCAACCGGCCATTTTCCTGCTCTCTCCCTCTCCTCAGGCCTCCCTATTCCCTGAGAGATAGCAATATTAAAATTAGGCCATTTAATAACCCTACAATGGCCTCTAAGTGTTCAAGTGAAAGGAGAATCATATGTCTCTCACTTTAAATCAAAAGCTAGAAACAACAAGGACCTACCTTATAGCACAGGGAACCATATTCAGTACCCTGTAATAACCTATAACGGAAAAGAATCTGAAAAAGAATATACATATATATGTGTGTGTTTATATATGTATGTGTGTGTACATATATATATATATATATACACACACACACAAAAAACTGAATCACTTTGCTGTACACCAGAATCTAACACAACATTGTAAAAAGGTAGAAATGATTAAGCTTAGTGAGGAAGGCAAGTCAAAAGCCAAGACAGGCTGGAAGCTAGACCTCTTGCACCAATTAGCCAAATTGTGAATGCAAAGGAAAAGTTCTTGAAGGAAATCAAAAGTGCTACTCCAGTGAACACACAAATGATAAGAAGAGAAACAGGCTTACTACTGATATGAAGAAAGTTTTAGTGTCTGGATAGAAGATCAAACCAGCCACAACATTGCGTTAAGCCAAAGCCTAACCCAGAGCAGGCCCCTAACTCTATTCAGTTCTATGAAGGCTGAGAGCACTGAGGAAGCTGCAGAAGGAAAGTCTGAAGCCAGCAGAGGTTGGTTCATGAAGTTTAAGGAAATGTCTCTATTAAAAAAAAAAAAAAAGTGCAAGATGAAGCGGTAATTGCTAATGTAAAAGCTGTAGCAAGTTATCCAGAAGATCTAGCCAAGATAAAGCGGCCACACTAAACAACAGATTTTCAATGGAGACAAAACAGCCTACAGCCTTCTATTGGAAGAAGATGCCATCTAGGACTTTCATAGCTATAGAGAAGTCAACTCCTGGCTTCAAAGCTTCAAAGGTCAGGCTGACTCTCTTGTTAGGGGCTAATGCAGCTGGTGACTTCAAGTTGAAGCCAATGCTCATTCACCATTCTGAAAATCCTAGGGCCCCTAAGAATTATGCTAAATCTACTCTGCCTGTGCCATATAAATGAAACAATAAAGCCTGGATGCCAACACATCTGTTTACAACATTTTAAGCCCACTGCTGAGACCTACAGTAGCTCAGAAAAAAAGATGCCTTTCAAAATATTACTGCTCATTAACAATGTACCTGGGTCATCCAAGAGCTCTAATGGATGTGGACAAAGAATGTCACCTGCCATTTCAGTAAACAAACAATATTGTGGCCATAGCCATCAGCTGCTGCAGCTGCCCCCTCACCCCCATGGTGCACCCTGAGGGGACTTCAGGACAGAGGGAAACAAAATAGTGGCCCTAGATAGTTAAGATGCATACCAAAGGAATAATTTCAATGAGCCCAAACTCTTGCACCTTCCCATACACAGAAAGGCACTAAAATCATTAACTTGAGATGTCTGTTTTTTGATTAGCAGTAATCTTTTGATGTTCCACTACACAGTTTTGTTTTTTTGTTTTTTTCCCAGCAAAAGTCCTACACATCCTCGCTCCTCCCTTACCTCTTTGGAACAGCCCCTCAGAGCGGAGAAACAGTATCCGGGCTATAGTCTTCAGTAAGTCCGCCGAATAAAACATAATTCTCAACTTTTCGACTGTGCAGTTTTTTCAGTCAACACTGAGATGTACAACAAGATTAATGTTTGCCTGCTAACCCAAAATCCATTCTGCTGCCCACGGATCAAGGAGCAAGTTCGACTTTCAAGTTTTATTATTTAAGAAATACATTTCTTAAGACCATAGCTGCCACAGATAGCAATTCCTCTGATGGATCTGGGCAAAGGAAATTGAAAACCCTCTGGAAAGGATTCACCATTCTAAATGGCATTAAGAATATTTATGTCATGGGAAGAGATCAAAACATCAATATTAATAAGAGTCTGGAAGAAGCTGATTTCAACCCTCACGGATGACTTTGAGGGGCTCAAGACTTCAGTGGTGGAAGTAAATGCAGATGTGGTAGAAATAATAAGAGAACTAAAATTAGAAGTGGAGCCCGAAGACGTGACTGAATTGCTGCAATCTCATAATAAAACTTTAATGGAAGAGGAGTTGCTTCTTATGGATGAGCAGAGAAAGTGGTTTCCTGAGCTGGAATTCTACTCCTGGTGAAGATGCTGTGAAAATTATTGAAATGACAACAAAGAATTTAGAATATTACATAAACTTAGTTGATACAGCAGCAGCAGGGTCTGAGAGGATTAACTCCAATTTTGAAAGAACTACTGTAGGTAAAATGCTATCAAACAACATTGCACGCTACAGACAAATGGTTCATGAACTGAAGAGTCAATGAATGTGGCAGACTTCACTGCTGTCTTATTTTAACACATCGCCACAGCCACCCAAGCTTCAGCAGCCACCACCCTGATCAGTCAGCAGCCATCGCATTGAGGCAGGACCCTCCACCAGCAAAAAGATTTCAGTTCACTAAAGGCTCAGATGGTTAGCATTTTTCAGCAATGCTAGTATTTTTTAATCAAGATATATAATTGTTTTTTTAGACATAATGCTATTGCATATTTACAGACTACAGTATGGTATAAAAACTTTTACGCACTGGGAAACCAAAAAATTCATGTGACTTGCTTTATTTCAATGATCGCTTTATTGTGGTGGTCTGCAACCAAACCTGCAATATCTTGAGGTATGTTTGTACAACTGATCCTATAGACCAGAGCTCTTAAAGGAGATTCCTCTTTTTTAATTCAGATTTTCCAAAGTAATCTTCCTTCTAAATTTAAAAAGTTAAAATCTACAGGGCTGGTTTTTGGACGATTCAAAGTCCTCATCATCTGACAGACCAAAAGCCCTAACCAGAACTTTTCCAAAAGGAGGGAAGCCCACTTGCCCCTTCCACAGACATAAAAAACAGCTGAAAACAGATTTTTCTCAAAGGAAATCCCTACAAATAGGTAGGCAACTAATGCTTTCTTCTCCATTATTTTCTATATTTCCAAAATCCTTTATAGTGACATATAATTCTTTTAGAATGGGAAAAAAATGTTTTAGGCACAAGTAAGGCAATCTTACATTACAATATTTAAGGTCTCTGCTGCAGAGATAGGGGAAAAACTCAGTAACAAACTGTCAAAAGTATTCTTTTGGCCTACTACAAATGTGCCTATAATTTCAAATCTGCTTACTTCAATGTCTTCATTTTCTCATAAGAAAGATTCATTTTAAGGTAGATGGCTTAGTCGCCTTTAGCTTAAGTGGAGACAAGAATTACGTTAGGCAAAAGTATGTTTTTTTTTGACTGGAAGGGAAAGGGGTCACAGTATTTTAACGTCTAATAGCTATCAGATCTTAGAAGCAAAGCCAAAAGCCGTTAAAATGAACACACACTTGTTAAAGAGTCCTAGTAAACATTATACAAGCCCATCTCTCTCATTCATATTAACACACTCTTTAACTGAACAAGTAATGAAAGTTACTGTTCAAAGGTCTAACAATGAAATTAGTTCCTATAATATAGAAAAGTAACATTGATGAGTAGTTTATTATGATCCTGATAACAGGCCAGATAGACTAGTACAGCTTACCTTGGTACAAAAAGATTCTGCAGGTGTTTTAGTATACTTTGAACATATAGATTAGGCTCTTTAATAACTGGCAATGGAATAGAATCTTTCGGCAACACTAAAGCCATAATCCAGTCAGTATATACATCAACACAATATTTTACAGTCTCTCCGTCCAATGGAAGGGTCAGTCCATAGCAAATTACTTCCATGGTCCATTTTACCTAAACAAAAGAAAATATACATATAGAATTATTATACATTCCTATCTGTATATCAGTAGACTGATATAAAATGTTAACCTCTTTTATTGTCAAAAACCTCTCAACTGAAGTATACTCATCTCAACATACATCAGATTAATTCTACAGAATGTACTTTCCATGTATAAGACATACTCAGACAACGTTTCCTAAGCAAAAGATTTAAGAAGAAAATAAATTACTTATTTCTAATTATTAAGCCTATGTTGGCTTTCACCCCTTAAACATTATTATTGTTTGCTCTGTAAAATAAAAAGTAAGTACAGGTCATCTTGATTTTCCATAGAGGTTGGAGGCACAGAAATAGAAAATTTTAGATATTTTTCTCCACTTAATTTGCATGCGGGTATGTGTGTCATTTAGGAAATCACTTACATAAATTTAATTATATTCCATTTCCAGATTACGCAACTTTAACAAACAACAGGAAGGAAGATGAACTGCCCAACTCTTATTTTGTGACTATTTTCATTGGCAAAGAAAACAATATTTTAAATGGAAGGGCAAGAACAAACACAGGTCAGAAGGGACTGAAGCTGGGTAAGATCTTAAAAAGGCACTTAGCTGCACTAAACGAGTTCCAGCCTCCTGACCTGTCTAAATCACAGGGGCCGAGAGAAGTTGCCTAAGAGACTGCTGAACCACTGCTTGCAGTCATGAACGAATAAGGCACAATGAGAAAGGGGAAATGGCCTAATTTGCAAAAGAGGATGAAACTATATTCCAGATAATGTAGACTGGAAAGTTTAAGTGAATTCCAGACAAAACTCCGGGACAAATTACTAAGCAGATGATCAGTGAGCACTTATGAAAGGGAAGCAGGGTCACTGAGAACCAGCCTGCTCAAAAAGAACAAGTCATGCCAGACAAGCTTCATTCCTTTATTAAGAGGGTTACTATGAAAGCACCTGACAAATGTAGAAACCTGGCACTGATTTAAAACCAGTTTCTGAGGTACTTTCATAAATATTATCTAAACATCAAAATAACCGGTGTGAAACGGTAAACTATCCTCATTTTATTTTTATATTTTATTTTTATTTTCTGGCCACACTGCATGGCTCGTGGGATCTTAGTCCCCCAACTAGGGATCAAACGTGTACCCCCTGCAGTGGAAACGTGGAGTCTTAACCACTGGACTGCCAGGGAAGTCCCCATCCTCATTTCATACATAAGAAAACTGAAGTTTAGCAAATTAAGCAATTTGGCCCATGGCACTCATTTGAAAATGCTGGAGCTGAAAACTTGATCCCTGGTCTTCCAACTAGAAATCTAAAGCTATTCTCACCATGCCATTAACAGCCTTCTCTGGCAAAGGCGGATCTGGGCTTTAACAAGAAATTTGGTCCTTGTGGACAAGATGGAAAGATACAGTCCAGAAGGAGGTAGAATGGTTGGATTTGTAACTGGTCAAAATAACATGGGAGAATAGCAGTGGATTACTGTACCAAGATCATTTTGGAAGAAGATGCCCAATGGCATGCCAAAGGCTCTGCCAAGATTTTAACTTAGAGAAAAACAGATTACATGCTGACCATTTGTAGATATCACAAAGCTAAAAAAAAAAAAAAACTAACTTGTTAAATAGAAATTCAGGATTCAAAAAGATTATAACAGCTTTGGGCTTCCCTGGTGGCGCAGTGGTTAAGAATCCGCCTGCCAATGCAGGGGACACGGGTTCAAGCCCTGGTCCTGGAAGATCCCACATGCCGTGGAGCAATTACGTGCGCCACAACTACTGAGCCTGCACTCTAGAGCCTGCGAGCCACAACTACTGAAGCCCGTGTGCCACAACTACTGAAGCCCGTGCGCCTAGAACCCGTGCTCCGCAACAAGAGGAGCCACCCCAATGAGAAGCCCGTGCACCGCAATGAAGAGTAGCCCCTGCTCGCCGCAACTAGAGAAAGCCCGTGCGCAGCAACAAAGACCCAACGCAGCCAAACATAAATAAATAAAAAGTAATAATTTAAAAAAAAGATTATAACAGCTTAAAACTAAAGCTGAATCTAACAAGATAAATACATGTACTGAAATTTTTAACCTCAGAACTACAAAGGCTAAGGGTAGAAAATACATAACAACAATATAATATAATAGAAAGTAACATATAACAGCAATAAATGTTAAAAGTGACTATAAAAACACAGTGAAGCTGTGACAAATGAGGTGGGAAGGGGTATGGAGGGGGTGGGATTTAGCTGAACAAGAGAAAGAATTTTAAAAGAGGTTGCAAGTCCCTAATTATCACAAGAAAGACCAAGGAGAAGATATCTTTGGTAATATCTTCACACAATAGTTCAATTGTATAATTCGAGAGGACACTGGATTCAAGACCTATTCTCTCATATCCTTTCGAGGGTAGAAAAGGAGAAAAAACAAGGGCTGCACTGAGCACCTTTATCTACTCACATGCCATCTCTTCCCAGGAGAGGGCAGCAAGGAATTACAGACACACCAAGAAGAGAGTGCACCAGGACAAGCGCTGGTCCTCGGGGTAAGTCTCTGCCAGGGCACTCTGGGAAGAAAATGCTCCTCAGTATGAGGGGCTTCCCCTCCGGCAACCCAGGCTCTTTGGCCTACAGAGGGTAAATAAAATGCTTCCTGAGCTATAAACCTTAGTCTCCTATCTAGAGTTGTCTTATATCTAGATTAAGTCTAATCTCTCCTTCACAAGAAATCAAAATGTAAGTGAAAAACGGTGCGGGGGGCAGGGGCGGTGTCTGAGAAATCGGTAAACTCAAAGCCTAAAGGTTGTATGAATGTCCTCAAGCACAGGGGACAAGTTCTAATCCCGATCTTAGCCAGACCTCATACTAGCAAGCTCTGTATCACTCCGTTCTCAGGGCCCCTTCATGACTCCCCACTGGCAACTTAACTTCAGCCCCGTCCCCTGAACCCAAGAACAGAGGACCAGCTCTAGGCCAAGCCACTCCAAAAGCTCCTCATCTTTAGAAACAGCAAACACAACCCCCATTCCAACCACGTGGGCTCACAGCCATACAGACTTAGCTGCTCTGTAGCACTCTTAAACCTAGAAGTCAGACAAGGGTAGACTGGGATGGAGACAGCGGGAGAGCCTCAAGCGCAGCGCACATGTGTAGCTTGAAGACAACACAAGATAGGCCTTCAGTCAGAGGCTATCTAGAGGTAGGAATGAAGACCTTCCAAACACAACCTCTGAATGGAAATCTGAAGACTAAGCCTAAGACTTAGGGAAAGGGACCTGACAGGCAAGTCTCTGTCTCAGCTCACAGCTCAAGTGGAGAACTGGGTCCGGCTAGCAGGAAGTCCCAACAGCACAATGGTACAACCTATTCTTCATAACTCCCACAGACTCTGGGCCCCAACCCTCAACCCAAATACAGTCAAATTAAGACGTCACACTACACTGAGCAGAAATCCACTTAAAAAGACAATGTTAAACAAATTATTCAGTAACAAACTTATATTTTCACAGAGTAGAATGAAATGAGAAAACACTTACTTCTTTGTCAGTTTTCAACAAACTCTCACTACCAGCCGCTGAAAGGGTACCTAAGGCCTGCCCGAGAGGATGAACCACCGCATTGGCCACCTCTCGCCCAACGCTCTCTGGATAGCTGTGTAGCACACTGGTGTGGCCCTGATCATTCTGAATCACCAAATGCAGCGACCTCCACTCAGAGTACATCGTGCCGCTAAAGGACTATCCAAATGGCACCTGAAAAGACAAAAGAGAATTACAAGTCAAACTATATTGCTGCAAACTAATAAAACTTAGTAAAATACATATTTACCCTACATAGCAAGATAAAGAAGTTGTAAATATATTGCCTCGAGAAGACTGAGGAAAAAAAACATTTAAATGTCTTGAGAATGTCCTAAATAGCCTCTTAGTGAGATCAGGTAGGAAAGGCAGACCCTGGGAAGCAGCTGTCTGAGCACCTCCCCAAAAGAGCCCTCAGAAGCCCAGAGTAGAGCTGGGGCAGATGGCCACCGTGCAAGGGGATAAAATAATCAAATTTGGTACACTCACAGCATGAGGGAACCTTCTACATTCCATGTTCCAGGATAGAAAAAGATACAAGAAGGGTATGCTCTAAGTAAGAAAGGGAGACAAAGGAAAGGGTTTACTCTAGGCCCCAGATTTTTCAGTCAACAGTTTCCAAGCACCTATTACTTGCTAGAAACATACCCCTGCAATTCCCCACCAATGCCCTCAAATCAGACATAAAATTCTTTGAGAATATTTCATTCTCTACAGCAGTGGCATACATTCTTCTGGTAATGGAACCCCTGGAAGTCAATGTCCTTCAGAAAATATATAAAGACCTGCCACTTACTGAGCATTTACTACATACTACTCATGAAATCACATAACAACTCTATGAAAATTAAGTAATGCTATCCCTAATTCACAGATGAAAAAACTGAGGCATAGAGAGGTCTGCTGCTTCCCTGAGGCTTCAGAACTATAACATGGTAGAGGTGGGTTTTGAGTCCACATCTGTTGGGCTCCAGGGACCATGCTCTTAACCACAGCATGTACTGCCCCTCCCTAACCTATATATTCTCCATGACATGTCCTACTTTTCCCTATGCTGTATATTCTCCATGTAAAGATATCTAAGTCTACCATACAAATGAGAAACTTTAGCCACAGAAAACATATCTATATGAATGCAATGTAAATATTACAATCATAAATGCCATACCCATGAGGAGAATCAAGGATGGTTAGTCCTTTCCAATTAATTTCTATTAACTTTCATTTTCTACTTGCTCTGAAATCCGTTTGCCCAGCCAGCAGAGTTTAAGGATACACTTAAGCTTTAAAAAGTTCTATCCCTTAAACTAGCTTTTCTTCAAACTGGAAGCTTTGTTTAATTTTATCTTACAAAACCTCATTCCAGATCAGTAAGTATCATTGTTTTTCAAGAGGATATGGTCCTCCTCTGAACCAAGAGGCCCTGAAAATGGGAAGGCAGAAAGGATGAACCAGAATCGAACAAGGTACCTACAATGTGAAGGATGGGTGGATGCGACTGACTGTTAAAGTTGCCTCAATTTCCTTAGGATTTATAAGGAACCCCCCTAAGGATATCCTGATGTTCCCCCCGCCCCCGGCACCACCGCCCTAAAATAAGCACTCTCAAACATGGAAGGGGAAATTTGTGGCCCTGAACCAAGATGGTGGAGTAGAAGGATGTGCTCTCACTCCCTCTTGTGAGAACACCAGAATGACAACTAGCTGCTGGACACTCATCAACACAAACACACTGGAACTCACCAAAAAAGATACCCCACATCCAAAGACAAAGAAGCCGCAATGAGACCGTAGGAGGGGCACAATCACAGTAAAATCAAATCCCATAACTACTGGGTGGGTGACTCACAGACTGGAGAACACTTATACCACAGAAGTCCACCCACTAGAGTGAAGGTTCTGAGCCCCACGTCAGGCTTCCCAACCTGGGGGTCCGGCAATGGGAGGAGGAATTCCTAGAGAATCAGACTTTGAAGGCTAGTGGGATTTGATTGCAGGACTTCAACAGGACTGGGGGAAGCAGAGACTCCACTCTTGGAGGGCACACACAAAGTAGTGTGCACATTGGGACCCAGGGGAAGGAGCAGTGACCCCAGTGGAGACTGAACCAGACCTACCTGCTAATGTTGGAGGGTCTCCTGCACAGGCGGGGGGTGGCTGTGGCTCACCGTGGGGACAAGGACACTGGCAGCAGAAGTTCTGGGAAGTACTCCTTGGCCTGAGCCCTCCCAGAGTCCACTATTAGCCCCACCAAAGAGCCCAAGTAGGCTCCAGTGTTAGGTTGCCTCAGGCCAAACAACCACAGGGAGGGAATCCAGCCCCACCCATCAGCAGTCAAGCGGATTAAAGTTTTACTGAGCTCTGCCCACCAGAGCAACAATCAGCTCTACCCACCACCAGTCCCTCCCATCAGGAAACTTGCACAAGCCTCTTAGATAGCCTCATCCACCAGAGGGCAGACAGCAGAAGCGAGAAGAACTACAATCCTGCAGCCTGTGGAACAAAAACCACATTCACAGAAAGACAGACAAGATGAAAAGGCAGAGGGCTATATACCAGATGAAGGAACAAGAAAAAACCCCAGAATAACAACTAAATGAAGTGGAAATAGACAACCTTCCAGAAAAAGAATTCAGAATAATGATAGTGAAGATGATCCAGGACCTCAGAAAAAGAATGGAGGCAAAGATCGAGAAGGTACAAGAAATGCTAAACAAAGACCTAGAAGAATTAAAGAACAAAAAAACAGAGATGAACAATACAATAACTGAAATGAAAACTACACTAGAAGGAATCAATAGAAGAATAACTGAGGCAGAAGAACAGATAAGTGACCTGGAAGACAGAATGGTGGAATTCACTGTGGTGGAACAGACTAAAGAAAAAAGAATGAAAAGAAATGAAGACAGCCTAAGAGACCTCTGGGACAACATTAAACGCAACAACATTCGCATTATAGGGGTCCCAGAAGGAGAAGAGAGAGAGAAAGGACCAGAGAAAATATTTGAAGAGATTATAGTCAAAAACTTCCCTAACATGGGAAAGGAAAGAGGCACCCAAGTCCAGGAAGCACAGCGAGTCCCATACAGGATAAACCCAAGGAGAAACACACCGAGACACATAGTAATCAAATTGGCAAAAATTAAAGACAAAGAAAAATTATTGAAAGCAGCAAGGGAAAAACGACAAATAACATACAAGGGAACTCCCATAAGGTTAACAGCTGATTTCTCAGCAGAAACTCTACAAGCCAGAGGGGAGTGGCATGATATACTTAAAGTGATGAAAGGAAAGAACCTACAACCAAGATTACTCTACCCGGCAAGGATCTCATTCAGATTCCATGGAGAAATCAAAAGCTTTACAGACAAGCAAAAGCTAAGAGAATTCAGCACCACCAAACCAGCTCTACAACAAATGCTAAAGGAACTTCTCTAAGTGGGAAACACAAGAGAAGAAAAGGACCTACAAAAAAAAACCCAAAACAATTAAGAAAATGGTCATAGGAACATACATATCAATAATTACCTTAAACGTGAATGGATTAAATGCTCCAACCGAAAGACACAGGCTTGCGGAATGGATACAAAAACAAGACCCATATATATGCTGTCTACAAGAGACCCACTTCAGACCTAGGGACACATATAAACTGAACGTGAGGGGATGGAAAAAGATATACCATGCAAATGGAAATCAAAAGAAAGCTGGAGTAGCAATACTCATATCAGATAAAATAGACTTTAAAATAATGTTACAAGAGACAAGGAAGGACACTACATAATGATGACGGCATCAATCCAAGAAGAAAATAAAACAATTATAAATATATATGCACCCAACATAGGAGCACCTCAATACATAAGGCAACTGCTAACAGCTATACAAGAGAAAACAGACAGTAACACAATAATAGTGGGGGACTTTAACACCTCACTTACACCAAAGGACAGATCATCCAAATAAAAATAAATAAGGAAACAGAAGCTTTAAATGACACAATAGACCAGACAGATTTAATTGATATTTATAGGACATTCCATCCAAAAACAGCAGATTACACGTTCTTCTCAAGTGTGCACAGAACATTCTCCAGGACAGATCACATCTTGGGTCACAAATCAAGCCTCAGTAAATTTAAGAAAATCGAAATCATATCAAGCATCTTTTCTGACCACAACGCTATGAGATTAGAAATCAAATACAGGGAAAAAAATGTAAAAAACACAAACACATGGAGGCTAAACAATACGTTACTAAAAAACCAAGAGATCTCTGAAGAAATCAAAGAGGAAATAAAAAAATACCTAGAGACAAATGACAATGAACACACGACAATCCAAAACCTATGGGATGCAGCAAAAGCAGTTCTAAGAGGGAAGTTTATAGCTATACAAGCCTACCTCAAGACACAAGAAAAATCTCAAATAAACAATCTAACCTTACACCTAAAGGAACTACAGAAAGAAGAACAAACAAAACCCAAAGTTAGCAGAAGGAAAGAAATCATAAAGATCAGAGCAGAAATAAATGAAATAGAAACAAAGAAAACAATAGCAAAGATCAATAAAACTAAAAGCTGGTTCTTTGAGAAGATCAACAAAATTGATAAGCCATTAGCCAGACTCATCAAGAAAAAGAGGGAGAGGACTCAAATCAATAAAATCAGAAATGAAAAAGGAGAAGTTACAACAGACACTGCAGAAATACAAAGCATCCTAAGAGACTACTACAAGCAACTCTATGCCAATGAAATGGACAACCTGGGAGAAATGGACAAATTCTTAGAAAGGGATAACCTTCCAAGACTGAACCAGGAAGAAATAGAAAATATGAACAGACCAATCACAAGTAATGAAATTGAAACTGTGATTAAAACTCTTCCAACAAACAAAAGTCCAGGACCAGATGGCTTCACAGGTGAATTCTATCAAACATTTAGAGAAGAGCCAACACCCATCCTTCTCAAACTCTTCCAAAAAATTGCAGAGTAAGGAACACTCCCAAACTCATTCTATGAGGCCACCATCACCCTGATACCAAAACCAGACAAAGATACTACAGAAAAAGAAAATTACAGACCAATATCATTGATGAATAGAGATGCAAAAATCCTCAACAAAATACTAGCAAACAGAATCCAACAACACATTAAAAGGATCACACACCATGATCAAGTGGGATTTATCCCAGGGATGCAAGGATTCTTCAATATACACAAAGCAATCAATGTGATACACCATATTAACAAATTGAAGAAGAAAAACCGTCATCTCAATAGATGCAGCAAAAGCTTTTGACAAAATTCAGCACCCATTAATGATAAAAACTCTCCAGAAAGTGGGCATAGAGGGAACCTACCTCAACATAATAAAGGCCATATACGACAAACCCACAGCAAACATCATTCTCAATGGTGAAAAACTGAAAGCATTTCCTCTAAGATCAGGAACGAGACAAGGATGTCCACTCTCGCCACTATTACTCAACATAGTTTTGGAAGTCCTAGCCATGGCAATCAGAGAAGAAAAAGAAATAAAAGGAATACAAATTGGAAAGGAAGAAGTAAAACTGTCACTGTTTGCGGATGACATGATACTATACATAGAGAATCCTAAAGATGCCACCAGAAAACTACTAGAGCTAATCAATGAATCTGGTAAAGTTGCAGGATACAAAATTAATGCACAAAAATCTCTTGCATTCCTATACACTAATGATGAAAAATCTGAAAGAGAAATTAAGGAAACACTCCCATTTACCATTGCAACAAAAAGAATAAAATACCTAGGAATAAACCTACCTAGGGAGACAAAAGACCTGTATGCAGAAAACTAGAAGACACTGATGAAAGAAATTAAAGATGATACCAACAGATGGAGAGATATACCATGATCTTGGATTGGAAGAATCAATATTGTGAAAATGACTATACTACCCCAAGCAATCTACAGATTCAATGCAATCCCTATCAAATTACCAATGGCATTTTTTACGGAACTAGAACAAAAAATCTTAAAATTTGTATGGAGACACAAAAGACCCCTAATAGCCAAAGCAGTCTTGAGGGAAAAAAACGGAGCTGGAGGAATCAGACTCCCTGACTTCAGACTCTACTACAAAGCTACAGTCATCAAGACAATATGGTACTGGCACAAAAACAGAAACATAGATCAATGGAACAAGATAGAAAGCCCAGAGATAAACCCACGTACCTATGGTCAACTAATCTATGACAAAGGAGGCAAGGATACACAATGGAGAAAAGACAGTCTCTTCAATAAGTGGTGCTGGGAAAACTGGACAGCTACATGTACAAGAATGAAATTAGAACACTCCCTAACACCATACACAAAAATAAACTCAAAATGGATTCGAGACCTAAATGTAAGACCGGACACTATAAAACTCTTAGAGGAAAACACAGGAAGAACACTCTTTGACATAAATCACAGCAAGATCTTTTTTGATCCACCTCCTAGAGTAATGGAAATTAAAACAAAAATAAACAAATGGGACCTAATGAAACTTAAAAGCTTTTGCACAGCAAAGGAAACCATAAACAAGACGAAAAGACAACCCTCAGAATGGGAGAAAATATTTGCAAATGAATCAACGGACAAAGGATTAATCTCCAAAATATATAAACAGCTCATTCAGCTCAATATTAAAGAAACAAACAACCCAATCCAAAAATGGGCAGAAGACCTAAATAGACATTTCTCCAAAGAAGATATACAGATGGCCAAGAAGCACATGAAAAGCTGCTCAACATCACTAATTATTAGAGAAATGGAAATCAAAACTACAATGAGGTATCACCTCACACCAGTTAGAATGGGCATCATCAGAAAATCTACAAACAACAAATGCTGGAGAGGGTGTGGAGAAAAGGGAACCCTCTTGCACTGTTGGTGGGAATGTAAATTGATACAGCCACTATGGAGAACAGTATGGAGATTCTTTAAAAAACTAAAAATAGAATTACCATATGATCCAGCAATCCCACTACTGGGCATACACCCAGAGAAAACCATAATTCAAAAAGACACATGCACCCCAACGTTCAATGCAGCACTATTTACAATAGCCAGGTCATGGAAGCAACCTAAATGCCCATCGACAGATGAATGGATAAAGATGTGGTACATATATACCATGGAATATTACTCAGCCATAAAAAGGAACGAAACTGGGTCATTTGTTGAGACGCGGATGGATCTAGAGACTGTCATACAGAGTGAAGTCAGTCAGAAAGAGGAAAACAAATATCGCGTATTAACGCATATATGTGGAACCTAGAAAAATGGGACAGATGAACTGGTTTGCAGGGCAGAAATTGAGACACAGATGTAGAGAACAAACGTATGGACACCAAGGCAGGAAAGCCATGGGGGTGGTGGGGGTGGTGGTGTGATGAATTGGACGATTGGGAATGACATGTATACACTGATGTGTATAAAACTGATGACTAATAAGAATTTTAAAAAAAAAATGGAAGGGTAAAAAGGGGAGACTCTGATAGGTTGCCATTCTCATCAGAGGATAACTTATACCCACACAGTTTTTCTCACCTTTTTTTTATAAACATATATATAAACGCACACACACATATACATATAGTATATAGTATAATATATATACACACACTATAATCTCTTCAATAAATGCACAAGAACATTATACTACAAGGTTTTTTGTTTTTAGTGTGATTTTTTACCCTTTATATTTGTCTTCATTCCCTATCCAAATAATTCATTTCCCTGAATAGATAATCCATTTAACCAACCTAACATTTCCTTGTGTATTTTGCTCCACCCTAACTCAATCATATTAAAATAATTTATATACACACATAGCTAGGGACTATATACTCTTCTACATCTTTTTTCCATTCACCAGTACCTTATGAATATCCTTCCAATAAGATTCATTCAGTCTCCCAATGATTTACATTTACTTCATTTCCCATATTTTGTCACCAGGAAATAATGATGCAATAAATATGCTTGCTTATATATCCTTTAGTAGTGGCCTTTTAATTTCTATGGAACAAGTTTCCAAGAGTGAAACCATTGGATCAAGGAGTATATGTATTTTTAATGTTAATAGGTCTTGCCAGATAGATTCCCAAAAAGCTGTAACAACTCCCATTTACATTAGGAATGGATGAGAGCCCTTCCCTCCTCTCACTCCCAATCTTTTGCCAAGAATCAGATTTATTTACATATTTATTTATTTGCCAATTTGGTAGGTATGAAGTGAAATTTCATTATTCTAGCCAAATATTTTTTTTTATTTTATAACTTCTAGTTTTGAGTCTGGCTTAGGTGATTTCTCCCTCCTATCCCCTGTATCAGTGTTTTTCAAACTGTGGGTCATAAAATAAATGAAATAGATAATACTTTTTAATTATATGGAATAGAATATACAATAAAGGCACCACACACAGTAAAGGTAAGCAATGTTCTGAGACTTGTTTCATTTTTTATATATGCATATGTTCTGGGTCATAATGTAAAATACATAAAATATTTACTATGCGTCTAGGTCCAGAAGTTTAAAGACATAATCCTGAAGTGTATAATGTAGTTACTAGATTTCCATGCAAGATAATTAATTCTCCACATTTAAGTTTTATATCATCTGGAATTTACTTCTACAAGTGGTATAGGAAAGATCCAATTTTATTTTCTTAGAGATGTATAGTAAGTTGTGTCAACATCATCTATTAAAAACACATCCTTGCAACCAAGCCCCTGCACTGCAACTACTGAGCCCGCATGCTGCAACTACTGAAGCCCATGCACCTAGAGCCCGTGTTCCACAACAAGAGAAGCCACCGCAATGAGGAACCCGTGCACCTCAATGAAGAGTAGACCCCACTCGCCTCAACTAGAGAAAGCCCATGCACAGCAACGAAGACCCAATGCAGCCAAAAAACAAAAAAAAGAAGCACGTCCTTTCCCACTGACCTGAAATACCAATTTTGTCATGTATTAAACTCTCATTTATGTAGGAATCTATTTACAAATCTGTTCAGTTCAACTATTTGTCTATTCCTATGCTAATGCCATAACGATTTTTAAAAATTAATTAATTAATTTTTATTTTTGGCTGCATTGGGTCTTTGTTGCTGCGTGCGGGCTTTCTCTAGTTGTGTCGAGCGGGGGCTACTCTTCGTTACGGTGCACGGGCTTCTCATTGCGGTGGCTTCTCTTGTTGCGGAGCACGGGATCTAGGCGCACGGGCTTCAGCAGTTGTGGCACGCAGGCTCAGTAGTTGTGGCTCGTGGGCTGTAGAGTGCAGCCTCAGTAGTTGTGGCACACGGGCTTGGTTGCTCTGCAGCATGTAGGATCTTCCCGGACCTGGGTTAGAACCCATGTCCCCGGCATTGGCAGATTCTTAACCACTACGCCACCAGGGAAGTCCAGCCATAATGATTTAAATTCAATGGCTTTACAGAATGTTTTAACATCTGAAAAGGAAGCCCCCTTTACTTTGACTACTCTTTTTCAAAACTTTATCACTTATTCTCAGGCATTTACTCTTTTATATAAAATTTAAGATGATTTTATCCAATTAAAGAAAAAAACCTTGCTAAAATTCTAATTAAAATTGCTTATCCACATTCCCAGTTTTATCTTCTACGGCCACTTTCCCACCCCATCCTCCAAGCTATGACCCAAAGTACTACTGATGATTGCTCAAAACCGACAAGTTTGTTCATGCCCTATATTACTGCTCATGCTGTTCCCCACCTCTATCCACCTTATGAAGTCTTCACACTTCATAGCACAGCTCAAATGTCCTCTTTGGTAAAACTTTTTTTGACTCCTCCCATCACCCCTCTTCACCAGCTCTGAGTGCCTACAGGCTATTCATATTAAGCTTCACGTTTGGTTATTCATTAGCTTTGTAAAGATATCTTCACCACAAGTGTGTCAACCTTTTTTGAGGGGAAACCTCACTTCCTGAATCTTTGAGAAGTCCTTGGCACACAGTGAATACTGAATGTTTCAGAATGCCAAGGTGTATCAATGGGAAAAAGGAAGATGTTAGAAGGTGTTCCCTTTATGCCACTGAAGGAAGTCCAAAATTTTGCATGTTGTATACATATAAAAATTGAAAATGTCCATTTGCTTTAAGCTATTTATTAGTATAAAAAAAGTAGCTGGATGGTTTTCAAATATTCAAGGAATATTTAAATAATATTTAGCGGCCATTTCGGATAATACATTGTTAGAGGGAAAAAAATGTTTTAAGGAAAAAAAAAAAAAAGACAAGCTAGCTCTCAAACTCCACTGTATACATAAGAATCATTGAGGGGGGCCCCCTCTGGTTTAAGATGTAGATTTCAAAACTCCATCCCTAAAAAGCTCAATTCTGTAGGTTTGGGTTAGGGCCTGGGAATTTGCATTTTTAAGAAACAGCTACCACCCTTCCCAATTCTGAAGTAAAGACAGGAGTATCTTTCTTGAAAAAACACTATGAAAGACCAATCAAAACAGGATTAATAGCTCTTAAATTCTTCTTAAAATTTTAAAAAAGTTTTTAAATGTAAGAAATTTAAATTCTTCAAATCTATTAATGTTTAAATGATTACATGGAAGAAAATGAAATAAATGCTTTAAGAAACATGTAAGGTAGGGACTTCCCTGGTGGCCCAGTGGGTAAGACTCTGCGCTCCCAATGCAGGGGGCCTGGTTTCAAACCCTGGTCCAGGAATCAGATCCTGCATGCATGCCGCAACTAAGAAGTCCGCATGCCGCAACTAAAGACCCCACGTGCCCCAACTAAAGATCCCACGTACTGCAACTAAGACCGAGAGAGAGAAAAGGTTGAACTAAAATATTTAACGCATGTAATAGAAAAATACAGCTGCTAAATTTCAACAAAATGCATAAAAGACAAAAAATAATAAGACAAAGATGTACCTTATAATTACAATTGTCCCTTGGTATCCATGGGGGACTGGTTCGAGGACCCTCCGACAATACCAAAATCACAGATGCTCAAGTCCCTTATATAAAAGTATGTGGCATATAACCTATGCACATCCTCCCATATATTGTAAATCATCTCTAGATTACTTATAATACCTAATACAATGTAAATGTTATGTAAATAGTTGTAAGTACAATACAAATGCCGTGTAAATAGCTGCCTACATAGAGCAAATTCAGGTTTTTCTTTTTGGAACTTTCTGGATTTTTTTTCCCCAAGTATCTTTGATTCATGGTTGGTTGAATCTGCAAATGCAGAACCCACCAACAGAAAGGGCCAACTGCACAGGCAAATTAAACAATGAAGAGAAAATAAACATTGGAAACAAACATAAAAAAAATCAAAGAAACACAAAGTAAAGTAACTAAGGCATCATTTTGTAAATATTAAACTAGCAAAATGAGTGATAAAAACTCACTCGGATTTAGGAGGTAAGGCCAACAGGACACACTCAAGAGTTTAGGGCAATGATTTTCAATTAAAAAAAAAAAAAGACTACCCCCCCCCAGGGTATTTTGGAAATATTAAGTGCACTTTTGGTTAACGCAACGATTGGGGCATGTTACTGGTATTTATGGGCAGATCCAGGATATCTAGACATCCTGTAACACAGGTGACAGTCCTGCACAATGAATAATTTTGCTACATTTCACCTGACTTTCTAATGTCTGCCAGAAAATCATTCTGTTCTTAATTGTCTAAGGCTAAAAATCTAACTTCATTTTACTCATAAATATAAAATATTTTGTGCTATTTTAATATACACTTAATTTTCCAGTAACACAATTAACCATGCAAACCGAGGAAAGATTCAACTTTTTTATGTTTGGAACCTTAACCATACCAAGAATTGCTCACCATTTCAGAACAATCACATCACCTAAGGCCATACCTTTTGTGGTGTCTGAGTTGCTAATACCACACACTGCTGTCAGGAACACAATCACAAGAACTACAGGCTACTTACTTAGCCCTTATTTCAAAATGTCAAATATAAAGTGCCATATTACTGTCTTACTTCTCAAGTTATAAGTAGACACAAGCATCTGACCACTTTGTTATGTCCTCTAGTATAGCTCTACCTGAGCATTTTTACCGAAATACCAATTTTATTGGAAGGACAGTAATTTATGGTTTTCATTTGTTATTGTTAGTTTCAAAGATTTTTTTAAAATTCTATGTGTTGGTAGGTTATACATTATCTGTTAATTTCAGGATAGTGAAGCGGTCATTAGGTCCGGGAAGGATGAAAACCTCCAGTCTAGGAAACCAAACATGGGGTGAAGTGGGTAGGGTGCACATTGGGGCAAATTAGAGAATTAAGGTTCTCTTTAAAGGACACAATCACTACTCAGCCCTAGCCAACTATTACCTTGAAGGAATGTAGACCCAGTGTTGCCTGATAATCCAGTTTTTCAAGAGACACAGAAAATCTGGACATCTCTGTGAAGTCCACTCTTTAAATGTTGGCAACTAATTCAAGTTTAAAAAAAAAACAAAACAGGATGTAAGCTAAGAAGAACTCATCTATGGGTCAACTTACGCCTCTGATCAAAGATAAAGGCATATGCTACTTTTGGTAACTGAATTAGCATGATTCTTGTGGAGGGAAGGTAGGGAGGCATACCCTATGAATGAGCCATTGCTGCCCTGAAAGTCACCCTATCCCACCTCTGCTCCAGGGTCTGGGCTTATAACCCAACTATGGAAGTCCTATAACTTCATTTTGTTTCATGTTTGTTGCTGTTAGGAAAAAAAAAAAAAAGATGAGGGCAGAGTGTAATGTCACAGATTTGGCAGGGTAAGTCCTGTTGGGTCCAGTTTTGTCAGTGGCCAGCCTAGTCTTAAACACACAAATAAGAACCTCCTCTTGCTGTTGCAGCTCAGGCTGTCCAAAGCAACCCAGAGATCTCAGAGAACATCTGTAGTTTCAAGAACCAGAATTGATTCACAGCCTAGGTCCTCCTGGGCAAAGATGTTCATATGTGCATCAACCTTTCAGGATAGCACCATGGCAAAACTCTGCTGGGCCCTGACTGCCTAGTTCACTTGCCATGGAATTGTTTGTAGCTCTATCCTGCCGATAAATTGACACACTTGTAAGGCACCTCAGGCTAACGCCACTTTTCTAACCATTCACCCAAGGATAGCACGAATGTTTTGCCAATACATAGTGGGAGACATAGTAATATCAGGTGCTTTGACCCAGTAATACCACTTAATTTATCCTGATAAACAACTCAATAGAAAAATGCACAAGGCATTCATTCACTGCAGTATTGCACATAAGATGGGGAAGTGATCATAATTTAACTGTCCATCAATAATGGAATACCTTCGCAATTAGGGCATATTAACTCTATATACTATAATGTAGCCATTAAACACAGAGATGAGAAGCATGAAAACAAATAGGAGACTGGTTAAGAGCCAGGACTCTGGAACTAGACTTCTTAGATTCAAATCCCAGTTCCACCACCTGCAAGTTGGAAAATCCTGCAAAAGTTGCTCTACCTCTGTGCCTGAGCATCCTCATCTGTTAAATGGAGATAACAGTAGGATAACAGCCTACTCTGGAGTTGTGATTAGAGAATCAAGACATGTAAGATGTTTGGAACATGTCCTATCTAGTCCATAGTAAGCAATCAACAAACGATAGCCCTTATGGAGGAAGAATACTATGAATCCTCAGATTGGAGATTTGAAATTAACTTAGTAAAAACTGAGGGCAGAGAATGAGAGAAAGTTTAACTTTATCATAGGAATAATACAACAGGAACTGAATTCCTATTAAGGAAATTTGACTGAAGTATCGAAGACAGTCTGAAGGGACAGCAGGAAAGCAGACTCCAGTGTCTCTAATATATTGAGGAAAGGGAGGGCAGGAAGGATGGGAACATTGCAGGGAGGGTTGGGCACTGTGGTGAGATACTGAAGTCAGACGGTTGAGGGCTTTGACTGCTGTGTTAGGATCATATGAGTCTCCTTCCCAGCTAGGCTCTGTTGGCTATCAACTTGAGCTGCGAGCAGAGAAGTCTCCACTTTCAAACTTCAGAAGTGATAGGAGGAAAGCAAAGATGACAGTGCTACCCTGCAGATCACTTAATCTCCTTCCCAACTCTGCATGTATCCATTTTCTAGGTAATCTCTGTATGTTTCTACTATCAGGTCACTGTGTGCTGGGTAACAGTTTATGACTTGTAGGTACTACCACAAAGTAACATGAAGGTTTGGTCTAATTGACAAACTACCAAAATGATCAATACAGTGGTAGACACACTAAGATCACAGCTTGGTATTAATTACATCAATTAACTCAGCCAATATTTATTACATGCCTTCTATACACCAAACACAGGGACTACAATAATGAATAAACATCATCCTTGCTCCCAAGGAGCTTCAAATCTAATTACAGAGAACAGTTTCTTTTAACTTTGTAAATTTGTACATCAGTCATTTCATTAAACAAACATTTATTAAACACCTGCTATGTGTCAGGTATTGTCCTAACATGTAGGGAGGCAGGTATGAATAGGACACCATGGCTGCCCAAGAGAAAGTTTCATAGTGAAGAAGACAAGAGAAATCCATGATAAATAAATCCGTGTTACAGCAGTATTCAACATGGTAACTGACGTGATGAGTTACGAAGGTGGCATCCTACAACAGAAAAACTATTTCAGATCTTGCTTGATAACAATGTGCCTTCGCATAATTGATCACTTTCAAAGAGCTTTCACATGTTACTTCATTTCAGTTCAATAACAAGCCTAGAAATTTAAGCAAGACAGATGTCACTAGCCTCTACAACTTGCTCAGGGTCACATCAAGTAACAGTAGAGCTGGGACAAGAAACTCCACCTCTTGCCTCGAAGTCCAATGCTCCTTCTTTTGTTCTGACTCCGTACCTCACCATATGACCTTGGACAAGTCACTTGGCATTTCTTTGTCATAGTTTCCTCACCTGTAAAACAGGGAGAATACCTGCAGTACCTAGCTAAAGTGACTTGGGAAAAGGATCAAATAAAACAACGTAAGTCAACATACTTTGAGCTGTACAAATGCAAGGTACACACTATCAGGCATGCCTTGTTTCTCTTAGGAAAAATAGGGTACAGGGTGCCAAAACACTGAATAAATGAGCTGAGTAAATAAATGCTGGATTTTAAGGTGCATAAGTGCATTCAAGGTCATCCATATAACCTTTACAACTAATAAAGGCAAAAGGAACATATTTCATATTTCTGTTGTAGTCCTATTGACCCCCAAGGCAAATATCAATCAAGCTTGGCCAAAAAGGAATGTATTCACCTGTGCACCAGATTCTGTTAAGGATCCTATCAAACACCTGAATTACAAGAAAGGGAGACAGGTTCTGCCTGCATTCCTCCCCAAAAGTGAAAACAGGTAGTTTTTGCTAGTCTGTCCAAAAAAGTATGGATACCCTGCCTGCTCCCACCCCCACCACAGTTCTCATCTTTTATGCCCCCGACTTGCTCTAACACAGCAGCCATAACCACATATTACTTAAATTTAAATTAAATTATAAATTCAGTTCCTTAGGTAAACTAGTCACATTTCAAGTCCTCAATATCACATGTGGTTAACTGCTACCATACTGGACAGTGCAGATATAGAACAGTTCCATCACTGCAGAAATTTCTATTTGACAGAGCTGCCTTAGATACTATACTTTTACCTTTACTACAACCCTGACTAGACTATAGATTCCTGAAGGAAAAGGGCTGTGTCTTATTTATCTTAGTATCCCCAGTTTATATAGCAAAGTACATGTCATACTACAAGCACTCATTATATATCTAACTTAATATCTCAAACATAGCAGACTACTCTGTCCACTTCCCCCATCCCCAACACACACACACACACACACACACACACACAACAACAACAACAAGAAACAAGACATCCTCTCACATGAGGGGCATGAGGGTGCAAGGGGATACTGAGTCCAGAGGAAGGAGACCTGCATTCTATTCTTAGATGTGCTACAGCCAACCAAGTAGTCTTGGGCAAGTTACCTATTTTCTGCATCTAAAACTTAAACTCCATGTACCTTAATTCTAAAACGTTTAATCGTCTTGCACCAAAGAAAATCATGTATTCTATCAAAAAGGCCTTTACACATGTCAGGGAACACATCCGCTAACACTGATAGGTACCTCAAATTAAAAAGAATCCATTTCTAGGTCTCAGGCTATCATGATTAGAGTCATTTTTGGTCTTTAACTGAGCATGCGTAGTTTTTCACCTTTTCTGGGGGCTCAAACTAGAGACTTAAAACCTCAGGCTTGAAGATTGAGTTTCTTCCATGTGCTGAGGCCAGAACTGGATACTCTGCCCATATCTGATCCGAGAAACAAGGGCAAGTTTCTTGAGTATCTGAATTTAACATAAATTATCCCATCAGTTTCTACGTTAGCCTTAGCCTAAAATTTGAGTAAACAGTACAAAACAGAACCAAGAAAACTCTTTCTATAACAATCTGTATGATGTAAAGAATGTCATTACGTGAAATGTGTTTCTTATTCAGTCCACATACTTTACCGTATTTAACTACTATAAAAAACTTTATCGTCCAAAAACCTCTTCATAATGACCTTCACACACATACTCACTCACTCACTTTTATAAACCTTACATGGTTTTAAGACCAGCCAAGAACAAATATAATCTGAATTACCGGGCTGCCTTCCTTTATAATTTGTAAATATGCTGGGCAACAGCAGTTCAGGCATTCTGTAATAAATATATACTAAGTTTGTCAATTCCTCTGACATCAAGGTTTTAATCTAAGTACTGCTTAAGTCATCTCTCCTGGTAACAGGATGAACTACTACCAACAGCATTTCCATCTACTAGTATTTACCAAGTACCAGAAAGGTAACAACATTTAGTGGATGACAACTAAACACTAGTTTGGACAGCACAGTGTTTAGTAGGGAACACACGCAAAGGCCTAAGGGCAATAAAAGGGTTTCCACTACAGAACTGATTGTATCTGACTGTGATAAAACTAGATATTAAAAATCAACCAATGTTGACTGCACATAGTTAGTCTTCCCTAGTGTCTCACCAGTTGTAAGAACTCAATGTGTTTATTTAACTACTGGATGGAAAAGTTAACAGACCTAACTAGAGTATTTTCAAGCAAAAAGAACAAAACTCTGTAGGGCAAGAACTACCAAACACCTTTTGCAAAACTGGAAATAGAGAAGAATCGGTTTGCAGCATGCAGTCTGTGACATAAAAGGGACACAAACATTCCATTCAGTAAAACTTTTGTGAGTCTGTATGTCAAAGAACTGGGAGGAATACAGAGATGAGGAAACATGGTTCAAGTCGCTCACAATCTAATAAAACAGACATAAATACAACACAGAAAAATCACTGGTAAATTCCATTATGATGATGCTAAAGAGCAAACAGGAAAGACCCAAGGTGGTTGGGAGTGAGAGGTGTGAGGGTCACAGAGGCTTCTTGAATGCTGGGAGTTACGCAGCCAGAGATGGGAAGAAAAGACTACGTGCATGTGTGCAAGAAACAGCAGAAGTGTGTGTGTCTGGGCGGAGCAGGGAGAAAGCACAGAGGACAGACTAGGCAGAGAACAGCATATTCAAACAAGACCCAGAGATCAGAGATGCTGTAACCACGAGTACTGTGTATCCAGGAAAACTGCAAACTAACAGTTTTGTATGAGATGCACGCACTTTAAAAGGTCCAGCTGACTCACAAATCCTGCAGAGAAAGTTACTTCCCACCCCCAACAGGCTTTCACAAGGTGTAGTAGTCCGTGGGCCTAATGAAAAGATCTCTGCGGGTGGAAACTGCATTTTAAACAAACTCCCAGAAAATTCTCGTACACACTTAAACTGGAGAAACACCGAAACGTTTTACTGAGATGCAGAATTATCTACGGTAGCAGTTCCCAAACTTTGCTGCACACTGAATTCATGTGGGGATCTTTAAGAAATACTGCTGTCTGGCTTCCCCCACCGACCCCACTCCCAAATACGGTGATTTAATTGGCCTGGCTCTGCTACCTGGGCATCAGGAATCTTTAAAAGCTGCCCCAGATGATTTCTACGTGCAGCGAAGTTGGAGAGCCACTGACCTAATTGTTAAAAACTTGAATCTCGAGTCAAATTTACCAGCTCCGTGACCTTGGGCAAGGAAGTCACCTAACCATTCAGGGCCTCAGTTGCCTCGTCAGTAAGATGGGGATAATCATTCTCCCTTACAGGGTTGCTGTGAAGTTAGATGGGATGAACGTAATGGTCTGGCACAATGGCCGGCGTACAGTAAGCGCTTAAAAAGGGCTAGCTGTTTATTCTCATTATTAACTCTTCCTCATCCGACAGTCACCGTGCAATGGGCAGCATCGTCCCCACAGGGAGACAGCCACTCGACCAACCTTGCTGCTGGACCAGATTGTTCGCCAGAGTTGTCTAGCTCCGCTCCAGACCCGCCCCCTCCCCCAGGCTGCCAGGAAAGAGCTTCGCCCGGCCGGGGCAGCTCTCAAGGGCCACCCCGGGTTTGAAAAGACCCGACAGAAGCCGCCGACTCCACGGCCAAGCTCCCCCGGACCCCGTGGGTCCCCCCCCAAAATGAGATGCGCTTCCGAAGGGCCCTTGGAGCCACCGGGGCCGAGAAACAAGGCTTAGCCATCCCTAGACCACCCGGAGGGGAGGAGAAGGGAGGGTCCGGTCGCGACGGGGAGGGCCGCCCGGTTACCTGAGGCGACGGGCGGGGCCCGCATTGCTGGGGCGGGCGCCGCCGCCGCCGCCGCCGCCGCCGGCCGCACTCGGCCTTCCGCCTCACGCCACCCGCGCCATAGGCCCGGCGCTTTCGCTGCCCCGGCCGGCTGTCCTCAGGCGGTCGCTCCGTCCACCCGTCAGCGACTCTCCCAGGGCGCCCGGGTCTACGAAGGCCACTCGGGCCGGCCGGCTGGGCTCTGCTCAGGCAACTTCCGACTGCCAGGGGCGGCAGCGTCAAATAACTCCCCGAGCCTAGTGGATCACTGCGCGTGCGCGGCGCGCCTGATCAGAGACTTGTGTGGGGGCCGAAGCGGCGGCGTCAAATAATTCCCCAGACACGGAGCCGGAAGCTGCGCGTGCGCAGCTATCCCAGCTCGCCGCGCGCGGGGTATAGTCCCGCCTCCCTTTCCGGAGGAGCAGGAGGGATGAAGTGACGGACGCTCCTACCTCATCGCAATATAGGCGTGGAGGCGGTCCACATGCTTCCCTACGAAACAGTTGGGACTCTGCGTGTTTTTGATGCGGACGGAGTAAGGGTTTTCTCCGCAAGATTCTGGCTCCCACTCAGGTTCTAGGAATTTCTCACACCATTACAGCACCCTTCCTTTGAAATGTTGTCCTTTACCCGCCCCCCCCCCGTTATATTGATAGCATTATGAGCAATGTTCAATTCCAGGCCAGATGTGTGTCACAAAGATGAATCGGACATCAGATTCAGAGCCTGTCATTAAGGAGCTGCGTCTGATATAGGCGATAAGACATTATTCATAGTAGTAATAATAGCAAGAGCTACCGGTTTGAGCACCTACAATGCACCACACATTTCGTAAACAGTACCACTTCCAATCATTCGGTTTCAGCTTCAACGAAGAAAATGATAAATACCATTAGAGAGATACAGCTCAAGTCCCTTGGGAGTGTAAAGGAGGAAACTTGGGCTGAGAAAGAAGAGGAGGGAGAACCTGGCCTTGAGACTCTCCTTGATATTCAGAGAGGAAGGGATCAGGGTAGAAGTGCTGAAGTCACTGTGTGTGAAAAGAGCAGAATGGAGCAAAGAAGATGCTGACTCGTCCTCCTTACCCTCAGTTAGAAGAGACCATGGAGGAAGGAGCGACAAGGGAACTGGTATCTTCACGGAAAAAAAAAAAAAGAGTGTTTCCTCAATATTTTGTCTCCTCCCACACACACACATACATACCCAGGAAAGTAACTAGAGGAGAGAAAAGGAAAAGGAAGAATGTTCCAGGACAAGAACAGGCTATATCCAGGATACTTTGTGGATCGAAGCAATACATTTCAATTAAACGCAGTGTGGCACATGTTGTAAGAGGCTCTCAATATTTATTCCAACCACTTAACCCTTGCCTTTCCAAACTGCAGAGGCTGGAAAGCAAAGCACACAGTTCCCAACTTCCCTTGCAGCTAGAAGTGGCAATAAGACAAAGTCCTGGCCAATAAGATGTAGGCAGCAGTCCCAAGGGACAGCTTCCCTTCCAGAATAAAAAGGAACTCTTTGGAGAAGTTTGTGACCTTCACCCTTCCCCTACTTCATGCTTGGAACTGAGGCGCAACACCAGGAGGTGCAGCAATCATCTTGAGACCATGAGGAGGATTGTGCTAAGGAAGATAAAATAAAAGGACAAAAGAAGCCTGGTACTTTAGGACATACTCAAGTAGCTGTGCAAACCCTGGACTGCCTTCCTGTTTTATGAGGGGGGAAAAAATATTTTTTAGACCACAGTTTGTCAAGTTACCTGTTAATTTAAACCAGACTCATTCCTAATGTAATAAATATGGAACATCTGTAATATATCAGACAGGTAAGGAGCTGATAATGGAGGTGATGGCTTAGAAGAGCAATGGGTGATGGGAACTGGAAAAATGACAGACACAGAGGACTGGGAGGCTGTCAAAGCTTTTAGGGAGATGATGAAAGTACATCTGGCTCCCACCTGATGACTTTAATTCATTGCTGAAAATTCTGCCTCTAAGTGAAAAGCTGATAAATGAAAAAAATATATATTTCCATTAATTTTTTAAATTTTTATTTATTTAATTTATTTATTTTTGGCTGCATTGGGTCTTCGTTGCTGTGCGCAGGCTTTCTCTAGTTGCAGAGAGCGGGGGCTACTCTTTGTTGCGGTGCGCAGGCTTCTCATTGCGGTGGCTTCTCTTGTCGCGCAGCACGGGCTCTAGGCGCTTGGGCTTCAGTAGTTGTAGCAAGTGGGCTCAGTAGTTGTGGCTCATGGGCTCTAGTGCACAGGCTCAGTAGTTGTGGCACACTGGTTTAGTTGCTCCGCGGCATGTGGGATCTTCCCGGACCAGGGCTCAAACCCGTGTCCCCTGCATTGGCAGGCGGATTCTCAACCACTGCACCACCAGGGAAGCCCTTCCATTAATTTTAATGGGAAAAAGATAGGTGTTCAATTCCAACCCAAGACACCTAAATATTTTTAACAGGCAAAAATGTAGCAGTGGAACAATGGAAACAAAAATCATATAAGCAATAAATAAATAATTTTAAATTAAGAATATGGCTTCTACGGGGGTGGGGGGAAGGATAGTTAGGGGGTTTGGGATTGATATGTACACACTGCTATATTTAAAATGGATAACCAACAAGGACCTATAGCTCAGGGAGCTCTGCTCAATAATATGTAACAACCTAAATGGGAAAAGAATTTGAAAAAGAATAGATACATGTATACGTGTAACTGAATCACTTTGTGGGACTTCCCTGGCGGTCCAGTGGTTAAGACTCTGCGCTCCCAATGCAGGGGGCACGGGTTCGATCCTCGGTCGGGGAACTAAGATCCCACAGGCCACACGGTGTGGCCAAAAGATAAATAAATAAATGAAACTGAATCACTTTGCTGTAAACCTGAAAATAACACAACACTGTTAATCAACTATACTCCAATATAAAATAAAATGCTAAAAAAAAAAGAATGTGGCTTCTACATAAAAATGTAACGTATAAGGACTAATGTACTGACCAAGAAGACAAGATTTAATATTAGGTGAGGGGTCGTGGGTGGAGGAAAGATACAAGTGAGCAGTCATTTTTTAAAGGTGAGATTATATTTCTGCATCTTTTTCTTTTACAATTTTAAAAAAATTTTTCAGGGTTTCTCTTAAACCAATATAAAAATAAAGTTATAACACACACAAAACACCTTGAGGGAAAATTAAACATCAGAACACTTTGAAACATATGCGAAAAGTGTGCATGCACAATGGACTGAAGAGACATATGAAATGCTATACAGAATAAAACATTTGGATTCTCCAAACAGGGCACAATTCAAATCTGTTCTACGTCGTAAATTCTAACTATAAAAGTAGAATGAATTGGGGAATTGTCTTCATCTGAAACTGTACTGTCAGAATAATCACTTTGTATCATGTACTTAATTACTGTGTATTAAAAGGTATTGCATTTGAAAAAGGAAAAAAAATGGAGCAGTTGTATCAACCTTATGTGGCACTTTTTTCCTGAATTGACCTCACCAATATATATAATCCATCCCCCAGTTCTTCTTACAATGTAACCAACATCTTGCCACTGAGAGATGGATCCATATTCCCTCTCCTTGAGTCTGGTAGGCTGCTGTGACTGTTCTGGCCAATAGGGCAGAAGTAATGCTTGGTGACTTCTGGGGCTAGGTCATAAAGAGGATTCAGCTTCCACCTGGCTTACCCCCTTTTGCAATGCTCACCCTCAGTACCCAGTCACCATACTGGGAGGAAGCTCAGACCACATGAAGAGAGCATGTGGAGATGTTCCAGCTGACAACCTGAGACAACCTGTCTCAGCTGACAACATCAATGGCCAGACGTGTGAGTGAGGAAAGCTTCAGATGATTCCAGTCCCCAGGCTTCAAGCCAACTCACCTGAAAGCAAGCAAAGCAGAGACAAGATAACCCCAGCCCAAAGAGCAGATTCATGAGCAAACTAAATATTGTCATTGTTTTAAGCCACTAAGTTTTGGGGTAAATTGTGTGGAACCATAGTAACTGGAACAGTTTTCAAAAGCCATAATTGAGAAAAGTGTTTAACTGAACAGATGTATGAGAGGTATGTCATCTGCAGCCAGTTTTTTTTCCCTTTTCTTCCTTTTTCAGTTGTACAGAACTAGCTTGGTGTGGATAATGGTTAAGAAGATCCACTTCTATTTCTCCTGAACCTAACGCAACACTAGCACAGTGTTATGTGCTCAACGAACATTTGTTGGATGGATGGGTGGGTGGTTGGAAGATTCATTGGCTCAGCGTTGAACCCAGTTTCTTGCTGGACCGTTAAGTCTTAGTGAATAATATCCAGTGGTAGAGGTAGAAAATATCATTAGATCTAGGTAAGAGGTCCCCTGCCCCAGACCTTGTGCCTCAAGTGGTACTGCATTTTGGATTGGTATTCCCCAAAATTTTCTGAATGCCCCTCCAAGACCACCAATGCCATCTTGGCCAGGTGCCCCAATCCAGACCAGGCCCCATGTGGGTCCTGTTGGCCAGAAATTTCTACGTTGAAATCTTCTAAGTCTCACTTCAGTGGTTGGGGCTGGCCAGAGGTGCCGTCCAGGAACAGCTACCCCGTCCCAGACCATGTCCATCCCCGGTGGGTCTCATTCTCCATTTCTTTTCTTTGAAGAACTCTTCAACCCTCTATCTTACCCCCAGCCCTCTCTCACTCATGTGTGGGGTTGACCAGATGCCCTGAGATACTCCAGGACTCATATCATGGAGCCCCATAGCCAGCTCTGGTTCCAAGAGGACAGCCAGGCAAGGACCTCACTCTTGCTGTCTGATACAGTAGTTCTTTCACCATTTGTGCAAGACTGGGCTGCCAAAATAGTTTTATTAGGATGCTGATTTTGATGATTCTCACTCACTTTGGAACCAGGCTGGGTTTAAGATTGTGAGCCACCAACAATCCATTGCAGACGCTTGAGCCGCAAGCGTGGACCCAGGTACTGACTTGCACCTCTCTGTTCAGACCACAGTGCCCCTCTGACCTACTGCAGCCAGGGAAATGGGAGAAAAGGGCAGCAGATGTCCTTTACTCTGTGTGTTCTGCTGTCCCTTCCCCAGCTAGCCCCCAGGGTGGTCACCTCATTCCCTTTGGCAGAAGCAGCCATGCCTGTTTCCTCCAAGGACTTTTGAGATGCTGATCTGCAATGCCGACGTGCTCTTTCCATTGATGTACTTTTCATGCCTCCAATCAGTGTGATGACATGGTGCTCTCATCTGTCGTAAGCCATGGAGAACAAGGGATGGATGTATCTTGTATGAAGGGGGCCGCTCTTCTCACTCTGCTCACAGGCCCCTTTCCTGTGCTCCCCGCTGGTGTGGTGTGTGGAAGGCAGGACTGTGGCCAGCATTGAAAGCAATCATAATTCAGGAATGCAGTGATTATGGCCTAAAGAGTTCAAGACGTGTAGTCGAAAGGAAAGCTTCACTAGTGTTAGCTTAGTCTGAGTGAAGAGAAGACAGGAACCCAAAGTTGAGGTGAGGGTTCTTTTGCCCCTCGAGAGATCTGTCTGGGCAAAGGGGAGTTCCGGGCAGAGCTCTGGCCCCTGAGGCTTCTGAGGAGGGGCTGCTACCATCATGACAAGCATGGATTTCTGTACATGAGCCCCTTTGGCAAACTGGTGACACCTACAGACCTCTTCTCAGAGTCGTATTTTTAAATGCATCAAATGAAATATGTCAGATTGCAAGGGAGGCCGATTATATTAAAATAAAGCTATTAGAATTTTTTTTAAACCTGCAATATGGTAATATATGTGCCTCTTTAGTAATGCATTAAATAACAAGATCTAGCAGCAGGTCTTATAAGTACCATAATTTTGAAGTAGGTTTGAACTTGAAAGGTGTTTTGAAATGTCTACAACGACTCCAGCGTGATGTAAAAAATCCATGATTTGTATTGGCGACAAAGTCAAGGTCATGCAGGTCACAGTAACATTACTGTGATTTGTTGCTTACGTTAACAATTAGAAAACATGCGAAATTTCAGTTAGAGATTAGTGAAAATAAAGATGTAATTTATTCCCATGCAAGTTCAAAAACCCTAGGTTAAGAAGCCCTTCAATAAATTCTGATAGACCTGACAAACTGTGTGGCAAATTCTAACTCACTCAAAACTATAATCGAGGGGCTTCCCTGGTGGCGCAGTGGTTAAGAATCCGCCTGCCACTGCAGGGGACACGGATTCAATCCCTGGTCTGGGAAGATCCCACATGCCGTGGAGCAACTAAGCCCATGCACCACAACTACTGAGCCTGCACTCTAGAGCCTGTGAGCCACAACTACTGAAGCCCACATGCCTAGAGCCCGTGCTCCGCAACAACAGAAGCCACTGCAATGAGAAGCCTGCGCACCACACCGAAGAGTGGCCCCCGCTCGCCGCAACTAGAGAAAGACGTGCACAGCAACGAGGAACCAAAGCAGCCAAAAATAAATAAATAAAATAAATAAATTTATTCAAAAAAAAAAAACTATAATTGTTCCCAAATAGGTAGTATGTAGACCCTTAGAGAGGGACCAATGAGCTCTAGGAGCCAGTAAAGGATTCCCAAGAATAAGTTATAGCAAGTAATCTTATTCGGTTTTTGTGATAGAATCAGAGACTAATAGGTTGGGAAGGCCTGTGTGTAACCATATTATGCCTGAAAGGCCCTTGACCCAAACCCTCATGATATCTTTTTAAGTGAGATAAAGAGAGGTAAGCTGGACAATAACACAGTTGGTTGACTGCCTAGCGAGTTCAGCCAGTCTCCAAAGGGTCAAAGCCAAGCTGGAGAGTGTGTTCCAATAGAATCCTAGAGGACTCAGCCCTAAGCTCTGGCTGACCCAACAGTTTCTTGCAGAGACTTGGATGAGAACCTAGAAAACCAGCTGAGCCGATTCTCAAAAGACATGAAGCCCCGAGGCTTGGTGAATACTCTGGATAGCAGAGTCCAAATCCAAAACGATGCTAGCTTCTCAATGCTAGCGATACTATGTATAAAATAGATAACTAATGAGAACATACTGTATAGCACAGGGAACTACTTAATGCACTGTGTTGACCTAAACGGGAAGGAAAACTGAAAAAGAGGGAATATATGTATATGTATAGCTGATTCATTTTGCTGTACAGTAGAAACTAACACAACATTGTAAAGAAACTATACTCCAATAAAAATTAATTTAAATAAATAAAACCAGAATTGGAATAAAAAGAATAAAATTAGTTAGAGAGAAAATATATATTACCAAGAAACAGAATGAAATATTGACTTCAGAGAAAAGACTTGTAATAAAAAGAGAAATACGGTGTTCTCAGCAAATCTAGGCTTTTGTACAGTAGATATGTAAGCATCTCTTTTGTCCCTTTTCTGTTTGTTCATCTCTGTTTTCCTCAGACCTTAATCATAAAAATGATATCACTAGGTAACATTTAACCTAACTCCTGATTTTTGCTTTACTGAATGTACACAATGCCTTGCCTAACCTGTTGATTCCTTTCCTGGATTAGAAGGAGTAATAATGAAGAATTAAGTAGTTAAAGAATGACTTACTATCTACCCCTAGGTTCCCCTTGGTAAATTTGCAGGCAGACCACACGGGCAGGAGAGCATCCAAAGGAAGATCAGGAGAAGTCGGCAGGTCTGCACGCAATGGAAAAATGACAAAGAATATGACCTTCTTAATATTTAACTGAGATTATTTCCCCCTTTTTCCCTTTAAAAATTGTCATGGCTGAGCAGAATCTTTGGAGTTGTTCTTAGGACATGAGTCTACTTTCTCCCCAGATTGCTGGCTTTCTGCTTAAAGCAACTTTCCTTTCTACCAAAAAAAAAAAGAGAGTTCAAGTCATGATTGGAAGCTGTGTTACTCCACGTTTACAAAACAATCTTGCAAATGATAAATTTAACATGACCAGAAAATAAATCATCATTCTCATTTTCCTGCATACTCTGGGTAAGATTTATATTCGTAGTTCTCATCAATGAGGCACAGTAAAAATCTTTGAGAGAGTCCTTGGAAGCCAGTACGTAGGGACCACCACCATGGATGCTGCAGCATCATGAGTAATGTATGAATTGTAATGTAATATATAAGTAAAGAAACGTATTATAGAGAAATACAAAGTTAAGAAGATCTGTATTGCTTCAATACTAACAGGTTCCAAACGGCATACCTTTTTTTTGCAGTGGGAAATAAGAAACTAAGCAAGAATGGCACATTTCACAATAAATAACATGAAGAGATGGTTCTTGGAGTTGAAGAGGAAGAGATGGCGTCTGGATATTACCAAGAATCTTCACGTGCACTGAGAGGACAAGAAATAAAGTCTCAGCACCTCTTCTCTACCCATTATCTAAATCTTCATCAGTAAATCACAATGCTCCACATGGGGCCTATGTTTTTTTGTTTGTTTGTTTTTTTGTCACACAGCGTGGCTTGTGGGATCTTAGTTCCCTGACCAGGGATGGAACCCAGGCCCTCGGCAGTGAGGGCACGGAGTCCTAACCACTGGACCTCCAGGGAATTCCCTGTAATAACATTTAAAAAAAAATATTTATTTATTCGGCTGCACTGGGTCTTAGTTGCAGGATGCGGGATCTTTAGTTGCACCATGCAGAATCTTTTCGTTGAGGCATGTGCGATCTAGTTCCCTGACCAGGGATCGAACCCGGGCCCCCTGCATTGGGAGTGCAGAGCCTTCGCCACTGGACCACCAGGGAATTCCCCTCTGTAATACATTTTTAAGAAAATTGTTTATATAGACAGGGGCTCTACAAAAAATATTTGCCAAGGCCTTGCACATACTAGGACTGCCTTGGCTGGTGTCCTCCTCTTCTCCCTATAGGCCCCTTGAGCTCCTCTGAGCTCACTTCCCCGACTCTTGAAAGCACCATTTTCCAGGCAGTCTTAATTGCCAACTTGGGCCCCCACTGGAGTGGCTGCCCCAGAACATCCCCTCCAGTCAAAAGGTCCAAATCACACATACATCTCCCACATGGACGGAGTGAGCCTACTCTTTTATTTTTAATACCAGGAAGTAAATTTAGTGACCAACAAATAAGGACAAGCCACTGAGAATGGACGGATGTCTGAATGCCAGGAGCAAAGGCTGTCACTACATGTTTATTCTGAGACCTCAATACACTGCCCTGTTTGCTGGAATCCCCGTTAGGTAGGCAAGGTCAACCTGGATAAGCAAACCCTCCATGGAACACCTTAACAACTGGCCATTTGGGGCAAGTTAAGGGGAAAACTCGGGCTTTTAGCGAGGGTGCATTGGCGATGGAAATCTAACTTATACTTTAAAAAGAAATATTTATTGGAAAGCTTATGTCGTCAAATAAGGGGAGGGCAGAGGTCAAGTTGGGCCTTCCAGACAACAAGCACGGGGGACTGGAATTCCTCTGGGACTCCCTGTCCTGCAGCTCTGCCTCTCCCTGTGTGTGGACTTCTGACTCCACACTCACTCCGGTTTTTTGCATACAGTGAGAGACATACTCTAGGTTTATCCCAGGCATGTCTCCATCCACCTTCCACTGAAGGTAGGCAGGGTTGCCACATATGGATGTACACTGTACACCTCCTGGGAGCCATTCACATCACACTTCATAGCTGAGAAGCAGAGATGCTGGGGATGCTTGGTTGAGCCCACGCCATAGAAAATGCTTGACTGAAAGAGAAGGGTAGGTTTTCTTAGTACATTCTTCTCTGGTGGGGAAGGGTGGTCCTCGACAAGCCCATTCCAAGGGAGCTCAAGGAATCCCACCCTAACCGTTAATGATCTCCCTGGTAGAGCTGCCAGGGAATAGCTCAAAGAATCGGCACTTTGAAGCTTTGTAGTCCCAGGCTTGATCACCTCAAGCAGAAGACAGCTAAACCTATGAGAGCAGAACCCGCACAGGGTCTATCAGAAGTGGCGAGAGTTTTACAAGGAGGTGGCACATTCTGAAAAAGGTAGCACTTAAAGGCAATACCTGTGACGTCGGAGCAAACTTCGTTACTTAGAATTTTTTATTTTAAGAAGAGGTTAAACCTATATTCTTGTGTACTTTTTTCACTGTTGAGAAGCTGTCTTTCTTGCATTTGGAAAGGACAGCTTTTTAAAAAAATTATAAAACTCTTGCTCCCAACAAAACAATGTCTTTAGCAGATCTAAATCAAAGATAACGTAAACTCTGGTTTCCCTCAACACCTCTGATGGATATCACAACTGCAACTTATTTCACAAAGCTAGGGTGGGGAAAATATCTCATCCCTTTTCTTTTTTTTTTTTTTAATTGAAGTATAGTTGATTTACAGTGCTGTGCCAACCTCTGCTGTACAGCATAGTGACTCAGTTATATACATATATATATTCTTTTTTATATTCTTTTCCCTTATGGTTTACCACAGGATTTTTAAAAAATATTTATTTATTTATTTGGTTGAGTTGGGTCTTATTGCGGCAGGTGGGCTCCTTAGTTGTGGCATGCGAACTCTTAGTTACGGCATGCATGTGGGATCTTAGTCCCCTGACCAGGGATCGAACCTGCGCCCCCTGCATTGGAAGCGCAGAGTCTTAACCACTGGACCACCAGGGAAGTCCCTATCACAGCATATTGAACATAGTTCCCTTTATCCTTTTTCTTTGTAGAATCGAATAGGAACTGTTCTGTGCCTCCATTTTTTGGAACTGGTGGGCCATTCAATCTCAGTGGTTCACTGTGGTTCTGATTCCCTCAGGGTTTTGCTAAAGTGCTGGAGGAGTGTCCAAGCCCATAACACTGGGGAGAAACCCTCTGAACTCCTGTCCACACTGGTCAGTGGAGGTAAGTCTCCTGTGTGATGAGTCACACGCTCCCTTTACTGTAGGGAATTTCTCAATGAAGGCCTTCGAAGTTATAAACTTCTCCTTATGTACTGTTTTAGCTGCATTCCACAAGTTTTGATATATGGTATATTCGTAATAGTTCAAGTCTAAGTATTGTCTGAAGTTTTGTTTTTACGTATCTTTATGCTGTAGTCATATTGTAATCTATGTGATACTGATGCATTGGTATTTGAGACTCGCTTTGCAGCAGATAATGTGGTCATTATTTGTAAATACTCCAAATGTGCTTGAGAAAGAGATATACTCTCTCACTGTTGGGCAATGATTTCCAAATATGTTTTCTTAAATATCTATTAAAATCAAGCCTATATTCCAAAGACTAGAGTATGGAAAGGGAAAAATAGTAACTTCATAGTGGGGAAGTCTGGCAGCCACCACCTTAACCAAGTAATCAAGGTTAATATCACTGGTGATAAGTCATGTTATATACTCCCTGATAGGATGTGATGAGACGGGCTTTTCACCTCTGTGATATTCTTCCCCCAAACCCATAACTCCAGTCTAATCATGAGAAAACATCAGAAAAGCCCAAATTGAGAGACATTCTACAAAATATCTTACAAACCCATTTCAAAACTGTCAAGGTCGGGACTTCCCTGGTGGCCCAGTGGTTAAGAACCTGCCTGCCAATGCAGGCACGGGTTCGATCCCTGATCCAGGAAGATCCCACATGCCACAGAGCACCTAGGCCCGTGTGCCACAACTACCGAGCCTGCGCTCTAGGGCCCACGAGCCACAACTACTGAGCCCGCGTGCCTAGAGCCCGTGCTCCGCAACAAGAGAAGCCACCGCAATGAGAAGCCTGCGCACAGCAACGAAGAGTAGCCCCCCACTCGCCGCAACTAGAGAAAGCCCGCGCGCAGCAACAAAGACCCAACACAGCCCAAAAAAAAAAAAAAAAATCCTTTCAGCCTCTTATTCCAACCACTACTGCAGTGACCTTAAAAAAAAAAAGACTCCGTGCTCCCAATGCAAGCGGCACAGGTTCGATCCCTGGTCGGGGAGCTAAGATCCCACATACTTAGCAGCCAAAAACAAAAACAAGAGACTGTCAAGGTCGTGAAAAATAAGGAAGGACTGAGAAACTGTTGCAGATTGGAGGAGATTAAGGAAACATAATGACTAAATGTAATGTGGTATTCTGGATTGGATCCTGGCACAGAAAATGGACATGAGTGGGGAAACTGGTGAAATCCAAACTGAGCTTGGAGTTCAGTTAATGGTAAGGTACCAGTATTAACTTCTTAATTTTGACAAATTTGCTTATTAGGGGCACCTGGGTGAAGGATGCATGGGAACTCTTTGTACTAGGTTTTAAACTTTTCTGCAAATCTAAAACTACTCCAAAATAAAGGGTTTATTTTTAAAAGTCGTCTATTACTTGTACTGTTCAAATTTTCTAGTAAAAATAAAGCAAGGGGAAAAAATAAAGGGTGGGGGAGGTTTCTGTCTCCAGTTCTCCAAACACTTCTACTTTGGAGCCTTCTGAAATCCCCAAGAGAAGGAAACAAACACAAAACTTGGCCATCTTCTTGATATGGTGCAGAAGAACCTTCAATAAATAATAACAAAGGTCAATAATTTAACAGTGAGGTAGGGCATCTGCTATATCAAGAGTTTTCATTCATCACTCTGTTTAACCTTCACCACGTCCCTCTAAAGGAGGTAACTGGGGCCCAGACAGGTTGAAACTTGTCACCCAAGTTTCTGGCTGGGTTGGACCAGATCTGTGCGACTCTAAAGCTAGCGCTCTCCCAGCCACTCCAGGCTGCTGCCCTAATCCTCAGTGGTGCATGCCATCCCCACTGGCTGTCTTAGAGCTCCTCCCTGCATCCCCTACGCTGCTTTTGCACGTGGACCACTCCTCCTTTGCCCAGTTAATTCTACTTCTTCCGGGAGAACTTCTCTGACACCCAAAGAGGTCAGGTGGCCCTGTTGAATCTCACAGCACCTGTCATTTGTCCTCCATAGCATTTCTTACAGTCTTTAATGATTTCTTCATTTATGGGTTACTTGTTTATCATGATGGAACTGTGAGATACCAACTGTCTATGTTCACTGGTGTGTGTTCCCAGTGCTTACTTAGCACTGAGGCTGGCACTTAGTAGGTGCTCAGTAACAAGTAGTAACTGACTGAATGAACGCACTCCCAGCACACTAAGGTTAACTCTAGGAGGTGTGGCTTATGCTGGGCGAGCACTACGGAACTTGGCATCCTGCCTCCAGAAGGTTCTGGAACATGATGCAGGGATTCCATCCGGCACACCTGATATATACCTGGCCCTGCTCTGCCAAGATGGGGAAGAGGGATTCCAGGGGATGGGGAACCCAGGCTGGAGGAACTTCTTTACCAGATGCAGCAGCCTTCCTGTAAAGGAGGCATCCTTTACAGGCACTCTTCTTTCATGGAATTAGCCTCGAACCCCTCATCATCTAGATCTGTGTGCTGTCCAGTAAGGTAGCCACCAGCCACATGTGCTACAAGCATAACCAAGATGTGCTATAAGCATGAAATGTACACCAGATTTCAAAGATTTCGTTTGGGGGAAAAATATAAAACATCTCAATCATTTTTATATTGATTATATGTTGAAATGACAATATTTTTTGATGTAGTGAATCAAATAAAACCATATTACTAAAATGTATTTCATCTGCTTTTTATTTCCTTAATGCAGCTAGTAGGAAAATTTTAAATTACATGTATGGGTTTATATTGGACAGTGCTGTTCTAGACTGTACACTCCATGAGGCCCCTCCTCAGCTTAGTTCAGGATTGTGTGCACAGCTTAGAGCAAGGCCCGCACATAGTGACTGTTCCATAAATATCTGGAAATAGAACTTATTATCTATATACCTGTATGTGAACCCCATGAGGGCAGATCCTGCTTCTCAGCACAATGCCTGACAAATCTTTTTTGCATGGACAAATAAACCTTCATTCTCCCAGATGTCCGTTCTCCTGGCTTGATTATACTGTATATAAAACTCCCACCAGCTGCCTCACCTCTGGTACCAGGCACCAACTTGCTGATAGGATCATGGCCCTTCTTGACCCTAATCTTGGTTCTTGGGCCACCTTGGTCATACCCTGCCAAGGTTTTTTCAAGCTTAGAAGACCTAGGATGACACCTGCCTCAGACACAACCGTAATGAGATGCGCACTTGATACTTTGACGTTGGCTGAAACATGCCTATCGTCTCTGTACATGTCAGGTTCACAAGTTCAGTCCTCAAGACTGGTGATTTAGATGGGGACTATTTTAGGAAGATTGGATAATAGGCCATAATTTGAAACAGATGGAGGGAATAGTAAAATATCCTAATTTCCAGTCTCCCAGTACAAACAAGCATCTGACAGCCTCGTATGCTTGTGCTATTTATGAAATCAGCCTGCAACATTTTTCACTACTTGATACACCAGGCAATGGAAAACCAGCTGAACCGTTCATTGGAAGGGAGACAGGTCCCTTCATTTCTCTGAGCCTTGGTTTCCTCATTTATAAAACGGAGGATAATTAAGTCTACCTCACCGGTTGTTGTGAAGATTAAGTGAAGTAATTATATATGCAGGCTCACTTAGTACAGTGCATGGAATTTAATAAAAGTTCAATCAATGGTAGGGATGATTAACACCAGCCCCACTGGGACGTCTGCAAATTTGCAAAGAAGTAAGTATTTATGGTGTCACGTTAATAGATGAGTTTGTCATAATGACATTTTATATTTGTTCTTCATTTTAACTATCAACAAGCTAGACGTGCTCATCGAATAAAAATAGCTGATGTGTACAGAGCACTCAGTGCGAGGCACGTACTGTGTTATGCATCTAACAAGCATCATCTTATTTCATCATTACTATTTGTGGTAGGTCCTATTCTGATGGTCAAACCACAGAGCCAGAAACCGAGGCTCAAGGAGGCAAAAGAATGTGCTCCAGGCCCCGCAGCAATTAAGGGACAACATCAGAATTCAACAGGCTCTTAATGATTTCTCTAGGTCGCTTCCTAATGCAGGCCGAGTTAGGTATCCTGGTGACATGGCAGTTGTAGTCATGGGGGCAGAGGGGCCTCAGTGAACTATTCCTGGTACCCATGGTCGAGGCCACCACTGGCTTCATCCCTCATCCTTAAATGCAGATTGAGCTCCTCGCCTGTGTCAGCCACTACACTGGTAAGTAACACCCTGTAGGCTGTTATGAGCAAGGACTCATTTAGCTCCCTCTCCTAGTGGTACAGCGATGGTGAATGTAACGTCTCTTAGAAAGAAAAGGAAGACGGGAATTTTGGTCACTTGGCCACGCCTTATAAGAATTCAGGGAAAACTGAACCCCAGGCCTTGTATCAAGTGCTGCTCAGATTCCATAGCCAGGCCTTGTACAGCAGCACAAACATGGTTTGGGAATTGCAATCTCATCCTCTCCCTGTAAAAATTCTAGAAATGGTTCTCTTGCTTACAACAGGAGCTCAATGCTCTGCACCTCTGGACTCTGCTGTTAAAGGGACTTAATTCTTCCATCTCTTCCTGTTTTTGTTCCTGCAACCAATCACTCAGGCTCTTGACATGCTAAGAACTCCTCCCCAAGAGGAAAACATGCCTGGCTTGGTTAGCACTGTTCTTGGTCCTAGACCAGGGTCATGGGTTAGGCCTGCCCATGGGTGATGGCACCGAGTCCACCGAGCTGTGGTTGCGGGGTGGGGCGAGGGGCTGCGCGCTGACAATGCGGAGCCTACCCTCCAGACGTGCACAGCCTGGTCTGACTAGCTAATCCCAACTCGATTCGGCTGCCGCCCTCACCACACGGCAGACGTTGCTAATTAGCCGTCGCCCTGCAGAGGCCTCAGAGGTATCTCGTCCCCCCAGTTCCCTGGGCCTGGTATCCCAGGGGAAAGATTCCTCCCATCGCTGGTCCGTGCTGTGATGGAGACTGCACAGGCTGCCATGAACACCCAGAGGGGAGAGCTCCTCACTCTACTCCAATCACACCTCCTAGGTGAGGCCTTCTCCATCTACAGATTCAAAGGCCATGCCCCCTGCTTGCCCCCAGACTTCCTGTCCTGTTTCTCTGCTTGATTATTTTTCTTCTCAGTCCTTCTCTAGCATACTAGACATTTCAGTACTTTGTTTATGGTATGTCCCTGTCCTCTAAAATGGAAGCACCATAAAGGCAGGGGTTTTCACTCTTTTGCCTTCTTTTATTTATCATTTCCTAGAATCATGCCTATCCAAAATTGAACTTGATGTGAATGAAAGGAAGGGCAGGGGATCCAGTCTGGGTGGAGGTTTAGCCAGTGAAGGCTTCCCACAGGAAGTGACACAAGCTGAGTCAGGCGAGCATCTGAAATGGAAGGGGCGTTCCAGGCACACAAAACGCAGGCCAGGAAAAGGGCAGCATGGTCAGGAACCTTGCGTGGTAGCATGGCTGGGGCCTGTGGTGCTAGTGGGGCGTGATGTGTGAGATGCGGGTGGACAGTAGACCACGGTCACAGGGGAGGGCCCTGCGTGTCTACCCTGGCGAGTGGGAAGCCTAAGCTGGGGCTGAGGGTAGCAGAGGGCAGGGGAGGGCAGACTTAAGAGGCTGGGTCAGGGGTGAGCATCACTTATAATCTGAAAGTGAACAGGTTAACGATCAGGAAGCGCTGTCCTCTGTTGAGTGCTACGTGCGGGGCGGGCAGGCGGGGTGGTGCAACCTGCACTTCTAATGCATTACTTCACCCACCCCCACCTCCAGTCATTATACCAGGATGCCACGGAAACAGGGCGAGGAATGAGTGACGCCTCCAGAAAGTGACCAGTCTGGCGAATTACGAAGGAAATTTTGGTGCCCTTGGGCCCAGCCACGGTCAGAGATCACACCTCCATAGGCTTGTGACTCCCCTCCCCTCCCCCATTTCACCAACCACAGCACCTCGCACCTCTCCCCTTTCCAGTGCTCCATCGCTGCCCCTTCCTACAGAACACAGACAAAACGGCATCATGGGCCCCCGGGCTATAGGATTGAGGTAGGGGGTCCAGAAAACCATGAAAGAATAAACAGAATAAAGGGGAGGGGAATGGGGCATAGACACTTGTACCAAAAGCTGACAGGAAGTTGCTTAGCAATGAGGGGACAGTCGGTGTTAAAGAAAGAGGGCTCCAAGTGTCAAGGCAACAGCCAGCAGTGAAATCTCGCTGGAAAGGAAGGGGCTTTGGCTAAGTGGGCGGACATGTGCTCCTTTTTCACTAGAGGACTAGGGCCACGGTGGGATGAAACTGGCCCAGAGAGGAGTCGGAGCAGGTGGGGGGTCTTCAAGAGAGCAAATGGGAGACTTCACATGGCCCTTGGGCAGGTACCGAGGAGAGGGGAACGGCAGAAACAAGGACTTCTGCTGCGGCTGCCCGGCAGTGTGGACCCTCCAGGGCCAAGAATGCCTCCCACTGACAGAAGCCATCAATTTGCTGACCTCACAAAGGTGGGCCTAACCACCTGGTTGCTACCTCAGCCCCAGTCAGGTGATTCAACGTCACTGGAAGGAATGGACAGCGAACTCCTCCGTTCTCACCAGGGCCTTTGGCAGAGTTCCCCTGTGTGGACGACACCTGAAAGGTGAGCAGAGCACCATGTACCCACAGGGTGGTGAAGCGCACCACTGCCGTTATTGTTACTGTACCAGTAACCCCAACACCTGGCCTTTGCCCACCACACCCCCAGAGTTCTCCCAAGGGCAGCTGTTCCTCATACACCCCTCTCCCAGCCCTGCTCAAAACCATCTCCCCAAATTCACCCCGTGTACTTTCACCCCCAGAGCCCAAGGCTCTCCTGCCTTCCTCGAGGACTTCAGCCCCTGTCTGTCTCTACGTCCACCCCGCCCTCATCCTCTCTTCCAAAGCCCCGGAGCAAACATTCCTCCGCCAACAATTCCCGTCTCTGCTAAACCTGAGCCCCCAGAAGCACTTGGGATTATTCAACCCCATGTCAATTCTACATCCCATCCCCATCCCTAGGTCAGGCCTCAGGAGTGTGCTAAGTGGAAAGTCTCAATGACTGAAACCTGGAAGACCTGCCCCTGTGACCCACTGTCTCTATACCCAGCTGTGCACATGGAAGCAAGCATTAAAAAAAGAAAACAAAACCATAAAAAGCGGCAAGACAGTTTCAAGATTTATTGAAGTGGGTGAGAGGACACGATGGCCAGCACAGAAGACTCCAATGGGAACTCCTGTTTCTAAAAAGTTACACCAGGAGCAGACAAGGGGACACGGAGGCCACTGGATGACCTGGTCCAGACGGAAGGAAAGCAGTCTTCTGGGTCCGCGGTGCTCTGTGGCACCTGCTGGGAAGGGCAGAGCCAGCTGAAGGTCTCCAGTTCTGAATCCCAAGTCCCCAGAGTCCCAGGACTTTCCCTCTGCCCCGCTCACGGGGACAAAGTCCTTCCATACTGTGCTAAGGCAACAGGAGAAGAAGGTCTGGTGACAATCAGCGGCAACATCCCTCTTCACTCTGCTACGCCAGCATCCGTGAACAGCCCCAAAACAACCTAAAGGAGGAAGTCACATGAGGCCGGCAGCTTGGAATTTCTATTTCAGAAACACAGGCCGACTTAGCCCCGTGGCAGTTACTCACCATGAGGAGGCCCTTCCAGGGGAGCTGGGACCCAGGTCACCATCCTGAGAGGCCAGAGCTTCCATCCCTTGAGGCTTCCTCCAAGGCAGCACCCCAGAGTGATGAGGAGGCCACGGGGCAGGAGGTCAGGACCAGGGATAACTCTCCAACGTTACCTCGTCTTCCTTCAAGCTGACACACGTGAGAGTGCCCCCAATTAGTCAGGCATGAGCTGCGGGCTTTTCACACCAAACTCGGCTCAAAAAGCAATCTCGCAACTCCCAGAGAAGAGTCAAAATGAACACTGTCTTTAAAAAATGGGCCTTCTCAGGGCGACAGAGCAAATGTAGTAACTGGCAGAGAGACGGCTGGAGAGCTTGCTCTCAGGAGCTCTTCCCACTCGGCCCCACCCCCTGTGGCAGGACTGGGGACCGCCACCCCCAGCAGCTGTCCCCTGCACTGTCACTACCTGCCTGTACACCGGACTCCCAGGTGCTCACGCTCACCCCCGCCTCAAATCGTCCTCGTGTCCCTCCCTTCCCCCCCAGAAGACCTTCCTACGGCCTATCACATCCCATTCCTTCAAAGGCCAGGTCCACCACCTCCAACAAGCTGCTTCCCTTTGAAAATCTTATGGCAACCACTATACACCACCCAACATCGTGCTTATTCATTATGTGTAATTCATCCTGGTTCCCTATACCCCCTAAAGTATCTAAACCTGACACAGACGTAGCCTGGCTCTGCTAACAGGAGGCCAAGCTGAGACAGGCCAAGCTCGGAAGTCTCCTGTCACTGCCTGTCACACAGCAGCCCCCAGTGCCTGAGGGCTGGAAAGCACGGGCTGGAGAGAAGCAGGAGTGTGTGAAAGCGCCAGCATTTGAAAGGGACAGGTGTGGACCCTCCAAACACGGGAAATTGCTTTCCACAATTCCTCTCCCTGCATTATCAACGACCAGAGCACGGACAGCCCATGGTCACTTTTGAATGCAGGTGCGTACAAGGCAGAGAGAGCTCCAGAAAGAGAAGGGAGTGCCAGTGGCCTACAGGGTAGACTGAGTCTGGGAAAACCACCCAGCCAAGCACAGGACCCACGGAGTGGCCATTCTTTCCTGCAAAAGCCCAACAGAAACCTTCTCCCAAGGGGAATCAAAGAGAAGTCACTTTGGGGCTTCCCTGGTGGTGCAGTGGTTAAGAATCTGCCTGCCAATGCAAGAGACACAGGTTTGAGCCCTGGCCGGGGAAGATCCCACATGCCGCGGAGCAACTAAGCCCGTGCGCCACAACTACTGAGCCTGTGCTCTAGAGCCCGCAAGCCACAACTACTGAAGCGTGTGCGCCTAGAACCCGTGCTCCGCAACAAGAGAAGCCACGACAATGAGAAGCCCATGCACCACAACGAAGAGTAGCCCCTGCTCACCGCAACTAGAGAAAGCCTGCGCACAGCAACAAAGGCCCAACACAGCCAAAAATTAAAAAAAAAAAAAAAAAAAAAGCACAGTAAAAGGTCCACTCAAAAAAAAAAAACAGAGAAGTCACTTTGGACAAAAACGGGAAAATACTACGGTTGGAAATTACAGAAATCATGTGGTCTTAAGAACCACAAAGTCACCTCTAACACAGCTTTGGTTTTTCAAATGAAGAAAACAAGGTTCTGAATAGGACACTGACTAAGACGGGGATTCAAAGCCAGGGGAGGAATCTCTGATGCCCAGGTCCACCCATTTTCCATCACAACATGCTTCTGCCCACACTCCAGGGAAAGACAGATACCCCACAACTCTTCACTGCCCCAGTGGAACTCTAGAGGCTCCACCCCTGCAGCAGCCACTGCAGGGCCAGATGTGGTCCAGGATGCCCAGGGCTGGGGTGGTGAGCAGACCTGGGGACTCGTGGATGCTGCCTTCAGCTCACCTCTCGGCTCCCCTACAGCTTCACCCAAAGCCCCTGGGAACACACACACGACTACCGGATGAGAGGACCCAACACTCCAGAGAATGGACCAGAGACCTTACCTCAAGGACACTGGGGTCTAGACCACTCCTGACATGACAACTTCCATGACACCTCTGCACACAGTGGACTCATCTGCAACAGACAAGAAGCCAAGGATGAGCACCCGACTTGTCCCTGCTCACAGCAGAGCATGTCAGGCACCAGGAAAGGACTTAGTGCAAGAGTTACCAGACAGCAAACGTTCTGCATATGTTGGCTGTTATTATTTCCTGAACAGACACACTATTTCTTCATACAAAAAATAGTAGTTAACTCTAAAAAGGGAGACAGTGGATGGCCTATGGCAGGGTGGCCAGCGCTGATCAATGTGTAATTGATCAGTGATAGGCGGAAAAGGATGCCACTGCCAGGTTTACGGGAACGTGCCATGGCCGACTGACAGCAACTGGGCATCAAGGGGAACTTAAGCAGCACACAGGGCCTGGTTCCCAACAGCAGGGGCAGGAAGCGAATGCCCCAACAATGACACTAATGCACGCATGATAGACCCCAAGGCCCCGGAGGCCTGAGGTGTGGCAGGGAAGAAGCAGGAGTGTGTGGGAAAGCTCCCGGAACTGGAGGGTGAGGATGTGCACCCTCCAAATGCAGGACAACCCTACCACGTTTCCTCTGCCTGCACTACCAAAGTGCAGGCCACGGGCAGCCCGTGATCACTTCCAAGTGCAGGGGCAGGAAAAGACAGAGGGCTTGCTGAAAAAGGAGGCCAATGGCAGAGGCCTGGAGCAGTCAGCCTAACGGAGCACAAGGGCCCAGTATCTGCTTCTAATCCTGCAAAAAAGCCTTCCACGTGGCCCGGAAGGGAGAGACAAAGGGAGGACACCTCTGAAAGAAAAGTGACAGAGTTCTTATGTTGTAAAAGACAGGGACTAGGTGATCTGAAGACAAATGGCCTCATTGTAGTCCTGCTTTATGGAGGATGAAACCAGCGATAAGAGAAGGTCCCAAAGTTAGGAGGAGGCAGAGAAGTGACTGACACCTGGGTACAGGTGGACACACCGAAACCCTTTCCCTGCCTCCGTTCACACATTCTGCTGCCAACATAACAAACAGTCTGAGGAAGGGCTCCCCAGGGGCTCTCAGAAACAAGCACATAAAGAGGAACCAGGTGTGTTCTCAAAGGCCCCAGAGAGGGTAAAGCTGAGGGCCGGGTCGAAGCCACTCTTGTCTCTCCTCTAGCTGCTTCCCAGACCACGGCGGGACCTGCGTGCACCTTGAGGGAGGCAAAGCCCCAGATCTCCAGGGAACAAAGCTCACCTCAGCAGCACGTGGTCCAGCCGCTTCTTGACAGGATGGGGTCACCTCTCAAGGGTCTCCTCTGCAACAATCGAGAAGCCCTGGATGAGTAACCTAGATCCCACCTGGTCACTGCATGTCCTGGGAAGCCCAGGCAGAGTACATGGCATAGCGGCTAGCCACTTCACAAACGTGGGCTGTTGTTACCAACCCACGAGCCATGCCACCTACTCATGAACAGGACGGAAGTTATTACTCCACATGGGACAACAGCTCATGTGCATCTGAGGCAGAGGCCTTTTCAGATCGTCTTTTGTGCAAACTCTAATGACACTGTACAGTTTCTGGAAACTGGATCTTGAACAGGATAAAAGTCCAGGACAGGTCTGGGAGCATGCAGCACCTGACAGGCCGTGCCTGGCCTGGTCTGGCCTTGACCCAGGGGTGGGGTAGGAGGGGTGAAGGCACCTCAGGCTGCCTGCGGAGGTGAGGTCTGGTGTCTATTTAAGCCTTGTCCAATTGCAATACGCTCTGGTTCCTGCCACCATAACCGCAGGCCAGGGGGAAAGTCTCCCCTGGCAGACTGGGCTCCATCTTATGCCAAGGGACCTCCGAGGGATAAATACTGGTCAATAGGAAGAACAATTCCAAGAAAAGGAAACACAGGAAGTGCCCTCACCTCTCCCCCGGCTGGCTGGCTCACAAGCAGTCTTTCCCTGATTCTCCATGACATGATGGGCCACGCCACCTCACCGGGATGCGTCTGTCCTTTCCTTCTTTCCTGCTGGGCAGCTGTTCCACAGTTGCTGAGCACCGGACACCTGCCAGGCACTGAGCCTGCGGAGAGGCAAAACTCAGACACTGACCTTGAGATCAGATCAGAGAGAGGCAAAAAAACAAGAAAACCAACGATTTCCATGAAGTACGATTAATGGCCTCATCTCACATCAAGCCACTTCCCACACTACATCACACCAGGAAACATGCTTGACTAAGGACTTGGAAAGGGGAGAGGGGGGAGGCAGACCTGGCTTCCTGGAGGGAAGCCCTTGGTGAAAATTACCCGAACAGGGGCTCCACAGCCAGCCCATAGCTCCTTAGACACAGCCCATGCTTTATCTTCCTTTTTTTAAAAAAATTACTTAATTAATTAATTAATTAATTTTTGGCTGTGTTGGGTCTTCGTTTCTGTGTGAGAGCTTTCTCTAGTTGCGGCAAACGGGGGCCACTCTTCATCGCGGTGCGCGGGCCTCTCACTGTCGCGGCCTCTCTTGTTGCAGAGCACAGGCTCCAGACGCGCAGGCTCAGTAGTTGTGGCTCACGGACCTAGCTGCTCCGCGGCATGTGGGATCTTCCCAGACCAAGGCTCGAACCCGTGTCCCCTGCATCGGCAGGCAGATTCTCAACCACTGCGCCACCAGGGAAGCCCTATCTTCCTTTTTTAAAAGCTTCTCTGAAACTAGCACTGGGCCTCGCATAGGGAGCACTCAGTAAGCCGGACACCAGGGGCCAGGAGGCAGATGTAAAAGGCGGCGGGAGGAAGGCCGTGTGGGACAGCTCCAGAGTTCGGAAGGGACAGGAGTGAACCCTCCAAACACGGGGAAATGCCTTCAGCAACTCCTCTGCCGGCACTACCAGTGACCAGGGCACAGCCAGCCCACGATCACTTCCCAATGCAGGGGCAACAAAGGGCAGAAGAAGAGCCAGGCAGAGGAGCCCATGTTAACAGCCGGCTCTCCGCCCAGGCAGGGGAAAGCTGCCCAGCCAAGCCCGGGACCCCAACGCTATCCTCACTTCATGGAAAGACTCCATCTCCCCTCATCAACAGAGGCCACAGGAAGACCAGCTTCTCGTAAAAATGCCTCAAGTACTCATCCACCCACAAAATACCAACTAAGTACCTACTAACCACTTGCCAGGCACTGGGGGTTCAAAGACACAGACCAGGCCTCTGCTCTCCCGGACTGCTTGCTGTTTCCCCTGTGGAAGGAGAGGAAAGCTCAGGAGGATGAAGTAACTCACCCAAGGTTCCACGGCTATCGAGGGGCTGCGTCAGGATCTGAACTCAGGCCTTTCTGGCCCCCAAACCCAGCCCCAGCCTCCTGCACAAGGCTTTGCAGGTCAGTTCCCAGACCCCCCCCCCCCCCCCACAGCCCAGGGACCATCCCCTCTGCGGCGGGGCAGGAAGGCCACGCCCCCAGTTCAAGGCCCTCAGGAGCAGCACGTGCCCAAGGGACAGCTCAGCCCCTGGACACAGTGGGGCGCAGAGGCAGTGCGGCTCAGGGTCCTGCAGGAGAGGAGGGGGCGCTGGCAGAGGCAGGCGCAGCAAAGCCCTTCGAGGGAGGGTCTTCAGCAGCGCAGGGCCCGGCCAGGGAACGGGTGCGGAAGGGCTTTAGTGCGAAGCAGGGACAGGAAGCCAGACTCTGCCCCTCGGGGGCCCTGCGGCGCCCTCACTTTAGAGCTCAAACACCCGTTTGGAAAATGGAGGTTTCAACACTTTCCCTTAAAGCTTATTAAGGGGAAATGGGCTAACGGTCACCAGAGTATTTGGCCGGTAACCGACGAGCGGCTTTGGGGCATGAAACGCTGGAGTCGGAGGTGACGGGCAGTGAATCAGGGGCTCTGGCGCCCCTCGGGCCAGGTTCACACGGGCTCTGCACGACCCCCTGCGGGACCTCGGGCCCACGCGTCACCCGACCGGTCTCTCGACATCAACGGGCACAAGTCTCCCCACGGGGCGGGTGAGGCCAGGGGACCCGACGCTCCGAGACGCCGCCGGCCGGTGGCGCGGTGACCCGAGGCCTCTTTGTCGAGGACACGAGTCCCGAAAGGTCCACACGCGGCGGAGGGGACGGGCTCAGAACAGGGAGCGGACAAGGGCTCCGAGGTGAGCTGCGGCCGGAGCTCCCCGCCCTCTCGGGCCTCAGTTTCCCCTCCTGTCGGTGGCGGGGAGACGGAGCACCGGCCTTGGAGGCCGCCGGGGGTCCCTGGGCAGCGCGGCCCCGCAGTGACTCACCCAGTGCGCCTGGACTGTCGGCTGCCGGTCACAGGTGACGACGTGAGAAAATGCGGCTCGGTTCCCAGCGACTAGGACGCAGGGCCCAGCGTCCAGCGGTTGAGCGCCAGCGGAAATGCAGGCGAGGTGCGGGATGCCGCCTAGAGAGGCAGCTCCCAGGGCGGAATCCGCGCAAGCGGTTCCTTCGCGCCCCCTTGTGGATGAGAACTGAAACTGACCTCCCAAGACTCCAAGCATCCTTTCCTCTTCCCAACCACCCATCTGAATATTAAATGGCTAGGACATCTGTAGTTTTGACCTGTCTACTCCTTCTCCCTGATTTTCTTGTGGCATTCAATTTTCCTGTTGAATTCAGTCTTGTTGGGAATATCAATTATGGTGTCCTGCCCTCTCCTGAGAAAGGGTTGGGCGTGGGACCCAAGCTGGGAAAATTATACTTTCTTCCTTAATTATGTATCTCCAGTGTGAGAGAGCAGTGATCCTAAAGGAGCCTGGAGGCTAGTTGTGGAGCTATGAGTGGAGTCATACTTCAATCAATTTCCAAACTAAGGTGGTTTCTTGTAGGTGGTGTACCTTAGCAGGGATTTGAAGGACTCAAACAGAAAGGGGGAAGGGGAAGATGTTCAGAAAAGGGAGGAAAAGGAAGACGCACAAGCTGATGTGGGGGAAGGGATGGGGGAGTGGATACATGTGTTGGGATGTGAAGAAGTTAGAAACTGGATAGGGCATCTCATTGCATGGCCTGTAATAGATGAATCTTTAAATGTTACAAGAGAAGAAAGAAATTCTCATTGTTGCAATGGGAGAGGCACTCACTTGATTCTGAAATGTAAGAAAAATTCCATGTGTCTCAGTCTGCTCTTGGTTCCTGAGGGCTTAAAAAGATGAGGAAAAGGACAATTGAAATGACCCAAATAAAGTAACATCAATAAAACAATGAGTAGAAACCAAAATGGCAGAAAAAGAGCATAACCATATTTAGAGCAACATAGCCAAACAACTTGAGGAATGGGAAAAGGGGCTTTGTACAGTCAGCAGAGGGTAAAAAGTTAGAGAACAATATGTTTGACTTTTTGCCCATAAGATTTTAAATTTAGGTAAAATGAACACATTCCTGGAATATATTTAACAGAATTGCCTGAAGGAAAAATAGAAAACCTAAATAATTTCATAACACTTTAAACAATTGAATCAGTTAACAATCTTCCCACAAAGAAAACATCATACCCAGGTGTCTTTTTTTAAAAAATAAATTTATTTATTTATTTATTTATTATTTTTAAAAAAATTTATTTATTTTATCGATTTGTTTTTTTGGCTGCATTGGGTCTTCGTTGCTGCGCGTGGGCTTTCTCTAGTTGCGGCGAGCAGGGGCTACTCTTCATTGCGGTGAGCGGGCTTCTCATTGCGGTGGCTTCTCTTGTTGCAGAGTACAGGCTCTAGGCGCGCAGGCTTCAGTAGTTGCAGCGCGCGGGCTTCAGTAGTTGCAGCACGCAGGCTCAGTAGTTGTGGCTCACGGGCTCTAGAGCACGGGCTCAGTAGTTGTGGCGCACGGGCTTACTTGCTCCGCGGCATGTGGGATCCTCCCGGACCAGGGCTCAAACCCGTGTCCCCTGCATTGGCAGGTGGATTCTTAACCACTGCGCCACCAGGGAAGCCCCCAGTTGTCTTAATAGGTAAATTCTACAAAGATTTGTAGCCTTACACAGTCTCCCAGATTATAAAGAGAGAACAGTTCTCAGTTCACATAATCCCCAAATTAGAAAAGGTTAATAAAAGAAAAGTAAATTACAGGTTAATTTATTCAGTAATGTAGACCTAAACATCCTAAAAGTATATTGGTAAGTTTCAGGCGGAAGCAGCCTCGGTCAGTGATGACAGGTTAACAGAGGACCCAGCTCAGATTCGATCACCTTCAGGCTCCTCTTCCTTTCACCGTTGTTGCCCACCCTCCACCCACTGCATCACTGGGTAGGGCCTGCCCAGTGAGCTCATCCAGGAAGGAGCTGGGTCTTGGCCAAGCATCCCAAGCAGGGCAAACCACAGAGACTCTGAAGTCTATGCATGCTTAACACCTATGCACCTATGCACGCTCAACACCTCCCAACCCACCCATGAGATGAGAGACCTCTGAGATGGGTGACTCCTCCCACAGCTATGAAAAGGTAGAAGGACCTATCCTTTGGCCTGGAGAGTAACTTTGAGGATTGAGAGTTCCAAGATTGTGGCGTTAAGGGCTGCATTTCTTAGACGGCCCTTCTACTTCTTGCAAACCTTTCTCTTATTCTAATGGACCTGCACGGGTTACACTGTCACAGGTTTAATTATCTTCTGCTTGTCCTCATGAAGCTTGTGGGAAAATTCCCCCGAAGTGTTGCCCTTTAAAGATATTCCCAAGAGTCTTCATTAGAAGGGCCCACCATTTAAGGATTAGAATGGAGATTTTTGAACCCCTCCCTTCAGGATGGTAGAACGTAGGGTGACTCTGCTGGACAAGAGAAGGATGTGCTAGGAAAACATCAAGTGTTTTCTATGTTCAGCCAAGTATCCCTAACATCTCTGCTTTTCAGCCAGAGTCTATGATGTGAATGGCACGTCCATGAGTTGGGCAGTACACAACCTGCACAACCATATGTGGCAATCCTGCCTACCTACAGTGGAAGATGTATGGAGATGTACTTCAGGGCAAATGTAGCATATGTCCCCCCCACCCCATATACAGGAAACGGAGTAAATGTAAAGTCAGAAATCCACACACAGAGAGAGGGGGAGATGCAGGACAGAGAGTACTGGTGGAATTTCAGTCCCCGGTGTTTGTCATCTTGGAAGCCCAGTTCCACCTCTGCCTTTCCTTTTGTTCGGTTACATAAGCTTTCTAAGAATGTAATTCTTTTTTTTTTTTTTTTTTTTTAGCGTAAGTTAGGTTTCTGTCACCAACACTCCTGGCTAAATGCCCAAGTCTTTTCCTTAACTTATCCTAAATGGCCAGTTATTAAGGTATTCCATCAGTGGGGGTTGGGGGGGGGAGGTTGGCATTTGCACGAGGCACTGCATGCTTATCTCAGATGACTTTCCCATCTACGACACTGGCCTACCTAACTGGAGATTCCAGCAAACAGGGCAGCATGTTGAGGTCTTGAAATAAATGTGTTACGACAACCTTTGCTCTTGGCGTTCAGACAACAGTCCATGCTCAGTGGCTTGTCCTTATTTGTCAGTCAGCAATGTGTCTGCAGACGTTAAAAACAAAACAAAACTGCAGTGCACTCTCTGCAAGCTCCAGAAGGGATGAATGTTTCAAGTGGGTCTTTTGCCAGAAGGGGATGTGTTGGGGACCTACCCAGGCAGGAGTAGGCTGGTGATTAGGTCTGCCTGGACCAAGGCTCTTTCAGGAGTGGACACAGGGGGCTTAAGGAGGCTGTAGGGGGAGGAGGAGCCACCAGCCACTTGGAGCCACTGGTCATCAAGACAGAACAGTAGCAGCAAAAAGGGGGCAGGGGCACTGCTGAGCCAATGAACCTTCTATTCATTCATTCAATACATGGTAAATAAGCGCTTCCGCTCTATGGGGCACTATGCTGGTGGGTGTGTCCAACAGATGTCAACAACAGCCTGATTGGCAGGAAATTGAGAAAGGAACAACAAAAACTACCACCTAAATAATTCCCCAAACAACTGTTCAAATGATTTTTCCCCATAAAGGCACTGGAAAAGCTATACCACTTTTCCAATACTGTTTTTTGTTTTTGTTTTTGTATAATGACTGGAGGCAAAGGGATGAATGAAAGAAGCCTATTGTGTCTGCCTTCCTCCAAGCTTAGAGTCTAATAATCCACTAATATCAAATAAGTTCTGTCCCATAAATGCAAGCATGGCTTTCTATTGGGAAGTCTGGTAGTTTATCACATTAAGAGGTCAAAAGTATGGTAAATATCACAGAATTTGGAGGAAGACAGATATTATGGATTAAGTTATGTACCCCCAAAAGGTGTTATGTTGAAGTCCTAACACCTGGTACCTGGGAATGTGACCTGATGTGGAAATAGTATTTGCAGATGTAAATTAAGATGAGGTCATGTTGCAGGAGGGAGGACCATTAATCCAACATGACTGGTGCCCTTATAAGTGAGGACAAAGACACCCCAGGAGAATGCCAGAGATTGGAGTGACACAGCTGCAGGATTGATGGACACCACCAAACACTAGGAAAAGGAAGACTCCTACCCAGAGTTTTAGAGGGAGCATGGCCCTGCTGACACGTTGATTTCAGACTTCTAACCTCCAGAAGAGTGAGAGAATAAATTTCTGTTTTAAGCCACCCAGTTTGCGGTAATTTCTTTTCTTTTGTTTTTTTTTTTAAACAGTGGTAAATTTTTTTTTAATTAATTAATTTATTTATTTATTTATTTTTGGTTGTGTTGGGTCTTTGTTTCGTGCGAGGGCTTTCTCTAGTTGTGGCAAGCGGGAGCCACTCCATCGCGGTGTGCGGGCCTCTCACTATCGCGGCCTCTCTTGTTGCGGAGCACAGGCTCCAGACGCGCAGGCTCAGTAGTTGTGGCTCACGGGCCTAGTTGCTCCGCGGCATGTGGGATCTTCCCAGACCAGGGCTGGAACCTGTGTCCCCTGCATTAGCAGGCAGATTCTCAACCACTGAGCCACCAGGGAAGCCCTGCGGTAATTTCTTATGGCAGCCCTAGGAAACTAATTCAATAGACATACTTGAAATTTTTCTCTACCACATTTTACACATTAGCAAGCTACTTAATCCTTCTGAACCTCAAGTTTTCAACTTCAAAGTAGATAAAATATGCAAAATGGTGTGCCACTATGGAAAATAGTATGGTGGTTGCTCAAAAAATTAAAAATAGAATTGCCTTAGGATCCAACAATTCCACTTATCCTCGAAACAAATGAACGCAGGGTCTTAAAGGGATATTTGTCCACCCATGTGCGTGGCAGTACTATTCACGATAGCCAAAAGGTAGAAGCTACTCGAGTGTCCATTGATGGATGAATGGATAAACAAAATGTGGTCTATACATACAATGGAATATTATTCAGCCTTAAAAAGGAAGGAAATTCTGACAAATGCTACAACATGGATGAACCTTAATAATATTACGTTAAGTAAAATAAGCCAGTTATAAAAGGACAAATACTATATGATTCCACTTATATGAGGTACCCAGAGTAGTCAGATTCAGAGACAGAAAGTAGAATGGTGGTGGCCAGGGGCTGGGGATAGTGGGGAATAGGGAGTTAGTGTTTAATAGGTACAGCGTTTCAGCTTGAAAGATGAAAAGATTGATTGTACAACGATGCGAACGTACTTGACACTACTGACCTGAGTATTTAAAAATGACTGGGGCTTCCCTGGTGGTGCAGTGGTTAAGAATCCGCCTGCCAATGCAGGGGACACGGGTTCAAGCACTTGTCCAGGGAGATCCCACATGCCGCGGAGCAACTAAGCCTGTGCGCCACGACTACTGAGCCTGCACTCTAGAGCCCGCAAGCCACAACTACTGAGCCCTCGTGCCGCAACTACTGAAGCCCATGCGCCTAGAGCCCATGCTCCGCAACAAGAGAAGCCACCGCAATGAGAAGCCTGCGCACCACAACGAAGAGTAGCCCCTGCTCACCGCAACTAGGGAAAGCCCACACGCAGCAACGAAGACCCAATGCAGCCAAAAATAAATAAATAAAATAAAATGATTAAGATGGTAAATTTTATGTTATGTGTACTTTACAATTCAAAAATGTAAAAATAGGTAAAATAATGCATTGAAATACATGAATACCATAAGTGCTTTTTTTTTTTTAGCTTTTGGCTTATTGTCAGCTAGTAATACATTTTAGCTATCACCATCATCATCACGATTATCATAATTTGATAAAAATTACTATTCACTCATAACTTTGAAAGAGTCTTAGAATTCTAAAAATAGAATATACATCATAAACCATCGGTCAATATCACATGTAATGGTGAAATCATAGAAGAATTCTTCTATTTTTATCCTAGAAGTCCCAGAAAAATAGTCAGGGATGTCTGCTGCCCTTGGCCAGGACAACCCAAGGTCTTAAGAGTAAAGAATTGATATAGTCAGCTAGCATGGTGAGAGAGAACGACCCAAAGTCAAATATTGTTATCCCGGAAGGCCCAGGTATGCAGGCAAGAAAGTTCATGATTCTCAAGCCAGGAAAGCTTAAGTATAATTAGCCACAAACATCTCAGTTATTTAGTTAGCAAAGGAGGTCCAAAGTTGTTGTTCAGGGAAACCCAAGTTAATTAGCTAAGAGCATCCAGATTCATTAGTCAAGAAGGTTGTTTTCAAGGATTGTCCACCACAGATAGAAGGAAAGTCCGATGTCACCAGTGAAGGTTATCAGTCTTTTGCTTGGACTCCGGTCCCCCAGGGCCCAGCCCTGCCTGTTTGGGAAGGAAACGGGCCACCTCTTCTCCTGTCTGTCCCCATGTCAGAGGCCTGAGCCATTTAGACTTTCACTGAGCCCACATTGACCCCCCTCTCCGGAACCAGTGGCCTTCAGCCCAGGACAAAAATGAACCAGAAGCGGAACTAGTGACAAAGAGGCTGTGGGGGTCAGAGGACCAGCGAGGGGACACAGGGAGGAGGGGATGCTGACACCTCAGTGGGAACTGACCCTGCCGGGGAGACCCTCTGTCTCATCTCAGTGTGTCTGAGCATCCAGTGAGGGCCTGGGGGCTGCTGGAGGCTCCCAAACAGGCCCAGACCCAGGCCATGGGGCAGCAGAGGCCCTGGGTGGCTGGACTGGCCAAGGCTACCGATGGGCCTCAGTCCCAGCCTGCAGGAGCCCAAGCCTATTCCTCCCGAAAGATGCAGTAACAGCTGATCAGTAAGACGGCGAGGAGGAAGATGAACAGAATAAGCAAGACCGCCAGCATGCTGATCATTCTTAGTGCGGGGACAGGGCTTGGAGATCCTGCGGGGCTCACCGGGCCAGCTGCTGACTTCCAGCCTAGACCCTGGGCATCACCTCCTTGGGACAATCTGTCTAGCCAGCTGAGACCCCATCTCCCCATCCCCCCCATCTCCAGGCTCCAGGAATCTCTCAGCCACTGTGAGGTCACAAACTCCAAGATGATGGAAGGTTGGCCTCCCAGACCACAGCCCAATCCTTTATAAATGTGACCAGTATGTTGAAAGAGGGACTTCTGGTATGTCATCATAAAAACATTTTTTTTTGCCTGTCTCTTTAAGCTTTCTAAGTGGAAGTGTCTTTTCCCTGCCCCTAGAAAAATATCAGGCAGCCATCAGTCTTCTGATCATTCTTAGGTAACAAGTCTTGTATTACTAAAAATGGGGAACATAGTTTTCATTCAATTATTTTAAATGTCCATCTCATGTATTAATCACGTTTTCAATGATCATTGATAGGTCAGACTTCTCTGCTCTCCACCAACTGGGGCCAAGCATAGGGTGGGTTGCTGTCTGCTGGGAGGGGATGGGAACCTTCTCTCCTTACTTATGCAAATGTGTTTCTCTTCACCAGGTTTCTGCCCACTCTCCCCAGCCCACCCCCACTCTCAATACCTCCAGAATCAGATGGAATGACGAGTGAGATGGGGGAACATTTCTCTCCAGGCTGGGCATGAAATTAATGCTGAGTATTCTCCCTCAGCCCTTATTTCAGGGGTTCTTCAGAGACCCTCCCTCCTGCTGCCCTTTTTAATGTACCCCCAGTGATGTGAACAGGCCCTCTTCTTGGAGTCCCCTCCCCCTAGCAGGCTCCCTGTAGGGCAGAACCTCTTGGGCAGCAGGTGGACAGTCCTATCCCAGATTTTACACCTGTTGAAGGAGACAATGAACTTTTGACTGAGGAGCGGGTTGGGCACTGGTCACCTGTGCTCCCCAACTCCAGGTGACATTTATCAAGTTCTCATGTGTTCCTGTTGAAGTTCCTGGTATGAGGATCACCAGAGAAAGGGGAAATTCCTCCTACTCTCCCTCTTGGGGGCAAGGTGGGGGGGGGACTATTTTAAGACACAGAGTCCATAATTCCCTCTCTTTTTCATGTCTAACACTGTACTGTTAAGACCCTCAAATTAGAAGAGAGAATTGAGTCACAAGTAACCATTTTCCAGTTATTTTCTTCCTAAATTCTGCATCTGGTCCAATGCCTTCTTTAGAAGGCCGCTGCCATGATAGCAGGTGGAACCTTCAAAGACTGCCAAGATTGAACCACCTTTTACCTACCACAACTGTGATTTGTTGTTGTTACGCGGTTCATTCCACTATCTTGGTGCCGCCTTGGTGCTTTGGCTGAAATGTCCATTTTAATAGCCTGTTACACTAACAGCAAACATCAGCCACGCCTCTTAGATGCCCAGCCTCCTCTAGGCACTGGGGATGCAGAAATGAACCAGCCTAGATCCCCTCCCTAGCATCATGGGTGCAAAGGGTACAGGAGATCATCTAGGTTGGAATTGTGGCTCTGCCCCTTCCCAGCTTTGGGAAGGCACCTTTCCCTTAATCTCCAGCTCAGAACAATGAGGCTTCCAACCTGAGTGTTGCAGGAGGCCCAGACCCCCCCCCCAGGATGTCCCAGGCTCATGGGTGGCGGGGGCCTGTGGTAGGGACATGCTCTCAGCCTCCTGCTTGCTGCTTTTCTCCTCTGGCTCTGAAGGGCTGATCAAAGCCAGGTGGCCCTAGACGTGTGCTGATATACAGCAGCCACGAGACACGTGCAGCCACATGCGGCACAGAGCACTGGAAACGTAGCCGGTCCCAACTGCAATGCGCTGTCGGTATAAAACAAGCACCGATTCCAAAGACTTTGAACAAAGGAAAAGAAATCGTAAATATCTTATTAATAAGTTAAAAATATTGATTACACACTGAAATGTAATATTTCGGTTATCTTGGGTTAAATAAAATATACTATTAAAATTAATTTCACCTTTTTGGGTACCTTTTTATTTTTTTTTAATTTTAAAAAAAATTTTTGGCCATACCGCATGCGGCATGTGGGATCTCAGTTCCCAAACCAGGGATGGAACTTGTGCCCCCTGCAGTGGAAGCATGGAGTCTTAACCACTGGACCGCCAGGGAAGTCCCTAAATTTTTTATTTTTAATTTGTTTATTTTTATTGAAGTAGAGTTGATTTACAATGTTGTGTTAATTTCTGCTGCTGTACAGCAAAGTGAATCAGTTATACACATATATACCTTGTTTTTTATAGTCTTTTCCATTATGGTTTATCCTAGGATACTGAATATAGTTCCCTGTGCTATGCAGTAGGACCTTGTTGTTTATATGTTCTGTACATTTGGTACCTTTTTAATGTGGCTCCTGGAAGGTTTAAAATTACACATGCGGCCGGCCGGCATTATGTTTCTACTGGATAGTGCTGCCTTAGGCTCTTCAAATACAGCACACTGTCTCTGCCTCATAAATAATTTCACGGTGTCCTCACAGTGACAGAAGCTCTGGGCTTTCGCAGAAATACCAAAGTATAGCAACTACCGTGCTTGGCCATAGGCTCTGTGCTGTGTTCCCGGTGTGCACTGTTTCACTTAATTCTCACAGCAACACTATTGGGGGAGGGGGGACCATGACTCTGCCCATTTCCAGAAAAGGAAAACTAAGGCCGGGCAAAGTTAGGTCACTTAGCCAAAGCCACAGGGAGAGTAAGGGCAAGAGCAGGAGGCAGCAGAGGACACTGGGGCTGTGTGCACACCTGACCCCTTTGTCCAGTGTCCGTCCCGCCACAGCATCCCACGGCCCCTCCTCATCACGGAGATCCCCAGTGTTCTCACAGTGTTAGAATCCCACGGGCTCCTCCCAGGTACAGAAGATGGAGTGTTCTCACCCTCAGAGACACTCCCCCCCATTTCCTTCTCCATTGCATCGGTCAGGCCTGGATTTCCACACTGTGCTGACTTAGTGAAGTGCCAGGAATCTGAAGTGGGGAGACGCTTGCTCGGACACAAGGGTGGGCTGTTTGCACTTGAGAATGTGGACCAAGTCAGTGGCAGGGTTGCCTCAGGTCTGAGAGATACACCCGGCCCAGGATGCAGGCAGTGTTAGTGCTTGTGGGATTAGGGGCTGTGAGCCCACCTCTCAAGCAAGCCTCTCTGCAGTGCCATCGGGAGTATGGGACCTCTGTCTGTCTTCTCTGGCACAATGCAAATCTGACCAGGTCCCTGAAATGCAAATTTGATCAAGTCCCTCTGCTTCAAGACTGCTTTTACTTTTAGGATGACGTTTTAGCAGAGCACCTGCCCACCTCTGTAGGCTTATCTCCTTGTCACCCTCATGTTCCAGTTTCAGGTCATCCGAACAATATTTTAGTCTGGTGATGTGTCCAAATAAGTATACGGCCAGAATTCATTCATTTGTTCAACTGTGCCAGCCACTAAACTGAGTACAATGGTCAATCGGACAAGATCCCTATTGTCCAAACTCAACACAATACATGAGTTCTTCAACCTAAATATCCATCAACAGATGAATGCATAAAGAAGATGTGGTACAGATACACAATGGAATACTACTCATCCATTAAAAAGAATGAAATAATGCCATTTGCAGCAACATGGATGGACCCGGAGATTGTCATACTGAGCGAAGTAAGTCAGACAAAGACAAATATCATAGGATATTGCTTACATGCGGAATCTTAAAAAAATGATCAAACAAACTTATTTACAAAACAGAAACACACTCACAGACTTAGAGGACGAATTTATGGTTACCAGCAGGAAAGGGTGGCAGGGGAGGTATAGATTGGGAGATTGGGATTGACATGTACACACTGCTATATTTAAAATGGATAACCAACAAGGACCTACTGTATAGCAGGGGTAACTCTGCCCAGTACTCTGTAATAACCTAAATGGGAAAAGAATTTGAAAAAGAATAGATATATGTATCTGCATAACTGAATCACTCTGCTGTACACCTGAAGCTAACACAACATTATTAATCAACTATACTCGGATATTAAAAAAAATAATAAAAAGAGCTTTCGCTAATTAAAGCTCCTCATGTGGAAGAGTCACCATTCCTACAAATTAATGACAAATCAGCGACAACAAACAGAACACAGAGAAAAGCAAAACAGGTGAGGGAATGTTATTTTCAAAATTTCAGACTGCTTCTGGAAATTACCAAGTCATCCCGACGCAGAACTCGGGCTCCGCTCCACCGGAGGTCGCTGCAGGACCGCGCGCGAGGGATCCGCTCCCGGCGACGCCGCTCTAGGCCGCAGGCCTGGCCTCTGCTGCAGTTCCGCCGCCGCTGCGCGGGTGGAGAAGGTTCCCGGCTCTGGTGGTTTCTGTTTCTCTTGGATCCACGCCATCTTCCAGCACCCGCGGACATCCGCACTTTCCCGCACTGTCTGCTGTGTCTCCGCCTCTGTCCCGCGCCGTCTCTCACGGCGCCCCGGGTGCGTTACTGCGGGGAGCGCTGGGCACGTGGTCTGCTCCGCCCCCCCCACCCTAAGGGGAAACTGAGGCCCGAGGGGGCGGGGAGCGCCGCGTGTCGACTTCTCGGCCCTCGTGTCTTCGACAAAGAGGCCTCGGGTCACCGCGCCACCGGCCGGCGCCGTCTCGGAGCCTCACCCGCCCCGTGGGGAGACTTGTGCCCGCTGATGTCGAGAGACCGGTCGGGTGACGTGTCGGCCCGAGGTCCCGCAGGGGGTCGTGCAGAGCCCGTGTGAACCTGGCCCGAGAGGCGCCAGAGCCCCTGATTCACTGCCCATCACCTCCGACTCCAGCGTTTCACGCCTCAAAGCCGCTCGTCGGTTACCGGCCAAATACTCTGGTGACCGTTAGCCCATTTCCCCTTAATAAGCTTTAAGGGAAAGTGTTGAAACGTCCATTTTCCAAACGGGTGTTTGAGCTTTAAAGTGAGGGCGCGCCAGGGCCCCCGAGGGGCAGAGTCTGGCTTCCTGTCCCTGCTTCGCACCGAAGCCCTTCCGCACCCGTTCCCTGGCCGGGCCCTGCGCTGCTGAAGACCCTCCCTCGAAGGGCTTTGCTGCGCCTGCCTCTGCCAGCGCCCCCTCCTCTCCTGCAGGACCCTGAGCCGCACTGCCTCTGCGCCCCACTGTGTCCAGGGGCTGAGCTGTCCCTTGGGCAAGTGCTGCTCCCGAGGGCCTTGAACTGGGGGCCGTGGCCTTCCTGCCCCGCCGCAGAGGGGGTGGTCCCTGGTCTCAGGTGGGGGTCTGGGAACTGACTTGCAAAGTCTTGTGCAGGAGGCTGGGGCTGGGTTTGGGGGCCAGAAAGGCCTGAGTTCAGATCCTGACGCAGCCCCTCGATAGCCGTGGAGCCTTGGGTGAGTTACTTCATTCTCCTGAGCTTTCCTCTCCTTCCACGGGGGAAACAACAAGCAGTCCGGGAGGGCAGAGGCCTGGTCTGTGCCTTTGAACCCCCAGTGCCTGGCAAGTGGTTAGTAGGTACTTAGTTGGTATTTCGGGGGTGGATGAGTACTTGAGGCATTTTCACGAGAAGCTGGTCGTCCTGTGGCCTCTGTTGATGAGGGGAGATGGAGTCTTTCCATGAAGTGAGGATAGCGTTGGGGTCCCGGGCTTGGCTGGGCAGCTTTCCCCTGCCTGGGCGGAGAGCCGGCTGTTAACATGGGCTCCTCTGCCTGGCTCTTCTTCTGCCCTTTGTTGCCCCTGCATTGGGAAGTGATCGTGGGCTGGCTGTGCCCTGGTCACTGGTAGTGCCGGCAGAGGAGTTGCTGAAAGCGTTTCCCCGTGTTTGGAGGGTTCACTCCCGTCCCTTCCAAACTCTGGAGCTGTCCCACACGGCCTTCCTCCCGCCGCCTTTTTATTATTTTACTTATGTATTATTACACACCGCACGGCTTGCTGGATCTTAGTTCCCTGACCAGGGATTGAACCAAGGCCATGGCAGTGAAAGCGCACGGAGTCCTAATCACTGTACTGCCAGGGAATCCCTCCACCACCTCTTTAGATGTCTCCTGGCACCTGGCGTCTGTTGAGTGCCCTCTGCCTGGCTTGGTGCTGGTTTCTCTGAGGCTTTAAAACAGGAGAGTGGGAGTGGGTCTTGCCACAGCTGTGGTCTTCTGACCCTGGTCTCCAGTCTCAGCAGCCCTGTGTTCTTTTCTGCCTCTGGATTTGAAGTGGTTACAGGCTGCCTGTGTCCTGGACATTGGTAATATGGGCCGAGGAAAAGTTGCAAGATTTTCCCCATGTTCAGGGGACCCATACTTGTCCCTTCCATGCAGGACAGGCTTCAGTGACTAGCAGTGACCAAGCATGAGGCAGTCTGAGGGTGGAGGGAGTCAGGCTATAGTGCGTTCATTGCCTGAGACCCGAATCCCCCCAGCACACGCTCCGTGTTTTCCTGTCGATGAGCATAATGGTGTCCTGCCGGTTCTCTAGTACTTGGGTTGTGTGCAGGCTGTGAGGCCAGAGGTGCTGGGTGCTGAGGTGTGGAGAGTGAGGGTGCAGTGGAGGCTTGGGCCCCCTTCTGCTCCTGAGAGCCTGGATGGAGGCTGCTGTGATGTTGAGAGGACAGAGATTCACATGCAGTGACCAGCCAAGTGCCCTTCTGTGAGCCTGAGCGAGAATTCTGTCAGGGGTTCAATCCTGGTGCCACTTACACACATTCCTTCAGTACCTAAGAGTTCTCAGTATTTCTGCCGGTTAGTCTTCTCTTCAGCTCTTGGCAGGGACTGGTGAATCATCGGGTGGTTCTGTCATCTCAGGCTGTACGTCTGGTCAGTGACCTGTCTGCTGGTCTGTTCCTAGGCCAGGCCGTTTCCCAGGATGCTGGCAGTGGCCTCCCTTCTCAGCTCTCTCACTGCCCTGCCCCTGCATTCGAAAGTGATCGTGGGCTGCCCATGCCCTGGTCATTGATAGTGCAGGGAGAGGAATTGCTGAAAGCCTTTCCCCGTGTTTGGAGGGTTCACTCCTGTCCCTTGCAAACTCTGGAGCTTTCGTACATGTCTTTCTTCCCACTGATTTGTGTTGCTTCCTGGTCCCTGGCGCTGTGTGCTCACTGAGTGCCCCTTTTCCCGAACAGGGCCCTGCCTCAGCAGTTCATGGGCTGGCAGTGGAGGGCTCCCCTCCGGAAGTTTTCTCTGATTCCCCATCGCACCCCTTCCTCATCCCACATCCTCAGCCCCGCCCCTCAGCACTGATCACACCTAGAAAGTGCTGATTGGCTGATCGTGCCCCTTATGCTGTAATCTTGAGGGCAGCGCCTCCTTGTTTTGTGTTGTGTCTGGTGCCTGATGCATAGCACCTGGACCAAAAAAAAACCCCGAAGAGGTGGAGATGACCCACCTGTTGTGAGGTGACAGGGCTCCTCCCATTGCAGAGTGTCAGGGAACCAAGCCCTCCAGCAAGCCAGCCTGCCGGGTCAGCCTCCTTTTGTACACTGGAATTGTTGTTTCTGTAATGAAAGGTAGACTTACTATAATCTGCCTTTAATCCTGGTCAAGAGCAGGGCCCGTGGTCCGCTGTGGGTGATTTTCTAGTGACCGACCTGGACAAAGCCCAGTATAGTTGAGGATGCATGTGTAAGTCGCCCTTATACTACGTAGCAGGCACGGGGCCCTCCCCCGACCTGTTACCCCTCCTGGTCTATTCTAGTCATTGCCAGGTAGCCACAGCCTGCAGACTGGTTAGCAGCAAATTGCTCACAGTTGGCACACAGGGTAACGTGGGTGTTATTCCTGTCGCAGATGACCTGCAGACCCCTTCCTAGGGCCAAATCGTCCTTGTTCCTGATACCGTAGTGTGGCCGTTCAGGTCCTGCAGTAACAGCCTGCCTTCGTGGGTGCTAGAAACTGCCAGCTGCTGTGCCAAGTGTTCCGTGTGTCCCCCAGGGCCTGCTGTGAGTGCCCGTTCACCGATTTTCCTTTGCAGCTGGGTCTGTGTGCACAGAGGCTCCACAGGAGGCGTCATCTTCGTGTCAGCCAGGCGCTAGGCCCTGGGGCCCCAGGTAAGGCTTTTGGACCTTTCTCTGGAATTTTGTGTTTTGTGTAAAGTCACGTGCGTGTTTTCTGGGGCTTGGGTGATCATGTAAGGGGAAGTGCGGTGACAGTAGCATCCTGCTGTGGGGCAGTCCCCCACATGCCTAGGGGAGGGCCCTGTAGAAACCTGCTTGGGTGAAGGGCTCCCCGGGGCATCTCCCTTCCGAGCCCTGGGGTGTCAGTGCAAGTACCGTTGTGATGGAGACCGGTCCCGCCTCTCATCCTGTCTAGCTCTGTGACCCCATCTCAGACTCCACATCTTCATCTGAAGAGCAAAGCTGGGGTAGCAGCAAAAGTTCTAAAAAACTTTTCATGGTGGTGCCATGACCACATGATCCTGATCTTTTTCAGCCCGAAAGCATTTCCAGTTTTTTATGCTGGAAGTGTCTTGACTCCCCCCTGGCAGGGAGGTTTTGTGGGGTCTTGGCAGGACACGACAGAAGCTGCTGGGACTCGGCTGGGCTGGGCTGCTCTCCCTGACCCAGGCCCCTGGCTCCAGCCTCCCGTCCTTCCTGGCTCTTTCTGTCCTTTTCTGCTCCTGCATCGAAATTGATCGTGGGCTGCCCGTGCCCTGGTCATCGATAGTGCAGGGACAGGAGTCGCTGAAAGACCTTTCCCCGTGTTTGAAGGGCCCAGTTGTCCCTTCCAAACCCTGGAGCTTTCACACACTAGCTTTTTGGTCCTGCCATTTCCTTCAGAGCACGGGCCTTTGCCGGCCCACATGTGATATGGTGACCGGGCTGGGCCCCGGGCTTGTGGAGGTTCACTTTGTCTTTGAAGTAAAGGAGCCTCCGGACAGAAACCAGTGCATACATTTGTATTTGGACCTCACACTGGAATAAGTTCAGATAATGCTGAAGGGCACATGGGAGAACTGTAAATCGTGGGTTCTGCTCTATGAACTTCACAGGAATGGAGGACAACCCATGATAATAGATTACTCAAGGCAGCCCATGACCGACATGCTTGTTTGTGTGTTGACTTTGCTCCTTTACTCTTTTTTTGGTTTTTTTCCCTTTACTGTTTCTTGAGCACAATGTGTATTGCTTCTCCAGGAGCCGCCAGTAGTGTCGAATATGTGGAGAAAGAAAAATAAAGGTGGGCCAGATGTAGGAGCAAAGAGGGGTCCTACCAACTCTGAATCATTCAGAAAGGTTCCATTCATCACGGTCTGCCAGAAGCCCGAGGAGTTTTCTTGTCAGTCACTGGTGAGAGAAGAGTGCCTTGACTCACCAACCTCTTTGTAGCCCCCGCTTTTAACCTGTGCTTTTATGGGTTCTCTTTTAAAAAGGGTGACCCCAGGTGTTCACTGGAGAAGAAATCCCAGGCCTGTGGGTCTGTGAGTCTGTATCTGTAGACTCAAGGCTTGCTTTCTGGTTCATGTTAGGATGTTGTGTGGCAGGAGGTGTCTCCCGCCATGTAGTCAGCCGTCAGCAGAGGCTGCCCTTCTGCCTTTCTGCGCTGCAGATGTGTTGGGTGGAGGCCGCAACCCTGCACCGGCGCCTTCGCTTAGTAGACTCCGCAGGGGCAACGTGGTGCTCCCAAGAGGCGTGTCTGGCTCCCAGACAACAGGTGAGGTGGGGTCCCACTCACCCCCCACTTTTGGCCTGAGGGCTCCTTTTCTTCCATCTACATTCGAGTTTCTCCGGTTTGATCCTGTTTTGCCAGATGTTTTTGTTCTCATCTCATGATGACGTGAAGGTAGTGAGACTAATATATGTGAACCACCCGGTCCTCGGTAGCCGTCTAACAAATCTGAGACTTCCCTTGTCTTTCAAACCTGCCCTCTGCCCCTTCGCATCAGAGGCTTGTCCTGTCCCACAGCCTAGTCCCTGGTCCTGGGGCTCCTCAGCCAGCCTGGAGGATTTAATGGCTGATGGTGACCATTTTGAAAAGACTTTATCTCCACCCCATCCCCCCCCATCCCAGACCTGGCACTTTAAACCTCTGGGTGCAAAGTCCCACACGTTGAGTTGGGGGTCACTTGTGTAGTGTCCTCAAGCGTTAATGATATTTTCTCATTTATCCTTCAAATGGGCCTGGCAGTCTTGATTTTCACCCATCTGGGCACCTAATGAGTCTTTCTGGAAGTTTCTCTTTCATTTGCCTTGCTTGGGTGGGCATATTAAGTGGGTCTTTGCAGAATAGGATGACAGCTACTGGGGCCTTGGGATGGACTGGGCAGAGAAGTAATGACGGTGGTGGGACAACTGCTGAGGACGGTGGTCCATCCTTTGATCAAGATGCAGTGGGAACTTGGTGTCAAAGTCTCTGACAGTGAGCTCAGACTGAGCTCTGGTGTATCTGGCCAGTTGCCTTGATCGGGAACTGCTTGAAAGAAAATTGTTTATTCTAAAAACCGAACCTTTGAGGTGTTTTCCTTTATTATCCCGTCTATTCTGGTGATATCTAAGGTCAGTTTTTTTTGTTTGTTTGTTTTTAATATTTATTTATTTGGCTGTGGTGGGTCTTAGTTGGCGGCATGTGGGATCTAGTTCCCTGACCAGGGATCGAACCCGGGCCCTCTGCATTGGGGAGCGTGGAGTCTTAGCCTCTGGACCACCAGGGAAGTCCTATTCTGGTGATACCTAGTAGGGCCTAGTCGATTGGGACCCTCTCAGTGATGTTACTTGGGGAGAAGATGGTGCTGGAGATTAAATGCTTGTATGGTTCTTCTCCCTCCTAGGTCAGCGTTAGATCTGGAGATCGTTGAGGAGGTCCCAAGGCCATGAGTCAGTGACTTTGGGGTGACTTGGGATCTGGCATTGCTGGTATTTCTCCCCAAGGTGAGTTAATGCCACGGGCTGGGAACCCACCGCCAGAGGGTTGGCTGGTTTGAGTTTATGCAAATGGGAACTCCCAGCCGTTGGTCTCGCCTGTCCTTTCTTGTAGATTCCTTTTGTTCGTGGACACCAGCGGGGCAGAGAGTGGAGAGTGCAGTCCACACATGAAGAGCTCCCCGCCGCCTGCTCGGAGTGTCATGGGAGAACTGTTCACTCAGCACGAGAAATCAGGGCAAAGCGCTGGGACTGGGGGGCTTGGGGTCCCCTTCAGCTGGCTCTGAGTCCCGACAGTAGTGCGCTTGGACGCCGTGGACGGGGAAGGCCGGCCCCCGTCCCTCTGCCGTGCCTGCGTGGCTTCAGTGACCGAGAGTTTTTCTCTTGAGTTGGCAGCTGTTCATCTTCATCACTTTTCTCTCCACGCATCCGTTCAATAAACCGTATGCACCCACCCCGCCTGTGTTTTAAGTCAGTAACAAGCCACGTGCCAGCGAGGCTGGGCAGGGAGAAAGTGGGTCACAGGCCAAATCCTGTTTTCACTCTGAGCCTTTCCGTCCTGCTCCTGAGGCTTGGCACACGGGCTGTTGTTTGAGGTGTTCTGTTAGGACGGGGGTGAACAAACGCTGGTGGTTGGCTCAGGTTAGGACCTGTGAGAGTTGAGGGCGTCGAGGAACAGTCAGGCCAGGGCTTGGGAAGGGTGATGGGGACCGGAGTGAGACAGGTGCTGATGGCATTGGGGAAGCTGTGGGTGCCTGTCTCATGAGTACGTACCTGCTTGTGTGACCAACTGGCCTAGTTTGCCTGGAATTGAGGGGTTTCTCAGACATGGGACTTCTATTGCCAAAACCAGGAAAGTCCTGGGCAAACTGGAACAAGTTGGTCAGCTTATCTGGGTGTAAAATACATGGTGTCAACTTGAGAGGACAGGTTACTGAGTAAAGGTGAGAATGGTGAACGTGGAGCTGCCATTGGTGGACTCAGTCTTTTGGAGATAATTGGGGTAAAATCAACAGTTGCACTGAGGACATGTATGTGAACTTTTTAATATCCATTTTATAGATGGAGGAGTCTACATGAGGAAGTATGTCCCAAAGGCTGTGATGAAAGGCTCTACTTAATTGTCCAGTTTCTGCATTTGGAATTGAAACCACCTTGGCTGAGCTGAGGCAGGATTCAGGCTGTCAGGCCTGCCTGGTGGCTTTGAGACCCTGAAGGTCTGTGCAGGGGCAGGCATTCTTCATGGCTGAAATGTTCTGCCCTGCTAGCCATTCTTCATGGCTGAAATGTTCTGCCCCGCTAGCCATTCTTCATGGCTGAAATGTTCTGCCCCGCTAGCCATTCTTCATGGCTGAAATGTTCTGCCCCGCTAGCCAGTTCCTGGTAGAGGCATCCAGAAGCGGGAAGTCCTTTTTCTGTCTCACTCCAAGGACTATCCTCTGACTTCTGTTTGCCACCTTTATTCAGCTGGGTGTAGCTGCCTGGAAAGATGCGAAGAGAAGGAGTCTGGGTCCACTGGAGATAGCTGTGACTGAGCGTGACGTTTGCTGCCATGCAGCAGCAGCAGCAGCAGGACACAGGCCAGTCCTTGACAAGTGTTCCTGGGGACACCGGGCACTGGTCATCGTGCCAGCCCTGTTCTACCGCAGTGTGTGAAGCAGGAGCCATCCCAGGTCTGGAGGGCCTGAGGAGATCTGAGGAGGGCATTCATCCAAGGTGACCCAGGAACCAGGCTTAAGGTCAGTAAGGCACAAACCTTGGCTGGGAAACTCGGCCTCACTGGAGCAGCTGGTGGGAGATTAACCAGACATCATACTAGACATAGGGGTACAATGGTGAATAAGTTTGTGCCCTAAAAGGGGTCACCAATAAGTATATAGATAATGTCTCCACACACCAAACGTTACAGGACACGCACTGCTGGGCACTGTAGGTATTGGGGATGCAGCTTTAAACAAAACGGGGTGCCTCCTGGAGCTTGTTTAGAACTGCTGTCCATTATGGCAAGCCAGCAGACACTTGTGGCTATTTTAATGGATTTAAATAAAACGTTTAAAATTCAGGTCTTCAGTTTTATCAGCCACATTTCAAGTGCTCAGTAGCCACAAGTAGCTGCGGGGTTGGACAGTGCAGATACATAGAATATTCCCATCACTGCAGGAAGTTCAGACAGCACCAGTCTAGAAAATAAGGAGTTGAATTCCATGAAAGGAGTTGCTGGGACACCTTTACAGAAAGGCTGTCATTTGAGGAGCCCAAAGAGGGCTGCTGTGCCTGGCGCTGCATTCCTGTGATTATGAGTGGGGGTGGGGTTGGGTAAATCGGGGGCATCAGCCTGGAGGGGGCGTGAGAGCACTGGCTTCTGAGTCACAGACCTGGGGTCTAACCCAGCAGGGTGACATAATGTGAGTTTCCATCACCTGACCTCCATTTCCCCTTGTGAAATGAGAACCACACCTCCACAGGAATATGGTGAGGTAAGGATTAAACAGACTTGTATGTGGAAGCCTGTGTAGGGTGTGGCTTCAGAAAGTGTTCAATAACTGATAGCTATTATTATTTATTGAAGTTTCCTCTTCAATTTTTTTTTTGTCTTTTTTCGGCCTTGAGGCTTTCAGGGTATAGCCTGTAATGCTGAAGTTTCCAGGAAAGCAAAAATAGTTCCCCTCCTTTTACAACTTAAGATATGTATAATGCAATGATTAATAAATATCTAGAAACATATACCCCCAAATTAGAGGATATATGCTTTTCTCAAGCACCTACATTTACAAATACTTTTTATGTTCCAGATTACAAAACAAGTCACAAATACCAAAGAATCAGTTATACAGATTACATTTGTATCATACTACAATATAATTAAGGACATTAACAACAAAAATGGGTTTGGAAAAATCCAATATTTGGAAAATTTAAAACGTTTAAAAATAACTCATCAAAGATGAAACCATAGGGGAATTACAAAATACTTAGAACTGAATGATAATGAAAATTTCTACATGCCAGTACTTGTGAGCTGTAGCTAAAGTAATTCTGAAGAAGTTTATGCCTCACGTGCTTATGTTAGAAGAAAGGCTGAATAATTTTTATTAATAAGTAATAAAAAATAGAAGTAATGATAAAAATTAGAGCAGAAACTAAAGCAGAAGGCAAAAATACAACAACGATCAACATGGCTAACAGTTGGTTCTTTGAAAAGTCATGAAACTGATGAAGAAAAATAATTTCAGGAAGGGAATAGGACATAGGACAGAACTGGGATTTAAAAAAATACAGATTACTTTTCGCCTATAAAAATTTAAACTTTGGGCTTCCCTGGTGGCGCAGTGGTTGAGAGTCTGCCTGCCAATGCAGGGGACACGGGTTCGAGCCCTGGTCTGGGAAGAAGATCCCACATGCCGCGGAGCAAATGGGCCCGTGAGCCACAATTACTGAGCCTGCGCGTCTGGAGCCTGTGCTCCGCAACAAGAGAGGCCGCGATAGTGAGAGGCCCGCGCACCGCGATGAAGAGTGGCCCCCGCTTGCCACAACTAGAGGAAGCCCTTGCACAGAAACGAAGACCCAACACAGCCAAAAATAAATTTAAAAAATAAATAAAAAATAATCAGGTACTTATTAAAAAAAAATAAAAAAATTAAACTTTGGGAATTCCCTGGCGGTCCAGTGGTTAGGACTCGGCACTTTCACTGCTGAGGGCCGGGGTTCAATCCTTGGTCGGAGAACTAAGATCCCGCAAGCTGCATGGCGTGGCCAAAAACAAAAATTAAGCTTTGACAAAATGAGCACATTTCTAGAAAACATCCAAAAAAATTGCCTCAAGGAGAAGGAAAACTTGAATAGTCTGATAAAACCCATCTGATAAAGACCACAAGGGAACAATAAAGTCAGATTTATTCGCCTGTTGCAACATAAACTTTTTTGGTCACTGTTAAAGTGTGACTTTCTCACAAGAGGAATTTTTGATCCTTTCTTGAATAGACATACAATGACCAAAACATATGTCCCATTGTTAAGGGACAATTGAATGCAGTCCATTTGGGGGAGGTTGAAGGGACCCTGAGGCTCTGGCTTCAGACTGTCCGTAGTTTTGTCAGAATTTGGTTGTAGACAGGACATGCATGAGAAACATCATTGGTCAGGCCTTTAAAATCTTCCCACCAATGTTGGCTTTTGCTTACAAGAACTTTCTGATCAAGTCTATTTTCTGCATAAACCCAGTCAAGCTGGATGTCTGTCAACTATAATCCAAAGCATCATCGATTCTTTTTCTAAGCTTGTCAGGTATGATGCTTCTTATTAGGGTATCCTATGATGGGCCCAGCCCTGGCATGAGGCCCAGCAGGTGTTGTACTTCTTCAGGAAGACTTGCCCGCTTGTGGTGCTGGCCTAGCTAACCCAGGAGTCCAGAAGGCAAGGGGACCAGCTGAACCGTTTAAATAAGTGTGTGTCAGCCGTCACTCCCAGCTCCCAGACAACGATCTGTTCTCAGAGACTCAGCCTTGTTTGTCAATCTGCCTACATGTCTGCTGACATTAAAAATAAAACAGTAGGCATGCCTCCTGCCAGTGGGAGAAGTGTGTGTGTGTGGTGTGTGGTGTGTGAAGTGGGCCTTTGTGGTTGGAGGGGACATGTTTCTACCCTGAAAATCCAGGAAAGTAGGCAGGGTTGTCCAATGACCTTGGTCAGGAAAACCCATGAGAAACTGGGGAGCCTATTGCTGCCAAAAGATGCAGAAACAGAGAAGGAGGGGCCAAGGAGACTGGAAAGTTTTTATAATAAGTTTTTTTCAAACAGCCCATGATTAGAGCAGTAGATTGGATAGAGTAATCTGCAGGAAAAATCGTAACTTTCTTTGCTAACTAACCAAGCATTCCAGGATACTATTTGGCGTTGGTTCATTATCTTTCACCATCCTTGCCAAAAATCTCACGTCTTTACTCTTTGGTACCTCGGTTTTCCTGGCCAAGGTCATCAGACGTCCCTGGCTAATTCCCTAGGCCTTCCAAGATAAAAACAGAACACCTCTATGATTTCACCAGAAGAATGACATTGGTTGATGGTTTAAGATAGACTTTTTTTAAAATTAAAAAGTGTCGGGCTTCCCTGGTGGCGCAGTGGTTGAGAGTCTGCCTGCCAATGCCGAGGTTACGGGTTCGAGCCCTGGTCTGGGAGGATCCCACATGCCGCGGAGCAACTGGGCCCGTGAGCCACAATTACTGAGCCTGCGCGTCTGGAGCCTGTGCTCCGCAACAAGAGAGGCCGCGATAGTGAGAGGCCCGCGCGCCGCGATGAAGACTGGCCCCCGCTTGCCGCAACTAGAGAAAGCCCTCGCACAGAAACGAAGACCCAACACAGCCATAAAAATAAATAAATAAATAAACCCAAAGTTAAAAAAAAAAGAAGTGTCATCCTACTAGTATATTAAGGAATTTTTAATAAGTAAGAATGGATGATGACAACTATAATTTATCGATCTAGCTTAGTGTGAGCCAAGAATTGCCCTGAGCAGTTTATATACCTTATTTCAATATATTTGCAGATATAGATGCAGAACGTTGCATTCCCAGCTGGCCAATGAGAGAGCGGGCTACTTTGACAGGTGGCAGGCTACTGGATGCAGGGCACATAGAGACACAGGCCTCTTCAGGGGTGGACAGATGTGACAGACTCTTGAGCTTCTATTGGCCCCTTCGAGAGCCCTCTTTCATCCACCATCCAAAGAAGCCTGGGCTGGGACATGCAGTGTTTATATCCAAGGACTCATCCCCGAGGACCACCATCTCCCCCACTTTCTCTTTTCCCAGCCAGTTTCGCTGCTCTTACCTCTTGGTCATAAAAGGCAGATGGTGAGGCCAGTTGGAGAAGGCCCTGGCATCGGAGGAACCCACTAGGTTCACAAGCAGCGACTGTCCCAAGCCCTCCTTCCATCAAGGTCACCCAGCAAGTCAGTGACCTAACCTGACCAGGACCCAAATTTGCTAACTCCAGGTGCTCTCCACGGTGCCACCCGGAATGCTCCTCCTCCCTTGGCCTAACTCCTTGTGCTTTGGGAGTCAACATAGCCCTCACCTCCTGCAAGTCTAGACTGACCTCTAAGTCAGGTTCAGTGCCTCCTCCTAGCTCCTGCAGCCCTCGAGTCCCCACAGTTTTCTTCCGCTGTGGCATTTATCTGTTGTCATTTACACGTCTGCCTTCCCAACAAAGTGTGAACTCCATGAGGGCAAGGATCATGCATTGCCAGTCCCCCAGCCACTACAGAAGAGAGGCTCACCTTGTCGAAGGAATGAAGGAATGAATGAATAAATGAACAAATCATGAATCCTACAGAAAGGGTAGAATTCAGCTTTTGCATGGGGCAGTCAGTAGCAGCTATTCTTACCATCGAGAGAGGGGTATATGATGTGGAGCGCATAGTAATTGTGGATGGATTCCATCAAATTCATCTGGAGCAGAGGAGGGGCCAGAGCAAAGGAATCAAGTAAGACATGAATAAAAACAAATCCAAGGGAAGAACATCTGACTCCCCACTCTGGAAACATCAACCTGTCACCCCATTTAAAAAACAGGTTGACAATGACCATCACCATGACACAATAAACAGCTCCTTACTCACAATCCCCAAATCCCAAATCTGTGAACTTCATTCCCCATAAGGGCCTGCAAGCTTATTTTATGGCAAACATGACCTGAACTGTCATGGGACTATTTAGTGTTTTTTTTTTATTCTACTTTATGTGAATGTTTTAACATTTTGCTGCAAAATTATGAAATGTGTTTTGATTATAGAATGCTGCCCCAGGTCCTGCTGGAAGTGTTTTATAACACAGGGGCCATGCCTCATATTACCTCTCAAAAATTTCCAATTCTGAAACCAATCAGTCCCAAGGGCTTTAGAGAAGGGATTGTGCACCTGGGCACTATTATTACAATAGTGACATATATTGAGAGCTTAATATGTGTGAGGCACTTGATCAAAGGGTCTTACTGAATTCATTGCTCATCTCAAATTACAGCTCCCATTTGAGGTAGATGCTATTATCATTCCCATTTTATAGTCAAGGAAGCTGAGGCTCAGGAAGGTTAAGGGATTTGCCCAAGGTCACACAGCTAGCAAGTGGCAGAGCTGATAGAAGAGCCCAGACCTATTTTCCTCCAAAGCTCATGCTCTTAATCTTCATGTCCTGTTGCCCCTTTAGCCCTTCTTGGATGGTTAACTTTCAGACATGGTATCCCATTTCCTGCAAGACTACAGTGCGTCTTTATCTGGGACCACGTCGCTTCTCCTGGAACCCTTCCATGAAGCTTCTTCCCATGAAGCCCTGCTTGGAGAGGACATTCAAGAAATGCTGAAGGAAAACAACTCACATTGAAGAAACCGATGTTGGAGTGCTTCAGTTCCAATTTCAGCTCACTGTGCAGAGAAAGAAAGAAGCACTTGTCACTACGGACCATGGCTGATACTTTCTCCAAGGTCACCCCAGTGGGGTGTGTGGTGCTTAAGGGCACAGGCATTTCTGGGGGCTGGATACCCAAGGGTTCCTCTGCAATGTGGTGCTTGTGGATTTAAGGCTTTAAGCATGCATTGTGATTTAAGAAGTGACATTGTTCAAAATAATGTTTGCTGAGCCTCTTTGATAAATTGAAGAAGTTAGGATGATATAAATACTACCTGGAAAAAGTGGAATACAAAAAGTAATGTACGCCTCCAATGATATAAAAATGTATTAAAAAAGACTGGGGACTTCCCTGGTGGCACGGTGGTTAAGAATCCGCCTGCCAATGCAGGGGACACAGGTTTGAGCCCTGGTCTGGGAAGATCCTACATGCCACAGAGGAACTAAGCCCACGCGCCACAACTACTGAGCCTGTGCTCTAGAGCCCGCGAGCCACAACTACTGAGCCTGCGTGCCTCAACTACTGAAGCCCACGTGCCTAGAGCCCGTGCTCTTCAACAAGAGAAGCCACAGCAATGAGAAGCCCGTGCACTACAACGAAGAGTAGCCCCCGCTCACCATAACTAGAGAAAGCCCATGCACAGCAATGAAGACCCAACACAGCCAAAAATAAATAAATAAATAAATAAATAAATAAATAAATAAATAAATAAATAAATTAAAAAAAAAAGACTGGAAGAAAACATGAAACAATTAATGGTGATAATCTCCGTGTGGCAAAGTGATGGGTGATTTTGTTTGTTTTTCAATACTTTTGTAATTTCCAATTTTTTCTTGCCATGAGCATGCAATACTTTTATAATATGGCAATAGACAATAAAAATGGAAAAAAGAGGCACCACAAATGATGCTGGCATGCCGATTGCTGTCACTATAAAAGCCGAGTCCCAATTCCCCCCATTGATCTCCTTCCTGATGGACTTTCACTTCGTTGCTGACCTGGTTCCCTTGTTCAGGAATTCTAATTACCCTGGACAGATCTCTTGGCTTTCCGCTCATGGGGCAGAGGAGTATCATTGATTCCCTGGTAAAATCATTGTGTGAGATTTCTCACAAAGCCTCCTTACTTTGTGGTCTCCTCATAGTCTAAGCCCTTGGCTGTCTTCCCTGACACTGCAGAGACCCCCAAGCCACATGCGTAAACTCAAATTCCAGGACCTCCAAAAGCCCCAAATGCTCATAATTACCTTTTCTTTTTTAAAGATCCCTTAAGGAGATGTTTGTTTTAACAGGATCCGGGCATTCTATTAGCCAACAGCATCTAACCCTGAGACCAGGAATTCATTCCTCTGGTCAACCCATTGCACCTGTACCTCAGCAGGGAGCAGCGCCCAGAGTGGATGAGATGTGGGGCACAGGTAAAGGCTCTGGACAGAGGACACCGCTAGGACAAGTGCCAAACCGTCCCATCCTCTCCCCTCCCCCCACCCATGGCCTCTTACCTTCCTGTGGTCAATGAACCAACGATCCTGCTGGAGTTCACATTGATGGTGATGGAGATGTTGGTTCTCTAGAAAAGCAAAAGAGGATGACCCAGACTCTCAGCCCATGAAGGCATCCTGTTGGGTCCAAGTCCAGGAGACAAATCTCCAGAAATATTGGAGATACATACTACAGCCAGATGTGGGACAGATGAGTGAAGAGCAGCTACCCAAGGATTATGGACTGAGGATGCAGGATGTTGGTGGCTCCACAGCTGACGTTATGAGAGGTGAGCTGAGGTTTCAGAGGTCTCCACTTTCATGGAAGCATCAAGAAAGGGGAAGAAGTCCAAACTAAAGATACAGAGCATTTGAATGGGGAGATCATCCACTTATAAGCAGGCTACCAAGGGAAGTTCAGAGAGTCCCCGAGCCCTAAGGACATCTAAAGACACCAGTAATTGACATCTGTGTTTAATGATGAAGCTTGACCTGTTACAGGGGTGGGGTTGAACCAGGTGATTGGATTTGGAGGCCCTGTAAAGCCTGTCCCATCTATGATGGTTAGCTGTTCTACCTGAGTCCACTTCCTCTTTCCAGGAGGTGAGATCTTACCTGCAACACTTGAATGAATGCCTGTGGCAGCAACACTGAACAGCTCCACTCTGAAACCTAATTGATGTCCCAAAGGCTTGTGGAAGGAAAAAGGGAACATTATTTGTGTTCCAGCCAAAGGACAGAAAAAGGCTGGCTTCTGCTCAGGTATAGACAAGGTCATTATCAGTTTGAACAGTGGCCAAGAAGTATTGAGGATGAACAAGGAAGGTCCTGTGGCAGAGCCTGCTACATGTTTTCTAAGACACCGAGCTGGACTATATTTCCCAGCCGCCTTTCAAGTTAGGTATGGCCATGTGACTGAGTTCTGGCCAATGGAATGTGGGCATAAATGTGCATTACTTCCAGACTTTGTCTTGGATTTCCCAGTCTCCAGAACCGTGAGAAATAAATTTCTGTTGTTTAAGCCACCCAGTCTATGATATTTTGTTATGGGAGCCTGAGCACTTGAAAAATATTGTGTCACTTTCTTTTGGCCCCCATGGTTTCTGATGAAAAACATACTGCCATTGGAAGAGTTTTTCCCTTATAGATAAGGTGTCATTTTTCTCTGGCTGCTTTCAAGATTTTTTCTTTACCCTTAATTTTCATAAATTTAATTATTATGTGTCTTGGCATAGATTTCTTTGGGTTTATCCAGTTTGGAATGTGCTCAGCTTCTTGAATCTGTAGATTTGTGTCTCTTGCTAAATTTGGGAAGTTTTCAGCCATTATTTCTTTGAGGACTTTTTCAGCCCCTCCTACTTTCTCCTCTCCTGAGACTCTGATGACCTGAATGTTAGATCTTTTGTTATAGTCCCACAGGTCTCTGAGGCTCTTTCCATTCTTTTTCTTCAGTCTATTTTTCCTCTGTAGTTCAGATTAAGTGATTTCTACTTTTCTATCTTCTAGTTCACTTATTCTTTCTCTGTTCCACTGACACCACCCCACCCCAGGAGGGGTGTTGGGGCACTTGTTACAGCTTCATGAGAGTGGAAGTCTAAGCTTTCCAATCAGTGTTTGCTGGCAGGGGTGGGGTTAGGGCTACATTTCTTTTTCTCTGGTGTTTGGCTGCAGTAGAGGAATTATTGTCTAAAAGTTTTCTATCTTACTAGGCTTCCCTTTTTCTGGTTCTTTGGGTGGAGAAAGGAGGTGTTGTTGTTGTCATTGTTGTTATTGTTTTTGTCTGTGCCTGTTGGCATTTCTGGGTCGCTGACGTATTCAGCCCCAAATTGGGATATGCAGGAGGGCAAAATAAAACTCAGAGAGCTCATGGTTATGTTGTTGCATAAGTCCTGAGGTCCCTAGCTAATCTGCCTTCTTATTTCTGCCTTGCAGAGTCTTCTTATGTTTGTTTTATACATAATGAGTTTTCAGTTGTACTTAGCAGGGGGCATAGGGAAATGTACATCTCCTCCATCTTCCCAGAAGTGCTCTGCCCATTTTTAAATTGGGTTGTCTTTTTTATTACTGAGTTGTAAGAATTCTTTAACTATTTCGGATAGAAATCCCTTATCAGATATATGATTTGCAAATATTCTCTCCATTCTGCGGGTCATCTTTTCACTTTCTCAAATGGTGCCCTTTGAAGCACAAGTTTTTCATTTTGATGAAGTCCAATTTAGCTGTTTTTTATCTTGTTGCTTGTGGTTTTGAGGCGTATCTAAGAAGGCTTTGCCTAACCCAGGGTCATGAAAATTTACTATCTTTTTTCTAAGAGTTTTATAGTTTTAGCTCTCACATTTATTTCTATGATCCATTTGGAGTTAATTTTTGTGTATGGTATAAGGAAGGGGTCCAGTTTCATTCTTTTGCATGTGAATATCCAGTTGCCCCAGCACCATTTCTTAAATGTTCATTCTTCCACATTTAACTGTCTTGGTCTCCTTATTGAAAATCAACTGACTTATAATTATGATAATTTATTTCTGGATTCTCAATTCTATTCCATCAATTTATACCAGTACCACAGTGTCTGATTACTATAGCCTTATAGTAACTTTTGAAATAGGGAAGTATGAGTTCTACAACTTAATTTTTCATTTTCAAGATTGTTTTGTCTGGGACTTCCCTGGTGGCGCAGCGGTTAAAATCTGCCTTTCAATGCAGGGGACACGGGTTCGAGCCCTGATCTGGGAAGATCCCACATGCCGCAGAGCAACTAAGCCCGTGTGCCACAACTACTGAGCCTGTGCTCTAGAGCCCGCGAGCCACAACTACTGAGCCCACGTGCCACAACTACTGAAGCCTGTGCACCTAGAGCCCGTGCTCCACAACAAGAGAAGCCACTGCAATGAGAAACCCGCGCACCACAGTGAAGAGTACCGCAGCTAGAGAAAGCCCACGTGCAGCAATGAAGAGCCAACGCAGCCAAAAATAAATAAATAAATTAATTAATTAATTTAAAAAAATTGTTTTGGCTATTCTGGGCCCCTTGAATTTACAAATGAATTTTAGGATCAGCTGGCAAAAGACCCAGCTGGGATTTTTTTTTTTAAAGGAATTCCTTTTTTAAAAAAATTTTATTATTTATTTATTTTTAGCTGTGTTGGGTCTTCGTTTCTGTGCAAGGGCTTTCTCTAGTTGTGGCAAGCAGGGGCCACTCTTCATCGCGGTGCGCGGGCCTCTCACTGTCGCGGCCTCTCTTGTTGCAGAGCACAGGCTCCAGACGCGCAGGCTCAGTAGTTGTGGCTCACGGGCCTAGTTGCTCCGTGGCATGTGGGATATTCCCAGACCAGGGCTCGAACCCGTGTCCCCTGCGTTGGCAGGCAGATTCTCAACCACTGTGTCACCAGGGAAGCCCCCAGCTGGGATTTTGATAGGGATTGTGTCGAATCTGTAAATAAATTTGAAGAGTATTGCTATTTTACAAGTTCTTTAAATTTTATACCTTCTTTAAAAAGGTAATTTGATGATTTTTATTTATAACAATTTAAATAAGTTTATGCCTTAAATTAAACAAATTTTTATAGTAAATGTAACGGTGAGAAAGCTAAAATTTTCCACCTCAGCTGGAGTAAATGACTTTTAAGGTTTCTTGCAACTCTGCCAGTGTATGATTTGATTACCTGTGGCCTCAGGAAGGCTGGCTGTTCAGACCAGGAACGCAAGACCCACTCACCACGCTCCAGAAACAAATAGCCTCCAGAATCTATCAGCTGCGTAGTCTCCCAGTCCTTCAGCTGAGCGAGGGGCTTCCACCCATGGCAAACATGACCCTTTATTGCCCTGGCCAGGTTCAGACTTACCGCCCTGAGTTGGAAGAGGGGCTTGCGGCCAGAGGAGTTGGGCAGGAAAGCGAAGGCTTGGATGTCCATCACTGGCACGAGGGTCACATTTCCGGGGGTGAACATCAGGAATGGAGCTGATTGAGGTGACGTCTCAAACTCTAGCTCCATATTGGGGTACAATCTGGCCAGCTGGAAAAAGAGGGCAGAGACTTGGGGAGGACAGGAGATGGACAGAGGGACCCTGAGCTGTATCGGAGATGGTCAGATGGGCAGAGCTCCAAGACTCAAATCTTCAAGGGCCCTAAAATGGTAGTAGAAGATCACAGGATGGTGGGAATTATATTTTTCAGAACTCCTTTTCAGTGGGCTTTATGCTTGGAAAGGGCACTTTGATAAAGTATCTGGGATGGGTGAGACACCCCGGTGGGCATCCTCCAATAACAGTGGATGGTCACCATACTGCATCCTACGTAGGCCAGCTTGTGTTGACTAGTGTGCAAGTTTGGGGCCAGAGCTGAATTGCCTGGTTCAAAAAAGAGGAGGCTGAGAGCTCTTTTCCACTTTGCTCCTGCCACTTTTCAGCTCTGTTCTACATAAACATCAAACAAATAATCAATTATTGGTCTAGCCCCCAATTATTAGCCTGCCCTATGTACCCCTATTTGCATCCTGGAAGGAGCCTGTGTATTTGCACTGGTTGAGTGTTACCTCCCACTTGACCTCCCAGCAACCCAGTGGGGCAGGTAGTAGAGTCGTTCCCATTTGACAGATGAAGAAACTGAGACCCAACAAGATCAAGTTCCCAAGACAGGAAACAGCAGACCCTGGATTCAAACCCAGGTGATCTGAATCCAGATCCTGTGTCTTTATGCCACAAGGAGTCAGAGAATGATGGGAATTTTGTACCAAAAAAAAAAAAAAATCATTTAATAACTTCTGTTTTTATCCACTATGCTAGTAAGTAAGCTGTTTGTCTGGAGAAAGTTTATGCACCATTCATAGATGTCCACATACAATCTCCACATTTGGCCCACGTCAGTAGGCTTGTCTTGTCCTCTGTGATGAGCGGGCAGAGGTCTTACCTGAGGAATGATGGCCCGGAATGAGCTGGTGTGCAGCTGGATTGGAAAGTTCAAGGGAATCTGCAGCAGACGAAGCAGGAAGCTACTTGAGAAGCAGGACAGCAGAGTAGTTAGAGGGGTGGACTTGGAGGTCAGGCAGCTTGGGCTCAGATACTGCTTCTACCATTTTTTGGCTGACTGATGGTTGATAAACTTTGTTAGGTTCTGCACCTCGAAAACAAGGATGAATGTAATAGCAAATTGTACAGGGTGTGTGAGGACTGAATGAGATATTATAAAGGTAAAGTGCTACATGCAGGGCCTGGAACATAGGAAGGGCTTAATAAATGTCTGTTATTGTTATTTATCACTTCTCAGGGTGCTCCCCTAAAGGGCCAACAAGAGCTGATAACCACCGCAATCTGGATTTAATGTGCTTCCAGATATGGCTTTCCCCCAAACTCCTTTTCTGGCCAGAAATCTCTCCTGGTGCTATTCTCTACCCAGGCCTCTGACTTGCTCCTCTTTCAGCTTGGTGAGCGCTGCCTACACCTGTCCACAGCGCACCTTCCTCCATCTCTCCGCCCCCCCCCCCCCCAAGATCCCCACTCTTCACCGGGGCTGCTCCTTATCACAGCGCTCGGCTGGGGGCTGTGTGTGTGCGCTGCTCAGACCTCCCTTCAGGGGATCAGCTGTGAGGAGGGCAGCGGCTGACAGCCTCCCCCCAGCACCCCGCATCCCCTGCGTCACATTCAGAGCCCACATCGTTCACGCGGGAGCCACCCTCTTCCAGACAGCTCCCAGCTCCAGACTGGGCACAGTCCGGGTGGTAGAGCTGGAGAATTTTGTCAGATTTCAGGATTCGAGGTGATTGGTTAAGACAATGAGCCACACTGAACGTCACAATTAAGGCTTCATTCACTTACTGCGAGAGTGCAAGCAGGAGGCTAAACCGGAAAGGACGTTGGCCCCCGCTGTGTTCTGTACTTTTCCCTGTGGCAGGACACAGGATATCATTGTGGACCCAGGGGGAGGAGGTGGAGGACATGGGGAAGGACCAGGAGGAGAAAAGTATTGACTGTTGAGTCAAACTGGAGAAAACTGTCTTCAAGGCCCCCAGTAAGGGGTCTCAGCTAAAGTTCCCCCCTCCCCATCCATAAATCGGCCTCTAAACGGAGGTGTCTAAGCTAGGAACGCAGATGGGCATAAGAGCGTGGCCAGCCCCGGGCGGGAGCAGGGCGGGGGCTTGTGTCCTTAAGGGCAGCTCCCTCTGGAAACTAGCGAACGCTGGCCATGAACCAAGTCTGGTCTGCCAGGTAAGACCTGTCAGGTAAAGCTTATGTAATTGCCTATGGTCAGACCTAAAAGATCACGCATAGGATTTCACCTTGGAGCCAGACTCCTTTGATTTCTGCCTGATGTGCACTCCTCTAATGAGCAAGGTTTGTGCTGTGGCTCCCCATCAGTTTAGCTGAGACTTAGAGCTACAGCAGCACTTCCTCTACCCCATCTGCCTGCCTTCCCTCTGCTTCTCGGGCATCCCAGTCTGAGGGCTCTCCCCGCCTGCTCCATCCTCCAATCCCCATTATCTCTCTCGGGTGTTTCCCTAATAAATCTCTTACAAGTCTAAAGCTGTCTTGGCATCTGCTGCTTGGAGTACCTGATACGACACACCAGAGTCTATCTTATTTTTAGAAATACTGCTAATAATAGCTAACATGTACATACGTGCATCAGACACCAAGCTCTTTACAGACTGTCTTTCATATAATCCCTGGGGAATAAGAATGATTAGGAACCATACACACAGATAGGGAAACTGAAGCACAGCCTGGATTTGAACCCCTATTTGGCAGGCTTCAAATTCAACGTTCTTCCCCTGGATCCTGAGAGCACCCACAATAGGTCTACCATCCCATCTGATGCTCTCTCCTTGGGCCCCCACCCTCCTCCCTCCCCTACTCACATGCTTATTTTAGATGATGAATTTCATGTGCCCAGACTGCTGGTAAACCCTGCTGGCCACGTTGATGGCATATTCGGAGACTGCAAAGTAGATCATGCGGTTGTGTTTTGGGGGCAGCCTGATGGGCGGAGCATCACAGGGGACTGGGGAGCTCCAGTTTCAGCCAAATAATTCACCCTGAAGACAGAAGGACATATCAACCACCAAGGTGCCTACCAGAGAGGTTGTCGGGCAGAAGCATCCAACGCCTGCCTGGATGGTGGCTGGGTTGGAGATTCCTCTCTAGATTGTGGATCAGGGTCCTGGAAGATTCCTCTGGCTCCACAATATGTAGGCCCTGACAGCTGCCTGAAATTCCTCTGTCACAGAATCTTCTCTTTGGGTGGGGAGCTGTGTCCTGTGTTCTTCCAGGCTCAGGATGCAGGGGAGGGAGCACAGCCCAGTGAAAAGTATGGACTCTGGAGCTTAACTATATGGTTTGGGATCCTGGCCTGCCACTTACTAGCTCTGGGACCTTGGGTAAGTCTCCAACTTCTTTGTGCTTCAACTTCCTCACCTATAAAATGGGGATGATGTTAATGGTTTCTACTTCATAGAGGTGGTATGAAATTTAAATACATTAACATTTGTACAAATACTTAAAACAACATCTGGGGGACTTCCCTGGTGGCGCAGTGGTTAAGAATCTGCCTGCCAATGCAGGGGACACAGGTTCGAGCCCTGGTCCGGAAAGATCCCACATGCTGCGCAGCACCTAAGCCCGTGCACCACAATCACTGATCCTGCGCTCTAGAGCCTGCAAGCCACAGCTACTGAGCCCATGTGCCGCCACAACTACTGGAGCCCGTGCGCCTAGAGCCCGTGCTCTTCAACAAGAGAAGCCACCGCAATGAGAAGCCCGCACACCGCAACAAAGAGTAGCCCCTACTCGCCGCAACTAGAGAAAGCCCTCGCACAGAAATGAAGACCCAACACAGCCAAAAAACTAAATAAATAAATTAATTTAAAAAAATAGGTTTAAAAAAAACCCCAAACATTTGCCAACCTCATTTACATGCTAAGCACTGTTAGGTGCTTGAGGGGATCTCATGAAACTTACATGAACTTCACAGAGCTCACATGTGAGTCTAAGCCACTTCCAGCCACAGACCACTCTGTGAGAATCGTGGTCCAGAACGGGGCGTGTCACGCTATATACTCACCTGGGGGTGAGTCTAAGGGGTTGTAGGAAAAAAGTGAACTAAGTTTGTGGAATCACTTCCGATAAAATTTTTTCTCCCATAAAGTTTCCTTTCCCATTTGATGCTTGCTGATTGAATGATTAGTTATGCGTGTTATTTTAAATGTACATGTATTATAAAGCCATGTGGTAAAATCGGACACAAGTATTTCTTGGGGTTCTGCAGAAAGCATCTTGAACTTTCTGGGGCTCTGTCCCCTGAGCAAGCCTGGGACTCACAGCCTGGCTGACCCTTGGCCCCTGGATGGGCCTGAGTGACCTTGGCCATAGAGACTGTGGCTGGGTTCCCAGGCAGCTGTGGTTGGGGTGTTGCTTCTGGAAAAGCTTGCCCCCCATGACACCTATGGGTACCTCTCCAGTGCTGAGTCAAAGTATAAAAGATTGAAGCACTAAGAGACTTTCCGTGGATCACAGACTAAAAGTCATCCTGGACTGGTTCTTCCTCTTGTTTCCCCGACCTCCACTGCCATCACCTGTCTGGGGCATCACCGTCTCTCACCTGGACTACTGCCTCCATCTCCTCTCTGGTCTCCCTCCCTCCACTCTGCCCTACTCTAATCTCTCCTAAAGGAAGTGCTCTTTTTAAAAAGCAATTCTGATTATGTCACTGCCCTTCTTAAAATCCTCCAATGGCTTCCCACTGCCTACTATTAGGGTAAAGACCGAAATTTGACTGCTGCCCGTTCCCTTCAATTCTCCTAATTAATTGCTCCCCCTCCAAGTACACTGATCTCCTTATACTTCCTGGAAAGCACAGGCTATTTCATGCCTCAGGATCTTTGCACATGCTTCTTCCTCTGCTAGAAAAGCTCTCCCTCCTCTGCTTTTGCTGGAATTCAAGGCTTGATTCAGATATCCTTTCCATGAAGAAACTATCCCTGCTCCAGAGGCTGGAAAATCCTTCTGCGTCCATAGCATCTGGACTTTCCTGATGAGTATGTTATCACAGGTATGTTGAAGGTAATTCAATATATATTAAAATATTTTATGTCTCTTTCTCCCACTAGAGTATACACTGCACCAAGATGGGGACCCTGTCTATTTTGCATCATCTTGTATTCCTGGCATTTACCTCAGGATCTGACAAATAATAGGGGATCAAGATATCTTTGTTGAACGAATGATTAAGTAAAGCTACTAAGTCCCCATTTTGGTCAAGAGCATGTGTGTTCATGTTTTCTGTGTCCATATCAATAGCACTGCAACCATGTAGCTATCACCACCATAATGAAGTAGCTAAAACATTTTGCTGGCTCTACTCTGTCCATTTCCACTTTGTGTGTGTGTGTGTAAACCATATAAAATTTCATGGATTTGCTCCTGAGAAATGGGGTATTATGCCCATCCAATTAAAACAATATAGTGGGGACTTCCCTGGTGGTGCAGTGGTTAAGAATCCGCCTGCCACTGCAGGGGACACGGGTTCGAGCCCTGGTCCGGGAAGATCCCATATGCCGCGGAGCAACTAAGCCTGTGTGCCACAACTACTGAGCCTGCGCTCTAGAGCCTGCAAGCCACAACTACTGAGCCCGTGTGCCACAGCCACTGAAGCCCGCGTGCCTAGAGTCCATGATCCGCAACAAGAGAAGCCACCGCAATGAGAAGCCCGCGCACCACAACAAAGAGTAGCCCCCGCACGCTGCAACTAGGGAAAGCCCGTGCACAGCAGTGAAGACCCAACGCAGCGAAAAATAAAACAAACAAAACACCAAAAACAATACAGTGGTTTGAAGCTATACAGGCTCAGCTAAAAGTTTTCTTTCCCAAATGGCAGCCTCAGGTTTAAAGCCTCTAGTATTTGTGCAGAAAACATTTGTCAGTTGAATAAATGAACAAGGAACAGTCTCTGGGTTCCCCAAAATAGAAATTCCCCCAAAACTGACAGGATTAAGAAACATTTTTTCAACTCAACATGGTCACCCAACATATACATCTCAAGCAAAAAGTTAATTCACAATTTATTTTATTTGCCACTGCTCCCCCTGCCAGCTCCATTCTGTTCTCTGTGTCCTGGAGGGCTGACAGCAGATTCATCTCCCAAGCTCTCTTGTTGCCTGGCTGCTGGTTGTTTTGGCTAATGGGAGACACAGGCAGGAAGGAGAGAGGAGATGGGGTATTTACACCCAGGTGCCTCCCTGCTGGACCACTATACTCCTGTCCCCTGGCTCCTTCTCCAAGATTCCAGTTCTTTCTAGGCTCTGGTAACCCCCTTCCCTCCCCTTGTTGAACACCCCTTAATCTTAACCACACTCCAGTTAATCTTCTCTTCATTAGACTCTTGTCAGTTAAGCCTTTTGAGTTGCCCTCTGTGTCCTGCCAGGATCTGAGTGATGCAGTGCCAACCCAAACTGAGTGAGAGGCAGTCACCCCAGAGACCACCATCGTTCATTTCATAGTCACTGAGCAGCCCCTCCAAGGAAGTCACTTTGAAATGCTGGCTTGCCATTAAAGACAATCTTGCCTGTTTCTTTTTTCTTAGAAATTTATTATTTATTTATTTTGGGCTGCGTTGGGTCTTCGTTGCTGCGCACGGGCTTTCTCTAGTTGCGGTGAGCGGGGGCTACTCTTCGTTGCAGTGCGCGGGCTTCTCATTGTGGTGGCTTCTCTTTGTTGCGAAGCACCAGCTCTAGGCGCGCGGGCTTCAGTAGCTGTGGCTCGTGGGCTCTAGAGCACAGGCTCAGTAGTTGTGGCACACGGGCTTAGTTGCTCCACGGCATGTGGGATCTTCCTGGACCAGGGATGGAACCCATGTCCCCTGCATTGGCAGGCGGATTCTTAACCACTGCGCCACCAGGGAAGTCCCCAAACTGTTTCTTAAAGGGGCAGATAGTCAACATTTTCGGCAATGCCTGCCGTATGGTCTCTGCCAACTACTCAGCACTGCTGTTGTCAGACTAAAGCAGCCCCGGACAAAATGTAAACAAATGGGCGTGGCTGTGTTCCGGTGAAATATTGCTTACAAAAATGGGTGGCAGGTGGATTTGGCCCACAGGCCTTGGTTCGCTGAACTCTGATCTTAATGAATCTTCAGTCTTAACTCTGATGTCCCATCAGAGGCATCCCCTGGGTGAGCTGGATGCCGAGGCCACTCTGACAATCTCCAGCAAGTGTGTGGGTTCACTTACCTTAGGTGTCCAGAAATTTCAATGCTGACATGGCCAGTGGAGTTGCTGCAGTGGGTCATGGAGGCAGTGGGTCGCCCAGACTGGTCCTTGCCCAAGTTCAGAGAAATCGAGATGGAAGTGCCATCCACACTCAGATCAAAAGTACCATATAAGGTGCTGGGTGGGAGAAATGAGAAGCAAAGGGTGTAGAACCAGTCACCTCCCAGAAGAGAAGCCAAACGTATGAAGACCCAGGTTTGTCTCCCAGTCCCCACTAACCAGCTGTGTGTCCTGTCTGAGCCTCAATTTTTAAAAAAAAATTTATTTATTTATTTGGTTGCACCAGGTCTTAGTTGTGGCAGGCGGGCCCCTTAGTTGTGGCATGTGAAGTCTTAGTTGCGGCATGCATGTGGGATCTAGTTCCCTGACCAGGGGTCGAACCCAGGCCCCCTGCACTGGGACTGCGGAGTCTTAACCACTGCGCCACCAGAGAAGTCCCTGAGCCTCAACTTTTAAATTAAAACCGCCGGTGTTGATTATTTGCTACGTGCCAGGCACACTGCTAAATGCCTTACATCTGTTATTTTATTTAAGCCGCAGTTGCATCTATGAGGTGGGTTATTATTGACCCCATTTTACAGATAATAAAACTGAGGCTTAGAGATGGTCAGATCTGTGTCCTTTATAGACTGGAGGTTTCAGAACCCAGAAAGGGAATTCCAGTGGAAGAGGACATGCCCTTGCCCAAAGCCGAGAAACAGTCTAACGCCAGTACTACTCACGTGAAAAACACCTTCCAGTTCCCACTGACAGACACATAGTTATTGGACAGGGAGGCTCTGACACCCTGCCCTGGGTGTAGACTCAGATTGGAGTTCCGGAGTAAGAAGCGATGTATCCTCAGTCTAGGGAAGGAAGACAGATCATCAAACTCAGAAAAACCAAGGGCACATCACTCCTCTGAATGAATCTTGAGAATCCCCTTCAGCCTCTCACGCTGTTTCAAATTTATTGACTTAAACCGCAAAGGACAATTAAATCATCTCATTCACATCCTTCAAGGTGTGCTCAGGCTCTACCTCCTCCAGGAAGCCTTCCCCAGCGTTCCAAGACTAAAGACCTTCCTCTCGCCTCAGACACCCACCCCCATTAGCTGCCCTTGTCCATCCTACTCATTGGGCTCTCACCACCGCAAGGACCATGTTGATGGTCCTCCACGCCAGCCCCACACATGTCCTCCGCCTGCCTGTCTGTAGGAGAACTTTAGTCAAAGAATACATTTAATCAGAGAAGTGAAAACATGTAGAAACAAAGGAAAACAGTCAAACGAGACCAAATAATAATATAGTCATTCAGTAAAGTCAAGGACCTTAAGTTCCTCCTCAAGGGCTATAGGTAATATTCTGAGCCATATCCTTTGAGCTGTTTTGTATATACCGAAACCCACACCTTGTAGAAGAAGTTAACTATCGATACATGATGACCAGACTGTAGCCATGACGTAGGCTGCCACAATTCTGAGAACTGGTCTCCAAGAAATGGGAACAAACCGACCCTGGAACTGAAGACTAACTGTACTTAAAACAATCAAGATGACGCTGATCAGACCACTGCATGCCCAATTTCAAGATGACTGTCAGAGCTGACTGTGCTGTTTCTGCATGTAGCCCCCTCCCTCCACCTATACACCCCTGAAACTCTTGCCCACTGATTGTCAGTGTGGAGTTGGCCTTTGGACATGAGCCCACCCTCTCCCCTGGTTGCCAGCCTCCGAAATAAAGAAAACTTTCCTTTCTATCAACCTTGCCTCTCAAGTACTGGCTTTCAAGCTGCAAGGAGCCGGACCCCACTTTTGGTAACGCTGCGAGCTGGCTTTGCATTATGTGTCCTGCAGCTTCCCTAAGCAGAAGCTTAGGTGCTTATAAAGCCAGGGGCCAGATGAGGAACTGAGCCAGTTGAGAGGAGCTGAAAAAGTTCAAGGCTTTCGGGCAGCCCAAGTTCCAGCAATTTGTGATGAAGGAAAAGGTTGCTTGAAGGGCTGCTGGACTGTGCTTTCTTGGTTGGATTTCCCCTGCAGACTATCATGGTTGCCAGGAAGTTGTTGCTTGTATGTGTCATTGAGTTCTGTTGTAGTTCCTCCTCGGAGGGATAGATGGAGCTTTGTCCTCTCACTGCCCTGCAGTCCAAGGAGGGGCTTTTGAAGGGGAAAGTGCTTCCTCTTCTTCCCAGCAGTGTTGGATGTCACCCAGGGCAGATGTAAGAAACAGTGGCCCCAAGGCAGCTGCAGGACAAGGGAACTGGAGCAGGAGTTCACAGCTGGGCTGGACATCTGCTTTTCCAAAGAACTTCTTAGGAACTTCTGGGTCCCATCATGGGATAGTTCAGTGGGGCTGGGGCTGATCTTGAACAAAAAAAAATTTTAAAGCTGAACAATGTGGTGCCATATGCACACACTGTTGCTGGAGTATAAATTCATGCATTTCAGAGGGGTGTGGTAGATAGAAGAGTGTGCCCCCAAATTCCTGTTGAAACCTCAGACTGTGACGTTATTTGGAAACAGTGTCTGTGCATGTGATTAAGGTCAGGATTGAGATGAGGTCATACTGGACTTGGGTGAGCCCTAGATCCAATGAGAGTGTCCTTATAAGAAGAGAGGATACACAGAGAGACACATAGGGAAGAAGGCCGTGTGAAGATGGAGGCAGAGATTGGAGTGATGCAGTCACAAGCTAAGGAACACCAGGAGCCACCAGAAGCTGAGAAAGGCAAGGAAGGATCCTCCCTGGAGTCTTTGGAAGGATTGCTGCCCTGCTATCACCTTGATTTTGGACTCTGATTTTCAGAACTGAGAGAGAATAAATTTCTGTTGTTGTAGGCCACCAAATTTCTGGTAATTTGTTACAGCAGCTCTAGGGAGCTAATACAGAGGGCAATGGGATAATATTTGAGTTTAAGACACTTTGACCCATTAATTTCACTGCCAAGAAATTATTGTAAGAATATGCTTTTGTATCTAAGCCAGCATATATGTATAAGGAGATGTTGGTCGGGAAATGGGGTTGGAATTTTCATATTACAATTCAACTATGCAAAACTTTATGTTTTGGTAGCTAAACTAAATATAGTGAAACCATTAACAATTGGGGAATTTTGGTGAATTGTATACAGGAGATCTTTGTTCTGTTTTTGCAACTTTCCTGTAGGTTTTAAATTATTTATAATAAAAAGCTACCAAACATAAAGTTACAAATTAATTGAATTTCTACTGTAAGGAAGAGTGTTTCCTTCGTATTTACTTATATATTTATCTGTTTATATTAGTGTGGACTCATGGATCTTTGTTTTGTTCCCTGAGTTATAATTCATTAATATCATTATTTATTTTTATACTCAAATTATCCCAGATTTGGGACTTCCCTGGTGGCACAGTGGTTAAGAATCTGCCTGACAATGCAGGGGACACGGGTTTGATCCCTGGTCCGGGAAGATCCCACATGCCGCGGAGCAGCTAAGCCCTTGTGCTGCAATTACTGAAGTCCGCGCACCTAGAGCCTGCGCTCTTCAACAAGAGAAGCCACCGACTGCAATGAGAAGGCCACGCACCACAACAAAGAGTAGCCCCTGCTAGCCACAACTAGAGAAAGCCCGCGCGCAGCAAAGAAGACCCAATGCAGCCCTAAATAAATAAATAAATAAATTTATTTAAAAAAAAATTTATCTCAGATTTGTCCAGTGAGAGTCCATTCAAGCTGGCTCGCATGTCCTTTTGATGTGTCTCCATCTTCCTTTGAGCACTTACTTACTTTCCGATGGAAGAAGATATTTCACGCTTATCTTATATTTTGTTTGCCCCCAACTTGGCATCTGTCATTTCTCCAAGGAGCCTGGTTCCTTTTAGGGAAGAAAGGTATTTAGAAATCAAGATCTGGACAGTAGGTGTGCTCATTGCACTCGAAAGATATTATGTAAGTCCTGATTTGGTGCTAATAGGGGTACCCAGAGACATCTATGAGTATTTTTGCCACAAACTCAAATCTGAATCTAGCCAGCCTCTAAATTTTAGTAGTTTACCGAAAATACACGGGAATGAAAATATGTTCAATGACTCCATAGGGATGCAATTAGAAAAATTTTTAAATGTGGGAAATTCCACGGGACAAATGATCTGGTTTCGTCAACCAAAAAAATGGCAAAGAAAAAAAGTAAATAAAAGGGACATTTAGAAACTTAAGAGAACTTGTTTGAATCCTGGTATACAAACAAACTGTGCAGGAAAAAAAACATTTATGAGACAATTAGGGAAATGTGAACACCGACTATATATTTCGATGGAATTAGTCTTAAATTTTAAGGTGTGATAATGGTATTGTGGTAATGTAAAAAATTCTTACTTTTTACATCCATACTGAACTATTCATGGATGAATGTCCAGGGTGTCCAAGATCTTTAAAATAATCCAGTGGCAGGGGTGGGGAGTGGGCAGGCAGGGGTTAGATGCAATGAGAGTGGCCATGAGTTAGGTGCTAAGGCTGGGTAATGGGTCCATGGGGGTTTATTATAACAATTCTCTCTAATATATCTTGAAATTTTCCATAATAAATGTTTTTAACAAAAGGTTCCCAGGTACCTGCTCAATTCTTGGATTATAACTTGTATAAGTCAATATCTCAACAGGAAATGGAGGACATATTTAAGTAAGGATGATTCAAAGAGAATTTATTTACAAAGAGACTGTTTTCAAAGGTATGGGCAAAGTTTAGGGGATCCACAGGGATAGTTCAAGAACTTGAAGTTAGTGACAGCTGAACTCATACCCCAGGCACAAAAGGAGAAGGGAGGAAGAACTTACCAGAGCTGGAAGAAGAGAGTTGTATAGAGGCCTCCTGTAGAGGACACCCCAACTCACTTCCTTCCTCCCTCCCATCTCCTGCCAGACACACTTGGAAGCCAGAGGATAAGGAGCCCACTGGTGTGGTCCATACAGGTTGACCTCCCTGGGCACAGAGCAAAATGGAGAAGAGTCGAATGTGCACCAGGAAAGGGGTATAGAAAATTAGTGGCTCCTTTGTTGATTTGGTTGCATAGGCTCACTGTCTCTTTCTTGTTCTTTTTAAAAAATTAATTAATTTATTTTTGCCTGCATTGGGTCTTCGTTGCTGTGCACGGGCTTTCTCTAGTTGCAGCGAGCAGGGGCTACTCTTCTTTGCGGTGCGCGGGCTTCTCATTGCGGTGGCTTCTCTTGTTGCGGAGCACAGGCTTCAGTACGCGGGCTTCAGTAGTTGCGGCGCACGGGTTTAGTTGCTCCGAGGCATGGGATCTTCCCGGACCAGGAATCAAACCTGTGTCCCCTGCATTGGCAGGTGGATTCTTAACCACTGTGCCACCAGGGAAGTCTCCTTGTTCTTTTCTAAACTCATGGTAATCAGGTTTCACCACCGCTACTCCACCAAAACTATTCTTGTTGAGGCCAACATTGGTCAACTATCATTCCTCATCTTGGCCAAACTCATCAGTAGCATTTGACAGAGTTGATTCCTCCCTTCTTGAAACATTTTCTTCACCTGTCTTCTGGGACAATACCTTTTCCTGGATATCCTCCTATCTCGTTTACCATTTCTTCTCAGGGCCCTTTGCTCACACCTGCTCCTCTTTCCAGCCTTTACATGTTGGAGTGTCCTGGGCTCCAACCTTGGCCTTCCTCTCTTCTTTCACTTCCTAGGTGACCTCATTCAGTCTCTTGGCTTTAAACATCTTCTATCTGTATAAGACCTCACATTACATTTCCAGTGCCTACCACTTCCATGAGTTCCAGACTCATAGACCCAAATTTCTAACTAACATTTCCACTTGGATGTCTAGTAGGTGTCTCAAATGGCTCCATCATACATCCATTCAGAAATTTAGCCAAATACCTAGGAGTCTTCTTCCTGTTAAGATTGGCATTGCTCTAAGGAGAGGTGAGCAAGAGTCATCACATACTCTTCGAAGAGAAAACTAGATTTTTCCCCTAATTTTTAATAAAAGTCCATCCTTTTTGGTGGTTACTTCCTTAATGTGTGTACTTACAACACTTAATACAGTATTTCATAATCCCCAAATAACCTTAGCAAGGCCTAGAATGGTAGGGGTGGGCTCGGTGGGAAGAGGGCCATGTTTGGTTGGGTCTCTCCTTCTCAAAGGGTCTGTTGATTTAGACTCTCAGGAGGTTAATCCTCAAACATAAATTTGTGTCTCTTTCCAGGACCAATATTGCCTCTGGTGCACAGTGAGTTAATGTTTTGTTTATTTATTTATTTATTTTGGCTGTGCCGCTCGGCTTGGCTTGTGGGGATCTTAGTTCCCTGACCCGGGATTGAACCTGCGTCCTTGGCAGTGAAAGCGAGGAGTCCTAACCACTGGACGGCCAGGGAATTCCCTGAATTAATGTTTTAGAAAACATACCCTATACTTATTTTGTGAATGGCGCAGTTATTTTTCATGGTATTTTTATGTGAGTATTTTAATAGTGTTTATTTGTTAAATGTAAATATCTAAATTTTAATAAATTTTGTAAATTGAGCCTGTAAACTTATTTAGGAGTTCTTCAGTTTTTAATAGTCTAGGAGCCCCCAAATGGGAAAGGTCTGAACTTGTCAGAAGGCTCAGAATTGTTGCAGGTTATACCCAGTTGCGGGTATTTCTTTGGTGGGTGATGCAATCGTTTAGGAATGGCATGGTGGTGATGGCTGTGCCACTATGGGAATATACTAAAAATCACTGAATTGTACACTTTAAAAGGGTGAATTTTATAGTATGTGACTCACTTCTCAATAAAGCTGTTATAAAACAATGTACATAGAGCCTCTCACATGACTGGCACTTTCTAATATGTGAAGCCTCGTACGGTCCTTGTCTTCCAAACCTCACAACTTTTGTTTAGCTCAGTGCTGGGCAAAAAACAAAGTAATTCGAGCCACATGTGTAACTTAAAACTTTCTGTTAACCCCATTAAAAAAGTAAAAAGAAACAGGTGAAGCCAATTTTAATAATGTTTTATTTAACCTAATATGTATATCTGAAATATCATTTAAACATATAATCACTATAAAATTAATGGGATATTTTACATTTTTTCCATACTAAGTCATCAAAACCCAGTGTGTGATTTACACATACAGTTCTCAATTAGAACAACTCAGTTCTCCCTCCTTCCCTCTCTCCCTTCACATATGTCAGACCAAAATTGTAGTCTGAAGACTCTGTCTACTCCTGCTTCCTTTCCTCTCTATCCTTCACAGGCATTTTCTCTCATAAATCTCTTGCATTTCAGTTTCATCTTGGTGTCTGCTTCCTGGAGGGCCCGAGCTGACAGAGTGCATATCGGCAAAGAAGTTACATCCTTGTCAGGGACATAATGAACAACTGAATAAACACGATAATTTTAGGTAGTGTCTTCACCTGGATTTCCCCAGAAGTGGGTCCCGAGACAAGGATTTGAGTGTAAGTGGTTTATTTTGAAGATGGAAGGGACACGGTAGTGGGATGGGGAATCCACACAGGAAGGGAAAGCAGCTGACAAAAGATGAGATATTAAGCCAGAGACCACAGTGGGAGACTGGGGCTTAATCCTGGAGGGAAACTCTAAGAAATGGTGCAAAACACATGCCTTGGAACTACGCCTCCCAACGTGTGGTGAGACTATTCCCAGGGTGAGGGGGTGTTGATTCCCCAGCAGTTGGAAACACACAGAAAGATCTGAGATATCTAGGGAATTCCCTGGCGGTCTAGTGGTTAGGACTCTGTGCTTTCACTGCCAGGGCCCAGGTTCAATCCCTGGTCGGGGAACTAGGATCCCCTAAGCTGTGCAGTACGGCCAAAAAAAAAAAAAAAAAAAGATCTGAGGGCTCTGGGAGGATGCTGACAATGTCTGCTATAGATCATGCAGATTCTGCAAAAGAAATAGGGTGATAAGCTAGGACCTGAGCAGGAGGGAGATCTACTTTGGATAAGGTGGTCAGGGAAGGTGTCTCAGAGGAGACTGAAGGGTAAGGAGGGTCTAGCTGGGGAAAGATTACTACAGGCACAGAGAACAGCAAGTGCAAATGTCCAAGGGCTCACAGTGTTTGCTAGCTTTGGGGTTTTTTTGCTCTTCTTTCTCTAATTGCTTTAGGTGCAAGGTTAGGTTGTTTATTCGAGATGTTTCCTGTTTCTTGATGTAGGCTTGTATTGCTATAAACTTCCCTCTTAGCACTGCTTTTGCTGCATCCCATAGGTTTTGGGTCGTCGTGTCTCCATTGTCATTTGTTTCTAGGTATTTTTTGATTTCCCCTTTGATTTCTTCAGTGATCACTTCGTTATTAAGTAGTGTATTGTGTAGCCTCCATGTGTTTGTATTTTTTACAGATCTTTTCCTGTAATTGATATCTAGTCTCATAGCTTTGTGGTCGGAAAAGATACTTGATACGATTTCAATTTTCTTAAATTTACCAAGGCTTGATTTGTGACCCAAGATATGATCTATCCTGGAGAATGTTCCATGAGCACTTGAGAAAAATGTGTAATCTGTTGTTTTTGGGTGGAATGTCCTATAAATATCAATTAAGTCCATCTTGTTTAATGTATCATTTAAAGCTTGTGTTTCCTTATTTATTTTCATTTTGGATGATCTGTCCATTGGTGAAAGTGGGGTGTTAAAAGTCCCCTACTATGATTGTGTTACTGTCGATTTCCCCTTTTATGGCTGTTAGTATCTGCCTTATGTATTGAGGTGCTCCTATGTTGGGTGCATAAATATTTACAATTGTTATACCTTCCTCTTGGATCGATCCCTTGATCATTATATAGTGTCCTTCTTTGTCTCTTGTAATAGTCTTTATTTTAAAGTCTATTTTGTCTGATGTGAGAATTGCTACTCCAGCTTTCTTTTGATTTCCATTTGCATGGAATATCTTTTTCCATCCCCTCACTTTCAGTCTGTATGTGTCTCTAGGTCTGAAGTGGGTCTCTTATAGACAGCATATATATGGGTCTTGCTTTTGTATCCATTCAGCCAGTCTGTGTCTTTTGGTGGGAGCATTTAATCCATTTACATTCAAGGTAATTATCGATATGTATATTCCTATTCCCATTTTCTTAAATATTTTGTGTTTGTTATTGTAGGTGTTTGCCTCCTCTTGTGTTTTTTGCCTAGAGAAGTTCCTTTAGCATTTGTTGTAAAGCTGGTTTGGTGGTGCTGAACTCTCTCAGCTTTTGCTTGTCTGTAAAGGTTTTAATTTCTCCATCAAATCTGAATGAGATCCTTGCTGGGTAGAGTAACCTTGGTTGTAGGTTTTTCTCCTTCATGACTTTAAGTATATCCTGCCACTCCCTTCTGGCTTGCAGAGTTTCTGCTGAAAGATCAGCTGTTAACCTTATGGGGATTCCCTTGTGTGTTATTTGTTGTTTTTCCCTTGCTGCTTTTAATATGTTTTCTTTATATTTAATTTTTGATAGTTTGATTAATATGTGTCTTGGCGTGTTTCTCCTTGGATTTATCCTGTATGGGACTCTCTGTGCTTCCAGGACTTGATTAACTATTTCCTTTCCCATATTAGGGAAGTTTTCAACTATAATCTCTTCAAATATTTTCTCAGTCCCTTTCTTTTTCTCTTCTTCTTCTGGGACCCCTATAATTCGAATGTTGGTGCGTTTAATGTTGTCCCAGAGGTCTCTGAGAGTGTCCTCAGTTCTTTTCATTCTTTTTTCTTTATTCTGTTCCGCAGCAGTGAATTCCACCATTCTGTCTTCCAGGTCACTTATCCGTTCTTCTGCCTCAGTTATTCTGCTATTGATCCCGTCTAGAGTATTTTTAATTTCATTTATTGTGTTTTTCATCATTGCTTGGTTCCTCTTTAGTTCTTCTACATCCTTGTTAAATGTTTCTTGCATTTTGTCTATTCTATTTCCAAGATTTTGGATCATCTTTACTATCATTATTCTGAATTCTTTTTCAGGTAGACTGCCTATTTCCTCTTCATTTGTTAGGTCTGGTGTGTTTTGACCCTGCTCCTTCACCTGCTGTGTGGTTTTTTGTCTTCTCATTTTGCTTATCTTACTGTGTTTGGGGTCTCCTTTTCACAGGCTGCAGGTTCGTAGTTCCCGTTGTTTTTGGTATCTGTCCCCAGTGGCTAAGGTTGGTTCAGTGGGTTGTGTAGGCTTCCTGGTGGAGGGGACTAGTGCCTGTGTTCTGGTGGATGAGGTTGGATCTTGTCTTTCTGGTGGGCACGTCCACGTCTGGTGGTGTATTTTGGGGTGTCTGTGGCCTTATTATGATTTTAGGCAGCCTCTCTGCTAATGGATGGGGCTGTGTTCCTGTCTTGCTAGTTGTTTGGCATAGGGTGTCCAGCACTGTAGCTTGCTGGTCGTTGAGTGAAGCTGGGTCTTGATGTTGAGATGATCTCTGAGAGATTTTCGCCATTTGGTATTACGTGGAGCTGGGAGGTCTCTTGTGGACCAGTGTCCTGAAGTTGGCTCTCCCACCTCAGAGGCGCAGCCCTGATGCCTGGCTGGAGCACCAAGAGCCTTTCATCCACACGGCTCAGAATAAAAGGGAGAAAAAAATAGAGAGAAAGAAAGAGGATAAAATAAAATAAAGCTATTATAATAAAAAATAAGAAATAAATTATTAAGAATAAATGTATTCAGAAAAAAAATTTTTTTAATTTTTAAAAATAGATTTATTAATTTTTTGTAGTAAAAAAGAAGAAAAAAAATTAAGAAAAAAATTTATTAAGAAAAAAATTTTTTTAATTTTTTAAAATAAAAATATGAAAAAACTTATTAAAAAAAGTTTTTAATATCTAAAAATAGAAAATAAGGAAAAAATTATTAAGAAAACATTTATTAGGAAAAAAAATTTTTTAAGTAAAAAAAAAAAAAAAACGGACGGACCTAACCCTAGGACTAATGGTGAAAGCAAAGCTATACAGACAAAATCTCACCCAGAAGCATACACATATACACTCACAAAAAAAGGAAAAGGGGAAAAATTAATATATCCTGCTCCCAAAGTCCACCTCTTGAATTTGGGATGATTCGTTGTCTATCCAGGTATTCAACAGATGCAGGCACATCAAGTTGTTTGTGGAGCTTTGATCCACTGCTCCTGAGGCTGGCTGGGAGAGATTTCCCTTTCTCTTCTTTGTTCGCACAGCTCCCGGGGTTCAGCTTTGGATTTGGACCCGCCTCTGCGTGTAGGTCGCCTGAGGGCGTCTGTTCTTCGCTCAGACAGGACGGGGTTAAAGGCACAGCTGCTTCGGGGGCTCTGGCTCACTCAGGCCGGGGGGAGGGAGGGGCACGGATGCGGGACGAGCCTGCGGCGGCAGAGGCCGGCGTGACGTTGCACCAGCCTGAGGCGCGCCGTGCGTTCTCCCGGCGAAGTTGTCCCTGGATCATGGGAGCCTGGCAGTGGCGAGCTGCACCGGCTCCTGGGAGGGGCGGTGTGGAGAGTGACCTGGGCTCTCACACAGGCTTCTTGGTGGCGGCAGCAGCAGCCTTAGCGTCTCCTGCCCTTCTCTGGGGTCCGCGCTGATAGCCGCGGCTCGCGCCCGTCTCTGGAGCTCGTTTAGGCAGCGCTCTGAATCCCCTCTCCTTGCGCGCCGCGAGACAAAGAGGCAAGAAAAAGTCTCTTGCCTCTTCGGCAGCTGCAGACTTTTTCCCGGACTCCCTCCCGGCTAGCACCGAAGCCCGAGCCTCAGCTCCCAGCCCCCGCCCGCCCCGGCAACTGAGCAGACAAGCCTCTCGGGCTGGTGAGTGCTACTCAGCACCAATCCTCCGTGCGGGAATCTCTCCGCTTTGCCCTCCGCACCCCTGTGGCTGCGTTCTCCTCCGTGGCTCCAAAGCTTCCCCCTCTGCCACCCACAGTCTCTGCCCACGAAGGGGCTTCCTAGTGTGTGGAAACCTTTCCTGCTTCACAGCTCCCTCCCACTGGTGCAGGTCCCGTCCCTATTCTTTTGTCTCTGTTATTTCTTTTTTCTTTTGCCCTACCCAGGTACGTGGGGAGTTTCTTGCCTTTTGGGAGGTCTGACGTCTTCTGCCAGCGTTCAGTGGGTGTTCTGTAGGAGCAGTTCCACGCGTAGATGTACTTCCACTGTATCTGTGGGAAGGAAGGTGATCTCCGCGTCTTACTCTTCCGCCATCTTGCCCAAATTCGGCTCACAGTGTTTGAATAAGAGCGAGGATGAGGAAGAGTAAGATGAGAAGGGCCAGGGAGGTAGGAGATGGAGTCAGAAAGATCAGCAGGGGCCAGCTCCTATAGGGCTTTGGGGCCATGATGAAGGGTTTGGATATTGTTCTGTGAATGAAGAATTTAAAGCAGGTGAGCCTGATGATCTGGTTAACACTTTTAAACAAACGCCCTGGCCGCTGAGAAGAGAATAGATTGGAGGAGGCTGAGAGTGAAAGCCAGAAGCCCTACTAAGAGGGTATTAGATCTGGGGAGGGGTGACTGTGCCTTGGATTAGGGTGGCAGTGTATGTAGCTGGGGATTTCTGATGTGTTGGATATGGGTGAAGAGGGAGGGGAATCAACAATAATTCTTGCTTTTCTTGGCTTAGGCAATGCATGTTTAGTGGTTCCATTCATTGGGGTGGGTAAGATCAGGGAGCCACCAGTTATGAAATCAAGATCTCTGTTTTGGACATATTTGGATTGGCAGGCCTATGGTTCAGTGGGGTGAGGCTGTCAAGCAGGAATTTGGATATATGACGGCAGGGGAGTGATCTGGGCTGAAAATATATATACTTTAAAAAAAAATTATTTGGCCACACCATGCATCACGTGGGATCTTAGTTCCCCAGCCAGGATCAAACCCATGCCCCCTGCATTGGGAGAGCCAGAGTCTTAACCACTGGACCGCCAGGGAAGTCCCTGGGCTGAAGATATAAATATGGGAATCTTCTGTATTTGGATGGCGTTGAAAACCTGCTGGAGTAAAGTGGCTGGAGAGTGTTCCCTGGCCTCTCTATATCTACCCTCCGTCCTTCTCCACCCTAACTGTGCCCTGGGAGGTTGACCTCTGCAGATGCAGACTCCGTTGTTGAGAACGTTCCCTACAGGTTTCTTCTTCTTTCTAAAGAAATATGAGATGAGATAATGAACCATTGGGCTGGTGAGGTTGAGGAAAAATTATTTTTGTTTTTTAGTTCATTGGCCATCTGAACCCCAATGCTTGAGCCCAGTGTTCACTTGACATATAGAGCCACTGGGAGGAGCGAGGAGAAAATGGAGTTGAGAGAGGTAATTATCAATAAAACAGAATCTCAAAGAGAGTAAGCGTTCTGGTGGAGGCGTTTGCCTTGGAAAGACAGAATGATCTATCCGGTTCTTGTAGGCTATTTCATTTGGAGCAGGTCTTTATACTGACGGGTTGACCATCCCCTTACCTGTACTATCCGGGCTGTGAAGTGAGTTGACCTTTTGTTCAGCCACTCATATCCTTGAACACTTACATTCGAGTTCAACCTGATCTGGTCCCCAGGAAATAATGGCACATACAACCACATTAGCCTTCCAAGGAGATGGCTTCCATTCAATGGAAGGCACTGATTATGTAAGTATGTAGACGCTGGCGACAACCGAACTTATATACATAGTTAAGGAGGGGGGGATTGGAATTTCAGAACAGTAGGAGTTGAAATGCAGAGGAGTGGAGGGACCAGAGAGGAACCAAAATGAAGAGGGAGATGAGTGTGGTGAAAATGTCAAAGAAAACTCAGGCTGCAAAGTGGCCACAAGGGACCTTTCAGAATGGCAATGCTGAATGTATGTTAGAACATCTTTTTTCTGGGTGGTGCATTACATGATCTCCTCTTTACCTCCCTTAACTCTTTGGTAAGGTCTGAGATATTTAGGAGTCTTTATTTTAGTGTATTCCTTTGGTGGAAAGTGGTGAAGGAGCTGCATTAAACATTAAAAAAAATTTTTTTATTGGAGTATAGTTGATTTACAATGTTGTGTTATATTCAGGTGTACAGCAAAGTGAATCAGTTATACATATACATATATCAACTCTTTTTTAGATTCTTTTCCCGTTCAGGTCATCACCGAGTATTGTGTAGAGTTCCCTGTGCTATACAGTAGATCCTTATTAGTTATCTATTTTATATACAGTAGTGTGTATATATCAATCCCAATCTCCCAATTTATCCTTCTGCCCCTTAACACCTTGGTAACCATAAGATTGTTTTCTACATCTGTGACTCTATTTCTGTATTGTAGATAAGTTCATTTGTACCATTTTTTAGATTCCACATATAAGTGATATCATACAATATTTGTCCTTCTCTGTCTGACTTACTTTAAACATTTTTTATTGCAGTAAAGTATATGTTTTATATAACATGAAATTTACCACTTTAACATTTAAATGTACCACTTATACATTTTTAAGTGTACAGTTCTGTGGCATTAAGTACATTCACATCGTTGTGCAACCATCACTGCCATCCTTCCCCAGAACCTTTTCATCTTCCCAAACTGAAACTCTGTACCCATCAAGCACCTCCTTCCCATTTTCCCCTCCTCCCAGCCCCTGGTAACCACTGTTCTACTTTCTGTCTTATGCATGTAACTACTCTAGGTACCTCATATAAGTGGAATCATGAAATATTTTTCCTTTTGTTACTGGTTTCATTCACCTATCATACTGCCTTCAAGGTTCATCCTTTTACAGCATATGTCAGTTGTATTCACTGAATAATATTCCATTGTTTGTATATATCACATCTTGTTTATACATTCATCTGTTGATGGACATTTGTGTGGTTTCCACCTTTTGGCTATTGTGAATAATGCTGCTATGAACATCAGTGTACAAATAGCCATTTATGTTCCTACTTTCAATTCTTTTGGATGCATACCCAGAAGTGGAATTGCTGAATGACATGGCAATTCTATGTTTAATTTTTTTTTTGGATCCAAGGAGTTGCATTTATGTTTAGGATTGAGGCTATATGTGTGGCACCACTGGATACAGAGGGAGCAGGTTACATGCTCATGAAATGTAAGTTGAGTGAATAAGTGAGAATGTAAGCCCACCAGGATTTCTCCAAAATTGTAGGGAGGAGATTCTGCTTCCAAAGACATAGACATCTGTGGTCAGATGTATTCAAGTCAATTTTTCCAGGTGCCCCAGATGAATTCTGGGCAATAACACACACCAGGCTCAAAGTGTTTTTGTGTCTATAATCAATTCACTTAAATAGGCTTTAAAGCAACTTACAGAAGGAATAACACTACGATAAGCTGAAAACAGATAAAGAAATCAAGGCTGATGGAAAATAAGGTTAGAAGAGTGAGGTGAGGTTGGAAGAAAAGTTCACATGTAGGTTATTAGAGGTAGATGCTGAGCTTCCCTGCAGCCAAAGCAAAGTGGCAAACAAGACTTATGGCATAGAAAAAAATACCAATTGCTCATAAGAAGCAAAGCATTCCCTGGCTGCAGGCTTGAGGGACTTTTCCCCCTGGCACTCACAAGGGGAAACAATTGATGTAGGGGGTGATCTCTTCCATTACTTCACTACTAGACTGAAGACTTTCCCCATATGCTTCTGCGGGCGGACTGTAGGCATATGCTCAATGAAACTTAGCAGGTAAGTGAACTGCAGGAGGGCCAATTACTCCCTTTTATTCAGGCTACCTGTATAACTTGCTTGCCTGGAAGTGAGGGGAGATTTTAAAAAATGTAAGAAAAAAATCTCTAAGGACTTCCCACATATAGGCTGAAGTTTCCCCCAAGGATGCTTGGGGGAAAGTGTAGATGTCCTTTCCCTTAAAGAAGGAGGAAATAGAACAGAAATGAGAAGTGTGGGAACATTTGGACACATGTAGCCTCCCACTTCTCAGAGTATTTCCAGAGACTCTGACACTCAGAATCCTGGGCAGTGATTTCTCATCCAGCTTTTATAAGGAATTTTCCCAAACCCACGAACTTGGAAATGTTTCCATTGTCTCCATCCAACTTTCCTTCACAGAGTATCTGAAATTTAAGTACTGGGTTGGCCAAAAATTTCATTACGGAAAAACCCAAATGAACGTTTTTCTTCTATTGGCCACCCCAATAGAAGACTGCGGGAAGAGAACTCAAGAAAAGATTAAGCAAGTGCTTGTTGAGAAGACTCCAGGCCAGGTACTGGCCTGGTTAGGGGGAGATAGAGCTGGGAATGAGATGAGTCCTGCTGTGTGGTCCAGTGGGAAAGGCAGACAAGCAGTACAGAGAACACACATATGTGTTTCTTCATGTGAATAGCTACGGGTCCTACCAGAAGAATGGGGACAGGCCCGGTGAGGAAGGAGGGCTGTGGGTGGAGGGAGGAAGTGTGTTGCAGGTAGAGGTGATAATACTTACTGTCTTTCAGGGGAATCTATCTCCTGGGCAATTACTCACACATATATCTTATTTATGGCTTACCGAGAGCTTCTCTGTATACATGATTGTGTTCAATTCTCATGACCATCTGATGAGGTCACAGCCTCTTCATTTCACAGATGAATCCACTGAGACTTAGAAAATATGTGTCTGCTTGAGATCACACAACTAGTAAATGGCAGAGCAGAGGTTTGAAATCAAATTCCCTGATCCCCAAAACAACATTTTGTCCACTCTATTCTTGCTATCCAAATCTGACCTGCCATCTTGATGATATCTAAGTTGGCTCTAGACCTGGGGTTGGCAAACTATGACTTGTGGGCCAAAGCTGGCCCACCATCTCTTTTTTTTTATAAATTTTTATTTATTTATTTATTTATTTTTGGCTACGTTGGGTCTTCGTTGCTGCGCGCGGACTTTCTCTAGTTGCGGCGAGCGGGGGCTACTCCTCGTTGCGGTGCGCGAGCTTCTCATTGCGGTGGCTTCCCTTGTTGCGGAGCACAGGCTCTAGGCGCGCGGGCTTCAGTAGTTGTGGTGCACGGGCTTCAGTAGCTGTGGCTCGCGGGCTCTAGAGTGCAGACTCAGTAATTGTGGCACAGGGGCTTTGTTGCTCCGCAGCATGTGGGATCTTCCCAGACCAGGGCCCGAACCCGTATCCCTTGCATTGGCAGACGGATTCTTAACCTCTGCGCCACCAAGGAAGTCCCCACCATCTCTTTTTGAGAATAAAATTTTATTCGGACACAGTCACACTAATGAATTTACCCATTGCCTATGGCTGCTTTCACGCTACAACATCAGAATCGAATAGTTGTGTAGATATGGTCCATGATGCTGAAAATATTATCTGTCCTTTATAGAAAATGTTTGCCAACATGCATTTTAGATGATTCCTGAATGCATATTTTAAGTTTTGATAGTTAGAGAATTATTTTAGTCTATTTGAGGAAAAAATATAACCAGGATGTCAAAACTGTGGTTTCATGAATGTTATTGTTTAGGAGGAAACTGAGTTTAAAGGGCTTGCTAATGTAAAGCGGACTTAATGAAATAGTACATAGTGGTACAGATGGTCTTTGGCTCAGGCAAAATTGTGAAGGTGGGGAGGGAGGGCCTGATACTTGAGGTCCACTGGACCGTGCAGGTGCTGGGCGATAGCGGTAGATGCTGAGCATGACCAGAGAGCTTCAGGCCAACCCCTCTGTCGGGAATGGTGGCTGCTGCTCTTTTCAGATAACAGTGATAGTAAATAATGGGCTGTTATGCCTGGTGCTTTCGATTTCTCAAAGGACTTTCACGTCTATTATCTCAAATGGGTATCATTATTTCCACTTAACAAATTCATCCATTAATTCCTTACCAAGGATTTATTGAGCATCTATCATGTGCTGGGTGGTATTTTAGATGCTGGGGATAAAGCCATGAACAAAACAGGCAGAGCTGCTACCCTATGGACCTTAAATTTTAGTAGGGTGGGTATCAGGATTTTGGCAGCAAGGAATCAAAATCCATGACGCCCTCTGGCTTGGGCAATAAGAAAATTTATCATCGCTCATGACAAGAGGTGCAGTGTTAAGTTGGGCTGCAGGCAGCTCCAGTGTGCTCTTGGTTTTGCTCTGCTTCCCTGTGATTCTCTTGAACCTGTTCATCTCTACGTGTTACCATCCTCTGGTTGGTATCAAGTTTGCTTTGGTGTATCCTGACATGACAGCACCCACAGGAAAAACAGAAACACCGTTTCTTTCTTGTGTCTCTTTCTTAGGAATGAAAAACTTCCCCAGAAGCCCCGCTCCAGACTTCCCCATTTGTCTCATTGCCATCGTATTATTTAAATTTAGATTGGACTGCATATTACAAACAATGGTTCAAAGAAGTGTTAAACTTAAATACAAAATGGAGACTGGACTTGAGAATTCCCTGAGTAGACAAAACCATTTAAGCACGCAAGCAAAACTAAATCCAGCTTATTTCATGAACACAAGTGAAAGTTAAGTTAGATTATTTCTTAAAAATGCCTCTGACAACCATCATAAAAGAAACTTAAGTAATCTTCCTGAAAATGGTATGAGATACTGTGTTGACCAAAAAGTTCGTTTGGGTTTTTCTGGAAGATGATACAAAAACCCAAACGAACTTTTTGGCCAACACAATAATTGCTTTTTAAAACCGCAATGCAGAAAAAAAAAAAATGCAGTGCAGTATTATTAACTAGAGTTACCATGCTGTACATTATATCCCCATGACTTATCTATTTTATAACTGGAAGTTTGTACCTTTCGACTCTCTTCACCCATTTTGCCCACTCCCTGCCCGCCACTTCTGGCAATCACCAATCTGTTCTCTGTATCTATGAGCTTGTTTTTTCTTTCTTCAGATTCCACAGATAAGTGAGATCATACAGTATTTGTCTTTCTCTGTCTGACTTATTTCACTTATTATAATGCCCTCAAGGTCCATCCATGTTGTCACAACTGGCAAGATGTCCTTCTTTTTTATAGCTGAATATACATACTACATTTCCTTTATCCATTTGCCCTTTGATGGACACTTAGGTTGTTTTTATATCTTATAAATAATATTGCAGTGAACATGGTGGTGCAGATATGTTTTCAATTTAGTGGTTTTGTTTTCTTTGGATAAATACCCAAAAGTGAAATTGCTGAATCATATGGTAGTTCTATTTTTAATTTTTTGAGGAACCTCCATGCTATTTTCCATAGTGGCTGCACCAATTTACATTCCCACCAACAGGGCATGCACAAGGGTTTCCTTTTCTCCACATCAAGCCGAAACTTGTTATTTCTTGTCTTTTTGATAATAGCTATTATTAAATATTATGTGATAATAATTCCAACAGGTGGGAGGTGATATCTCATTGTGGTTTTCATTTGCATTTCCCCGATGATTAGTGATGTTGAGTATCTTTTCCTGTACCTGTTGGCCATCTGTATGTCTTCTTTTGGAAAATGTCTATTTAGATCCTTTGCCTATTTAAAAATCAGATTGTTTTTTTTTTCCATTGAATTTATGAGTTCTTTATCTATTTTGATTATTAACCTCTTATCAGATACATGATTTGCAAATATTTTCTCCTATTCAGTAGGTTGCGTTTTCATTTAGTTGACGGTTTCCTTCGCTGTGCAGAAGCTTTTTAGTTTGATGTAGTCCCACTTGCTTATTTTTGCTTTTGTTACCTCTGCTTTTCATGTCAAATCCAAAAAATCATTGCCAAGACCGATGTCAAGGTTACCATCTATGTTTTCTTCTAGAAGTTTTCTGGTTTCAGGTTTTACATTCAAGTCTTTAATCCATTTTGAGTTAAGTTTTGTGTATGGAGTAAGAGTGGGGTCCAGTTTGATTCTTTTGCATGTATATTTCCAGTTTTCCCAACACCATTTATTAAAGAGACTGTTCTTTACTCATTGTATATTCTTGGCTCCTTTGTTGTAAATTAATTGACCTTATACACATGGATTTACTTCCGGGCTCTCTATTCTGTTACATTCATTTATGTTTCTGATTTTATGCCAATACCACACTGTTTTGATAACTACAGCTTTGTAATATAGTTAGAAATCAGGATGTGTGATGCCTCTGGCTGTGGTCTTATTTCCCAAGATTGCTTTGGCTATTTGGGGTCTTTTATGTTCCATATAAATTTTAGACTTGTTTGTTCTATTATTGTGAATTATGCCATTGGAATTTTGATAGGAATTACGTTGAATCTGTAGATTGCTTTGGGTAGTATGGATGTTTTATTATTATTAATTTTCCTTCCAGCTTTATTGAGATATAATTGACATGCAGCACTATATAAGTTTAAAATGTACAGCCTAATGATTTGACTTACATACGTCATGAAATGATTATCACAATAAGTTTAGTGAACATTCATTATCTCATATAGATGAAAAATTAAAGAAATAGAGGAACTTCCCTGGTGGCACAGTGGTTAAGAATCCACCTGCCAATGCAGGGGACACAGGTTCGAGCTCTGGTCTGGGAAGATCCCACATGTTGTGGAGCAACTAAGCCCATGCACCACAACCACTGAGCCTGTGCTCTAGAGCCCATGAGCCACAACTACTGAGCCCGTGTGCCACAATTACGGAAGCCCACGTGCCTAGAGCCTGTGCTCTGCAACAAGAGAAACCATTGCAATGAGAAGCCCGCACACTGCAATGAATAGTAGTCAATGCTCACCGCAACTAGAGAAAGCCGCGCGTGGCAACGAAGACCCAATGCAGCCAAAAAAAAAAAAAAGAAGAAATAGAAAAAAAGTTTTTCTTGTGATGTGAACTCTTAAGATTCGCTCTCTTAACAACTTTCATATATACCATACAGCAGTGTTCATTATATTTATCATGTTGTACATGACATCACTAGTAATTATTCATCTTATAATGGAGAATTTGTACCTTTTGACTGCCTTCATTCAGTTCCCCCTCTCCTCACCCTCTGCCTCTGGTAACCACAAATCTGATCTCTTTTTCTATGAGTTTGTTTATCTGTTTGTTTTTGAAGTATAACTGACCTACAACACTATGTTAGCTCCTGTTACACAACATAGTGATTTGGTATTTCTATTCATTTCAAAATGATCACCACCATAAGTCTAGTTACAATATGTCACCATACAAAGATACTACATAGTTATTTACTATATTCCCCACACTGTATATAGCAATCTATATGTGATTATTTTGAGTTCCTGATCTCTTAAGTTCAAATACATTTTTACAACCCTGCATTTTTACTTTCCCCACCCCAACGTTTACTCTTTTTGACATCATATTTTACATCTTTTTTTGTGTGTATCGCTTAACTACTTATTGCAGTCATAGATGATTTTACTACTTTTGTCTTTTAACCTTCACAGTAGCTTTACACACTGCTAATTTACCTTTATTGTGTATTTGCCTTTATTGTGTATTTGCCTTTATCAATGAGATTTTTTTCCCTTTGTAATTTTCTTGTTTCTAGTTGTGGCCTTTCCTTTTTCACTTAGAGAAGTCCCTTTAACATTTCTCATAAGGTTGGTTTGGTGGTGCTGAACTCTTTTAGCTTTTGCCTGCCTGTAAAACTTTTTTTTTTTAATTTAATTTAATTTTTAAAAAATTTTTGGCTGCTTTTGGGTCTTCATTGCTGCACGTGGGCTTTTCTCTGGTTGCGGTGAGCAGGGGCTACTCTTCGTTGTGGTGCGCAGGCTTCTCATTGTGGTGGCTTCTCTTGTTGGGAGCACAGGCTCTAGGCACGCAGGCTTCAGTAGTTGTGGCACACAGGCTCAGTAGTTGGCTCGCAGGCCCTAGGCGCGAGGGCTTCAGTAGTTGTGGCACACGGGCTTAGTTGTTCCGTGGCATGTGGGATCTTCCCGGACCAGGGCTCAAACCCGTGTCCCCTGCATTGGCAGGTGGATTCTTAACCACTGCGTCACCAGGGAAGCCCAGCCTGCCTGTAAAACTTTTGATCTCTCCATCAAGTCTGAATGAAAAGAGCCTTGCTGGGTAGAGTATTTTTGGTTGTAGGCTTTCCCCTTTCATCACTTTGAATATATCATGCCATTCCCTTCTGGCCTGCAGAGTTTCTGCTGAAAAGTCAGCTGGTATTCTTATTGGAGTTCCCCTGTATGTAACTAGTTGTTTTTCTCTTGCTGCTTTAAATATTCTCTCTTTAATTTTTTCCATTTTAATTACAGTGTGTCTTGGTGTGGTCCTCTTAGTGTTGATCCTGTTTGGGACTCTCTGTGCTTCCTGGACCTGGATGTCAGTTTCCTTTCCCAGGTTAGGGAAATTTTTAGCTATTATATCTTCAAATATGTTCTCTGCCCCTTTCTCTCTCTCTTCTTCTGGGACCCCTATAATGTGAATATTAATATGCTTGATGTTGTCTCAGAGATCTCTTAAACTGTCCTTATTTCTTTTTAATCTTTATTTTTTTTCCTTTCAGCTTCATTGGTTTCCACTAATCTGTCTTCCAGCTTGCTGATCAATTCCTCTGTATTATTTAGTCTACTGTTGACTCTTAGGAAATTTTCTAGAAATTCCTTCTAGGTATTTTTCATTTCAATTATTGTATTCTTCATCTCTGGTTCTTCTATATATTTTCTAACCTTGTTAAAAAATTCTAACTTCTCACTCTGTTCATCCAATATTCTCCCAAATTCTTTGAACATTTTTATGATCATTACCTTGAACTCTCTGTGGGGTAGATTGCCTCTCTCAGCTTCACTTAGTTCTTCTTCTGGGGTTTTATCTTGATCTTTCATTGGGAAGATACTCCTCTGTCACCTCATTTTGCCTAATTTGCTCTTTTTATTTCTGTGTATTTGGTAGGTTGTTTACATTTCCCATCCTTGGAGAAGTGGCCTTTTGTAGGAGACGTCCTGTGTATCTCAGCAGCCCACTTCTCTCTCTGGTCACCAAAGCTATATGCTCTAGGGGTGCCCACTATTTGGGCTGCGTGTTGTGGCAGACTGACTGCTGTGGGCAATCTGGTAGGCGTGGCTGGCACTTGGTCTGGTTTGTTGTCAGGCCCTACCTTGTGTAGAGGCTGCCAGCCACTGGTTGGCTGGCAGGGCTGGGTCATGGGGCTGCTGGCTGTGTGATCCTGGGGGGTTCTGGAGCTAGTGCTGGCTCACTGGTGGGCAGAACTGGGTTCTGGAGTGGGTGATTGTGGGGCTGGGGGTCTCAGATTTAGTGTCAGCCTGCTGGTGGGTGGGGCCAGTTCCTGATACAACTGGCTGCAGTATCTGGGATGTCCCAAGGCTAGTGTTGGCCCACTGGTGAGGGAGACTGGATCCTGGACAGATGGCTGAGGGGTCCAAGGTGTCTCTTCTGTGGACTTTGGGTTGCAGGGGGAAAGGTGCATTAGAGGGAACACTGAGGATAGGAGGGAAATCATTTACTCTGCTTCCCATTTAGCAATCTGAAAGAAGCCACTTCTTGAACTATCCCCTGTCTTATCCTGTAGTATATCCAGGACAACTGGACAGCCTGGTGGGGTCAGGCAGAGGGAGCTATCTTCATTATCTTGGGCTGTCAAAACAAAATACCATAGACTGGGTGGCTTAAATAAAATAATTTATTTTCTCACAGTTCTGGAGGCCAGGAAGTCTAAGATTATTGTGCCAGTCAATTTGGTTTCCAGTGGGGTCTCTCTTCCTGACTTGCAGATGGCCACCTTCTCACCATGTCCTCACATAGCAGAGACAGAGAGAGACAGAGAGTGGCCTCCCTGGTGTCTCTTTTTGTTGCTGTTATTGTATTCATTCACCTGTTTTATATTTTAGGTTTCACGTATAAGTGATAACATACAGTATTTGACTTTCTCTGTCTAACTTATTTCACTTAGCATAATACCCTCCAGGTCCATCCATGATGTTGCAAATGGCAAAAGTTCATTCTTTTTTATGGCTTAGTAATAGTCCATTGTATATATGCCTGGTGTCTTTTATAAGGACACTCATTTTACCAGATTAGGGCTTCACTCTTATGACTTCATTTAACCTTAATTAGTTCCTTACTCCAAATACCGGCACACTGGGGGTTAGGCTTCAACATATGAATTTTGGGGTTACATAACTCTGTCCATAGCAGGAGGCTTTGAAATTTAGTTTCCCTGAGCTGCCTGGGATCCTGAGTGGTCTAAGTAGACCTAGAGATGACTGTGGAGCTGGCTGGAGAGCCTGCTAGAAGGGACCACAGTACCAGAGTGAGGTACCAGATCTGCCCTCTGCCTAAAATTCAGCATGTGCCATGGTGAATTGCAAATGTTTATTAAAAGAATCAGTTGACTGTGCCTTCTTTTTGTAGGTGTCACATGAGTGTCCCAAGTTCTCCAGCCCTCAGGAGTCACCCTTTCCTTGAACATCCACTGAATATCAGCCTCCAGATCTGCAGGAAATCCATTCAAGAGCCCAGTACATGCTGATGTGTTTCCATAGATCCATCCTGTAGCTGTTGCATTTTTCTCTGAATGGCTCCATTGTGGCAGGCCTCTTTGTGGTCACCTACAGCCATTTCTTCACCTCTTCTCCCAGTTGCTGTTCTTTCCCTGAGCTATTTTGCTCTGAACATCTTCTGAGCAGCCATGGCTGGCTCCAGGACAGCACAGACTCCAAACTCTGGCCTGATTTTGTTTCTGCCTCAGAAGCATGTGGTGCTGTGGCCTCAGATGCCATCAAGGTGTCTTCTAGCTCATCCAGGCAGGCCTGTTCTCAAACGTTCAGCTGGGAGAATGTGACAATTTTCTGGAGTTTGATAATCTTCCACTTTTCTTGGTGATCCACGGATGGTCTCACAACCCAGCTGAGTACTTATATTCAATCCCAGGAGATTCTGAGAAGGTGTTGGTTTGTAGAGGAGAAAGGATGGGAGATGATGGGGAGGAAGAGAAGATGTGGGGAAGCCAGATTAGACAGAAAGAGGAAAACATATTACAACTTAACCCAATTTAACTCAAACTTGAATGTGCATCCAAATCACCTAGAAGGCTTGTTAAAGCACAGAGTGCTGGATCCCACCTCAGAGTTTCTGATTCAGTAAGTTTGGGGTGGGGACCAAGACTTCACATTTCTAACAAATTCCCAGGTGATACTGATGCTGCTGGTCAGGGGACCACACTTTGAAGATCACTGACTTCATCCCAAAACCGTATGGGAGGCAGTGCACCCCCTTCAGACACAGCGTTTTGCTTCTCACAATGGGTAGGCAGATCTGTTCCTTATTAAATATCCTTGTGGCCAACAGCCAAGTCCATCTGTTTGTTCACATAGTAGCAAGATGTCCAACAAATCCCTAAAGAAACTAATGAGCAACTTGGATCCAACTCTTTATTGTCTGCCAGAGGAAAGGCATCCATGCTTGGTAATGAGTCTTTGGTCTCTCTGCCAGGCTCTGTGGCCAGAATTAAGCACTTTGTCATCTAGCCGGTAAAGGACTTTCTTGACAGTATTGAACCAGAAAGCCTAACCAAGTCATGTACTTACATCCCATTATATTGGGGGAACAGTGGATGGTTTCTACTCTCAGAAACCTGTTTGTTTCCATCTTGGTGGTGTGCAGGACAGGAGAGGGTGTGTGTCCCACATCATGCAAAGTCCTGGGACGTGATGGCCGCTACTCCCGTTCACATATTCCACCAGCATTTTGTAGCCTCCTGCATAGTCTGACTCTGAACTAAGTCAGAACAGGGCACAGTGACAAAAGAACATCCAGGATCTGCTTCAAGGCTAGGCCTGTGACACAGCTCTATGCTGGGTGTATAGTGAACCCTCACGAAATGTCAGCCTTGATTATTATGAGTTTGATTAAGAGAAAAGTGTTCCCGTCACGATCTGGTATAGAACTCTCTTGCTTGATGCAATTCACAATCTCCTTCTGGGAGGAAATTAGCATTCTTGATAAATGCTTAAGCAATTCTCTGATAAACTCTAACAAGATTAAAACCTCCTTGGAGAAATCAGCTACCCAAACACTCAGCTGATTATCAGACATTCTTTATCTTGTATTCAGTTTAATAATGCTTATCCAATCATTCTCTTTTCCTGGGAAATGTCCTTAACAAAAGGGAACTCTGACTTGGCTTTGTGGCATGATCAAAATAAAACTTTGACACGTGCTTATAAGTAATTTATCTGAAAAAATTTAAAACAGTCATTATGGAGGTAGGACACAGGAATAGTAATTAACATTTTTAAGTACTTGCTGCTTGCCAGATATTATAGGAAATGTCTTGTATAGCTCATCTTTCTTTCTCTTTATAATGAGTTGGGTTATCGTAGCTCTGTTTTACTTATAAGATGCTCAGAGAGGTGAAGTGACTTGCCCAAGATCACACAGCCAGTAAATGGCAGAGCCAGGTTTCGAATCCAGGTCTGTCTGAGTGCAGAGCTGGAGCCAGCAATAGCTTGCTTCTTCTGCCTCTGCCAAAGGGTTATAGTGGGAGATGGAGAATAGGATATTCTCTGAGAGAAGGACAAGTATAGGGCTGTGGGACTGCAGAGCGGGGACAGGTCCCTCCTAGGTACAGGGCTTGGGAAGGAACTATGGGGGAAGAGGTTTCTCAGCCCAGAAGAGGATGTAGGGGAGGGACATTGAAGACAGCAAAAAAGGCAGTCAGGAGCAATGGTCTGGACAGAGGCAGACCATGTTTGGAGGATATGGTAGAGTTCAATCTGGCAACTGCAGGAGTGGTCCCCAGTCCTTTCAAAAATGAGAACCATGTCTTCTAGTGTTGTGGACCCTACTCGCTGCTAGTTGGATTCTTATGACTCTGGATTGAGAGAGCCCATCCCAGTTCTATCACCTACTGGCTGTGTGATCTTGGGCAGATTACTTCACCTCTCTGAGGTGAAGCTTTCTTCATGTGAAAATTGGAGGGTAATAGTAGCATTTCTCTTATAGGATTGCTGTGAGCATTTAATGAGATAAACCATGAAAAGCACATGTCCAGCACCTACTAAGGGCTCTGTAAAAAGGTGAGGTTTTTAATGTGTAACTGATTTATGGTGGCATTATGTCACTATTTTCTCAGTAGGGCTGTGAAAAATTTTTTCTTATTTTAGTATAATTTCAGACTGCTAAAAAAGTTGCAAAAGAATACAAAGAATTCCTGAACACCCTTCATCAAGATTATACATATACATACCTAAATTTCCCTCCTGAACTGTTTGCAAGTCAGATGCAAACCTGTTGGCCTTTTACCCCTAAACACTTAAGTGTGTATTCCCTAAAAGCAAGGACATTCTCTTATATAGTCATAGTACAATGATTAAAATCATGAAATTGACACTTATAAAATACTATTTTCAGCAGACTATATTCAGATTTTGTCAGCTGTCCCATAACATCCTACATAACGAATGAAAATCTTGGATCATGTATTACATTCAGTTTTCCTTTCTCTTTAGTCTCCTTGTAACAGTCTCCTGGTAACAGTTTCCCAGTCTTCTTGTCTCTCATGACCTTGACATTTTTGAAGAGTATAGCCCAGTCACTCTCCTTAGGTTTGTCTGATGTTTCCTCATAATCAGATTCAGGTTAGGTGTTTTGGGCAAGAGTGCATTTCAGTGCATCACATCATTGTGAATATTTTTGTTCATGCCTTAAAATAGGGTCCCCTCATGGGAAGAGGTGAGGGGCACTGGACCACCTGCACAAGAATCCACTGAAAGACTCGATAAACATGCAGACATCCCAGTACCCCTGAGAGTGTGGGCCAGGAATCTACGTGATTAACCAGCACAGTGTGGCCAGTTGTCTACTTGTCTACGGTCCTTCCAAGACATGGCCAGTAGATGGCGGTGCAGTTTGCACTTTCAATGCAGCTTCTGCATTTCTGGAAAGATCTCCCTGTGAAACTTCCTGTGAATTCAAGTTAACATCCACCAGGGGAGCTTGGCTGTTTAAGCTGCTCTCCCCTCCTGTTCCTTCAGAGTGACTTCTCTTGATGCCCCAGGACCTCAAAGTGGTCAGAACTCACTTGGAGGTTCCTAAACTCCTCGAGGTGAGAGACCCCTCTTTCTGAAGAGCTAGCCAGCAACTGTAAAATAATAATACCCCAGCTAGCATTTACTGAGAACTTACTGTGTGACTAGCAAGACTCTCGCTTTCTCATTTAACGCTCACAGCTACCCCTGAGAAGGAGATTGTTAACCTTCCCACAGTCACACAGCAAGTTCCCATCACTACCTCCTGTTTCCATCTTGGCTGGAACTTGTGCTTGAGTCAGAGGATCAGACGGGGAGCAATAATGTCTGCACCTCAGGCGCAGACTCTGAGAGCTTGGGGAGCATCCTGAGAAAGGAGAGGATGCCCTTCCCTGCCTTGCGGGCCAGGGTGACTGGGCAGGGAGTTGCAAGGGACAGACACTAGGTCAGTCCTCCTGTTAAGGGGGCTTCAACTGTTTAGGGAGGCAGACACGACATGGGTCACAGCACATGGAGGGCCAGTGGGCAGGCTGTCTAGAGACTCTGAGAGGCTGGAGGGACTGGGGGGCTTTCAAAGACTGGGGGTGAAACCACACAACTCAGATTGGGATTTGAACCCATGGGCCAGAACTCAAACCTGGTCAAAACCCAGATGGGGACTTGAATCCACTGTCTTTTAATTAAAATCACATATCTGGTCTCAGGACCTACTGAAGTTCAGGGTCTTTATGTCTCAGCAATTCAGTGAGAGACAAAGCAATAGGTAAAAAGTGGATTTACTTAGAGGGATACACATTCCATACACGGAGCATGGTGTGTCTCAAAAGGCGAGAGTGGCCCTGGGAGAAACACCCTCCACAGACAGAGTGTGGGCTATCTCAGAAGGCGAGAGGCCCCGAAATATAGTATGGTTAGTTTTTATGGGCTGGGTAATTTCATAGGCTAATGAGTGGGAGGATTATTCCAACTATCTTGGAGGAGGGGTGGAGATTTCCAAGAATTGGGCCACCGCCCACTTTTTGGCCTTTTATGGTTAGCCTCAGAACTGTCATGGCCCTGGTGTCATTTAGCATATGCTAATGTATTACAATGAGCATAAAATGAAGCTCAAGGTCTACTGGAAGTCGAATCTTCTGCCATCTTGGACCTAGTTGGTTCTAACCAGTTTATGTCATATCCAAAGGCTATGTCATTCTTTTAAAGGTTGTGCCCTGCCCCCTTCCCACCTGTTTCAGGGGGACACTGGGACATTCAGTCTGTGTAATGCTCATAATAGAGCAAATCATACTTGTTGAATTTGTTTCCGCTTATTTAATCCTTTTCTAGGAGGACTGAGGGGATTTTCAAGGGAAGGGATCCATGGTATTGGGGAGGATGGTGTGAAATGAGCCTGGAGACGTGGACAGGTAAGAATGTTCACCTGGAGATGTGGGCAGGTGGGGATTTTCACCAATGGGTGTGGTCAAGGGAATTGTCCTAGAAAGCAGAGAAGTTTGACTGGAGATCTGGAAGACATCCTTATCAATATGTACTTTTGTTGAGGTCAACGCTGCACATTGTTTATGCAAGACCTCAACTCCTTCTTCGTTGTTAGCAGAACCCTGGATTAGTTGAAGTGGCCACCTGCCCAGCTAAAGAGCTACATTTCCCAGCACTGGCAGCTAGTCCTGGCCAATGAGATGTGACCCAACAAAGCTGGGCTGGTGTATTAGTCTGGATTCAATCAGGAGAGAAAAACCACATGGTAATTTGAATAGGGAAAGTGTAATATAAAGAATTATTGACTATAACAGAGGATTGAAGTAATGAGGGGTTGCCTAGTAAGAGGTAAAGAGAACTCTGAAGAATACAGGTGAAGTAGCAGTTATAAGAAGCAGTCATGACTCTCAGGGCTGAGACAGAGCTTCCCCTCCCCTATGCCCTCCAGTGCTGAGGTCCAGACTTTGTTGGATTGGGCACAGCTGTGGTTCACTGAACAGCAGAGAAGTTACTGAGGTCTGCCCTGGTGGAACTTGCCAGAAAACTGCCCTCTATCATACCAGGGAAAGCTATCCTGATACCATTGAGGTATCTCAATGGAAGCACTTGAATACAAAATTGCCAAAGGTGGGGATGCTGGGGGAAGCTACTGGCCTTTCAGTGCTTCTGGCTGCTGTAGACTGTAGGAACGGGTGCTGGAGCAGCTGCCTGCGCTGTAGGAGGCTGCTGAGTGACCCACCTGAACCAGGAAAGGGTGGACTCCTGGAAAAGCCCTCTAAAAGGGATTAGATTTGGCTAGTTTGTCCCTTTTGCCCTTTGATCTTCCCTTTCTTCCTGCATCCTGGATCCAGAATGAAGAGGACTTGGCACAGAGCTGCAACTGACATGTCATGTGAGTGAGAAATAAACCACTGTGGTGGTCAGCCGCTAAGATCTTGGGGTTGTTTGTTCTGCAGCACAACCTGCTGAAACCTGACCAATACACATGAAGAATGTTTATAGAATAATTGCCAGTTACAGTAAATAGAAATTTCCTGTTTTGTAAAATACTACTATGAGGAGGTGAGAATTATGGTTAAAGAAAGAGCCAATAAGGTCTAAAGCAAAGAAAAAGAGTCGTAAAAATACTTCCTGGACATTAGAAACACTGATGCTTTCAAATTTATTGCAGGAACAGGAGAAGAAAGAAAAAAGAACAAAATGGGAAGGAGAAAGAGAAAGGTAAAACAGTAAAGAAAAAGCAAAGAAAATTTGAGAATACTGTGTTTATAGACAGCTCAACTGACTCCTTGGTATTGCTCAGGAAAATAAGAGGAATATTATTAAACCAGAGCAGCCTGGTTGCTGCTTATCTAGAAGCCACTTCGAATTGCCTGTGGGAGACACAGTAGGGAGCATCTCTCCGTCCTCAAGACATGTGATTGAAGCCATTGTGCTCTCTCTCAAAGGCACCTTAACACGCCTTGTCTGTCCTCATCAGCAAGCACATGGGCTTCCCGCTGAACTCTAGTTTCAGAATGACCTTTGAGGTGTCCCCAAGGATCCATGAAGTTAATAGCTTTTATTTTGAGTCAGACACTTCAGCACACAGTCTCTCAATTTAGTGAGGATCCAGCTATTGGCTTTCATAGAACGTGGCAAGAGACAGAAGCAATTGGCTTTGATGGGTATGAGGAGGAAAAGGTGGCAGGGTGAAAGCCCCGCTGACCCTCTCCAACACCTTTCAGGTGAACAACAGCAGCAGCAGAGACAAATTGACGGAGCAAGTAACAGAAGAAAGTGTCATCTGAAATGAATGTGGCAGAGTTGAGCAAATTGGCAAGAGTACCCTTCCAGACGCACAGAGATATCTGTAACACATTTAAGGAAGACGTGGAGAGTCCCTGCCTATCTCCCAGGTATTAAGTAGGTACAGGTTTCCTAAAAGCAAGAGGGTCTGGAAGGGTCTGGCCAACATCTTTACTTGGAAAGATGAGAACTCAGAGCAAAAGAGGACTCAAGAGTGTTAGGGAAGGTCACACCTTGCGACTGTCTTCAAGCCCCAGGGTGATGGGAACCAGGGCTGTAAGGATGACCCTGTAACTTTACCACCCTTGTAATTCTCTGAGCTGGGCTCCTATATCAAACCAACAAGCTAAGGGCAAGTTGAGGAGAGAGAGGTGAGAATCACACTCTGATATCACCTTTGTACAATGCCAGCTGAACAGAGGTGAATCAGCTCAACCACACTGGCTAAAGGGCTTTACCAAGAGCCACAGGTCACAAAGGGATACAGAGGATCCGAATCAAACAATGAATCAGGTTGATATTAGTGATAATATGGCATCGTGCAAACAAATGAATATGTAAACAGCGAATATGTCTTCCATTGAAACACCCATGAGAATATTTACAAAACTTGACCATGGCTATAAAGAAAATACCAGTAATTTTCCCCCAAATAGAAATAGTAGAGACTTCTTTGACCACCAAGTAATAAAACCAGAAATTAAAACAACAAGTAGAAATGAGGGGTTTCCCTGGTGGCGCAGTGGTTGAGAATCTGCCTGCCAATGCAGGGGACATGGGTTCGAGCCCTGGTCTGGCAAGATCCCACATGCCACGGAGCAACTAGGCCCGTGAGCCACAATTACTGAGCCTGGGCGTCTGGAGCCTGTGCTCTGCAACAAGAGAGGCCGCGATAGTGAGAGGCCCGCACAACGCGATGAAGAGCGGCCCCCACTTGACGCAACTAGAGAAAGCCCTCGCACAGAAACGAAGACCCAACACAGCCATAAATAAATAAATAAATAAATAATTTAAAAACAAAAAACAAAAAAACTAGTATATACATTTAAAAAAAAAAAGTAGAAATGAGACAAAAACCGAACCACATGGAAAAATTAAACCCCCTCCTTGGGACTTCCCTGGTGGTGCAGTGATTAAGACTCTGCACTCCCAATGCAGGGGGTCTGGGTTCGATCCCTGGTCAGGGAAGTAGATCCCACATGCATGCGGCAGCTAAGGGTTTGCATGCCACAACGAAGGAGCCAGGGAACTGCAACTAAGGGGCCCGCATGCCGCAACTAAGACCCAGTGCAACCAAATAAATAAATGAAAAAAAATCTTTTAAAACCCTCCTCAAAATTTATTTACTTATTTTAAAATCGAAGTATAGTTGATTTACAGTGTTGTGTTAATTACTGCTATACAACAAAATGATTCAGTTATACACATGTATACATTCTTTTTTAAAATATTCTTTTCCATTATGGTTTATCATAGGATATTGACTATAGTTCTCTGTGCTATACAGTAAAACCTTGTTGTTTATCCATTCTCTATATAAAAGCTTACATCTGCTAACCCTAACCTCCCACTCCATCCCTCCCCCAACCCCCTCCCCTTGGCAACCACCAGTCTGTTCTCTATGTCCATGATTCTGTTTCTGTTTCATAGATAACTTCATTTGTGTCATATTTTAGATTCCACATATAGGTGATATGATATAGTTTTTGTCTTTCTCTTTCTGACTTACTTCACTTAGTATGATAATCTCTAGTTGCATCCCCTCCTCAAAATTTAAAACTCCATTTGAGAACAAAAGAAAGTCAAAACTGTAAGTTCAAACAAGATTGGAAAACAAAGATGAAAACACTATGTGTCTAAAGCAATGAGATACAGCTAAAACCATTATGAGAGGGACTTCCCTTGTGGCCCAGTGCATAAGAATCTGCCTGCCAATGCAGGGGTCATGGGTTCGATCCCTGGTCTGGAAGATCCCACATGCCACAGAGCAACTAAGCCCGTGTGCCACAACTACTGAGCCTACGCTCTAGAGCCCTCGAGCCGCAGCTACTGAGGCCCGTGCGCCTAGAGCCGGTGCTCTGCAACAACAGAAGCCACCGCAATGAGAAGCCCATGCACTGGAACAAAGAGTAGCCCCCGCTCGCTGCAACTAGAGAAAGCCCGCGCACAGCAATGGAGACACAACGCAGCCAAAAATAAATAAAATTAAAAAAAAAAAATTATGAGAGGGAAATTTCTTCTTAAACACTTATATGTCTGAAAAAGAAAAAAGAAAGACAAATATAAATGAATCAAGCATTCAAAGCTGGAAGATACAAAATGAGCAACAAAATACATCTAAGGAAAGAAGGGCAGAATGAAGACAAGCAGAAATTAATGAATTAAAGTACGAAACAAAGGTAGAATTGGTAAATGGAAGAGCTGATTCATTGTGGAAAAAATCCCTACACAGTAAAATAGAGAAGCCACTAGCCAGCCTAATCAAGAGGAAAAAGACCACATATAGAGAACACATAATTAGGATGAGAAATGAAAGACACGCATGATAAGAGAACATTTTAATATGTATTTTTTAATTACATAAATAATGCATGGATACAGAGGCATTAGAAATAAAAGTCAAAGAAGAAGAAAAAAATAGAGTAAAAAGTTAAAGTCAGCTCAGGCTGCCAGAACAAAATACCACAGACTGGGTGGCTTAAACAACAGAAATTTATTTTCTTATAGTTCTGGAGGCTGGAAGTCCAAAATCAAGGTGCCCACACGGTTGGTTTCCTCTGAGGCCTCTCTCCTTGGGGTGCAGACAGTTCCGAGGCTAACCATTCTTTACACGTTTGCCCCTCTGTACATGAGCCTCTGGTGTCTCTTTGTGTGTCCAAGTTTCCTCTTCTTATAAGGATACCAGTCAGTTTGATTAGGGCCCAGCCTAATTTTAAGTTCATCACCACATTAAAAGGCCCCATCTCCAAATAGAGTCACATTCTTAGGTACAGGGTTGGGGTGGGGTTTCGGGCTTTAGTATATGAATTTTGCAGGACACAGTTCAGCCCATAACACCCTCTCTCCCTTTTCCCCCCTCAAGTTCCACGTCTCTCCCAGAAGTAATATGATTAACCCCATGACATTTGTGGGGCCCAGGACAAGAGTCAAACCAAGGCCCACATACCATATATCTACATATTTTTTGTAAATCCAGCTAACAAACTGTTAAATAGAAACATTCTATCCTCCTACCTGGACAAATATACCTTCATATTGACCTGAGAAACCACGTTTGGATTTAGAATTCCTGGACTCTCCAGAGTTTCTTCCTAGAATGTGGTGTAGGGCCTCCCTTCTCCTCCCTTGCCCGGCTCCGTCTACACCACCAGGGCCTCATGCATACATAGATGGAGACTCTAACCTGCACATCCAGGTTTCTCCACACACCCCTCAAGCAGGACCTAGCAGTGGTCACAGCAGTGGTACACTCCATCCTCAGGAAGACATACCTGAGGCAAGGTCCCCACAGACTCTGGAAGGAATGCTGGGGTCCCAGGAATAGGAAGGCTGGTCTAGAAGGAAGGTTCAGACTCTAGATGGGCATGTCCTCTGTGGATGTGGTGCGTCTGGAAGGAGGATGAGCAGCCCCTCTAAAGAGCAAGCCCAAGGGAGACGTCCCTCTTGCTCGGGTCTAAGGGGAATACTGCTACAACTAGATATTAGTGAGTATCTTTTTAGACCATTTTACATCCATTTAATGTATAAAAAGGAGATTCTAATTCCAAAATAAAAGCTTATTTTAAAAAATGGATTCTTTCTTTTTCTGAGACTTGCTTTCTTTCCCCATTCTATCTTGTAGATCTTTCCATGTCAGCATATATAGATCTACTTTATTCTCTTTAATTGTTGCATGATATTATACAGTATAAAGGTAAGGAGGAAATTATGAAGGCCCATTTAACACAATGCAATGTTAATCCTCTTGAAAATTTGGATGATTTAAAACCAAAATAAATTTAAAAAATAAAAATTCCCAAGACAGGCTTAAGAAGAAATAGAAAACCTGAACAGACTAATAACTTTGGAAGTAGCTGAGAAAGTTGTCCAAGACAACCCCATGGTTTCTTTCAAATCTACAAGTGACAGGTAATTCCAAAGCTCACCAAACCCTTCCAGAGCAAAAAGAAAGAAGGAAACTGCCCAGTGATTTTTTTTGGAAGGGTATTAATATTGATACGGATTGTATTGTGTCCTCTCCCCAAATTCATATGTTGAAGCCCTAACACCCAATGTGATGGTATTGGGAAGTGGGGCCTTCCAACTGGGAGGTGGTTAGGTTTGGATGAGGTCATGAGGATGGAGCCCTCATGATGGGATTAGTGTCCTTATAAAAAGTGTCCTGAGAGACATCTCCCTTTCTCTTTGCTATGTTAAGACAGCCAGAAGATGACCATCTGTAAGCCAGGAATTAGACCCTAACCAGGAAGCAAATTGGTGGGACTTTGATCTTAGACTTCTCAGCCTCCAGAACTGTGAGACATAAGTTTCTGTTGTTAAAGCCACCCCAGTGTTTTGTTATAGCAGCCTGAGTTGACTAAGATAAATATCGAAACCTGACAAAGCAACAAAAAGAAATTCACAGACTAATTTAATCTATGAATATTGAAGCAGAACTTCTTCATGAAAGACTAAGAGGTAGAATCTAGTAATATAGTTAAAGAATAAAAAACTATAGTCAAGGGACTTCCCTGGTGGCACAGTGGTTAAGAATCCTCCTGCCAATGCAGGGGACACGGGTTCGAGCCCTGGTCCGGGAAGATCCCACATGCCGTGGAGCAACTAAGCCCATGAGCCACAACTACTGAGCCTGCATGCTCCAACTACTGAAGCCCACGCACCTAGAGCCTGTGCTCTGCAACAAGAGAAGCAACCGCAATGAGAAACCCGCCCACTGCAAGGAAGAGTAGCCCCTGCTCGCCACAACTAAAGAAAGCCCGCACGCAGCAATGAAGACCCAACACAGCCAAAAAAAAAAAAAAAGCATACTTGGAACAGCTGTGCTTATTTTGCAAACTCAGTGAGAAGCTGACTTTTGCATAACTAATTAAAAACCCATTGGTGGGACTTCCCTGGTGGTCCAGTGGCTAAGACTCTGCACTCCCAATGCAGGGGGCCTGGGTTCAATCCCTGGTCAGGGAACTAGATCCCACATGCCTTGAATAAGAGTTCGCATGCCGCAACTAAAGATCCCGCATGCCACAATGAAGATCAAAGACCCCGTGTGCTGCAACTAAGACCCGGCACAGTCAAATAAATAAATAAATGTTTAAAAAATAAAAATCCACTGGTATTTTTATCTCAGCAAAAAGCCTCCCACTCTTGTGAGGTTGACATTAGGTGCCCATTTTATGGATGGGGGAAGGAAGCATGGAGAAGATAAGTGTGTTAGTTTCCTAGGGCTGCTGCTAAAAAGTACCACAAACTGGGTGGCTTAAAACAACAGAAATTTATTGTCTCACAGTTCTGGAGTCCAGAATTCTGAAATCAAGATATCCATGGGGCAATGCTTCCTCAGAGATTCTGGGTAGAATCCTTCTTTACCTCTTCTTAGCTTCTGGTAGCCTCAAGCATTTTTTGACTTGAAACTGCATGTCTGATCTCTGCCTCTGTCATCATCTTGTCTCTCTGTGGGTGTCTGTCTCTATGTCCAAATTTATAAGGACACCAGTCATATTGGGTTAGGGACCACCTGAATGACCTCATTTTAACTTGATTATCTCTATCAAGATCCTATTTCCAAATAAAGTCACATTTTGAAGTACTGGAGGTTAGGACTTCATCGTATCTGTTTTGGAGGACACAATTCAACACATAACGGTAAGTAATTTTGAATCATGGAGTATTAGATCTAAAAGGGACTTTTTCTATGAAGCCACCCCACTCTATACTCCCTCTCTGCATGACCTTAACCACGCCCAGGCTCTCCTAAAATGGAAAGTCACCAAGGAAATTCACCAAAATATTAACTATGCTAATCCCTGCAACACTTGATGACCCTTTAAAATGTAGGTCTTTCAGATCCTCTCTTGTTTCCTGCTGACCTGGGTTTACACCCTCCTGACTTAACATTTCATGGCTCATCTACCTCCCGAATACCCTCTGGAGCCCCAACAGAGGGCTTAGACCCGTCAGAAAGAGCGAGAACCGGGTGAGATATCCTTTGGGGAGCTCTGTGATCTGAACAGGAGTGATATGAAAGTCAAACGCAGGGGCACTGAGCATACGCAGCACAGCAGAGGCAATGATACGGAGACAATTAACAGCAGACTCTAAATTGGAGGAGCTATGTGAAAAGGGCCTGGGGCAGCCCATAGCTGGGGAAAAGATTGGAAAATTAGGTTAAGTGACAAGAGACTTCAAATCAAATCACCAGATACATATTAAGTGCCCAACTCAGTACTGCAATGAGGCATGGGTGATACAAAGACATATAATATCTGTTTCCTGCCCTCAAGGAAAGTATAATCTACTTACAGAGGTTAGACATAAGACTCAGGAGAAGTAAGATAACAAAATATTTAAATAGCAATTCACAGTGCCACACAATCATTTGCCAAGTGAACTGTAGAACTGATGACAAGCTTTTAGAATTCTGAATCAGGAGAGATTATCTGGTTATTTATGGTCTAGATAGGCTGCATATTTTCTTGCTGAGGGGAAACGAAGGGTTAACTGAGCAGGGCAAATCAGTGAAACTAAGAGCTGCTTTTTTACAGAGATCAATGAAATTGATAAACTTTTAGCTAGACTTAAAAAAAAAAGAAGATCCAAATAAAATCAGAAATGAAAGAGGAGACATTACAACTGACGACACGGAAATAAAAAGGATGATAAGAGACTACTATAAACAATATATGCCAACAAATTGGGTAAGCCAGAAGAAATGGAAGCATTCCTAGAAACGTACAACCAAGCAAGGTTGAATCATGAAGAAGTAGAAAATCTGAGCAGACCTGTAACTAGTAAGGAGATTGAATCAGTAATCAAAAATCTCCCCCAAAAGAAAAGCCCAGGACCAGATGGATTCACTGAGAATTCTACCAAACATTTAAAGAAGAATTAATGCCAATACCTCTCAAACTCTTCCAAAATACGAAAGAGGAGGGAATACTTCCAAACTCATTTTACAAGGTCATTGTTACCCGGATGTCAAAACCAAAGTCAGTACAAGAAAAGAAAACTACAGGCCAATATCTCTGATGACTATAGATGTAAAAATCCTCAACAAAATACTAGCAAATCAAATTCAACAGCACATTAAAATTATCATACAACACGACCAATTGGGATTTACCTGTGTGGGGCAAGGACGGTTCAACATATGCAAATTACACACCACATTAACAGAATGAAGGATAAAAATCACATGGTCATCTCAATAGATGCAGAAAAAGCATCTGACAAAATTCAACACCCTTTCATGATAAAAACACTCAACAAACTAGGAGAAGAAGGAAACGACCTCAACCTAACAAAGCCCATATGTGACAAGCCCACCACAAACATCATACTCATTAGTGAAACATTGAAAGCTTTTCCTCTAAGATTAGGAATAAGGCAAGGATGCCCACTATTATCACTTCTGTTCAACATAGTACTGGAAGTCCGTGACACAGAATGATTAGGGGATCCAGGCTGCTGGAGGCTCTGTCATCGTCAGTACATTTATCTCAAGTTACCTTGGGTGTCAAATCCGGATGGGGGAGGGGAGAGAAAGAGAGAGAGAGAGAATGAGACTCAAATAGGGGTGTTTATGGGCTACACCCAGAGTGGCACACATCACTTCTGCCCACATTCCACTTGCCAAAGCTCAGCTACATGGTCACATCTAACTGCAAGGGAGGCTGGGAAACAGCTGTGAGCCCAGGAAGAAAGAGAAATGGTTTTGTGACTAGCTATCTAGTCAGACTCTTTCATACCTGCTCTTTTTCAGGTGAGGGAACTTAGGCTCAGAGAGGTGCTAGGTCACAGTGAGTAGAGAAATTGAGAGACCCCAGCTATATATAGCTGATGGAGCAAAAAACAAATGTGCGAACGTAGTATCTGAAATTATAAACTGACCAACAGAGAAGCCAAAAATATGAAGTTACATAACTATTTTGAGAGAGGGACTGTAAGTGGGGCGGGTTAATGAAGTCAGTAATTTTGTTTAATATTGGTAAATAAAAAGAGAGAGAGAGAGAGAGAGAGAGAAATAGGAACATTACTTAATATTTGGAGGTATCCAGAACTAAAAACAGAAACGTTTAAGGAATTAAAAGTTGTTCCCTCTGAGACCATTGCTGCTTATTATGGACCCTTTTGTACATTGATGTTTTTGTTCTTTTGTTTAGTTTAATTTTTATTTTATATTGGAGTATAGTTGATTTACAATGTTGTGTTAATTTCAAGTGTACAGCAAAGTGCTTCAGTTATACATATGCATATATCCATTCTTTTTCAGATTCTTTTCTCATATAGGTTATTAGAGAATATTTTTTAAAAATATTTATTTATTTATTTGGCTGTGCCGGGTCTCAGTTGATGCATGCGGGATCTTCGTTGCCACGTGCGGGATCTTTAGTTGTGGCATGCGGACTTCTTAGTTGCGGCATGTGGGATCTAGTTCCCTGACCAGGGATCAAACCGGGGCCCCCTGCATTGGGGGCGGGGAGCCCTAGCTGCTGGATCACCAGGGAAGTCCTTATTACAGAATACTGAGTAGAGTTCCCTGTGCTACACAGTAGGTCCTTGTTGATTATCCATTTTGTACATTGATTTTTTTTAAAGCATGTGCCTAAATTTGCTTTGATTGACATCTTAAAATTTTTATTTTTAAAAAGAAATATTTGCTTTTGTAAAAAATATCCAAACTACAAAATGGCACAACAAGGAAAATGAAAACTTCCCAACCTAATGAACCCTTTATTTCCACTATTCAGAGGTAACCTCTGTTTCCAGTAATGGGTAACCTCCTAGAAATTTCCTGTGTACATATAAGCATTCATATGTCTATATCATCTTAAATAAAAGGAGATGATACTGTACCTACTGTTCTATAGCTTAGGCTTTCTACTTAATTACGCCTTGACGTCTCTTCATGTCTGCATATATAGTCATTCTTCTCAATGACTGCATAGTATTCCTTTGTGTGGATGCAGCATAATTTATCTGTTAGTCTTTATCTAGGACCACAGGGGTTGCCTTCAGTTTTTGTTTTGTAGGGTTTGGTTATTGTTTTGCTATCACAAACAATGTCACAATAAACAGCCCACACAGCTCTGGTATAGTAGATGAATAAACCCAGAAAAATCGAACTTTGTTTATGGGGAGCCTACATAATAAAAGACACTATAAGAAGTCTCATAAATACAGACAGACTCATTTTGTGTATACTTCTTTGAATACATGCAGAAAAGTGTACAAATAATAAGTGTGCAGATAGATTGATGTTCACAAAGTGAACTCACCCATGTAACCAGCACACAGATCAAGAAGTAGAACACTATCAAACCCCCTTAGGAGCTCCTCGTGTCCTTTTCTGGTCAGTCCTCCTCCCAGGCAGCATGGGCACTCTCCTGACTTTTGCTTCCAGGAATTAGACTCGCCTGCTTTTGAACTTTGTGTCAATGGACTCATACAGCAGGTACTCTTTTGTGTCAGGTTTCTTTAACTCGGCATTCTGTTTGTGGGAGGTATCCATGTTACTATATGCAGCTGAAGTTCTTTTGTGCTCATTGCTGCTTAATATTCTGTTGTGCGAATATTCCACCACGTATCCATCCACTACTGATGGACATTTGGGTTATTTTCAGTTGGGGGTTATGATGAAGAGTGTATATGAACACACCAGTATGTGTCTTTGGTGAACATAGGTGGGCATTTCAGTTGGGTGTCTGATTGCTGGGTGATGGGGCACATCCATGTTCAACTGTAGCAGATCCTTCCAATGGCTGTACCAATTTACATTCCCACCAGCAGTGGACAAGTGTTCCAGTTACTCCACATTCTTGATAACACCCGGATTTTGTCAGGGGGAGTTCTTAGAGAGGCACTCTTGATTGAACCGCAGGTCCTAGAAAGCTAGCTGGGGGTGGAGGGGTAGGGCTGAAAGAAAGCTGGGCTTGATTGGGCCTGGGGGATGCCAGTGATGGCTCTGGGACTAGCCCTGCACCCCAAGATGAGATGGCAGTGGTGAGAGCATCCTTTAAAAACAGCCTACCTGTCCCTGGGGTTTGTGATGATAGGTCTGCACTAAGGGCCCCATGAGATCACTTGAGGTGGGAGGAAAGCCTTCTCTAAGGGATGGAGAGAATCCAGCTCTGGGTTCTTTAGTGGCCATAAAGCAGCCATCTATTCTGCTGTGTTTTAATCCTCTGTGGGCTGGGAGAAGCAGGCCCACGTAGATGTGCTGTGAGGGAAGTTATGTACCAGACTCCAAGGGAAATCCTCAGGACACCTTGACAGATTCCTTTGTCACAGGAGCCAGGTGCAGCCCCCTAATCCAGTCAGCTGGAGGTGAATGTCAAGCCTATAGTTATGGGAAAGGTCGGAATCTCAGAAGAGAGGTCTGGACCAAAGGCATATACTCGGGGCTCATGGCAACCACTGATGGTCTTCAAATCTTTGGAGACTGAAAGCTCCTTCTTGCTTATATTAACCAGAGTGGATTCTGAAGTTTGCAGTTAGGGATCCTGACCAGTACAGGACTTGTAGCACCAAAAAGAGCAGAGCTGGGGATGAGTCAGTGGGCCAGGAGATGGGGGCCCTCCAGGCTTGGTCAGACCACAGAGAACAGATATCAGTGTCACTGGCCTCGTGCTCTGTGTCTGAGGCCAGCAGTGTTTCGGAGCCGGAGAATACAAGACCCCTTGTGAAGTTAGAGGTAGCACAGTCACAAGACCACCCTCACTTCTGATATCCATTGCAAGTTTGAGGGTCCCCAAGACCACCCATAAGTTCTATAATTGGCTAAAAGGACTCTAGAACTCACGGAAATCTGTTACACTCCTGGTTACAGATTGTTAAAGGGAAAGGATACCAATTAAAGTCAGCCAGTGGAAGAGGGGCAGAGAACAGAATCCAGGAAAGTTCCAAATACCGAGCTTCCAGTTGTCCTTTCCCTGTGGATCCGTGGATGGCCTTACTTTCTTAGCAACACAGTGTGACAATATGCACGGTGTTGCCATCTGGGGAAGCTCACCCAAGCCTTGGTGTCCAGTCTTTACTGGGGCTCCATCTGTAGACATGGTTGATCACCCAAGTGGTTGACCCCCATCTGCAGCCCCTTTGGAGGTCCAGATGGTACCACGTCACCCAAAGCCCCCACCATAGATCACACCGTTAACTGTCGGGCATGTCCAGTGCCCCCAGCTAGACAAGACACTCTGATCAGGCAGGACTTCCCAAGGGCCTAGAGATGACTTCTCAGGGGCTGAGGGCAAAGACCAGCCCCCTCTCTGAGCCAAGCTGAATTCTTTACTACATAACCCTCCCCCACGCCACTGCCGTGATACCACATGAGCCCCCTCCCCTGTATACTCAGGAGGAGGCGGGAGGGTGAAAGAGGAGCGACTGAGAGCAAATACCCCATCGCTAAATTGATGGAAGGGTCTCTTTAAATGATTGGATTCCATTTCTGGATATTTATTTCACAGATGTACCTGCTCCTATGTTTGTATGGATGCATGAATAAGAAATGATGTATGGGTAAAGTTTTTCAAATATGCAGAGGAGACCAACCCACAGCTTTTCCAGGCAATGTGGCAAACAGTCTCATATCACAACCAGAATTTTGAGTTGGTGAACTCCTACCCCATTGTACAGCCACACACGGTCCCCGCCCATCTTACCAGTCAGCGCACGCCAACCTGAGTTCTACTTGCTGGCACTTGCGTTTCTTTGCCTGAGAGGTTTCTACAGCTGCTAGAGCCCGCCCTGCCCAGAGTAGAAGAACCAAAGAACTAATGTCCCCAGGAGCTCCCCTCAAACAGTGGCTGATGGGAGATGATGTACAAGCATCCCGGCAATCTTAGCCCTTGTGTGGACACTCTGAGTGTTCTACACTGGCTCCCAGAGTTTCCCGAGTGGGATTAAGGTGGTAATTGGTTTGATCATGAACACTTTAAAGGCTGCCTTCCCTTCCCCATCACATTTTCTCTCCTCTACTGGCTATTTCCCTGGGATCCTCTTCCCAGTAAACTACTTGTACCCACCTCCTTGTTTCAGAGTCTGCTTCTGGGGAGCCCAAAGGAAGGCAGGTGATAATCGCATCAGCTGTTTACCAGGACCTGGTTATGCCCTATCCTCCCCTCACCCCCAGAAGCTGGACGTGAACCCACTGAGTCCCTAGTCACCCTGCAAGGAGGTATTCCCAGCAAATTTGACAAGGGAGGACACTTAGGCTTTAGAGAGGCCTTTCCCAGAGGCCCAAAGCAAGTAAGTTGGAATCAAGACTGGCTCTTTCCATGGTGAGGCAACGTTTTGAAAAACAGACATAGGAACTGGGTCTGTGCTGCCTCTAGTTCCCCTGTGCTGACCAACTCAGTGCCTGCAAACAAGAGGATGCTCAGTAAGCATGTCCAGTCAATAAATATTGAATCCCCACTAGGGTTAAATAAATCCTTTTACATGGGTTACCTAATATCATCATTATAAGAGTCCTAGGACATGGCTACTATTATTACCATCCTTATTTTATAGGATAAAGTGGGGGAAAGGGGGAAAGGGACCAGTCCGAGGCCACGTGGCCAGTGCTGGATGAAGCCGAGCCCTTCACAGTCCATCACAGGATGGATGATGGTGGCGGACAAGTGAACAAAAGGGACGCGGCGAAGCCACGGCTCACCCTGCCTCCAGCTGGGGGACAGTGCATCGTCCCATCTTGGAATGCATCTCTGTCACACACAGGGTAAATGGGTCTATTCCCTGTGAATTATCTGCTAGCTGGCAGCTCCATCCATCCGCTCATTAACACAATTAAGAAAGCATCCAATGAGCCTTCTGATTCCCAGTCCCCGGGGGCCCAACCACATAACTTGGAAATGACTGTTTGGTAAAGTCTGATCAAAGGCTGGTTGTTCAGTAATTAGAAATCACGGCCTCTTCCTCCAGGCTTGGGGCTCATAAACAACAGTTGGATGAGTTTTTTATGCGGGTCGGACCCAAAACCTAGACAGATCCATTTCCTCCTAATTTACACCCGTTTCAATGGGGAGAGCAGCAGGAGGCTGAGTTTTTGCTCCCGGAGACCCGCTGGCTCCTGTGTCTGCAGCAGACACAGAGGGAGGGAGAGAGGGAGCATGTACTGAAATGAGCCCATGAACTACCCATGAACTGCCCCCAAACTGAGATGGACAATTGTCTTAGAGAGCCAGCGTCAGCACCAGGTCCAGGGCTGAGCAGGGAGTGGAATCCCACGTTCTCTCATTGAGGTTCCCACAGCAGCAGTGCTGAGAAATGAGAATGTGGTCAGAGTTCATCCTTGAAGACCACAGATGGAGCTGACCATCCAAGGACCCCTTAAGTAAGAGAGGGTTGGCAGTAGGGAGGTTCAGCTAGAGTACCAGATGGTTCCTTCATTGAGCCATTCAATAAATATTTATTGAGGACCTACTAAGTGCAAGCACTCTGCTAGGCACAGGGATCCGATGGTGAATAAAAAAGACAGTGCCTGCCCTTAAAGATAGTACAGGCTAGTGGGGGAGGACGGTCCGTCCTGGTGGGAAAGTAAAGTCCAGAGTTAGAGGGGGTGTGGGTGTATGTGCTGAAAAGGAGGAGTGTGGGGACCGAGGCCAGGCCCCCAGAGCTGATAACAGAAATGGTCTTCATCCTCCCAGAATCTCCAGGAATATGCTGCACATCTGGAAATGCAACTTGGCAATCCAGCTGTGGCCCCCAAGCCCTGTCTTTCGCCCTGTCCTCAAACTCTCAGGTACCGGACGTTGGTGCCCAAAAACAGGAAGTCCTAGGAGAGACAAGACAGGACAGGATGGTAAAAGCATCCTCTACTCCAGAAAGATGCATCTCTGATTTAAAGGGAGGCCCACGTCTGGGGAAGCACAAGCTCTGCCAGAAACCAGGTCAGTGCATAAATCGAGCGTGTGCCTCTGTCACCAAGGTCTCCATAAAGCACAGCTTTTGCCAGCTACCTTCTCTAAGGTGGCAATTTATCTGTCATTTCCCAAGCTGCTGCTTCCTGGCAGACCTCATAAATGTCCCCTGTGTCACCTAAATTCTCTCTCCTTGGTGAACAAGACAAAACTGTGAGCTGCTGGGGTTTATTCTCCTACTTCCTCGTAAGTTTCCATCACCAAAGGGGTGGGAATTCTGAACTCAGAGCAAAATCCAATTCTTTCCCACAGCAACCCATCCCCTGCCTTTGGGGGTCAAACACATGGGCAGAGTTGACCTCAACATTTTAATGAATATGATAGTATATACAGTTGACCATTGAACAACTGCAGGGTTAGGGGCGCCGATGGGTGGAAAAATCCATGTATAATTTACAGTCAGCCCTCCATATCCGCGGTTCCTCGCGGCCGCAGTTCCTCATACACAGATTCAACCAACTGCGGAGATGGTGTAGTACCATAGTATTGTATTTACTATTGAAAAAACTCTGTGTATACACGGACATGGGGCCATTCCAACCTGTGTTGTTCAAGGGTCAATCTAACAAATCTTCTAATGACTTCCATTGTGCCCAACTGAGCTAGAAGCTCTAATCTTCACAACTGCCCAGTGAGGTTTGGGCTACACCCCACTTTACACAGGAGAAAACTGAGGCCAGCTGCATGAATTGTCAATCAGTCCTTGCTTTGAACAGTGATCTGTCTCACTCCTTATAAACTCTCAACAATAGTTGGGTGTTGAGTATCTCTGGACGCAAAAGGGCTCTGGATATTTGTTTTCAAATGTCTCAGCTGATCCCTGTTTCAATGTCCCTGACCACTCTGCTGCCTGGCCCTCTCTTTAGTAGCTGTTGTTTGCTGGATGTTGACTAGGTACCAGGCACAAAGCAGCATCTCCCTTAATGCTCACAAGCCTGCCAACCCAGTCATCCCACCTTACGGATGTTCTTCTAGAAAGGTAACCTGAACCGTGGGGCACAGATGGCGCATAAAATGCTTGATCAGAAGAGTGGAGAGTCTGGTGAAGAATCAGACATACTCCTTGGTATTCAAATAGTTAAGTAAATTATGGTCCCTTGCATGCTTGGGACAGAACTTAACATTGGTGGGGGGGAAGGGAGACTAGACTGCAACCAAAAGAAAAGAAAGAAAACAGGTCTGAGTGCTAGCAAGGCAACTATTCAGAACAAGAAAACAATTTCAAAAAATGCTTAGAGGAGACAAAAGGCTGGAAGGAAGTATACCAGAAGTCAAGCTATGAGTGTGGTGGGGCAATGGGTCTATGAGGGACGGCACAGCAAACATGTATCTATTAATACATCAAAGCTCTTCCACTTAAGAAATTAGAAGAAATTTTATTTTACTTAATTAATTAATTAATTTTGGCCTCACCACACGGCTTGTGGGATCTCAGTTCCCAGACCAGGTATTGAACCCGGGCCCTCAGCAGTGAAAGTGCCGAGTCCTAACCACTGGGCCACCAGGGGATTCCCAAGAAATTAGAAGAAATTTTAAAAACTTACAAATGGCTTTCAGAACCTGAGCTGTTGGCATGGCTAGGATTGCTGTATTTTTACAACAAGCTGGTCTTGAGGTTCTCCCAGGTCACCCACGGTCGGGGGGCAGGGGGGCAGGGGGTGGAAAGTTGTGACACAGGTTGTGTCAAATCCCTCCTGCCCCCATAGAGGTGCCACTTCTAAAGGACACGTGGACGGCTTCATGGCATCCAGCTGACCCTGAACCATCCCACCCCCGTTGAGGCTTTCCCAGCTGCAGGGTTAGGCTGGGTCCCACCCACTGGGTTATAGCCTGCAAACCTGGAAAGCTAACCAACCCCCCTCCCCAATTCCTCAGAACCCCGCTGAACCCACTGACCTTGTGGATCTGGAGAACAGGGTCATAGAGCTGAATACGCTTTAGCAGAGGGAGGGGGAAGCCTTCTGTCAACTTCTCTGGAGGTTGAGGCAGAACATCAAGAGAGATTTGTTAATACATAATTACAGAGAAAATTTTACACCAAAAAGTTCCTCTCTGCAAACTCTATACACAGTATATTCCCATTTAATTATCACCAAAGATTGGGATTATTATTCCCATGTTACAGATAAGGAAATTGAGGCACAGAGTGGCCAAGTAACCTGTCCTAGGTTACATAGCTAGAAAGTGGAAGAACTGGGATTTGATGCCAGGCAGACTGACAGGGGAGCCTGAGCCCTCAGCCATGGTGCTCTGTGGAGACAGTGGCAGGGGTGGGGCAGCGTCTACTCATGATAAGAATCCAGTGGGCATTTGCTCTCTGCCCCCCACCTGCATCCTGCTTTCTACTGTAGCCAAATGAAGCAGGGTCTCATGGAAAGAGGGTTTAGGTCTTTAAGCTTTATTTTTTGACCAAGGAGATGGCAACTAACTGGGGAATGTGATTTTAGAGGTGGGCTGCCTTGTACCCTGTATATTAACTTGGTTCTCAGTCTCACCTGTCACTTCAGGGTGTGTGTGGGCACTTCTGTGAGCCCCTCTTTCTCTCTTAGGAGGAGGTTTACTGTGTTCCAAAAACTGCCCCTATTCTCAACCCTCCTTAGAGGCCTGGAATGAGGTGAGGCCAACTTTAACACTCCCATCTCACAGACAGGCCACCGAAGCTCAGAGAAGATAAGTGACTCGCCCAAGGTCACACAGCCTGCAGGAGAGCCCTGGTCCCAGCTTTCTTTCCCCCAAAGAGCAGTGTCCACTCTTGACTTGGAAAAATCCATAGTGATAACTTACCATTGACCTTGGGGTAGAGGGTGTTGAGAAGGTAGTAATTGAGCAGTGCCTCCAACAGCTCCACCTGGTGGAGAATAGGAGAGGTACACCATAACCACATGTACCATCTTGCCCACCAACAAACCTCCACAGAGGCCACCCCGTGGGTGGGGTGGTTTTGTATGTGCTGACATGACAAAAGGCTTGAACAAAAGCAAATTTCAGGTAGATACCTACATCATGCTACTACTTTATAAAACTATTTTGAGATGCACATTTATATGTGTACGAAGGGATAGAAAAATTTGGAAGACTACACGCCCAACTATCTATCCTCCAGGAAGAACATCAAGGTTTGGCTTAGCCTTATCTTTAGTATTTAATTTGTCTTTTTACAGTGGAAATGTTTTCCCAAGTTACTTATATAATAAAACAGATTTTTAAGTCAAAACAAAAATTATGAAACCCAACTTTTAACACTCACAATGTGCCAGGTATAGGGCTCAGAGCATTACATCTACACCTGATTCAATCTTCAGTATAACACTTCGAAGTTAATATTAATGTCCCCATTTCACAGATAAGAAAACTGAGGCCCACAGAATGAAAGTGACTTGCTAGAAATCGGGCAGCAGGGTCTGAATTTGAATCCAGATTTATCTGATTCTACAGGTCTTATTTTTTACAGTCGCTGTTCTGAAAACATGATAGGATGTGTTTTTGTGACTCTTTACATATGAATAATTTACTTCATAGAACATTTTTACATGCCATGCACAGATACAATATTAGTGTGTCATTATTCACTTTAGCCTTCGTTCTCTGAATGGAGTCATCCTTCAGGGTCCCTGTGGGCAATGTTTCTCCCCACACTTGATGTATTTTTTCCACTTCTACTTGAGGGAAAGTCTGGGAAGTGGAGGGCCGGTAAAGTGTGGTCAGAGGGAACCAGTATCCATAGGATGGTAAAAAGGAAGCCAACTACTATAGATTAAAGTCTTTCCATCTCCTCCTTGGCTTGTGAGCAGCTGCCATCACCCCACCTTCCCTTTTTTCAGAAATCTCTCCTTGATTGTTTCAGCCCACATAAAACTTCCCATTCTTTTTCCTCCTTTAATATGGCACCATTTATTTCACCACTTTTTCCTCTTTGTGGAAATCATCTCTTGGTTTTGGCTGCCCAGCACTCAATTCCTTTTGTTTTAATAATAGTCCCTATTTTCTCCTGGGGAACACTCCTCAGTCCACGTGGTTTGGGACTGCAAATCCTGGCTCTGGGAGTGTAGATTAAACCCATGCTCAGCCAACTGACCTTGTCCAATTTCCGACCACGTGATTGGCTAAAGAATGGGCACATGACTAAGATTAATCCAACGAGGGCTTTTTTTTTTTTTTTTTTTTTTTGTGGGTTAAAAAAAAAGAAACTACAGGAAATTTGTGAGTTTTCCACCAGTGGGAAGAACCTGCCTGAGAATGAAGCCAACACAGATGAAAGCAGAATGGAGAGATAGAGAGTCTTTTTTTTTTGGAATATATTCTTTTTTTCTTTTTAAAAAATTGAATGAAAGATTCTTTAAATTCTGTAGTGCTCTACAATTTTCAAAAGTTTCACACACATGATTTTATACAATCCCATAATAACCGTTTTCCCCCTATCCCTATATCGCCCCTCTCCCCTTCCCTTGGAGAGAGATTCTTGGTGTACTAATTTGAACACCTGGATCCAGCTATGCCTGAAACCTCTAGCCTTAGCTTTTTTGGTTTTGTTTTTTGGTTATGATCCTATACATTCCTTCTGTTTGCTTAAGACACTTTTAGTTGGCTTTCTATTCTTTGCAGTTAAAAGAATTCTGTCCAATAGATGATTTAATTATATTGTCTTATATTGGGAGGTAACTCTTCCTCTGCCCTATGGTTCCTGTCCTCAAGAACTTCTATGCTTTTCTAGGGCAGAGAGTAACTCTTCTCCTTTTCTATTTTCTATTATAGGTGCCAAAGCATTGCTTAGTAAATACTCTAAATTAATTATTACCCTAATCATTTCATAAATAAAAACAATAATAACTTACATTGAATACTCCAACTTTAGATTCTTTCAGTTCCACTTGCATCCTATAACAAATCGGAGAAGATTCAGAGATGTGGGCATTACGTTCAAGGGAAACCTAAGCAATGCAGGGATCCCCAGAAAGGAGGAGACACCAGCTTGAGAAGGCACAGGGCCACTGGTGTGGTAGCAGTGAGAGTGAAAAAGATGATTGAGGAACCAAAAACAATGATACAACCTTATTGGGAAGACTTGCAGAGGGGAAGTGTGTAGCACAAAAGAACTCAGTCTCTATAATTTCAGGAAGTCAATATTGCTGATGTCTAAAATTCATAGATTAAGAAAAAGCAGTATTAGTAAATTCTTTAGAAATTTGGAAGTAATGGGGGTTAGGTGAAAAGGAAGTTTATGGAGGCAGATCCAGTTGGCCCAAGGAATTGGGCCAACTGGGGTAAAATTTAAGTTTCCTTCCCAAACCGTGGGCCCCTAACATTGACAGGGGGCTCTGGTTACATCCCACCTCCAGCTACAGGGAATCAGCTGCAGTGTCAGATGGAGCCTGGTTGAGCGCCCCCCATGTAAGTCACGAGGCTGACTTACTTTGCTGGCTTCAGGAATCCAGTGATCTTGCTGGTGTTGAAGGTCAACATGACAGACACATTAGTGGCCTGGTAATTCCAGTAGAAAGAAACAGGTCTAAATGAAGGAGGTTGTCATGTACAGAATGGATAACTATGAGGACTGGCTGTCTCCTCTAAGCCAACATCTCACTGAGTTAAAGCAGGAACTTGCCCACTAGATTAGACTCCCAGGAAGCTCATCATGGGTGCTCAATAAACATTTGAACTTGGACTTGAACATTTTTACTTGAAATTGCTGACTATGATAGCAATTAAACTTTGAACATACTACCAAGAGAATGTATAGAGGCCTATCCCTGGACATCTCTAAAGGGACCATTTCTAGCTATCTCAGGGCCAAGATTCAGCCCTAGTAAATAATAATAGTAATAATAATAGCTTATGTTTTAATTTAAAATATATTGGGGACACATAGTTTTTCAAGGCAGAAGTCTGGTGTGTTCCCCTTTGCCTGGCAAAGCAATAAAGCTATCCTTTTCTACTTTACCAAAATAATAAAAATAAAAATAGTAAATAATAAAATAAAATATATTGACAACAATTTTGTTAACAATAACAACAATATCAAATTGCAGATATAACATCTGGGAGCAATTACTCTTCTAGAAATTTGTCTTGCTGAGTTTCAAACCTGGAACAAGATAGCAAAGTTCTCCATCCTGTGAGCAGGACCCCCAAAAAACTCAGACTCCCTTCTCTGTTTGACAGGGTCCATTGAGAACGGAGACACAGCTCTCAATATTTAACCAAGAGGGAATTTCATACAGGGGATTGGTTATACAAATGATGGAATTGCTAAGAAGTTAAAAAAGAGTTGGAGAGGCAACTCAGAGATTAGCAGAGGTGGGAAGCTGCTTCCACCCCAGGACTGGAGGAACAGAGGGAGGAACTGGGGAGGCACCATGGAGGAGACACAGTCAGTGCCTGAGTCTCTGTCCAAGATAAAGAGAGAAGAAGAAATACTCTGGCTTCTGCCTTCCTCCCACTCTCCATTCTCCTGACAGTGTCTTCCATTGGCTGACCTAGCTGGAAGTCAGTGCAAGGAAGCCTGGGAAATGTAGTCTTCAGGGGCCAGATATAGATAACAGAGCAGAGCAACAGGTCAAAGATCCCCTATGCCTTCCTCCCCACAATAGCCCAGACTCACTTAGTTGGGCAAACATACATTAAGCAAATAAACCTGCAAACAGCTACATTGGTATCTTTACAATAAGTCCTATGAAGAAAAATAAAAGGGTGCCACAAGAAAAAAAGATGACAAGGGGCCTAAGGTAGATCAGGGGTAAGGGCAACCAAGAAAGGCCTATCTGAGGAAGTGATACTTAAGTTGAGATCTATCTTAAGGAATTAGCCAGCTGGGGAGTGGGGGAAAAAGCATGTAGGAAAAGAGAACAATGTTTGCCAAGCGTTTGAACCTTACCACACCAAGCCGGAAGACAGGCTCCTTGACGGAGTTGGGCAGGAGCACAAAGGCCTCAATCTCCAATTGGGCAGCTGAGGACAGATTCCCAGGGCTGAAGTTCAGGAATGGGGCAGAGACCACTGTGCCTTGGAGCTCTAAGTTCATGTTGGGGTACAGTCTGGCTAACTGAGGGCAGAATGAAGAAATTATGTCAAGAGAAGGAAACATGCAGGTTTGCTGGGAGAACCTTGAGGGAGTCAGATCAAGCTGAGAACACTTCTTGGTTGGTTTAATTTCCACAAAATGCTCTGTGCCTTTTTCTCTTGAAGGTATAACTGGACATCCTTCCACGTCAGACATATGGAGTCTGTGTCATTTATCTCATGGCTGCATTGTATTCCACTGTGCATGGGTACTGCAATTGATCTAACATTATTGCACATCAAGTTGTCTCCAAGGTTTTGCCATTTTAAAGACCACTCTCCTGTGTACCCTTGGCAATTATTTTGGGGGATACATTCCTAGACATGGAATTGCTGAGTCCAAGGGCAGGGATATTTTTAAAGCTTCTGCCAGTTACTGATTGCCAAACTGTCCTCCAGAAAGATTAGGCTGATTTTTTTTTCACTCCACACCCCTCCCTGGGCAATGGGTGAGAGCTAGTTTTTTCTCTATACCCCCATCACACTCAGGTAACTGCACATGCAAAGACCAGACACCAATGTTTTTGAAGCACAACACACCTAGATCCCACCATTTCAAAGAGCTGGCAATTTTCCTTTTAATTAGAATTTAATTCGGGGTCAAGACTGTTCCTTTTACGGGGGAAGTTGGTGGAGGAACGACAGTCCCATGAGCCTTTTGGTTATGCAAATATAAAATCTACATTCAGTTGTAAAAGGGAGATCTTTAGAAGGTTGAGGAGGTAAGCCACTTGACTAAGAAGGTGACCTGAGCTGCTTCTGTGTCAGGCTGATTATGATGTGAGCAGGAAGGGAGAGGGAGAGTTTCCTCCTCTTTCTGGGCAAAAGGGATGTTGGAACCAGGATGAAGCCAAGGTCCCTCTAAAGCTAGCGCCGACAACATGGTGGCAGGTTGGGCTTTTGTGGGGCTCTAGGGAGAGGAAGGGCCTGCTGTGAGGGTATGTCATGGAAGGACGTGACCCAGGTACTGCAGTATTTAAAGTTCAACCATTTTCCCACCGTTATAATTCCTCTCAGCCATCATCAAGCCCTCTGCAAGGAACTTTAAACACTACCACCTGTCTGAGCTGTGTCTTGGGGGGACTCAGGAGGTAGGGGAGAGGGGACAGGACAGGTGGATTTCCGTGGGATTAAATGAGATATTGAACATGAAGAGCTTAGTCCAGCAAAGACCAAGCTACAGGGTTATTCACTGCAACACTGATGTAGCAAAAGACTGGAAACAACGTAAATGTCCTTCCATGGGGGACTGATTTACCCAAACTGTGGTCCATCCATAATACAATGGCAGACTGGATTCCCAAGAAAACAAGAGTGAGGAAGCTCTTTATCTACCTACGTGGAATCATCGCCTGGTATACTAAGGGAAAAAGTAAGGTACAAAATGGAGTGTAAAATATACCTCCATTTTTGTACAAAAATGGAGGAAAGACATACATTTGTTCACCTATACATAGAATAGCCCCAGAAAGATGTGTACGATCTGATAATATTGATAGACTCGGGGTGTGAACTGGATGTTTAGGGGACAGGAGTGGATGGGACTTTCCACTCTGTAACCTTTTATGTCTTTTGAATCTTGAACAATGAGAATTTATTATCCATTCAAAAAATAATTTTTTAAAGCACCAAGAACAGTGCCTGACCCCTAGTACGCCCTCCGTAATTGCTTGCTGTTATTAATTAGGATACATTTTGTGGGACATGTCGGCATTCCTTGGTATTGTCAGAGATCAGCAGCAAAAGGCTGGGCAGCCTGTGGTCCCACGAGACACAGGGCTCAGGCCTCTGTTATCTGGGCCTTGAAGGGAAGGGAGTCCCCAAACCTGCAGCACCACGGCCTTCACTGGGGGCCCCGCTGCTGGCCTTCTGACTCTTGGTCAAGCTGAGAGGAGTGTGGAGGTTTTAAAGAAGACCCCTGAGGTATTGGGGGCTCAGCCTGCACCCTGAGGGCTGAGGGAAGCCTTACCCGGGGGAAGAAGGCGCGGAAGGACTTGGTGGTCAGTCGGATGTTAGAAGTAGGCGGAACCTGCGGCAAAGGGACACAAAGAAGTTTCAGGTGCTCCGGCCAGAGCCGAAGTTCTGAAGAGAGATGGGGAAGTGGGGGGATATTCAATAACGTAGCTTCTTGACGGCTCAGGGTTACCATGGCAATGGCGAGATGCCCGTTCTGCATTCACCATGGGCACACGAGTCCTTGGGATCCTGACTGCTCTCCTTGGGCCATAAGTGACATGCAGGACTCAATCAGAGGATCCACAAGGGTGAGATTTGCAATCATGCAGATCTAAGTTTGACTCTTGGCTTCGTGACTATGTGATCTCAGGTGAGTGCCTTTACCTCTCTGAGCCCCAACTTCCTCACCTATAAAATGGAGATAATTACAGTCCCCACTTGTTGGGTCACTGTGAGGGCTAAGTGAAATGGTGGGTACAAAGCATCTAGCCCAAGGCCTAGCACATAGTGAGCGCTCAATAAAACACAGCTACCGTGATCCCACCCACTGAAAGAAAGGACTGTACCACAGGTGGGAAGGGTGACTCAAACATGGCAATAGAAGCAAAAGGCCTGGGTGTGGGTGAGTCAAAGGACAAATGTCACTCCATCCATCACTGCTGGTCCTCAATTTATTGCCAGGGTAGGCTGGACCATCCAATTTGGACTGCATTGTGTTTCCCCCACCATCCGTACATTGCTCATGAGGCCTCAGCTTTTACAAAGAGCTACAAGGAACATCCATCTAAACCCCAGAAATATTAAAGAAACTGAAAGAAATATTAACCACGTGATCCACTCTAAAATTTAGTAACCTTTATACAAAGCCACATCTGAGACAGTTATTTTAGAGCTAAGTGCTCGGAAGACTTTGTCCCTCCTTTTTGCTGTGAATCACTAACTCATGTACCCTTTCCATTTTGGCTACAGGAAGCTCCTGCACAGATTCATGATTTTAAAAAAAATCAATTTTGGGGCCCAGTGTCTTTATAAAATTGTGCTTTACTTTTAACTTGGTCTTTATTTTCTATTCTATGTAACTTTATGCATTTATCAGTGTATCTATTGTCCTGCCTCATTCACTAAAATCTTTTTTTAAACCTCCACAGACCATCAGGATGAAAGAAAGTATGAATTAGAATAACAGATCGAGTCTGGAGGGAAAAGTAAAAGACAGACAAGCAAGCCACAAAGTCTTCCACAATTGTTCTAAGGAGAAAGAACTTTTGAGCTTTCTGGCAGCCAAAGTGAAAAGGGAAATCGTACTAACTTATATTTTCCTGCTCTTGATCTTTCTTCTTAGTCATAATTTACTGTTTCACCGATGTAAATGCGTGGAAAGGAAAGAAGGAAGGAGACAGTGTCGTTTGTGGGAGCTATTGTGCTACGATACTCACCATGTCATCTGTGATGGAAAAATTCAGGTATCCCACTTTGTGATAAACTAGGCTGGCGGTGTTGAAGGCATAATTAGAGATGGCAAAGTAGACCATTCGGCTGTGTTCCTCAGGAAGGCTCATGACAGGAGCAAGGAAGGCAACCGGGGAGCGGTGATCACGGCTAAAAATTTCCCCCTGGAGAGAGAGATAGAATCCATTTGAACTTTTCTAAGTCTATCCCAGGGCTGGACACCTGAGCTAGGTAGTTGCCTATAGAGTCTGATGAGGGAACATGGACGGGAGGCACTGCCTGAAACGCCACCATTAAATAAGTTTTCCTTGGAATCTAAAAAAAAGGGTACAAATGAGCTTATTTACAAAACAGAAGTACAGTCACAGATGTAGGAAACAAACTTATGGTTACCAGTGGATAAGGGGGGGAGGGATAAATTGGGAGATTGGGACTGACATATACACACTACTATATATAAAATAGATAACTAATAAGAACCTGCTGTATAGCACAGGGAACTCTACTCAATGCTCTGTAATGACCTATATGGGAAAAGAATTTTTTTTAAAAAAAAGAGAGAATTAAAAAAAAAAAAGTTATACATATAACATCAGTGAGGATATATGTATATGTGTAACCGA